>NC_064247.1:22011250-23492500 GCF_003254725.2 Canis lupus dingo | reverse complement strand
AGAATAGATGGAATTCAAAAGTGGTTGCAATAAGTATAGCCACAGAACTATCTGTGTCTGCTGATTACATGCTATCCACTCAGTTTCATTGTCAGATTGCAGGTGTCCTTAAAAGAGGATCTTTGTCATATCTATAGTTTCAGGTTTCCTAAACTGTATAAAATATCCATTGGATATTTTATAAGTAACATTTCCACTTGTTCTCATCTTTTGTAGTCCACAAGGACTGCAGTGCTTTTAGGGAACTTAGAAATAAAGAAAGATTTCCCTGTTAGGCAACTAAAATATTAATGCATAATGAACCAGGACAAATATGTGTAATTCTTTATTAAAGTCAAGATTTTTCCTAGGAGCTGTAACCTGATTGAAGGCTAAGTTGCCCAAAGAAGTCATTAAAATTTTGAGTCCTAGAACACCCTTTATTTTGACTGCAGGATTATGAATCAATAGTCTGATTATAGTTTGTTTCCCTCTTCAGCATGGTACAAGAATGGTGCACCAGTTAGAAGATCAAATGAGTTTGATCCCTTGGAAATTTTATTTCTTATTTAAAAATAATAAAGATTGTTCTTTGTCTTATAAACTTTGTTATTGTGCTATACTCTTGATGTGCAGACAAAATTAAGTTTCTGGATCTTTAAGGCCATGGGCTAGGCCATTGACCAATGTAGTTCTTTTGGGAAATCTATTCTGGGAGGCCTCTAGTGAGGCAATATGCTAGTTTGACACATGATAACTCTAAGCTCATCACTGGTTCTTCTGGTCCTCCTTGAAACATGAAACAATGTGAGTATTAAAAGTAACCAATTTAAAAAAAAACTAAAAGATTTAGATCTGGAATGACTTCATGTTCTTTTTTATATTTGCTAGTGAAATTACTGTAAAGTCTGAAAAAATCCTAAGATACTGTTGAGTATTACCTTTTCCACTTAATGCAGGAATCCTTTTTACTATCTCTAGCATATCATTAGGCCTCTGACTGAAGCTCATTATCTCATGAAATAGCCTCTTTAAAGAACACTTATGTTAACTTTATGTATCATGAAATACACAGATCTGAACTTACACTTAGATGAGTTTTACACTTAGATGAGTCAACACAGGTGCATATGCCTGTGTAACCACGACTTCAAACAAAATATAGAACATTATCTCCTCATTTTTCAAACGTGTGATTATTAGACTATTATTTCATATGTTAAAGTACAATCTATTTGGAACTTCCCATGCTAGTTTTATTTCTTTCCTCTGAAGCATGTGTAATCAGCTTGATTTCTCTTTTCCTTGACAGTTCTAGTTCTTCAAATATTTTAAGATTGAATATGAAGTTATAGACTCGTCAGAATGTAAAAAGTATTACATGTTTTGACATGATTCCAGAACATAAGTCAACCTATTTTTTCTAAGGAATTCTGGTGAAGTGGAACCTCCTGCTTTCCATGTGTTAATTGTGTGATCTTGGGAAAATTTCTGTGCTTCCATAAACTGCAATGTAAAATGAGGACAATACCTACTCTATGGGATTGTTGAAGGAAAAAAATGATATAATGTATTTAAAATGCTTAACATATTTCCTGGCCCTTAGTGAGGTATACAGTAGAAAGTAACAGATATTATTTTAGGCAAAGTAGATTTGAGTGTTCTTGAAAAATCCTTGGATGTAACTTGTTCATAATTCTGTCTCCTTTTTTTGACAGGGATTAAGGAGTATAATGTAGTGAAAAGAAAACTGGATTTAGAATCAGATTATCTGAGTTTTAATCTTGGCCCATCTATTTATTAGCCTGTGACTCTTAACAAGACACTTAACCAGGGATCCCTGGGTGGCTCAGCAGTTTGTCTCCTGCCTTCGGCCCAGGGTGTGGTCCTGGAGTCCCGGGATCGAGTCCCATGTTGGGCTACCTGCATGGAGCCTGCGTCTCCCTCTACCTGTGTCTCCGCCTCTCTCTCTCTCTCTCTCTGTCTCCCCCTCTCCCTCCCCCTCTCTCTCTCTGTGTCTCTCATGAATAATAAATAAAATCTTAAAAAAAAAAAAACCCAAGACACTTAACCTTCCTGGTGCATTCTCACATGTCTAAAGAAGGGATAATAATACTGCCTCACCTACATCATAGTGTCGAGCTGTTCAAGATTAAAATATGGTTTGAGCTAAAGTTCTTTTTAAGCTGCACTTTTCTATAATAAGTAAGGGAGAATAAAATGATGGTGCTCATAGGAAGGCAAGGTAGGAAAGGTCTACCTAAAAGTACTTCAGGAGTATATATGGAATTACAGCTGTCCCTCACATGGTGATGGCATCCAGAGTGCAAGTTATAAGCAGAGGAATGGTACCCAGGAGTTCCTCCTGAAACACAGAGCATTCATCTACTCATGAAACTCAGTGGAGGATGATGTCTAGGTTATGGATGAATGCACATCCCTTGATTATCTGGGATATATATCTGTTGGATAAGAGATTTTGGCTGCATTTACAGTCTTCTCATTGGTGATTATTTGCTCCAGTTGAACCTATCACCCACTCTCCTTTCCTGCCTTTACCTATTAGTAGGAATTCTAGTCAGTATTTGTTCTCTGTGAAGCACTTCTAGATTTTCTCTCTGAACTCAAAATAAGGATTTCAGTTGACTGATAATCTGTTTTGTGTTCTCAGAATATCTTCACTAATTTGTGAATCCTACAAAGGATGCAGCATTAATTATCATTAATTCTCAAGTGACAGTGGCCCTAAGTGTCCTTGAGTTCAACATCCTGGTTTTTCTCAGCACTTCATTCCCTTCCTATCACAATTTTTCCCCTGCTATATGTGGGAAAACCCCAGTACTAGTGATATGATAAGGAACAAGAATATTTGCTCTCACCACTTCCATTCTACATTGTTCTAGATATTCTAGACAGTGCAATAAAGCAAGAAAATGAAATAAGAGCTATCCAGATTGGGAAAAAAAGCATTTACAGATGGCTTGATTGTCTATGCAGAAAATCTAATTAAATCTACAAAAAAACTTCTAGAAATGATGAAACAGGTCACCAAGGTTGTAGGATTTGAGGTAAATATAAAAAAATATCCAGTGTACTTTTATATATTGGCAATGACATATCCTATATTCTAATCATAAAGGAAAAATGGATAAATTGAACTTTATTCAAATTAAGATCTTCTGTCTGTGATAAGATGCCACTAAAAGGGTATAAATACAATCTATGGAGTGGGAGAATATATTCCCTATGCATATTTCTGATAAAAAGACTCCTATCCAGAATATATAAGGCACTTGTATTTTTAAGAAGACAGAAAATTTAAAAATAGGTAAAAACAAAAAACTCAAAAACTTTCCAGTGGCCAAGAAACATACAAAAAGATGCCAAACTGAATTTGTCATCAGGGAAATACAAATTAAAACTATTTTGTACCACTACACAACCATGAGAATGATAAGATGAAAAAGATGGTAAACACCAAAAGTTGGGGAGGGTGTCAAAAAATTGTAAATAATATTCTGCTGCTGAGAGTATATATTAGTATTTTCACTTTGAAAATTTGTTTGAAAAAATGAAATGATGAATATTCTGTGACTCAGAAATATTTAACAGAGTTGAATGCTTTTGTCTACCAAAGGTATATTATTTACAAAATGTACAAGATTTTTCATAGCAGCACTATTCAAAGAGTCAAAACTTGGAAACTACTCAAATATAATCACAAAGGGAAGACTGTACAGCACTGAGAATGAAGTTTATTACATGTAGCATGGCCAATCTCACAAATATAGTATTTAGTAAAAGAAGCCAACACAAATAAATGGCTACTTACATCTTTTTTTTTTATTTTTATTTTTATTTTTACTTATTTATTTTTTTAAGATTTATTTACATCTTTTTTTAAATGCAGGTTTAGGGGCACCTGGGTGGCCCAGTCAGTTAAGCGTCCTACTCTTGATTTTGTCTCAGGTCATGATCCAGCTCTGCATCGGGCTCCTTGCTTAGCTGGAAGCTGCTTGTCCCTCTCCCTCTGCCTGGCTCATGTTTTCTGTTTCTCTCAGTACCTCTCTCAAATGAATAATATGAAATCTAAAAAAACTCTCCAAAAAACAAATATCAGTTTTATTCTATGGATCTGTAACTGGCATTTAAAATATGAAGTTTAAAAATAATAAAATTTAAAATAGTGTCAACACCAAACACATAGGAATAAATCTATCAAAATATTTATATAGAACCTCTATATAAAACCTCTATATACAAAACCTCTATATAGAAAAATGCATAACATGGGTTGAGAGAAATTTAGTAAGGACTAAATACATGGAAGAATATGCCTTGTTCAGAAATTGGAATACTCCACCATTTTACTCTTCCTAAATTGACCTATAAATCCAACTCAACCACCAGGAAAATCCCAGTAAGTTATGTTTTTGTTTTTTATATTGTTTGTTTTGAAATTGACAAGTTGATTCTAAAATTTACATGGAGGGATCCTTGGGTGGCGCAGCGGGGGATCCCTGGGTGGCACAGCGGTTTAGCGCCTGCCTTTGGCCCAGGGTGTGATCCTGGAGACCTGGGATCGAATCCCACGTCGGGCTCCTGGTGCATGGAGCCTGCTTCTCCCTCTGCCTATGTCTCTGCCTCTCTCTCTGTGTGTGTGACTATCATAAATAAATAAAAATTAAAAAAAAATAAAATAAAATTTACATGGAAATGCAAAGGGTCAAGAAAATAAGACCCTTGAAGAAGCGGAACAAAATTGGAAAACTTGCCCTATCCATTATCAAGACTTATTTATAGTAATCTAAGACAGTGTGGTGTTAGCCCAGAGATAGAAAAATAGACCAGTAAGACAGAAAAGTTCAGAAAGAGACCTAGACTTATATGTTCACTCTATTTATGACAAATGTTATACTGTAGTCCCTCTTTAGAAAGGATGACTTACAAACAAATGGTAGCTAATTGGAAAGTCATACAGAAAAAAAAGCAAATCTTAACACTTTACTTCATACCAAACTAAACGTCAACTTCAGATGAATTATGGATAGAAATAGAAAAGGTATAACAGTAAAACTTTTGAAAGAAATCTGATGGTATATCTTCATGTCCTTTTTGATATATAAATGTTTCTTTAAACCAGAAAGTGCTAAAATGTAAAGAAAGGACTGACAGATTGGATTTCAATAAAATTATTTCTAACCGTGATAAGATACCTTCAGGAGAATGAAATGATAAGACATAGACTGGGAAAAGATATTTGCAACACATGTGTCTGACAAAGGATGTATTTGAATATACGATGGGCTCATAGGTATCCACAAAAAGGAGTCACCTCCCCCCCACCCCCCCAGAAAAAAAGTAGACACGCAGGTGCACAGGCCCATCACAGAAGAGAATATACTAATAGCCATAAAGTATGAGAAAAGGCGCTCTACCTCACTGGCCATTAGGGAAACTCAAGTTAAAAATCATGCTAATAGGGCAGCCCGGGGTGAGGGGCGTGAGGGGGTGGCGGTCGGGGTGGGGCGGGGGGGGGGTGGTTGCTCAGCAGTTAAGCGCCACCTTCAGCCCGGGATGTGATCCTGGAGTCCGGGGACTGAGTCCCATGTTGGGCTCCCTGCCTGGAGCCTGCTTCTCCCTCTGCCTGTGTCTCTGCCTCTCTCTCTCTCTCTGTGTCTGTCATGAATGAATGAATGAATGAATGCATGAATGAATAAATAAACTTTAAAAAATCATGCTAATATACACTGAAAGAGCTAAAATTTAAAGGACTGACAATTCTAAGGATTGGAGAGGATGCAGAACAACTGGAACTGTCATCCATTCTGGTGTGATTAAAAATTGGCACAATTACTAAGGAAAGCTCTCTGGCTGTATCTGTGGAAGTTATGCAGATATATACCTGATGGCCTAATAGTTCTGTTCTCATCTTTATAACTTGGCAATGAAGCACACATATGTGTACTAAAACTGTGTGCAACAATTTTATAACACTATTAATCCATAACTTCTCTAATCTGGAAAACCAACTTGTCCATTTATGACAGAATGGAAAAAAATACAATACAGTAAGGAAAAGGAACAAACTATTGTCATTTGCAACAATCTATGTGAATCTCATAAATAATGGAGAGGGAAAGAGGTCAGACACAAAACAATATGTACTGTGTGGCCTCATTTATATAAAATTCATAAATAGACAAAGCTAATCTATCGTTAGGAATCAGAATAATGTTTACTCTTATAAAATAGACATACTTATTAGGAAGGATAACTTCTGCTAATTTTTTTTTATATTTGGGGGTAGATAAATGAGTGGGTTAACTTTGTGTAAACTCAGAGAACTGAATACTTATGATTTATGCCCATTATTTGCATTATAATTTAATAACAGAATCTTAAAACAGCAACAAAAAATATCTGCTTTTGTAGCTCATCCTTATATCTCTAGCTAGAGGGACATCTTCACCACAATCCTTGTCTACCCTTGAGCTGTATTGTATTACAAATCCCCAAAATCCCATCAAAAAAATTTTTTTATGGCTCCACTTTGCTCTGAGGACAACCAGTTGTGTGGAGTTAATGAGATCAGTTCAGACTCTGTAGCATCCAAAGGCAAATACGCTGAGGCGAGGGGAGAGTCTTCAATTTTCCTTTTTTAGAATTCCCAGCAGAAGCCCACTTGTTCTTCATTTCTGTACTTTTAGTGATAACAGCACAGACAAATCTCAAAAGCCATTTGTGTAGGTACGTCACTGGCATTTTGTATATGTGTGTATAGGCATGTATTTTCATCTCATTTTTTAATTTCAAAAATGATAACATATGAGAAAGATATATAAAACATAGATACTTGTAACTGCCTGCAAGATCAAGAAATAGAGCATTACCAAATTGCAGAAAGGCCCCCACCATGGCCCAGATGCCCCTCCTTTATCTTTGAGTATTTATTCATATGTGTATGTGTGTGTAAATTTGCATTGATACAATATTCTAAGTTACCATTCATATTTCAGTTTTACAAGTTGATTTAATAACATCCCTTAAAACAATTTCCCTTGCCAGCAAAGGACCCCATCTAGGGTCAGAGGTTACATTTAGTTGTCATGTATCTTTAGCCTCTTTTAATCTTAAGCATTTTCACAGCTTTTGTCTTTTATGACATTGATATATGTAGTCCTTCTTTTGCCTTTAGAAAGAACATTTCTCACATGGTGTTTGTCTGGTGTTTCCTCTAATCATGGTTAGATTAAGGTTATGCAGTCTTGGCTGGATTACTGCACAGGTGATGTGTTCTTCTCAGGGTATCACAACTGGTGGCACATGATGTCCATCTGTTCTCATCGGTCATGATTTTGATCACCCAGACAAGCATTGCCTGACTTCTCTACTCTATGTTACTGTTTATTCTCCTTTGCAACTAATAAGCGGTCTGTACAAACACACATAAATATATTGTCTTTTTTTAAATTAAGTTTCCTCTTGAATTAGTGTCCATTGAGGAGTTTTGTCTGATCCAGTCTTTACCACAATGACTACAAAATGATGATTTTCAACTCCAGCACCTTCCACATTGACGAGTTGGCCCTCACCATTCTACTGCAAGCAGTTAATGATTTACTTACGTACTAAGTAACTCCTTTTTATTTACGTATGTAATTATTATTTGATAGATTCTTTAACTCCTATTTTTTCTATTGTTTATAATGTATTACTGAGTTTAATTCTTTTGATGCTGAAATTGTTCAAGTTTGGCCAGTGGAAACCCCCTCAAGCTGACTACAGTATCCTTGTATATTCTTGTGATAGGTGCCCCACCCCTCCTTGGAGCATGGTCTTACTTTCAATATAATAAATCCAATCAATTATTTAAGATCTAATGCAAACCTCCAAGATTAATTCTGTTAATCTGATCTTATTTTTTGTTTTAGCACATAGATATATAGATTATACTGAATGATTGTTGCTCACACTTTGAAGTGATTTCTAATGTTTCACTATTTGATTTATCTCATCACTAGATTGTGTTTCAAGACTAAGGTCTGCATTTTCTACCTAAAAAATAAGATCACCTTTAGAATTTTAAGTTATACAATGGATGCCAAATAATGCTGTTCTTTTTTTTTTTTTTTTTTTTTTTTTTTTTTTTTTTTTTTGTGATAGTCACAGAGAGAGAGAGAGAATGAGGCAGAGACACAGGCAGAGGGAGAAGCAGGCTCCATGCACCGGGAGCCCGACGTGGGATTCGATCCCGGGTCTCCAGGATTGCACCCTGGGCCAAAGGCAGGCACCAAACCGCTGCGCCACCCAGGGATCCCAATAATGCTGTTCTTATAAATATATGAAGGAAGGAAGGGAATAAGGAGGGAAGCAAGCAAATTGTCTCCTTGAAAAGTGTTTCTATTTTACACTTTTCAATTTACATGTTGATTGGAAATGAAGCTAAATTTTGGAGAGTGATTAGAGTAAGGGAAGAAAGCAGTGGGAATTGGTGTCTTTATACCAGTGATAAAGAGAAAAATGAAAACAAAGTCAGGGACCTCATCAATGAATATTTAATGATCTCAGTTACTCAACAGACTGGTTGATTTATTCTTTCTATTCATGATTTGAGACAGTTTTATTGCATTATTATGTTTTAGTAGGTGTTGATGTTCATTTTTTGAGATGATGTAGTTGATATTGCTATTATTTGTTTTGGTGAAGATTGTCTTTGTTTTTACTAAAATTAATTTCTTGAATAGATTAAATGACATAAAAAGTTGTTGACTGTCTTGCTCTAGGGTGTAATGGTGAAAAGTCAGTTTATTGTCAGGAGGTGAATAGTAGAACCCTTGACCTTTGATGTTATTTCTTGAACTGATCCCATCATGTAAGTTTCTCTCTGTTGCCCCCTAAACCTTCAGAAATGAGATGAGGTGAGTTCGTGACTGTGACTTAGTTGCCCCCTACCCCATTCTATAGGGTACATGGATTTATTCCATTTATCAAATTCAGCAAAACTTCCCAATCTGAGCTAGTCTAGGAGATATAGTGAATATCAGAGACTATGTATGTAAAAGAACTTTCATTTTTTAAAAGTTGTATTATGAAAATAACTTCAGAACAGTTAAATTCATTGTGTTAAAGCCCTTTGAAGATTTAATTTGTTAAAATAACCTATTAATCATTTGTATGCAGTTGGGTATGTTTTTCATAGACTTAGGGAAGGGTTGGGCTGGATGTAACTGTGGAGTCAGACCCACTCATCTCACAGATAAGGAATTTGGGACCCAGAGAGGTCAATGAAAGCTAGGTTATAAGGTTAAATTCACTCACCTCCTGGCATAACCACCATACCCACCATCTGCTTAGTAAGCCTTTATGTTAGAGAAAGTGTGGAGTCTTCAGCTCACTGTAAGCATTACCCTGAATTCCAAATGTCTGAAATCTAAATTTCTGTGTTTTTACTGTAGTGCTTACTAAACCATTCAGAGTTTCAGGTACTCTTTTTCTGGGTAGAAAATGAGTTGATTGGATGGAAAATGAGCCCAGTAGAAATTTCTGCATTCTGTAAAGGCTTTCAGATTAATTTGTTATCTATTTAGTTACATTGCTACATCACAATAAACACTGGTATCAGCAACAGCTTCTTTGCCATGCTGAGGCTAGGCTGTGTTATGTTTATTAGCTCTTCTGTGCTCACCTATCCCCCAGCAGTTTCATTCATTTGATAAATATTTGAGGTTTATTAAGTGCCACACTCAGTGCTTAAAATTGGTAATATGAAGTAACTTGCAAGAACTGATTGCACCCCTCACTGAGCTTGATAGTTTGAAAGCTAAAATCACTAAAGGGAAAAATTACAGTAGAGGAGGAATATGGAACCATGAAACATATGTTAGGAGGACTTAACAGTTCTGGGAAGTAATGCTTAAGTTGAGACATGAAGAATCACTAGAAGTAGCCAGAAGATCACTCTAGGCATGGGGAATACCATATGGGACAACTGGAGGGAAAAGAGAGAGAAACCCAAGTAAGAGTAATAATAGCTGGAGCATGGACAGACTAAACAATAGAGCCCAAGTGTCCATCAACTAACGAATGGAAAATGAGATGTATATATGGAATATATACGATGGAATATTACTCAGCCATCAAAAAATGAAATCTTGGGCAGTCCGGGTGACTCAGCGGTTTAGCACCGGCTTTGGCCCAGGGCATGATCCTGGAAACCTGGGATCGAGTCCCACATTGGGCTCCCTGCATGGAGCCTTCTTCTCCCTCTGCCTGTGTCTCTGCCTCTCTCTCTCTCTGTGTCTATCATGAGTGAATAAAAAAAAAAAAAAAATCTTAAAAATAAAAGAAGGCATTTGTTATAATGAGCCCTACGTGTTGCAGACAAGTCACTGAATTCTAGTCCAGAAACCAATATTGCACTGGATGTTCACTAACTAAAATTTAAGTTGAAAAAACTAAAACTAAAAAAAATTAAAATGTGATATATATTATAAAGGACAAGTATGGGAAGCTATAAACATATAATTCTATCATGAAATAGACTTGATTCTTAAAAAAATGTTTTTTTGATAAAAGTTTTTTGATAAGGCTTTGGATCACTTTTGACAGGGAAATGTTGACATTCTAAAGACCTCATCCATAGGTGAGCCTATTAGTGTAGCAACTTCTGGTACTTATGAAGCATAGTTCAAGGTGTCCAAATTCAGGCACACTAGTTTGGGGTTAGCTGCAAATCACCTACTTGTTATTTCTGTAGATCTCTTGGGATTCAGCATAAAAATCACCATACTATTTGGTAACTTGGTAAATTCTCCCTTTGTTTTTGTTTTGTTTTGTTTTAAACCAGGGTAAAAAGCACAATTTCATAAAATAGTTTTTCACAGTAGTAGGTACAATTGTGATTGGTTTTGATAAATATTTTTAAACATTAAATGAAGTATTTTACTGAGTTCTGACCTTTCTCTTCAGGATAGGGAGTAGCAGCCCTCTCTGTATTTATTGCCATGGAAACCAAATCTAGGCTAACTCTGCTGCTTCAAAAATGTTCATTGGTCTATGGGTTTCTTGGTGAGGTTCTTCGCTGATATTGTAATCCTTTATGAATGGATCCCTTTCCATTAACACTTGTATGTGTGTGTGTGTTTTGTGCTTCTTCACTTGCATTAGTAGTTATTTTGATCTGAATCCATTTGTAAAGGTACTATATGGATTAGTTCCAACCAGTGCAGGCTTGGGTGGCTATGCTGTTTGCTTGTGTGTATGCGCATGTGTGATTGTTGAAAGGCAGTTTTTCTTATACAATTGGTCTTGATTGTGTCTATGTGTGTGTATGCACTGGAAGGGTATATATGTCAGACTCCTTGTCTCCACTTATAATGTATGTGACTCAAGTTATATGAAGACATACAGTTTTTGGTATATTTAACATTACAGTTCTTTTTAGGTTTTCCTGATTGAATGGAGAAAATACATTATGGATGGGGACTTGCTACTATTTTTCATTTACATCTCATAAAATACTAAGATGCAAATCATGCCTACAGTGCTCTGGCCTTACCAAATTAGACGTTCCTTTCAATGAGTAGGAGCTTATATTTCAGACTGAAACTGGGTCTCAGTGGAAAACACAAAAACAAAAGAAAGTTATGCCATATGGCTTATGAGTTTGTAGAAACAATATCTAATACAGTGTGGCATAAGGAATTTCTACCATGTTCCAGGTTAAACCTACAGTGCTTGCTCTGTGAACTGACTGGGCTTCTGTACATGGGCTCCACTGCCAGGTACTCTCTGTTGACTGACAACAGAATGATGGCCATTTCTACTGCCAAAATGATGGAGACCAGAAGCCATATAAGGCTCTGGTATAGGGAAAGTGCTTCATAAATATTGCAGGGAGAGAAGAATAGTGAAGATAAAAACTAATGTTGAGCTTGCCTTTCTTCCTTGTTGGCAGTTTGCCCTTCTAAAAGGTGCATATACCTTTCTAGAGGCTTTCCTTCAGTATTCTTTGCAGCTGTCTTTAACCTTCTATCCTCTTTCTAGAGGGCTTCCCCAAGACTTGAGGTCAGGAAGTTGTCTTCTACTTCTCTGTGATTTCTCTCTTAATACTAGGATCCATTCTCAAAGCTTCAACTCCCATTTCTCTGCAGCCTTCACTTCTTTCCTGAACTCTGGCCTTCATTTCCAGCTTCCTGCTGAGTGAATATATCCTCCTGGATATCCTACTTGCATTTTCCCTAACCTAACCCATCAGATCAGCTCTTTGGCATTTTTAGTGTTGTTAAAGAATTATTACTATTTCCTGAGTTAGTTGGGCTTATACCTTAGTTTCTTTTGTAACTAGTTTTTCCTTCTTTCCCCAAACTACTGTTCATACATTACTGATTTTACTTCTTTAATAGTTCTTACATTCCATTCTCAGTTATATAACTATAGTGTAGAATGCTCATTATCTCTCATTCAACAATTGCTCTAGTTCAATAACCAAACTTTTGGTAACCAGCCTCTTGTCTTCCCAGCCCATTCTGCAAATTGCTGCCAGATTATTTGTCCTAAGCCTTATCTCTGATTAGCCCACTTCTTTATTCAAGAGTATTCAGTGGCTTCCCATTGCTCTTTAGCCAAATTTCACAATGTATCATTCTCAAATTCATTCTATCTTCCACAATTGTTCCCTGGCACTATCCTAATATACTTCATGTTGTTTACTGAACTGGAAAACTTGGTTTGCATCCAAAGAGAGTTTGTGTCAAACTAGCAATTTTTAATTTGTTTGAGAATTGGTTTATCTGTCTCACTTACTAGACAACAACTTCCAGGGGCAGGCACTATGTCTGTTTATTTTTATTTTTATTATTTTTTATTTTTTACTATGTCTGTTTTTGATCATAGTTGTATTCTCTCACTTAGTATAGTACATGGCACATAGCACAGTAGATAAGTTTGGAATTAATGAATATATTTATTATGTGATTCACAACCACAGAAATTTATGGGTGAATTTTTCATGCCTGGAGTATCTTATTTGTACAATTTGTCTATTGTAATACCTTCTCTGCCTCCATACTCAAATATTAGCCCTCTTATCAATTATTTCCTAATCTTTCCCTTCTCATTCTACCTTGTTTCCTTTCTTCATTTCCCCAGCTGAATGTATTCTTTTCCTTCTTCTTCTGGTTGCTGAGAAGTTCTCATATGTCACTTACCATATAATAGCATCATATTTTGGACATTTGCACATGATTACCTCCAACCAGGAATGGATGTTTTCTGCTGACTCTCTTTGGACCCATTCTTCTCAATGATTCAGACAGATGTGTAGAAAGCATGTTTATTATATTTGCAGATGACATGGAACTGGGAGAGAAGCCAATTGCCTTGGTATTCAAGAAAGTCTGGAGAAGCAAGAAAAGTAGATTGAATCTAAATTAAAGAAAAATGTGCATTATGCACAAAGGCTTTAAACCAGCTGTACAAGTACAGGATGGGAAGTGTGCAGATTAGCAAAAACTTAAAAATCTTGGTTGACATTGGTCCAGTACAGAAAGGGTGATGTAACTGGCAAAATGCTGAAGTGGTCTTGATTTTGGATCATGGATATATTGATAGAAATAGACTCCAGAATGAAGGAAGTGATAATTCTCCTTTACCTTAGACTGAACTTCCTACATATATGGAAGCACTGGAACATATGAAATGGAGAAGGATCAGTACTCTGAAGTAACTGGAAATCAGTCATTGGCTATATAAGTAACTGGAGATACTTTACATGGAATGAGGTCATGATAGCTACATCTTACATGATAGATTAAACTTATTAAAGTAATATAAAAAGCTATGGGAGGCCTTTGGGGAATCAGAAAAGGATAGAACATTCTGTTGGCCAAAGCTATCCCTGGTAGAATTGACATCCTCCAGAGAATGAGTTTCCTGTGTCTGAAATGCTCAAGTAGAAGTTGGGTAATGTAACTAAATAGTTCCTAAGGTTTTTATACCCCATAGTCCTAAGATTCTATATTTAATTACATTTTCTTATTTCTTTTGAAGATGAGGGAAAATTTATTCTGTATTCATTTATTCAGCCATAAATCAGAGACTTTAAATGTCCTCAGTACTATGTTGTGCCAGGTACTAGGGATACAATGATGAATGCATAATTTTGTCTACTTGAGGAAATGCATGTAAATTAATAATTGTAATTTATTTCGATGAGAGCTTTAGAAGTACTTAGGGGATGCTGTGGGAATATAGAGGAAGGGCATGTATCTTTTCTTTGGATGATCTAGGGCAGGCTTCACAATGGAGTGACAATTTGAGTCATTTGAGACATTTGAGTGAATGGGAACATGCCAGGAGAATGGAAGATCTATAAGTTCTGGACCACTGGGTGGGTTAGTCTCGGTAGATTCAGGTGAATGTATACAGGGGTGAGTAAATTAATTCTCTTTTGTAGCCCAAAGACTGTTTTTTTCAATATCAATTTCTTTTATGAAAGAAATACTTGTTCATTTTAGAAAATTCAGTAAATTGGGGCACCTGAGTGGCTCTGCTGGTTAAACAAGGGACTCTTGATTTTGGCTCAGGTCATGATCTCAGGGTAGTGAGATCAAGCCCTGCCTCAGTGGGGAGTCTGCTTGAGATTCTCTCTCTCTCTGCCCCTCCCCTTGCTCTCATGCACACACTTGTGCAGGTTCACATTCTCTCTCTCCCTCTCTCAAATAAATACATAAATCTTAAAAAAAGAAAGAAAACTCAGTAAATAAAAAATGTATAGAGAAGGAAAGAATCTGTTGTTCTGCTCCTGAGAGAGGGCTCTATTAATAGTTTGGGTGCTGCATTGTAAAGTAATGAGGCTTGGTGGGTGGAGTTGCAGTTTTACGGGGGGTGATCTGGGAAGACCTTTCAGAGGGGACAGTAAATAAGCAGAAACCTGCAGAATGAGTGGTCAGGCAAAGGAAGAATTGAGTGTTAAATTTCACAGATGGGGAAAACAGTTAAGCACAAAGACTGTGAAGCAGGAAACTTGTTGCTTAAGGAATAAGAAAGAAATGAGTGTGGTTGGAATGTGTGAGTGATAGAAGAATTCTAAGTTGAGGTTGGTGAGGGAGGCAGGAGACTACTGAACATGTCTGCTGAGGCCCTGACGTCATGCAGATGACATCTTTCATTCCTAGCACACTAGAGAGCACTGGGGGGATTTTTTTAAAGCAAAAGCAACACGACCTGGTTTGTATTTCTGAACTATGACACTGAGTGTTATGTGGGGAATGGACTGGAGTATGGGGTCCAGTTCAAAGCAGTGACTAGGTGATAGGCTATTGGAATAGTCCCAGCCAGAATTGATGATGGCTTGGACTAGAGTAGTGGGAGAATGACAAACAGTCTGGAATTTTTAAAAACAAGAGATAGACTGGGGAGCCTGGGGCGCTCATCAGTTAAGGTGACTCTTGATCTCAGCTCAGGTCTTGATCTCAAAGTCATGAGTTCCAGCACCATGTTAGGTGATAGAACTAATAGGACTTTGTGACTACATGTAGAGAGTGATGAAAAAGTGAAGGAAAGGATAATTTATCATTTTTTTTTATCAGAAAACCATTATATCTGTCAATTATTTTCATATTTAGTACAGTTACCGTAGAGTAAAATCTATTCTCATTACAGAGTCTGGTTTCAGTTATTCTTCACTGTTGCTTAAAGAAAATATGAGTTAGCTGTTCCCTGCAGATATAGTTATAAGCATATACTTGGTCTAGGTGGGCTCTAGCTGACATTTTTTTTAAATTTATTTATTCATGAGAGACACAGAGAGAGAGAGAGAGAGAGAGAGAGAGCAGAGCACAGGCAGAGGGAGAAGCAGGCTCCATGCAGGGAGCCCGATATGGGACTTGATCCCGGGTCTCCAGGATCAGGCCCTGGGCTGAAGGCGGCGCTAAACTGCTGAGCCACCCAGGCTGCCCTCTATCTGACATTTGAAATAAATATTCTTTTCCTCAGGTTGTGTAAATCTTCATCTGAAGATTACTTTATCAGTTTTTTTTTATTAAGTATTTTTTCCTATTAAATGAATAATGATTTGGTTTATTGTAGAAAGCTTAAAAAATGATGGACAGAGAGAGCATAACAAAGACCATTGATAATCCTATTACCTAGATGTATACCTGTTAACATTTTGTGGTAGAAAATTTCAGACAAGGGCAGATTTATATGGAGCTAATGAAGCTTACATAGGTCTCTTTCCAGGCTCTGATAGGAGTTCAGGTAATTTTGTATTCATCATTTTATATTCTTTTCCTGAAATGGTCTGTCCTCATATTGTATAAAATTTAGGCTGTACAAAACCAGGATCCAGTCCTATTTCCACAGATTATTTATTTATAAGAAAATTTCACTGTTTCAAAAATAGGGTCATACTTCCACCAGCTTTTATCTCCAGAACTATTATCAGTGTCTTTCTATGCCATTGGATAGTCTATAATCATTTTTATGGGGCATTATCTTTTTTTATATCTTGGTACCATAATGTAGTTAATTTAATGACCACTTTTGAGACATTCACCCTAAATAAGACTTTTTTTTCTATTTGTGTTTGATAGTCACCAGATTCATGCTGTGGCTCTCTTTACTAGAAGAGAGAGTTTATCTAGAATGCTCTGATGAGGCGCTCTCGAGTATTGCTATCTACATGGCTATTTCTAGGAATAGAGATTAAATACTGAGTGAATCATTTGTTTCTTCATTATGTCTCTTCCTGTTGGAGCAGTATTGTGGCTTTAGGTGAAGTTTGGGGTAATTCTTGTTTTAGGTAGAATCAGTTAGGTTTTCCATAGTATGGAAATAACTAACTTAAAAAAATTCTACTTGGTAATGTTTAAAACTTTTTCAATGAATAGCATGCTCATTATAATTATTAAGCCAGTTTAAAATACCTCTGGCTACTTCAAAAAGATAAAAATAGATGGGGTGAATGAACTTTTATATATAGTATTTGCAGCATGCTTAAGGTACTCACTTATAGCAGCAGGGAATCTTAATGAAGAAGCCAGTAGTCTAATTTAAAGATTTTATTTTATTTATTTGTTTGTTTGTTTATTTATTTATTCATTTATTTTGAGAGAGAGAGTGAGCATGCATGCGAGCAGGAAGAGGAGCAGAGACAGAAAGAGAGAGAGATATTCTCAAGCAGACTTCATGCTGTGCCAAGCCAGATGTGGGGATTGATATCATGACCGTGAGATCATAACCTGAGCCAATATCAAGAGTCAGATGCCTAACCAACTGAGGAAGTCCAGCACCCTGCTGGTAGTCTAATTTTAAAACACTATATGGAGGGACACCTGGGTGGCTCAGTCAGTTAAGTGTCTTCCATTTGGCTCAGGTCATGATCCCTAGGTTCTGGGATTGAGTCCCGTATCAGGCTCCTTGCTCTGTGGGGAGCCTGCTTCTCCCTCTCCCTCTGCCTGCCACTCCCCATGCTTGTGCTCTCTCTCTCTGTCGAATAAATAAATAAAATCTCAAAAGAAAAAACTATATGGATATAATTTTGGGAATCCAAAAAATACCTAAAATGTGATTTCATTCCCAAGAGTACACAATTATACCCTGAATTTTTAAACTAGTAAAATATGTTACAAAGATGAATAAATTGGTTTTCAGATAATAATGCAAGCATAATCAGGTATCATTGCACAAATTGACTTGATACTGATAAGTGTTAAGACAACCATTTGAATGTAGGTGTTAAAAACTATTGCTCATCAAAGGATTATGGCTATTTTCTGTTTTATGAGCTGTTTTTGTGGTGTCTGCTACTATATTTTTACCACTAGTGCAATGATTAAATGTGGAGGGTTGGTGACTCTCAGGCAGTATGGTAGACTGGACTGATATGGATAGCATGGAGAGAATACTTCCAACTCATGGAGTTGCTACAGTGTAATCAAGTTAGAAAGCCCATTGTCCAGCTCAAAAGCCAAAATGAGAACTTCTAAGGAGATGGAAACTAAGAGGAAGCAAAGACAGAGCTGGAGAGCAGTTTACATCTGAAACGTCCTCTGAGCTATTGAAACTTGATGGAGCCCAAGGGGCTAGAGTTTAACCAAAGATGGGGGAGGGTGAGTGGAAGCCAAAGCCAAGGATCCTGTGTACCTGGAAGTGGGTCGCCTGCCTACACTCAAAGCTGGGAACAACTCTCAGGGCGGAGAGCAGTTATGTCTATTGGCCCAGGGACACAGCAACCGTAGCAAGTACTTTGGGTAACAAGTAGAAAAAGTCATCTGGGAGAAAAAGGCAACTGGAGCCTTTCTGGAGGTGTGGGAGTTGAACCAAGAATTTTTTTTTCAATAAATACTCATTTGTTGAGTATTTATGTCAAGAACAGCCATGGACTGTCCTAAATTCTTAACAAATATTAACTTATTTAATCCCAATAATGACTTTCTGAGAAAAAAAAATGGTTTAGTGAAAAGAGGCAAACAGCAAAGTGCCCCATGGGGTCTCCTCCACGGTGTGGGCTGCACAGAGTTCCTGTGGGAAATAACTCCTGCTGAAGATGTGTTAAGCTGAGAATTACAAAGCATGAATGAAAACAACCATGACAGAAAATCAACAGACAAAATAAACAGAAGAATTCATTTTCATCACAGATAATAGACTATTATGTGGAAGTGATTCCATTTTCTAGGTGATGGAAATGGAAGTTTTGATATTTTAAGTGCCCTATGCCATGCAGGCACTCTATGGAAAGCCAAGATTAAAATCTGAACTTCAGAGATTCTGGTCACTGGCCTCTCATGTGTTTTTTTCCTACAAAATTCAATTCCTTACAAATTCCATGTAAACTTGCCAAACTATGGATCTATAGATATTTCTAAATATAATCAGAGACACATTTCTGTCAATAAATAACCATAGTTAAGTGAAAAGTGCTTGTTAAAAGAAATACACACCTAAACCCCGGGAAGCTCCCTCTCAATGTAAAATATACATCCCATTAATTTTTTCTCAAGTTTTCTCTTCTCCTAGTTCCAAATTTAGCCTGACTTCTCCCCAGAGGCAGAAACCTCAGGAGCTGCCTGGCGTCCTCCCTTCAGATACAGTAAGCCACTCCTGGTCTCCTTGGCCACATGAGAGCAGAGGTGTGGTTTTTTTCCTTCAGTCTCTGGTAATTGCAAAGCTTAGTGCCAACAACGAGTATCCATGTTTTCCCACTCACCATCTGTATAAGAAAGCATTTCAGCTGTCAGTCCTCTCTCAAATTGAACTAAATCTTGTGAAAGAAAACATGGTACCATGGTCTGAACTTGATTTTCTCAGGTTTCCTCCATCAGGGGCCGCTTTCTTGGTTATTCCAGGCAGATGCCATTTTGTACACTCTTCTCACTCATGCTCCTCCTTTGATAATGTCTCTCTGCATCCAGTAAACTTTATCTTCCCAAACTTTGATTTGTGAAGGCCCTGAGCTATCTCCTTGTGTTGCCTAGAACAGTTGTTAGGGCATAGTGCTTGGTCACAGGCAACCATTTATTTACCTCACATTTTACTTCAGCTACATCCTTCACCTTCTCATCGTCCTGCGTGGATGTTAACTCTTTGGCTTAACACCCCGTGGGATTTAAGATACTCTTCTAATCGGAGACAGCTCTTCACCTGTGGTTCTCATTGTCCTCATTCCATGGAGTCCAGTTCTCCGCTTCATCAGGCAGACATACTTGCTCTTTTTGCATTTGACAGTCTGTCACCTTTAGGCCACTATATATGTTGCTGTGCTCCCTCCCTAACCTAGAATTTTCTCCTTTGCGTTTATTGCTAAACTATTTTTTTCTTTCTCTGGAATGCCTTCATTTATGGTTTACTTTCAAGGCTTCCCTGAGCTCCTTCCTCCCCCAGAGCCTTACAGACCAGCCCCTATTGGCTCTGACAGTTGGAGATCCCTCTCACTGTACCAGCAATCCCCTCTCACCTTGCCCTCTTGCCTGCATCTGCATGAATAGGTGCCCCTCTGAAGTCCAATAGAATGAACAGGCATTTCTCTGAACCTTCCTGCCATCTTGGGGAGAACACTTGAGAATGGCAAAATACAGAAAGACAATTGTTTAAAATGGGGCTACACTGAATTGTCAAGATAAACCTTTTTCCCCTGCACTTTCTGCCTCTGTTGGTAATAGAACAAGGGGAGGGCAAGGGGAGAACATTTAAATAAGATAATGTTATTTTTTCTGGGCATAGAAAGAATTGTGTACAATTTTGACCCTCATCCATTGGTCTTTGGGAACAAGAAGACATGTAAAAAATGCCTTGCTCAGCAGGTGGTACTCAGAGTTCAATGAGAGTTGATTTATTCTCATTTATAAGTTGATAGGAGGTCCTGACATTTTTAACAGGCTTTTTCTGCTGATGAAAACTCAGAACATCTTGTCTGACAGCCAGGAAAAAGCTTTCCTTGAAACAACCAGGGCCTCAAAGAGGGGCAAAAATAGAAATGAAAATTATAGGAATAGCACACAACTTCCTTTTTCTCTTCTCTTACAGTAAGTAGCCTGAATAAATGAAATATGTTAGCAGATTTGGGTGGCTTGCCAGTGGTTATTAAAGCCACTGGAGCTCACCACTATTTTGTAGGCTTTATGGCCCAACACATAGCTACTCCTCACCGCCATTATGGTCTCAGTGTGGGGTTCTGATGACACTCACTTTTTACTGCCAATTAGGAAAGGGACTTTCCCCTGATGGGTCATCTGGCTCTATAAAATTTTCTGAAAGAATCCTTTGAATCCTGTAGGAATGGAGCTGTTCACAATGATGTCAATGGAGACACATAGCTTTTTATAGGACTTGCTCTCAAAAACAGTGTTCAATATCAAAGATAAAAGAAGATAATGCCTCATCGACACACTTTACTGTTCCCGGCTGTCCCAAGGGTTGCATGATAGCGTTTGAGGTTGTTGGTGACTTACTCTCAATGTAGATAAAGTCACAAAATAAAAGTTGAACAAAATTAATTAGGTCTGGGGTCAGGAAGAGCCATTGAAGAGGGGGCTGCATTGGAAGAGCATTCCTTATCACGTAATGTGTCACTGTTTCCTTCTAAGCTCTCTGGAGCCTGGAGCTCTGGGGATGATGCCTGACTGGAACACTCCTTTTAAGTTACAAGACTGAAATTATGTGGCAGCTCTTTCCAAGGGGATGTATCTAAACTGGGCCTCATTGAAACTACATTAAAACTGAGGGGTTTTCTTCCTTAAAGGTTTCAGTATATCTTAAAACTGTTTAAATATATTTCTATTTTTTGAAATTTTCCTAAATATTGGGGTTATTCTGTCTTTGATGTGTAATTTTAGGGCTATAGCAGTCTAGCAGTCATTTAATTTCAAATCCCAAGTGAGACCATTTGATAGGATATCTTTTTTGGATCAGGTAGTGGTGTGGGAGATATCATACTACAAAATATTTGTCTAGAATTAAATTTTGGGAGAATAATAGATATCATAGTTGCAACCAGGACTTACCCAGAATTTTGGACTAATTATCGCTATTTCTCTCATCTCCATGAGCATCAGTTTTTGAATTGGCATAGTTATTTCTTCTGAAGTATAAATTTGAAGATCAAGTTCACTATTATTTGTAAAAACTTTTCAAATCAATAACAGTGTGCAAACTTGAAGTTCTACAGAAAACCGTTACTTGGTATGGTCACAGTACTAGAGAGCCTTAATAAGAAAGGGTGGCCAAGACTGTCTTGGAAAGGGGAAGGAACCAGTATTTTTCAGAGCCTGAAGTATACCTGGTATTTATCACCCGTGATCTCATTTAATCATTAAACAGTCCCTGCTGTTAATTCTCACTGTATGTGCAAACTGAACCTCTCACACAGTTTCATAAACTGCAAACCTATGACTGGGACTTCAAAGCCAAAGCTTTTCCCACAGATGTGGTTAGTACAGCATCCTGTCAGTGTAAATTAATCACATTGTCAGTGAAGTTCTCCATTATGTGTTGGGTTGGACTTCTTCTGTAGTGGCTTGACAAGCTTCCAGAGCTATTTGAGTTGTACTATGTGGAAAATTCTCAGCTCCGTAAGGTGCTTAATTTTGACATGATTTTCATGGCCTTAGTTTTTTCCATATTCAATTCTTTCAACCAAAAATTGTGAAATGCTTCACATATCCAAAAGAATATATCAGGTATATAAACATGATGTCAAACACCCTATACCTACCCTCCAGTTTAAGACGTTGAATATTTTCTTTCTTTCTTTTTTTTTTTAAAGAGTATTTTCTCATCTAAGTACTAACCAGGTCCAATTCTGCTTAGCTTTTGAGATCAGATGAGATTGGATGCATTCAGGTTGGTATGGTCATAGACAAGAGTATTTTTAATACTAGTTTAAGACAGAATGCATGGAGCCCACTGCAGAAATCAAGACCTGAGTTGAGATCAAGAGTTAGATGCTTAATAGACTGAGCCACCCAGGTGCCCTTAGAATTAGTTTTGACATAGAATATTATCAATTTTTAAGATCCCTGTGTTCCTTCTGCAATCACAACATCTACCTTTTCCCTAACAGGGATCTACTCACCTGAATTTCTAGTTTCGTATTTTCTGACTTTTCTATATAGTTTTATGTTTTCCTATGTGTGAATCCACACACAGTTTAATTTTTAGTATGAATGTTTTTGAACATTGAAATCAATAATATCTTACACTACAAATTCTTCTGTCATTGGTTTTCAGCTTACAGTATTCTTTTTAAGATCCATCTGTGTTTTTATATGTGGATAGAATTCATTCTTTTTCACTGTTGTATAAAATAACTTTGTATGAGGGCACCTGGGTGGCTCAGTCATTTAAGCCTCTGCCTTCACCTCAGTCATGATCTCAGGGTCCTGGTATCAAGCCCCAGGTCAGGCTCTCTACTCAGTGGAGAGTCTGCTTCTCCCTTTCCCTCTGTGCTTGCTCGCTCTCTCTCACATAAATAAAATCTTTTAAAAAGTAAAATAAAAAATAAAATAGCTTTGTATGAATGAACCATAATTTATTTGTTCTACTGTTGATGGACATTTGGGCATTTTTTCCTGTTCTGTGCTATTGCGAATATTGCTTTTATGACTATTGTCTACATGTTTTCAGGTCCATATTTATATAAACATTT
Source organism: Canis lupus dingo (assembly GCF_003254725.2). Lineage (NCBI taxonomy): Eukaryota > Metazoa > Chordata > Mammalia > Carnivora > Canidae > Canis > Canis lupus. The sequence continues at coordinate 23,469,369 of NC_064247.1, read as the reverse complement.
TTATGGATTATGAATCCAGAAGCAGAATTACTGCTCCATAAATTAATGTTCAGGGCTACTAGAAAATGCCAAATTGTTTACCCAAGTGGCTATTTTTATTTCAATATACAGTCCTACAAGCAAGATATAAGAATTCCTTGTCTCCATATTCCTGCCAGCAATATATCAGATTGACTTGCTGCTATCATTGTGATTTAATTTGAATCCTCTGATTATCAATGAGGTTGAAAATATTTTCATATGTTTGTTATTGATATTTATTTTATTAAAGTCTTTGTTGCCCATTCTTCTATTGAATTGTCTTTTATCTTATTTTTTTTTAAGATTTTATTTATTCATAGAGACAGAGAGAGAGAGGCAGAGACACAGGCAGAGGGAGAAGCAGGCTCCATAAAGGAAGCCTGACGTGGGACTCGATCCCAAGACTCCAGGATCACACTCCAAGCTGCAGGCAACGCTAAACCTCTGTGCCACCGGGGCTGCCCTTTTATCTTATTTTTAAGAGTATTTCCCCTCTGGGTACTAATTCTTTGTTGGTTATATATGTAAAAATATCTTCTACCAAGTTGTGGCTTACCTATCTACTTTCTTTAAGATATCATTTAATAAGAAGTTCATGATTTTAATGCAGCCACTTAAGAATCTCTTCTTTATGGACCACATTTTTTTGTGTGTCTTAAGAAATCTTTATGGATATAAAGTGAAAAAGATCATGTTCTGTTTTTTCTTAAAAGTTTTACCATTCAGATTTATCTCTCTCTTTCTTTTTTTTTTAAGATTTTATTTATTCATGAGAGACAGAGAGAGAGAGAGAGAGAGAGGCAGAGACACAGGCAGAGGGAGAAGTAGGCTCCATGCAGGGAGCCTGACCTGGGACTGGATTCAAGGTTTCCAGGATCAGGCCCTGGGCTGAAGGCGGCGCTAAACCGCTGAGCCACCAGGGCTGCCCCAGATTTATCTTTATTTCACTTTGAGTTTTAAAAATTTCTGTCTAGTGTAAGTAATTAACCTGGATTTATTTTTTTTCTGCATGGATATCTAATTTTCCCACCCATTTGTTGAACAATCTACCCTTTGCCTGTTTATCTACAATACTGCCTGTTTCATTTGCCGAGTTTACATGTTGTGTCAACATTCAATAGATATTTTTTGAATGGCTAATATCTGCTAGGCATTGCTCTAGATGCAGACAACCATATACATGTGGGTTCTGTATTCTGTTCTATTGATCAAGTTGTCTTTTTCTTTGTCAATATCAACAGTCTTGATTACTATAGTTATATAAAGTTTGGTCTTCTTTTTTGCAGTTAATGACAGTTTGGGTATAAATTCTAGGTTGTAAACAATTTTCTATCAGATCCCTTGAAGGCATTGTTGTTTTAGATTTGAATATACACTATGGCTGTTGACAAGGCAGAAGGCATTTGATCTTTGATTCTGTGCCTAAGCAGTATGTTCCTCCCCACTCACCTCCCCTGGAAGATTTACCATATTTTATTCTGAATTTTCTGAAATATTATGGTATCTTTGCAAGTTTATTTTTATTCATTGTTCTGGGCACTTAAGAGACATTTTTGATTTGGAATATCATGTTCATTATTTCTGAAAATTTTTCTTGTGTTATTCTATGATCGTCTTTTTTTTTTTTTTTGTAAGATTTTATTTATTTAGTTGAGAAGGAGAGTGCAAGAGAGAGAGCACATGAGCAGGGGAAGGGACAAAAGGAGAGGGAAAAGCAGGCTCCCAACTGATCAGGGAGCTCAACATGGAGCTCCATCCCAGGACCCTGAGATCATGACCTGAGCTGAAGGCAGATGCTTAACCAACTGAGCCACTTGGGCACCCTTAGGATGATTCTCTTTCTGAAGAATCTATTAATCAGATATGAGACCTTCTAAACTTTACTCCAATTTCTTATCCTTTCTCCTATTTTCTCCTTTGTGCTAAAACCTTATCTTCCAACCTCTCTGTTGAGTTTTCCACTGACACCATGATATTCTTAAAAACCAGTGCTGGGTTCCTGTCTTAAAATATTCTTACTTAATGCAGCATGTTCTTGTTTCATAGATAAAGTACTTTCTTATCACATTGAGGATTTAACAATAGTGTTATAATTTAAAAATTTATTCCTACAACAGTCTGTTCTCTTCATATTATGTATTTACTGTGTATTTGGTTTAGCTACTGTTTGATATTACAGGTCATCTGGAAGTGCCTTGGAGTCCTTGTCTATCCACAATGTTAAATTAATAGATTTCCCTGAAATTTTGTTGTAACAGTACAGAGATAAGGAAGTACATGGGATAATGTAGAGATAGGGAAGTATCTCTACAGGGAAAATTCTGAAACCTAATATTGATTTATATATTTAAATATTTTAATATATATTAAATCATATATTTAATATTTAAAAATATATCCCTATGTACAAGACTTTTTATTGTATTAAAAATGGTACATTTAAAATTCAGTTTTCCAAATTTTTATTGCTAGAGCATAAAAATGGAATTGATTTTTATAATTTTACTTTGCATTAAGTGAATAGCTGAGCTCTCATTAATTTTGATAACTTACATATAGATTCACTTAGATTTCCTAGATACATAATCATATCCTCTGAAAATGTTATCTTTTGTCCTTTTCAATCCTTATGTCTTCTATTTTTCTTGCATTAATTACCATGTTGCTGAGAATTCCCAGATGCAATAGTGAATAGAACTGGTGATAATGGGCATTTTAGTCTAGTTTCTAATCTCAAAGCCAACTTCTTAAGGTTTTATCTTTACCTATTAATTCACTTGTACATTTGTTGCACATAAATATTACTATTTTGGGGAAATGTCTTTTTCCCTATTTGCTAAGGATTTCTATAATGAATGGGTGTTAAACTTTTTGGTTCCTTTTTTTTTCATTTATTGAGAGGATCATGCAATTTTTCTGTTTGTATCTGTTAATATAGTGATGTGTGTTAATTAGGGTTTTTAAAAAAGATTTTATTTATTTATTCATGAGAGACACACAGAGAATGGCAGAGATACAGACAGAGGGAGAAGCAGGCTCCTTTCAGGGAGCCCAATGCAGGACTCGATCCTTGGACCAGGGATCATGCGCTGAGCAGAAGGCAGATGCTCAACCACTGAGCCACCCAGGTGTCCCTAATTTTTTAATGTTAAGCCAACATTAAACTAACACTCCTAATATTTAAAAAAAGATTTATTTATTCATTTGAGGGGAGGAGGGAAGAAAGACAGGGGGAGATGGGGAGAGAGAGAATTTCAAGCAGACTCTGTGCTGAGTGAGGAGCCCAATGTGGGGTTTAGTCCCAAGACCCTGAGATCATTACCTCAGCTGAAATCAAGAGTTGGACATTTAACCAACTGGCCTACCCAGGTGGCTCAAACTAACATTTCTGTTTTAAATCCAATTTGATCATGATATATCTTCATTCACATATCTTTTGGGCTTTGTTGTGCTAATATGATATTTAGAATTTTTGTCAAGCTGTATGTACAATTTCTGAGGCATCCCTCCATTCCACTGTCTTCCAGTTACCTCCCTGTCCTTTCCTTTCTCTTTCATGATTTTCTTCCTCCTCTTCCTCCTTTTTCTCTTCTTTCTCCACTCTGATTGGTTCCAAAGCAACCTTCCCTGCAGTTCTCTGGGGTGACATTGGGAGAAAAGTGCTGTGGATTTAATTCTGGTTCATAATTACCCAGCAGTTATAGCCATGGGGGCGGGGGGGAGGCCCAACCAGAAGTGGCATGATCTCATAATATTCCTTACCTCTCTGTTCAGGCCTGCCCTTGACTTTGTCATGTTTGTCTAGCTGAGTCTCATCTGAAGCCAAGTTTCTTGATATTGGTATATATTCTTAGGTTAGAAGCAGGTTAGTGTTCTTTAGCTATTCATCTTTCCTTCCAGGGTTCCAGCTTCCTCTGCAGCAAGGCCTGGCAGTGTCTAGGACCTGACAGCAATTCAGCATGTTTATATGTGTTTATATATGTCTATGTGTTTTATATATGTCTGTGTGCATATGTACATGTATGTATGTGTATAATCTAGTATTACTTTTCTTGATATGCATATATAATACCTAGCATTGTTTTCAGCAACTGTGTTGATATGAATAATCTATTACTAGAAACAACATATTTGTACCCTGTTTTTAATGATTTGTATAACATTTTTGTTGTTTTATAGCAGAAGGTTTTTGGGAAAAGTGTTTTTGGTATTGCCAAAGTTAAAGTTCCTTTTCTGTGTGTGTGTGTGTGTCTGTGTGTGTGTGTGTGTTTGACTTGCTTTTGAATCAGGAGAGCTTTATATGTATTTGCCATAAATAAAATCATTTAGAAGTGTAAGTGGGCACCTTGGGGACATTCTGAAGAACTGGGTCTGGTTGTGAATTCACCCCTCTGCATGCTCTTTTTGGCAAAAGGTATGGGGATCTTAAAACTTCCTTTCATGTTCTGGACCCTTAGGCCAGCACTGGGTTGCACAGTACTGGTTAATATTAATATGATTGAGGTCATTTTTGTACTACATAAAATTTATCTCCAGAGTGTAATGCATAAAAGGGATTAGGATGAAAATGAGCACAGTTAGACATGGTTTCAAGTGAATACTGAAAGGAAGGCAGCCAAGAATCTTTCTCAGTGATGGGCTGAGCCCGTCTTTTCACGGCCTTTGATTTTTGCTTTGATTGTGCTCATCCATGGGGTTACAGGCAGTCTGTTCTTGATTTAGCTCTTATGGCCCTTGGATTACTTTGATTCTGGCTTAATTTAGGGTTTTAGATGTCTCTTTCTGCTCAGTGTTCACTACCTTGTCATTTTATATTTACATATACATCTGTCTATTATTTAGCTGTAAATCTTTGCTTTGTTTTGGAGAATGATATTCTAGAAGTGAAGATGACCAACGGATGCTATTCTGGATGAAGAAAGAAGAAATCCACTAGTAATTTATACAAAGACACATATAAAGTATGACACATATGAAGAGTCTTCATTGACCAGGGTGCTGGCATCTTGCTGAGTAGCTTGAGACCAAGAGGAGAGGTGGGGAGGGAGACCCAGAAAAACCAATACCATTGCTCATGATGACAGTGTGGCTGGAGCAAACACAGCGAGGGTTTTAACACCCCCCCCTCTCCCAGTGATTGCTGCCATCATGTCTTTTCTTTCTCTTGCTCAGATAATGCTACTCCATGGTGGTCACCTTGTTGCTATAAAGGTTTATGTTCTTAGTTCATTTTGCCCTTTGTATTGGTCATCCAATGGCACCCTCAAGATGACAGAACCTCCAAGTTGAGAAAGGGTGGGGATTGCCCTTCTCCTGGCTGTCACTCAGGTGTCATCTTGGCCAAAACACTTACCTCTTTTAATCCCCCATCCTCCCCTGCCTAATCGAGAAAGACTTTGAAACAGAAAAGGGATTTAAATACAGTGATTTTTTTGGAAAACATAGAAATTGTTACTTTTTAAAAAAGAAAACTGCAATTTGACCAATCCACTAAGAAGTACTGCTCTTGTTACTATCCCTAAAGTAGCACTTTTTCCCTAAGAAAATCAGGATATATTAAAGCAAGTTCATATGTCAATGAAAGCATGGAAGAGGGAACCTTATGTTGATAAGTATTTTATCTGCCAACTTTGATCCTCTGCACAGTCCTATGAGGAAGGCAGGCAGACAATACTAGAGACCCATCCAGTTTGCAGACATGAAACCAAAGAAAGGTAATAGCCTTTGTTTTCGTATCTCTGCCCTTAAACATTCTGTTCAGAAAAGCAAAGTGGTTTCAGAGTATTTCATGTGTTTTATTCAGATACTATTCCTGGGATCATTAGCAGCAAAAGATATTGGAAGCCCCAAAAGGGAACATTTTACAGACTAAAAGAATCTTGTACATACCTGATATAATTAATTCTTTACAAATCTGAGTTCTTTCAGACTACTGGACCCTCTAGGACAAAGGTGGGCCTCTATTAATCTTTGAATCACTTCATAATAGGGGATTAATACTGGTTTATTAAGTTAATAAATGCTTTTACAGAAACAATGCCTGCCAGAAGAGTAGATTTATACTTTAAACCCTGTAGCTCTCTTTAAGTTTGCACACACTTGGAACATATTTCTTGAGCTCCTACAGTGGGCAAGAGTCTAAAGGCAGAGAAAACCCTGTCTCTTTTCTGAGAAAGCCTAATTATTGGGGAGAAAATGGCACAAATAAGGTATGTGCTGCATTGTGGGAATGCAGAAGGAGTGGCGACTAGCTCTTCTTGGGTAGGTGTGCAGGGGGTCAGGGAGTGTTCCAAGAATGCAGTAGAATTTGCCAGAAAGAAATGAGACTCAGCACTCAGTCCCGAGAGAGGAAATGGCTTGGCCAGAAGACCAGAAACCTAAAACATGTCCTGTGTCTTTTGCTGGAGTGGACCTCTGCAGTGGCTCCTCTAAGGATAGTTCTATATTCTACACGCTGGCATGGGGAGAAATTTCTAGATAGGGTACCTGTAACAATGGTATAATTACATTGGTGCTAGTATCTGTGTCATTCATCTTTGAGTTTTATTGTTTCCTTGAAAATAAATTTCATCAATGTGAAACTTACTGAATTTAAAATGGTTATAACTCAAAGTTCCTTCTACATGATGCAATGCAAAATTATTTTCTGAAAATTCTGAAGAGTCTTCAAACGGTGTACTTGGTGCTTGTTTCACCATAGCATCACCTTTTGAAGATATTCTCTCTCTCTCTCTTTTTAAAAGATTTTATTTATTTATTTATTCATGAGAAACACAGAGAGAGAGGCAAGATATAGGCAGAGGGAGAAGCAAGCTCCATGCAGGGAGCCCAACGTGGGACTCGATCCTGGGACTCCAGGATCACGCCCTGAGCCAAAGGCAGACGCTTAACCACTGAGCCACCCAGGGATCTCAAAGATATTCTCAATTTAAATATATCCTGTTACTTTTTTTTTGGTAGGCAAAAAAAATGGTGCTTAATTAAAAGTTTCACATTTGTCATCTTAGTAATTCATTTAAATGTCTTGCAAATATTGATTAGCATTTTCTCTTGTAACCTGTGTTTATAATCTTTATTCTTTTTCTCTTAGGAGTTGAGGAAGTAGATGGGGTGAGGTTAATATTTTCTCATTGAGTTATTTGTGTTTTAGATACATTTCCACTTCATTATACTTAACATAAATATTCATATGTAGTTTCTTGACTAATTTCCAAATATGTTTAAAATGCAAAAATATTTAATATTTCTATGCTGTCAAATATGTCAATATTTTAAGATTTAGAGAGATTTCTTGTAAGTATAGAATGTCCTTTCCTACTTAAAGAATACACAAATTTTCACCTATATTTCCTTGTCCTTGTATGGCTTCAATTTGACATCTAACTTTTTAACTCTTCTGGAATTTATTTAGATAGCATGGTAAGGAATTATTTTCCAAATAGCTAAAAACAAAACAAAACAAAACAAAAAAAAAACCCCACAAACAAACAAACAAAAAAAATGATCTCAGCATTACTTATTGGGTACTCCTCCCTTTTCTGTGATTATATTTTGATTTCCTATATGTACTAGCTCCTGTGTCCTGGTTATATATCCCTTCTTGGATTTGCCCATCTATTTTCATACCAGTCCCACAATGATTAGTTTTAAAATGTTTTAACATCTAGTGAGGCCATTACTTTTTCTCAGCTTCTTTTCTTAGCTATTCCAGATGAACTTTGGGATCATTCTGTCAAAATATTTAAAAACATGGTGGAGTGTTGATTTAGGAATACGTTAAATCTTCAAATTAACTTGGAAAGAATTACCTTGACGGCCAGATTCTTTTTTTAAATTATTTTGTTTGTGTACAGTTGACACACAGTATTACATTAGTTTCAGGTATACAACATAGTGATTCAACATCTCTTTATATTATGCTACGCTCACAAGTGTGGCTACCATCTGCCACAATGCAGTGTTATTATAATACTGTGGACTGCATTCTGTGTGCATGCCTTTTATTCCATGACTTACTCATTTGATAACTGAAAGCTTATATATCTCCCAGTCTCCTTCACCCATTTCGCCCATCCCTTACACCCCTTCCCTCTGGCAAACTTCAGTTTGTTCTCTGTATTTATGGGTCTGACTGTGCTTTTAGTTTGCTGGTTTTCTTGATTTTTTTGGTAATATTCCTGTGTGTGTGTGTGTGTGTGTGTGTGTGTGTGTACCACATCATCCTTAGCCATTCATCTGTTGATGGACACTTAGATGGCTTCCATATCTTGGCTATTGTAAAAAATGCTGCAATAAACATAGAAATGCATATACTTTTTCAAATTACTTTGGGTAATTATCCATTTTCTTTGGGTAAATACCCAGCAGTGGAATTACTGGATCATATAGTATTTCTGTTTTTAATTTTTTTGGGGAAACTCCATCTATTTTTTTTTGTAGCAGCTGTATTAATATACATTCCCACCAGCAGTGTATTTTTCTCTGCTTCCTCACCAACACTTGTTATTCCCTGTTTTTTTTTTTTTAATTTTAGTCATTCTCACAAGCGTAAGGTGATATCTCATTGTCGTTTTGATTTGCATTTCCCAGATGATGAGTGATGTTGAGCATCTTTTTATGGGCCTGTTGACCATCCGTATATCTTCGTTGGAAAAATATCTATTCAAGTCCTCTGCCTATTTTTTAGTTTTAGTTTTTGTTTTTGTTTTTAGTGTTGAGTTGTATAGATTCTTTATACATTTTAGATATTAACCCCCTGTTAGATATGTCATTTGCGCAAATATCTCCTCCCATTTAGTAGGTTGCCTTTTTGTTTCATTGATGGTTACTTGGATGTGCAAAAGTTTTTTTACTTTGATGCAGTCCCAATAGTTTATTTTTGCTTTTGTTTCCCTTGTCTTAACCTAGACAAATGTTACTATGGCTGATGTTAGAGAAATTACTGCCTGTGTTCTCTTCTAGTGTTCTAATGTCTTCAGGTCTCACATTTAGGTATTTAATCCATTTTGAGTTCATTTTTGTGTATGGTGTTAGAAAGTGGTCCAGTTTTATTCTTTTGCACATAGCTGCCCAGTTTTTCCATTACCACATATTGAAGAGATTGCCTTTCCCATTGTACATTCTTGCCTGTTTTGTCATCAATTAACTCTCTAAGTGTGGATTTATTTCTGGGCTCTCTATTCTGTTCCATTGTCTCTGTATCTCTTTTTGTGCCAGTACCATACTGTTTTGATTACTACAGCTTTGTGGTATATCTTGAAATACAGAATGCAATACTTCAAGCTTTGTTTTTCTTTTTAAAGATTGCTTTGGCTATTCAGAATCTTTTGTGATTCCATACAAATTTTAGTATTTTTTGTTCCAGTTCTGTGAAAACCACTGTTAGTATTTTTATAGAGATTGCATTGAATCTGTAGATTGCTTTGGGTAGTATGGACATTTTAACAATACTAATTCTTCCAATCCATGAACATGAACTATCTTTCCATTTGTGTGATCTTCAATTTCTTTTATTAGTGTTTTGTAGTTTCAGAGTATAGGTCTTTTTGAACCTTCTTGGTTAAATTTATTCCCAAGTATTTTATTATTTTGCAGCAATTATGAATGGGGTTGTTTTCTTAAGTTCTCATTCTGCTACTTAGTTATTAGTGTATAGAAATGCTACCAATTTCTGGGTATTAATTTTGTATTCTGCAACTTTATTCATTATGATTCTGGTAGTTTTTTGGTAGAGTCTTTAAAATACTTTATGTATATCGTGTTATGTCATCTGTAAATTGTGACAGTTTAACTTTTTTAACAATGTGGATGCCTCTTATTTCTTTTCTTGTCTGATTGCTGTACCTAGGATTCCAGTACTGTGTTGAATAAATGTGGCAAAAGTGAGTATGCTTGTCTTGTTCCTGATCTTAGAGGAGCTGTTATTTTGTTATTATTATGTTGACGTATGTTTCCTCTAAACCCACTTTGTTGGGAGTTTTTGTCATGAATAGATATTGAAATTTGTCTATATCTATTGAAATGATCATATGGTTTTTATCTTTTGTTTGTTGATGTGCTATATCACAGTGATTGATTTATGAATATAGGACCATTGCATCCCTGGAATACAATCCACTTGATTGTGATGAATAATCCTTTAGTGGGCTGTTGAGTGTAGTTTGCTAATATTTGTCTTTTAAAATATTGTTTCTTCATTCCTTTCTCCTATCTTTCTGGGATTTCAATTATAAGTATTAAGACTTTCTGGCTATAGCTTCCATTTTTTTTTGTACCTATTCTTCTATGTTTTCCCTCCTTTTATTTTTTTATTTCTCAGTGCTTGTGTAAAACAGGGAGATTGTCCACTTTTTATCCTGGGTTTTGTTCACAGTTCACTGGCATAAAGGCCTAGTGAACACCTCTTGCTTTGAATCAAATGTGGAAAGGCTAAAATCTATGGTACAGGTGAACTAGGTGAGCTAGAAATGAACATATTTTCTTTTAAATATTCTTTTCTTTTATAAGTACTACTGTCCACTTTCCAGATATCTCATGTTTGAACTGTCAGAAACAAATGGAAATTCTCATTGAAAAAAGAAACCATACCAGTGCTTAATTATTTTAACTTTTTAAAAGGTACAATGTGCAGCACATAACCAAAAATACTAGAAATACAAGATAAGACAATGTGAACAAAACCCAGGATAAAAAGTGGACAATTATATACTTACAGGGGCTCAGATATTTGAGTGAATATACAGACTATTAAAATAAACATACTATATTCAAAGAAATAAAAGAGAGGGTTAAAAACACAGTTAAAGAACTGGGCAGTATAAAACAGAAATGGCAGATTTGATTAAAACAGAAAGCCAAATACAGATTCTGGAGCCAAAAATACAGTACCAGAAATGATGAACTCATTGGATGGGTTTAGTAGCAGATTGGATGTAGCTGATAAAAATAACAAATTATAGGAGTGCCTGGGTGGCTCAGTTGATTGTCTGCTTTCAGCTCTGGTCATGAACTCAGGGTCTTGGGACCAAGCCCAGCATCTGGGGAAGTTTGCTTTTCCTTCTCCCTCTGCCCCATCCCCAACTTGTGCTCTCTCTCTCTCAAATAAATAAAGATTTAAAAAAAAAAAACACAAATCATAAGTCATTATAAATATTCAGAATAAAGCACTGAGAAATAAAAGAATAAAATGAGGGAAAACATAAAAGAATAGGTACAAAACAAAAAAATGGAAGCTATAGCCAGAAAGTCTTAATACTTAATTGAAATCCCAGAAAGATAGGAGAAAGGAATGAAGAAACAATATTTTAAAAGACAGTGGTCTAGAATCTTTCAAAACTGATGAACAGCATCAAATCACAAGCACATGAAGCCCTATAAATGTCAAATGAAGAAAAAATTAAGGAAATCTTTATCGAACATGGAAATATTAGCAAATATAAAAGACAAAGAGAAATTCTTGATAAAATTCAGAGAAAAATGGACCATTTCATTCAAAGGACCAACAGTTAGACCTAGAGTTGGCTTTTCAATAGGCAAATGGAAACCAGAAACATAGTGGAAACACATCTTCAAAGAAAACTATGAAAGAAAACTCACTCAAAATATCTATATTCAGCAAAAGTATCCTTCAAGAATGAAAGTGAAAAATTTTCTAGACAAATAAAAACTAAAAGAATTGATCAATTTTAGTTTCTCACCAACAGAAATGATAGACTCCCTTAGGATTTTAGATTTAAGAGATATAAAAAGGATTAAACAGAATAAAAAGGGTGAAAATGAGGGAAACAAATATAAATAATTGTCCTGCACAACAATAATAATATTCCATGAGTTGAAAATAAACAGCATTAAAGTGCTCCAAAACTATAATATGTGAGAAGAGGTGGGGAAATTTCTCTAAGGTCCTTGCATTGTCTGGGCAGGGAATAAAGTTCCAACTAACATTAAACATTATGCTTTATGTTCTGATAAGGCATGTTTACCATTTAGAGTAATCACTAAAAAATAGTAAAATCTGGTAATTAAGAATATACAGAAGAGATTAAATAATTAAGATGATCACAATAATCACTTAACTTATTTAATTACCAATAATAATTAGAAAACCCAATGTCAAGAGTTAGAAAAATATTATTAAATTAAACCCAAATAAAGTATAAGGAAATAATAATGATAATTTTAGTAAAACTTCACAGATTTAAAAAAATATTTTATTTATTTATTTATTTATTTATTTATTTACTTATTTACTTATTTATTTATGAGAGACAGAGAGAGAGAGAGAGAGAGAGGCAGAAATAGGCAGAGGGAGAAGCAGGCTCCATGCAGGAGCCTGAGGCTAGACTTGATCCCAGGACCCTAGGATCACACCTTGAGCTGAAGGCAGACGCTCAACCGCTGAGCCACCCAGGCATCCCTTCACAGTAGATTTTTGGGTAGAAATTAAAAAGCTGATTCTAGAATTTAAATGAAATTATGCAAAGGAAGAGAAACTGTGGCATTCTTTAAAAGTTATATGAAAGAATTTCCTTTGCCAGATATCCAGATTTATGAAAAAGCTCCAGAAATTAAGAGAATGTAATATATTGCAATAAGAATAAGACAAATGGACCAGTGAACCGAGATAGTCCAAAAATATAACCATGCACATATAGCCACTTGATTTGTAACATAGGTGGCATTGTAAAAGTGATGAAGAAAGGATAATTGCTGCTAGATCAATTAGGTATCAAGAGGATAGAGAAAAAAGTGAAAATGTGACCCTATCTCACATCATAGACAAAATTTAATTCCATATGATTTGTAAGTCTAAAGGCAAAAAATAATACTTCTAAAAGATAATATTGAAGATTATTTTTTGTGACCTTCAGGTAGGGAAATATTTCCTACACAGGATACAAAAATTCTAACCACAAAACTTTTTTTTTTCTTTAAAATACACTAATTTTCAGCCATGTGCAAAAGTAGAGAGACTGGCACGTTAACCCACACCTGTAGATGTTAGCTTCAACAATTATTCTCATACAACCGATTTTGTTTCATTTGTACCCAGCTCAGTCACCACCCCCACAGGGCTCTTTTGAAGCAGATCTCAGGCATCATACCCTTTCATCCACAAATACTTCAATAAGCTTTTCTAAGAGATAAAGGATCTTTTAAAAACATAGTTATAATACCATTATCACACCTAAAAATTACTATACTTCCTTAGTATGCTAAAATATCCAGCAGTGTTCAAATTTTCTTAATTGCCCTTCATTTTTTTCAGTCAGAATTAGTTTTCAGCATTTATTGTTACATTTTTAAGTCACGTTCACTTTATCCTTTTCGACTCCTGAAAACCAAATGCTGGAAGATTTTTCTTCATCAAGTGATCAAAGCATCAGCTATCAAGTCACCCCTCCCTTTGGGCTGCCGGACCATCATGCTTAGTCCCCAACGCAGGATGACATCATGACTCATTAGGTCTGCCTTGTCTGGAGGTGATTGTGGGGGGAGGGGAAGAGAAGATCAACCAGGCAAGAAGTCCAGGTAGCTTGTCCGCACTCGGGAGGGGGTGCTCTCTGGCCCTTCCGTGCACCTGTAAGTCTCTTTTAACCTGTAGTTCTTCCCCCCTGTTCTTTGCACATTATTTCTGAAAGTAACTGGTTTCTTTGTTCTGCAGAGATCCCTGTATTCTGAATTTTGTAACCCTGTGGTATAGTTTAGCATTTTCTTTTTTACCTGTACATCCTATAAGGTAGCAGTTAGAGGCTTGATGAGAATCAGTTTCAATATTTTATAAAGACTGTTGATGTTGTGGTATTAGCAGAAGGAATATGATATGTGCTCATCTCTCTTCTTTGTGATTTTAATATCGATCACTGAATTCAGTTGTCAGCCCCGATGCATTCATTTAAAATTCCTCATCATCTTTTAACATAATGGATTTAGCTGCCTGGGTCCATTGGATAATTTGCCTAGGATCCTTTATTTCATGAAAGTTTGCAAAATGGGGATATTTAAATCTTCCTTTTTCGTTAATTAAATGAATTCTTCTCTAAAGAACACTCTTTTATCAACTACTTAATCTGAGCATAATTCACATAGGAAAGACAGGATTAATCCTTGATTCTATCCTTTTATGTACTAGTTTTCAGAATAATAAATTGGTTCTCTAACAGTCTCCAATATTGGTTAATGAGATTTAAGTATTATTATTAATTCATGGATTTTCAATCCTTGAAATGTTTCAGTATATCACATTTATTATAATTTTGGTATCCAAATTATCCCATTTTTGCCAGCGGGACACCTTCAAATTGATACCTGAGTCCTTTAACATGTACTAGTTAGTAGTCTTGGTAGGTAGGTGACTTGCTTTCTTTTGGGACTAGAGGTATTACCAGGTTCTTATTGTTTATTTCCTTCCCCATATATACAATCAGCTTTTTTTTCCTATGCCAGACATGATCATTTTGATTAGTTCGGTCATTGTTTCCACACCCTTTCAGTGGGTAGAACTAATAGCTGTGATTTTTTGGGGAAAGGAAATACGTTAAAGTTCCAATTACTATCTAGGAGTACAAAGTTGTTTAACTTCTTTCATTTTATTATGTATTTTTTCCTCTTACCTAAAAACCTTGATTCCTAATAACATTGATCTTATTATTACTTTATCATTTTTTAAGTTATTTTTTTTATGTGAGTAGAATTTACACACAAGTTTACATTAGTTTCAGGTGTACAACATAGTAATTCAACTTCTCTATACATTATGCTTTGCTCACTGTAAGTGGAGCTACCACCTGTCACCATCCAACTCTATTACTATATTATTGACTGTATTCCCTATGCTCTGCCTTATATTCCAATGGCTGATTCATTCAGTAACTGGAAGCTTGTATCTCCCATTGATTTTCACTCATTTTGTCCATCCCCCACTCCCTTTCCTCTAGTATCCATCAGTTTGTTCTCTGTAGTTTTGGGTCTGATTCTGTTTTTGTTTATTCATTTGTTTTTTAGATTATACATATGAATGAAATCATGTGATATTTTTCTTTCTCAGTCTGTATTTCACTTAGCATAATACCCTCTAGGTCCACCCATGTTGTTGCAAATGACACAGTCTCATCCTTTTTATGGCTGCATAATATTCCATTGTGTATATATGCCACATCTTTATCCATTCATCCTTCAATGGGTACTTAAGTTGCTTCTATGTCTTGGCTATACATAATCAAGATAATAAACATAGGAATGCATATACTTTTTCCAGCTGGTGTTTTCATTTTCTTTGGGTAAATACCCAGTAGTAGAATTACTGGAGCATCATTTTAAATTTTTGCTTTATCCTCCTATTACTAAAACACACATGCACACACACACACACACAATGTCTTTAGAAAAAAAATGGTTCTACATATTTTATGTATTATTAATACATTATTTTAATATTTTAAAATATTTTAATGTTCTTTGAGTTCTTTTTATCTTTAGGTTACATCCTCACTAAGATCTGCAGTCAAATTACTGTTTTAAAATTACTTGAAATAATTTCTTTCTCTGTGGTTACACAGTTATTTTTATTTTATTTGAATAGTTTATTTAGTTGTTCTATAATTATCAAACATGAATCCAAACATAAACATGGTCTAGCTTTCTTCCCTGAACCCTCACTTTTATTCCTCTAATCTTTTTTTTTTTTAATTAGTTTACATTTTATACTGGGGGATTGACTCCACCTAGGCTGGAGTTTATCCTGCAGAGGGAGTCTGGGCAAGGTGGGGATTAGCATGTCATCTCTGTTCCCTCTGGTTATTTCTCTGGTTTTTCACGTTGCTCCTGTCTCTAAGACCTATTACTCTTTGCCACTGGGCTTCTTTATTTGCCAATCAGAAAGGACCTCATTCATAAGGAGGGGTGACAGGTGAAATGAGCACTTTTGAGCTCCTCCTTGCCGGTCTCTGATCCCAAGAGAAGAGCCACTGTGAAGCAGAATCTTAAATCAGGTGGGGCCCAGGGATTGCTGCCAGTGGCACCAGCACTCCTTCTGCTTTGGGACTTTATAAATAAAAGTTTGACAGATAGTGATACTACTGGGTGCTGCCAGACCTTGCACGTTCATCTTGCCAACTGCTCCTGCCAAAGCTAGAAGGCGAAAAAGCCACAACCAGTGCCACCACCACAGCTGCGGCCATCTGCCAGAAGAAGAAATGCATCGCCAAGAACAGTGCTGGAGGAGGAGAGGAAGACAAGAGGACCACACTTGAAAGGAGCCAGCTGCTCCAGCTTTAACCCCAGAACACAGCAGAGCTCCCAAGTGGTTCCTTATTTTCCTTTGATAAGGTAACTCTCCACACATCCCCACATGCTGCTCTGCTCTTTCCCAGGGAATGTTCAGAGGGTGAGCCATGCACACCTTCTCCTCTTCTTTTTTTGGGAGTGCTTCACAAAGTCTGTGCATCATTAGGGCCAGCCTTCCAAACAGAGATTAGGTTGTCCTTTGACCCTCTAGTTCCCTGATCTTTAGTCCAGTCAATTAAAATCAATTCTCTTCTTTCATGGATCCTTTTCAATCCCACTACGGGAAAATTAATGCTTCTCATGTTTAGGCCTCCCAGAGAGGAAAGTTACCAGGATTTTGCTATTAATATGCAGGTCAAGGAAGGCTGTAAAATAAAAAACCTCTAGGATGTCAGCTGAATCAACTTTTCTAGACCTCAGTGTTACCATTGCTAGAGTGGGAGGTAGCATGGATAAATTCTAACACTTATTGAGTACTTAAATGTATGTCAGGCATTAATTGAAGTACTTTATATTAAGTTCTTTAATCCTTATGACAGCTCTGAAAAGTAGGTATTAATATAGTTATCCCTATTTTACAGATAAAGAAACTGAGGCAGAGGGAATTTAAGTAACTTTTCCATGCAGTTAGGGGTGGTAGAGCTAAGGTTCAATTTTAGACAGCTGGGCTTTGGATCTTTGCTTCCACCTACCATATTATGCTGCCTCTTTAGACTCTTTTCCAGTTTCAAAATTCTTCAATTTATTCAAGGCTTTGGCTTTTCTCTTCTTTTTTTTTTTTTTTCTTTCTTTTTCTTATCATGGAGGACACAGTTGTTAGAATTTAGGACTTCAAATAATTATGAATTTCTCCTCCTGGTAGAAACATAGCAAGTTGTGTTTGGATGTTAGAATTCTTTGCTGACGTCCAGCCTTGTCCTGTCTCTCCAATTCCAGGAACACTGGATTGGAGTCTGCTGTGCCATGCCTCTTTAACCTCCAAGAGTATCCGTTGACTTTTCAGATCAAGTGTCAAACTTCTTGCTATCTTTAAACATTTCCAGCTGTATGAATTTGTGTTCCCTGTGTGTTATCATTGGTTTCTAGCACATTCTTCCTTCTAAGAAAATTTCATTCTTGTTTTCCTATCTTCCCACTTTATTTTGCCTTGAACATTCTCTATTTTCATGAGGAAACTAGTATTTTACTTTTGTTTGTTTCTCAATTTATAATGTCCTTTCACCTTAATTTTCCCATGGGCTCCCCAAGACAAATCCATGAGGCGTCTCCCTGGATTATTACAACCAGAGATGGGTCTGTCTGCCTCTAGACTTGTCCACCCAATTTCTTCCTCCTCACTGCTGTCAGAGGGATCTTTGAGAAAGAACAAATCTGTCCATATCATTCCCTTGCTTAAAACCTGCCAGTGGATTCTTATGTTTATAGGATATTGCTGTTTTCCACTTCCAGCCTTGCCTCCCACCCCTCCTACCCCAGCTCTCTCCTCACCATATGACTCAACAATATTACCTAAGCACAGTGCCCAGAACCCACCACAATGTCTTATAACTATGAGCTTTGTTCTTTCCCTCCCTGGGGTGTCACTTGGCCTCCTCTTTTGTTTCCTTTCTCCTTCCTATTATCCTTTACAGTTCTGCAGCCTGTTCCTGCACCATTTCTCTGCCTCCTTCTCTGCTCTGAGCTCATGCTCATCTTAATGTGCCTATCTACAGCCCAACAGTTAACCAGTTTGCATCAAAATGGTAGGTTGTGTGCCTTCTTTCTCAAACTAGAATTTTCCTGCAATACATAAAATATATTAAATACACCTTTAAAACTTTAACCTTTAACACCTAGGTCTTAGCATTCCTGAATTCTGCTAATTAGAGTATGTCAACTTGAATTGAACTGAATCTCCATTTTATTGATCAGTAAACTGAGTCTAAGAAAGGGTAAATCAGCTTCTGCAGTTTCTCATGGCTAAAAAAGTGGCAGAGCTAGGGCTATATTTCAGGACTGTGAATATTTTAGGACTTTTGCCCAAGTTGTCCTAAATATGTAAATAATCTTCCTATTTTATATGACAAGTCTTAAGATCTATCTTCTCTGCCTATCTTCTCCCTCAACTCAAGTTTATATTGATCCTATTGACTGGACTGCCTATTTCTTTAAATGATTTTATTTATTCATGAGAGACACAGAGAGAGAAGAAGAAACATAGGTAGAGGGAGAAGCAGGCTCCCTGCAGGGAGCCCGATGTGAGACTTGATTCCAGGAACCTGGGATCATGACCTGAGCCAAAGGTAGATGCTCAATTACTGAGCCACCCAGGCACCCCTGGATTGCCTATTTTGTATCATGTTTTCCCCTACTGTCTCTAGTCTTTAGGTCAGGAACTGCTCCTTCTTTCCCCTCTGCCTCATTGCCTAATGAAGTGCATGTGGGGGGCCCCAATCAGTGCCTGCCTTCTGAAATATATCCAAACAAATCTCAGTGCACATGGATAGCACCCTTGCTCAGTTCGTGGAAATAGTTATTAAGCCCCACTCTGTGCCTGGGGCTGGGCCTACTCTGGCTCTCCCTAATTTCTTCTAGTATAAGCCTACTGCATCGTCCTGCTGCACTGCATTTCTCCAAGACATCTCTACTTGGCTGAACAGTTCTGGCATCTCACAGCCTTAGTGGGATTTTCTTCTTCCTACTGTATGGTGAAAAACACAAGGGCCTTGGAGTCAAAAGATCTGGGGTCGTGTCATAGCTGGTGGGCCTCCATTCTGCCTCCAAATGTTGGGAGTTAAAATAGCATTTGCTCTATTTAAGTCCCAGAGTTATTATAGGATGAAATGAAATATTACATGTGAAATGTATTTTGTAAATTTAAAACACACACATTTATATATAACACACTGGATCCTTATTATTTGTGGATTCTGTGTTTGCAAATTTGCCTTAAACTTATTTGTCACCTTAACATCAGTACTCATGGTGCTTTCATGATGATTTGTGGACATGCAGAGGACTGAAAAATCTGAGTAATTTCACATGTGTGTTTCAAGCTGAGGTGGAACAAGGCAATGCCCTGCTGTCTTGTTTCAGTTCTCTTACTGTAAACAAATGTTTTTCTCACAGTCTGTTTAAGTGCCATGCCTTTTGCATTTTTGTGCTTTTTGCCTGTGATTTCACAGGCCCCCAAGCCTGGAGCTGAAATGCTGTCTTGTGTTCCCAAGTGCAAGAAGACTGTGATTTGTCGTAGGAAAAATACATGTGTGAAAGAAGCTTCATTCAAGCATGGGTTGTAGAACTGTTGGCTGTGAGTTCAATGTTAATATACCAACAATATATAATTAAACTAGATGCCTTTAAACAGAAACACACATATTAAAGTTATGTCTTTAATGGTTGATGGAAATATTATAACCAGAGGCGCTGTGTTTACAGGAGCAAGGGTTTAGTATTTGCTAGTTCCTTGTTTGTAGTAACTTTATAGAACATAACTAATCATGAATAATGAGAATTGAGTATAAGATTCTAAAAGATTCTTCTCATTTGAAGCCACCGCTTTTCTGTCTCTAATTACTCCCAGTTCTTAGCGCAATGGTTCACAAACAGTTTTTGTCCCTTGAAGATCTTGGAGGATCCTGTTAAAATACAAATTGTAACCACAATCCCAGAGATGCAAATTGAGGAGATTTTAATGCAGGTAATGGTCTGGGAGGACATGTGGAGAGGCCTTGACTCAGACAAAAGCTCTTGGTGTAGTAGAGTGGGATGGGGCTGATAGGATATGGACAGCCATGAGCTCATCATGTTAGGATCGCTCAGTCTTCTGAAGACTTCCTATCAAATCTGATGCTCTGGGAGTGTTTCCCACTGGCCTGACCCATATTCCTGTAGTTGTCCTTTGTATCTCTCAAGAAGAGACAGTTACTAGAAGAAGCTGCTAGAACCAGGGATGAAAAAGAAGGCCTAGGAGAGAAGGAAAGAAAAGCCATACTTGGTACCATTCACTCAAGCCTTTGATATTTTGGAGGATCCCAGGCACATCCTGCTCTTTAGCTTTTTACTAAATGGTCTCCTGAGACATGGATGAGGAGAAACCAACTTGTATCCCCCTCTGGCCTGCAGTTGTGAGACTCAGCAGCAGCAGGAGCCACTGCAGTCACATTAATGATGCATACCAGATATGAGGTAATACCCGCCAGTACTTAAATGTCTATTGCATTTTGTCAAGGAATGCCAATGTTTCCCACAAATATTCACTTTTCCAATTAATCTCTGCTCCCAAACATGACAAGTATATATACATACATATGACAAGGACTTCATGCAGTGTCCAGTGGACAAACAAAATACATTTTCAGAACTCTGGAACCTAGAGAGCTGGTGGGCCTCAATTCTCAGAGAAAGGCACAAGGACTCAAAGAAAGTCTAGTTGAAAAAGGTGGTTGCAGGGCACCTGGGTGGTTTGGTTGGTTATGCATCTGACTTCAGCTCAGGTTGTGATCTCAGGAGGTTCTGGGATCAAGCCCCATGTCAGGCTCTGTGCTCAACGGGGAGTCTGTTTCTCATTCTGCCCCTCTATTTGCTCATACTTTCTCTCTCAAATAAATAAAATATTAAAAAAAAAAAAGAAAGGGAAAGGTGGTTGCAGTGGAGGAAGTTGTACTATGGGCATATGTCTACCTGGATTCAAATTCTTGCTTTGCTGTTTTCTAGCAGTTTGGGCTTAGAAAAAATAGTCAACCTTATAGATCTTCCTCTTTTAGAGAAATGGAGCTAATGGCTTTTGTAAGGGTTAGAGAAGACACTGTGAAGGTTTCCAGCTCAGTGCACCATGGAACGTGAAAAGAACTCCATAGATGGTAGTTTCCTCTTCCCTCCCCCTCTCTTCCTTAAACAACAGAAGGTCTTCTCATTTCTTGTCTGTTCGTATGGTACTGGCTAAGTTCCAAATTCTAGATGAAGTGCCTCCTCCCCCCACCTCTCCCCTGCCCCATCCTCTGAAAACTTCTTCCATTCCTTTAGAGCCTTTCATGGACATGACCTTACTGAGAAGTGAGTTCAGATGTGAGGGGGCTGGCCTTTATAGATCTCATTCATCTGACCTTTATCCCTAGAGGATGATTCAACTTTAAAGAGAGAATACTTGGATCCTGGATACTGAAACAAGACGGCTCTATATATAAATCTTGACTTTACCACTTACTATGTCTCCTTAAGCAAAGAACCACCTTTCTGAGAGTCGGATTCCTTATCTATAAAATAAGGATAACACGACTTGTCGGTTAGTGAGGGTAGGCAGTATTTTATGTAACTGTCTGGCTCATAGTATAGGATCAACAAATAGCAGCTACTATTTCATATCAATGAAAGGTTGAGCTGGGGATGGCTAACAGCTGGTAGACTTAGTACATATGAATGATGTCAGTGGTTTTCAACTGGTTTTACTAGTAATTTCACAACTAGTTTTGGTAATTTGGTGTCATGTTAATTTCAGGATGAATCATAAATCATTTTTCTTTACTAACAAAAAACCAACATTTGGGATCACTTTTTGAATATATCTTTTATTTACTTGTCTTCTAAGATGCTTTCCTAAGTAGGAGAGAATGGTGTGAATTAACAGCCCATTACCAGGAAAGTATATATATGAAAATATATCTTGTATATCAACACCCTTTATTGTGTATATTAGAAAAAGGTTGAAAGTCACTGAGGTAAGTCATAGAGCCAGAAGAAGCAGCTTGTCATGTGGATACTGACAATACCTTTTAGATTTGTGCTTCTCCCAGCATATGTTTCTCTTTGCTTTTAGGTACTCATTTAAGTCCTCACAGTTGACTGTGGGACCCATGCTGTCTCTTTCTTCATACTCCTGTTTTGATTGGTGTGAAGCCATTGCTCAGTTATTTCTCTGGGTGTAGGCTGGTTATGATTTTGGTTCTTTGGATAATGCCCTGCAACTCTTTAATGGCCAAGTGCCTGAGATTCCTGGCTTCACTCACTGGACTTTCACATCATCCTTTGATATGTGAGCGTGAGAGTTACCATTAGTAGAGTGAGTTCATTCTTAGAAATAGGACTTATTAGGGCACCTGGGTGGCTCAGTGGTTGAATGTCTGCCTTTGGCTCAGGATGTGATCCCAGGGTCCTGGGATCGAATCCTGTGTTGGACTCACTGCAGGGAGTCTGCTTTCCCTCTGCCTATGTCTCTACCTTTCTCTCTGTCTGTGTCTCTTATGAATAAATAAATAAAATCTTAAAAGTGAAATAAGTAGGATTTGTCTCATCAAACAAGTAACAACTCATTTTTCCCCAAGATTCATTCAAATCAAGTACTCTGAGCTTATGTTGAAAACAAAGCGAAATTGATTTGCCACCGTGAATGATACGCCTTCTCTAAGCTGAGTTGAGTATAGCTTCTACAGAAATCTAATGTGTTGCTTTTGCCTCTTTATTTCTTCCTCTTGTCTCATTTTTCTTTATGGCTCAGACATAGCCACACAGCAGGCATGAAGCAAATGTTTTTTCAATGTTTAAACAATGACCAGGGAAGATTATGTTTCTTCAGTGTAATTCCAGTGAGATTAAGCACAGGAAGACTTGTTTAAGGAAAATTGAAGGAAACTGTTGAGAAAGATTTCGGTTTACACTAGATTAAACAAAACAAAGTAATAAGCAAGTGAAAAAAAAGGTTATTGAGTTCTGATTGCTCCAGAAATTATTGTCCCAAGTGACATTTACAGGTGATTAGGTAATAGGAAAGGAAGGAAAGAATGGTTATGGAGCAAGGACTACAGTCTGGCAGGATGCCAGGTAGCCACATGTATTTTTTTCTATATATTTTCCAGATTCTGCCAATGATTGGTTTCTGTATTCCAGATATATCCCAAAGCACAGAGAGAATAAATGATTTGCCCCAATTCACACAAGTAATAAATAGGACATCTAGAATTTGAAACTAGATTTAACTTGCTTCTCTCAACCTACCTGCTTAATTCTAAGGAATGAGAGGATGTGACATTAGAACCCCTTTATTTGTGGGGGATACAATTAGCCTGGGTTGCCCCAATGTAATAAAAGAATTACCTGCCTCTAACTTGAAATTAGGCTAGTGAAATAATATGCACTGTTAGGCAATTGATATATTTGATTGCATCAATACTAAGGATTTCTATTTAAGGAAGGTTTAGACAGAGTTAGTTGACATGATAGACTGGGAAGATATGTTTGTGATGTCTAGAATCAAAAAGCAATTTGTATCTAAAATATATAAGGAGCTTTTCCTTTCAATAGGAAAAGACAGGACCCATAGTAGTGAATGAGCAAAACCAAACCAAACCAACTAAACAACTAACAACAACAACAAAAAACCACCCTGAATTTTTTTAGATAGGTGATATGGTTCTAACTCACTAATCATCAAAAATGTGTAAATTAACAATCACTTTTTTCATTTTTACTAACTCAAGGTGTAAATTGAATACCATGAGTGTTAGCAAAGATGTGGGGAAGCAGGACCCTTATTCAACTAGCAGGTGTGTGAACTGATACAAGCACTGTGTGAAGCCATCTGGTAGTCCTCGGTGAAGTCACATATGCCTCTGCCCCATGACCCAGCAATCCCATTCCTGGGGATATATTCCAGAAATATCCTCATGTAGGTCCACATGAGGACATGGCTGACTTGTGGTAGTGAGGTATTGGAACCGCTCTGTGGTAGATGGTGTCTATGAACTATACTGTAGCAGGTAGGAGCAAGAAGCACACACGACGAGATGGATAAACCTTAGAAATGAGATGTAAAGTGAAAAAGGTAAAGAGAATGAGATCTCATATAATACTATGCAGGTAAATTAAAGATATATTATTCAGGTATTTTTATAATAATTATATAATAAATAATAAAATAGTCATAATTTTTATAAGAAAATGGTTTTTTTGGGCTTTATTGGGGTATAATTGACAAAGCTGTAAAATATCCACAGTGTATAATGTGATGACTTGATGTATGTATATATTGGGAAAGATTTCTCTCCATCTAGTTAATTAACACGTCCATCATCTCACATATTTATATTTTTCGTGAGATCATTTAAATTCGATCTTAGCAAATTTTAATTAGATAATACAGTGCTATCAACAATAGTCATCATGTACATCAGATCCTCAAACCTTGTTTATCTTATAGCTGACAGTTCCAATTTTCTTACCAGTCTATTTCTTTAGGCTCTGTTTTCTACTCCCTGTTCCTATAAATTCAACTGGAAACAGTTTTCTACTTTTTGTATCTATGTGTTTGACCTTTTTATTTTTATGATTCCAAGTAGAAGTGATTCTATAAAATATTTGTCTTTCTCTGTCTGACTTATTTCACTTAGCAATGCCTTTCAGATTCATCCATATTGTTGCAAATGGCAGGAATTCTTTTTAAAGGCCAAATAATATTATATTGTGTGATATTTTCTTGATCTATTTATCCATTGATGAACATGTAGAATGTTTCCATATCTTGACTAAGGTGGATAATGTTGCAACATGGGAGTACTAAGTTTTTTTTCAGATAATAGTTTCATTTCCTCTGGTTATCCCAGAGTGGGATGTCTGGATTATATGATAGTTTTGTTTTTAATTTTTTGAGGAACATCCCTACTATTTCCCGTAGTGGCAATACCACTTTTTATTCCAACAAATAGTGGACAAAGGGTTCCTTTTTCTCCATATTCTTGTCAGAATTTGTTCTCTTGTATTTTTTTAAAAAGATTTATTTGTTTATTTATTTATTTATTTATTTATTTATTTATTTGAGAGAGAGAGCACTAGAGGAAGAGGAAGAAGCAGACTCCCTGTTGAGCAGAAACCCCAACATGAGGCTTGATCCCAGGACTCAGGGATCGTGATCTGAGCTGAGGGCAGATGTCCAACTGACTGAGCCACCAAGGTGCCTTGTGTTCTCTTGTATTTTTGATACTAGCCATCCTAACAGGGATGAGGTGGTATCTCATTGTGGTTTTGATGTGCATTTCCCTCATGGTTGGTGATGTAAAGCACCATTTCATATAACTGTTGGCCATTTGTGTGTCTTGTTTTTATTTTTCTTTTGAAAAGTGTCTCTTTGGATACTTGCCCATTTTAAAATTGTTAACTTATTTTATTGCTATTGATTTGTATTACATTTCTTGTATATTTTGGATATTAATCCCTTATGGATAGTTGGAAATATTTATTCCCATTCAATGAATTGCCTCTTCATTTTGTTGTTGGTTTCCTTTGCAGAGCAGAAGCTTTTTAGTTTGATATTGTCCCACTCATTTGTTTTTGCCTTTGTTGCCTTTTCTTTTGGTATCAAATCTAGAAAAATCATTGTCAAGACCAATGTCAGGAGCTTACCCACTGTGTTTTCTTCTAGGAGTTTTATAATTCCAACATTAAAGTCTTTAATCCATTTTGAGGTTATTTTTGTATATGATGTAAGGTAGAGTCCATTTTCATTCTTTTGCATGTGGCTGTCCAGTTTCCCAACAGTGTTTATGGAAGAAACCATCCTTTCCCTGTGGTGTGTTCTCGGCTCCTTAGTAGAAAATTAATTTACCATTATGAATAGGTTTATATCTATGCTGTTTATTCTGTTCAATTGATTCATCATGTCTGTTTTTTTAAATACTATTTTGATTACTATAGCTTTGTAATATAGTTTGAAATCAGGAAGTGTGATGCTTCCAGCTTCATTCTTCTTTCACAGGATTGCTTTGGTTATTTGGGAGTCTTTGAGATTCTGTAGAAATTTTGGATTGTGTTTTCTATTTATGTGAAAAATGCCATTGAACTTTTAATAGGAATTGCACTGCATCCTTAGATTGCTTTGGGTAGTATGAACATTTTAGCAATTTTAATCTTTCCAGTTAATGAGCACAGAATACATTTCCATTTATTTGTTCTTCAGTTCTTTTCTTTAATATCTTCTAATTTTCAGGGAGAGCCTGCATGGCTCAGTGGTTGAATGTCTGCTTTTGGCTCAGGTCATGATCCTGGGGCCTGGGATCAAGTCCTGCATTCGGCTTCCCACAGGCAGTCTGCTTCTCCCTCTGCCTGTGTTTCTGCCTCTCTCTCTCTGTGTCTCTCATGAATAAATAAATAGGATGTTTAAAAAATATATCTTCTAGTTTTCAGGGTACAGATCTTTCATCTCCTTGTTGGTAAATTTATTCCTAACTGGTTTTTATCTTTTTTGATGTTATCATATATACTCTCCTTGTCTTTAACTTTTGATAATTTATTTATAATCTATCTTGTTGTGTGTCTCTTTAGAGTCATCTTATTTGGATCTCTCTGGGCTTCCTGATCTGCATGTCTGTTTCTTTTCTCCAGGTTAGGCAAGTTTTCTACCATTATTTCTTTGAATAAGCTGTCTCTTCCTCCTTTCTCCTTCTGGGGCCTATATTGATCATTTTTGTGGTGTTCCATAAGTCTATTAAGCTATCTTCACTCTTTTTCACTATCTTTCCTTTATGTTTCTCTTGGATGAATTCCACTGCCTTGTCTGTAGTTATTGATCTTTTCTTCCAAATGATCGAGTCTGCAGTTTAGCCCCTATATTGAATTTAAATTCATTGTTTGTGTTCTTTTTTTAAAAAATGGATTTTATTTATTTATTTGAGAGAGAGAACAAGTGAGGAGGGACAGAGAGAGAGAAAAAAAAATTGAAGCATACTTTGCAGTGAGTGCAGAGCCCAATGTGGAGCTCAATCCCACAACCACGAGATCATGACCTGAGCCGAAACTAAGAGTCAGACACTTAACTGACCACCCATTTATTATATTCTTTAGTTTTGTGATTTCCACATGGTACTTTTAAATATTTTCTATCTCTTTATTGAAATTCTTACTTTGTTCATACATTGTTCTCCTGAGCTCAATGAGCATCTTTTTGACCATTACTTTGAACTCTCTATCAGGTAAATCACTTATCTCTATTCCATTGAGATCTATTTCTGGAGTTTTATTTTATTCTTTCACTTGGATTATTTTTCTCTGTTTCTTCATTTTCCATGACTCTGTGTTGGTTTCTGTGCAATAGCCAAAATAGCCACCTTTCCTAGTCTTGACAGAGTGGCCTCTTGTAGGAGATGAACCCCATCAGTCAGTCTGGCTTGAGCGCCCTGTTATCACTCAAACTTTTGTGATTATCCCAGCAGGCTACTTTTTCCTCTGTGGCTCCTAGTAGTTGAGGGTGTACCAGGACCTAGGGATCCATTTCTTGGACAGTAGTGCAAAAGCTGGGATGTAGACATGTGTATAAGCTCCTTCTAGGGAGATACTTTTGATTTAGAGTAGAGGTAGCAGATATGCTGGTTTCCCTGGGCTCTGGAGAGAATCACAGCCTGTCCCTACATGTGTGCTAATAAATTAGAAGCCTGATCCTCAGGCAGCAACTTTCAAAGTATGGAGATAAACCTCTTTCAGAGAAATACTGGGAGATAGGAATTCTTTTTTTCCTATTTTCTTGCACTGGGTATCAGAACAGCTGTGGCAAGTCCTGACACACCCATTAACAGGTTTGTTTTTTTTCTTCTATAGTTTGGTGGTCTCATGGATGCAAATCTCACTGACTTTCAGAGTTAGGTGTTTTGGGGGCCATCCCTTTAGTGGGAGTCTTAAAAGAGTGCTAAATGTGGGATTCAAATCCTTTACTCCCCAGGGAGAAGCTGGGAGTTTGGACTTCCCACTTGAGTGATGCTGTTCCAGGGTGGGGTATATGATATGTTTTGACTTTTTCTACCTGTTTAAATGTGGGCGTTTTCTCATTTACATGATTTTTAGGAATTGTTCAGCTAATTTCTGGATTTCTTTCAGAGGCAATTGCTTTGTATGTAGCTATATATTTAACGTGTCTATGGAAAGAGGGGAGTTCAGGAGCCTGTGTCACTATCTTGGTCGTCCCTCTCCTGAAAAACTTTTTTAAGAAAGCAAATAGATGTGGTTTTCAGCTTCCAGCACATCCAGTTTTTGAAGTTTAAGTTCCTAAAAATGCGTATGGAAATATCACATTAGCCTTCCTTAATAGATGCATTGGTCACTTTATCAGATGTGTTTCTAATGGATAAAAAGCTTTTATGTATCTAAAAATTTTCTAAATCTGTTGAAGTTTAAGTTGAATATATGGAAGAAGTCTATAATTTTGGTATGAACAAAAATTATTTTATAAACAGAACAATTATTACTATATTTATTTGTTTCTTTTTTATCTTTTTGTACCTGGGATTTATTAATGCAAAACACGAGTGTTTTTTTTTTTTTTCTGAATAGTACTGGTAATGACTATTTGTTCGATGAAACCCTTCATATTGTCTCAAAAATTTTATCTTATGCCTTAGTTTTCAGGGATGATTACTGAGGAATGGTAGTTACAAGGAGCAAAATAAGAGTGAGCTATAATTGGCTCATTCTGCATGGGTGCTGAGATTGCAAAGTATTTTCCCATTCATGTAGATTTTCTGAGGATGGATTAAGAAAAGTGAATGGATGTAGGTCTGTGTGATAGAAATTCACCCTTATTCTCAACAAAATAAATAGGCATGCCCAGTAGAGTGTGCAGGACAAAGCCTGGCTATTACAGATGAGTTGCCAGAAAACTGGCAGAGATAAAGGTGGGGCTCACATGGGCAGGAACATCTTAAATGGATGCCAGAGAGAGGTAGACCATCTTCATGAGGGTCACTACAAGGGAGGTACATATGGCTGGAAATGCATAACACTGATTCCAAGGCAATTACTGAAGTGACTGTTTAAATTGTGTAGCCAGAATCATCTATCAAGAACCTGAAATGGTGGCTGCTCCATTTTTGAGGCAAGAAGACATAAATCTCAGAGTTGGTGATTTCTATTAAAGGATGACATCTGCCTACCATTTCAGGGTGATCTAGCATCTGTACATCACTCAAGAGTAAATCTAATCAGATATAGCACCCCAACTGTGCAGTGTAGAGTGCCTTCCATGTTTGCAGCTAAAGACTTTCCCTTGCACTCAGCTCAGGTGACATTGGGGGCTAGTGACTGGCAACAACTATGCAATCTATTGGATTATGTGTCATTCATTATATAATGTATATTTGCCACTTATTTTGGCAGTTCAACATATTCTATTTGGAAATGTCTTATGAGCCTGTCTCCCTCCATGAAAACTTAAAATGCAAGATATTAAGCCTCTGTTGAAGTCTGGGCACAAGCACATATCTTAGCAGCTGCATCTGCCTTTAATCTTGAGTCATGAGCTAGAAGTGCTCATCACCTGGGATGGATTAATATGAGGAAAAGAAACATGAATTTTCAGGGGCAACATTAAGAGCAGAATGTCCACTAACTAGTGCCCAGGGTGGTGGTGGTTGTAGTGGGGTGTCTGGGGTTTAGAGGTGGTCATGTTCTCAGTGTTCTGGTTTTGTGGTATAGGAATTTTGGTTGTGGTCCAGGTGAATGCATTAGCTTCCCTTTTTCTTGACTGTTTTCCAAGCCTGACCTTCCTAGAAACTATGAACTACCCAGTCGGCTTTCAGCAAATTTGTTTTCTGCTAATGTCTGCCAGAATTGGTTTCTGTTGTAACAAATAAAGCTGACTGATACAGGATGCATACCCACGTTTCTGCTGGTAATTGCTTTCTGGAATCAAGTTTGTGGCCTGTGGCCTGTGGCTTATTCACATATGGTTTGTCTCTGAAAGGCTCTAAGACTACTTTGTAAATAGCCTATGATCATAAACTTCTAAACTGTGCTTTCCATGTTACATCTTTATTTTTTAAATTTTTTTCCATGTTACATCTTTAAACTATTCACAAGATCAGTATAAATTTTTATTTGAATTCCAGTATGGTTAACATACATCACAACATCAGTATTTAATGAACACCTACTATGTGCCAGATATTATTCTAGAAATGAGGTTGACCAGTAGCCTCTTGCCTCACAGTGCTGTCTGAGAAGGGAAATGAACATAAAATTGGGCTATTGCAAATACGGTTACTGTGGAGGAACAGAAGCATATAGGAGGATTATCTAACCTAGCCTTATAGGGGACTGAGTAACTGTGTATTGTATATCCTTACTGATTAGTCTGCTTTGTCTGAAACTCATATTCATTTTATACCTTCTGCCTTATTACTTAATTTCTTCATTATTATATTTCCATTATGGCACCCTTATTCTCCACATCACCTAGATCTATAGTTGGAGGATAATTTTTAAATTTTTTATCTGTATGTTCGCTTAGTTACCCAAATTGCAAACTAAAGACACATAGTTGCAAACCATGCCTGAAACAATAGTTTCATGAAATAATACTTTATGCAATGGTCTCTATTATTTTCTACCCTATTCTATTTTATTTCATGTTTTAAAAAATGCTACTTCAACATAAACATGAAACATATTTCATGTTTTAAAAAATGCTACTTACAACATATTACATTGATCTCATGACTCACTCATATTTATTTGTTTTATTGAAGTATAGTTGACACACAATGCTACATTAGTTTTTCAGGTACACAACATAGTGATTCAACAACTCTAGACTATGCTGTGCTCACCACAAGTATAGATACCGTCTGTCACCATACAACACTGTTAAAACACCATTGACTATATTCCCTTTGCTGTACTTTTTTATCTTTGTGACTTTTTCATTCTATACCTCACAGTCATCTTCACCCATTTTGCCTATCCCTCCCAACTCTCCTTTTCTTTGGCAACCATCATTTTGGTTTCTGTATGTATGGCCCTGTTTCTGCTTTTTAAAATTTATTCATTTTTTAAAAATAATTATTTTTAAGTCCAGTATAATTAACATACGATGTTATATTAGTTTCAGATGTACAATATAGTGTTTCTACAACTCCATACATTACTCAGTGCTCAGTGTGCTCCTATTTCACCTATCCTCCCACTCCACTTACCACTCCTCTGGTAACCATCAGTGTGTTCTCTATGGTTGAGTCTGTTTTTTACTTTGTCTCTTGTCTTCTTTGTTCATCTGTTCTGTTTCTTAAATTCCACACATGAATGAAATCATGGTATTTGCCTTGCTCTGGCTTATTTTGCTTAGCATTATACTCCCTAGATTCATCCATGTTGTTGCAAATGGCAAGATTTCGTTCTTTTTTTTGGATGAGCAATATAACATTATATATGAATAATAGTACTATATATATATTACATAGACATGTAATTATATATATCCCCCAAATCTTCTTTATTCATTCATCTATTGATAGACACTTGGGTTTCTTCCATAATTTGGCTCTTGTAAATAATGCTGCAACAAACACAGGGGTGCATGTGTCTTTTTGAATTAGGGCTTTCATTTTCTTTGGGTAAATGTCCAGTAGAACTCATGATTTGTTACCTATTTTTTGAAAAGTCTAATTTCTTCTATATATTCAGACTTTACTTCCAGCTAGATATTTTATTTTTATTTAAGTGTGGCCATCCCAAGCATCAGTATCAACAAGTAAAATGTTCCTTAAACTACTTTCCCTCGGCTCCTCATTTCTTTATTTCTTCTCCATTCATTTACCTTTAGCCTTCATCACTTGTACTCCAGATAAACTGCTTTTTCTAAGGTCACTAACTACCTCCATTATTTCTAAATCCAATGGATATATTTTAGTATTTTTCCTACTGAATATCTCCCTCCAACACTTTTTAACATAGTTCCTGTGACCTCCACCTACTGGTTTTCCTTTTATTTCTCTGGTCTACCCTTATTTTAGGTCTTCTTTTCAGGCTCATCTTCTTCCATCTGGCCATTCAGAACTTCTCAAGACTTCAACCTAAGTTTTTTCTCACCCTGTGGTCTCATGATACTCACAACTTTAATTTCTATGAACATGCTGATGTCTCCCAAACTGATTATTGACATTTGAGGCTGGGTCATTCCTTGTTACGTCCTATGCATCCCTGGCCTTTACTAGATACATGTAACAACGCTTTCACTTCTAGTTATGACAACCATACTTTCTTCACACATTGTCAGGTGTCTCCAGGGGACAAGGTCATCCCCTATTTGAGAATCACTGTTTTGTCCTAACTTCTTATCTCTAAACTAAGCTACATTTCCAACCAACTAATCAACATTTCTATTTGGATGTTTCAAATACATCTTAAATTCACCACATCAAAATGGAATTTAATCCTGGTCCTCTTGTAATAATAAATTCATCTCGTGCCTCAAACCAGAAAGCTAAAAGTCATGCTTGACATCTTCTCCTTTCATCACCATTCTTCTCTTCCCAAGTTCATGGAAATCATTGAAAATTCAAAAACCCTTGGGTTTTTACTTTCTATTCTTTCTTCTAAATGCTATGTTCAAGACTCATTATTTTTCTCAAAAAATCCTGCAAATTTTCCCTTTCTTCTCTTTGGTGCAGAGCCTCCCACTTCACACTTGAATGTACCAACAACCTTCTTGCTACTCTTCTTTGGCTTTAGTCTCTCTCTCTTCCTTTCTGATATACATATAAACCCAGAAATCTTTTCTTGAGATTCTGCCAATGATTTTAAAGCAACTTTTCATTATTCATTTCTCTGCTCAATAACCAAAAATGGGCCCTGCATTTTTCTTTGTTTAGATTCTTCAGTTTTATAGCTCTTCCTAACCTGAAACTTCTCTATTCAGACCTGTGACTGGCTCCCACCCAAATATGCCCTCTGCAGCTGACATACTGATCTCATCCATATCTTGTCTGGACTTTTACATATGTTCTTACTGTCTGCAGTTCCAACTCTTTTCTTCTGCCTATAAGGGCCAGCTCAATAAATCTTTCCTCAGCTAACCCACTCCACTGAGTGCTCTCTCCTCACTAATCTCCCATTAAGACTTTCAGTCAATACCAAATTTGTCCTTAATTGCTTACTTTTGAAAATTTCATGCACTCTAGGTTTTCTGCTCCCAACTTTATGCAAATTTATTGAAAGCAAGGTCTTCATCTTCTGTGTCATCTGCATTCACCGTTTCACTGGTCAGAGTGACTAGCAAATAGTACATGTTTAATAAACATTTGAATGAAAGTTGCTAGGTCTTGACAACCTTCTAAAGAAGGCAGAAGGACTTTTTCAATTGTTTTTTTCTCCCCCAGTAAATTTTTCCTCATACCTTTACAGACTCTCTTGTCTTGCAGCTTAAATCTCATAGTTTTGTTTTAAACTCATAGAAATAAAGATAAAAACTAACTTTTTAATAAACATAAAAATCTATGTCCTCCTTTCACTTTGTTGAAGCTATGTTTTAAAATTATTCTATGTAAGTAAATATTTAAATGTCTTTATTAAAAGAATTTACTCCCTACTTGTAAATGTTAGGACTGTTCTCTTGAAATCACTTTTGAAATACTCTTTGTTTTCCTTTTTTTTCAAGATTTATTTTTTCAAGATTTATTTATTCATGAGAGACATAGGCAGCAGGAAAAGCCAGCCCCCTGGGGAGCCTGATTCAGGACTTGATCCCAGGACCTGAACTAAAGGCAGAGGCTCAACCACTGAGCCACCGAGGCATCCCAGTTTTCTTTTTTAAAAGAGAAATAAGAAATGGAAGTAAAATTGGAAGCCAATTATTTTGGGGATCAATATCTGCTTAGAAAAAAAAAAAGCCCACATGATCAGGAGAATGAGCCTATCTATCTCAGAACTGGCATTGTGATTAGGCTCCCAGAATCATTTATTGTGAGGATGAGTTTTAATATTTGAAGGTTAGAAAGGTGAACTTAAGCTGAGCACAGTGTATGAAAACAGACTACTTTTGCTAAGCAAATTACTTTGGAAGTGATTCAGTGCTGGATTCAGAAAGGGTTGTGCTGGCTTTCAGAGGAGAAGGCTGGGAGGGGAACTGTAGTTTCTGCCAATGAGATTTCAGTTATCCACCCAAGCCCATCAATCAATGGTGAATGTCAGAAATGAGATTGAATGTCCCAATTCCTTTGATAATGGCCAGGAAAACAAAGATATCCTGGAGAATGTCCAGACACAGAAAAGGCTTTGGATTTCAACACTCTTCCCTAGAGATGAGTTCTGTAATACTTTCTCTAGGATCATGCTTATTCACTCTCAAACATTCTCTAAGGATCTCAAAGAATTTTGTAAATGCCATCCCATTTACTGTGCCTCTTTGGCAGGTAAAACACACATTGTGGACTTTTCTCCAGATTTCAGATGTAAGTAAATAAGGTTCATATGCAGACTTAAATAAAATTTTTTTTTAAAGATTTCACTTATTTATTCATGAGAGACACAGAGAGAAGGCAGAGACATAGGCAGAGGGTGAAACAGACTACTCACAGGGAGCCCGATGCAGAACTCAATCCCGGAACTCAGGGATCATGCCCTGAGCCAAAGACAGACGCTCAACTGCTGAGCCACCCAGGAGTCCCGGACTTAAATAAAATTAATCTGGCACCTATTATGTGCCAGACACTGTGTGTTTATGCAGTTGTAGCTTTCACATATTTTCTCAACATCCTGAAATAGATATTAATAGATATTCCCATCTCACAGGTAAGAGAATTGAGGCTCAGAAAAGTTATGTGATTTGAGAAAGACATCTTTGTAAGAATCAGTTTCTGGAAGAAAATGTATGTAATTTGACTTCAAGGGTCATATTCATTTTATGCTGCTCTGGAGAAAGTCTTGTAAGTGTGCCATGAAACTCAAGTTTCCTTCCAGCTTAAAACTAATTACCACTTGAGATAAAGTGGGAATGTTATTCTATGGCTCTCTTTTTTTCATACATGAATTAAATGGGATGTGAGCCATCTGATTTCTGGTCATGCAAACTGGTTGGGATTCAGTTGAAATCCTCAGAGTATATGAGCTCACATATTTGCATATAATTGCACATAACGAGATAGTCCTCACAGGTAGGCCAGGGCTCTTACATTTGAGGACCTCAAGACACAAATGATTGTAGTGTGACTTCATTGAATAGTGTGGTGTTCTTCTGTTTAAGTAGTTTTGAGATTACTATTAGGCAAGGCAGATATTCCCATAAATTTATCCCTTGCCTCATCACTCCCTGATCATTACCTATAGACAATTCATACCATTTGTGACATATCTGACCTTTAAAAGCACTGAGTTTAAATTCTTGATGAAAGCTTCAGAATCCATTATAACTTTACTTTGGGATTTAGTAGTTCTATTGCCTGAGGATTCTGAGCTTCACTACAACAGAGGACAGTATAATCATACAACTGATTATTTTCACTATAGACTAGACTCTGTGAGGTATAGAGGATAGAGTTATACTTAAGACATAGTTCTTAGCCTCCAGGAACTCAGAGTAGTGAGGGGAATAAGTATATAAAATATATATAATATATAATAGGTATACTCAGGTAAAGAGAGACTCTGCACCAAAGACATGTACAGATAAAGAATGAAGACTTCCACAGAGCATGTAACTTCTGAATTATGTCTCAGAATTACAGAAGTTTGCCAAAAAATCAAGCAAGAAAGTCCATTTTTGACACATGAGAAAGCAGAAGTGTATTTTATTTTATTTTATTTTATTTTATTTTATTTTTATTTTATTTCTGAAGTGTTTTAAATACATGACCTGAAGGGATAAGAGTGAGCTGTCTGGCTATGACTGTTACATCATGTGCATAGGCTTGATGGTAAAAGTTGAAATAAGAATGGGGGATTTCTATAGAACATGAAGGATGTTGTATTTTATACTAATGAGTTTAGATTTTATTCTATAGGTCATGGGAAATTGCTAAAAGATTTTAATTGATGGAGTAACATGATCAGATTTCTGTTTTTGGAAGAAGCTCTTTGGAGTTAAAATGAAAAGGGAAAGACAATCAAGATGGAGATTATGCTAGGAGTTTATTCAGTAGCCTAGATGAGAAATATGAGGGCTTGACCTAAAGAAATAGCAGTAGATAAGAAGAAACATAGTTTCAGGGGATTATTAAGAGACAGAAGGGACCAGATTGGGAAAGCATAGAGGAGCAGGCAATCTGGTATAGCAATCTCAGCTGAAAATTGGCTGCTGCTGTATTGTAGTCTTGCTCACAGGTAACCACAGAGGCAGTGGTTAGGGAAACATCCTCCCAGGGGGTGAAACTATTGGAACTATCCTTGATCAGTCACTTTGTACTGAGAGAAGAGAGAAGTGGTCCAGGATAAAGATACATAACCTCATTGACTGTGGTGAGTGGTTTGGTTGTTGATCAAGGTCCTGGAAGGAGCAAGATAGGGATATTGAAAGGCAAGAAGGTCTGAAGAAGAAACTGTGGAGTGACCTACAGGAGTGGACACAAATTATGAGGATCTTTAATATTGTCTGTTAATGTTCACTGGAAAGTATCTCATGCAGAAGACCACCAAAAAGCCAAATGAACAGGATGATATAGTTAGTAGATATCAGCCAGCCTCTTCTTGGCTTTCCCTGTGTTTGTATATTAGGCTCATGAATGAAGTAAATAGGATGGTAGAAAAAAGAGGTTCTGCATGGACCTGTTCTCACTAAAGTTGATCAAACTTCTACTGTTAAATATATAACCTTCCAGTAACAGAGACCAATGCTGAATGCCTTGATAGTATCATATCTTGAGAAGACCATGTAGGTACTTAGAGGATGAATCTAATCCATTTTCTTAGAAAAGAAGACATTTCATCCTGATTTGGACTGAAACACATTCTGGGTATGTGTTTGCCTTCCTGCCTCCTCAGCCTCACCCCACATCACTATTTGAGGCTTCACAAATATCTGATTTAGTAACACACTAGGACACAGAAATCTTTCAGCTACTTCTGCTTGGCCCCTACTCCTACAACATGAGGACAGCCTGTCACATAACACTGCCTATAATCAAGGAATAGTTTTACAGCAAAGGAGTTATGGCTGTAGGTGTGTGACCAAGGAAAATGCTGGTCCTTCCACTTAGCACACTATTTAGAAGAGCTTTTAAAAGGGACAGCTGAAACGCCTTAGGGTGACACCCTATGAGGTTGGATTGTTGTCCTTCAGGATGTGGCAACTTAAATCTTAGACTGTTTAGTATGGTGATATGCCTCCAATTCATGGATCCAATATCAAGGAATGAAAATAGGAGTGGTAACGTTTGCCATCATTCCCAGTGACTCATTTGAGAAATGTTATGTTTCTTATCTCATTGACTTTAAGTTTGTGTGCTTAGAGGTCCTGGGTTCCAGAGGGGCATATAGTCCTCAAGGGACACAGTGTGAGTCCAGCAAAACTTAAAGCCATAGCTACCACCTGGGCACTTTGTGATCCTTGTCTGAGAAGAGCACTAAATGGAAGTAATTGAATCTGATTATCATTCAGCGTTGACGCTGCTGCTACACAGTGTAGCCTAGAGGAATATACTTAGGACTTCAGTGTTCTACTACAGTATCTATTACTGTTAATGGCAAAGTACAAAAACTGGTCTGATAAGGACTAGGTCTCCATGGCTCAGAATGCTAAGACAAGGAACTCCTAGTCATTCAACCAGGCAGAAAACAAAACAAAACAAAACAACCAGGCAAACCATGGGAACAACAGAAGAATTAGCCAAGCAAGATGAGGGGAATGTAATATGCCTGGTGAATGAAAAGGGAGATGATGAGTATAATTTATAGTCTCAGGACCAACTGTAGTAGTGGGGATAGTGATACCTGCCATTAACTTTGCTCTTAGAAGTTTTCTAGAAATTGTGACCAACTAGAGGCCCAGAGAAGCTGTACATAGTTAGTGTGAACAAATATATGAGAAGTGGATCTAAGCAGTACAAGTGTTTGATTAGTTACCTTGTTCTGCACAGATCCCCTTTACCAGTGCACTAGTCTCATAGTTGCTATAAGTTCTGGCTGCTAAAGACTCATGACTGCCCCTTCTCCATAGAATTATCCTTTGCTGAGCAGAAGCCATTCCCCCCCCCCCCAGGAGGTGTATCTCTAACCCCTCTCTAGGAGGAGCTAGCAGCCATAATTGACTCATGTGGGGGTACAAGAGGCTGATCTCCTGGAGTCAAGGTACTACCACCAGTTTGCTGTAAAATACATATCCTTGTTTGGCAATTTTTCCTGTCTTGTTTTCCTTATTTCTTTTCTCATGAGAGCAGGCTACTAGTCACTTGAATATGAGTCCTAGTCTCAGGCACTGCCCTTCGGGACCTGGCTTGGAGAGAGACAATATGGAATGAGAGGCCCATAAGTAATAGCTGATGATGTGAATGGATGAGAATTCCCAGGGTGAGTACCTAAAATGAGAAGAGGTATGAAGACACACTTTGTAGAGCACTGAGTTTGGATGGAAGTCCAGAAAAATAATTTAGAGCAGAAGATAGTAAAAAAGGAGAGAGATGAGAAAGTATAAAAGGGTGAGAAGCATATTTCAGGTCTCCTCAACTTCTCTGGATTATAATGAGTGCCAGTAATTTCTGTCTGGTGTAGAAGTCAAAAGATTGGCAGTTGTCATGGTGAGGGATGAAAAGAAGCTGTCAGATCTGGTGATTGGAAATTCACTGGTATCCTGAGAAGGAAGAGTTTCATATTTACTATAGAAACTCTGTATTTATGGATCAGTTGATATTTATGACACCACTTACGGGATTCTCTGCTCTACTCATGCATGCTTTACAGCACTGTTCAACATATGCCATTTTTGCTAAACTCATGTTGTAGGAGTAGGGGCCAAGCAGAAGTAGCTGAAAGATTTCTGTGTCCTAGTGTGCTACTGAGCATGAAGATTGGTCCATGAGAAAACAATGGATTATTTCATAAGTGATGTTGTAACAAATGGCTGGCCATCTGTAAAAAGAAGAAAAAAGTGAGCTTTAAATTAACTTCTTATATATAAATAAACTCCACATGGACCAGAGTTAAGCATAAAAAATGAACTATAAAAGTCTCAGGGTAAAAAAATAGCCAAACTTTTTATAGTATTGGCGTGGGGAGTGTCTATGCAAAACACAACTCAGAAACCATAGATGAAAACAGTACATTAAAATTTCTACAGGACAAAAATAATAGTATTTAATAATAGCTAAGATTTGAATAGTGTATGTGTGTTTTACTAAGTACTGTCTCATTTATTCTTGTAAATAAATATCCAAGGTCAATACTATTGTTATCCTCATTCTAGTTAAGGCAATAGAGGCCCAGAAAGCTCAGGCAAATATTTAACATTACAAAACAATAGGGAACAGAGTTAGAATTCAACCCAAGTGGTATGCTTTCAGGGCCAATGTTTTGTTTTTAAATTTCTATTTTGAAATAGTTTTAGATTTACAGAAAGTTGCAGAAATTGTACATTGTTTTATTTATCCTTTCCCCACTCCCTCTAAGGTTGACATCTTACATACAGTAAAGTTCTCGAAACTGAGAAATTAATGTTGGTTATAATACTATTAACTACAGGCTTTAGTAGATTTTCCTCATTTTTTTTCAGCAATATCCTTTCTCTGCTTCAAGATCCAATCTGACATCTGACATTGCCTTGAGCTATGGGATCTTCTTAGACTTCTTAAACATGTAACTTTTCTTCAGTCTTTCCTTATCTTTCATGACCCTGGCACTTTTGACTATTACTGATTAGACATTAAAAAAATATTCCACAGTTTGGGTTTATCTGATATTTTCTGATGATTAGATTGTGGTTGTACGTTTTTGGCAACAGTATCACAGAGGTGATACGGTCTTAAGCATGCAAAATATCATGGAGTGTGTGGTGTCAGTAGTCTTAAAGCTTAACCTTTATCATTTGGCCAAGGTGGTGTCTGCCAGGTTTTGCCAGTGTAATATTAATAATAACATTTCCCCCTTTTTAATTAGTATTTTGGAGGAGACCCTGGACTCTATGCAAATATCTAGTTTCTTTTTAAATGTTCACCTGCTAACTTAGCATTTCTTTGTGGGTCTTTCCTGCGGCATTTACACTGTGGTTTCTCAATGGTGACATTTCTATTCTTCCTGAATTTATTAATTCAAATTCTTTTGTAAGGAAGAATTTCCCTTTCTCTTTCTTATTTTTTTAATCATTTATTTATATTAATATGAACTCATGGCTATTTTATTTTGGGGTTATAATCTAATACTGTAGCTATTTTGCTCTCTCTTTGACCATTGAGAGCTCTTTTAGATTGGCTTATATGCTGTTTTAAAGATTTATTTATGTATTTGAGAGAGGGAGGGAGAGAGAGCGCAAGCGCCTGTGCGAGCAGGTATAGGAGCAGAGGGAGAGGGACAGACTCTGCACCCAACAGGGAGCCTGATGGGGGCTGGATGCCAGAAAGCTGAGATCATGACCTGAGTGGAAATCTAAGAGTTGGACACTCAACTTACTGAGCTACCCAGGTGCCCCAACTTATATGCCTTTTTATTTATTTATTTTTAAAGTTTTATTTATTTATTTGACAGAGAGCACACATGTGCATACGCAGGAGAAGGGGTAGAGGGAGAGGGAGAAGCAGACTCCCTGCTGAGCAAGGACCCCAGTGCTGGGCTCAATCTCAGGACCCCGAGATCATGACCTGAGCTGAAGGCAGATGCTTAACTGGCTGAGCCTCCCAGACATCCCTTATATGCCCTTTTAAAATGCTCTGATTCTCAGGGCACCTAGGGGCTTAGTCTGTGAGCCTCCAACCCTTGCTTTCTTCAGGCACCACCCCCCACCTCTTGGCTCAGTGGGGAGTCTGCTTGAGGATTCTCTCTCTGCCCCTCCCCAGCTGCTCACTTTCCCCAACCCACTCACTTTCTCTCTCTCAAATAAAATAAATAAAATAAAATAAAATAAAATAAAATAAAATAAAATAACCTGATCCTTTTCCCTTTCTCCCTCCTCCCCTCATTCCCTCTCTCCATCCTTCCTTCATTTCCTCACTTCCTCCTGTCCTTTCAAAGGGCTGACACTACAAGATGCTTGGGGGATAATCAGGTGTTTTCCCTGTTTCATAAGGAAAATCAATCACTTCTCAAAACAGTTCTGGCTATTTTTATTGGACAAAAGTATTTAGAAACCAACAACTTGGGGTCCTTCTCTTCATTTTTTAAGTTTATTTTTCACTGGATATAGCATTCTAGGCTAATTTTCTTTCCTTACAGAATGTTATACATATTGTGGCACTATTCTGGTTTATATTGTTTTTGATGAGAGAATAGTGTTGGTTTTCTTTTATCACTTTTCTCCGATATTGAGTGAATGTTTCAGTTTGTTTCTCTGATTGTTTTTTTTTTTAAGATTTTATTTATTTATTTGAGGGAGGCAGACAGAGAGCACAAGCAGGGGGAGCAGCAGAGGCATAGTGAGAAGCAGGCTCCCCACTGAGCAAGGAGCCCGACTTGGGGCTTGATCCCAGGACCCCAGGATTATGACCTGAGCCAAAGTCAGTTGCTTAACCAACTGAGCCACCCAGGCACCCCTTCTTTGATTGCTTTTAAGATTGTCTACTTATCTTTGATTTTCAACAATTTGGTTATCTGTTCTGATATGGGTTTTTATGTGTATCTTACCAGTGCTTTGTTAGATTTTTAGAATTGTGGTTTTATCATTTTCATCAGTTTTAGAAAAAAATTGGCCATTCTTTTGTCAGTTTTTTTTGTTTGTTTGTTTGTTTGTTTGTTTTTTTGTAGTTTGTTTTCTGGTACGCCAGTGAATGTGTGTTAGACCAGTTGATATTGTCCCATAGGCCACTGAGGCTATTTCTCTTCTTTTCTTTTTTTTCCTAGCTGATTTCTCCGTGTACTTCAGCTTGAGTAGTTTCTATTCTGATGTCTTTGAGTTTATGAATCTTTTATTCTGCATATTTAAACCGCTGTGGAATCCAGTGAATTTTTTTTCATCTCAGATATTTTATGTCTTTTATCTCTAAATGCTCCATTTGTTTTTTTTTTAAACTTTTAAAATTTCTTTCCTCATTGTATGTGTATGAATATATTTTCTTTAAATATATACATATTCTTTTATATGCTTTTTCTTCTAAATCCTTGAGCAGAATTAAAATAGTACTTGCAGAGCCCTAGTTGGCTAATTCACATAATCTTGGTTTGTTTCTTGGTATCTTCTGCTTATGGGTTATGCTTCTCTGCTTTGATCGCATGTTTGGTAAATTGTGTTTCGGTGCTCAGGGTTGTCAATATTATATTACTGAGTGTCTCTATTTTGTTGTCTTCCTTTAAAGAGTTTCAAGGCATGATTTGGTAGGTAAGTCATTTTTCTTTTAAGTTATGTCAGTCCATTTTAGGACTTAAAAACATCATTTTAATTTTTATTGCATAAAATTTTTAATTTTTATTAATTAAATAATTAATCTGTTAATTAATCCCATAATTTTAATCTGTTTTTAAATGAACAAGCCAGTAACATTAAGTATATTTACATTGTACCACCATCACAACTATCCGTTTATGGAACTTGTTTACCATTCCATACTGGCACTGTGCTATTGAACAACAAGCCTCCCATTATCCCCTCCTCCTGGTAACCTCTATTCCACTGTCTATGTCTCTGAATTTGAATATGCAAGGCATATCATATAAGTGCAACCATCCTATATTTGTTCTTCTGCCTGGCTTATTTTGCTAGCATAATGTCTTTGAGATTGACTCATATTGTGACATGTATCAGAATTTCACTTCTTTTCAAGGCTTAATAATATTCCATTGTCTATATACACCCATGTTTTGTCATTCATCTGTTGATGGACATTTGGGATGTTTCCACCTTTTGGGCTATTGAGAATAATGGTGCTCTGAACATAGGTGTACAAATCTCTGTTCAAGTCCCTAGTCTTAAGTACTTTGGGTATATAGCTAGAAGAGTAATTGCTGGATTTAACTTTTTGAGGAACCACCCAACTGTTTTCCACAGTGGCCACACCATTTTACATCTGTCATAGCAGTGCATAAGTGTTTCAATTTTTCCACAACCTGCCAATACTTATTTTCTTGTTTTTTAAAAAATAACTATATTGATGTGTGTGAAATAGTATCTTATTGTGGTTTTGATTTGCATTTCCCTAATGATTACTGATATTAAGCATATTTGTATATGCTTATTGGCTATTTGTATATATTCTTTGGAAAAATGTCTATTCAAGCTTTTTGCCCTTTATTAAACTGGGTTATTTATTTTGCCATGTTTTGAATTGTTCTTTATATATTCTGGATGTTAATGTGTTGTCATATATATCATTTGCAATATTTACCCCATTTGTGGGGTTCATTTTTATTTTTCTTTCCAATATCTTTTGATGTACAAAAGTTTTAATTTTGATGACATGAAATTTATTTTTCCTTTTGTTGCCTATACTTTTAGTGTCATATCCAAGAAATCATTCTCAAATCAACATCATTGAAGCTTTCTTCTGTTTTCTTCTAAAAGTTTTGTAGTTTTAGTTCTTATATTTAGGTTTTTGATCAGTTTGTATAAGGTATGATATAAGGATCTAACTTCCTTCTTTTATATATGGATATCTGGTTTTTCCATTGTTAAAAAAGACCACTTTTCATCCACATTGACGATCTTGGCAAGTTTGTCAAAAGCAATTTGATATATATATGAGAATTTATTTCTGGGCTCTGTATTTTGTCTCCTTGGTCTATCTGTCTGTCTTTATGGCAGTGCCACACTGTTATGATTATTGTAGTTTTGTAGTTAAGTCTTAAAACTAGGAAGTGTGAAACTTTCAACTTTGTTTTTCATTTCCAAGATTATTTTGGCTATTCATAGACCCTTGGGATTCCACATAAGTTTTAAAATGGGTTTTTCCTATTCTTTAATAACATCACTGGGATTTTGATGGAGATCACATTGAATCAGCAGATCACTTTGGTCAGTACTGACATTTTAGTGTAATTACATCTTCTTACCCATGAATACAGGATATCTTTTCTTTCATTTATGTCTTCTTTAATTTCTTTCATTAGTGGGATCCCTGGGTGGCGCAGCGGTTTGGCGCTTGCCTTTGGCCCAGGGCGCGATCCTGGAGACCCGGGATCGAATCCCACATCGGGCTCCCGGTGCATGGAGCCTGCTTCTCCCTCTGCCTATGTCTCTGCCTCTCTCTCTCTCACTGTGTGACTATCATAAATAAATAAATAAAATTTAAAAAAAAATTTCTTTCATTAGTGTTTCATAGTTTTCAGTGTGTAAGTCTTTCACCTCCTTGGACAAATTTATTCATATTTTTTGATATTTGTAAATGGTATCATATTCTTAATTTCCTTTTCGAATTATACACTATTAGTGTATAGAAATGTAATGAATTTTTGCACATTGATTGGTTAGTGTACAGCAATGTAACTAATATTTGCACATCCTGCAACTATGCTGAATCTT
This sequence comes from Canis lupus dingo, assembly GCF_003254725.2. NCBI lineage: Eukaryota > Metazoa > Chordata > Mammalia > Carnivora > Canidae > Canis > Canis lupus. Next base: position 23,424,755 of record NC_064247.1, on the reverse strand, counting down.
TATTCCAATAGTTGTTTTGTGGAATCTTTAGACTTTTCTCTATATAAGATCATGTCATCTGTGGACAGAGATAGTTTTACTTCTTCCTTTCCAATTTGTTTTTTTGTTTTTTTTTTTTAATTTTTATTTATTTGTGATAGTCACAGAGAGAGAGAGAGGCAGAGACACAGGCAGAGGGAGAAGCAGGCTCCATGCACCGGGAGCCCGACGTGGGATTCGATCCCGGGTCTCCAGGATCGTGCCCTGGGCCAAAGGCAGGCGCCAAACTGCTGCGCCACCCAGGGATCCCTTCCTTTCCAATTTGGATGCTGTTCATTTATTTTTCTCTGCTGTGAGTTTTTCATATATGGCTTTCATTATGTTGAGGTAATTTCCTCTATTCCTAGTTTGTTGTGTGGTTTTTCTTTTTTTAAAAGGTATTTAATTTTTTTTTTTTTTTTTTGAGAGAGAGAGAGAGAGAACGAACGAATGAACAAGCACATGCAATTTGGGAGAGGAGGGGAAGGGGGAGAAAGAGAGAAAGAACCCCAAGCAGGCTCCAACATGGAGCATGATCTCACAGCCCTGAGATCATGACCTATGACCTGAGCTGAAATCGAGATTTAGACACTTACCTGACTTAGCCACCCACCCAGGTGCCCCAAGGTGTTGGATTTTTTTTTATATGTGTTTATATATCAATTGAGATGGTCATGTACTTTCTTTTCTTCATTCTGTTAATGTGGCCTACGTTAATTAATTTTTGATATTGAACCATACTTGCAAATAAGAAATAAAATCCAAATTTGTATCGTCCTTTTAATATACTGGTGATTCTGGGGGCACCTGGGTGGTTCAGGGTTTGAGCATGTGCCTTTGCCTCAGGTCTTGATCCTGAGGTCCTGGGATCGAGTCCCACATCAGGGTCCCTAAGGGAGCCTGTTTCTTCCTCTGCTTGTGTGTTTGCCTCTTTCTCTGTCTCTCTCATGAATAAATAAAAAAATATTTTAATAAGTATACTGGTGATTCTAGTTTCTTAGTATTTTGCCAAGGATTTTTTTTGGTCAATATTCCCAAGGGCTGTTGGTCTCTGGTTTTCTTTTCCTGTAATGTCCATATCTGGTTTTGGTACCAGGGGAATGCTAACCAAATAGAATGAGGTAGGAAGTGTTCCTTTCTTTTCAAATTTTTGGGAAGGGTTAGAGAAATACCAGTGTTACTCTACAAATGTGTTGTAGAATTCATCAGCGAAGCCACTTGGTCCTGACCTTTTTTGGTGTTGGGAAATATTTGATGACTGATTCAATCTCCTTACCTAATATATGTCTTCACAAATGTTTCATTTCTCATGATTCAGTCTTGATGGTTTGTGTTTCTAGGGATTTGTCCATTCCATTTAAGTTATTCAATTTGTTAGTGTACATGTGTTCATAGTAATCGTTTATAATCCTTGTTATTTCTGTAAGATCAGTAGTAATATCCCAACTTTCATTTCTGATTTTAGGAACTTGAATTTTCTTTCTTTTTTCCTAGTCAATCTAGCTAAAGTCTTGCCAATTTTATTTTCTTTTCAAAGAACAACTTTTAGTTTTACTGATTTTCTTCTATTGTTTTCCTATTCTCCATTTTATCTCTATTCTAATATTTCTTCTTTCTTTTCTTCTGTTAGTTTTGGTTTTACTTTCTTATTCTTTTTCTATTTATATTTTCTTTTTTAAAAATTTCTACTATTTATTTATATATGTATGTATTTATGTATATATTTTTTATTGGAGTTCGATATGCCAACATATAGCATAACCCAGTGCTTATTCCATCAAGTGCCCCCTCAGTGCCCATCACCCAGTCACCCCAACCCCCCACCCACCTCCCTTTCCACCACCCCTTGTTCATTTTCCAGAGTTAGGTGTCTCTCATGTTCTGTCACCCTCATTGATATTTCCCACTCATTTTCTCTCCTTTGCCCTTTAGTTCCTTTCACTATTTTTTATATTCCCCAAATTATTGAGACCATATAATGATTGTCCTTCTCTGACTGACTCACTTCACTTAGCACAATACCCTCCAGTTCCATCCATGTTGAAGCAAATGGTGGGTATTTGTCTTTTCTAATGGCTGAGTAATATTCCATTGTATACATAGACCACATCTTCTTTATCCATTCATCTGTTGACAGACACTGAGGCTTTTTCCACAGTTTGGCTATTGTGGACATTGTTGCAATAAACATTGAGGTGCAGGTGTCCTGCCATTTCACTGCATCTGTATCTTTGAGGTAAATCCCCAGCAGTGCAACACTGGGTCATAGGGCAGTTCTGTTTTGTTTTTTTGTTTTTGTTTTTTTTTTGTTTTTGTTTTTCAACAGTTCTGTTTTTTAACTATTTGAGGAATCTCCACACAGGTTTCTAGAGTGGCTCTACCAGTTCACATTACCACCAACAGTGCAAGAGGGTTCCCCTTTCTCCACATCCTCTCCAACATTTGTTGTTTCCTGTCTTGTTAATTTTCCCCATTCTCACTGGTGTGAGTTGGTATCTCATTGTGGTTTTGATTTGTATTTCCCTGATGGCAAGTGATGCAGAGCATTTTCTCATGTGCTTGTTGGCCATGTCTATGTCTTCTTCTGTGAAATTTCTGTTCATGTCTTTTGCCCATTTCATGATTGGATTGTTTGTTTCTTTGCTGTTGAGTTTAATAAGTTCTTTATAGATCTTGGATACTAGCCCTTTATCTGATATGCCATTTGCAAATATCTTCACCCATTCTGGGGAGAAGGTTGCCTTTTAGTTTTGTTGACTGTTTCATTTGCTGTGCAGAAGTTTTTATCTTGATGAAGTCCCAATAATTCATTTTTGCTTTTGTTTCTATTGCATTCATATATGTATCTTGCAAGAAGTTATGTGGCCAAGTTCACAAAGGGTGTTGCCTGTGTTCTCCTCTAGGATTTTGATGGATTCTTGTCTCACATTTAGATCTTTCATTCATTTTGAGTTTATCTTTGTGTATGGTGTAAGAGAATGGTCTAGGTTCATTCTTCTGCATGTGGATGTCCAATTTTCCCAGCACCATTTATTGAAGAGACTGTCTTTTTTCCAGTGGATAGTCTTTCCTGCTTTGTTGAATATTAGTTGACCATAGAGTTGAGGGCCCATTTCTGGGTTCTCTATTCTGTTCCATTGATCTATGTGTCTGTTTTTGTGCCAGTACCACACAGTCTGGATGATCACAGCTTTGTAGTACAACCTGAAATCTGGCATTGTGATGCCCCCAGCTATGTTTTCTTTTTCAATATTCCCCTGGATATTCAGGGGCTTGTCTGATTCCACACAAATCTTAAGATTATTTGTTCCAACTCTCTGAAGAAAGTCCATGGTATTTTGATAGGGATTGCATTAAATGTGTAAATTGAATTGCCCTGGGTAGTACTGACATTTTCACAATATTAATTCTTCCAATCCATGAGCATGGAATATTTTTCCATCTCTTTGTGTCTTCCTCAATTTCTTTCAGAAGTGTTCTGTGGTTTTTAGGGTATAGATCCTTGATCTCTTTGGTTGGGTTTATTCCTAGTTACCTTATACTTTTGGGTGCAATTGTAAATGGGATTGACTCCTTAATTTCTCTTTCTTCAGTCTCATTGTTAGTGTATAGAAATGCCACTGATTTCTGGGCATTGATTTTGTATCCTGCCACACTGCCGAATTGCTGTATGAGTTCTAGCAATCTTGGGGTGGAGTCTTTTGGGTTTTCTAAGTATAGTATCATGTCATCTGTGAAGAGGGAGAGTTTGACTTCTTCTTTGCCAATTTGAATGCCTTTTATTTCTTTTTTGTTGCCTGATTGCTGAGGCTAGGACTTCTAGTACTATGTTGAATAGCAGTGGCAAGAGTGGACATTCCTGTTGTGTTCATCCCTGTCGTTCCTGATCTTAGGGGAAAGGCTCTCAGTGTTTCCTCATTGAGAACGATATTTGCTGTGGTCTTTTCATAGATGGCTTTTAAGATGCTGAGGAATGTTCCCTCTATCCCTACACTCTCAAGAGTTTTGATCAGGAATGGATGCTGTATTTTGTCAAATGCCTTCTCTGCATCTATTGAGAGGATCATATGATTCTTGTTTTTACTGTTGTTGATATGATCTATCACGTTGATTGCTTTACCAGGGTTTGAATCAGACTTGCATCCCAGGGATAAATCCCCCTTGGTCATTATGAATAATCTTCTCAATGTACTGTTGGATCCTATTGGCTAGTGTCTTCTTGAGAATTTTTGTGTCTGTGTTCATCAGAGATATTGGTCTGTAATTCTCCTTTTTTGGTGGGGTCTTTGGTTTTGGAATTAAGGTGATGCTGGCCTCATAGAACGAGTTTGGAAGTATTCCATCCCTTTCTATCTTTTGGAACAGCTTTAGTAGAATAGGTATTATTTCTTCTTTAAACGTTTGATAGAATTCACCTGGGAAGCCATCTGGCCCTGGACTTTTGTGTCTTGGGAGTTTTCTGAAGACTGCTTCAATTTCCTCCCTGGTTATTGGCCTGTTAAGGTTTTCTATTTCTTCCTGTTCCAGTTTTGGTAGTTTGTGGTTTTCCAGAAATGCATCCATTTCTTCTAGATTGCCTAATTTATTGGCATATACCTGCTCATAATATGTTTTTAAATCGTTTGTATTTCCTTGGTATTGGTGGGATCTCTCCTTTTTCATTCATGATTTTATTAGAGTCTTTTTTGTTTTTAATAAGGCTGACTAATGGTTTATCTACCTTATTCTTTCAAACAACCTGGTTTTGTTGATCTGTTCTACAGTTCCTCTGGTCTCTATTTCATTGAGTTCTGCTCGAATCTTTATTAACTCTCTTCTGCTTGGTGTAGGTTTTATTTGCTGTTCTATCTCTAGTTCTTTTAGGTGTGAGGTTAGCTTGTGTATTTGATTTTTTTCCAATTTTTTGAGGAATGCTTGTATTGCTGTTTATTTCCCTCTCAGGACTGCTTTTGCTGTATCTCAAAGATTTTGAATGGTTTTCTTCATTCTCATTAGTTTCTATGAATCTTTTTAATTCTTCTCTAATTTCCTGGTTGACCCTTTCATCTTTTAACAGGATCCTCTTTAACCTCCACATATTTGAAGTTCTTCCAAATGTCTTCTTGTGATTGAGTTCAAGTTTCAAAGCATTATGATCTGAAAATATGCGGGGGACAATCCCAATCTTTTGGTATTGATTGAGACCTGATTTGTGACCCAGTTTGTGGTCTATTCTGGAGAACGTTCCATGTACACTTGAGAAGAATGTGTATTCAGTTGCCTTTGGACATAAAGTTCTCTAAATATCTGTGAAATCCATCTGGTCCAGTGTATCATTTAAAGCTCTTGTTTCTTTGGAGATGTGCTTAGAATATCTGTCATTTGCAGAAAGTGCTGTATTGAAGTCTCTCAATATTAGTGTATTATCTGAGTATGTCTTTACTTTGGTTATTAATTGATTCATATACTTGGCAGCTCCACATTAGGGGCATAAGTATTCATGATTGTTAGTCCTCTTGTTGGATAGACCCTTTAAGTATGATATAGTGTCCCTCTTCATCTCTTACTACAGTCTTTCGTATAAAGTTTAATTTATGTGATATGAGGAATGCTACCTATGCTTTCTTTTGAGGACTATTTGAATGGTAAATGGTTCTCCACCCTTTCATTTTCAGGCTGGCGGTGTCCTTAGGTCTCAAATGAGTCTCTTGTATACAGAAAATAGATGGGCCTTGCTTTTTTATCCAATCTGAAACCCTGTGTCTTTTGATGGGATTATTAAGCCCATTCACGTTTAGAATTACTATTGAAAGATATGAATTTAGTGTCATCGTAATACCTATTCAGTACCTGTTTTTATGGATTATTTCTTTGGGCTTCCTCTTTCTTTTACGGAGTCCCCCTTAATATTTCTTGCAGAGCTGCTTTGGTGGTCACATATTCTTTCAGTTTCTGCCTATCCTGGAAGCTCTTTATCTCTCCTTCTATTCTGACTGAGAGCCTTGCTGGATAAAGTATTCTTGGCTGCATGTTCTTCTCATTTAGGCCCCTGAATATATCCTGCCAGGGATATATTGGACTTTCTGGCCTTCCAGATCTCTGTGGAGAGGTCTGCTGTTAATCTAATATTTCTCCCCATATAAGTTAGGGATCTCTTGTCTCTTGCTGCTTTAAGGATTTTCTCTTTATCTTTGGAATTTTCAAGTTTCAGTATTAAATTTTGAGATGTTGAACAGTTTTTATTGATTTTAGGGGGATCTCTCTATCTCCTGGATCTGGATACCTGTTTCCCTCCCCAAATTAGGGAAGTTCTCAGCTACGATTTATTCAAATATGCTTTCTGGTCTTCTGTCCGTTTCTGCATCCACTGGGACCCCAATTAAACATAGATTTTTCCTTCTGAGGCTGTCATTTATTTCCCTTAACCTTTCCTCATGGTCTTTTAATTGTTTTTCTCTTTTTTCCTCAGCTTCCTTCCTTGTCATCAAATTGTCTTCTATGTCACTCACTCTTTCTTCTACTTCATTAACCCTCATCGTTAGGACCTCCCGTTTAGATTGCATCTCATTTAATTGATTTTTAATTTTGGCCTGATTAGATCTAAATTCTGCAGTCATGAAGTCTCTTGATTCCCTTATGCTTTCCAGAGCCACTAGTAGCTTTATAATTGTGCTTCTGAATTGGCTTTCTGACATCAAATTGTAATCCAAATTCTGTAACTCTGTGGCAGAGAGTACTGTTTCTAATTCTTTCTTTTGTGGTGAGTTCTTTTTAATCATTTTGCTCAGTGCAGAGTGGCTAAAGAGGAGGTGTACTGGAAAAAGGAAGAAAAAAAATCAAAATAAAAAACAAGGAGGGGTACCCTCTGGTTCTATATACCATAAATCCCTCGACTTCCCCTGGAGCTTTCCAGCGCTGCTTGGTCAAGAACTTGCTCTTCCCCTGTCCTTCCAGCTCGTCTTCAGGGGGAGGGGCCTGCTGTGCTGACTCTCACGGGTGTGCACCTGGGGGAGCTGCCCTGCCTCCCCCGGGTGGCAGGCTCAGTGGGAGCTGTTTATCCTGTGAGGCCCCTGTTCCCTCGTGGCCCCACTCTGTCTCAGGCACAGGGTGACACCAGGAGGAACAACATCACTGATGGTAGCCAGGTCTCCCCAGCCCTGGAGTCAGCTCTCCGCAGTAACCACTGCAGTCTCTCAGTCTGCACTGGTCTGGATGCTCCCGCGGGCGGGGGTCACTGACCTGCACAGCTTGGGGGCGCCTGGCGGCATCAGCATCCTCACTATCCTAGGCCCTCCCATGTCCGCCTGTCCCAGGGGGAGCTCAGGATCCTGGGCTGTGTCCCCTGGCGCCCTGGGATCCAGGGCCTGTGCTGCTGGAATTGCACTCCCGGGTGCGACTCCTGAAGGCAACAGCGTGCAGACCCCTTCCCTGGAGCCCCCACCTGACCCATCGGCTTCTCCCCGAGGACCCCCGGGAGCGCTCCAGCCCTTTCCCGAGCTCGGCCCACAGTGTGTGGCCGCTCTCCCCCAGGGGCACCTCCTCTATGAGTGACTCGGGGCGACTGGAGGCCCCACTGCCCTTCCTGCGGTTCTACCTGAGTTCCCTGCTAAGCGCCTTTCCATCCGGGAAGAATCCGATGCGGATTTTTAAAGTTCCTGCTTCTCCGGTGCTGGGCTTTCCTGTCCTGGAGGCTTTCACTGCCTGGCTCTTGGCTCTTAGCGGGGCGCTCCCCTACTTGATTCTTTTTTTTTTTTTTTTTTCCACCTTCCTACCTTGTTAGAAGCGCAAGCCCTTCTCTCTGTACGTTCCAGCTGTTCTCTCTTTAAATCTCAGGTCAAATTCGTAGGTTTTCAGGATGATTTGAAAGTTATCTAGGTAAGTTGGTGGGGCCAGGTGACTTGGGGACCCTACTGCTCTGCTGTCTTGCCCTGCCCCCATTTCTATTTTTTATTTCTATTTCTATTCTTTTTCCTTAAGGTGTAAATTTAGATTATTTATTTGATTTGAGATCTCTCTTTTTTTAAATAGAAGCATTGATTTCCCTTTATTTATTTGTATGTGTATTTTTTTATCATACTAAAAAAAAGTCTGTTTTTTTTTAAGATATTATTTATTTATTTGGGAGAGAGAGATAGAGAAAGAGCAGGAGTGGTGGGAGGCACACAGGGAGGGAGAAGCAGACTACCCACTGAGCAGGGAGCCAGATATGGGGCTCAATCCCAGGAACCTAAGGTCATGACCTGAGCTGAAGGCAGACTCTTAGCCAACTGAACCATCCAGGCACCCCATTAAAAATGTCTGATGTCTTAAATGTCTCTATCCATGTTGAACTATACTGATGGTTGAACTAATATGCACTCTGTTAAAATTTACTTTTTATTTAGTTTATTTTAATTCCATTGTAGTTAACACACAGTCTTATTATTTTCAGGTGTATAGATTTCCCTGTTAATACTACTTTTGCTACATCCCATAAGTATTTGTATGATATATTTTCATTTTTATTTGTGTGAAGATATTCTCTAATTTTCCTTGTGATTTCCTCTTTGGCTTGTTAGAAGTTACATGTGTGTTGTTTAATTTCCGCATATGTTTTTGGATTTTTTTCTCTTTTTCCTTCTGTTTATTTCTGGTTCCATTCTATTTTAATTGGAAAAGATATTTTGTATAATTTCAATTTCTTTAGGATTATTAAGTCTTGTTTTGTGACCAAACATGTTTTCTATCCTGAAGAATGTTTCATTTGCAGTTGAGAAAGACTTATTTTCTGCCCTTGTTGGATAGTGTTCTGTATATGTCTCTATGTCCAATTGGTTTAAAAGGTTCAAGTCCTCTCTTTCCTTATAGATTTTCTTTCTGGTTGTTATATCCATTATTGAAGGTAGAGTATTAAAGTCTCAAACTATTCTTGTCAAGCTATCAATTTCTACATTCAATTTGCTTCACATGTTTGGGAGTTTTGATGTTTGGTTTTATATGCTTATAGTTGTTTTATCTTATTGATGAATTGATCCTTTTATCATTATAATAATATCCTTCTTTATACCTTGTGACAGGTTTTGAATTAAAGCCTGTTTTGTTATAGCTGGGCCAGATTTCTTTTGGTCACTATTTGTATGAGTCCTTTCATTTAATCTACTGCTGTCCTTAGATCTAAAGTGAGTTTTGTTTGTTTTTTTTTTTTTGTAGATGGCATATAAAGGAGTGCATTACTACTAGACTTGTCATAAAGGAAATGCTAAAGGAAGTCTTTCAGGTTGAAATTAAAGGACACTAGATGTTAAATTGAAGCCATATGAAGATATAAAGATATCTGGTAAGGGAAAAACAAAGGCAAATATAAAAGCCAATATTGTAATCCTGGTTTGTAATTCCAGTTTTTATTTTCTATGGGATTTCAAAGACAAATCTGTAAAGGGTGAGTAAAAATCTACAGTACTAAGTGTGTAGTGTATAAGGATGTAGTTTGTGGAGTTAATAACAAAGGGAGATGGGAGCTACATAGTAGATTTTATGTATGATGGACGTTCAATTGGTTTCAATTTAAAACAGATTATTATAGCTTTTGGATGTTATATGTAGTCCCCATGGTAACCATGAAGAAAATATTAATAGAATATACATCAAAGGAAATGATATGAGAATCAAAACATGTCACTAAATTATTTCATTAATTAATATAAAGAAAGGCAAAAAAATATAAAGAAAGGCAGTAATGGTGCAAATGAAAGGAAAAGAAGGCAATTAGACATGTGGAAAACAAATAATGAACTGGCAAATGAAAGTCCTTCCTTATCAGTAATTACTCTAAATGTAAATAGATTAAACTCCATAATCAAAAGATAGAGGTTGGAAGAATAGGTTAAAAATTTTTTTTGAAAAAAAAAAAAAATTTCTTTTGGCCAGTTTTTCTTAAATAGTCTCTCTACCCCTTTCTCTTCTCCTTCTGGGGCTCCCATAATGTGTACATTGGCCTATTTGATGGTATCCTTAGGTTCTGTTTACTTTTATTCATTCTTTTTTTTTCTATTCCTTAGACTCAGTCATTTCAAATGTTCTATCTTCAAGCTTGCTAATTTTTTTCCCTTTGTCTACTCAAATCTGCTGATAAACCCCTGTAGTAAATTTTCACTTTAGTTTTTGTATTTTTCAGCTCCAGGATTTCTATTGGTTCCTTTTTATACTTTCTCTGTTGATATTCTCAGTTTATTCATGTAATTTTTCTGATTTTGTTTAGTTTTTCATCCATTTTTTCACTTTAGCTTTGTAAACATAGTGAAAATATTTTTTGAAGTTCTTTCTTGTGAGTCCTATGCTTGTTCTTCTGTAGTGACAGTTTCTGCCAATTTATTTTCTTGGTTTGAGTAAGCCTTGATTTTCTGGGGTTTTTTTTGGTACATCTTGTGATTTTTTTTTTTTTTAATATGCAAAGTACAGCCTCCTCTCTCTGTCTTTGCAGACTGGCTCTGTACTGGGCTCTGCAGATAAAGTCTACTGCCCTCTCTCTGGTTTAAGAGAGAGAGTTAGGAACTAGGATGCCACCTCCTCCAGACCAAGACCACACTGTGCCAGAGTGTAGGTGGGACAAGGATGAGTAAAAATGCCAGAAAACTTCCTCCTGGTTCAAAAGTAGCGTTTTTTGGATTGTGTGTTTGGTAGTTCCTGCAAAACTTTGACTCTTTCCTGGAGCTCTACATAAGGTTAATTTATCTGGTTTCTAGTTGTTTTTGTTGTTGCTGTTGTTTGTTTGGTTTTAGAGAGAGAGAGAGCAAGAGCACGAATGGAGGGAGGAGGGATGGAGGGAAAGGGAGAGAGAATCTTAAGCAGGCTCCAATGGAGCCTGATGCAGGCCTTATTCTTATGACCTCAAGGTCATGACAGATGCTTAACCAACTGATCCACCCACACACCCCTCTAGTTTTTTTTTTAAGGTTTTATTTATTTATTTGAAAGAGAGTGAAAGAGAGAGCATGAGCAGAGGGGAGGAGTGGAGGTAGAGAGAGAAGCAGACTCCCTGCTAAGCAGGGAGCCTGATGCAGGACTGTATCTCAGGACCCTGGGATCATGCAAAGGCAAACGCTTAACCAACTGAGCCACCCAGGCACTACCCTTTAGTTGTTTTTAAATGTTTCTGTGGGAAAATGAGAGTTTGAGGTTTCCTAATCCACTGTTTTATTTGTACCATTTTTTTCCTGAGGACTGTTTTAAAGTTTTGTTTTGGCAAGTTGTTTGATGTTAGTTCCAATGTGTTATCATTTGGGGGGTATTTATTATGTCCCTATGTGTTAAAAAAGGTCTCTCCCTCTAACTGGATGAAACTAGAATGTCTATAATCTCTGTGATTTATGGAACTTGTTCAGTTTAGGATTTCTGGTGGATCTTTGCCCAATATTTTGAGTTCTATACACATTTCACCTTAATATTCAGCAATAGATTCAAGAGAAATCCTATGCAGATTTCGAGAGATATTCCTTTACATAAATTGATCTTTTCCAATAATATATCTTTCAAATTTCAGCCATCTCAGTCTCCCCAGACTCTAATCTTTGTCTCCTCAACTTACTGAGATCACCATGAACTCCCTATGTCTGAATGATTGTTTAGGGAATGGCTCCAAGTAGAAATGCAGGGCTCACCTTTCTTTCTTTTTTCTTTCATTGTTTTCATTCATTAACTGATTGCTTGTTGTCCACTCTCAGAAAACAGCTACTTCAAATGTATTTTCCTATTTTCTAGTTATATACAATAGGAAGCAAATTAAGCACCACTTACTTGGTCATGTTGGAGGGGGAAGAGATCTGCAAATGGCTTTTACTGTTTTGAGCATATATTCAACTTCTTTGTAATTAAAAAAATATGTTAAATTACATTTACAATTCTGAAATTGGGACCTTATGTCTGGGTAATGATGGAACACAAATTGACAATCTTCCCTGTCCATAGTGCCCAGAACAGAGACTGGCATATAGTTAGCAGTCAATATGTGCTTGTCAAAAAAATCCTCTCAGGAGTCAAGGGACATGTCTGTGCAGAACCCAATTGCAGGAGAAGTAGACTTTAAGCCCAGATATGTTGAACCCCCTCAGCTCTGTAGTCAGTTTGCTTCTATTTCTAACTCTGTTGCAGGAGCCCCTGGATTGTGATTTGTTCTCTACTTGTTCATCCTTTAAGGCCTTTACTCTTGAATTGCCTTGGGGCACTCTAGAAAAATTACAGCTTCACTGCTGTAGCTAATATGTCAGAGAAGGAGACATAATTATTTCCTGTAGAAATTGGACTGTAACTATAAAATATAAGAAAGGCTGGAGTGGATCTGGGGTTTGCCATCACTATTATCTTTGGGTAACATAATGTTTATTAAATTTCCAAGGTGTGTGTGTGTGTGTGTGTGTGACAAAGAGAGAGAGAGAGAGAGAATCATTTTCATCACTACTGGGGATGTCACAAAGGCCTGAGATGATGCAGGAATTAGTCTTGTGAGAAATATAGTTGTTGTATTTTTAAGTCATTTAAAGGATATTTATATAGAGTAGTCCTGGCATTGGATTCCCATAGGTCTTCCCTTTCTGCCACTAATGTACCTAGAAAGATCTTATCACATTTCTAATATTAGCTCTGACCTGAGCACCTAAAGATTATTCTGTCTCTTTGATTGATTGCTTACCTTTTGGAGATGGTGGGTACAGGAAGTAATTGGAATTATTGCCTGGAATTTGAAGTTGGGGAAGATTTCAAAAGTTAACTTAATCATATTTTAATTCTGTAGCCTTAGGAAAATTCTTTCTGGGACTGTTTCTTCATTGATAAAATGAGGGTAATAATTCCTTCTGTATAGAGCTGCTGTGAGGATTAAATGGAATAATTTATGTAAAGCTCTTAGCACAAAGTTTGGGGTGTTATTACAAATGAAATAAGTTCAAATTATTATTATTTGTGGCATTGAAGATGTATTGCTAATTTCCAAATAATAGTACAACAAATATTTTAGTTGTAATTGATGCTTTGTTTTGGTTCTGTCCTTCACATTACAGTCTATAATGATAGTTTTAGTTTTAGAGTCACTTTTTCAAGGCAACAGATATCCAGGTATTCTATGTTCAGAGGACCCCATGGCATTTGGCACTGAAAAGACCCCACAGCAAGAGTCTCTGAAGTTAGAGCCAGACTATAGCCCTGTTGCCAATTGCTCGCTTCTCTTCTCTACCATTTCCCCCCTTGTGACAGGTATGCTGACACAACACAAGCTCAACCTAAAACTAAGTTTAGGATTTCAGGGGTGGAACTGCCAGAAAAGAGTTCTGACTAGTTTGTCACTGTCCATCCACATAGGATGCCATTCCAGTAATAAACCCAATCTGCATCTCTGCTGTGCAGGCAGATGGCAATTGATTGTTTTTACTAAAAATTACAGTCAGAATTGTTCTCTAAAGATACTGCTGCTGAGCATATGGCCGCAGCCTAAACAGTTAAGATTAGAGGCTGTCCACAGGCTCCAAGGATATTGGTGAAGAGTTCCTAGAAGCAGCCTGACTCTATCTCCCAAGTGTGTGTTGATGACAGTGATGAGCTTTGCAGAGGACAGACAGTTGTCTCTCATTTGGATTAATGCCTATGCCCCTCTGAGAGGGGGGGTTCAGGGTAATTCTGAGTTGGTTGGTGATTAAGATGTTTGCCCTTCAGCTTCTGTTGTAGGTTGTGGAAATTACAGGTGATTTTCCCATCCCAAGGAAATGTTTTCTTTAATTATAAAAATAGCACATGATTGTTGTAAAAAAATTATAAATACAGCACTTGAAAGAAAAAGATAAATCTCCCGCACCTCTCCCTACACACACATACATGCACACACACAATCCTGTCAGGACAATCACACTTTGACTTTGGATTTTTTTTCCTTCTAGGCTTTTATGTTTTGTTTTTGTTGTTTTTTTTTTTTTTTCCTGTAACCAGATGTTTGTGGCAGACGCATTTTGTTGCCCATTCAATAGCTATTAGCCTTCCATTTTTGCTATTAGAACCCAAAAATTATTTGAGGGACACTATGCTTGGTCTTAAGTGGTGAATCGTAATTGTGTTAGATTTATGCTACTTCTGACAATTCTTTTCCACTTTGTCAATGATTGAAGGGAAAGCCTGTGTCTTGGGACCTGGAAATGCATGAGGATGTTTCCTGGATGCAGGGTTAGGGAAAGATGTTAATCTCTCATTAAAAATAGAATCAAACAGGGGGTGCCTGGGTGGCTCAGTCAGTTAAGCATTTGCCTTTGGCTCAGGTCATGATCCCAAGGTCTTGGGATTGAGCCACAAGTCAAGCTCCCTGCCTGGTGGAGAGCCTGCTTCTCTCTCTCCCTCCTCTGCTCCCCCTGCTTGTGCTTGTTCTCTCTCTCTCTCTCTCCATCAAATAAATAAATAAAATCTTAAAAAAATAGAATCAAGCAAAGTGAGTTTAAATGTTGACTTTTAAAGACATTCTGTCTGGAGGATTAACAGCCACTTGTGTCCATAAAGCTACATGCCTTGGGAAGCAAGTCAATATCCTGAGAATGATGGAGTGCAGGGTTGAAAGGAGCCAGCTCTTTGATGATGCTGCTGTGGAGCTGGCTAACCAACCCAGCATCTTGTGAATAAACAATGAATGTCAAAATGGTGCAAACCAGTGTTACTTTTTGTTGTTGAGGTTGCTGTTGAATACATACTCTCTGATGCATAGTTCTTTTGAAAAACCATTCTGAATAAAGTATCAGCTGTGAGACTGAAGGAAAGACTTGCTATTGGAAGTAGGGGAACAGCTAGGATCTTCTGGATCAAGGAGGTGTTCTAATCGATGCTTTAGACATTACCTCTTGATTGTTATTCTAGTGAAGCAAAACACAGTGGAGCTGAGACTGCTCTTTCCTCATGTACCTATGTGTTTTTGGAACACAGATTCTTCATAAATTATTTGCATTACTGGCCTGCTTAGAATATATTTTGCAAAGTGTTTGAAGGTTGGCAAATGTGATGGTAGAAATTAGGCTGGCCACATTCCATTCTGGATTCGGTGAATTGCCATTTGTCTGCTCCTGGAAATGGTAGCACATAGTTCATCTGCTTTTGAACAGGTGTTATAACATCCTGTTAGGAATGTTGCTCTGGCTACTGGTCAAGCCTAATCTGATTCTATACGATATGAGAAAAGTTAAGATAGAAAAATGATGGCCTTTTTCTCTGTAGAAAAATGAAAGAGTGGAAAATGTTCTACTAAAATGAGAATATGATAACCTATAGCATTCTGAACAGCCATGTGTTGGGGCTGACTCTAGCTCTAGAATAATAATAGATAGTTACTATTTCAGTTATAGAATTCCTATTATTTTACATTTATCTCTTTCAATTTAGTCCTTATAGGTTAAAGTCTCCAGTTGGTTTGTAGGAAGAGTATTGGTGCTTCCCACTTAAGCATGAGAAGAGGCCTCAAGTAGAATCTGTTTTACTTAATATTTCTTCCCTATCATTCTCTCCTGTACTTTCTTAGGTATTCATAAGTCCCCAGGATTTCTCCTGGTTGACTATGTGACCAATTCAATTCTATTCATCTGATATATTGATTCTGAAAAGAGTTAGAAATAAATGTGGAGAAATGAAACCTGATTCATATTATACACAAAAAGCCAATTTCCAAGCAGATTATATGCCTCAATATGAAAAAGAAATATATGGAAGAATATCTTCATGGATTTGGGTTTGGAAAGATTTTTGAAGAGGAAATGAAACACAGGAGATATAAAGGAAATGATTATTAAATTGGACTATACAAATATTAAGAACATATTTCTCAAAAACACCTTTTTTTAATTTATTTTTTTTTAATTTTTATTTATTTATGATAGTCACACAGAGAGAGAGAGGCAGAGACACAGGCAGAGGGAGAAGCAGGCTCCATGCACCGGGAGCCCGACGTGGGATTCGATCCCGGGTCTCCAGGATCGCGCCCTGGGCCAAAGGCAGGCGCTAAACTGCCGCGCCACCCAGGGATCCCTCAAAAACACCATTAAGAGAATATGATGGACATTCTAATCTGTCATTTAGATTCCTCTTCAATGAAGAACTTATTGCCTCACCTGCTGGGAGTGTTGGGAGCCAGACAACTGCTTACAGCTTGTTCAGGAATTGTCTCAGCCATGGAGATCTTCCTTGCCCAAGACCACACCTCTTTCTGGGATGGTACATAGTGAGTGATAGATGTATGAGTATGAAGGTCTGGCTGTTTTCACAAAAGTTGTGACAACTCTAAAAGGTCATTCTCATTCTAAAACTTTCTGTAAATTCAACTGAAGCTATCATTGGTCCTTTATCACAGATTGACTTCTCTGCCCAACCCTGATTCCGGCTTTTCCCTTCTGTTGTTATTGAGCCATTCAATGGAGGAACTCCTTAATGAATATTCTTCAGGCTAAACTTTGTTTGAGTCTGCCTGGGTAACCCAACCTGATGCAGAGAATAGAAAGAAAAAGCACAGAGTTGGAGAGAATACTTACAATTTATGTAACTTAAAAGAGATCATAAGCAAAATTTATAAAGAAATTCTAAAAGTCATTAAGAAAGATAAAGAACCCAATATAAAAATGAGCAATAGATTTGAACAGTTTGTTCACAAAACAGGATATCCAAAATGACCAATAAATCTGAGAAAAGGTGTTCAACCTTATTAGCAATCAGAGAAATACAAATTAAAAAAACACAGTGAGATACTACTACTCATATTCACCAGAATGGATAACATTTGAAAAGACTGTCAATAGGAAGTATTCGTAAGGAGCAATAGGAACTCTCATACTCTACTGTTGCTAAAGTTATCATAATCACTTTGGAAATTGACACAACAGATTGGGATTATCTACTAAAGTTTATATGTATACACAATGATCAGCAATTCTACTCCTAGATATATGCCCAGGAGAAATATGTTAATTTGTTTAGAAGTCAAGATAATGGTTATCTTTGGAGTATAATAATAGGAAAGAGTCATAAGCGACAATTGAGATGCTAATAATATTTATGTGGTAATTCATTGAGGTGTACATTTATGTTTTCTGTACTTTGCTGTATATGTGTTAAATTTCACAATTAAAAAAGGAAAAAATAATTTGCTTTGAAACCAAAAAATGAACTCTAATAAGATTTAAAATTGGAGTTGTAGGAAAATTTCCTTCCCTACTATAGCAAGAGTGAATCAAAGAAGTAATGAGGACTATCGGGGGCTCAAGCAGAATGTCCAGAATGTTGTCAGTATTGGAGAAGAAGTACAGCTAAAAACATGTGATGATATCAAGACAAGATCTTTATTTTCTAGAGTTATGTCAACGTCATACCACAGCATTAAATTACAACAGGTTTCAGCATTTCGAATGATATGGTAGTGGAAAGAGACCTGGTTCTGTCACTGTTTCCATGGATAGGTTATTTAACCTCTGAATCTTTGTATTCTTCTTGTTAAAATGTTAATAAGACTGGGATGCCTGGGTGGCTCAGTGGTTGAGTGTCTACCTTTGGCTCAGGGCATGATCTTGGAGTTCTGGAATCGAGTCCCACATTGGGCTCCCTGTGTGGAGCTGCTTCTCTCTCTGCCTCATTCTCTCTGTGTCTCTCATGAATAAATAAATAAAATCTTTAAAAAAATGTTAATAAGACCAATCTCATGGTGTTATTGTAAAGAATTAAGAAAATAAGGTACAATAAGTGTCTGTACATCATAGATACTCAACAATAATAGTTACTTTGTCACAACACTTCTTTCAAAGTTGCATTATTGGTCTACTGTGTTGGGCATTGAGATTGACAGTCTGACATTCCCTTCCCTCTGCTCCCTTCCTTCCATGTAGCAATGATGTAGCTTTAGAAATATGTTCTGGGGCGGCCCAGCGCTTTAGCGCCTGCCTTCAGCCCAGGGCGTGACCCTGGAGACCCGGGATCGAGTCCCGCATTGCGCTCCCTGCGTGGAGCCTGCTTCTCCCTCTGCCTGGGTCTCTGCCTCTCTCTCTCTCTCTCTCTCGAACGAACGAATAAATAGAAATATGTTCTGGTTCCAGGGTTGAATTCTGATTAGTCTGAGATATTCATGGCAGTCTCAGATTCCTTGCTAGTGATTGGTTCAAGAACCAAAGCTAAACTTTCCTGGAGAACTCTTTTCTTAGGCCTGTGAGAAATACAGTATGAGAATGAAGATGATCTACCACAGATAGCATTCTTGAGAAAATTGTAGGGAAACAAAGGTAATTAAAAAAAAAAGATTTTTATTTATTTGAGAGAGAGAGAAAGAGCACAGGAGCAGAGAGAGGGGCAGAAAGAGAAGCAGACCCCCGCTGAGCAAGGAGCCCAATGCAAGGCCCTATCCCAGGACCCTGAGATCATGACCTGAGCTGAAGGCAGACACCTAACTGACTGAGCCACCCAAGTGCCCCTAAAGGTTAAGTCCTATTCATAACACACCTGCAGTAGTCCCCTCTACTACTCAACTTCTAGTTATATTAACAAATAAAATTTTATATTTCTTAAAGCCTATATGAGTTGATGAGTTGATCATATAGGCTTTAAGATCATACTGATTTATGATCAAAATTGTTAGATCTTCTCTATATGAAATGTTTTTTTGTGTGTCCTGTATCTTTATAGTTGATTTGGGAATTTAAGTGGAATACAGTATAATTATCCTGGGAGTTATATGCCTATTAAATACCACTTAATTGAAGTCAGGCTATTCTGATCTGTTTTTTTTTTTTTAAGATTTATTTATTTATTCATGAGAGACACAGAGAGGGAGGCAGAGACATAGACAGAGGGAGAAGCAGGCTCTCTATGGGGAGCCCCATGTGGGACTCAATCCCAGGACCCCAGGAACATGACCTGAGCTAAAGGCAGACGCTTAACCACTGAGCCACCCACGTGCCCCTGTACTGATTTGTTTGAAGTCTCTTTTCTAGCACTTATATTAGCAATATCTCTACACAAAATCCCAAGTTTTATTAAAAAAAAATCCCTGGTTGTGGCTTTGGCCTTATCAACATGAAATAAGTAAGATCTGGCTCCCTTCTTCGTTTGTAGTAACTTCTCATTCAGTGTCTCTTTATCTCTATCACTCCTTTGTCTCTTGTCTCATTATGTGTCTCCCTCTGTTTTTGCAACTCTGTCTCTGTTGTCTTTCCTGGTCTCTTTTTGCCTTGTTGCCAGCTCAGGGAAACTGCTTTTCTTGCCCAGAAGGATTAATAATTGCTGGAATAGTAAGTGACTGATGTGTCTTTCTGACTATTCTCTTTTCTAACCTAAAGGGTTGTAGTAGCAATTATGTGAAATAATATACAAAGTGCCAGGAACATGGCAGGCACTAAATTAAAGGAGTTACTCTTTTCTCTTGAATTCTCTTCTGGATAGCCAAAAAGAATGTGCCATGTTGTCTCTACACTTTGAATAACTTGTCGTTCTAAAGTGTGGAGGATCCGTGACTGAGTATATCTGGTATTTCATGTCTTGGCTGTCGTGAACTCTTCAGAGGCCTTGGTTGCCCCTCTTTAAAGGTAGGTTTCTTTTCCACTAATGAACATATATTTCTTTTTCCTTGTGAAGTTTACAGGAGAACAGTGGAGTAGATGGAATGTAGTCTTGGGAGCAAAATACTCATAGGTTGCCTTTGAGTCGTTTGTGGAGTATTGCCACAAAAATCTTCAGTTTTCCTGCTATTTATCTTGCCCTCAAAGTTCTCTCTCCACCATGGGCTTTATTTTTTTATTTTATTTTTTTTAATTTTTTATTTATTTATGATAGTCACAGAGAGAGAGAGAGAGAGAAAGAGAGGCAGAGACATAGGCAGAGGGAGAAGCAAGCTCCAAGCACCGGGAGCCCGATGTGGGATTTGATCCCGGGTCTCCAGGATCGCGCCCTGGGCCAAAGGCAGGCGCTAAACCGCTGCGCCACCCAGGGATCCCTCCACCATGGGCTTTAATACCTAGGCCCTGGATTTTACTAAAAGAATTTGTCTTCTTGACTTAGAAATCTTTTTTAACCCATCTTTGCAATCTGTTTCTTTTAGAAACAGTATATCCTCTACTTATGAATTCTAGTCAGAATTTGAATGCTAACTAGTCATGATTTCCATCCAGTCAAATCTTGGGAATACTTAAAATATTTTTAGTCTTACATGAAGTATCAAATATATTTGATAGATGTAATCTCTTAGTCTTTGCAGTGGTAATTAGGACAATTCAATTAATATGTCTGTATGTGTCTAATTATATTTATATAAATATGTATACATATATACATTTATATGCATATAATTATGTATATCTCCTACCATGTGCTAGTGCTAGGTCCTGGGGCACAACTGTGAATAACAGAAACCTAGTCTTTCATCCTTATGTCACCTCCTGTGTACTGGGTTGAATAGTGTCCCTCCACCTCCTCAAAATCTGGAATCTGGAATCTGTAAGTATGGCCTTATTTTGAAATAGGGTCATTGCAGATGTAATTGAGTTAAGATGAGGTCACACTAGATTGGGGTAGGTTCTAAAACCAGTATTATAGGTGTCCTGATGAGAAGAGGGAAATTTAGATTCACATAAACACACAAGGGGGAATGCCAAGCCAGGGAAGATGGCCATATGAAATCTGAGGCAGAAAGGCAAAAATCAGTTACCCCTCCACAAGTCAAGTGATGCCAAAGATTGTCAGCAGCCACCAGAAGCTAGGAGGACAACAGGGAACAGATCCTCCTTTAAGTCCTCCTGTAGAAACCAACCACAAAGACAGCTTGATTTCAGACTTCTAGTCTCCAAAACTCTATATTCCTATTATTATAAATCCATCCAGTTTGTGGTTGTTACAGCAGTCCCTAGGAAACTAATTAAATATAGAGTCCTTCCTAAGCTTCCCCCCCCTCCAATTTTTCTTCTTGTTTTTATGGGAGGAGGTCTCTTCTCCACGGTATCCCTCTCTATGGTATCACCTAAGCATTTATCTTCGCTTCTCTTGGCCATTTGTTTTAAATCTTCAGGATTATGATTGTAATCATTTTTTCTTGTTTTTCATGGGACATGTCCTTTGCCTGCCAGTAGACTTTGATTTTGGCATCATAAATCACAGTCTGGAAACCTGTTTTTTGATGCCATCTATTTAATCAACAACAACCATTTCCATATCTTGCATCCCCAACCTAAAGTATGACCTTCAAGAGGAAGAAAAAATGTATTTTATCCTTCCCATCATTCAGTGATGTCCTCATTGCATGTGTTCTCTTGACAAATGTCGTCCCATTAAGTATTTACTTCAGTTTGACTTATTCCCTCTGTGTTACTTTTGTCCTTCTGAAGATAATGTATGTGCACTGAGGGTGGGAAATATTGTTTTCTCATTTTCTTTCTCCTTTTTTCCTCTTTCAGAAGCTTGAGCATTGAGATGAGCACAAAGCCAGCATTTAATACTTGGGTGACTGATTTTCTTTGACTCTTACTTTTTCGCAGGGAAGTTTTGGGCCAAGGACAGATATTCTGAAGTTGCTGGTGTCAGTGTACCAAGTTTCACTCTTGGTAAAAAATGCTGCAATACAAATTTTTGTCATGTGCCCTAAAAGGTGGGGCCAAGTTCCAGATATGCCCATTCAACTACTGTCTTGCATACATATTTGAGGTTCTATAATGCCATCTTACAATATTCCTTCCACCATTATAAACATTCATTTTTGAGAATGGTCTTATTAGAAGGTTGGAGGAAGTCTTACAAAAAGTAATCACATGAACACATATTCTTTTCCACACTCACATTCTCTACTTCCATCAGACTTTTTAAACCGTGGAATTAATACAAGCCATGTATTCAGATTGAAGATTTTCCTATCTGTTCCAGACATACCAATCTATGGATTTCTATTTAGCAGTTATTTCAGAGCTTTTACTTGTGTCCAGGCTGAAGTCTAAGTATCCAGAGACTCTTTTATACATCAATCTGAACAAAAACCAGCCATTACAAAGAATTGTGTTTATCTCCTTTGGAAGGCTGCTGGCTCTACTTACAGTCAATGACTCCCTAGTGCATTTGTTGACCAGTGGCTATGAAACTCTGTCATTTTCCCTCCTTATCTCCCTAAAAATACCCTTAAATTGTACTTGTACACCATGCAATACTAAAAACTCATCATCTGTTTAGTCAAGTGTTGATCTAGCACAGTATTTGTGATGTGTTCATTTGGTTTAGTATTTTATGTTGTAGACTAAAGGATCTTTGAGGATAGACACGGCATTTGTTTTATCTGGCTTGAACTATGTCTCTCCCCTGGACAATTTTAATTGAGGGTGATCTACCTCTTCCAGATACACTCTTGACATTGGTCCACAAAGAAGGTAATTCATTTTTTTTGTAATCGATTTTTAAAAAGACACCACTATATATATATATATATATATATATATATATATATATATATATTTCATTTTCTCAAGACTGTATAAAAATGGATGACAGTTATAAAGTATGATTTGGGAATCTGAGGTATAGGTATAAGAGGTTAATGAGAGATAAGATTGAAATATTGGATTGGCACTTAGAGAGAGGTCTTGATCCCTATGTGTGTGACTTTAGACATCATGGCATAGGGAACATGTTCAAGGTCTTTGAAGAATGTGACATAACTGGAGTGATTATCTTTGAGTACATCAGTCATGTATCCAAGTGTGGACTGGAATGGAGAAGGCTAAGTGTGCAGGTAAGAGGCAATGAGGTCTTACTGCCCTAGACACTTCTCTGAATTGCAGAGCTGAGCAAACATGACCAGCAGTTATATTGTTGCAGACCTTTCCTCTTAAGGATTCTTGTTATTATGCCAGGACTGAGAAATAATTATCTAATTGCCTAAAAACTGAAACCTAAAACTGTTGGGTTTCCATTTACCTATGGAAAATCAGAGAGCTAAAGGTGATGAATTGAGAATAAGCTGCTGGGTGAACCAGAAAACATGACTGGGAATTCTACTGAGCAGTGATTAGGCTTCTGTGCTATACATCCTGCATGCCTATTTCTGTCTCTACCTACACCTCCAGCGGTCTTATATATACATTTAATAACTAGGGCTTCACATAACCAAAGATTCACAGATGGGAGACTTCAAAAGGGAGGATACACCAAAGAATGGGCATTTAATGATACAAGTGACAAGTGAAGAAAGGGGGGAGGTCTTATTTTCCCAAGTTTGTGAGATTATCTACAAATGCAGGAATGGCCTGATTAAATAGACCAGGGTGAGATGAACATGAAAATGTTGACTTTTGGAATGCCTGGATGGCTAAGAGGTTGAGCATCTGCCTTTGGCTCAGGTCATGATCCCAGAGTCCTGGGATCAAGTCCCACATCGGGCTCCCGGCATGGAGCCTGCTTCTCCCTCTGCCTATGTCTCTGCCTTTCTGTTTGTGTCATTCATGAATAAATAAATAAAATCTTTTTTAAAAATGTTGATTTTAACTGAGCTTCATGCTCTTAGAAAGTGGTGTTGGGTAAGAGATTCTCCCCATTTGCTTGTGACTAGGGAAAGAGTTTTTGCACAGAGCTTTTCTTCTTTATAGGACTTAGATAAGACTCACATATGCTCCTCTTGATTACCTATGACAAGGTCAGACACAGATCCTCCAAATTACCATTCTTTGGTAATAAATGATTAGTGGAGTAGTTTGTACCTACTGCCGGACTATGTAGTAGGAAGAGCATCTTTTAGCCTAAATACATCTGGATTCAAGTGTGAATAATTACTGGTGTTGGCCAAATAATTTAACCCCATAGTCATCAAGCTGACTCAGCTATAAAATGGGCGTAATAGTAATTACCTTCCTGCGCTTTTGTGACAATGAAAGAAAACAAAATGTATGCATCACAGTGCCTGCAACATAGTAGGTGCTCAGTAAATAGTAGTAGCTATTACTAATACTGAGGCATCAGTATTAATACATCCTGATAGGTACATAAAGGAAATCTCCATCTTGCCAGAATTTACTTCAAAAAAGAAAAGAAAACTAGCGACCTCGATTTGACTGAACTTAGTTAAGCTTTTCTCCTTCCCCAGGCCCTTGAACTCTTATCCACTGTCAGCCTGAGCCAGCTTAGAGGCTCCTCCTTATTGCCCTGAGCATTGACTGCAGGGAAAATACTCCCTGATTAGCGATCCAGCCCTTCATCCCAGTTACCCACATCCAATTCTCTCTAGCCTTGTACACTCCTCTTTATAAAACAATAGCCTTTTTTTCTGCTTGGCTTTTGAGACTCTTGCAGAATCTCATGGTGAGAACCTTCTGTTACTATAGTCTCTCTGTTTTAAGAATCCCTTCCTTCCCTCTTGCAATCATCCTTTCAAATAAAGCCTCTCTTTAGCTGAATCCAGCTTTTTTTTTTTTTTTTTTTTTTTTCATTTGAAAAGTGGAATATGGAGAAAGAAACTCTTGAGAGGAGCCTTGTAAGAGGCTTCTGCTGGTAATCTTGCCCCCACCCCTCTTGCAAATTCTAACAACAAAAAGAAGAGATAGCACAGTGATCACTGGATTGAACAACCTATTGTTTTCATAGAATCTTCTAACTAGAACGAATCTTAGGGATTAGCCTCAATTTGCAAATAAAGAAGCCATATCCCCGTGTATTAATTTTCTATAGTCATATAACAAGCCACTCAAAACTTAGTAGCGTAACATAAAAATAATAATCATTTATTTAGCTAAGGATCTGCTGGTTGGTTATCTAGGCTGGATCCAACTTTTCTGGGCTGGGTTTATTTGTGGGTCTGTGGTCAGCCACCATGACAGCTGGGGCCTGGCTGGCTTTGGAGAGCCTTAGCGGCGACCACTCAGCTCTATTCCACATTGTGTTTCCTTGCCTGGCAGGCTAGCCTGGGCTTGTTCACAGGGGGGCTGGGCAGGGTTCTAAGACACTGAGTGGAAGTATTTGAAAAGTGTGCAAGACCTCTTGAGCCTTAGATTCTGAACTGGCTTGATATTGTTTCCAAAGCATTCTATCGATCAAGACAAGTCACAAGGCTGGCCCATGTGCAGGAGGTGGAGAAACATTTCATGACTTGATGGGAGGCACACAGGAATTATGGCCATTTTCACAATCTATAAAATCCCACAAGGTGAAACAGTTTGCCCAAATTGAGTTTACCCAGCCAATGGCCAAGATGGCACTGAAAGAAATGGTATGTGTCTTAGTTCAGTACCTTTTGCAAGTCTCAGATTTGCGGTTTCCAGATGACACTATTCTGATTAGGGCCTCTTGAACTAGAAGAAAGAGGAAGAGCATCTCTTTTCAAAGGATTTACCATGGACAGCACATGGGAAGAGGGAGACAGACAGAGCATGATTATTCAGGTGGTACCTGCACAGGGGTGACTGGCTGTGAAGGGGAGTGGGAGCTATCACTCAGTCGGTGCTCTGCCCCAAAGCCACATGCTTTTGCACAGGGATTTTTTTGCTTGAATAAAGGATTTCCAATTTCTCCAAAGGCACTGTTACTCAGGGAGCCTGAGGGAATGCCTATTTCTAATCCTCTCAAAGTTCCCTATGCGCTGGCTTTGGCTTTGGACATACTGAGCTCAGTATCACTGAGAAGCTGGATATGTAACTGTCTGGCGGTCTTCTCCCAAATAGACCATTTGAATGGACAGACCAGAGATGTTAACATTTGGAAGTAACTGATGATAATAGGCAAATCCAATTTTGAAAGCCTATAAAGGAATTTCAGGAACAGGAAAGGTCCTACTTAGTGTTTTTGGTTCATCCTACACTTGGCTTCCTGTTCCTTTTAGCACTTTTCCTCCAGCCTCAAACCTCTCTAGAAATAGCAATTCTGTAGGTGTTGTCGACCACATTGGTTGTGTGCTTTGTCTCAGTCACCTCCCTAGCAACTCGTTCCTTCTGTTCACTGATTTCTGTGGGCTGTTGTACTTGAATTTCCTCTCTGCACGTGGTTTCTTACCCTATGAAATCTGATCTCTTTACTTCTAAGACTCCGAAGAAAAATGATTTCTTTGCAGGAGATTGATGATAAGAATAAAGTGAGTGATGTCCTCTCAAATTGGAAGAACTTCTTTAAAAGAAAAAACATCCATAAGTGTTTTCAGGCAATTGGTGCTGTGCTACCGGAATCTGTTCTGTGTGACATTCACCCCATGAGGCAGCCCCTGACAACTGTATCCTGTAGTTAATTGAGTTTGGGAGACATTCCAGTTTTGTATTCCTCTCTTAGGGGTCATAAGTACATTGGCATGTTAGAGGAAGGTCCTCTAGAAACAAATTCATTTAACATTTTTAAAGAATGTCTCCAAATGTCTTTGCTTATGAAGACCTTTATTCTCTTAAACTAGCATCTGGTAGATCTGGTATTCTGTGGTGTACACTGGGAAATGTTGCTCAACCTTGCACACTAACATGAAGTTAACAGAAATTAGGTAAAGTTAAGGACCATGTGGCTTGAATTCTGACCACAGCTCACTGCTAGCCATCTTTGTGACTTAGGGGGCACTAATCAATCAGCCCTTTCTAACTTCAACTTTACCTTCTTCTTTTTTTTTTAAAGGAAGTTTTTCTTTTTTCTTTTTTAAAAGATTTTATTTATTTATTCATGAGAGGCACAGAGAGAGAAAGAGAGAGAGAGAGAGAGAGAGAGAGGCAGAGACACAGACAGAAGGAGAAGCCGGCTTCTTGCAGGGAGCCCAATGAGGGACTCAATCCCTGGACCAGGATCATACCCTGAGCCAAAGGCAAATGTTCAACTGCTGAGCCACCCAGGAGTGGGTTCCCTGATCACTCTTGGCTTCTGTGGCCTCTCATATTTCTGAAGTTCTCATGCATTCACTGTGCTACTAATCTTGCCTTTGTCTTTCCCACAGAGACCTGTTGCATCCCCTGGCTTTAATCTGGCCCCTCTCTCATGGAGGTTTTTGCAGAATTCTGAGTGGACCCTTGCTTCTGTTGTAGAACTTTGACCCCACCTACCTTCTCTCTGGCACTGGAGGGATTATTCTAAAACACAAATTCAGATATGTAACTCTCTGACTTTAACAATCTTTGATAAATTCTTATTGCCTGCAAGAAAAATGCAAACTTGTTATTCTGTTCTACAAAGCACACACCAAACCGGCCCCAATTGAACTTACCTTACCTGCTTTATTTCTTACTACTCTTGACCAAACACCTGATAGTCTACCTACCCTGGAATCTGTGTTGTTTTCTGAATATGATAAGCATTCAAACATGAGACTCTCCACTTAGAATCTCTTTATCATCCTTCAAGGTCAGTCTCCTTGTCGGTCAATATTATTCCCCTGAACAGCATGCTCCCTATTTTAAGTTCATGTAATCCTTTGTATTTACCCATATAATATTGCACTAATCACACCACATTATAGATGGACATGGGTCTGCATTTATAATATATTATGAGCTCATTGATTGCAAAGTCTGTGTCATAGGTTTAATGGCATCTCAGTCCATAGCATAGCATCAACCATATTGAAAGTATTCAGTAAGTTTGTGTGAGCAGATTGAAATTGAACCAGCCCCTTTGAACTTATGATGATCTAGTCAAGGGATGGCATATATATGGCTCTGCCTCTCTGACAGTCTCCCTTTTCAAACTCATGGTAGTCATTGCTTTGCTAATCAAAAATGGCACTTTTCCCACTGAACCCAGGTGTATTTTAGAAGCCATATCATCACAGTGCTCTAGGAAGTCACTATTGATTGGTTAGAGTTGGCACTTCACTTGAAATCTATTTTCCATCCTTGACATATTTGAACTGTCTTATAGATGAGAAAAGAGACATAATGAGTTGTCCAAGAGGTCACACAGCAAATAAATATCAAACTTGAATCCAGTTTTCTTTATTACTGCCCTAGCATTCTTCCCACTATATTGAGATGCCCACTTTGTGAATTTTTATTTTATCCCTGTATTTCCTGGGCTCTTTAATAGATTTGAAATTGAGAGAGAGATCTAAAAATTTTGCATTTTGGTTCCTCTTGTTGTCTGGGACATTGTGGGAGCTCAGTGTATATTTGCAGGAGTTCTGAGTGAAGAGATGAGCCTTTACTATGCTTCTTGGATCTGCCACTCCACTTTGCAGCATTGGCTTTGGCATCACAATGACTCTGCACTTATGAAATTGCCAGACTTTTTGTGAACAGTACATTTACAATCATGGTTTCACCCAGTACCCCCACCCCAAACTCAGGAGGCTATAGTAACACCTTAGTCGTCACAGCAGGGAAAAAAATAAAACACATTTGTAAATCATGCAACACATCAAGCACACTCAGTCTTCCCTTCCCCATATGGGACTTGTGAACATACATTTAAATAGACAAAAAAATAATCTTTACCCTTTATATCCCTTTTTTTGTGTGTTTAGAATCAATGATAGATTTTCTTTTTCCTACAGCAGCTGCTTACACATAGCTGTGAATCAGGAAAGCGCTGGGAAGTGTGATTATCTGAGGGGTGCTAATGTGGCTCTCTGCTTCAAATTATTCATTTTCCCTTCTCTTGCCCTGACTGTGACATATCAACACGCTGAAAATTCCAACCCTGGAGTCATTTTTCAGGCCAATGCATGTTTCCAGAAGGCAACTACTAAAATACCACAAATGCCCATGAACATTTCAGTATGGAAATACTTGAACCAGCCAATTTTCCTTAGAAGGCTAAGAGTATGGGTCCCTAGGTAGAGAAGTTGTTCAAGTTTTTCAAGACTTGTTCAAGAATTTAAGAGTAGGAAAGTCTAAAGCATATGTGTATCCTGTGTATAGATTTTCAAAACACCCATAAAACTGCACATGGGCACTGGGTACCTATAATAATAGGGTGTTGAATGGGGCACCCCCAACACAGATGCAGAGATGGAGAAAAGTATTTAAAAAAAGCTTGGTCTCAGGGTGCCTGGATGGCACAGTCTGTTAAGTATCTGACTCTTGGTTTTGGATCAGGTCATGATCTTAGGGTTGTGAGATCCACTCCTGCGTCAGGCTTACTGTGGAGTCAGTTTGAGATTCTCTCTCCCTCTGCCTCTCCTGCTTGTGCTCTGTCTCTTTCTCTGTCTCTATTTCTCAAATCTATCTATCTATCTATCTATCATCATCATCATCTATCATCTATAATCTATCATCTATCTATCTATCTCTCTATCTTGGGGGGCGGGCAGGAAAAGCATGGTCTCAAATTTAGCTCATAGATTTGATGATCAAATGGCCAGTAATTTGGGGAGTCCTGCCATTCTTTGGGTGATATACTTTTTACCATTTTTGTTTGGATTTATACGGAATCTTCTACCACTGATAGTTTGGCTCATTTGTCTCTCACTGGAAAGATTGCAAGTGCTATTTGTTGGCTGCCTTCTGGAACCCCCAGCAGTTCCACTCTACACTACCTCCAGGGTTATCATTCTAAAATACAGACCTGATCAGCATCCACTTTTCAATCTTGATCTTTCTGTTCCCTCCTCCTGGTGTGTTTGCCCCTCCCTACTTTGCCCACTCCCATCAGTACATATTCCAGACCCATGCAAATGTTACTTTCCTAGAGAAGAGTCCAATATCCACCAGACAGTTAAATACTACCTTATCTGTGCTCCATTTGCATTTTTCTGGTAGTAGTTTTGTGGCATCACCACATGGCATCCTTTTCAGTGGTCTGGCAGTCTGATTTTCCCCCATCCAAATTATAGACTCCTGGTTTTTCTTTAGACTTTTGGAGGTCTAAAGCTTAGTACAATGCCTGACACATAGTGTGACTTTTTTTACCTGCTTTGGAACTGAATTGAACCAAGGCATTTATGTATTCATAAAATAGAGCAACTTGCAATTAGAAAAAAGTAAAGAATTCTATGTTTTGGAGCATTCTCAGGAGTGAGAAGCATATCTTTCAACGTGTAGCGTATTCATCTAACTTGGGCATTTAAAAATCTTTTTTTGGTTAACTAGAAGAAAATTGAATTAAAAAGAAGCCTCTGTTTACACTGAATTCTGTCTTTCTACCTTGACTTTTCTCTTTAGATAACTTTGACTTACTTTTATAGAGATTGCTACTCCCCCTCTTTCTGAAGAGTTAGATCTATTTTCTTTCCCCTTCCTCCTCCACCTTCTCCTTCCCTGTTCCCCTCCATCCGTGTTGTTGCTGTCACCAATCATCATCCCCCATTACCATCATCATCCCCCATTGCCCTTTTTCTGTGTGCTAGTGCTTTACAAATACCACCTCACACTCCATCCTGCCGGTGTTCTGCAGCAAGGGTCTCACTTTCCTTTGTGTTAAAGATAAACTGGGGTTCAGGGAGGTTTAGGAACCTGCAGAGTGTCACAGAGCTGGGATTTAGTGCTAGGACTCCCCCTTCCCCTCCTCTTCCTCCTCCCAACCTCATTATTATAAAAGAACTAAGCTAGGATTTTAAATTTTGCTCTTTGACTTCTGGAAGTGAATTTCTTTGATTGGTTAATATCTGTGCATGTTTCGGGCAGTTTTTCACCCGCTTAGACAAACCCCCTTCCAGGTCAAACTCAAGTTGAAAAGCTGGGTGAACCTCACTGCTGTGGAGACAGGCTTGTGCTGTCGTGCAGATCTGCATAGCTTGCAAGTTATCAGCCCTAGATCCACATCCGGGGCCTATTCAGTGCTCACCGAGTGGGTGGCTCTTTCAGAGATAGATTTTTCTCCTCACTTCGCTGTTTCATTCTTCCTGATTCCTTATTTTAGATTCAAATGTTTTCTTCTGGAAATATTATATTTCACTGTAGTCTAGTTTCCCCAGTGCAATACCAAATGGAGTTTTTGTGGATTTCTGGACAATCAGATTTAAAACAAAACAAAACAAAAAAACTATTTTTATGTCCCTAAAGAAGCTAATTCTTAAACTTAAATAGATTGCCAGAGACCCTTCATCCAGGATTTGGGCACACATAGCAAAAGTGGGTTACAGATGATTCTCTAACAGGAAAAAGTGGGAAACATCCCAAATTAAGCTAGACAATTTTCCTTCTAACTTGTTAAATTCTTAAGTATCCCTGACCCAGATAAATGCTAACAGATGTCCTGAGTACTAACTTAAGCTTCAGTGTGGCCATCCTTGCAGCTTATAGATAGTCTCAAAGAAGGGTGCTGACACCGAGGAACAGCACTGTCTCTCCTCTCAGGGGTCATGCAGTGTAGACAGTGTGATGACTGAAGCATCTTCGCTCTATTGACATTTTGTCTCCCAAGGCTTCACTGTCCCTAAATTTCTAATGTTCTTCCAAAGGCCACTGCTTTTAAGTCACTGTTCTATTCCATTTTCCTTTTTTTTCAGAGGTGGGCACTGCCTGTCTCAAGAGACATCCCTGGTGCCAGCATTCTTTTCTTCCGACCTACCATCTGCTCCTGTGAATAGTTCTATCAACCACATTTTCCATGGTTTGCTTCATTATGTCTAACTTACAGGGCCCCTTACACTGTGCATGATTTTTATAGAGTTGGTGTTTCTTGAGGAGGAGAGCGGAAAGGAAGGAGGGGGTTTATAAAAATAATGAGACTGAGCTTTGCTTAAAGATGTTCTAAATCACCCACTTGTAAATTGACTGTTTAGAGAGGCAGCTTTCAAAATTGGCCAGGGAGCTAGAAGGAAAAGAAGTAAAAATAATTCAAGCTCAGCAGATATATATTTAGATAACAAATTCAAAGAGAGGCAGATGAAGAAACCTGGATAAACAACTAAAACCCAGCAAATGAAAATAACACCGCAATTGGGCCATGCAGCTGACACATGAATAGTAAACCCCGACAAGGAAAAGTTGCAGACAAGGCAGTCCAGGGAGGCAGAGATGATCTGGGAAGCTGGGG
Source organism: Canis lupus dingo (assembly GCF_003254725.2). Lineage (NCBI taxonomy): Eukaryota > Metazoa > Chordata > Mammalia > Carnivora > Canidae > Canis > Canis lupus. The sequence goes on along the minus strand of NC_064247.1, from coordinate 23,392,895 downwards.
TCTAATAGCTCCAAAGTCTCAGTGTCCCCTCTTTGAGGATAGCTCTGAAGGCAGGGCAGTGTGACATTTCCCCTTTGCCTCAGCATCAAAGGAAGATAAATAGCCCACCCTGTGATTCCAGCATGTTTCTTCATCCTGGCTCCCACCCCTTGGTGGCCCCCTACCAAACTTCAGGCCCTTCTCCCACAGCTGGTTCATGAAAGAGCTGTGCACTTGTTCTTACATCAACACACACTTAGTTGCCAGGAATGATGCTAGTTGCAAGTGAATACTGACTCATATTTGCACAAGATTTATAGATTATGTTCCAGTATGTTCCAATGCAGGTCTCTCAACAGCTTGGGAGTTAGATTATAATGCTTTTATTCCATAGATGGTTAGAGATAGGGGAACTCACTAAGTGAGCTTGTCTAAGATTTTATAGATCTCAAGTGGTAAAACTGGCATTTAACATTTACTGTGCATCATGCAAGGCACAGTGTTAGTTGCTGAGACCCAGAAGATGAGTAAGACATGGTCTCTGCCCTCAGGAAGATTAGAAACCAGGAAGGGAGAACACAGAAGAATAAGGTCATCTGTATGGATACCAAGCAAGAAACTAAGGATGGTAAGAGAGGTCCTGGGGGGAGAGGTATAAGTTGAATAGGGCTAATAAGAACTTAAGGAATCTTCCCTTCCAAGGGACTTGAATTATAGTTGAGAACAGCTGAAGCCAAAAGCAATCTCCAAGATCCAAAGGAATTAATCATAAGTGAGGCATTTCAGGTATTGATCACTGGCAGGTGAGGAAGATACTTTTGGGCAGGAAATCTTGCTGGCTGGCTCCTGATTTGTACAATATGGAGAGCTTTGTACTGTTAGATCTGACACTTTGGCTTATGTTTTAGAGGCAAGTGGCTAATAATAGACTCCCCCACGAGTAGATTAAAAGCCCATCATTAGAGGGTTCAGACTGCGGAAGTCATCTCTTTCTTAGACCCTACTCTGAAAATGTGTGTGTCCTAGCCTGTCCTTGACTATATATGTGAGCATACTCAGCCAACTGGTTACAAATGCATCCCTGTGCAGCACCTCCTCTGGGTCTCCTTCTCTAATCCTGTCCCCATTGCTGCTGCCCAGCAGGGTCTCATTTTTCAACTAAATCATCACAGTGACCTCCCACAGCTTCCCTCCAGGCTGTGTGCTACACTGCTGCTCAGTGGCCAATCTCACTTACAGCCATGACCCACAGTGCTGCTATGTTCAAAAATATCAGATGTTTCCCCTGGTTAAGAGAAAAATATCCATGGAGTGGTACTGAAGGCCATGCATCTCAGTTTGCCCAGAGGCTGGGACATTTTATACCTGTGTTCCCAGCATCACAGCACTCCCCTCAAATGTGCCCCGGTTTGAATGTCACCCTACAGTTGGTCCTCAACCATCTGGTCCCTGCCTACCCTTCCAGATGCAGAGTCTACCCACCCCTCTCTGCCAAGTACCCAGTGCTATAGATACAGCCCTCTTGAAGTCATTCCCAGCCATGACCTGTATTTCTGCAGCTTTGCACTTTTGCACTAGAGTGGCTTTTTTGTCTATTCTACACAGTCTCATTTTCCCAACCCTGCTCAGATGCCACCATCTCCCTCTAGCCAACTCTGTTCACTCCAGAGTTAATACTTTCTCCTTCTGGATCCAGAATACTTTTTTGATCTCTATAGGGTCCTTAGTCCATGTACTATAATTGTCTCTATATAAAGACTTGCCCAGTAGAGGGGGTGGGGTTCCTTAAGGGCAGGGACTATGTTAATTGCCTCTCTTCCCATTAGTGTTTTACTGGCCCAGGAACTGGTATATGAAAGGGGCCCTAAAGTGTTACATGACTTAGATGTTGAATAGTTCAGTAAATTGGGAGTCAATTCATGGCTACACAGTTACAATAGGATTGTTCTCTGTGTGACTCTTTGCACTTTGCCAGAGAGGGGCCTCATATGACTTCTTATAGAACCAGGTCATAGGTTTCAACCACAGACACATTATCCTTCACCAGATATTCCTTGCATCATTAATAACCACTATCACTTTCTATCTGCTTTGTTTATTGAATGCTTGGATCCTACTTGGAGTAAACCAATATAATCAATAAGGGTTTAAGGGGTACTTGTTTGCTTTGTGTAAAGAGTCTCCGTAGAATGGCTTTTGGTAGTTAATCCTGTTAGATTCTCTACTGATTTACTTTAAAAATAGTTTGAAGGATGCATTGAAAGGCAGAGCCTGTATTTTGAAGACTGTGAGTGGATTTGTGTCTTCATGTTGGTTATCCCTTCTTAGTTTCCTGATTGTTTTGAGGTAAATTCAGTTCATGTTTGGCCATTCTGGGTTTCTGGCTGCATTAATTCTTTGCTTTTATGTAGACCAATTAAGACTTCAGATGTGAAAAAAAAAAAAAAAAAAAGACTTCAGATGTAACTGTTCCTGGACAATCAATTCACCAGGTGAACTTTTCTCATTCTTTTTGACCATCTGGCATCTTCCAACACACTTCTACATTTGAGGAATTTACTGCCTTATATAGGCCATTGCCTGTCAGGATAGACAAAAAAAAAACAAAAAAAACAAAAAACAAAAATCCTACTTTCTGTTGTAGCCAGGGTTTTGGTGTGTGGCATTGGTATTTGCAAGCAGGGTATCCTTCTCAAACTTGGAGCTAGAAGCTAGTGCTACAAAGAAAAAGGCACCTGAGGGATAATGACTGTGGCTAGGACAACAGTTACACTGACTTTCCCAAAGCAGCAGAGTCTGTCCCCAGCCTTGCCTTGGTGGATGTGCAGCCATGGAGCCTCAGGCCAGCAGTGGGGGCAGTGAGGTTTCCAATGACACTGACTTGTGGAGCCATCTTGCTGTTATTCCTGGCTACAGAGCCTTTTATTCTGCTTCTGCTTCTCTGGCCCTCTAGTATGTTCTGTGAAGGACCCAGTGTCCTTTAACAAACTAGAGTTGGGGTGCCTGGGTGGCTCAGTGGTTGAGCGTCTGCCTTTGGCACAGGTCATGATCCCAGGGTCCTGGGATTGAGTCCCATGTTGGGCTCCCTGTGGAGAGTCTGCTTCTCCTTCTGCCTATGTCTCTACCTCTGTGTCTCTCATCAATTAAAAAAATCTTAAAAAAGAAAAATAAATTAGCTAGAGTTAGTTTTTAGTTTTTATTATTCACAACTAAGAAAATCCTGAGGGGTATAGAATCTGCGTTATGTCTGGTGCTAGTTCATGCTGTTGCTTCTATCTCTGGAAATAGTCTGTCATGGCAGAAGTGATGGCGAGACATAAGGGTGATCCTGCTGTGGCTTATATCCCTGTAGTGAAACTGGGGTCTGTGGTGTTAGGTCCTGAAGGCTTAAGTAACTCTTCCATCTACTGACTTTTCTCCAACTCCACTGCCGTTGTCTGAGCCCAGGCTACCATCATGCTCTCCCTGGGTTACTGCACCAGTCTGTTCACCTGCTTCCCTGGGTGCTGCCTTGGCCCTTTGTAATTCACCCTCCTATTGCAGCCCGAGGGAGCTCCCTAATGCACATGTTTGATCCTGGTATTCCACTTTGTGAACCCCTTTGATGGCTCTCTCATACTCTTCAAATAAAATTGAAGTCTCTAAAATGATTTTAAGACTTGAATGTTACAGTTCTGTTTACCTTTCAACCCTTATATCTCACTTCTTTGTCCATCTTACAATGGACTCTGTATCAGTTCCTTGAACATGATTCTAACTTCTGGGTCACTCTGTTTCTTCTGCTTAGAACCCTGTTCCGTTCCTACTCTGCCTTTCTTGTCTGGTCTACTCCTTGCAGTAGGCAAGGTATTGACAGCTGCTCTAAGAATATAAATTCAAAATCCTCAAGAGATTGGACACAGTGAAAGTATATTCCTCATTTGCTTCACAGCCCAGTGATGGCATTCCTCGTTGGTAAGCCTTCTTCATGGCCTTCTGGGAACCTATGCTCCTTCTGTCTCCATGGCTTCTCTGCTCTCTAGGTCCTTGGAGATGCCCCCATTTGGTGGTGCAAAGGAAAGGTAGAGAATGAAGAATCTCTGAACAAGGCCTAAAGGATTTATGAAACTAGTCCTAATCACAAGGGAAATGGGAAGTTCAGTCTATTCATGTACCCTATAGGAAACAGACATGGGAGTCTCTGCCACAGAACTCATTAATTTTCAAGGTTTCAGCTATGACTGCCTTTTAAAGAATTTCTTTGATTCTCTGATCCCAAGTCTCTTCAGTACCCCTTTTGATGCTCTCAAACTAGCATGTTTTCTAAGAGAGACACTAGAAGGTGGAAGCTAAAAATAGAGTGTAGAAGTGAGCAACAGACTCACATGGGTGCATTTCAGCCTCACTATTTAGTAGCTATTGGATTTGAGCAAGTTACCTAATTATGCTTTTTCAGTGGAACTTACTTCAAAGTGCTAAAAATTAAATGAGATGATGTATATAGCATAATTAGCACCTTGCTCATGTATATAGTAAGCGTTTGGTAAATATTACTACTTACAATTTTCTCGCTTGTCTACCTTGGTGCATAAGAGTTTGTAAAGCACATGTTTTTTGGTCAGTAGTGTTTTGGAGCATGCTGATGGTGGTCAGTAAGGGCTCATTGCATTGATCTCTTTCTGACTCTACTTTCGGTGACCTCACATTGATTGACTGAACCAGGCCATTGTGTGATGTGAGTGTTTATACCATAGAAATAGGCAAACAACATCAACTTTTTTTTTTTTTAAGTTGTACACTCCTGCTTCTGCTTGTATTTTTTACCTCGCTCTACGGGGAAAGATCTGTGAAGTAAAAGCCCCACATAGACCCCCATGTACTAAGTGGTCAGTGACTATATTTTGAGAAACTGGATCAAAGTGTTGGGAGAAGATATATTGGGGAAGCATAGAGAAAGTAAAGCAAAGCAGCGTGTGCCCCTGAGTAACACAGGATTGAAGCCTTACCAGTGGTAAGAAGGCCTTCCTATTTGAGCTGATTAGGAACCAGGAGGAGAGACAGAGGTTGGAGCACCCTAATGATCCAGATTTGTGTCCTTCCTGTATTGCCAAGTGGGAATGGAGGGAGATAAAGGAGACTTTAAAAAAAAAAAAAAAAAAACTAGCTGGTAGTTCTCTGAGCAAGATGAGGTAAGCAGTACAATTAAGAGTGAAGCCCCATAACTGATCTGAGTTGAGCTTCATTGGTGGTACCCCTATGGCAAGCTGAGTGGACTCATTTTCATCTTCTAGTAATTATTATCCATGTTTGCACTTGTGTTGGGATCAGCTTGGGCCACTCCCTATATTTTATATATACTTATTGAATTTGAGGAGAGGATCCATCAGTCTTGTATTAATTCAGCCCTTTCTAGAAAGTATCATAGTGCTTGGGGGGGCAGACGAGAAGCTGTTACCTGGTGCAGTCCTCTGCCTCTTGTCAGGCTCAGCTCTGTTTTCCTCACAGAACCTGGCCCATGTTCACAAAATATTTCTTACAAGAATCATATTGACAAATCATATCAGAACCCTTTCATATATGAAGTCAGTCTGATCTATTTTAAAAGATACACAGAGTAGCTTTCCTATCCTTACCCACTTGTGTGATGGGTTTTCAGCCCTCCTTCCTTCCTTTTATTTTTAAAATTTCAACCTATCTCCATGTGTATTGTTACTTCACAGATGTGACAGGGAGGATGGTAAGTGGTGGTTAAATTTTATCCTTTATTTATCATCTCAAATGCAGTACCTTCTGTACATAAAGACTAGTTCAGTTTCAACACCATCTTCTCTGAACCTTCAATAATCGGATTCCCCCATCTTTTTTGGGTGTGTGAGTTGGACGTTCTGCAACACTCTGATTCTCTGTTAAATGAAATGGGTCTCTCCACAGCTCTCAGGTCTTGGAGTGAAATTTCTTCTGGACCTATCTCCTGATCTAAGTTGTGACTTGTTTCAGAGAAGGGGCTTTGTTTCCTTCCTCCTGGCTTTTCCAGCATAGAGCATGGTATCTGGCACACAGGAGGAGCTCCAGAAACAGGTACTGAATGTCTGTATGTTTTGTCCATGATAGAAAAAGCTAAGCCTTATAGAGCCTCCAAATGCCTTCCGAGCAGAGGATAGAGAGTTCTTAGATACTGAGGGGGCTTTAGAAATCTTTTAAGTTCCCAAATTCTCTTTCACAGATGAAATACCCGAAGGCTCACAGAACAGATCTTAAAACCGAAATTCAAAGTGAGTTTCCTGAGGTCACACAGCTAGTATGTGGCAGAGCCAAGACTTGAACTCAAGTCTCCTGGCCCCCCAATAAACGCTTTCTGTAACACCAGGGGTGCCCTTCTGCTGGTGTGCACATTCTGCTGGATGGTCCCAGGCAGACTACGGTGATAAATAAAAACGGAGCAGGTCCCCTTGGGGAGCAAGCACACTTTTTTAAAGGTCCATTTGGCAGAGGAATGGTCGTGAATTGCTACTCGGAGGTTGCAAAGGTGTTTTCATTCCCGCAGGAGAAAGAATATATCACAAAATGGAGACTAATTTACACTAGTCACTGCTGCTTCTGATCCATTACTTCAACTTCTGAGTTTATCCTCGAAAGCACAAAAGAGAAAGGAGTAAGGAGGAGTTATTATTTAGAAAATTTAATCCAATCTGAAGCTGTGAAAATGCCAGCCTTGTTCCTATTGCAAGAGAACATATCCATTTACTAGGAGATTAAAGTAATGGCTATTTGCATTTCTTCCAAATAGTCTTTTAAAACCTATGGTGGAATAATACACAGCCACACAGGAGAGAGGCCTAGGCACTCACAACTGTGTAACAAAGATAAGCCAAGAACCAGAAAACAGTGAGAGGACCGTGACCTAACCCCCGAGGCCTGGCCCCATTCTGACTGCTGTGTTTGGAATCTCCTTTATTGAACTGAGCCTCCATGAGCTCTTTTGACTTTCCTGAGTACAGCGCCTTCAGGCTACCGGGTTATTGCTGTTGTTTTGTTGTTTTAGCATAATAATTTCCCAGGAGATAGGGGCTCTCTCTGATATATCTACTGCCTGACCAGCAACAAGAAGTGTTTCTGAAATATATCATTGTTTTTAACAGCCTTCTATAATTAAAACAAGGGGAAGGAAAGACACACAGCATTTTTGCTGATGGCACTTAGCAAAGGCATTTCATTGATGATTTCATTTCTCCCAAATTCAGGATCTAGAGCTACTGGGCACTGTGGCAATAGGTTCTTGACAAGGTATAACCCCAGAAACATTGCAGAGAAGTTGACAAGATAGCTTTCTCCTTTTTAGGTATCCCTTCATCATTCGAAAATTTCTACGTACCCACTATAGATGCCAAAATCATATCAGAACCACCAATATATCTGGAAGAGGGGCCATGACTATATTTTGTATCCTTCTAATGTAGTCCACAGTTCAGTACTTAATAGGTGATCATTAAATATTTGTTCAATGAATACGTGAATCCTCTCTGTTATTTTGGCTCTAAAGTATTTTCATTGACATTCGTCTACTTGATTTGTACTTCAGCCTTAAGATGTGGGATCTATTAATGATATTTTACAGCTGTGATAATTGAACCTCAGAGAGATTAAATTCCTTGCCGAAGTTGATATGAAAAAGAGATTCACAAAAGAAGCATTAAAATAATTAATAAACATATTCAAATGCTTTCAGTTTTATTAGTAATAAAAATGCACCAAATTGAACATACCATTTTCAATATATATATGAGCAAAAATTAGAGAAAAGAACGTTAGCTGTTGACAAAGATGTAGGAAAATGGGAACTGCTTGTATGCTTTTAGTATAAGCGGAAATTAATACAACTTTTTGAAGGGCCATTTGTCAATATATAGAAATCTTTGAGAATTTATAAATCTTTTGATCTAGCTATTCTACATAGACATTTATTTTAAGAAAATAAATGCACAAAGTATTTATAGGGTGATTATTAAAACATTATTGATGTTAAAGAAAATAGGAGTAAGTTAGATATCCACCAATAAAAGATTAGTTAATTGATGTATGTATTGGTTAATGTGTAAATATCTATATATTAGAATATCATTCAGAAATTAAATTTGAGGGGTGCCTGGGTGGCTAGGTTTCTGACTTGATTTTGGTTCAGGTCATAATCTCAGGGTTCTGAGATCGAGCCCTGAATTGAGCTCTGCCCTCAGTGAGGAGTCTGCTTGAGATTCTCGACCCCTGCCCCTCCCCCACTCCACGCAGGCATGCGCACACACTCTCGTGCACACATGCATTCCCTCTCTAAAATAAATAAATAAATCTTTTTAAAAAATTAATTTGACTAGTTTGATAATACTGGCATGGAAATACTTTCATGACATATTAAGTCAAGGAGGCAATTTACAAAATAGATTGTATAATGTGATTTTTTTTTTTTTTTTTTTTTGGTTAAAAAACCTTTATGTCTGTGTGCTTGTGGAGTAAGTGTAGGTTCTCACATGCTTATGCATATGCTTTCATGTATCTGGAAGGATATATCAAATTATATGTTAAAAAAATCCTTTGGTATGTTAATCATTTTTTTCATGTTCTACATCTTAAGATGTTTTGATGTCTTGAGGGGCCTTACATCCCGAGGGAGAGACTGTCTTTCCCAGGAGGGCTAGCTAATTCCTAAAGATAATAAACAAGCTAGAAGCACATGTCTCATTTGGACGCAAACTACCTTCCCACACACACTTACAAAACTGACGCATGCCAAATCAGTATTTCCCCTGTCCCAGATCAACCCAGGGCCAGGTACCGACAGCTAGAGATAGCTCCGAAAGCCTAGAGCCAAGGACATTATTCAAACTGGTCAATCCTAAAATGTTTGCTCTGCCCTGCCTTGCCTTTCCCACAGACATCCTAATATTAGCTCAGCAGGCTTTCCCCTCACTCCTACTTCTAGCTCCTGACAAAATCTGATGCTTCCTTGGGGGCCGCTTGGCTTGGCATCCCCACCCCGGGAAATGTGAGTAATGAGCTCTTCTTTCAATAGTGACCTCTCTATGTCATCGCTAGTCATCTCTGCAAATTAAAATCCTGTGGGTACAAATGAGATGTCTGGGTGGTAAGAATTCAGGTTAATTTTACTTTCTTCTTTATTTTTTCCTATATTTTATGTGTGTGGGCATTTAAAAATAAAGCATCCTCTTCCCCCCCACCCCCCATTATGGTTTTGATCTCTTCTTTATTTTAAATATTCTTCTTTTAAGGATTATCTGAGAGCATCTGGTGTTTTGGGAAATCTTATTCCTGTTGCTTCTGAGCTTGCTGGCTCACTCATGCTAGATTGTTTTCTTGTCTGATTGCTAGCTCTGTGGGCTCATCTTACCTGGGCCTTATCTGAGGGGATCTTATATAGCTTCCTCGGATTGTTTCCCCAAAGGAGTTTTCCATTCTAATCCAACCAAGAATATTACTAGCTGTTTTTTTTTTTTTTCTTCCAGTTTGAAGCATTTCTGACCATGAAGGTGCTTTGCATCCAATCATCAATGCAGTATGTGGGCAGGGAATTTTAAATCTCCTATTTAGAGCACACATAGTAACACACAAACTTCATGTGGTCTTCCTGGTCTGGTGCTTCCTTTCTTTCCTATTTTCTAGCTCAACTTCCATCATCATTCCTGCCCCTCTCAGGCTGCATTTTGCTTTCTATCTTTTTTATCTTCACCCAAATCTCTTCATCTTCCTCTCTGCCCATTTTCCTCTTGTGGTGACCTTCTTCACCTTGACCTCCTCTCTGTTCACTCCAGGACCTAACTCTCCACCTTCCTGGAGCCCAGGGATGCATCCACGAATCCACCATATTCATTTGGACATTCAATGTCAAGATTCTTGGTTCCTGAGCATGGCATGCTGCCCCATGGCCCATCATCGCTGACATAAGTGACTGTGGTCACATGAGCTCACAAACTGGTTTCTTTGGGTTTTAGTTTCATCTTTTTTTTTTTTTTTTGTGGTTTTTTTGCTTTTGTTTTTGTTTTTTGTTTTTGGCTCCTGCAGATTTCTCTTATTTTCTAAAGGTTCATCTTTGTATTTTTTTTAAATCCTATTTTATTAAGCTTTACTATGTGTTTTGCAATGCGAGCTTTAAAATTATGTCCTAGAAATGTAAATCTTATATAAATAGGGAGAAAAACAATAAGCTGTTTCATTTTGGAAAATTAAATGGTTTGTCCAATATCATAAATTGGTAGAGGCAACACTTGAGTGTAGGTCTCTGGCTCTATTCTATGCACTTTCCACTGTCTGGTGCCCCCCGCACCCCCCCCCCCCCGCCACCTTTAAAAAGAACACAGTAAGGCAATGAGCACCATCTGAGAGGGCAGAAGACCTAGATTCTTTTCAATACATTTGCCACCTTGAGCAAGTTTCATTACTGCTCAGATCCTTAGTTTCACTATTGGCAAAATGGGAATAGTAGATCTGTTCTGCTTACTGCCAATCTCGCCATTAGGATATCCATTAAAAAAAGACCTAAAGTTCTTTTAAAATATTCAGAATGAAAGAAAGAAAAAAGAAACTGTTTTATGAAAGGATGTCTTGTGAAGACAGAGGTGATGTCACACATACATTGATCCTTTAATATTTTGTTTATAGGTGACCTTTTGTATTCCATTTTAACCTTCATCCTCAAGATTTCCAGTCTCCATGTGGTTCCTTCCTTGCCTTGTTTCACAGCATCCTCTGATATCTGAAAACCTGTTTTCCTTCTATCAGTTATTTGAATGTTCCCATCTGTGGGTACAGAGACTTCATGGAGCACTGGGCCAGCTGAGTAGACACACTGTTAGTGCAATGAGATGAGTTAGTGGAGGTGAGCTCAGGAGGCTGGAATGTCCCAGGAGAAGGCTCTCCTTTCTTTCCATCTCTCCCTCATTAAATCATTTTGGTCCTGTGTACTAGTTGTTTGGAGCCCTACTTCTAAATAGGTGAGTGGATGAGCCAGAAAAAGCTGACCTGGTTTGATAGAGGCTGTTGACTTGTTATTCTTTCTTTAGGACATAGACTTTCTAGAGATAATGCTCCAGCCTGCAAAAATGATACTGGTGGGGGTGGGGACAATTCTGACAGCCCTAGCTGGCAGAGGGACTGTTCGGGAGATGGCAGTCTTCTGATGCATCCTCGGATCATATGGTATCTGTTAGCTAAGTCAACAGATGATCCAGAGGGATCCTGAGTGGACAGCTCACAATGAGTTTCTCTCTAGAACTATCTGACCAGCACTGACAAGGTTTTGTTTTGATTTTTGGAGGATAGCTTCCTGTATAGGTAGGGAAAACTTTCTTCCCTGAAATGCTATTCATAATTGCCACATGGACCCTTGAAATGGTCTTGTTGAACAATACATGCCAGTATCAAGTGCAAAATCAGTTGTGTTATGATCTCTGTGAGTGGCTTGAGATGTCTCTATCTTTCAGGTCTGAGTTTATCAGACTTAGAGGCTACAGTAAATTTGCTCTGAGGAATCTGCTCAAGGAAAATAAATCAGGGGTTGGTGAGGAGAGTGGGGGTGGTTGAAAGGGGGCGACTAATCCTAGAATAGGTTAAAAAAGTGAAACGCTCAAAGTAGAAATAATTAAAAATAGAGAAGCCTCCAGGACCAGATGGTCAGAATTGTGAACAAGCCTGGGGACAAAATTAAATAAACCCTCAGGGAAATATTTTGTCATTTTGTTTGGAAGCCTCTGCAGGCACTTGGAGCTGCTAGAAAGCTTTCCATGCCCCCTTCTCCATTTAAAAGCTACACTAGCAAGGGCACAAATCTGACCTACTTTCCAGGAAACTTTTTTTGGTCAGTAAGGAAAGATGAAATGATATCGAGGCAGTAAGGTACAGAGATAAAAGGACAGGATTTGCTGGCAAGAAATCTGGACAAAAGTCCTGATATGTCAATAAAAATAAAATAAGACAACCACTAACATTTATTGAGTGTTAAGTGCGCTACATATATTACCTCATCAAATGCTTACTAAATCCAGATGGAGGGGGCTGCTGTTCCCATCCTACCCACACAGGTGCGCCAGAAGAGGCGTAAGGGGGGAAACCCCCTTGTACCGTCTTAGGTTCTCTGCTGGCTTGAGAATTAAACTGATAGAAGACAAAATAACAGGAGAAAACATACAAATTTATGTAATATTTCCACACATATACGGGATTCTTCAAAAGGAAGATAAAGGCCCGAAGAAGCAGTTAGCCTCAACAGTTTATAATCTTTTTACACAGAGGACAATAAATTGTGGGGATGTGACAAAACAGAGGGGCCGGTAGCTGGAAAATATATGGGGGGAACTAACAGAAGATGAATTATTTATTAGATTTGTCTGTACAGATCCATTCCGGCGTTGGCTCCTGGCCTCTGGTGATAAGGAAGTCCTCTTCCTGGTATGGGCAGGGCACCTTTCTCCCAGGAAGTTTAGGGGCTGCGTTGAGATGGAAAGGGGTTAATTCACAGAGCCCTTCCTGCACCTCCTTCCTAAGACCTGCCTTCAGCTCAAAATAATCAATATGGCAAAGTGGCATGTTGTGGGGAGGCATGTTCTGAACCCCTGAAATGAGCATCTCTTAAGGAGCAGAGCCAACACCTGAAGCTGGGTCATGTTCTTCTCCTGAGACTATGCTTCTAACTGTGGGCTGTCCTAATTCATCCACCTGTGCCTAACTTGGGGAAGTCACTTTGTTGTTCAGCCTTATTGTTCTTATTCCACTTTCACGGGATCCAGCTAGACTTGTCCTCTCTGTTGATGAATTCGTGTATGATTTCTGGTTTAATATTCGTCTCTCCTCTGGATTGTAACTTGCCACCAGCAGAGCGGCTTTGTTGGGATTGCTGTATTTCCAGCACCGAGCACAGGGTCTGACGTAGGCTAGATGCCCAGGAAATATTCATTAAGTGAATAGATGACCTGTAGGAAATCTCTTTCTTTTACTCCTCAGTCCTAAGATCCAATAGCAGCAAAGTCAGGTGAGCCTTTTGTGCCCCTTCTCCTGTTCTTTGAGGGACTTGCCCCCAGCAGCTGACCATTTGTTTGTTTAGTTTCTCTCGATTCTGCCTTTGGAAACAGCACTAATTGATCTGAGACAATTTCTGTCCCAGACACAGCTACTGACGTCGTGTATTAAAGTCTCTGTGTACAATTTAAGAAGCAGTGGCACAGTCGATCACGAGAACTTCAAAAGCACCTTCTCTCTGCCCAGCTGATGCTAATCATTGTTGGGTCAGAAGCATCACCAGCCTCTGCCAGCTGGGGGTCTTGGGGCTGGTGTGGAGAGCAAGCACATGAGAATGCTATGTGGGAATACTCTAGGGGGACCAGCTTAGGAAGCCAGCACTGTGGGGGTCCTGGCAGGGGGAGGCCTGGTGGAGGAGAAGTAACAGGAGGGAAAGAGCAGAGAGGAAGGGTTTGAGTTAGTAAAGGAAAGGAGGAAGGCCAGTCCTTGACAGTCCCTTTCCTCCTTCTTTCCAACAGTAGAGGATTGCACACTAGTTCCTGCTGCTGTCAGTAAAAAAGAGCATTGACTTACTATTTCCTGAGCATTGAGCACCAGCTTTTACCTGCATTGTATAGTGTGTAACTAACGGTCCATACACCCCAAGGAGGTAGAGCTCGTTGTTGTTGCTTTCATTTTGTAGATGAGAAACTGAGGCGCAGACTGGTTAACAACATGCTCAAAGGAACGCATTTAGTAAGTGGGGGGACCAACAGTTAAACCCAAGAATCTTCCTCACGAAATGAGTTCATGGAAAAAGAGACGAGACATCAGCATGGGTTTCAGGATGCCCTGCATTGGAAGATGCAGTAAGTCCTTTCCCTATAGCCAGGTGAAGCCCCTCTGATCTCAGGGTCCTTGTGGGTGTATTCTGTCTCTGGAAATACAAGGAAAGTGAAAATCACAAACCAGATGGGGTCCTAGTATGCAGACCAGGATGATGGAAACCCCCAAGGCTCAAGTTGAATGGCTAAAGCGGCGTGTGGTTTGGACATGCCTAAATGTGAGATAAACTCGGTGGAAACTGTGTGGATTAGAGGGGGGATTGACAAATCCATGAGTTGTCAGCAGCTCAGAAGAAGCTAGCCACTAATGTCACAGAGAGCGAGGGACATCTTGCTACCACACGTCCCACCCCCATTGGATGGGAGGTCTGTTTTTGGAAAGGCATCGTGGAGAGTTTTTCTGGTGAAAAGTCAGCATCCTTTGGGACAACTTAACAAGGAAGGGTCTGAACACATGATTTCTAGGGGTCCTTTGAGTAAAGAGGAAAGTGTCTGGAAGGGCACAAAGTGAAGGAAGAAGATGAAATGGCTCAGGGTACATCCTACTTTTGTGTCACTTCTCTTAGGTGGTTGGGGCATGGCTCTGCCTAGGTTTATCTCAGCAGTGGCCTTGCTAATGACTTTTCTGTGTCTATAATGTGAAGCCTGCAGTTGATGACTTCTGTCTATATTTCAAATGGATTCTGAATTAGTGTGCATTAAGATAATAGAAGCCTTTTTACATGAGGGTGTCTCGTGTCCTTAATTTTGTAAATTCCCAAATGACCAGTACTGTACCTTAAATGCCTTTTATAGTCATTGTGGAACTAATGATGTACAGTCTCTCTTCCAGTGTCAGCATCCTGACATTTATAATTGCTTCTATCCAGACTTTTAGGGGGTCCCTGGTGTTGGGGTGGGATACAGAAAGCTGGGAAATGTCTTCTGACCTGGCAGCTATGAATGTAGTTGACTCTTTTCCATTAGTTATTACTGTTAGGGATGAATGATGAGAAACTGACTTCTCCTGTTTTACTATCTTAAAGGACTCCAAAGGACTCTCATTTTCAAATTTTATGTTGAGTTTGGTGGCTAACAAGTCTCAGTTCAGTTTGGGGTAGTATTTTGAGGATCATGTGGTATAACTGATTGATTTTTTTAAAGATTCTATTTATCTATTCATGAGAGACACAGAGAGGCAGAGACACAGGCAGAGGGAGAAGCAGGCTCCATGCAGGGAGCCCGATGTGGGACTCGATCCCAGGACCCCGGGATCACGACTTGAGCCAAAGGCAGACGCTCAACTACTGAGCCACCCAGGTGCCCCTGATTTATTTTTCTTCATGAATTTTTCTTTAATACAAAAAGCCCAATTCTGAAACTTTAGGCAATGAATAAAACATGCCTACTTGTCAACATACAAATATGAAAAGCCCTGTTATTTTAATATTTTCCAGAGAAGATCATTATCTACAGTCACTTTCTTCATGAGCAAAGAATATCTCCCCACTATTCTATTAAGGAAAGGGTTTGCTCACTGAAGGCAGAGCTGAGGGAGGGCAGAGCTCATAAATGACAAGAGTGACATGATTAATATATTTATATTGTGTGGATGTCAAGTGCTAGAGTCTGATGGTCTTGTCCCGGCTTCACAAAGTCCCTCTTGCTGCTAAAAGTGAATTAAAGGGGACGTGTTGATTCTTCACACTTCATGTTTATAGTGTTTGCCTTTTTGCCAACATATTAGTTCTTTTGTATCTGTTGTTTCTAGTCTGTCTCCGTAGCTCTCTTGGTCCATCTCATAAAGGGGTAATCTGATGATCTTCTGTATTAATATTTGTGGAAACTGAGGGCCTTTGAGGGGAAACTTAATCTTTTTCTTGCTCTGAGTTCATTCCTTTGTATGGTTCAGTGGTATTCAGTGGTAGGTAGGTATTACAGGGTGGGTTTTTCTGTTTGTTTGTTTTTTTAACCATTAACCCAGTGAAGAACATCTGTGTTGTTTTCTATTTGAGGTGCTTATAAATAAAGCCACTGTGAACATTTGTGGACAGGTATGGGTGAATATAAGTTTCCATTTCTCTTGGATAAATGTCTCAGAGTGTAATTTCTGGGATGTATGGCAGTCGCAAATTTAGTGTTATAAAAGTCTGCCAAACTGTTCTCCAAAGTGGCTGTACTATTTTATATTCCCACCAGCAGTGTATGGATTTCTCCATGTCCTTGCCAGCATTTGGTGGTGTTACTATTTTTTAACTTTTGCCATTTTGTAGGTGCATAATGATATCACATTGTAGTTTTAATTTGCACATCCCTAATGGCTAATGATGCTTAACACCTTTTCATATGCTTCTTTGTCATCCGTGTTTCTTCTTTGGTTAAATGTCCATCTATTTCTTTTGTTAATTGATCTTTCAAATCTCTCTCTCTCTCTCTTTGTAAAATATCTGTTCAATTTTTTGCCTATTTTTTCTATTGAGTTTTCAGTATTTTTGTCTTTTTTGGCTTATAAGAGTTTTTTTTTTTAATATATTCTAAATTTAAGCCCCCTTTTTTTGTATACGTGAATTACAGATATCTTCTCCCATCTGTGAATTACCTTTTCACTCTCTTAATGGTGTCTTATGATGAATGGAAAATCTTAATTTTAGTGAAGTATGATTTATCAAAACTTTCTTTTATAATTAGCACTGTTTTAAGTGTCCTGTTTAAGAAATCTCTGACTACCTCAAGATTGTGAAAATGTTTTCTTATATTTTTTTTCTGTTTTTTATTGTTGCTTTTCTATTCTCTTGAAGATCGTGCCTATAATTGGTGCTATTGCTTTCTGAAATAGTTGAAAGAGTTCACCAGAGAAACCCTCTGAGCCTGAGGTTTTCTTTGTGGATAGGTTTTAAATAAAAGGTCAAATTTCTTAAATAAAATGTAAAACTAAAAAAAAAAAAAATGTAAAACTATTAAAGTTTTCTATTTATTTTTTTCTTGGCTTTGGTAACTTCTTTTTTTTCAGTAAATTTTCTCTTACTTAAATGTAGCCTAGTTTTTGGTGTAAAGTTGTTCATAATATTCTGATTTTTTTATGTTGAAAAGTCTGAAGTGGTATTCATCTTTCACATCTGTTAACTAATTTGTGTTTTCCCTCTTTTTCTTGATCAAATTGATAGTTTATCAATTTTATCTGTAAGAAAACATTTCAGTCTCTTGTTTTCTAATTCACTAATTTATCTTTTTTGCTTTCTTCTGCTTTGCATGGATTTGATTTGCTATTTTTTTTTTTTAATAGAGAGAGAGAGCACACTCACATGGAATAGGAGGGAAGGGGGCACGGCAGCAGAGGAGGAAGTGACAGAGAGAGAGGAAGTGAGAAGAATCTTAAGTGGGCTCCATGCCCAGTGCTGAGCCCAAGGCAGGGCTGATCCCTCAACCCTGACTGAGATCATGAGCTGAGCTGCAATCAAGAGTCAGATGCTTTACTGACTGAGCCACCCAGGCACCCTTTTATCACATTAATATTAAAATGAATAGCAGGGGCGCCTGGGTGGCTCACTCAGTTAAATGTCTGACTCTTGGTTGCAGCTCAGCTCATGATCTCAGGGTTGTAGGATGGAGCCGTATGTCTGGCTCTGTACTCAGCAGGGAGTATTCTTGTATATTCTCTACCTATGCCTCTTCCCCAAGAAGCTCGTGCTCTCTCTCTCTCTCAAATAAATAAATAAGTCTTATTTTAAAAAGATTAGTGTGATGAAGCTTAAATGATTTTCTGTCTTTCTTTTGTAATATAGATGTCTAAAGCTAATAATTTCCCTGAAAGCACTGCTTTAACTATGTTCCATGAGTATTGATATTTTACATGATGTATCTTCATCATCATTGAGTTCAAAATGTTTTCTATTTTCTTTTTCCCTTAAATCATACTTTATTTCTAAGTATATTGTTTAGTTTCCATGCAATTGGATTTTTTTCTGGGTATCTTCATTACTGAAGCTAGTTTAATTCTATATGGCCAGAAAATGCATTCTGAATGATGTCAGTCGTCTGAAATGTGTTGAAGCTTTCTTAATGGCAAAATAATACTTTTTGTATATGGTTAAGTGGCTAGAATTTTTAAAATATGTTTTATGAATGCATGGATATGAAATAAAGCTATATAATAAGAGATAGAAAAAATTATATACATGGGTTTCAGGATGATGATGGTTACCTTCTAAGATGAGAGAAAGATGTGTATAAGGAGTGGACCATACAGTTGTGGCTACATTCTAACCACATAGTTAGAAGCAGATTATTGTAATATCCCTAGCTTTCATTTTTAATTGTGGATTCCTGGTGTTTTTTATGTTTAATATAACCAATCATTATGTTTATCAAAACTTTTTATTTCTAAGAGTTATTTCAAACATACAAGGATTAATCTCTACTACACAGGATTAAATTATGTTAACTATTTTGCTTTGTTTGTTCAGATCAGATTTTTCTCTCTATGCCTTTTAAAGAAATAATGTTACAGATACTACTAAAGACTATTTTAACATACTTTTTTCTTCTCCATACTCGCTAGGCAGAACAACTACCCAAAAATGGTGTGTCTCATTCTCACGCAGGTTTGCATGCTTCCACTACATTTACGTATACCGATAACTTATAGCTTCTTTTTTTTTGTGTGCTTAGATTTTTTTAAAACCAGTGTATTTTAAAACTTATTGAAGAGAATATATTTCACGGCTGCATAGTGTTCATTATATTTTAAAAAATCTGTTTAGCCATTCCTCAACTTTCTTATTATTATGAGTAGTAAATACTTTATATGTCTCTTTAGGTTATATATGTACATCTCTGGGGGATGCACCTAGTAGCAGAATTTTACTAGATTTTGTAAGATTGCTCTTCAAAATGATTTTAATGAGTTATGTGGCTACCAGCAATGCATAATTAGTAACATATCTTACATCCTTGTCAACACTTGATGCTCATTTAAAAAAATTTACATTTTACTGAAATCCAGATAAACATCTTCTCAAATGTTTAATTTTTTTCTGCAATTACATGTCTATATTTTCTGCTTTATTTCTGAGTATTTTTTGCTTTATTTTTAATTTGTAGTGGTGGTGTAAATACATACATATATTGTATAATCTGTATGCTAATCCCCTGTAGATTTTATGTATACAAATGTATTCTTCTAGGCTGTCTTATCTTTATACTTTGTCTATGATGTCTTTTGTTATTCAAAACTTTTAACTCATATGCAGATTTATAATTTTATATTTTGTCTTTTTAATATTTTACTTAATAAATCCTTTCATGCCTGCCTGTCATGAACGTATATGAACATATTTTATGTGTTTTCTTCTAAGATTTTTCAAGTTTTATTTTTCACATGTAGCTTTTTTTTTTTTTTTAAGAGAGAGAGAGAGTCTGCATGTGTGCATGCATGTAAGTGAGAGGGGGTATTGTTGGAGAGAGGCATAGGCAGAGAGAGAATCTTAAATAGTCCACTCTCAGTGCAGGTGGGCTCCATCTCACCACCCTGAAATCAAGACCTTAGCTGAAATCAAGTCTAACACTTAACCTACTGAGTCATCCAAGTGCCTCCATATATAGTTTTTAAATCTATTTAGGATTTGTTTTTATATCTAATATAAGGAAAGAATGTGGGGTTTTTTTTCCTTCTATTGATAAACTGTTGTCCAGTCACTATATAAATAGTCCATCACTTCCTTGGTGTTTTGTAATGTTAGCTCTAAGATATACCCCATTTCCACATAAACATGTCTGTCTTTTTGTTGGTTCCATTGATCTAGTTATCTTTACATGAAAAAAACCCACAAAATTAATTATAAAAATCACTATAGTAATTTATAGCAAGCATAGAAAGCCCTGTTTCTCTCCCTTTTCAAATTTATCTTGGACCCTATACTTCTGAAAACAAATTTAGGACCAACCTGTAAAGGCTTTTCTTGGAAATGAGAAAATTAGAAGGAGAATTACCTTCTTCACAATGCAATCTCAGTCCTTTCCATTTATTTATGTTGCCTTAATGTTTTTTAACTTTGTCTACAAAAGTATTAATTTTTGTTATAATACATTGCTTTTGTTTCTATTGTAAATGAAAATGAACAGTAATAGTTATTAGTTTAAAGAAATGCTATTGATGTTTTTTTCTTAATCGGTTACTCAGAAATTCTGTATTCTGTTCTATTGACTTGTCTTTTTTTTAACCAGTATCGTACTGTCTTGATTACTGTAGCTTTATAGTAAAACTTGAAGTCATGAAGTGTCAATTTTCTGACTTTGTTGTTTAATCTCAGTGTTGAGTTGGCTACTCTGGGTCTTTTACCTTTCCATTTAAACTTTAGATCTGTTTGTCAATATCTATAAAATAATTTTCATGGATTTTGTTTGGAATTGTTTCAGATCTATACATCAAGTTGAGAAGAGCTGTCATCTTGACAATATTATTTCTGTCCATGAACATGATATATCTCTCTATTTATTTAATTCTTTTTTGATTTCTCTCATCAGAGTTTTGTAATTATTTTTATATAATTCTTGTACATTTTTGTTAGATTTATACCTAAGTATTTCATTTTGGGGGATATTAATGTAAGTGGTAATTGTAATTTTAATCTCAAATTCCATTGCTTATTGCTGATATAACAAAGGAATTAACTTTTCAGTGTTAACCTCGTGTCCTGCAACTTTGCTATAATTACTTGTAGCCCAGATTTCTGTTGTTTTATTTTGCTTTGTTTCATTTCATTTTTGTCAGTTCTTTTAGATTTTCAGTATGGGCAATCATGTCACCTGAGACCTAAGACAGTTTTTTCCTTCCCAATCTATATATCTTTTATTTCCTTTTTTGTCTTATTGCATTAGCTAGGACTTCTAGTACAATATTGAAAAGGAGTTATGAGAGCAGACATCCTTGTTTTTTCCTGATCTCAGTGGGAAAGCTTCTAGTTTCTCATCATTAAGTGTGATGTTAGCTGTAGGTTTTTTTGTAGAGGTCCTTTATTAAGTTGAGGAAGTTCCTTCTGTTCCTAGTTTTCTTAGAATTATATCATGAATGGGCATTGGATTTTGTTAAATGCCTTTTCTGTATCTATTGGTATGATGATATTTCTTCTTTATCCTGTTTAAGTGACAGATTACATTAACTGATTTTTGAACATTGAACCAGGCTTGCATATCTAGGATAAATCCCACTTGATTGTGGTATGTAGTTCTTTTTATACATGATTGGAGTTGATTTGCTATTATATTGTGGAGGATTTTTACATCTGTGTTCAAGAGACATGTCTTTGACTAGGGTATTAAGGTAATGTTGGATTCATAGAATGAATTAGGAAGATTCTTTTTTTTTAAAGATTATATTTATTTATTCATGATAGACGTACAGAGAGAGAGAGAGAGAGAGAGGGGCAGAGACACAGGCAGAGGGAGAAGCAGGCTCCATGCCAGGAGCCCAATGTGGGACTTGATCCCGGGACTCCAGGATTGTGCCCTGGGCCAAAGGCAGGCGCCAAACCATTGAGCCATACAGGGATCCAGAACTAGGAAGATTCTTCCTGCTTCTGGCTTCTGGAAGAGATTGTAGAGAATCAGTATAATATCTTCCTCAAATGTTTGGTAGAATTCAAAGTGAACTTATCAGTCCCCTCCCTCCTTTGCCTTTTAAAAATCCATTTTCTGGGGGTGCCTGGATGGCTCAGTCAGTTAGGTGTCCAACCTTTGGTTTCTGCTCAGGCTGTGATCTCAGGGTCCTGAGATCGAGTTCCACATCAGGCTCGGCATGGAGCATGGAGTCTACTTAATATTCTCTCTTTCCCTCCCTCCCTGCCCATGCCCCCTGTGTATTACTCTGCCTCTAAAATAAATGAATAAATCTTTTTTAAAATTTATTTTCTGTGTCTGCAATGCACTCTATCATTCATTATATCTAGAAAATTATGACTTACCCTTTAAAACTTTTTTCTCTTAGGAAAGTTTACTGTATTTCTGTTTCTCTCTCCAAAGTTTTGGGGTGTTTCTACCCCGAAAAAATTTCAAGCATTTCTACCACTTTTTGCTTTGCCTCCTAATGTCTTTCATTTTATAAGCTTGCCCACTATATGAGCTAGAGTCTCCAACTCCTTCCATTCCTTTACCTTTGAAGACATGTACACTGGTCCTTTTTATGTAAGAGGCTTTGTTGCTTATCACTGTGGAGAAAAAATCAGGTGACAAAAATTAAGTATGAAATGACTCTTTTATAGTTTTTAGATTAATAATCTCTGAACTGTGTGTCTTGCTTTTGAGTTCTTAAGTTTACAAAGCAAAATAGACCAGGTTATGGTATGGTAATAAGTAACCCCCAAATATCAGTGGCTTATCACAACAAAGTTTATATATTCTCCTCACATTATATTTCTTTTTTTTTTAATTTTTATTTATTTATCATAGTCACAGAGAGAGAGAGAGAAAGAGAGAGAGAGAGAGAGGCAGAGACACAGGCAGAGGGAGAAGCAGGCTCCATGCACCGGGAGCCTGACATGGGATTCGATCCCGGGACTCCAGGGTCGCACCCTGGGCCAAAGGCAGGCGCCAAACCGCTGCGCCACCCAGGGATCCCTCACATTATATTTCTATCATGGTCACTCAGGGACTCAGGCTAATGAGCAGCAACCATTTTTAACATTGCTCTCTATAGTGCAGAGTGGAGATGGGGTCTTAAGTGACACATATATTCCTTAAAACTCCTTTGCTAAACCTAGTCACATGGCTTTATCCAATAATAAAGAATCAGGAAGTATTTGGGGGAATAGTTTTAATAATAACCACAGGGAACAAAATCTTTATATTTCTTAGGAAGAAGCACACATCTTTAACTGCACCAACCCTGCTCTAGTGTCAGGGGCAAAACATACCAACCTTCTCCTTCTTTTCACAATATGAAACTAGCTTCCTGAAAATATTTGTAAAACTATGCATGTCTTCATGTTTTATAAAGACATTTTTCACCTCTAAGAATATTAGAGCAAGAGATATTTATTTCAGGGTCTCTGACTGACACAGAAATCATTCCCTTTATGCATTTGAAATCTAATTTTTAAAAATATTTTATTTATTTATTCATGAGAGACACAGAGAAAGGCAGAGACACAGGCAGACGGAGAAGCAGACTCCCTGTGGGGAACCTGATACAGGACTTGATTCCAGGACCCTGGCATCACAACCTGAGCCAAAGGCGGAGACACTCAACCACTGAGCCACCCAGGCGCCCCTTGAAATCTAATCTTAACTATAATTAGCTCTGTAACCCAGAATTGATAATGATGAAAAATAGTAATAACAATGATGAAAGCTGACAATAATTTGGTGGTTACTATATTCCAAATATTTTCTAAGAAGTCTATGTTCACATAATTCTCATAGCAACCCTCTAAGGTAAATTATATGGGGTAATAGCCCCATTTTACAAATGAGCAAAATAAAGCACCAGAGAGTTAAGAACCTTGCCCAAAGACTTATATGCCATAGCCAGTGAGCAGGGGTTCTATTTTGCACAACCTGACTCAACTGCCAAGATACTCTAGCTTTCTATCCTCTAGTTTCTTAACCATGCTATTTGATATACTCTTTTACTTTATTTTATATTATTTTGATATTGTGACAACTTCCTTTTTCTAGACTAGTACTTGTGGTATAAACCAGAATGCAAACAATGGCTATCCCGAGTCAGTGGCAAGCTTTACTGTTTTTTCCCCTCTTTGCTTTCAAATGCATTGTCTTTTAGTCTATTCTCATGTGTTTTTGAGCTGTTTGATAGTCGTGGCTACATTGATAAAGGCACTGATAAAATGTCATGGGCCATGACATTGACTCTCCACTAATATCCACAAATATATCATGGGTTACATTATCTCAGTCAAGGTCTAGTCAGAAAAAAAGGACCCCTTTAAGCATTTCATACAGAGAATTTTGGGAGAGGAAATGTTTGACTGTGTAGGAGAGAAGAAAAATCACCTTTTCCTGTGTAGGAAAAGGTGAAGTAATCAGAGCAGAAATCCACTATTGCCCCTGGAGCTGGAAAGATAGTGGAAGGAAGTTTGTTTTCAGCATCCAGGAGGCAGGACAATTTGAAAGAGTTTGAACATAATGAGGGGCTGCTCATTATGTCCTTGGAACACAGGAGGGGCTATCTCTGAAGGAAAATAGCTTTCTTCTAAAGATGCTACCCAAGATAGATAAGAGAGGAAAACAAAAATCATGGCTTTTCTCCATCTCCCCTCCTCACTGTTCTACCAGTTTCTCCATGGCCAAAAATTTCCATGCCAGTGGACACCTAAGACATATATATTTCCTTAAGATCCAGAGGAAGCCAGGGAAAGGGCAGATAATGGATTTAAGAACAGATAAGCAAATGACTGGCAGACTGACCATCGTAGTAATTCTCTCTGAAAGAAAGGGACACATATCATATAGCTCAATTAGCACCGTTAAAAATTAATTTCTTTCTTAAATTTATGTCATTTGATATCATTGGCTTGAATGAATTTTTCACTTTTAAAATTAATGACTCCATATATAGCCAAACTGTGGAAGGAGCCTCAGTGTCCGTCAAAAGATGAATGGATAAAGAAGATGTGGTCTATATATACAATGGAATATTACTCAGCCATTAGAAATGACATTTGCTTCGACATGGATGGAACTGGAAGTATTATGCTGAGTGAAGTGAGTCAGTCGGAGAAGGACAATCATTATATGGTTTCACTCATACGGAGAATATAAAAAATGGTGAAAGGGATTATAGGGGAAAGGAGAGAAAATAGTGGGAAAAATTAGAAAGGGAGACAGAACATGAGAGACACCTAACTCTGGAAAATTAACAAGGGGTAGTGGAAGGGGACGTGGGTGGGGGGATGGGGTGACTGGGTGACGGGCACTGAGGCGGGCACTTGATGGGACGAGCACTGGGTGTTATATGTTGGCAAATTGAACACAAATAAAAAATACATATATATTAAAAAATTTTTTAGAAGACTTCATATCATATGTATATAGTCATAATAATAAGTTTTGCTAATTATTTAGGGTTTGTAATTCCTATAACATAGCAGAAAAAGCTATTTATTTATAGTCAGTTGTATATAATGATATGTTCCCATTCTAGTTGCCTGATATAGCAACATTTTATCTCAGGATTTCTCTCTGCATTCTCTAGTGAAGGCCCAAGAATAAGAGCTGTCAACTGATGTGTGGGATTATGATTTTTAAGGGAAATATGGAGATCTATGACTATGTCTATGTGACATAAAATTACCTTGTTAAAGGGAGAACAAAATCTATGAAACTAGTTATGGTGAATCATAGACAGAAACACTTGCCATACTGCTTCATATACAAATCATGCAAGATGCTTGGTGGTAAAAAAAGCAAACTGTAGTAAAGCAACTTTGAGAAAAGCTCATCATGCACTCCCTTCAAGAAATGTCACAATCTAATAAGGGGTTAGTGACAAAAAATAATTTTTTAATACAGCATTCCAAAACGTATTTTAAAAAAAGAGTCAGGCTCCTACCATCATCCAAGCGGGAGGTAGATGTGTGAATGAGGGCTGTGATCATAGGCGTAGTATAAGAGATGGAAGTGACATTGAATTGAAGGGGATTGCCTTCACATTGGACTAGAGTGGTGTTAAGTTGAAAAGAGAAGTCAAGAGAAGCCAATGTTTTTAATGAGCAAAAGAATAGTTGTGTCAGTAGTACACATGGGATGTAAAAGATGTTTCTGAAGCATCATTTATGGTAGTAAAAATCTGAAAACAAAGAAATACTCATCTATGGTAATTATTAATGTATATTGAATAAATATAATAGCATATAATACATTGAATATGTTGATACACACACACACACACATATATAGGATTATTATTCCCCTATTAACAAGAATGAGTAACCTCTATGCTAATAGACTTAGAAGAATTTATATCATGTTCAGTGACAAGCAAGTGTAGAGAATGTGATCAAATTTTGGTGTAAAAAAAACCCCAAATATGAGAATGTAAAAACATTGTATCCATCATGATAGACTCTATTGCTTTAACAAACAACTCCAAAATAATAGTGGCTTAATGTAATAAAAGTTTATTTTTTGATCTTCTCATGGACTAGCCCGTTGCGGGTCAGGAGTTCCTCTCCTTTCAGCTGGCAGGCGGAGAGTCAGGTCTGGCAGTGGTCAGTGGTGCACATTACTGTCACTAAAATTGCTTTGGTCACACCCAGCTGCAAGGGAGGCTGGAAAATGAAATAAGGTACAAGCCGAGGAGGTACAGGGAAACACAGATATTGGTAAGCATTAGCAGCCTCTTTATTTGGTTATCATTAATAACGTGGCCATGGTGCGGATTGAGAGACAGGAGGAATAGAATGATTATAATAGACACTGATGGCAGGCTGAGATAATGAGTAAGGAGATGGAAGTTCTAATGGGTTTAACTTTGGGAACAGTCCAGGGTGCTGGTGAGGTCCTTATTGGAGAGACCCAGGGGACAGTGGGGAATGCACATGGAAGAGAAGTAGGAACTAGAGTAAGGTATTGAGTCATTTCTGTGGGATAAATGCATGCACATGGAAAAGGCTGCCTCGAGGCTGAGGATAGAATATTCACTGACTTCTGTAAGAGGACATGGGAAAGAAAGCCGAGGAAACAAGAGTGAACTAGCCAGAGGTGTTGGACGAAAACCAGGCTATTGCAGTGCCACGGATGCTGAGCTTGATAAACCCTGAAAAATAGCAGCTGCAATGGATGATGTGGTCTTATTATTAATTATTTTAAACATTTTATTTAGTATTTAAATTTTATTTTAAATCCAGTGTAGTTAACATATAGTGTTGTATTAGTTTCAGGTGTACAATATAGTGATTCAACAATTCTATATATTATTCTGTGCTCATCAAGATTAAGTTTTAATCCCCTTCACTTATTTCACCCATCACCCCACCTGTGTCCCCTCTGGCAGCCATCTGTTCTCTATAGGTAAGAGTCTGTTTTTCGGTTTGTTTCTTTTTTTTTCTTGTTCATGTGTTTTGTTTCTTAAATTCCATATATGAGTGAAATCTTATGGTACTTATCTTTCTCTGACTTATTTCACTTAACATCATACTCTCTAGATCCATCCATGTTGTAGCAAATAATAAGATTTCATTATTTTTATGGCTGAGTAATATTCCATTATAAATATATATACCAGTTCTTCTTTATCTCCTTCATCAATTGATGGACACATAAGCTGCGTCCATATTTTAGCTATTGTAAATAATGCTGCAATAAACACAGCATACATGTATCCCTTCCAATTAGTGTTTCTGTATACTTTGAGTTAAACACCAGTAGTAATATTACTGGATCATAGGATAGTTCTGTTTTTAATTTTTTGAGGAAACTCCATATTGTTTTCCATAGTGGCTACACCAGTTTGTATTCCTACCAGCAGTGCATGAGGGTTCCTTTTAGATGGTATGTTTTTATAAAAGAATTTGGAAATGAGAGAGAAAGATGAAGAACTCATCTCAGCAGGTAAGAGGAAGAACCTTCAGAAGGATAAGAATGGTTTTCTAAGATAGAGTGTGCCTCTAGCAGCACATGATCTCTTGACTTAGCACCCCCTTCCTCCCAGTCTCTCTTTGCCTGCTTCAACTTACTGTTCCACTGAATGACTGACTCTCTATGTATAACTCACACTCATACTTATCAAGAAAGGAGTCAACTGACTTGGGTGGATGTTATATAATATAGGGGGCTCTGGTGGGCAAAGGTCTAGAACTGGACCTCCACAAGAGCTGTTGGCAGAATTTGTGTCACAAACGTGGTCAATTAGCTCGGAATCAACTCCTTTCTTCTCTAGGGATTAAAATAGAACAAAAGGCATTAAATAATACGGACACAAACTTCATTTTTAGTGAAACCAGGAGATACCGTTTGTGCAATGGCAGCCAGAAGTGTGTGTGAGGCAGAGCTGTATAAAAATGGTTTTGGGGGGTGGGGTGGGGAGTGAAATTAGAAGTGTCCAGGCTCAGAGTCCCATGTGGCAGCAGGTACAAGAGCTGAACCAACTGATGCTGCTATGAGCACCATGCTCAAACAGAACTAGGGTCAGGCTGTAGTCACCTGCACAGGGACAGGTAAGGAGCCAATGGGAAGAAGTATCACAGAGGACACTAGAGCTTCAAATGGTAGAGACTCCAGGTAAATCATTTTGGAAGAACTCAGGAGAGAATTGTTTCATGAGTCCTTCTTAAGGAACCTTCTAAAAGAAGAGAAACGAGTATTACTATACTAAGAGAAACTGAATACATTAGAATTGGGGGTGAAAAGGGAAAAAGAACACTATTTTGGAATGAGAAGCTGAGGGATACTTAATAAATTTTTGATTACTTCATCATCGTTACAAACACATGTGTGTTACAATTACTGTTCTGGGAGAAAAAAAGAGTTAACATGGAAAACAAACTTGAACAGTTTGAAACAAGGTGATCACAAGTATGTCTCACCGAATAATATTCTAGGAATCCGTGTATGTTTTGCAGGCAAAATGGATTCATTGCCTTAATTAGATTTGTGGTAACTTGTATTTGCCCTTTCAGAGATGTGTCAACCTGGATGGGAGCTGGCATGTCACCTGCAGTCCCAGCAAGATCTGCCCCAAAGCCTGGCTTCATGGGGATTGTTTGGGACCCAAATGTTGGTTCTTCCCAACCCAGCAGACTATCCTTCCTTTTTTTTTTTTTAAGATTTTATTTATTTGACAGAGAGAGAGAGAGAGAGAGAGAGAGAAAGCAGGGGTGGGGGTAGGGGGAGAGGGAGAGGGAGAAGCAGACTCCCCACTGAGCAGGGAGCCCAACGTGGGACTGGATCCTAGGACCCTGAGATCACAACTTGAGCTGAAGGCAGACACTCAGGTGCCCCTAGACTCTCCTTCCTTTGTTCATTGTCAGGTAAGCTTTGGTTGACTGAGTATAATTATTTGTGAGGCTGATAAATATTTTTTTTTCTTTCCTTCTCAGCCTGTATCTCCTCAATTGTCCCCTTGGATCCCCTGAATCTCAGAGCCCTTACTGAGCACAGCTTTATGAAGATTTGAGGGTGGTGATGGCAGGGTTGCTTGAAAACCCCGTCCCTCTATTCCTCTGAGGAAACTTAGTACTGTTGTATTATCTGCTGCTGATTTGTTATAAGCTTATTTT
The DNA here is from genome assembly GCF_003254725.2 of Canis lupus dingo. Lineage (NCBI taxonomy): Eukaryota > Metazoa > Chordata > Mammalia > Carnivora > Canidae > Canis > Canis lupus. Next base: position 23,363,887 of record NC_064247.1, on the reverse strand, counting down.
AATTAAGCCACATAGTGAGTGCTGAATAGGCTTTACAGAAGTTCATGTGGAAAACAAAAAGGGAAATAAAAATGGCCTGGTAGTTTCTTTCCTAATAGCACCACAACAAACTGGTCAGCTTGGTTGAATCAATCCAATTTTATTTCCATGGAATAAATGTATCAGTTTGTTTGCTTGGCTCAGTTGATTGGTCTAGTAAATGTCATACACATGAGAATGGAAGAGCCAGTTGGCCTGCTTGCACTGCCAAGGAGTGATAGGAAGAGAGGAGGACTTGGCTCATTGTTCAGGGTGGCTAGAGTTTCTGTTCAGTTATGAGTGATGGGAATGGTCTTATCTATGTAATTGAAGAGTGGAGAAAGCTTACCTTACCCACAAATGGCCCCTCTGCGTTTCATGAAACCCTAATAGTTTTGTCCCTAGTTCTTGGGCTCTGAGGATTGATATACAAATACAAAGTATAAATGCCCTGTGGGTGGGATAATACATAAAATCACTATGAAGTAGTCACACCATAGCTCAAAATCATGTATAACTGGCCATCTGGGAAACTACCAGAGTCCCCATAAATGGGACAAAAAGAGAAAGATTTTATTTTATATTTTTATTATTATTATGACTTTAAAAAAATAAGAGAATGATTTTAATGGGCAAAAGGGAGGCAGGAAAATACAGAGGGCACAGGGCTACTTGAATAAGGTGCTAATATAGTGAGAATTAGAGCCTTGGGACTGGGGCTAAAAGGGAGCTAGGGGCCAGGGATTAAGTCAAGTGATTTTATAATTCTGCATAGGGCCAGAGCTGCTGCTGCCAGAAATGGAAACTCCACATCCACTGCACTGACCTCCTTTCCTAACATTATCCTGAAGGCCTCTTCTATTTGGGCTAAGAGGTGAGAATAAGGAGGACAAAAGAGCAAAGAAGGGCCAGTTATTTTGGGTAGTCAGAGAGAGAACATATGAAACATTGTGGTTAAAATTGGACAGAAAGAAGGAGCAGTTAAAAGTCAAGCTGTAGGAAATTAGACCAAAGGGTAAACTTCAAAGTTCCAGCTTTGCCTCTTGTGGAGTGCCACCCCTCTCATCCCTTTTCAGCAAAAAGGAGGACATTGAGTTTCTCCCAGTGACAACCAGGAACCAGGAGTGGATGCTATAGTGTGTAAGATTGTTTCCATCTCAGGATAAAGCCTTGTGCTCTTGGCCAAGCCAAATCATGTGTAGGGGCAGATCCACAGAATTGAAATCTAATTGTTTTTCCATTGGGAAATTCGCTAGGATTTAATCTTTTGCTTGGAGGGATCATTGTATGCTGACTACTTTGTTTAGAGACTGATCTGCTGAGCCAACATTTTGAAACATCAGGTTGAAGGTATTGATGAAGGATGGGCCTGAGAATGGAAGCAAAGCTCCAGAAGTACAGCCCCTGGGAATACAAATACCACCGTGCCTGTGAGTATGAGCACGTGGGAACAGGAGCTGTGCCTTCCACATTGTAGGTTGGGTCCCCTGGAAAGAAGACTATGAGATGGATATCAGCATGGAGGGTGTTTCTTAGGGAGTGCTTTTGAGATCCTGACATCCAGAATATGGAAAGGAAGGGGAAGGAAGAAAAGGTAGGGAAGGGAAGGGAACAGGACCTGACAGAGGGAGATATTGAATGTGCCCACGGGGAACTCTGGGGCTGGTGTGGACATTCAGTTGACATGAGTAGGAGGAAATGATGGGCCTTTATGTCCCCACAATGAATGGATTCAGGCTGACCCTGTAAAGAGGTGGGACCTGGGGTAAAGCAGGTTTCTCCCACCAAGGCAGCCACCAAAGAGGGACAACAGCTTCAAGCTGTTTTCCAGGAAAGCTCCCAGCAGCTGGGAAATAAATCTGTAAAATCTGGCATCTTTAGCACCTAACACAATACCAGGTGTACAGTCAGTGTTAACACATATTTTCTGACCAGATGTTGAACTGGTTTCTTAAAAAATAAGAAAAAAATATCACTCTTCTCTGGACCCCATCTCCATAGTACCCTGTAACATCCCTCCACACTTATCATTGGCAGAATGGGGTGGGTTAAGGAGGACTTACAGAATGCCACTGCCTGGATTAGAAGAACCATCTCTGAATACATAGAATCAGTTATATTCTTCCAAAGTGATAGTTAAGCAGTTCTTAGTTGGCAGCAATTCAGCCCACTAAAGGACATTTGACATGTCTGGAGACGTTTTTGATTATCATGACAGAGGAGGGTGGTGCTACTGGTATCTAGTGGGTAGAGGTCAAGGATGCTGCTATATGTCCTACAATACACCAAATAGCACTCATAACAAAGAACCGTTCAGCCAAAATGTCAGTAGTGCCAAGCTTGAGAAATGCTGTCTGAGCCCAAAGAGTAACAATGAGAATCCCTGATACACTCTCTCCCCTTGATATGCACCCTTTCCACTTTACCACATGTATTTTGTGGCTTCCTGTCTTATTACCCCTAGCTTCTTTATTGATTCAGTGTGGCTGAATCCTGTATCATTCCCTTAGTAGACCATGGGTGCCCGGAAAGGCAGGATAGTTCTTACTGACTGTGTCTCACATACACCTAGCCCCTGGGAGCTGGTTGAGTTGTAGTGAAATACTTTGGGAGAGCATTGATTCTGGGGTCTGATCCCTGTGTGACAGACAACATTGGTGTTCCTCTCAGGGTATCAAGTACTTGGTAGGAGCTGTCAAGAGGTGGGTCCTAGGTGGGTCATCTATGGAGCTGGACAGAAGATAGTGGAGCATTTGTAGTATGCTCTATAGACCATGGCACAGTGGACTTTGGTTTGACTTTGGTTCCTATTTAGATGTCAGGGTCATCTGGGATATGGGAATCCTGGCCTGAAGGTGGTGAGTGGTTGTTCCTTATTTCATCAGAGTCCCAAGTGGAGGCTGACTAACAGGGCTGCTAAAACTGATGATAAGAGGAAATGTCCTAGGAAAAGATCCTAGGAAAAGAGGACTGTCTTGTGTTGATCTTTTATTTCTTTCCCCCAGTGATCTGGGCCTGTTCCCCTCTGCACAGAATCCAGAGGACAGATGGTCCTGTTCCTTATTTCTTTGTGTCTCTTGGAATCAAGACAGCCTGTAAATTTATGTAAGGGGCCATGTGCAGGGCTGCAGGCCTCTACTGGGGAAAAAAAGGGGGGTATAAAAGCTTCTCCCTCTTTTCCCTGCCTGAGAGGAAAAGCAGAATTATTTTTTAATGTTTTTAAATTGCATTTGGTTTTAAATTCCAGTATAATTAACATATAGTGTTATATTAGTTATAGGTGCACAATATAGTAATTCAATAGTTCTGTACATTACTTAGTGCTCATTATGAAAAGTATACTCAATCCCCTTGACTTATTTCACCCATCATCTACCCACCTACCCTCTGGTAACCACCAGTTTGTTCTCTATAGTTAAGAGTCTGTTTCTTGGTTTGTGTCTCTTTCACTCTCCCCCCCCAACTCTGCTCATTTTTGTTTGTTTCTTAAATTCCATATATGAGTGAAATCAGATGGTATTTGTGTTTCTCAGACTGACTTACTTTGTTTAGCGTAATACTCCCAAGCTTCATCCATATAACAAAGGTTTCGTTCTTTTTTTGGCTGAGTAATATTCCATTGTATATATATTTCACATCTTCTTTATGTCTTTGTTGATCAATGGACCCTTGGACTCTTCCATAATTTCATTATTGCTATAAACATATGGGTGCATATGATTTGGTATTTTTGTGTTCTTTGGGTAAATACCCAGTAGTATAATTATTGTATCATAGGGTAATTCTATTTTTTAATGTTTTGAGGAACCTCTACACTGTTTTCTACAGTGGCTGCACCAGTTTGCATTCCCACCAATACATGAGGGTTCCTTTATTTTCACATCCTCACCAACATTTGTTTCTTGTGTTTTTGATTTTAGCCATTCTGACAGGTGTGAGATGATATCTTATTGTACTTTTGATTTGCATTTCCCTAATGGTAAGTGACGATGAACATCTTTTCATGTGTATGTTGGCCACTTTGGGGAAAGGTCTGTTCATTTCTTCTGCCCAATTTTTTTGATTATTTGGTTTTTGGGTGCTGAGTTTTTTAGTTTTTTTAGTATTTTGTTTTTCTTTTCTAATTTTAAAAAGATTTTACTTATTTATTCATGAGAGACACAGAGAGAGAGAGAGGCAGAGACACAGGCAGAGGGACAAGCAGGCTCCAGGCAGAGAGCCCGACGTGGGACTTGATCCCGGGACTCCAGGATCAGGTCCTGGGCTGAAGGCGGCGCCAAACTGCTGAGCCACCAAGGGATCCCCCTTTATATATTTTGGATACTTACCCTTTATTGGTTATATCATTTGCAAATATGGAAAAGCAGAATTACTAATCAATTTTCAAAGATTGCCTTAGAGAGAGGCTGCATTCTTGTCCCCATTGACAAGAACCTGGGTCAATAGACTGTATCAGTCAAACAGCTTGTCATTTTAATCTGAAAGTTTGTTAGACCACCTAGTACAGTCAGTTCAGCGTATTAAAATTCCCCAAGATTAAAACTGCTGCAGTATAGGATATGTATTACTGTTCATGGAGAGATTTTTTTTTTCTAGGAGAAAATTGTAGGTATTTCCTATTAGTGGTGAAACAATTCGACCTAGAATCCTAGCTCTTGAGTCTCATGGAATCTATCCTAAGAGGGATTCTAATGCTCCCCCCTCTCTAATACTTGAAGACCTGCTTTTGGCCTTCAGCCCTGAAGTAGCCATTGGAGACAATGTTTTGCCCATTTTAATAAAGCATATATTCCTCTGTTCTGTGGAAGAGTATGCCATTTACATAACACATTCAGCCCAACTGGCACAGTTATGATCTATCATTCAGTTAGGTGTTTAGGATGTATCTTACTCTAGTTGTAATAAAATCATTATGAAAATCCAGGGAGAAATTTCATTTTTCTTGGGCAGACATTAGTTTTTAAATTAGAACATCTCCCTCTGTTATTAATTATTTTTGTATGAAAATACCATAAGTGATTGGATCAAATTATAAATCAGTCATCTGCCAAATTAAATTCTTAAAATCACCATCATTACTGGGTTATGCAAATGTGAAACTCAGGAAACATTAGAATATTCTTACATATCTAACAAGTAGAGAGATGGGCTGATGTTTTCCAAATGCCTCATATCCCAAGCCGCCCACCTCGTTACCATCCCTCTAATGAATGTTCATGCATGCACACACTCACATACACAAGCACACCCCCTAACAACAATCTAGCAATAGATCAAAATGATTAAAGCCCTAAATCCATAAATCTAGTCATATTTGGAATAATGACTCGCAAGCTTCATCATTAGTGATCAGTGATTCCAACTGGTCCATATCGCTCTGGAAGTCTGATCCCAAATCCAAGATCTGGTCTTGTACTTGGGGATATATACAGAACTGTAAAGTAATTTAAGGCAAGGTGGGTAGGGGTAGTATTTCATCAACAACAAAAGAAACTTCCGTAGACATAAGTGGAATTTATTTATTGCTCAGAAAAATTAACCTGTTTAATATAATTTGTGTATGTATGAGAGACATCAAGTGCACGCAAGTGAGCACAGGGAGGGGGAGGGGCAGAGGGAGAGGGAGAATCTTAAGCAAGCCCTAGGCCCAGTGTGGAGCCCAACACAGGGCTTGATCTCAAGATCGTGAGATCATGACTTGGGCTAAAATTAAGGGACAGAAGCATAACCCACTGAGCCACCTGGGTACCCCTGTTTAGTATAAAATTTAAGCAAATTTGCATGGGTACAACCTCTGAAAACTTTATTTTTTCCAGATTTATTATGATATAATTGATAGAACATTGCGTAGGTTTAAGGTGTAAACATAATGATTTGGTTTGTGAATATTTTGTGAAATAATCACCACCATAAGGTTGGTGAACACATCCATCGCCTCACATAGTAACAGTTTTTTGTGTGCATTTGATGAGAATATTTAAGATCTCCTCTTAGCAGTTTTCACAGATAGGATGTGCTATTGCTAACTGCAGCCACTGTCCTGTACATTACATCCCCAGAACTTATTCATCTTAAAAAGTTTGCACCCTTTGGCCACCTTCCCTCCCTGCCTGCCCCTATCCCTAACAACTCATGAGTTCTTTTTTTTTTTTTTTTAAGATTCCCCATGTGAGTGAGATCGTACAGTATTCATCTCTCTATAAGAAAGGTTTTAAATCATAAATTTATTAATATATGAATAATATAGTAAATTTATTATTTAGAGGCAGAGGCCAACTCTGAGTTCAGAGTGTATCAGGAAGTTATGTGCAAAATGAAAGAAGAAAAATGTTGGCTGCAAAACCACCAAGTGGAACGGCAGGAAAACACGAACTTAGGAAATCAGAAAGTCCATGAAAGTGTTGCAGGAGAAGATGAAGTTTGGAATCAGAAAGGTGAGATTAGCAATTTACTGTTTTTGAGGCTCAGCTGTAAAATCAAATATGCCTTCTAGGTGAAGATGGAAACCAAGAAGATGTGCGTGAAGGCGTTTTATAAACTCCAGTGGCGTATCAGTTATTACTTATCATCATCATCATCATTACATTTTTCAGTACTTACAATTAGATTATTTTGTATTGAGCAGGGTACTGAGTTTTGGTCTCTAGAAAATAGCAAGCACAGCTTTTTGAAAGATGGGGTAATTTCCTAATCTATCTTTCAACATACAACCCCTGATTTCCTTTCCTGAGCTGTTTATCACAATTGAAATATAAGAGAGTCTCCTGGAATGATTTGTCTGGGGCAGAGTGTTTTAAGAATTTTCTAATTCATCACATATTTCACTGAAGAAGGGCCCTGTCTCTCAGGGGATGAGGCACAGGAGTGGTCTGTTAAGAAAAATGAGGCCATAGCAGCATGAAGCCACCTGGGTCACAGGGCATGTAGTTGGGGGTTTCAAGAATGGCAGAGAGTCAGGGAGAGGGAGATGGCCCTGGCAACTAAGATGCCAAATGATATATAAGCAGGAAAGTGCTTGAAGCTGGCCTCCTGACGTCACAGGCCAGTTCTGCTTATGAAAGATTTATACTTACATGTCTTCAGTATTTCCCACGAAGAAAACCCTACATGAATATGAGTTTTATAAATCTGGCTTTCTCTAGTGCCTTATGTGGATTATTCCTTTTTGCTGTTTTCTTCTTTGACGACAGAGAGAGAGAGAGAGAGAGAGAGAACAGCAACACTGACCAGCCCAGAGACAGTGTATTGATTCCTGTGAGTTTGGGCTTCTGATCATTGAGGAGGCAGGCTGAAGTCCTAGGCAGAGAGCAGGCATGGGCTAAGTAAGAGTGAGGAACTTCAGGTTGATGATGGGACCCAAGAGGGTTAATTCTTTGATGCTGAGTCAGCAAAGGTGCCCAGAGCATGAGTTGGGAATCTGATGGCAATCAGCACAACTTGCATCACCTGTTCAGAAGCATAACCTGATGTCCTATCATGAAGGATGCAGGTGAGTGATGTGCTGCTAGACTCAGAAAGATTGACTGGATCCCAGAAAGAAGGTAGCAGCAGAGGGTGGTAGCACAGGTCTGCAGTTTGGTAACAGTCTGGACAGTAACTTGGATAATATGGGTTCAGTGACCAGGTCTCCTCTGCCTCTCTCCCAGCTCTGCCTTGCCTTGGGCAGCTGTTTTGTCCTGGGTCTTTTCTGCTTGGTTACCTGGCCTCTCAAGCCCTGCGTTTCTCCTCTCCTCCATTCGTGAGAGTGCCTAGATCCTTCACACCAGTGCATGAATTATTCCACCAGTCCTTTCCTGCCTTTATAGTCACCCTTCATACCCTCCTCGAGCTGCTTGCAATCCTCAAATCCACAAGGCCCCAGCAGGAGAAGGCATATTCCGATGGCGAGTCTTATCACTAGAATGGAACACAGATACATACAAGTGAACTAGTTTTATTTCTGCAGGATGCCACCAAATTCAGTTAAGCAACTACTCAATTTGGGCACGGGTGAGGGAGAGCATGCGTTGGAAATAAATCAATTAAACAAGTCGGATTAAATTGACTGGTCATTTTGGCCCAAATGCTTGATCGTTTTGCATTGGAGAGACGTAGCCTTAGAGAGCTTCCAAAACACAGTTCCCATAGCAACTATACAAGGAAGAAATGGCAATAAGAAACAGTGCATGTGAAATTTATTTTATCTCCTTTTGCCTGACTTCCTGTAGGCCCATCTCATATTCCCTTAGGCACTGGCCATCTGGGCATGTTCTTTTTTTTTTTTCTTTCTTTCTTTTTTATAGCAATTTTCCCCAAGAAAGTACTCTACATAAAATGCCCCTTCTTATCTGCCTCTGACTGACAGATTGAGATTGTGATTTGTAATTTCGAACTTCAGTCCTTTGTGTCTCTAATGAAATCCTGCCTCAGACTGGCCCAGTCCTCCTTTGAACTTTACTGGTTTTCTTAGCTATAGGATTAGGGAGTTTATTGCCAAAAGGGATTAAGATTTTAGCTTCAGGACCTGTTCTAGATGGTTTGTCTCAGGGAGCACATCATTTTGTACATAGCAGCTCCTGTGGCTCTGAACACCTCAAATAAAAATCTAGCTTGAAGGGTATATCTTTCTCTTGCTCCCTGCTCTTCTTTTCATCAGTAATGAGGAGGTGATTCAGAACTTTCCATGTTTTGGCAATTTACAGATGGACGTTTAATTCAGCCTCCTCTATTGATCTATGTCTTAACTCAGATGTCCATCTACAACACCTTGAAGATGTCTTCATTAGCAGTACACTAGGGCCTTCCTTCACATAAACATGTGACCCAGCAGAGCTGGTAGGCTCATTAAAGCCATCTCAGTATACGTAAAATAATATATTTCCTCTCCTTTTTGAAATCACTCTCCCCAGGAATTGCCTCCAACTCCTAAGACTTTTGCTTGAAGTTGCCTGTTCAGTCCCATGTCACAAAAGGAGCTCAGTCTTTCTTAACTATTCCTCCTAGGATACAGTTTAGATTTCCTCAGGTTGACATTCAGAGTCTTTCACACACTCATCCCCACCTCCCTTTGCAGTTTATACCAAAACAAGAAGACAGCAAAAATCTTTCGCTTGAGCCAGAATGGTTCCTTACTGGACTCCCAGAGCACCTCACCATTTCTGGCTACATGTTTGCTCATGCTGTCCCTTTTACCTGCAATGGCCTTTGTCTACCTTTGTGCTATTAAAAATTTTTCTCTCCACTTCAACTTTTTAAGTCTCCTTTTAAGGCTAATTTTTATCATATAAGTGTGTGTGTATGTGTGTGTGTGCGTGTGTGTGCTACTTATTTGGTGCTTCTATCTGTGTAATTGCTGTGTGAGAAACCACTGCATAAACTAGCAGCTTAAAACAGAAAGCATTTACTGTTATGCCCAAGGGTCTGCAATTTCAGTTTTCACTGCACTAAAAATCTGTGCTCTGCTTATTCATCCCTCCCTCTCATCTTCCTCTCTCCATAGTTTTGTCTTTTCCAGAATTTCATATAGTTGGGAATCATACACTATGCAGTCGTTTTAGCTTGGTTTCCTCTCCTTAGTAGTATGCATTTAAATTTCCTCCATGGCTTGGTAGCTCTTCTTTTTTTTTTAAAGTACTGAATACTTAAAAAAAAAAGTACTGAATACTATTCCATTGTCTGGATGTACCACAATTTATTCAAACACCTACTAAAGCACATCTCGGCTGCTTTGAATTTTGGCAATTATGAATGAAGCTGCTAAAAACACCCATGTGCTGGTTTTTGTGTGGACATAAATTTTCAGCTCCTTTGGGTAAATACCAATGAGTGCAATTATTGGATCATATTGTAAGAATTTTGTAAGAAACTGCCAATCTGTCTTCCGGTGTGGCTGTACCATTTTGCATTCCCACTAGTAATGGATGAGAGTTCCTATTGCTCCACATCCTTACCAACAACCTTTAGTGTCGTCAGTGTTCTGGATTTTGGTCATCCTAATAAGTGTAGAGTGGCATCTGATTGTTATTTTAATTTGCATTTCCCTGATGACATATGATGTAGAGTATTGATAGGCTTGTCACCCACTGCATATATGCACCTATACCATATACCAAGAGATAGTCCAGAAATAAGTCTGAGCACTGTGAGAGTAGTTCCAAGGGGTGCTGTCAGTTGGAGTAGGCAGTCAATGAGTATTTCCAAATTCTCAGGCATTTTAAGTCAGAACCGAGTGGTTACACTATGATTAATTGAGATGGGCAGGTGCTGGTATCTTTATCTGGGTGGTATATTTAGTGGGTTTGCTTGGAAAGCAGAAGTACTGAAAGACTGGACCCTGATCAAAACTTACCCTGAGAGTCATTTACATCTATTCAAGGGTAAGACATTTGTTCTTTATTTCCATCTTTGTAGAAATAATAGCAACATATTTGGTCAAAGCCTTCATTTACTCTTGGCAACAATAGCTCTCTCCTTCTTTTCCTTTCTTTCTGTTGCCTCTATGGTATAGACTCCAAGTGTCTCCTTGAGACAATTCTTGATTTGCAGTGTCTCTGCTGGGCCCTACCACACTCAGCACTTTGGTAGCTGCCTTGCTGATCCACATGTAAAATCTTTCCCCAGATGACTATTGTTCCCACTGAGAACATGGAGAGACTACATGGGGCTTCATGAGTGAGATACATTGTAGAAAGACTGGATTTGCAGGTAAGGCTGACCTGAGTTTGAATCACTGCTCTGCTATCTTCTGCCTCTGCAAACCCAAGTTGTATACCCATTATGAACTTCAACTCCCTTATTTGAAAGTTGGGATATTATCTTCCATAAATGATATTACTGTAATTGATGATACTTATTAATTACTTATAATGTACTTGGAAGGGTAGCTACAAGAAATAAGTGAAACAATGCATATTTTTAGGTAAAACATCATGCTCGGCAAACATGGGTATTTATGTTGTACATCAGTTCTCTGATTCTTGAATTCTTAGGATCTTCTGTTTTTTACACTGTGCTGCCATTCCTCTCATGACCAGTTCATCCATACATTTATATTCCTTAATTTTATTGAACTTTAAACAAATGATTAATCAACCAATTAACAAATCATAAATAAATATGTTAATGAGTACATACTATACTGGGGCCTGTAAATAAGTACTTACTTTTGTATTAGGCCAGGAAAATACATGTTTTTGAAATTTCTTATTCTAGAAAGTCTCAGGCTTTACTTCTCTCCAATTCAGTGGTTTTTGGCTGGAGATAATTTTGTTCCCCCCACCCCACCCCCAGCAGACACTCAGGAATGTCTGCAGATATTTTTTATTGCTATAACTTGGAGAGGGAGAGATTACTACTGGCGTCTAACAGGTAGAGGTTTAGGATGCTGCTGCTACAAACCCCACACCACACAAGACATCTCCCTCCCCACAGTAAGACATTATCTGGCCCAGAATGTCAGTGGTTCTAACACTAAAAAAAAAATCCCACAGTCCAGTTGGAGAGAAGAGAATGCTCTAAGTGAAGAGAACACTTTGCAAAATTCCACTCTTACTCTAAGAATCATGCTGAATATGGACTTAGGCCAGGAGAGGTCTAATGGTGCTGAACAATTTGGGTAATTCGCATTAAAACTATCTCTATAAAAATACAGTGGTTTTGGTTGATTAAATAAATGTAAGGAGCAAAGTTTTTCTCATCTCCTTGCTGACAGATTAAGGTAAATGACTCAAAATTCTTGGCAGAAATTACTGACGACAGTCTTGTTTTCAACTGCTCTAGAACCTGGGATTAGAAAGTGCACATGGGTTGCAACCAAACATGAGTTTTCAACCAAAACACAGGCCCTGAGCTGTCTTGCCTCTACATACTGAAGCTTTCCTTATGTTTGATGCTTGGATGCTCAGAGAATGACCCATCCATTCCTCTGGAACTCTGAAGGGTTGGGGTACTCTCTTGGGCAGATTGTCCTGTGAGGATCCCAGGCCTACTCTACCCACCACTCACTCTGATTCCTCCTTTCCCTTACCACTTGTTCTGTAGATTCTAGGAGATCCTACCTCTTATGTTGCATGTGGCACTTGACAAAGATGAGTCCAGAAACTGGAGCTTATCATCCAGATCAGGCTTAATCTATCAGAAGTTGTTTCAAATAACAGAACTTGGCCAAATTATCCCATAAAGGGATCAGAAAGTAAAAATCAAGGGGAGAGCTAGGCTGAAAACTGGAAGAAATAATGTGGTAGAGTCTGGATAGCTGTTCACCAAATCCATTTCCTTTTTCTCCTGGGCTCACAGCTAGACTTTTCTCACCTCCCTTGCAGTAGTAAACTTTGGCCATGTAACTGGCCATTGGAACACAGTAGTAAATGATGTTCGTCACTTTGTACTAGACCCATGAAAACTTACCACATATTTGCCAACTGGATTTGGATGTTTAGAGCTATCTTGAAAGCCATATGTTGAAGATGGCAGAGACTTCCTCCCAAAGTAATATAATAGCCAGGGGATGAGAAGCAGGAACACATCCAGAATCCTGGATAGAGCCGACTAGGTACCAGAGAAATCAGAAAGCAACCAGCAGCAAGAAGCAGATGCAAGAAGACAGTGGTGATGATAAAAGAAAGGGTATATGGGATTTTTGCTAACCACATATTATTTGCTAGGGAGCTTTCACTCTGGCTAGATCTTGCAGATACCATTCGTTTTCTGAACACTGATTTTGGACAAAGAGGGATTTGATAAACTCAATGAGACTAATTATGTCACTGTGATAAAAAACAGTCCTCACTCTGATGGGTCTGCCTGGTGGGGAGGGGAAGAGGCAAAAGTCAAAGGAAGATGATTTCCTATAGAAAGCACCATTAACGTCCTTCTCCTATCCATACCTTCTACTTATTCTGGCCGAATATTTTTTCTTCATTGTGCTCCTTAGGGTAAAAAGGAAACCTTCTTAAAGAAGAAAAAGTCATACTGATGAAAAAACAAGCAATTCTCTCCTGAACTTTCTATTGCAAGTACCCTCAGGTTTTAATTAAGACTCTCTGTTTTTTCCCCCACCTCAAACCTGGCTTTCCCGAGCAGCACAGGTGCTCATAGAAATCATTTGGAAATGGCCTGGGAGCTTGTTTAATGTCACTGCCTAATCACTTTGCTAAATGTCACTGCTTTGGAGCATCCATTTTTATCTTTCGTTCCTCTTCTTCTCATCTTCCCTCTCAGGTAGGAGCCTTTCAATACATCTTCGAGGAAGAACAAAACTTCTTCAGATTGGTTTCACTCTTTTTTTTTCTCCTAGTGTTCTGGGAGAGATTCTAGTCAGGGAACACTTATACAAATGGCCAGATAGTGTTTCTCTTGCAATGAGAAATGTTGTATTTTGTGACAATTAAGATTCCTTTAAATGTGGAGATTTAGAGTTTTATGTCTTTCTGTCACTTCCAAACTCTGGCAAGGTTTAGCAAGGCTGGCTGCCACTTAGCTCCCTCCCCCCACCCTCTTTACAAACCCAAGGGCATAAGCGTGCTTCTCAGCTTTCTGTACAAGTTTTCTTGGTGTAGATAATTCCTTCTTCCTTTCAACTTCCTCCCTTACCCCAGACTTTGATTCTATGCTCATTTGCTCCAACTTGCTGATAAGTAAAGGACAGTAGTACATTTAAACATTTTTTAAACAAACCACAGAAAGAAAAGTACAAGATTACTCATTCTTTGGGGCCTTAGCATGGAGCAGCAGCACAGATGAGGGTGATGTATACCCAACATCAGAGCATTTAGATATACAGAGCAAACACTGACAGAACTGAAGACAGAAATAGACGTCAGTATAATAATAGTAGAATTCCATATCCCACTTTCAACAATGACTAGAATATCAGATAGACTACCAATAAGGAAATAGTAGATCAAATGGGCCTAGTGGGCACATACAGAACATTCCACCTAAGAGCAGCAGGAAAGGTGCACATGTGATGGTCTCTAGTATAGGTCATGCTGGCTGCAAAAAGATCTTAACACATTTAGGATGGTTGAAATCATACCAGGTATCGCTTCTGAGCAAAGTAGAATGACACTAAGTATCAGTAATGGAAGAAAAATGAGAAAATCCACAAATAGGTGGAAATTAAGCAACACATTCTTGAACAATCATTAGGTCAAAGAAGAAATCAAAAAGGAAAACAGAAACTATCTTGAGACAATGAAAATGGAAACATAACATACTGAAATTTATAGGAGGGAGCTAAGGCAGAATTAAGTGGAACATTTAGAGTGACAAATACGAATATTAAAAGAAGGAAGAAAGATCTCAACTATGCAACCAACTTCATAGAGCAAAGAAATAAAGAACAAACTAACCCTAAGTTTGGCAGAAGAAAGGAAAATTAAAGATTAGAGCAGAAATAAATGAAACAGAGAATAGTAAAAAAAAAAAAAAAAAAAGGTGGAAAAATCAACAAAAGTAAGAGTTAGTTTTTGAAAAGATGAACAAAATCAACAAATGTCTAGAATAACAAGGAAAAAACAAGATGCAAATAAATTCAGGAATGAAAGAAGTGACATTAAAACTGATGCCACAGAAATAAAAATGAGGAGACTACTTAATGAACAATTATGTACCAACACATTGAATAGTCTCAAAGAAATGAACGCCTTCATAGAAACATGCAACTTACAAAGATAAATGAAAAAAAAAAGAAAGAAAACTTAAGCAGATCATAATAAGTAAGGGGATTGAATCAATAATCAAAAACCACACAACAAAGGAAAGTCCAGGACCAGACGGCTTCAATGATGAATTCTACCAAACATTTAAAAAAATAATTCCAGTCCTTCTCAAACTTTTCCAAAAAGTTATAGAAGAGCAAACACTTCCAAACTTAATTTGTGAAGCCAGCATTGTCCTCATTACCAAACCCAGGCAAAGATACTCATTTGGAAACGTGGCTTCAGAGCCTAGAAGGAATTCTCTGAGGATAATGGTGATTCACACTGCTGTAGCAGTGCCTCTCTTCCAGGAAGAGAGAAGTTCTTAAACCCAAAGAGTAAGGTGGCTACAACTTTGAGACCCAGTGAGTATTGTAGAGGCTGGATCTTGTAGGCTTTGCCCAGAGAAGGAGACTGAAGGCCTTTAGGATGAAGCAGGTGGTCAGAGGTGACTGAATCAGGATGACCAGATGGCCCCCAGATGATCCTGCATGAGGTGAACTGTGGGAGTGGTGTGGAAAGAGCCATAAGTTGGGGGAGATTAAAAGGCAGCCATTCTCTGTCACTTTTCTGTGACATTTGTGCTTTATCTCTGCTTGAATCTTGTTCTCTACTGTCACCCACACAGTTCCATCTATCTGGCAAGCTTGAGCTCATTCTTCCAGAATCACCTTGAGTATCATCTTCAAGAATCCTCTTCTGTGAGACTTTCTCTGGCTCCAGAAGGAAGTGCTAACCTCCTCCTTGTGACTAGCAGATCATGTTTATGCTTGTCATTGTAGTGTATACCACATTGCCTCATTTCCCCCTAGTACATTAAAAGGCACATTATAGATTTTCAATAAATAACCACAAATTAAGTAAGTAATAAATTGGATGATAGTGGGAACCAAATACTTCTGTGAAGCAGGGAGACCTGGAGAAGAACATGTTATAGAAGATAGGCATGATTGCTACACGGATGGTTTAGAGGTCTATAGACATTTACTGCCAATAAACCAGGATGTCTAGGAGTGTGAAAGTCAACAGATATAATCTTACCTTGGGTAATTTAAAAGTGATTGAAAAGTTCCTAAAATCTAGTAGGATAAGCTTGCTTGTCCTAGGTGAAATTGCCTAAGGAAACTGAATCTCAAGATAGTTCTACCTCTTGTTTTTTAGATATCAGTAAGACACAAAATCCAGAGTAGGAAAAACTTTTTTTCTTCAGATAGAAAGCTGGTGGTCTGTGCTTACCTGAGCATTATCTTCCTGGAATATCCTGTCATGTCATCTAGCCTTATTCTCTCTGAATATTTAGCACATCTGTGTATGTTTCTATACAATTATAATTGGCTTACATATTATATATATACACACACACGTATATATATGTATATATAGGTTCCATAACTATGGTTATGGATTGTGTATATGGCTAATCTCTCCTAGGGTATCTGGGTCATTGCTTTTCATACAAGAGATGTGAAATCACAGAATGTTAGCATATAACCTAAAATTCTCATTGTGCAAAAGAGACAGCTGAACTCCAGAGATGTTATGCAAACTTGTGCTATACATTTATTTAAACGATGAGTCATCGAATCATTCATTCAACAAATACTTCAGTGACTTAATGTCCAAAAACATAAAGATGTTGGATACAAAAATGAATGACACAATCCCTGACATCAAGAATGTCATGAGTTTTTGGGGATAGACATATAAACAGCAGTGGAGTGTATCCTTTGGTTTAAATCTTTGAAAAATAGTTTGACAATATAAGTTTTTTTAAAATGACCTTGGTGCTTCAATTCCACTCCAAAGAAATGATGCAGTGGGAATAAAGTTGGATGTAGGCAAAGATTTATAGAGTGATTTCCCCCCATTTTAAGTAATAGGCTTGCTTATGAGGCTAGATTTCGGAATAAACTATGGTTTAGGATACATGGAATTGTTTGCATTCATTAAAATGTATACTGAGGGGGCGCTTGGGTGACTCAGTCAGTGAACCATCTGCCTTCCGCTCAGGTCATGATGTAAGGGTCCTGGGATACAGCCCCTTGCCTGACTTTCTGCTCAGCAAGGAGTCTGCTTCTCCTTCTCCCTCTGCTCATGCTCTCTCTCTCAAAGGAATAAATAAAATATTTTTAAAAATTAAAAAAAATGTATGCTGAAGAAGAATATTAACATAGAAAGATGATTGTGACATATTTATTTTTTGAGAGGCAAAAAAGTAGACACCATTGCAGTTTATATTTCATGAACCTATTTTTTAAACATATATCTTTATTTATGCCTAGAAAAAAAAACCTCTCAAAGTATTAATAGTCATCTCCAAATGGTAAACGGCAGATACTGTTCTTTTTCTTGTTTTTCTTGGCTGTATTTTTTTAATGTTTTACAATGAATACACATTTGCTTTGAAATGAAAAAGAAAAAAAAAATGACTTATAAGGAAAATAAGTTATCCGGAAATCAAGGCAGCACATTAGTTCCTGAATATCTAGATGTATCCATATGGAGCCAGAGAGTGGGAAGGTCTGACCTGTACTGACCCATTAATCAGTGACCCACTGGATATGAGTAGTTGTTTTTCACTGAATTGTTCAATTAAGCATTAATTGTAAATACTTGTTTTTCTATTTCATGGAGGAAAGCCTAGAACAAATGTTTACTCTAAATCTTCATATAGAAGAAACAAGTAAATACATTAGAATCAAAGATGCTCTAGAAAATATCCAGAGCACATGAGAGCATAGCTCTGCTCACTCTCTTTTGCTGGCCTGAGTTGTTACCTCCTCTCCGTGTGCTCCATGTCCCTTCCAGCCTCCAAGGGGGCTCCCAAATCACCAAAAATCTCGTGTTCCATGCTGGTCTTGCGTCTTGATGGGTTCTCTTCTTTGAAAATTGGTAATTCAGGCACACGTGCTATCTCTTTATTAGGCAGAACAGCAAGTTCCCCAGAACATCCCACTTTTTGATCATCCAGGGTGGACAGGTATTTACGGATTATTAGATCTCAGTAATCTCTGTTCTCAACAAAGTGCTTTCAATCTATTAGAAAGGCATCAGCCTGACATCAAAAGGACAAACTGAGACAAATTCAATGGGAACGCTGCACCAAGGTCAGAGTGAAAACAATATTTACCTCACAAAGACCTCCAGGCACTCAGACAGATTAAATTAGAACAGGAATGAGTACATGCTCTCCTCTATTTATTTAGTTGGCAGGAGGTGCTTTATTCTATATAGATCACATAACCATCATTGAAAATGTATTCTATTTTTAAAGTGTCACATACTGTCAGAGAGCGAATCTGGCTTCTTAAAGGACACGGTGTAGTCTAAGGGGGCGCAGAAGGAAGAAGGAGGCAGAGAGAAACATTTGTTGAGCATGTCTGGGTATCATATAACTCTCACCCTGAAATCCTCAGTGATCCTGATTCTGAGTCCTTTCAGGGAACTATTATGATTCCCATTTCACAGATGAACAAATTGAGGTTGAGTTTCAGAGAGCTTAAAAAATAAATCCATGACTGAATAGTTGGTTAAGTGGCAGGGACAGAGTTCAGACCCAGATTTGCCAGTGCCTTTTATAAAGCATCCTGTTGTTTCTGCAGGTCAGACAGAATGAATGCCACAGTGTCATGGTAAATCAAAAAGGAGGCAGAGAAATCAAGTCGCAGGGAAAGTAGACTTGGCATTTAGACATTGAAAGCCTTCTATGAAGTATCCATACTTTCCCACACTGAGATCAGTGGTGCCTGGGAGCTGGGGAGCTGGGGAGGAAGAGAAGAAGAGAGTCTGATCAGGTATTAGCACCTCTGCAGACAGACATTCAGTAGGACTGACGCCCAGCAGAGTCAAGGTGGAGGTGGTCATTATCTCTGCCATTGAGTGGGCACAGCATGTAGGCCCTGCAGTTGGAATCCAGCGCCCAGGAGATTCAGCGAGAGCTGGCATCTCCGTACCTTCACCGCACAGTCTGCTCATTCCTAACTTCCCCCCAACCCTCATCTTTGTTCTACAAGCTTCTGATTTTAAGTCAGCTTCAGCTCTGGCTTTAAGGGCATATAAATGGTGATTCTACCATTAAAGATTTGTTATTTGTGGGGAGTGGTGGTGGGATGGGCTTGTCTTTCTGATTTAGAGAATCAGGACTGAGCTCAAGGTAACCGATTCTTCACTGACCTCCTTCTCTCAAAAGCTGTTCCCTCTTGAAGCCTATTTGGATTCTGACATCCTGCAGACCTTTTTTCAGGCACTCAGGACCATGCTGGACTTAACAGGATTCTGTACCAAGGGAGCCACTAGGTCACAGTCCTCCAGCCTGGAAGATTTCAATAAAACTTAGCTCTCCCATATCTCCTCTCCATAGGTGCTGCCAGCTAACTGATTACATTTGAAAATCTGAAATCATGGAATTGTAACTTTGACTTTAGAAGTTATTGGAGTTCAATCTCAGATCTCGTCCAGTTTGCTACTTCCCCATTCATCAATAGTTATTTGAAAGTTTGGTCTTACGTTCAATCAGAATTATTCTTATAGCAGAATTATTCTGCTCGCTGGTGCCAATTCTACTCTCTGTGATTACTGTGCAGCCCATAGAACAGCAATGTTAAAAAATGGTTGAGAGAACTGATTACCTTAATGAGATTATTGAGGCTTCTTGTAAGAGGAGGTGTAGTAGGAAAGTAAGCTCTAGGCAGACCACTTCCAGGAGTTACCTCTGAATTCTTAGGGATCCCATTCCCTCTGTTAGGTGGTGTTTGGGGTTTTATTCACATGAAACAAGCCAGGAGTAGGCAGGCCTCCAGTTCTAGGCTGTAAATCTTCTGAGGACAGCTTCTGTTGCCAACTCTTTAGAGAGGATGGGCTATGTCAGAAGAAAATCTCAGGCTCTAGTATGGTCCCACTTGACATCCCAGATAGAGCCAAAGCCCTGGCTGGAAGAAAGAGGTGGAAGTAAATTCTTTGTGAGTTTTTGACAATTGGCTTGCAGATAAACACATGTTAATTACAAAAGGCTTGGTAGAGCATGTAACACATTTTATTGGTATAGAAACAAACAATAGGAACTTGGTGCATCATATAAAGCTCACTATAGCTCACCCACCCACTGCTCATTGAAAACAAAGCAGTCATAATCTCAGCAAAGAGCAAGTTAACTCTGTGGGTCCTCAGGAATGCCTAAGCCATAGCAGCTTTGCCCTTTCCAAAACCTGAACCTTCTGGCTTTAGGGCTCAGGGGACCCAGACCTGTGTAGTCACTGCTGAGGCCAAGAGGCGTAGCCAATGGAGGGATATACCCACAAGAGTGGTGGCTTTGTATGTAGTATCTTCCAAAGAGACACGTTGGATTAATGGAAGGAGCAGGCTTTTCAGACAGGCAGACTTGGGTTCTGGCTTCATCACTTAGTAGTTACATGGCCTTGGACAAATTATTTAACCTTTCATTTTCTTCCTCTATAAAATGGAGCTAATTCTCTATCCCGTAGTGATGTGCCAAGGATTAAGTAGGATCATGTTTGCAAATGCTGCATTTTATAGTAGTTGTCCCCTGAGTATTTGTCCTCTATCTCCTTTCTATTGATATCTTCCTTGTCTCTCCCTCTTTCCCTAGTCTGCACTTTGGAGTAGGGATGTGTGAGAAAGTACACACACCTTACCTTTGGGAGCTCTGCCTCTGATTACTGCTACTGCTTCTTCCTTTGACCATTTTGATCCTCATCATCACCTCCACAGAAAGATGAACCAGAGGACATGGAAAAAGCAAAACTCAAATCCATCTTCTCAGTTCTCTGTGTGCACAACTTTTGGAAGGAGGCTAAAAGCTATTAATGGAAGTGAGTATGTATGAGGCTTTTAATTATGATACATCTGTTCTAGACAGTAGAGAGAGAATTTGAACATGATGCCTGCCTTCCAGGGCCTTGCCATCCAATGACAAAGTTGTACTCATAGGAAAATAAGTTGAGGACTGTGATAAAAGTTATAAAAGAGGTATGCCCAGGTCATTAGGTCAGTAGGCTTCACACACTGCTTCTGTCTGTGTCTCTCTCTCATATGTACAGTGCAGCTAAAGAGGGTTCTTAGCCTGTCACTATTGAAGTTGCAATTTACTATGGGTCTGGGAAGGACATTAGCCTTCTTAAATTCTTCTTGGGTTCTGCTTCTAGTGAATTAATTCCTAGATGCTGTGGAGAACTAATAGGCAACTTGCTATTGTTAGCAAAGAATGACAGATGTGGAGATAATTTTGAATTGTGTTAATGTTCTGAGAAACAAATGAGCTCCTGTTGACATAATACTTGATTTAAATAATGGATTACAGTGTATTATGTTTCAATGTCCTTGCTGGAAAGTTCAATCTAAGAGCAAGAGGTGTTTTTATGAGATCTGATACTGTCATAATCCCAAGAGTTCACTTTTTTCCTCTCATTAAAGAAGGAGAAAAGTCAGTTTCTTTGGATTGTCTAATCAAATTCCTAAGAATAAAAACATTATACTCAAGGCACCTGCTGAGCTGAAGACAGGCAGGTGGGCTGCTCAGAGGATGTGGGGAAGAGAGGGCTGGCTCAGGTCTTCCACACACACTTGGGGGTGGCAGTTAGACCTGCCCTTCCTCACGTTCCCGCAGAACCCTGCCAGATGTCAGAAGTGGGTGGATGATTGTAACGAGAGCAAACTTAGAAAGTAAAATGACTGATCAAGTAAATAAACATTATAGATGATATGCCAAATACTTTGAGACCTCTATTATCTGTAAATCTAGTCCTTACAAGACAGTTCTTCAAGCTTTATTTATTAGTTTGGGGGAGGGGGAAGGGAAGAGGGAGAGAGAGAGAATCTCAAGAAGACTCCCTACTGAGGGGAAAGCCAGACTTGGGGCTCAGTGTCACGACCCTGAGATCGTGAGTCAGGTCAAGAGTCAGGTCATTTAACTGACTGAGCCACCCAGGCATCCCATAGGATGGTTCTTTAAGATAATGCAATACCAGAGGTATTGGATCTTACCAGACAGACATCTGAACAATCCACAGAGTAGACACAGAAAACAAAAGAATTGGGTGAAGAATAAATCAGGATACTGAAACAGAAAAAAAAAATGGTGGAACTAAATAGGAACAAAAACAAAGAAAGAACAGCAATGCTCAAAACCCTAGTGCAGAAGAAAGGGGCCAAGTACAGGATGAAGACATTACCTTTAATGCTTGAAGAGAAGAAAAACAAAGAATACTCAAAATCTTTATTTGAAATATTGCTTCTTATGGGAAACCAAAGCTTACCTACCTCTGGATGGACATGAGGCTGAAGAAATCCCAGAAGTTGTCTACTCCTGATAACTTTCAAGCACTGCTGGAGTGCCGGATGGATTCAGGTGAAGAGGTGCTAAAGCAGCTCTTTGAGACCATGGCAGTAAAGAGCAGACACAGGTGCCAGACACCTGTGAGAGCTGCATTCAGGAAGAAACCCTCAGGGAAATGAAAGACCCTCCATTTATTTCCATTATCACTGACCACATAGTAGACACACAGCAGAGGAAGAGCCTGTGTTGGTGAGGTTTGTGGACAAATCCATAACCTGAATCTGTGGGCTTCCTACCTTATGATGCCGATGCAGAAATTTCAGCTTTGCCATTTCACGCTGTGATAACTGAGAAGTGGGGATTAAACATGAAGTATTGTCATTACCAGGCTTACATGGTGTCCAGTGGATTTTCTTCCAAAATTGAAGTTATGGCCTATAGACTTCTAGAGAAATACTCCCAAGCTATTTACATACTCTGTTTTTCCTGTGCCTTAAATACTTGTTTGGCAAAAGCAGCATCTGTTATGGGAATATCTGTTGCATTGCATTAGGAACAATTGACAAAGTTCGTTTTTTTCCCCCATCAGTCACCACTTTTAGAGCATGGCACTGTAATTTCTGTCCTCTTTCAGAACTGTGAAGAAAGGGGTAAAGAACAAAAGGAAATTGGTCCTCCTCAGTGGACAGCAGGAATGATGCTTTTGAAATTTTAGCAGACCTCCTACAAGCACTTGTTTTATGTTTAGATAGCATAGTGACACAAATATTAGATAGAATAACTATAGCTGTCCAGGCATTTGTGCTCTGTAGTGAAGTATAAGATTTTGATTTCATTGTTACCATTGTTGTTCTTGAACATGTTCTACCTTTTACAAGAGCCTTTGGGAAAAATCTCCAAGGGCAGACCTCTGATGTCTTCTTTACAGCCAGTCCTTTGACTGCAGTGCTTTGTTCACTAAATGAATTGATGAAACATATTGAAGTTTACCATAAATTTCAGTTTGCAGAAGCCACAAATTTGGCACTCAACCTTGGTATTCAGATGAGAATGTCCATAGAGGCCAGCAAAGCAACCTGGAATCTCAGCTAATGTCTGAGAGTTCCTAAGGAAGCTCTTAAGAGTTCCAACAGT
This sequence comes from Canis lupus dingo, assembly GCF_003254725.2. Lineage (NCBI taxonomy): Eukaryota > Metazoa > Chordata > Mammalia > Carnivora > Canidae > Canis > Canis lupus. The sequence continues at coordinate 23,340,766 of NC_064247.1, read as the reverse complement.
GGAACAAACTATTTAGGAACTGAGAGATATAGTCTCAGAACAGGACCTGAGAGCTTTTAAATCCTTATCCCAGGCACTCTCAGTCATGGGACAGATCATATTTAATACAAAGGAGGAGCAAAATGCTGACGCATACGGAAGTGCCTTACCCAATCCTGGCCTGCTCTCTTAGCTCAGCTGCATTGTTGAAAAATCAAGTAGGGACATGGAGGGGAAGATACAGAGCTTCCATCCACCATTTATGAAGTTCTCCATCTGCCAGACATCAACTCTTTTTCCCAACATCTGGGCATTACGTAAGGTCGTATGTATTTCTATGACGAGGGTTAAGAATGAATGCTGTGAAAATAAGGTGAAGTGTCTCAAAGCTTTCCTGAAGAACAATTTGACAGGACAAAGGTGAGGTAACTTGGCTTTGCTTAACATAGTTTTGATGTAAAACATGATCTGAATTTAATAATGGTGGGCACATATATCAAACTCAGTACAACTAAGTCAGAGCTTCTGTAACTCAGGAGCCATTGAAACTACGTAAGAGACTTTAAACATAGGCTTTCTCTTATATCTGATACTTGAAAAAATATGAAAGAAATTTCAAAACAGCTTCCAGAAAAGCTGTAAGTATATGAAGGCCCTTTAATAACTGAATTTCTTGACCTTAGGCCTCTCATTGGGGACATTGGCTATTGATAATCTCCCTTTAATGGCCCTTGTTTGAACTCTCTGACTTTGAAAACCTAACTGTTTTTCCAGAAGATAGCATTAACGGTGCCACATTACACTTCTGTGAGATCTCTGCTAATGGCACTTTGGGATTGTTTTAGTTTGTCATTTTATTTTTTATTTTTTTTAATTGTTTTAAAGATTTTATTTATTTATTTGAGAGAGAGAAAGCCAGAGACAGAGCATGAATATAGGGGGGAGGAACAGAGGGAGAGGGAGAAGCAGACTTCCCACTGAGCAGGGAGCCTGACTGGGGCTCTCTCTCAGGACCCCGAGATCATGACCTGAGCCAAAGGCAGATGCTTAACCCACTGAGCCACCCAGGCACCTCTCTTGTCATTTTAGACATAATATTAATTATCATTGTAGATCCAGTTGCTGGATGTTGGGTTATTAGTTCTTTGAAAAAAATGAATTTTGAGGAGGCATGGGAGGAAGGAATACATTTTATAAAATATTATAACAAGGTTCACTACTGACTACAGAATAGCAGGAGTTTTAACTATGTTGTTAAAAGTCTGTAATGGACAGTTTAAGGGAACTACCAGACAGTGAGAGAAACACATGAGCTTGTCAAACAAGAATTTCAGAGTAGGTTTTTGTTTTTATCAAGTGAACTTAAACAAGTTACAGTTAACGTTTGAATGGAACAGCCTGCTTTTGCTGTTGTTCTGTATCTAGTTGCTGCTGTTTACATTCTTTTGTTGAGGTTATATCTTCATATGCTTTTCGGCAGGTATTGAACACTTCTGTTTCATGATTAAGACCAGATCAGAGGCCATGGATACTGACAACTTATTTGCCTGTTTTCTTCTGTCTTTTTCTGTGTCTGTATCTACTGCCTCATCTTGGTTTATAAGTAAAACCCGAAAAGCCTGCAAAAAGAAGTGTTTTGTGCTTTGTCTAGGAATGATACAGAAAATAGTGCTATTATTTTTGGTGAAGACAATAAATTTTGTATAGTATTTTTAACCTAAGTAAACTGTGAGTTTTGTTTTTTAAAAGTATTACACTTGAAAAGTTTTTAAGTTTTTATTTAAATTTGAATTATTTAACATACAGTGCTATATTAATTTCAGATATATAGTACAATGATTCAACACTTCCATACAATACCTGGTGCTCATCACAAGTGCCCTCCTTTATCCCATCACCTATTTCACCCATCTCCCTGCCTACATCCCCTCTAGGAACCATCACTTTGTTCTCTATACTTAAGAGTCTATTTCTTGTCTTCTCTCTCTTTCTCTCTCTCTCTCTCTCTCTGTCTCTCTCTCTCCCTCTCTTTTTACTTTGCTCATTTTTTTTGTTAAATAAATCCAGGAAAGTTGCAGGATATAAAAGCAGTGTACAAAAATCTGTTGCATTTCTATACACCAATAATGAAGAAGCATAAAGAGAAATTAAAGAATCAATCCCATTTACAATTTCACCAAAAAACAACAAGATACCTAGAAATAAATCCAACCAGAAAGGTGAGCCCTGTACTCTGAAAACTATAAAACACAGATGAAACAAATTTAAGATGACACAAAGAAATGGAAAGATATTCCGTGCTCATGGATTGAAAGAACAAACAATCTATACATAATGCAATTCCTATCAAAATACCAACAGCATTCTTCACAGAGATAGACAAACAATCCTGAAATTTGTATGGAATCACAAAATACCCCAAATAGCCAAAGCAATTTTGGAAAAGAAAAACAAAGCCAGAGGTATCACAATTCCAGACTTTGTTATAGTACAAAGCTATAGTAATCAAAACAGTATGGTACTGGCACAAAAATAGACACATAGATCAATGGAACAGAAGAGAAAACCCAGAAATGAACTACAAATATATGGCCAATTAATCTTTGACAAAGCAGAAAAGAATATCCAATGAGAAAAAGACAATCTTTTCAACAAATGATGTTGAGAAAACTGGACAGCAATATACAGAAGAATGAAATGGGACAACTTTCTTGACACCATACACAAAAATGGATTAAAGACCTAGTGGATTAAAGACCTAAATGTGAAACCTGAAGCCATAAATTTCTTAGAGAAAACAGGCAATAATGTTGTTGACATTAGCCATAGCAACTTCTTTCTAGATATGTCTCCTGAGGCAAGGGAAACAAAAGTAGAAATAAACTATTGAGACTTCACCAAAATAAAAGGCTTCTTCTGCACAGTGAAGAAAACAGTCAACAAAGCTAAAAGGCAGCTTATGGAATGGGAGAAGATATTTGCAATGACATATCCAATAAAGGGTTAGTATCCAAAATATGTAAAGAACCTTTAAAACTCAACACCCAAACCCAAATAATCTACCTAAAAGTGGACAGAAGATATGAATAGACATTTTTCTAAAGAAGTCATCCAGATGGCCAACAATACATGAAAAGATGCTTAACATCTCTCATCATCAGGGTAATGCAAATAAAAACTACAATGAGATATCACCTTACATTTGTCAGAATGGCTAAAAAAAAAAAAAAAAAAAAACAAACAAACAAAAAAAACAAGAAACAAGTGTTGGTGAGGATATGGGGAAAAAGGAACCCTCTTGGACTATTGGTGCAGCCACTGTGGAAAAACAGAATTACCCTATGATCCAGTAATTATACTACTGGATATTTACCCAAAGAATACAAAAATACTAAATCAAAGAGATACATGCACCCTGGTGTTTATAGCAGCATTATCTGCAATAGCCAAATTGTGGAAACAGTCCAAGTGCCCATTGACTGATGGAAGGATAAAGCAGGTATGGTATATGCATATATACACAATGAAATATTATTTAACACAATGCAATATATCATAACAAAGATTGAAATCTTGCCATTTGCAGTGATGTGGATGGAGCTAGAGAGTATTATGCTAAATGAAATAAGTCAGTCTAAGGAAGGCAAATACCATATGATTTCACTCATATGTGGAATTTAAGAAACAAAACAAATTGAGCAAAGGGAAGGAAAAAGAGAGACAACTAAGAAACAGACTCTTAACTAGGGAACAAACTGGTGGTGACCAGAGGGGAGGTGGGGAGAGGGGGGATGGGTGAAATAGGTGATGGGGATGAAAGAGGGCACTTGTGATGAATACTGCGTATTGTATGGAAGTATTGAATCACTATATGTACACCTGAAACTACTATTACTGCATGTCAACTAACTATAAGTAAAATAAAAACTTTTAAAAAGATATATATTTATGTATACACATACACACAATGGAATATTACTCAGCCATAAAAAAGAATGAAATCTTCCCACTTAAAAAAAAAAAGAAAGAAAGAAATCTTCCCATTTACTATGACATGGGTGGAGCTAGAGAGTGTTATGTGAAGTGAAATAAGTCAGAGAAAGACAAATACCATATGATATCATTCCTATGTGGGATTTAAGAAACACTTGGAAGATTTTTGTAAATCAACACAATCATGCAAAAATGTGTTCTGTGATACAAAAATAATAGAAGACTGTCTATTGGACTATCTGTCCTTTTTTGATTAGTAGTTTCTTGATGTTAATAATGATCATAAACTTACTTGAAAGAAAATATACCTGTATTTCCAATAATAAAATAGCATTAGAGACAAAGAATGATCTATGCTAACCTTTCTCACTAGCCCATCAGACCTGAGTGTGCAGAGGCCATATCTCCTTTTCCACATGGTATTTCTCTTCATTCCTTATTGGAGTCAGGCAAAGGTTGCTTTATGTCACCCACCCTCCATACCTCCATAATTTCAAATAACCTGCCAGATCTATGTAGAACCCTATGTACTATGGATGTTCCCGTCATATTCTTCTGCTTTCTATGCTATAAAATCATTAGGAATAGAGAGGGAATTTTAAAAAACAGAAAAAGGACAAGACTAAAAGCCCACTGTACACGGGAGAATATGTACATGGGCTAATGACTTCTCTGTGCCAGGAAATTTCTATATATGTTTTGAAATCATAAAGTAGAAGTTTGTTATCCCCATGTTATAGAAGTAGAAACTGAGACACACAGAAATTAAATGATTCATCACAATTTTCAGAATTAGAGGTGGCTGAACTAGATCTGTACCTGGTTGTCGGCCTTCAAATCTGCTGCACTGACATTGGTCTAAATCAGCAAACCAGGGGCTCATGGTCCAAACCCAGTTCAAGATCATGAGATTTTGTTTTGCTTGGTCAGCCATTTTCATTCTTTTATATATGATACATGTATTTTCTCTTCGTGGTCCCTGGTAGGATTTAGAGGTGGTGACTTCTGTCCCTGGTGTAATGGATGATTGTGGGCTCTGAAGCCAGGTAGTTAAGCATTTCAGTTCAGATCTATCTAGTTATAACCGAGTGTGTGCTCTGGACAAGATAAAACCCAGTTCCTCCATAGGAATGGTAATAGCCAAACCTGGGTCAAACGGCTGTTGTAGGAATTAAAAGGAAGCCAATGCAAAATGCTTGGAATTTGGTAAATATTCATGCCCTCTACAATCCCCTCCCACCCTCATCACCGTCCATGGTAAAATCACTTTGAAAAATTTCTACATGCTCTGTTCCCTTCAAAGACTATGTATAGGGATGTTTGTTTGAGGCTGGTCCCAATTGCTACTTATTATAAGAGGGTATCAGACCAGCATTCTTCCTGCCTCCATTTCTACTGAGGTGTAGAATCCCTGCAGTGTGAGACCAGTCTTCATTTTCACGTGTGATAATTTATAACAGAAATATGTAATAACCCTCTTCATGATCCTTGGTCTCTTAACCATATCAAAGATATAAAAAAGAGTCATAATCAGGGAGAGGTGGGAAGATATTTCCTGGCAGTTGGGTGCTACTCTGCTGAAAGTCTACCCCTTCCTTCCTCTGCCTTGGCCGAATGAGGCTTAACTTCATATGTAGAAGCTCTGTGGAGAGTTAGATGTATGTGTTGCTGCAGTTGTTGGTGGGGAGGGAAACTGTGTATACCTGGGTCACATTCTTAGGCAAGAAAGCTAAAGGAGGGGATCCCTGGGTGGCTCAGTGGTTTGGCACCTGCCTTTGGCACAGGGCGTGATCCTGGAGTTCCGGGATTGAGTCCCGCATCGGGCTCCCTGCATTGAGCCTGCTTCTCCCTCTGCCTGTGTCTCTGCCTCTCTCTCTCTGTCTCTCATGAATAAATAAATAAAATCTTTTAATAAAAAAAGAAAGGTAAAGGACAAATTCTGACAGATGCTCTGGTGGCAGAACCAGGGGAGGCTTGCTCAAGTTGCATTAATCTGCATTCCTTGATCTCATTCTGGGCAAAGGTACCTGAGTGTCTCCCGCTGAGTAAATGTGCTCCAGATGAGGGAACTAATACCAGATGTCCTCAGCACTTCACACATATTCCTTAGACCCTTCACTTTCAGTATGCTCCTGCTGACTTCTAATTACTAATGACTCTGTTCCTAAGGATTTTTCTAGAACATGCCACTCCGCCTGAGGGTGAAGTAGGCTAGATGTGTCAGAGAATTAATTCCTCTGGAGCAGTCTTAAGATTGACTTGAAATTGAAATGTATTTGTATACTTACAAATACCACAATTCCCTTGTTTCTAGGCAGGGAAGATTCTGAGGTATGCATCTGATGCTGTTTCCCAAATTTCCTGATGGGATAAAACTCTGGTATTAATGGGCTTTGTGTTGTACTCCTTTACTGCTGTCTCTTCTTCCCTCATTTCCTTACTGGTATTCTCAGCAACTCCCAAATAAATTACTTGCATTCACATCCCCCCTTCATGTCTACCACTTCTGGAGGAACTCAGACTAAGACACCTGGCAATAGAAGAGGTCCAAGAAAGAATACTCTTATAGGATTCTGGAACTTGCCAACCAGATCACAAAAAGGGCTCTATAATTGGTGATGATAAGAGAGGTGATGGTAAGCCCTGGCATGCTGAGCATCACAATTATGAATATTTTCATCTGTGGTGAATTGGAATGGGAAACAGGCTTACATAATATAAAGCATGTTTTAGATATGGTGGCAGTGGTAATGATGACTATGGAATTGATATTAATGGTCACAGTGGCACTGAAGGAAAATGACCACCTCATTTCAGCTAATCAACAAACTGGTCTCCATGTGAAGCCCAGAAAACCTCTAATTCAGCATTTAAAAGACCATATTTCCTGTAGTCAAAAGGCAGACCCACCTGAGTATGAAAAAAATAGAATTGCAGAGACTTGATTCTTAGCCCTAGCAAGTCTCCTATGCTAAAATCAAGGGCCTCGGTGTGGGAGGATTGTGGCCTTGAGGCCTGAGATGAGGATACTGGGGCCTGATGTACTTGAGAGCATTGAATTAACAGATTCTCCTGAATTCCTGGGTCTATGAAAATAAGTTTCCTTCCCCTTGTTACAGGATTGCAGATTCTTATTGCCTAGAAATCATGAAGAGGCAGACACGTCATAAGATGATACTTACCTTCCTTAAGGTTTACCTTTACTTGCTTCATAGGTTCTAGAACAACTACTACGGTCAAAACTCAGGTTGAGCTCCTGAGAAAATATTTTCGCTGCCCCAGGGAAAAAAGGGGTCATTAACAGAAGAGCTTCAAGACTTGGCTAATATGTCCTTATAGAATCAGGAACATTATACCTGAAAGTGGGCTTTGAGGGTGCTGCCCCAACAGTGAGGAGTATAAGGCTGGATAAACAGAATTTTTTGAATTGGAACATTCTCCCATGACAGCAGCTTTAAGGTCTTGGGCAGGACTCCTCTCATGGACTCTACCATACTGCTGGGATAGTTCCTCCAAGTTTGAAAAATAATAGCTTGCAGCGAATGAGATACCATTAGTGTAAAAATGCCCAGCTCTCTTGCTCCTCATATGGGGATATTCTTAGGTGGGTGTTGAACACTCTTTCCCAATTTTCCCTTAAGATTAAACAGCTAGAAACTGAAAGAAATATGAGATTCTAGGGATGAGGAAGTAGTCACCAGTGACAGCTAAGTGAAGGGATGAATGTAAAACAGGTCAAGGAGGAAATTCTCCATCCTGAGTCATCCTGAACATCTATTAGCCCCAGGAGTGTAGAGTCATCTTGGGACAGAAGACCAAGTAAAAATTTCCTATCCCTTTACCATTTTTTCCCTCTGCTTTGACACCGGAGAGATAAGAAACTAGCAATCTAGGAATGGTTGGTGAAGAAAATGGAAGAGACATACAAGTCAGAGAAATACAGAAGAAGCTAAATGTTACTCCTTTATCATGCCTCTAGGCTTTCAGTCTAAAATAAGCTAAATTTGTGAGGAAAGAGAAAATATGCGATTAATTGGGTTTTGAATTTTTATTAAGTGTCTGTGTGAAGATGTTCTACTTATTGAATTGGCCTTGTATTCTGATTTAAAAGGATATAAGAATGTCTTTTAACTAAAAGTGATCCAAAAAATTATGTACCTATTAAATTTCTATTTAGTGGCAGAGGAACTATTTCTGGGCAGTCTCTAAAGGTACAGTGAAACAAACCAAAAAACAAAGTTTCATTTGATTGCATCAGATGTGTCTGTTCAGCATGACCCTTCTAATACATTGTTGCCTTTGTCTTCCTCAGAAACACTCTAGGTTTCTCTCTATATGTTCTGTTACAAAAATGAAAAGCATAATGGATAGCAACTGACCTAGAGAAAAGGTAGCATAGAGTGCAGGAAGAAATCTTTGTTGTCTCATGTGTGTATTTTCTAGCCCACCTTATTTGGTGGTTGATAACTCCCAGGCTATTTTAAAGCCATATTGTAACATTGTTTCATTTGTTTTCTTTTGCAAGCATAAAATGGTAGATAGACAATGGAGGAGAAGAAAAGATCGTAAGAGACAAAAGGTTGAAAGCATGAGGCTTGCTTTCTTTATTCTCAAAATAAGTACAGTAACGTTTGCTTAATAAGGAAGAGAGAAACAGGAGGAATTGAGATGTGCAATAAGTCACTTACCATCACTGTGTTCCATCAGAATCTTCAAGAGCCCTGAGTGGGCTCAGCAACACATCTGTGACCTAAACCAAGTGTTTCTCTCTTGCTGTGTATTTTTGTGTGGTAGAAAACAAAATCCAAATCCATAATCAAATCTAGTGAGATCACTTCCTCTTTCTTTGTGTGAATCTTCGTTTAACATGGAAGGCAACAATTTTTTGTTGAAATCATTTATTCTCCTCCTCCAAATAAATGCTTTTCTTCTCTTTGACCTCTGGGAACTGATGTTTTTAAAATTTGTTATAGATTGACTTATTAGAGAATTCCTGATGGTCTCGTTTCATCTTGATCAAATTCAACAACTCAGAGAAAACAGTAATTGAAATGGTCATAAAATATGGGTAAGGCTCAAGGTGCCCGTCTATACACTGGTTAGGACCAGTGTTTCCTAACTGTACAGAGACAAGTAGTATGTCTAGGGCTGTGGTTTTCAACCAGGGGTGATTTTGTACCACCATCTCTATGACATTTGTCTAGAGCTGTTTTTGATGGTACCCCGGGGAGGGGTACTACTGGCATCTAGTGGGTAAAGGCTGGGGATGCCACCAAACAAATGGATTAGTTTCTTATCACTATGTAACATAGCAACTTACAACAACACTGCTTTATTAACCCATAATCTTGTGGGTCAGAAGTCTGGGGAGATTAGGAAGGGTGCTTGACCAGGTATCTACTTCGAGTATCACAGGGCTGAAATCAAGGTGTTGGTTAATTTGAGCTCTTATATGGAAACTCTGGGGGAGAATTCTCTTTTAATGTCATTGATGTTGTTGGCAGAATTCAGTTCCTTGTGGGTTTTTTTTTTTTTTTTTTAGATGTTATTTATTTATTCATGAGAGACACACACAGAGAAAGAGAGGCAGACACAGGCAGAAGGAGAAGCAGGCTCCATGCAGGGAGCCCGATGTGGGACTCGATCCTGGGTCTCCAGGATCACACCCTGAGCCAAAGACAGACGCTCAACCGCCGAGCCACTCGGGCATCCCAGTTCCTTGTGGTTTTAAGACTAAGTCCCCATTTCCTTGCTGATTGTCAGACATTCTTAGCTCCTAAAGGGCGCCCATCTGAAATTGCTCAAATTCCCCCTCCATATTCTAAGTCAACAACAGCATGCTGAACTGCCCCCAACACACCCCCATCCCCGCCCCAACCCTGTGCTTTGAATCTCTGACTTCTCTTCTGCCCAGCAGCCAGAGAAAACTCTTCTTTTAAAGGGCTCACCTGATTGGATCAGGGCTATCTGAATAATAACTGAAAGTCATCTATTTGGAACTTTAATTACATCACAGCAGTCCTCATTAGCTTTTGATAGAATAACTGGAAGAGGGGGGACCATCTTGAGAATTCTGCTTACCACAGGAGTCTATAATGCACAAGACAATCTCTTGACAACAAAGGATTATCTGACCCAAAATGCCAGTACTGCTGAGATTGAGAAACCTTGGTCTAAAGTATACCTTGTTGTGCATGGTGGAAATATTTCCAGCTTACCTTTCTCATGAAAGGCAAATTCACGGACTGTGTAGCACTTGAAAGAAGTATGTGCAACTGACTTTCTGATAATGACCCAAAACTCTCATTTTCTAGGAACTGTTAGTCACGAAGATCTTATGAATTATTTGACATCTGCTGGTCCATCTATCTTTACCCATCGACCTCTCTGGCTTCACATCCATCAGTCTACATAGTTTACATTCTTCTGTTCTTTGATGCAAGTGATATTTTCTTTAAAAATATTAGAAAAAAAGAAGAATGTTAGCATTTTTTTTTGCCATTGGTCAGATAATCAGAATATAATCATGTCTGTAAGCCAGATTACAGAGGCTTTCCCTTGGTCAGTGATACCCTGAGCACCTAGTGTAATTTGTGGCACATGATAGGGACACACTATTTGTTTAATGAATGATTTTTGTAGTCAAGGATAATGTAGCATGACAAATCTTGACTTTTGGTACAAATACCCAAATTTCAGTGTGTCTTAGGCTTTTAGACAGTGCTTTATTATGAGACATAAAGGGACAAAGCACAAATTTAGGCAACTAGGGATTAGAAGTACCTTGATAGGTATATAAAGATGTGTAGGGTCTCAGTCTTTCCTAAACTTAGAGCGGCCACCTGGTTTAAACTCTTACCCTAGTATGAAATCTTTATAACCCTCCTGATGGGTCAGTTTAGTTTGCATTTGAAACTTTCCAGATGGTGTCACAGGAATTGGACACTTTGGAATAGAAATCTTCAAAGTTTTTTTCTCCTGAATATTCCCTAAAAGAATTTTGGAAAATCACGGATTCCTTTGGACGTTTGAATTTGACATCTAATTTTTTTTAAAGATTTTATTTATTTATTCATGAGAGAGAGAGAGAGAGAGAGAGGCAGAGACACAGCAGAGGGAGAAGCAGGCTCCATGCAGGGCGCCCGATGTAGGACTCGATCCTGGGTCTCCAGGATCACACTCTGGGCTGAAGGCGAAGCTAAACCGCTGAGCCACCCGGAGCTGCCCAAACTTTTTAATCGTAATGTTTGTAAAGAATTTAATGTCTAGCATATTCCATATCATGTGTGTACTTTAAATATACTTGTCAGAACATCAGATTGATAGATTTAGTTCATTCAATTTGTATAATATATCTTCCATACTATCAGGTAAATGCAGTTCAAATTGTTAATCAAAATAGACAAATGAGGTTTACTTTTTAGGTGAAAAGTCTGGATTCCTTTTTCAATTTAAATAAACTAGAATACTTGTATCCCTGTGACAACTTCTCACTTCTAAATCCTAAGATAAATCAAAATATGGGTAGACATAGAGCCTTAAAATGAGTCTGTCACCTGGATGAAATAAGGCACCGTCCTATCACTATTTCTTACAGATGATCTTTATGCTTTGCTGTCACCGTCTCAAGAATTATACAACCTCATGGTATTCCTTTGTTCTTATACCCTGGGGAATGCATGTTGGGTGAGGATTGGCAAATGTAGGGTCTTCTTTTATAAAGTAGGAAAAATGCAAGGAGTGGTGACAAAGAATAAATGCTAACCTTAGATACATTTAGAGAAAAGGACACATAGAGCTTGAGGATTTGGGAAATGATTCCTTGAAAACTATACATACCCATGTACCCCTAGAAATATCTTAATGTACTCTCAGGGATCTGAGTCTCCCATTTTGAAGACTGGTGGTCTTGATAACAGTCTTCTGCATGATTAGAAAGGATTTTCCAATACCAAAATCATGAATTGAAAAAATACTTTGTACCCTTTATCTGTTCTACTATATTTAAGTTCTCTTGTAAGTACATAGAGTAGGATAAATTCATCTTCTATTGATGATGCTCCAAACGTTTGAAGATCCTCTGCTGCATCTCTGATGTCTTTCTATCTCTAAGATTAATATTTTTAGTTCCCTGAACTACTCATTATCTGTTACTGTTTTTGATCCCTTTACTTACAGTTACGCTCCCATAAAGGATACTCAAACTGATCAAAATTCTCCTGAATTTTGATGTCCAAATCAATATAATGCTCCCACTCTTAGGGATAAAATATTAATCCTAGTAATTTTCTATATAGTGTAAAATACTACCATTTACTGAATGCTTAGAATATGCTTAGTACATAAAATAACACTGCAGAGAAGATACTATTCTCATTTTACAGATGAGAAAACTGAATCAGAGTAAAACTAGGTAGCTTTGAACAAGGTCTAGAGCTTCAGTCATTACTTTGTTTATTAATTAATTGCTGGCTAGGATGGGACAGCAGTTGATTTAACAGCAGCATGGCAGCCTATGGAGTACACTCTGTAGGAATGCAGGAAAGTCCAGGTGGATGATTATGTAGAATGTCAGGACCCGAACATCCTCTGCAAAGCCCCTGTAAATCTGCAAGGGGCCTCACGTGGATCATGCTGCCGTGGTCTCAAATGATCTGCCTAGATAACCTGGTACATGCAGGGCTTTCCAAGTGGACTCTGCTCAGTCCAAGGGAATGTGTGGAGTGTCTGGTGGACTGCTGCTGAGGGAGTGGGGGAGACCTCCCAAATGGGGCTTTGTATCTCCCTTCCTCTGCCTCAATCAAACAGCTGTGCTTTTCTCTGACTTTCCTTGTTTATACTTGTAGATAGATAAAATTGAAATACGGATAGAATTAGAGTGTGTGCATGTGTGTGTGTGTGTGTGTGTGTGTGAGAGAGAGAGAGAGAGAGAGAGAGAGAGAGAATATGAAAAGAATACTAATTTTGGCATCAGTTTGCTTAGGTTTGATATCTATAATATACTTACTAATTAAGTGATTAAGCGACCTCGGCATGGTCTTTAGCTTCCATGAGCTTTAGCTTCCTCAGCTGACTTACAGCAGGTAGTCAAATGTTTTTGTTGAGCAAATAAGTGAATGAATGAATGAATATCATTTTTATTTTATCAAAAATAACTTTGCAAGGTTAGGTTAAGGATCAATGCTACTACAGCCTGGCACATAGTAGGTATTTTGAGATAATAATAGCAGCACTAGTTGTCATTATTGATTCAGTACCAAGAACCCATGTGGCACTTCTCTCTATGCTAGATGGAGATCTCTCATTGAAGTTGAGAGCAAGTATTATATGCTCTGAATATTTGGAAGGTGCCTAAGTCAAGAGGGCCTTTCCTATTACAAAGGGAAGATGCTGGGAATCTCAGAAGCTTTTTGGCCCTCTGATCTTGAAAGTGTGGCTTGAGAACTTTGGTGCTGAGAACAGGGACAGCGTGTTGTCTAGAAGAAGTCTTGCCATTGTGCCAGATGTTCCAAAATCATAGAGCAACTCAGTGGGCTCACTTCCTCTGGACCAAGAGGTGTGCATATTTACTGTCACTAGTGTTCCCGGGGCTTGGATTCTACTACCCAGTGACATCAAAGTCTATGTGCACATTCATTCTCTGGGTATGAACAAATTATTAAACTATATAGCCTATTCTTCTTGTAAGAGAAGGGGGGGGGAGTGTGCTGAGCTTTTGACCTGAAAATTGATGTCTTTACCTAAATCGTTTCCAGTTAAATACTATTGTCTTGTGGATCACATTCATCTGCTGTAGATTATAAGTTCTACAAAGCAAGACCTTGTCTTTTCATAGGTTGTGTAAAATGGTACAGACACTTTTAGCACTCATGGCATAACAGATGGTTATCATTTATAACAAAAGAATAAGAACAATGGCAGCCTACTCACATGTCCTAGAAGCTTGGTGTGCAAAGGAACCTATAATAAATAATACTTATATTATTTATATACATTACAATATATTGTAAAGCTATGCATGTTTCTCACTGGGAAAACCAGATAACTCATTCTCCCAAGTCTAGAAAACAGACCAGTGAGAGTTAATTCTAATTATGTAAAGATTCTTTGCTTTACAAGACAGTTTTTCTAAAGAGTCTCTTTAAATAGCCACATCTCTTTTTTGGAGTATTCAAAATTGGATTTGCCTTACAAAATGTTGATTAAACTCAACTTTTCAGGAGCAAAGAGAGTGTACAAAAATGGGGCATTGCATGTCAAGCGTTAATGGTGAAGTCTCACTTAGTGATCACAAGGCTCACCATTCCATCCCCTGAGCCCATCAAAGTCAGAATGTCCAAATATGGCAGGTGGCTTTTACAGGGCATTGGGTGCCCTCATTCTAGGCAGGAAAGCTAAGCCAGCGCTGGGGTCACTGGCCATCATTAACAATGTGAATCTGGCAGCCAAGGGCATTAATCTGTGCTCTGAGACGTTCTTGCATTATTCAGCATGTACTGATATTAGCTTAAATAGGGATAACTTTTTTATTGGGACAATTATGAAGACAAATCTGATGGCTTTTATTCAAATGAATGAAAACAAAATTTTGAGGAGAGATGATGCATTTCTTCCTTCATATGTAAGTCATGAGCAAGGAGAGGAAAAGGAGAGATTGGAGTAGGACCAGATAGGAACACAGGGTCAAAAGGGACCCCCAGATTACAGACAAACAAACTTTTGCTCCCTGTGTCAAACCCTCTTTTTTATAAAACCGTCTACTAGCAGGCAGATAGGGAGGTGTTGGTCATCCCTGCTGTCTCCCAGTTTGGATGCAGAGTAGCAAAAAGCAATATTTACTGCACCACTCAATTTTGCAAGTAAATATGTTAGACTCAAAGGTGGGAAGAAAACGAGACAGTGAGAGAAGAAGGAAGGGCACATTTTATAAGACAATGGAATGTTTCCTAAGATCATACAGTGTCTTTACGGCTATTCCAAGCTGGTTCCTCCTATATAAAAATGAGAATACTTCATTTTAAAGTTGCCTACTGTAACCTGATGTACTGTTCATGTATTTCCAAAGGCCCTAAAGCAAGAGTTGATTAATCTCTGCCTAGATTTAGGCAGGCTGATGAGAATCTTGCAGGAAGTTCTATCTGTTTCGCTGAAAGGCTATTGTTAACACTACCGCAAAGTAAGGGGTACACTCAAAATTTTCATAGGACAGTTTATTTCTGTACTCCTCTGAGTTGTTTTTGCCTTCCTGTCTTATAAGCCTTGTGTGTGCTTTGTGTGCTCACGAGAGCACACAAAGCACACATTAAAAGAGAATGAATGTTGAATATATGGAGTGGGTTTTGGGCCTGAAGATGAGTGTGTGAGTGAGTAGAGGAGAAACATGAGTCAGGTGGAGTGAGAGGTAAGTTGAAGACTCTGGTGGAGAGGAAAACGGTTAATTTGCATTGTTCGTGACTAAATACGTGTTCAGGTTTGTATTTTATGCTCTGCCACACGCGTTCAGAAATGCCCTTCTCATTTCTCATATTCACGCAGTTTCCGTACAGAACCAGGCCAGCATAGACAGGCTTGCAGAGGAGAACAATCCTCATCAGCCGAGGAGAGAGAGAGAGAGAGAGAGAGGAATCAAATGTGTACCCGGGGGGGGGGGGGGGGGGGAGATGGCTCTCTGGGGTGTAAAAACGTGTTCCTGGGACCATGTGGAAAAGGGTTGAGGGCAGGGCTTCCTCCTTCCGAGGCATAGGAGTGCAGAGGTGGGCTGCTCCCGGTGCCACGGTGGGGGTTGCTCCTCGCATGTAGCCCCTGGCAGGGGAAGGACAGGGAACTAGGAATGCGTGTGGCAGAGGCTCACTCTGCCAGGACGAGATGTTGGGGTATGAGGGTGGGGTGGGGGCCCGAGGGGTGGCTTGGAGCCCTAGCGGTGGCTGCCTGACGTCACCGGCCTCTCTGGCAATAGGCTGCGAGCTGAGCTCCCCGAAGCGGCGGCGGCAGCGGCAGCGGCAGCCGGGCTCGGTCGCCGGCCCCTTCACTCCGCGCCTTCTGCAGCCGCCACTGCAGCCGCGCGGCGGGGGCTCCCTCCCTGCAGCCAGCTAGTGGCCCAGGTAAGGGACGCGGTGCCGCTAAAGGTCCCAGCTGCCGGGTGGCGGGGCGCGAGAGGGGCGGCCTGCGCAGGCCCCCCCGCGGCAGCCTCGGCCCCCACCCGGCCCGGCCCCGGCTCGCGCGCCTCCCCTCTGCTCCGCAGTGCAACAGTTTGCAGCTGCCTCTGGAGAAGGGCGGGCGAGGGGCTGTGCTGCGCGCTGCGGGTCTACCCGGCTCGGGTCCCCGCACAGAGCCTCGGCTGGGGCTGGGAAGGCTGGAGGGGAGGTCCGTTCCCCAAACTTTGCGAACGAGAACCCTCTGCCTTCCGTTTCCCGTCCCCCTAGAAAGAAGCAGGATACTGCCGAGTGCGGGGCACAGGGAGACGGAGAGAAGGGGGCGTTTGCGGGGACGTGCTTTAGCTGAGAAAAAGGTGTTTCAGCTGCCTTTTTTTTTTTTTTTTTTTTCCTGGTGTGTGTGGGGGGAGGTACCAGGGAAGGAGGCAGAAGAAAGGATGGAGCGCGATCCAGCGCGGCAGCCGCGGCCACGGACAGAGGCGGAGTAGGATGTGGTTGCTGTGGTGCCCCCATGGGAATGGGACTTGAGGGCTCTGAAGCCGGCCAGGGAAGAAGAGTCTGGAGGGGGAGGGAGGAGCAGGCAGGACTGCGTACCCGGAGCCCGCTCGCCCGGCGGCCGGGGTGGGTGCAGGGAAGGTAGGATCCAGGGGGAGACATCCACCGGGAGGGCGAAGGAAGGGGGAGAGCGGGGCTCGGGCGGCAGGGACCGCGTTCCGGGGCGGCGGTGTGTCTGTTGCAATTAGAAAGTTGTGGGGGCGCCGGGAGCTGCCTCATCTGCTGAGTAATCTGGCTCTCGGCGGGGCGGGCGCAGACCCCTTGCCAGCGGGGGGCGAGGGCGCGCGGCCGGGGGCGGGCGGGGTCGGCGGCTGCGGAGCAGGCGGGCAGCGCCCGGCGGACGCGGGGTGCCCGGGGGCCGCGCCTTCGGCCCTCCGCGCCCCCCAGGGCAGCGGCCGGGGTCCTAACTGAGCCTGTTCTCTCTGCAGCCTGGTGCCTTGGGAAAGGAAGAGGGCGCGCGGACACGCGTTCCAGGCGGGGTCGGCGAGGATCTCCCGGGCGCCGCTCGCTTCCCCGCCGGCTTGCTCGCCCGCGGCTGCTCCCTCGGCCCTTCGCCCGCGCGCGCATCCCCTCCCGCACCAGGGAGTAGTTCTGGGTGGCGTGGGCTCCGTCCTCTTCTTGGCTGGTGGGAACCGTGTGCCTGAGAGAGGAAGTCTGGTGGGCCCGGCCCCTCCCAGCCCAGCGCCGATGAGTGCCCGGGCGCCCAAGGAGCTGAGGCTGGCGCTGCCGCCGTGTCTCCTCAACCGGACCTTTGCTTCCCCCAACGCCAGCGGCAGCGGCAACGCCAGTGCCCGCGGCCCGGGTACAGGCGCCAGCGGAGGCGGCACCTGCATCACGCAGGTGGGACAGCAGCTCTTCCAGTCCTTCTCCTCCACGCTGGTGCTGATCGTCCTGGTCACCCTCATCTTCTGCCTCATCGTGCTGTCCCTCTCCACCTTCCACATCCACAAGCGCAGGATGAAGAAGCGGAAGATGCAGAGGGCTCAGGAGGAGTACGAGCGGGATCACTGCAGCAGCAATCGCGGCGGCAGGGGGCTGCCCCCGGCGGGCGGCCAGGCCCCAGCCCAAGCCAAAGAAACCCGGCTGGAGAGGCAGCCCCGGGACTTTGCCTTCTGCACCCCCTCCGACGCCTCCTCTTCGTCTCTGTCCCCTGGCCTCCCGTGCCAGGGTCCCTGTGCTCCTCCGGCTCCACCACCCGCCCCCAGTCCGCAAGGAGCACAAGCAGCCTCCTCCTGTTTGGACACAGCTGGCGAGGGCCTTTTGCAAACGGTGGTACTGTCCTGATCATTTAGCCCCCTCTTCCCTCCCCTTCCTCATCTCCAGCATCTTTGCCGTCCTTGCTTTCTCCCCCTCCATCTTTCCTCTTCCACTTTTCTCTGGCCTCCCTCTCTTTTTCCTTCTTTCCGTCTCTGCCCTCCCCTTACTCTGTTTCTCCTCCGCCGAGGCACTGTGCGGTATTTGTAAATATTGGGCGAGGAAAGTCTCGGAAGAAGAAATAACGCTGATAATACTTTATTATTAATATTTATAGTAATTATTATAATACTAATAACACAATCCAAGCGCATGACAAATCACATAATTTCTCATTGTCAATGAAGGATGCGTCTTCCCTCTCCACCCTGCACCCCCCCCACACACACACACAATAAGGAGGAGAAACCGCACAAGCTACCAAATATAAAAGAGGCATTGATTCCTGGAGCAAAGGGAGTGGAGGGGGCCCGGTGTGTTGTACATAGCTGTCAAGTTAAGGTTCAGTTACCTTCCCTTCCTTCCATCTCCCCCCACCCCCACCCAAGCTTTCACTTTTCCTTCAGCTTCCCTCCTTCCCCATTCCCACCTTCCGCCGGGCTCAGGCAATAGTACATTTTAAAGAAAATGTCTACATTAAGCACCAGAACTACAAGAGGCCACAGAGACAGTCCCAGACAAACGTGTATGACATGTACTGGTCTCTGGTCAGCCCTCTTTCTCACCCCTTAGTTAACCATTCCTTTTTCCAGGACCAGGCATTTAAAAATTTACTTTTAGAAATGTCCCTCGCTGGCCGAAAATCTTTAAATGGGTTGAAAGAAAAGAAAGAAAGAAACAGAAAGCAAAAGAAGAAAGAAAGAAAGAAAGAAAGAAAGAAAGAAAGAAAGAAAGAAAGAAAGAAAGAAAGAAAGAAAGAAAGAAAAACAACATCTGCTGCTTTAGCTCTCTGCCCCGCCCCCAGCTGTTCACCTTTGACTTGTGGCATTTTCGGGATTCATAAAGGATCCAGAAGCTGTCCAGACAGGTGTGGTGCTGAAATTGCTTCACAGGACTGGTTTCTTTGGTTGTGTAGGCAGAGGAGGGGCTGTTTTGGGAAGTGACTATTTTAGCTTTTTGTTGGTTTCTTTCTTCTTTTTCTACGATCGGGTTTGCGTGTACTATTGGTTTTATTATTAAACATTGCATAAGTTAACCTTTTTTTGTACAAAAAAAAAAGTACTAGGTGATGTGCAGTACTGAAAGTGCAGTATCTAACCAACCAGAATGTTTCTGTTTAATTTTTAGAGCAAGTGCACCTTTGTTATATATTTATTATATTGGTACCAAATACAGAAACAAACTATAGTTCTGTACTACATCCTCCAAACTGTATAGTCTTGTTCTTAATTTCCAGCTGTTGATATAATGGTTACCACTGGATGAGCAATTCAGTGGGCAGGCCTGGCTTCTGCTGTTTCCAGAAGTGTTCTTTTGTACCTTATTCTGTAGTAGACTGTTATAAAAAGATAACACATATGTTTTCTTTTTTTCTTTTGCGAGTAACAGAGACAACCACAACAGAAAACAAACAAATAATGGATGTGCAGGAATGCCATCTATTAAAACATGGTTAATATTTAAACAGTGCCTGTAGTCCTCCCTGCATGCAATTACCACCTGGAGGCAGTGGTGTGTGTGCTTGCTTGTACTGTATGTGTTTGGGGGTGAGACTGGTGGGGATATTGGGCAATTTGGATGACAGGACATGCAAATTTCATGAGAAGTTAAACCCAGTAACTACTTGTAGGATAAAAAAAAATATATGAAGCTTGTTAGTAAAAAATTTGTGCCTGCATCTGAGATGCAGTGAAGGAAAGGCTCTTTTCTCTTTCTCAGTCTGGCTTACCTACCTTCACTGGATACACACACACAAAAAAAATAGTTGAGAGAAAAACAAAGTGAGAGGAAAGATCAATATTTTTATTCTCTCTCCTGATGCCAGAGAAGGCCATCTATGTTTGAAATGGGGTCCACCTATGGTTATTTACCACTTTGTTTCCCTTGGACTGATGATAGAAGGAGCCAGAAGCATATTGCAATCTTAAATATATGCAGTGGCATCCTTTCTTGGGAACCAATTTTTTTGACAGCTATTTAAATATTTGGATAATATATGAATGAAAATGAATCAATCAAAAAATTCTTATCAACCCGCACGGTGTAAGGCAACAGTGCCCCTATGTGCATCCCTCTTCCAAATAACTATTAATTCTAGGTTCTCTGTGTTGGTTCCAGGCTTCTGTGCTCTTATCTAGAGAAAAATATTACCTCTGAGGTTTTAGGTCATCTGTTAAATTGCCCAAGCTCAACCTGCATCTTTTATACAAATAATTTAATAAGCTTAACTTTAACCGTCCATTAGATATTCACTCACGTCCTTTCCTGAAACACAGAGGATCATCATTTAAGCATGCCATGTTGTAATATTAGGAAGACCAGGTATAATCTTTGGGTTCAATATATTAAACAATGAACCAGATTCTCTCCAGTGCCTTAGTCACTTCCTAGTAATAGGTAAAAGAGTGCATTAACTCCCTCAGGCCACTAGGGAATCCTTTAGTGCATCAGAGCTCCACACTGTACATCAGAATGACTAAGGCACTGTGAGGAAGAAAGTCCATTAAGTTTTGTGGCTCACCCTCATCCAGCTGTAGCCCTTTAATACCTTATTACAGAATGACTTTTGGACTTGAAATTTGAACAGAATCAGGGACTCAGAAGGGAGCTTCCTCATTTCCAATAAGCTCCACTAAGTGCATGGATATTACTTTCTCCCTCTTGTTTGGTGCACTTCTTACAGTGAATAATTTCCCATTTTATTGAAGCAATAAGATGTTCTGTTGTGAGCAGTGCTGGATGATGATTCCATTTCCTTGGTGCTGAAGCTACTCTTACGTTCTTGCCTTATGAATCACAGTGCATTCAAGGCATGCAATAATAATCCCCTTCCAAGGAGCAGCCTGTACACTCTAGGGGGTAATTATGAAATTGTCCTATATAATTTTTCCCCAAAGAAATAGAGGAAACAGGAGAAATAAAAGCATTATGTATACTGTTTAAAAAACATCTTGATACCTCTAAACATGGGCACACATCCATAATATGCTCTTATTGTGCACCTTTAAATATGTATGCCTTTCTCCATTAACTGACTGTGGTTTAATATTTTTAACAGTGCTCTTTGTAAAGATGATGTGGTTTGTGAGTCAAATTTCATGCTGAGTTTCATATACTCAGAATTCTAAGCTTCTGGTGGTGTCACTTGAGATTTTTTATGAGATAGTGAATTACATGAAATTCTAGTAATACCAGTCCCCACACCAAATCATTGCAATAAGCACATACCCAAGCAATTTGCACAGACCCTGTTTAGAGCATTGCATCTTATTGAGCTCAATTGACAGTCTCAGGAGTTTGGGATGCTACCAACAGGGCATTTTGGATTTCATTTATATGAAACAAAAGGCAATCTGGAAATAGCTAAATTTATTTTAAGGATTTTATTCACTGATGTCCCGTCAAATGAATTGCTTCAAATCCCTATAGCTACAGCTCAACTTCTGCACTTGCTACTCAGTATTAATAAGGTGGCATGCTTGATTCTTATTGTTTTTAAAAATGAGAAAATTGGAGAGAGAATACCATTATGTCAACTGTATGGGACTCTGAATCTTAAAGATGTAGATGAATATAATCTTCTTTAGAATTTATATACACCCATAGATATGTATTTATATATGCATACATTTTGTACAAATTTACAATGGACTTTTTGTATTCTCTTTTCTGTCGTTACAAGAATGAGATGGAAACCAAATTGTTGTTCCATCCTCTTATCCAGAGAGGATACTGAGAAGTCAGGTATATGCATGTACGTATTTCTCTGGGGTTAAATCCGAATGACTTTCTCTTTATTTAATGAAAGGGGAGAGTCTTGTTTGGCTCGGGGAGTTGGTAATTAGATAAGCTTCCTTTCCTAGTTAGTAACTCAAATGTAGCAATGATAATGAACTTGTGACCATGCCTATGTGGTCTAAATATCTAGATGGAAAGCAAAAATATCTAGAGGAGCTTTAGAGCTATCTAGACCACAAGCCTGGATTGTGGCTTGATTTTTTTTTTTTATTTTCAGCCTATATGTTGTGTGGAAATACAATTTATATCTGCATAGCTAAAGGTAAAGTGAAAATATGACCATTATCTGTTTAGTTTGGTATGTAGTTTTTGGAAAATATGGATAAATTAGCTTTTTAAAAAACATTTTGGCATCTGACTTTTCCACCATTTCTATCTATATCAATTGAATTAATTAGATAATGGTTAAAATTCCATTTTTTCCATTAAATGCTTTTCTGTGGGTGACAGTTGTGGAAGTTAAAGGTTAAATTAGAACCAGAAACTTTAATCTAGTCTGGTCAGGCTCCTCAGGTCCATTCCCCTGTGAATCTGGACTTTAAATCTGAATTTGAAAAACCACTCTTCTGGGCCATGCTTCTTTTGAAATTAGTGATTGTGGCTCACAGATGTTTTAGTTCATATTAGAATGAACTGACCTATCTATAGAGGGGTATTTAATCATGAATTGAACATCAGTCTGATTTGGTTTCTGATTTACTTGATAACATTTGAGAAACAGCTTTGATGACTTGACATCAATACTTATTAATGTCACCAACCTAGTAATACAATTGGTGCCATGTAGGAATGCTTAGCTAAGAATAAGAATTTAATTAACTTTAATTGAGGACAATGTCTTATCAAGGTAGTTCTACCTGTTTGAAGCAGGGATACTTGTGATCTCATTGGGTTGTTTTCATAGGGAGATTAACAACAATAATGACAAAAGCAACAGAAAAACTGATTTTTGAACTCAAATATATCCAACAGACAGAATAAAACAGATATTAGAATTCATGGAAAATTTGTTTTGCTTTTCTATCAATAAAAGAGTTTTCTTGTTTAATTGGCTTTTTGGACACTATTTCCTTATTAGTTTATATAATATAATAAGATTATAAAACTACTCTACTGTCCTCAGAGGCTCAAAGAAATTAGTTTTTATTTTTAATTATTTCTCATCTGAACTTCTTCAAAACCAACTACATCAAAAAATGGAAGTTTATAAATTTTAGTATCACCCAATAAACTGAGTCCTGTCCAATAATTTAGCAGTCCTTTTAGGCAGATGTTCAGGCTCTGTGGTCATATACTTAGTCACTCAGATTTCCTCTTTTTCTGCCTTCTCTAATATAATCAAGTATATGGGGAAAGGATATGATTGACATGATTTTGTGGTGGTTAGGGAAATGGGAAGCCTCACATTCATGTAAATTCTTTGGGTCCTGCTGAACTCTGCTGCAAGTAGTTGATTAGAAGTGCTCTCCAGTCTGAGATGCTATTGTCGTTTCTGGCTTTTGTGCTGACATTCACCACTGCAGTCTTAATGCCCGCCCCCCCCCAATCCCTTCCCCCCAGTCTCAAATCATCTCCCACAGGAGTATGTATATCCTGCCATCCTTAGGTCCAGCAGGACTCTCACACTTTGTTTTCCTGCAGATATAGGAACTTCTGGATATCCTTCATGCCATTAACCTACTACTGAGAAGCATGGCAACACCTGCCACTGCCAACTCAGTTCAGCTGGTCCTGCTCCATGTCAGATGGTATTATGAATTAGCCCTTACAGTTCCACTCTGGTACTTTCCAGAGGGGTGGGGTTGCCATTAAGCCCGAATCCTTGGGCTTCTCAAAAAATATTTACATGTTTATGAAGCACCATCTCCTCTTTTTGTCTATGGAAGAGAGAAGCATAAAAGCTTTCACGGCTGCCTGTCTCACTCTTCTGTCTCATTTTTTTCTCAGAATTACCCCAGACTACAAGAAGCAGATTTTCCTCTTAATACCCCCTTTTATCTACCTGAGATTCCTTCTACTATAGGTGACACCCACTTCTGCAATGGGCTTTGTCTCTTTCCTGACTTCAGCCTAATGACTAGCCTTTAATGGCAATTAGGGTGTAGGAGACAGAGAGAAGCTTATTGATAAGGGATCCTAAATTGGGAGATATTTGAAACATACAATGCTACCATAGTAAACCTTTGCATTCCTGAAAGGACATTAACTCATGATTAAGGCCCTACTCTCCCCTTTCCTAGAAGGTGAGAGCTTGATTATTAACCTATGCTTATTTCTTTGTGACCTTCTACCCAATCCCTCCACGTTTGGCTAGAAAAATCTCCATATGGATTGAATCCTTTACTTTGTATCACTATTCGTTCTCCAAGAGGGCACAGCCTCTTCCCAATACTGGTCCATTACGTCACTCTATCTCCAACCTTAGTAGCTGCAGATTGCATGCTAGAAATGTTTTCCTTGAGCCAGGAAAACTTCTAGTGGATGTTGAATTCTGGAGTACAGATGAATAGCTTTCTTTACCAAAAGGTGGCAGGAAGTATGGATTGGTGCCACAATGTAATCTCTAACTATGGTCTACTTCAATCCCAGGAGGTAAATATTTTTCCACCTCAGTTTTTTGGTTCAAGAGAGGGGATGGGTATTTATTCAGCTAGGTCTCACAAGAGGAGGTCTGACAATGGACCTACTCATGGGCCTTTCTGGGTTGACTTCATTAATTAAATACTAGGTGGGTATTGTCTTTCTTTTTAGTTGTTGAAGTCCAATCTCTCTTTCCAATAATGCCTCTCTAAATATGACTCAGTCTGAATTGATGCTGTTAGTATTGGGCATTCCTCTCTGAAAAGTTGGTTCTACTTCTCAAAAAACTTTACAGACCAAGAAGGGGCTCTAGTGATAGGTTTTCTTATCCCCTCTTTTCTACTTTATGCTGGCCATTCTCTACCTGCATCTACAAATTTTCTCTCTCCCTAGGTCATGGCTCTGACTTAGGATTTTTAATTTTAGCCTAAACATTTATAGTGACTCTTTGGTAAAAAAAAAAAAAAAAAAAAAAAAAAAAAAAAAAGAATTTGCTCTATATAGATTCTTAAACAACCTGAGAAATACCCTGAAATGCACTGAGATGTCAAAAATATTCACCTTTCATATATAGGTATAAGCAACACAAACGTGACTACTCTGTCTTCCTATGATTCATCTTCTTTCTCACAGGGACCAACTTGCTGGGTAGCCCTTTTAATTAAATTTTCAGGCTCTCAAATTTTCTCTTCTCTGCTCCTTTCCACGGTAATGTCTGGGAATGATTTGTGTTATATGATGGTAGCTGAAGGGGAAGTTTCCTCAGACCCATGCAATCTTAAACAAATCTTTTCTGGTCTGTGCTGCGGAGTGGCCAGTCTTGTCTGCTTCCTGGGTTGTACCCACCACTGGAACCTAAGATTCCGAACTTTTTTATATAGTCTCCTCAAATCTGAGTCTACCGTGGTTCTTTTATGTCAAATGCAAGATTTTGCTGTTTTTGCTGTGTTTAGGCATCTCTGGGCCCCTTCAACTGGGACAAATGAGCATCTCTGAGTCCTTTAGTGCATCCCATTTGGACCATGGAAAATAAGACTTCTACTTGCCTAGGGTCACCACCACTGTCACAGTGGCACTGCCTTTCTGTAGGGGAGAAGAAAGTACTGTAGCTATCTCTAGTAATGGTTTCCCCTAGTATGGCCAGGGAGATTTTCTAAAGCCCCTCCTGGTCTCAAAGTCCTCAGACTCTCTGATCCTATCAGAATACTTACCATTGGATCTCTCTCTATAGCTGTTTGTCTCTGAATCAAGGACAGTCAAGGACTTTGGGGACCAAAAGCTTTGGAATCTGCCCTCCTCAAATATTAGAGGGAATATCAACAGAACAGATATGATAGTGGTCACAAAATGGGATATAGAGACACCAGATGGAATGTAACTTCAAAAATCCTGCAACAAAAGAAGGTTTGAATTAATAGGGGTGGGGATGAAGAATCCTGGTATATTTGGGAATATATTAGGTTATGGAATTGATGGAGTTGGTGATTAATAGATGCTTGATGTGAGGGAGATGAAGCAAAAAGAGAAGGAAAAAGGAGGGAATAGATGGATACTTTCTGTTTTGTTGATTAGGGCAACCTGGGCCTGTGTGCTGCTTGTGTTATGAGTTGGGACAAAATTAATCATTAGTAATGAAGGTTCAAATGGAGCGCTGGGCTTTGCTGGCACAACCTGGGTGGGTTTGTTCCCGGGCCATGCTCAGAATGTGGTGAAGCCTAGTTCTATGGAGCAGCCTGCAATTTGGCATATGAGCTTCAAGAAATAGCACTGTCATTATCATGTAATTCCTGGATGACTACTCATCGTCTGTCAGGTTGGAGGAGTTCTCCTCTCCGTATGTCTGGAAGTGTTTGTGTTCTGACATTAGCTTCTAGGGCATTTGTTGCAATTCTGAGACATGCCTGCAGAGAATTGTGTGAAGTTATACAGGATCTATGATAAACTCTGCTTGGCTCTCTTAGAAGAGAGAAATAATCAGATATGACACCATTGGCAGTGATAAGAATCTATATGCTGCTGAAAAGGAATCCTAGGGTGTTGGTGAATTTGTTGAAATACCAATACAACCAGTATTATGGAGAAAGGCATGGTTCTCTCAGTTGGTAGTCATGAGACCTTGGACAAGTGCCTTACCTTTCCATGCTTTAGTTTGTGAAGGCTTGTTCTGTGAATTAAATGAGAAAATAAATGCAAAGGTCTACCAAGAGTGGGAAGTGAGTGCCTGATAGTTCCTATTTTTGCTGCTTTTATGAGATTAGGCGGCAAAGGGAGAGCATAGTTTTCTGGTAGATCATTAGTAGCAAACTCATGTTCTCTGCTCTAACAAGACATTCTAGTCTCTAGCAAAGTGCCTGGCATATAGTAGTTATTCAGTATAAATGTTGTTGAATAAACAAGCGAATGAATCAATTGAAATTCTATGGATTCATGCCTGGTGAAGTACTGTGATACTACTGTAGGAATCTAGTCTGAATCATACCAGCAACAGAAAAGCAAAAATTAACAGAATATTTGTGACAGTCACTAATTTCACCTGACTCATGGATGGCAATCAACATGGCATCATTGAGATCTTTGGCATTTTCAATGATATGTATCTTGAAAGAAATGTTTGGCAGATATAATGCTTCTCCATCACACACTATCCCTACTCATGCTTGTGTGAATAGCCCAGCAAACTTGTTTTTATGACCTGAGCCTTAATACTTCTCATGGCTGGTAGAAGAACAGTGAGTCAACCATAGGAACTGGAGCCAAATGAACATTTGTTGAAGGAAAAGATTCAGGAAAGCAGTTGCCTGGGATTTCTCGGTGTCCATCAGTTCTTCTTCACTGAAGGAGATGCTAAAGAAGAAGGTAGGACCCAATCCTCTCAAAGAGATTAATGACACAATTTGGGGGGCAAGACTTCTAGAATGAAATAACACAAGCAAAACCAAATTCATGTTACAATTATATAAATAATAAGCCAAGTTGAATGAACACAGGCTGACCATTTATTATATAATCTTCTTTCACTCTCTTGTTCAAAACAGGAGCCATAGGATTCCACTTACATGTAGACAGAGAAATCTGGATCTGACAGCAAGATTTGGAGTTGAGGCAAAGAGAGGCTTAGGCTCTGTTCCTTTGGACTAGAAAACGTGTCACTATCCCTCAGTGGTAATGCAAACTACAGGCCTTTGGCAGATTTGCTGCAATTTATCATTCCTCTTTTTAATCCTTTCACCTGCCCCAACATGCTTTTAGGCTCTCTAAACTGCCTAGTGTCCCGATCTGTGCCCTACTTCCACTTTAAGATCTATCCTCCTCTTTTTGGGTTGCTGGACCCAATGCCAACCTAGGGAGGGGGATGTCTCCCCTACCAGTGACAAGCAATTCTTTGGCACCAGCTGGGTGTCCTACAATTCAACTAAATTCTAACATGGTCTACCTGGAGATAGCATCAAATCTCATGGATAAAGGGCTCCATCCTACAAGACTGTCACCAGCCCCGCTTCAGATGCCAGTGGCAAGACCAGGTTGTTACCTGTACTTCTGACTTAACCAGTTACAAATCAGCAGCTCGCAAGACCTCTTCTCAGGTTTAATTAATTTGCTATAGCAGCTCACAGACCTCAGAGAGACATTTTACTTATGAGGTCATAGCTTATTATGAAAGGATGTAACTTAGGAAGAGCAAGATTGAAGAAATGCACAGGGCAAGGTATGGAGAAAGGGTGTGGATTTCCATGCTCTATGATTGCACCACTCTCCCCAAATCTTCACATGTTCACCAACCTACAAGTTCTCTGAACTTTATCCCTTTGGGTTTTTATGAAGGCTTTATTATGTAGGCATGATTGATTAAATCATTGGCTACTGATTATTGATTCTACCTCCAGCCCTTTTTTCCTGTCCCCCGCTCTAGCCCCCCACATTGGACTGACAGTTCCAATCCTCTAACCACATGGTTGGCTCTACTGAAAACTAGTCCCCATCCTCCTTTTTTTTTTTTTTTTTAGTCCCCATCCTTCTGTGCTTTGTTCCACCCCAGGTCACTTCATTAATATAGCAAAAAAGACACCTTAATTACTCTCAACACTTTGAAAATTTTAAAGGTTTTTGAGAGTTGTGAGCCAAGGACGATGGATTAAGACCAAATATATATGAGAAATATATATATGGTCATCTGAATGACCAATTATATATTTTTCTTATAAATCACAATATTGTACTTCTCAAAGTATAATACTTTCTGTTTAGTATTGTGTAATACTGTTAGGACCACTGTCTCTCTCTGAAAATTCAATATGAATGCGTGTTCCTCTTGTAACATTATCTGACTCTTCCTTCTCAGAACTGTACTCTGCTATATTGAGCATGTGTATTTGGTATCAATAATGACAATCAATAATTTAAGATAATATTTTCGTTTTCACAGAAGCCTACAGTGCCTTAGATAGAAGGGCATATTTCAAGGCTGGACTTTGGGTGCCGGAGTGTTGGTCTTAAGACCCTTGAGATCTGATCAGGGAGGTAACCACTTAATCAATTCAGCACTCAGCAGGTAACACCCAAATTAAGACCTATAAAAGCCTCTGGCCTTTAAAAAAAAAAAAAAAAAAAAAAAAAAGTGGCTTCCCAGTCTATCTTCCTCATGTAATTTAATGCAAAAATAATGCAAAACTGTAAAATAAATAAGGAAGCCATTAGTAAAGTTCTGTTTTTTTTCTTATGGCAATGATAATACTTTGTTAAGGTAATAATTTTTATTTTTTCATGCTCATACTGCCTGATGGAAACTCTAGCCAGCACCAAGCAGACCTAATGGAGGAAGTTGGCAATTTAGTGCCACCTCTCCAAAGGCTTACATTTTTTATCATGACTGAGGGGCTATCTGTGGAAAATGTATCAACAAACCATCTAAAGCTTCTGGGCTTGCTCTTCAAGGAAGGGACATCTTTGGATTCACATAAGTGTGGTTCCCCCTATGCAGGGAGGGAATACTGGGGCCATGGGGTCTTGTCAGGCCTGGTTGACACTGATTTCTATACTCTCTGTCAGGTTTGAGGGTCACCTTGGCTAGGTGGAAGCAAGAGTGTCCTCACCCCTGCAAACTCTGATCTTCGCCTTTGTGGATGCTAGAACTACTTCAGGAGCTTGTCCAGGGCCATCAGTCATCACTGACTTAGGTTCCCTTGGATCACTCCGTCTGTGGGCCTACAGTAGAATCTTCCCAGGCTTTGTTCCCCTTCCTTGAATGCAGAAGAAAGCAAGTCAGGGACAAAATATCCAGGGAGACCCTGTCTTAACCTAACAGAGCATCATTTACCTTTATTCTCATTCCTTGTAAAAATGTATCAACTTCATTTAAAGGAAGGGACACTTTAGCATCACTTAGAAACTATCCTATCAGATATAGGATGGGTGTTTTGTTCGTGCCTGTTTTGTGTTTAACCAAGATATCTCAGTTAACCTTCAGGATAAACTTTTTTGGGGGGTTTTACTCCTGTTTTATAGATGAAAAACTGAGATATTAAGTAATTCCCACAAGATCACCCCACTTGTAAGTGATCGAGTCTGGATTTATATTAAGGTTTGCCTAATTCCAAAGCCCCTCATTTTTCTTTTCTATGCTGCTAGAAGAAAATACCATTCCTGTGGCTTCTCTTATCAATTTCAAATAACTAAATTATTTCTGTGACACCTCAATAATAAAGGGACATGACAAAACAAAAATATATGTCCAAGAGCACTCCTCAAGATGTGGTACAAGAACCCATGTACATCAGAATCTGAGTGTGTGGAGAGGGGGAAGATTACCAACCTACTGAATTTACAGGTGATCTGGGATTGGCCCAGTACTCGCTGAATCTGAATCTCTGGAAATATTTCTTAGGAAAATGCACGTTTAGCAAAGTCCTCATGTGATGGTTAGTACAAACTAAAATCACCATCCTAAAGGGGTGCCTAATGAAGAAGAATGAGGACTTTGAGGGAAATCTGTACATTTTATCAAGATCAGAAAGGGAAACAACTTATTTTTCAGGTTTCTATGGAGATCATATGCTCATTTTTTATTTTACTGGTGGAACAGAGGTGCTATTTCTCTGTGTACTAACACACAGCACTGGAACTGAATGGAATTACCCAGCTTTTTTAGCCTGATTCCTTTTTGTTGGCATGAAAAAGACAAAAGAACCTCATGGCCCTCAGACCCTGATATTAAGAGTCAATAGATCTGGCAATGTCTCTCCTTCACAAAGGCAAGTAAATAGAATTATGCAGATTGAGTTGGCAAAGTCATTGCCTCTGAAACAAGCCCAAAAGCCACAGACACCCACCAAATTGCATAAAACAGAGCTGTGGCCAAGAGGAAGTACATGGCAGCTCTGAATGCAGTAAAATAAAATGCTGCCAATATGGCTGTTGGTATATTAGCATCACTGGTGGAAATCATCAGTTACTCCTTTAGGACTGGAGAAGGTCATATGCTATATCAGAAATATTAATAAAATCATTATCTTTCTAGAAGCCAGATAGAGAGGGAAACTTTCAAATTAGGCTTGGGTGGAGGGAAGACTGAGGAAAGATGCTTCAATTAAAAAAAAAGCAAAACAGTGGGGCTCTTAGCTATCCAGTGTTTGAAGAGACTGGTATCAAGTATTTGGTAGAGATTTGAGCTTACTTTTGTTTTTTTAAAATAATGTAAATGGGTTTTTTGGAAATGTTTCATTATGATCTATTCCGTAATAACGAGCTGCCTGACTGATGCTAAGAATTTTATTTTTGTTATCTCAATCATTCTTCAAAAAACCCTGCGAAGTGGGCATTGTCCTCACCCAAAAACTGCTGGGGGAGAAAGCAGGGCTTGGGGAAGGTGAATGGCTTGCCTGTGACTACATGGTGAGTCGTGGAGACCATCTGGCCCCACAGCTCTGGTTCTGGCTGATTCACCCAATTCCTGCATAGTCTCTGCCTCCCCATCCCAGTTCTTTGCTAACAGCAGGCGATGCCTCATCCAAAATGAGGATTCATCTTGTGTGTGTGGCTGCTCCATGAATTTAGCAAGATCTTGCCACTGTTTTTGAAAATGGCCCATAGCAAGGGGTTTAAACTCTCTCCCAGCTTATGCACTGTACCTGTCCCTGCTTTCTGAGGAGCTGGACAGGTGCCAATGACCCATTTTTAAAGTGTGATCGGCTATGGCAAACAGCGTGGAGTGTACAGGCAGACTGCCTGGGTTTTGAGCCCTGCCCCATGACTTACTAGCTGTGTACAGGTGATGTTGTCCAGATTATCAAGCTATCTCCTCCTCATTCCTGTGATTTGCAAAACTAATGTGAGGATGATAGCATGGGAGGGTTGTAGGAAGAATTGAGTTAATAGATGAATTCATGTGTTTAGAAAGGTGACTAGCACACAGTGAATGCTCAGTAGATACTGTTGCTGTGCTTGTTGTTGTCATGAAAGTTTAGTAATGAGAAACTTTGGGACCATCAATATGGTAATATGCAACATTACCCCCAAAATTCACAACAGATGAGCAACAGTAACTTTCAGAGGAAACCGAGGGAGGCTAAGAGTGTGGATGCTGCACCAGACCACTTGTCTTCATATCTTGGTCTGACACTCACGAGCTGTGTCACTTTGCGTGGCTGGCTCAACACTTTCTTGCCTCAGTTCTCCTATTGAGAAATAGCAGTATAAGAATATTTCCTTCCAAGGAATATCATAAAGATTAACAGCAAGTTAACATTTCTAATGTGTTTAGAAAATGCCTGAGACATAGCAAGAACTGCCTATGTGTTGGTTAATGAACAATAAAAGATCAACTTTTTAAAAAAGATTTTATTTATTTATTCATGAGAGGCAGGCACTCAACCACTGAACCACCCAGGCATCCCCAAACGATCAATTTAAGATGACACCCTTGGGCAGCCCAGGTGGCTCAGCAGTTTAGCTCTGCCTTCAGTCCAGGGCGCGATCCTGGAGACCCGGGGTTGGAGTCCCACCTCAGGCTCCCTGCATGGAGCCTGCTTCTCCCTCTGCCTATGTCTCTGCCTCTCTCTCTCTCTCTCTCTCTCTTATATCTCTCTCTCATATAAATAAGTAAAATCTTAAAAAAAAAAAAAAAAGATGACACCCTTGAGGTCCTTCCTTGAAATTGTGGGTTTTCTAACCATCTATTCTATGAGTGCAGCTGCTGCCACTCTGCCAGTTGTTGAAGTCAGACTTGTTAGCAAATTCTGGGAATGTGTTAACCTCAGTTTATGAACACCGAGTCTCAGTCACTCTTAGACTGAAGGCCTTGGTGGCTTATGTGATCACATACAAAAATAAAAAGAGTGAGAACGGAAAACAAAGGCTTACAGTTTGGGAGCAGTTCTCTGATCATCAAACAAGCTTTTGCAGGCACCATAGGCCACAGATGATGCTCTGAGAAATTCAAGCCTCACGCTGTGTGGTCTTTTTCTGATGATATGAAAGTCCCCCTTCACACCATGGGAAGGGTAGGAGGGCAGCAGCAGATAGAGCCACCCACTTATGGGCACCACTAGCGCCTGCCCGTGGCAACCCCAAAGAGAGCATCCTTCGGCAATGCTAAACCAGTAGATCTGAGCATTTGGGTGAGCACCTCTACAGGACGCAGGAAGAAGCATCTTATGGTGCAAAGAGCATAGACTTTGGGATTGCTCACCCTACATTGAATTCCTATTCCATCATTTATCCAGCCATCGGACCTGTAACAATTTACTCAGGTCCTCTGAGCCTTATTTCTTCAACCTGATAATGGGGATAATAATGCCTACTGACACAGTAAGTTTGATTTAAAAAAAAAAATCCATGTTGTGCATCTAACACAGTAACCAGAACATGAATCATGGTTCCCCATTGGTTAGCAACTGTCATTTATTGTGCACTTGGACAGTACCCAGGTTCTGTGTACTTAGGATCCAGTGTGTCACTTTATCTCTGTAAGGGTCTATCAGATAAGTTCTATTAGCTCTTTTCTCTATAAATGAAGAAAGTTAGGGTTGGCAAGGTAAAATAACCTGCCCAAAGTCACACGGCTAGGATTTGTGGGACTCATGGTTCCATCCTGGTTTTGTCTGAGTCTAAGCTTGTGCACTTTCCCACCTCCCTTATATCATCCTTCCCTTGCTGTCCTGTCTACTTCATTCCAGTCTGTTCAAAGGTAAACATATGGCACTGAAGACCACCCACTCTGAGAGCAAATATATGAACTACAGTGATAACGATCCCAAGGGTCTTTGTTTATCCTCAGGACTTCGGTAAAGGCCAGGGTAGCTGGGCATGAGCAGAGCAGAGCCACGCAGCACACCTGACTGATCCTGTTGGATGCAGTTTATCTTCAGAAGGAAGATGTATTTGAGGGGCTGACTTTCAGCTCTTCTAATCTTGTAGTTCGGAAATAACCTGCTCTGGAAGAGACAAGCTGAGTTTTGCTGTTACACAACAGAGGTTTGGAGGTATCACACTGGCTTAATTAAAGGCCTCTGATTAAAACTCTAGCACATGGTCGTCAATGATGTTTCCACTCATTTTTATCCTTGAATGAGGTTCCCAAACAACTTCCAGTAGTTTTCTGGGCATGTTATCACCTCCTTGACTTCTATTCCTCCTTCTTACGTTAGTAAATCCCAGGAAGGCTAATGGGCCTCCAAATTTGGAAATTAATGCATCTGGACATTCAGTGAAACGTTGACTCATTTAAGCGAGACTCCCCCTAACTAAAGGACTTAGGAGAGGGATAAGCAAATAAAATAGCCAAAAACAAACAAACAAAAAGCCCATAGCACAGGCAGTGGCCCCTAGCGGGCTTCAGGGTCTGGGACATTCTCCTTAGTCTGGAAACCAAAATAAAACTGGTATGCACAGAACACACACTTGCATAAATCTGATACATCTCATATTGTGTGAGAAATTTTGAGGTTAGGAGTACGTTTTTTGCAGAATGAGACTATTTTCTTCTAAAAGGATTGGGGATATTTATCTTCTCTGGAGGTAGATAGGTATTATTGCCATTTTACAGAGATGGTCTTAGAGATGGCACATATACTGGTAAAAATGAGTTACCACTCACTATCTTAACAGTCTACCATAGCTGTACCCATTAAATGGGTTCAATTTACCAATACAAGTTGGGTATTTCTCAGTGGCCAACAGCAGTCTTCTTCAAAATTGCTTCAGGCCACTCTGATTTACTTGCTCTGCTACTTCTCTTTGCTCTTTGTTGTTTTTACAGCATGCTCCATATTGGCTACATGGATG
This sequence comes from Canis lupus dingo, assembly GCF_003254725.2. Taxonomy (NCBI): domain Eukaryota; kingdom Metazoa; phylum Chordata; class Mammalia; order Carnivora; family Canidae; genus Canis; species Canis lupus. The sequence continues at coordinate 23,306,018 of NC_064247.1, read as the reverse complement.
GCTCCTGTTCTTCCTTCTAATCCTTGCATCCATGACCTAGTTTTAGTCTTGTCATCTGTAACAGATGCTGTCAGTGCCTCTCTCATTTTCCTTGACACCTGTGAATGTCATGTAGATCCCTTACATGTGAATGGCTTCTCACAGTAAACACCACAACTCTCTGAGTGCTTTTTCAGGCTGCGGGAGAATGCCAAGACTCCTCACATGGTAGCCAGAAGTCCCAGGGAGTTAACACCCCTGGGAGCAGACAACCACCAATGACACACGAGAACTGGTAGATAAATACCTCAGCTTCCTTGCTCCTGGGATGGAACAATTCTGAAATGTATTCTGTATAGTCTTCTAGAGATTCTTTTTTGATGCATTTTTATCCTTCTCTACTGGTGCTTCCTGGAATCACCTCCCTAATAAACCAATCTTATTTATAGCTTGTCTCAGAGTCTCCTTCTCAGAGTACCCAGATTATAATACCACTCCAGTTTTAGACACAAGCCTCTTCTAGTACATGAAGTAATACTGGACTCTGGGGACCTAGAGTAAGAGATCTCAGCCCCTCAATGGTACTATAGTCCCCCAAGAAATGCCCCAGGCAAGCATGACCTTCACCCAGGTTCCTCTATACAGGAGGGGCTTGAGACATTGCAGTTAAGTAAATAGATGGAGAATTTTATGATTTATTCAAGTGAGTAGACAAAGTAGACAGTTTGTGAAGAACTTTCTCAAATTACTTGAGCATCTCAGCAATCATTTTGTATATATCTGGCTTATATGGAGAAGTCATACAATACAGTGGTTAAAAGCTTGGCTCAGGAGTCATGTAGAACTGGGTTTAGATCCTAATTCTGACTCTTGCCATCTATGTGACCTTGGAGCAGAGTAGTTAGTCTCTCTAGGTCACAGTTCCTTTAACTATAAAATGGGGAAAATAATAATAGAACCCACCTCAGAAGGTTTTTGGGAGAATTAAATGCCAGAATACTAAAGCCCTTGTCATATACCCAAATAGCTACTTGCTATCATTAATATGCCATAATATGTCCCAAGGTATAACACTGGGCATTGTGCCCTTTATTAAGAAAGAGAAAAATTGGTATGGATAGACACAGAAATCTGTAGATTTCATTTTACTGCTTCATAATAAATGAAGATTTGGGCTGGGGTTTGGGAGAGGGGATATGATCTCCCTGGATTAACACATTGTTCCTGATTTGAGGACTTGTTGCCTAGAAGCAGAGCCCAACATGGGCATTCTTATAGAAGTGATTTATCGTAAGGAAGTACTCAGGTAAAACCTGTAAGGGAGTGAAGGAGGCAGGATAGGACAGAGAAAGTAGCTAAGCAAGGATGTAGATTCAGCTGAAATTAGAGTCAGCCTAATCCCTGATCTCAGGGGGCTCTGGAGTATGAATGGCTCTATGGAGTTATTCCATATTGAGGCAAGGGGGCAGCTCTCCTGTACTCTATGTCAGTCAGTGCCTGTGTGGTACACCTCTGAGGGAAGTCATAACCTCCTAGGTATTTCTGGGAGAGATGGCTTTCATTTGCAGAGGACACTTCTTAGCAGTGAGGTGTAGCTGTGAACTGTTAGCAGCCAACACTCCCAGTAGCTGGAGGATGTGTACACTTGTGAAGAATATCTAAGTGGGACCTCACCAGCTTCTATTAAGATTATTTCCATAAAGTGTATATCATATTATCTACAGTAATTTCTGCTGTGGTAATTAGAAAAAACAATCCACCAATGCTTATCCTGCTTCTTGATCAATTGGTAACACAAAGTATACCAGTAATCTGCTTCCTCCCTCCCCAGCCCTGAAGCAGTGTGACTTCTTGCTGGACATAGTAGTCATTGGCTATTACCAAGGGACACTTGTAGAAGCATCTCTTCCTCTGCTACCTCCTAACCTTGGAGGTTCTGAATTGGCTTTCAGATCTCATCTCTGCATCTGGAAAAGTCTTGGCATGGGAAGGCAATTCCACAGTCCCATGGGTTTATGAGATACCCACCAGCTTGTTTTCCCCTTCACACCATTACTACTCCATTTTCTTTTTTTTTAATAATAAATTTATTTTTTATTGGTGTTCAATTTGCCAACATACAGAATAACACCCAGTGCTCATCCCGTCAAGTGCCCCCCTCAGTGCCCGTCACCCATTCACCCCCACCCCCCGCCCTCCTCCCCTTCCACCACCCCTTGTTCGTTTCCCAGAGTTAGGAGTCTTCCATGTTCTGTCTCCCTTTCTGATATTTCCTACCCATTTCTTCTCCCTTCCCCTCTATTCCCTTTCACTATTATTTATATTCCCCAAATGAATGAGACCATATAATGTTTATCCTTCTCCGATTGACTCATTTCACTCAACATAATACCCTCCAGTTCCATCCACATCGAAGCAAATGGTGGGTATTTGTCGTTTCTAATGGCTGAGGAATATTCCATTGTATACATAAACCACATCTTGTTTATCCATTCGTCTTTCGATGGACACTGAGGCTCCTTCCACACTACTCCATTTTCTAATGGCTAACAGAGTTGCCAAACAAAGGTAGTGGGAGAATGCTAGATTAGGAATTAGGGGGCCTGAGTGTGAATCCTGATTTTACCACCTGTCAGTTGTGTGGGTCTCAGCAAGTCACTTTTCTGTTGGGAATCCTTTTCCTTTTTCATTTAAAGCATTTTCTTAATTTAATTTTTAATTTTATTTTTTTAAGATTTTATTTATTTACTTGAGAGAGAGAAAGAGAGAGGCAAAGAGAGTGTAAGTGGAGGGCAGGGGCAGAGGAAAAGAGAGAAGCAGTCTCTCCACTGAGCAGGGAGCCTGATGTGGGGCTCAATCTCAGGACTCTGATCTCATGACCTGAGCCTAAGGCAGATGCTTAACCAACTGAGCCACCCAGGTGCCCTATACTTGTCCTTTAGAAAAAAAAAAAAAAACTGGTTCAAAAGACCTGCCCTGAATCCTTAACAGAGAGTCATTGTGTGATCAGGTGAAAAAACACATACTAAAAGGCTTTATAAAACAATGTCCTAAAGCAAGTTATTAATATTACTATCACTGCAATGAATAGTATATTTACCTTTGACTGTCTCTAGCCATAGGACTTTGGTTGCTGTGTGGTATAGCCCCAAATAATCGTCTCTGAGAATCCTTGTGAAAGCCACAGTAATTGTACCACTTTCCCCTGTGCGTTGTCCCATAGCTATTTGGTGATCCATTTTCTGCTATCTCTGACATCCAAAGAATTCCTATGGGGTTCCAGGGGAAGAGAATTCCTCAGGCTCTACAAGAGATTTGGTAAAGAAAGGCCAATGGAAAGATTCAGTGGGAAGACTTCTTACCGAGCCATAAAGTCACCTAAAGTGACTTGTCTGGTTGGTAGTTACCCAACTTTCATCCAAGATTAGCTTCCCAGAAAAACAGTTATGCTGCTACACCAAGGAAAGTGATTTCAAAATCCATTAAAATGATTACCCTAACATCAAAATATTTATTCATTTGTTGCTTAATATTGTTATTTTAATACACAAGTTAACTTTTCTTTCAGAGCTGTGCTGAGAACCCTTTAGTGCCATCACATCTGATACATGTAACACTTACGTACATCACACCTGATACCTACACAGGGAATTTTGCAATCACAGACAGGAAGAATGGATGCTGGCATTTTGAAGGCAGCGAATAGTACCACGTGTGTGTCGGGGGAGACTGCCAAAGATTTTTCTCAAGATCCGGTACTTTGAGACTATTTGTGAAATTATTGAATGTTCTCTGTTCACTTTGTTTGGATTTAGATTATTGAACTTACTCCACTTATTTTATAACTCAACCATTTGTTGACCACATTCTGTGTATAAAGGGCCTTGACCTAGGTTAAAAAGACAATCAATGCCTATTTTGAAAAAAGTGCCATGTAGGAAATGGAATTGGGAATATAATGCATGGGGGAACATACAGGGACAGGAAGGAAGGAAGAAGACCATGCAGAAGGGAGGCTGAGAGTATGACTAGCAAGTCATGATTCACCAAATCGTTATGCTGGTGCTCTGCCAAATAGGGCTCTTTCGAAACCTGAAGCGTGGCATATTGCAACAGGGAGGATACGATCTGGTTTTGAAGGCAAGTGAATGGATCAACTAAATAAGTTTACTTCTATTACTGAGGTCATTTAAAACCTTCCCACTCAAAATGTCGGTCCTCACACCAGCAGCACCAGCATCCCTCGGGAGCTTGTTAGACATGCAGAATGTAAGGCCCCACTTCACAGGTACTGAATCAGAATTTGTCTTTTAAAAAAATCCCCAGGTAACTTCACATTATGGTTGATAATCATTCCTATAAAGAACACAAATAGTTTAAGAAAAGTCTCTTCTTTCAGGAATGAAGCAGTAGGGCTATAGGAAACTTAATAAAGACTTTTCTTCATACTTTTCCTCCTCACATCAGCTTGTTTAAATGAGTTCAATTTGTAGTGGAAGAAACAGAAAAGTAAATTGATCGTTGTAATATAGAATGATGAATACAATCGATGTACGTGTTTACTTACAAGAAAAGTTTCACATGGAACACTGTTTAGTATTCTAAACCTAAACCCCTTTTTAAAAATTTATTTTAGCACTTAAAAACTTCTTTGTTAACCAGTATTATAGAATGGAAAGAGCCAGGCTCCAACTCTCATCTCTGTGATTCTAAAATTGAGGCCATTTGATGTCTTTCTGAAGGTCCTCTACTCAAGGCTCTGAGAGGTCCCCACTCATCCCCAAGACGGACCTCCTATCAGCACACCCCGACTCAGCATCAGCATACCTGCTCCTCTCTGGCCCTGTACTCGGTTCCTCTTTCTGAGCCTGACAGGCCTCTGCCTTGTTTCCCTGCACTTGAGTCTTAGTCTTAGGTCCTACCTTGCCAGCCCTGCTCCTAAAGACTAGACTTTGTCTGGATTCTACACTAGAATCATGCTTCCTGCTGAGACATCCAGCCATGCCTGGATTTCTAAGGGAGACCTGGCTAGAGATTCCTTATTACTCTATTTACTGATCCCCTCATGACCTTCTTAGATTATTTATGATCAAAATACCATATAGAGACATGAACACTGTAATCAAGGCAGGGAATGGGGATTTGGGTCGCTATTTTAAAGAGTGGTCAGGAAGATCTTTCTGATATGATAGCCTCTCTCATCTGCCATCTTTTCCTGTTTGCTTCACATCTTGTGTTTTTACTTAAAAAAAAGAAAAGAAAAGAAAGCAAAGGTCCTTTGTAGTCATTTTAATGAGGCTCTGGGAAAAGAGCAATGATAAACATATACATTTAACCCACCAGTATTAAATGAAGTTGCAGCTGCATTTTCTAATATAATTGTAGTTGCCTTGTTTTTCTTTAAGAAGTGTGTTAGACTAAATAGGCTTATGAAAAATTGAGATATTCCTACCTGGGCTCATTTCAAAATGAGGTCCTACATTAAGGGTTTTCCTAATCCCTAGAGATTCTTGCTGCAAGCACTCAAATTCTATTAGAAGGTATTAATTTAAAAGCACACAATACCTTTTCAAACATGATTTAACATTTTTAAAAAGATTTTATTTACTTATTCATGAGAGACACACACAGAGAGGCAGAGACACAGGGAGAGGGAGAAGCAGACTCCTCAAAGGGAGCCCGATGTGAGTGAGACTCAATCCCAGGACCCCAGGATCAAGCCCTGAGCCAAAGGCAGACACTCAACCACGGAGCCACCCAGGCATCCCTGACTTAACATTTTAAAATCAGTTTCTCAATGATATCACCCAGATCTTCATATTTTTTAAATCTTGCCAATAATTCTATGTGGAAAGTTGGTATCCAGTCTGCCTAGAATTGTTATTTACCTCATCTGAATGCGGAAAAGTCAAAATTCTCTTACAAAGTTTAAGGATTTTTCCAAAGCATTTAAATTTCTGGGATGAATGTTTTGCTTCTATTACCTTCTCACTGTAGGCCTGCTTTGGAAATGGAGTCTTATGTGTTTAACAAACATTATTTTTATTTTTTTCCTGAGGTACATTAACTTGCCATGAAGAGGGCACATTAAAATGATGTATAAATCAATGGCATAGTTATTAATGGGCTAATACTAAAGCCTGACAACCACCTAATATAGAAGTTAACAGCAGGAGAGCCATGAAATCTTACATCTGCTTTTTATTTTGAGAAAAAAATAAAAATGTACATGTTAAAGCTGCAGCTTCAAAGAGTTAAAATGGCATCCTTCTCCTTTTGAGATGAAATATTAATCTTTTAAAATTGTCTTTAAAGTAGCAGGGCACTCTGTCATAGACTGTGGTTATTGTCGGTGAAACATGTACTATTTAGTGCAGTGAATGCCTCACTTAATGCTGGGTGATCATCTGCTCATTTATTTATTTAAAAAATACTTATTTACAGCCTCCCTTGCACTGGCCACTGTGTGAGTACCAGGAACACAAAATGAAAATGAAAGACACTTCACTCATCCTTTACACCTGATAGTCAAGTGGGGTAGAGAATGAGTTAACAATTCCAATCCCAAGTAGAGGTTTTCTGTCCCAGAGGCACCAGGGAAGAAAGCACTGTTCTGAGTTTTCAAAGAGGTAAGCATAATTATTGATGGAAGGCATTCTAGGAACACTACATTGTCCCCCACAATGGTAGGGACTTTATCTTTCTATCTTTCTATCCCGCCACTTAGCACAGCATTAGTACACTGTAATCAATAAATCAATAAATATTTGTTGAAGGAAAGAAGAGCAAGGGATAAAATAGATGTTCGATACAGTGTCAAATGAATTTATGTGTTTATGTGTGTGTGTTGATGTCTCTAAAACTACTGTTGCTAAATAGCATTTCCATACTGCCTCAGTTTTAGAGTTATTTCTTACTGGCAGCAACCGACCAATGCTTCATACTAAGTTGCTTGCGAAAGCAATGGGTTTAAGAGCAACTGCTAGCCATTCAATTGGATTTATAAAATAGACAATCATTTTTATTTTTCAGATGTCCAAATAAGGCTTCCATTCTTACTGCCCCTATTGTTCTCCATACAAGAGTAAGCTTTTTAAACAATAGAATAAGATTCAGACAAAATGTAGAGAGTAATTAAATTATTTATTCATCAAATAATTGAGAGTCTTTTATGTGCCAGGCTCTGTAAGAAATCTCAGAGATAGTAAGATGAAAAGGCACAGTCTCTATCCTCAAGGTGTTTACAGTCTTTGAGGGAGACAGATGCTGAAAAACACAATGCGGTGTAGGGATTATTATTAAAGTATATGTAAGATGCTATGAGACCACAGAGGAGGGAAACTGGTTAGAGTGTGTGGGATGAGGTGATATTGCCTATCAGGGAAGATTTCTTTTTTTTTTTTTTCCAAATTTTTATTTATTTATGATAGTCACACAGAGAGAGATAGAGAGAGAGAGAGAGAGGCAGAGACACAGGCAGAGGGAGAAGCAGGCTCCATGCACCGGGAGCCCAACGTGGGATTCGATCCTGGGTCTCCAGGATCGCGCCCCGGGCCAAAGGCAAGCGCCAAACCGCTGCGCCACCCAGGGATCCCTCAGGGAAGATTTCTGAGAGAAAATAATGCCTTGGCTGAATATTGTAAGTAAGGATTAGGTTATCTAGGTGATCATGGAGAAAGGAGATGTTTCCTACAAACACTGGGAGACAAGAGTTTTTGATGTGTAATGGTAATGGATAGTTAGCTAAGTGTAGCATGCCAGGTGGGAGAGGAGATTAAAAAAAATTGAAAACGTTCATTGCAGCACTATTCACAATAGCCAAGAGGTAAAAATAACTGATGTATCTCACTAAGAAATGAATGGATAAAGAAAACACAGTATGCATATACCATAGAATATTATTCAGCCTTACAAAGAGAAGAAAATCCTACCATTTGCAACAACAAACATGAACCTGGAGGACTTCTGCTACGTGGAATACACCAGTCAGAGAAGGACAAATATGGCACGAAACAGGGACTACAGGAGTGGTCGTAGGGGGGAAACAGGGAGTTGTTATTCAGTGGGAACTGAGTCTAAGTTATGCAAGCTGAAAAATTTCTAGAGATCTTCCTTATAACATACTGCTTACAATCAACAACATGGTACTGTACACTTTAAAAACAATTTTTTTAAGTAGATCTCAGGTCAAGTGTTCTTAACACACACACACACAAAGGGAAGGTATATGATATAGCTATTAGTTTGATTGTAGTGATGGCACCACAAGTGTTTACACATCTACACTCATCAAACTGTACACATTAAATATGTACAGTTCTTTGTATATCACTTATATGTCAATAAGGCTGTTAAAAAAGAGAGATGGCGGGCACTTGGGTGGCTCAGTTTGTTAAGCATCTGCCTTCGGCTCAGGTTGTGATCCCAGGGTCCTGGGATCAAGTCCCGCATCTGGCTCTCTGCTCCATAGGGACCCTGCTTCTCCTTCTATCTTTGTTTCCCTCTCTCTTTTTCTGTCTTTAGTGAATAAATAAATAAAATCTTTAAAAAGAGAGAGACATGATGGCAAATGGGACAAGAGTGATTAAATGCAGTTCAATTATAAAGAACTGTAGCCATGCAAAAGAGATTTCCTTCCATAAAGAATTTGCAAGTTTTGAGTAGGGGAGTAAATGCGGTCAGATTTGAATTTTAGATGTATGGCACTGACTGCATAGGAAATCATGCCTAGATTAAGGGAGATGATTTAAAAGATTGTGATTAGTGATTAGAACCTGAAAGAGATGTATGGGCTAAAAAAAAGGATGTTTTTGAAACCCAAATCAGGAAAAGAAGGAGAGGTTGTAGAAAAGGAGAGGAGATAGCTACGGGAATGTAGCCTCAAGATGTCAAAAAGGAATTGACTCTATAGCACAGGCAGGAACAAGACCTTCACAAGAAAGTCTTCTTTCCCATGGAATTCTGAGTCAAATTTGTCAGCTGTCTATGAAAGTAGATAATGAGGTATGAAGCTATTCCCATGCAGTTCTTGCTACAAAAGAATGGGATACTGTCTGCCCCACTTACATTGTAACCAAACTATAGTATATCTGTGGGCAAGGCCTATGTCTTATTCTTCTTTTATATACTCATATCTGGTACAGTAAATGAATCATAGTAGATAAGCAGTAAATGTGCTTTCTTGAAACTCATTATGAAGTTAGGATCTCACAGATCCAGTCTGAGAGTAAATGTGTATTTAAGATTCTATAAATAACTTGGGGTTTAATAGCCTTTAGAATTAGCCACAGTCAGAGCTTTTCTTGAGACATAGCTGTATACAAGTACGAAAAATAAAGGTAATATTTTTTATGTTCTTTTACCTAGATTTGTTACATAACAGATCCTTAAAGAAAGGGTCAGTAGGAGGGAATCTTTGCTGTTTTACAGTTGATCTGGAGAAAATCAGAAATATATAGAGAATGAATGATGAGAATATTCTTTATGAGAATGTATATTCTATGTCTCCAGTACTTGTTGGCATGGCTAGAAGGCAGAAGATCTAGTCTCCTGGGAATATAACAGATGCACTCATGTTCATGGAGGGACTTTTTAGAAAATCACATTTAAGGATTCCTGACAGCATTTTTGGTCTCCAAGAACACTAACAAGAGGTACTACTATAATTTGAAGCTTTTTGTGTGGTTCAATTTAACTAAAAACTGTGTGTTGAGTACCTACTATTCATAATGGCTCACTCAAGGTTACTGTGCCTTTATGGAATTAAGAAAAAAGAAAGCACCACCTACAGAAAGATAATTTGTGGGATAAAGACTTTATCTGGCAGAAAAATAGTAACTTATACCTTTCTTCAAGCCCTGGCTCAGAGCACAAGGCTTAGTTATTAGAGCTAGCAATCATTTTCAACCCTGACTTGCCATGTCGATCAGGCACATCTGTCAGTGTGCAAGCTGCATAGCCTCATGTGGGGGCCCTGATTTTTGAAAATCCAGAATACAAAACTAAAGAGGACCAGTTCCTGACCTCAAGCACTCCAATCCTGGTCAGGGGAGGCATACAATAGCCAAACATCCAAGTGACACTCATAGAAGATGGAGAAGCACTAAATGTTCTAATTGAGGCACATACACAATTCTATAGATATCTCTAAGACAATAGGAAATCAAACAGGGATTTCTATCTCCATAGCAGCATGGCGTTGTGAGGAGGCTGCCACAGGATTTATACAGCCCAACAATAAATATAGACATTTAAATGATGGAAGGGAACCATCTGTGAAAATATGAGTAGTCCCATATTATATGTAAATACTTAGATAATATTTTAATTAGAGTTTCATGGCTCTAGAAGTACAGAGCTAAAAATATTTCTCTAGGGAAAGTATAAAGACATCATTACATGCTGCAGTAAGCATTGGCTAGAGTTGTGAACAACTAATTCAAATGAGGTCACAACTAATTATGGGGATTGGGAATTATTTTTCAAAAAGAAGTGATGCTTCACACATTGCATAGTGAACATACAGTTTACATTAATCCCCAGAGAAAGTAAAGTTTACAGATATAAATATGTCAAGAAAAAAGAAGTGTAAGTACAGGAACTATAATGTATATTTAAAGGGAAATGAGAATTTCATAGTGTTTGTAGGTGATGTCAAAAGCAATCTCCATTCCTTCCTATGCTAGCTGATGTTTCAAGGTGAGAGAAATGCTGGTATGAGTGGGTTATGGATATCTCCAGGGAGGCATATCTTTGCTTCTAAGATTGACATGGCAAGTAGAAGACATGAGAGACTACAACTCTTATTTTCACAACCAAAATAATCTGTATCAGCTACAAAATCATATTTTCTTTCTTAACTCATTAAAGAACTTAAAATATGATACAAAGAAATTTAAATTAACTAAGCTTCCAGAAAATGACAAATCTTTCATAGAAGAGAACCATCCCTTAAATTAAATAAATAAAACTTAAAAACAACAACAACAACAACAACAACAACAACCTGGTGGCTCAGTTGGTTGAGTATCTGACTCTTGATTTCAGCTCAGGCCATGATCTTGGAGTTCTGGGATCAACCCCATGTTGGGCTCTGCTCTCAGCCAGGAGTCGGCTTGAGTATTTTTCTCCCTCTCCCTTAGTCCCTCTTCTTGCTCATGTTGTCTCTCTCTCCCTTTCTCTCTCTGTCTCCCTCTCTGAAATAAATAAATCTTTAAAAAGACAAAGAAGAAAGAAGACCCATGGCTGTTATCATCTGATAGTGTTGGGAGGTCTAATCTTCCATATACAGGAAAAAGGAGAAACCAGACAAAATATTAAGTAGTTTGACAGAATAAAACCTGTCATGATAGATTAGAATTCCAATGTACTATAGCCATAGGATGAATCTCAACCACCTTCCAACTCTTTCTCTAAGGATTCACCAAGGGCTCGGAGATAGTAAACTAAACACCTGGAGACAGAACAGGAGAATCAAAGGAGATGCCTCCTGAAGCAAAGGGTGTTTACTCCAAATGCAAGTCAGCCACTTTCCATAGACAGGGAAAAAAGCATGAGAGCTAAGAGAAATCCAGCTGATCCTTTTCAGGAATTTATCTACCAAACGCTTGGAGGGAAAGGCAAGATAATTGAGAGAAGTCTCTTTGAGGCATTAAAGGCCTTCATCAAATGCAAGGTGTCTCTACAGAGTACAGAAAGCTGATAGCAGTATCAGAAAGCACTAAGAATTCCTCATTTGTTTAAAAGCTAATAGCCAGCTATAATGCAAAAAGGGAGATCTTTTATGGTTGTGATGGTGGTTCAACTTTAAATCATAGTGAGAACTCTGGAAACCCACCAGTGCTCAGATCTTAAGTCATTCAGAAAAGAAAGCCCTGATTTTACCAACAAAAACATTTGAAGGTGATGGAGAACTGAATAAAATTAAGCAGCTAATCTAGGAGCCTGACACAACATGAAATGTGTCCCTTTTCTGAGGATGAATATTATTTACTTCAGTGTGTACTTTTAAAAAGCATAAAATAAATAATACACTATCTATGAAGCCAAAGAAAATATGTCCTATAGACAACAGAAGAAATAGTCAATTGAAACAGACCCAGGGCTGATGCAGAAATTGATGTTATCAGACAGAAAACTTACTTGTGATTTTTAAAGTGCTAAGGGATGTAGAAAAGGTGGACAAAATGTATGTATCAGTTGGAGATTTTAGCAGAGACATGGTAAACACTTTTTAAAAGATCAGATAAAAATGCTAACAGTGAAAAATAAAAGAAATGAACAGTTCATTAAGTGGTCAGACTAGACCCAATAATGGAAAGAATCAGTAAATTTAAAACAGATTTTTAAAAAGTATCTAAACTGAAATATAAGAAATATAAAAATGAAGTGCCTGGGTGGCTCCGTCAGTGAAGCATCTGCCTTTGGGTCAGGTCATGGTCCCAGGATTAAACTGCATTGGGTTCCCTGCTCACAGGGGAACCAACTTCTCCCTCTCCTACTGCCCCTTCTCTTCCCCAGTTCATGCCCTCTCTCAAAAAATAAATGAAAGTTTTAAAAAATGAACTGAAATATAATTTTTTAAAAAATAGTGAAAAAGAAACAGAATGGAAGACTTGAAACCATAAAAGTCCTCGAAGAAAATGTAAACAGTAAGTTCCTTGACATAGATAATGATTCTTTTGAATCTGACACCAAAAAGCAAAAGTAACAAGGGTACTTGGTGGCTCAGTTGGTTAAGCGTCTAACTCTTTCTTGATTTTGGCTCAGGTCATGATCTCAGGGTCATATGAGATCAACACCCAGGTTGGGTTCCATGCTCAGTGAGGAGTCCGCTTGAGATTCTCTCTCTCTCTCTCTGCCCGTACTCACCCACCTCATTCTTTCTCCCTAAAATAATTACTAAATAAATAAATCTATTTCAAAAACAAAAGTACCAAAAGTAATAATAAACAAATGGGACCACATAAAACTACAAAGTTTTTGTACAGCAAAGAAATCATTAACAAAATGAAATGGCAACCTACTGAATGGGAGAAAATATTTGCAAATCACATATCTAGTAAAAGTCTAATGTAAAAAATATATAAAGCTCGTATACAAGCTCAAAAGCAAAAACCAAACAATCTAATTTTAAAACATGTCGGGGCACCTGGATGGCTCAGTTAGTTAAGCATCCAATTCTTGATTTCAGCTCAGGTCATGATCTCAGGGTCTTGAGATCAAGCCCTGTGTCAGCCTCTGTGCTTAGCAGGGAGTCTGCTTGAGGATTTCTCTCCCTCTCTCTCTGCCCCTCCTCCTGCTCACGTGTACTCTCTTTTTAAAATAAATAAATCTTTTTTTTTTTTAAAGGGCAGATTTAAATTGACATTTTTTCAAAGAAGATATACAGATGGCTCATAGGTACCTGAAAAAATATTCAACATCTAATCACTAGGAAATCACTAGGAAATACAAATCAAGACCAATCACTAGGAAAATGCAAATCAAGACCACAATGAGGGATCACTTTATACCTGAATGACTATTATAAGAAAGACAAGAAATAACAAGTGTTGGTGAGGATGCAGAGAAAAGGGAACCCTTGTGCACTATTGGTGGGGATGTAACTTTGTGCAGCCACTTTGGAAAACAGAACGGAGGTTCCTCAAAAAATTAAAAATGGAACTACTATGAGATTCAGCAATTCCACTTCTGAGTATTTATTCAAAAATAAAAATGAAAGCATGAATTCAACAAGACATCTGCACTCCCATCCCATGTTCATAATAGAATCATTGAGAATGGTCAGGATGCAGAAACATCCTAGATGCCCACTGATGGATAAAGAAATCCTTTTATATATATATGCATGCATATACAAACACACACATGCATATATATACTATATACTATATAATATATAATATATATGTATGTACCTAGCATAGTCTGTGCCCTTAGGAGCTTAAGTCCAATAGAAGAAACACATTTAAAAAAAATTTATTTATTTATTCATGAGAGACACACACATAGAGAGAGAGAGACAGAGGCAAAGACACAGGCAGAGGGAGAAGCAGGCTCCATGTAGGGAGCCCGACGTAGGACTCGATCCCGGGTCTCCAGGATCACACCCTGGGCCAAAGGTGGCACTAAACCTCTGTGCCACCCGGGCTGCCAAAGACACACATTTAAATAAAAATTATGATTCAGTAAAGAAGAAGCTGAGTAAATTGCTCTAGGAGATCAGAGGCAGCCTGAAGAGGTGAAAGGAAAGGAAAAAAAAAAGAAAAAACTCATATGCCCATATACAGTTATTTTCCATCACCATCTCCCTGCCACCATACTTAAGCAAGTATATTGTATCACATATCAGTACTTCTTTCCTTTTTACTGCCTCTTATCTGAATAGTATCTCATTTTACTTTGCTTATCCATTTACCAGTTGATGAACACTTGGGTTGATTTTAGTTTTTGGCTATTGTGAACAATGCTGTTAAGAACATTGACATATATAAGTCTTTTGTATGGACATTTTCATTTTCATGAAAACAGGACATGCAAGAGAGTGACTGAGATTTGTTGAATAATATCAAGAAGTCATACCATGTACCACTCCCTGTACTTGGAGTCCTTGAAAGAAAAGCAGAAAATTATTTGAAGAAATAATGGCTAAAAACTTTCTAATATAGATATCAAACCAAAGACCTGAGACCAGTGATCCCAAGAAAGATAAATGGAAATAAAATCACATGTAGGTATATTACAAACTGCTATTTAAAAGACAGAGGGGGGAGAGAGAATGAGGGAGAGAGATAAAGAGAGACAGAAGATCTTTAAGAAGCCTGAGAAAATAAAAAATACTGTGTGTGTAGGAATAATAATACAAATTAGGATGATTTTTCACCAGGAACAATAGAAACCAGAAAGCAATGAAGTGACATTTTCAAGGAGCTTAGAATAAAAATACTGTCAAGCTAAAATTCTATTTCTAGAAAAAAATTTTTAAAAAGGTAATTCAAATCACTGGTGGTAAAAATAGATAGATGATTCTGGGACAACTGGGTAGCAATTTGCAAGAAGTTAAAATTACATCCATATCTCACACCATATATAAGACTAAATTACAAGTACTATGAGGAAGTTAAGATGAATTCTTACTTAACCTTGGTGTAGGGGAATGCTGTCTAAATATGTTCCAAAATCCTGAGCCAGTAAAAGATTAATAAGTTTGATGACATTTAAATAAATGAGGGACAAAAGACTAAAAAAAAAAGAGAAAGAAAGAAAAATAACAGAGACATAAAGGGATAATTTGCAAATAAAAGTTTGTGAAATGACTCTCAAGCTCACTCATAATGAGAAAATGCAAACAAAACAACACTGAGAAACTGTTAATGGCAATAATGTGGGGAAACAGGCACTCATACAATGAAGTTGAAAATGCAAATTGGTTCAATCCTTTTGAAAGAAAACTTGACAATCACTCCTAAAACTACATATGAATTTACCCCTGACCTATAAATCTCACTTCTAGGAATGTAACCTTAAGATACACCTCTAACAATACAAACAATACAAAATATGCACAGCTTATTCATTGTGGCATTGTTTGTAATAGCAAAATACTGGAAATAATCAAAATGTCCATGCATAGGAGAGTGGTGGTTGAATGAATAGTATATTCACACAAATAAGTATTAAGCAGTTGTCAAAAAAATAAACAGAATTCTATGAACAGATTTTGAATAATTTCTAGAGTATATTAATGAGTAAAGAAAAAAAAATATATAATCAGTCTTTTGTGCAAAAGAAATACAGGAAGGCTACACCAGATACTAAGGAGATTGAATGCATATAGGAGGCTGGGAAAATGGTGGAAAGTAGTGGGTAATAGGGGACGGATTAGTAGGGATGAGGATAGAATGATACTTCTTGAAGCATTACAGCTTGTATAATTTTGGCTTTTAGAACCATTGTAACATTTTATACGCTCCAAAAAAATAAATAATTAAAATTAACCATGCCGTAAGGGAAACTTAAAATGGAATCTAAGCAGTATCCAATTAACCCAACTTTACTACAAATGCAGTGTATGAATGAATAACATAACCACATTAAAAGGTATAGGGAAGAAAAGAACTAACTTAAATAATTTTGGGAAGCAGTATTTTGGCTGTATATTATAAAGCTAAAAACAAAAAGAACTACAGGGAAATATGGTGGTCTAACTAGTAATTCTGTTATACTGTTGTATTCTGTTATATATGTAAGTATGTGGGTTACCAACTCTGTTTTATGTGTATAGTGAGAGTAAGCAAATAAGTGAATATATTATAGATCAGGAGAACAGACTTTCTCATAGAAAGAATTTACAAATAAGCAGGGAACAGTGGAATAAAACTTGTAGTATTGGACTGCAGTAGAAGATATCAGTATGTACTACTCATGCCTTTTAAAATATATATACAGATAAAGAAATATATGCCACAATATACATACACACAGGTGTTTAAATACTTTAATATATTTCATAGCTCTTTGCTGAAAGAGCCTAGGAGCCATAAGAATAGCTAGAGCTCATGTACTGAGAAAATACCATCTTGCAACAAAAGCAACCAGAACTTGTTGGGGAAATTGATTTTACGATTGAGACACAGAAAGTACAAGGTGAACCTTATACATCTTATGAAGTCAGAATAAAAGGAAGTGCTTAAACACGTATAAGCAGAAACTGGGTCACATACATTTCTGGTAGGAATGTAAAATTGTACAGTCACACAGGAAAACAGTTCAATAGTTTCTTATATAAAATTAAACATGCAATTATCATTAGGACCAGAAATTGCACTTTGGGCATTAATTCAAGACAAATAAAAACTTATATTCACACAAAAATCTGTACATGAATATTTATAGCAACTTTATTCATAATAGCCCAAAAATAGGTGGGGGGAGGATATTCTTTGATGAATGAATGGGTAAAAAAAAAACTACTGATTATCTTAACCATGGCATATTAGTAATAAAAAAGAATGAATTGATACACACCACAACTTAGATTAATATCCAAGGAATTATGCTGAGTGTAAAAAGCCATTCCTAAAAGATTATATACTGTGTGTCCATTTATATAACATTTTTGAATTGACAAAGGTTTAGAAATGGAAAATGGATTAGTGGTTGCCAAGGATTAGGGATCATGATAGGGAGGGTGATGAGAGGGAGGTGAAGTTTATAAAATGGACACACAAAGGATCCTATGGTGTTGAAACTGTTTCGTATCTTGACTATAGTAGTGAATATATAAATTAAACAAGTGATAAAATTGCACAGAACTGCAAATAAGTACACACACAAATAAGTACAAGTTAAAATAGGGAAATATGAATATGATAGGGGGATGGTATTCATGTCAGTATTCTGGTTGTGATACTGTACTACAATTTGCAAGCTCCTGCATATAGGAGAGCTTGAGCAAAAGGTACAGGGATTCTTTCTGTATTACTTCTTACAAGTAATTGTAAAGTACTAAATTATAAATTTATAATTATCTCCAAATAGAAAATTTAATCAAAGAAAAGGGATAATGTAATGTCAAAAGAACAATACCAACACAAATGTCAACAGGAGTTACCAATGCCTAATGCTGTAATAATTTGAGAAGCAAAATGAACAACAAAGAGTATTAGACTGTAATTCATATAATAAAATAAATATCTGTGGGACTAAACCGATATAAGTTAATGAATAAACATATAAATGGGAGACAAGAGGCAACATTTCTATATAGAAAAACCCCAAATACAAATGGAGAAGAAATTAGAAAAATATTAAATAACCATTAGGGAAAATTCTCAAAAATAAGTATTTAGGTAATATCTACTAATTATGCTAAAATCAGTAGGCAAAAATTTGAGGAGAAATAGGATATTAATATAGCCTCAAAATAGTTCTCCCAAAGTATTTATCAATTAAAAAGAAAATGCTATTATGAGTAAAGCTTGCTATGAACATTGATGTGCAAGTTTTTGTGTGAACATAAATTGTACTGTCTCTGGGATAAATTCCCAACAGATAGCACCCTAACTGAATGATCAAAGTCAATATAACTAGTAGTAAGACAAATTAGCATCTATGCTCCCCTTATATAAGACATTTTAAAAGTCTATGAGTATAGTTAATGTAGTAGGTCTGTTTTGCTCAGTTCTTGTTTATCTCTGTAGCCAGAATGATGACTGTCAAATTATGAAAACTTTGGAATAATCACAAAGTTAATTGGTAATAATGTTATTCCATATGCCTAAAGCAGTGGCTCAAGGTAAACCAGGTTGTTGGCAAGTTTGAAGTAAATATGAAAATTCATGGTATTTACTTAGAATCTCATCCAGGGTCTGGCCATGTGGCAGAGATGTGCCTATATGACCAGTTCCTGTTAGGAATTTTGGCTTCCAAGACTTGAGCTGGCTTTTCTGGGCAAGGATATCTCACACACACTCCAATAGTTCACAGATAGAAAAAAAAAGATTGTGTATCTTTGTCCTGCAACGGGATGAAAAAGGAATGGTTGACTTTTTTTTAGCATATGTCTATATTTTTTTTTTCCTGCTGCACTTGCACACCATCCTCTGCTGTAGCAACTTTAGATATGAGTATATCTTTGAGTCCTGTGAGTAATCACAAACCAGTATTCACTGCATGGAATCCCTGAGACAGGAATTCAATATTATGCCTATGGTTTTCTTGACAAAAATATATAAGTATAATTTACTAAAAAAATAAATCATGAAATGTTCCACACAATAACTGACCAGTACTCAAAGTGAAAGTCAAAGAATGGAGAACTGTCACTTATTGGAGGAGACTAAAGATCCTCACAAACTGAATGTAATGTGAAGTCTTAGATTGGATCCTACACAAGAAACATAAAACTATCGGGAAACTGATGAAATTTGAAAAAGGTACAGATTTTAGTTTACTATATAGTGTAGTTTAATTAATTATATTGTATGGATAGCAGTTCCTTGGTTTTCTTGTAAGTGTTGATACTACAGGAAACTAGTAAAAAATATATATGCAAATGCTACACTACTTTTGCAACTTATCTATGAGACTACAATTGTTTCAAAATAAAAAATGCAAAGGCAAATGAAGATGAAATAAATATGTTTGCAGACAGACAAAAACAGAAAATTCATCTTTAGCAAACCTCCATTACAAGAAATGCTAAAGAGCAAAATGTTCTTAAGTCTGAATGGAAATGACAGTATAGGAAACTGAGGATCTATCTGTAGGAATTAACAGTATCAGGAAGGGAAAATATAAAATTCTTGGTTAAAGTGTATATTAAAAATGCATTCACTAAAACAACAACAATATATTATGGGTTTATGGTATGCATAGAAGACAAGAGAGCATTAAAGGAATAGGGTGGAGGTAAATCAAACTATAAAGTAAGTTTCTTATGCTCTTTATAAAATTGTACAATATTACCTGAAGGTGGACTGTGATCATTGAAAGATGCATAGTAAAATCTCTATAGCAACCACTGAGCATTAAAATGTAAAAGAGATACAATATAATAAAAAGAATTAAAGGTATACTAAAAAGAAAGCAGGAAAGGGAAATAGAGGAACTACACAGATGGATCAAATTACAACTAAATAGGAGGATGAGAGACTTAAGCCTGGCTGTATTAATATTTACATTAAGTATAAATGTACTAACTCTTAAGTTAAAAGGAAGAGATTTTAAGGCTAAGAAATAAGTTGAAAGATAAAGGTGAAAAAAGTTATATCATGCAAAATGATGCTGATATGGCCACATTAATACAAATAAGTAGACTTTGAGATAAAGTATATTATTAAAAATAAGGAGGATTAATTTATAATAATACAAAGTATGAACTCATCTGTTAAAAAACTATTCTAGATGTATATACATCTAATAACAGAGCTTAAAATTCATGTAGAAAAACAGACAAAACTTTAGGGAAAAGGTGGAGAATCTACATCTATTTTCAGACATGTATTAACTATTTTTCTTTAATTGATAAAAGAGATAGGCCAAAAACATCATTAATGATATAGAACAAATAACGACCAAACTGACATTTATAGAACACTGCACCCCCAATTTCAATATATGCATTCATTGTTTTCAAGTAAAAATATCACATGCTGAGCCATAAAATATGTATGAATAAATGCCAAAAGACTGAGTCATACAGTACATATTCTGTGAAATTGGCATTAAATTAGAAATCAGTAACAATATGATCTTTGAAATCCTTAAACATTTGGAATTCAATATTACACTTCTAAATAATGAGATCATCATGACATACAGAGAATCATGATTCTCAAACACTTTTGTGAGTGTGCTTTAACTATGTGCTCTGAGAGAAACCAGACACCATAACAAAGGGACACTTAAGGCATCCTCTGGAGAAGCTCATGTGCTGAACTTTGTAGATGTTACCTCTAGGAACATCAGCAAGTTCTCATAATGAAGATCCAAGAAAGATTTCCTGGTAGTACTAATACCGGGATGGATAAAGTTATCATTGTAAGGTAATTCAGAGAAATTTCCAAAACAAAGGCTGCCATTTGAAGGGGATAGACTTTACCAGACTGTTATCTCAGCTGGAATATGAGAGTTTGCCCAACTCCTTCTTGTCTCATCTTGGTGGGAAGATAGAATTATTCCACTGAAGAAACATTTGTGAAGGTCACAGCTCTTGGATACAAGCCCACTAAAAGTTTGAGATTAAATCACAGCCCCTCCCCATCCCTTCTTTTTACCATCAAACTAACAGGGTTATAGAGCAATAACAGGGACTTAAACCTGAAAGAGCTGCAGGATGCTCCCTCTGAGGACAAGTACTTAGGAAAACTCCACATCAGGAGGGGAAACAAAGCCAAGGATACTGGAAGAATTTCAAGACTCTGGCCCACATTAAATACAGCTCAACTCCTAGGTAAATAAACATAAACCATCACATAAGAGACATACCCCAGTTCCTATTATCCAATATAGGTTTGGCTTTCAACAAAAAATTACAAACCATATAAAGGGCAAGAAGAAAATATAGTATTGAAAGACAAAGCAAGAATCCAATATCAAATATAATATAGTTGTTGTGATTATCAGATTTTTAAATAGCCATAGTTGACAACATCCAAAAATAAGTGAATAATATAAGTAGAGAGATGGAAACTCTAAGAAAGAATCAAAAGGAAATCCCATAAATCAGAAACACCAACAGAAATGAAGTATGTAGTTAATTGGATTATCAGTAGAGTCAATACAGATGAGGAAAAGGTCAATAAGTTTTAAAATAGGTCAATAGAAATTTTCAAAACTGAAATGCAACAAGAAACTGTGGAAGAAAAAACCAAACAGAATATCCAAAATCTTTGAGAAATTTTCTTTTTTTTTTTTTGAGAAAATTTCAAAAGCTATTACATATATATTACAAATATATTGTAATACTGGAAGGAAGAGAAAAAGAACAGAGCAGAAAAAATATTTGAAGTAATAATGGCCAAGAACTTTACAGAATTAATGATAAGACAACATTACAAATTCAGGAATGTCAGAGAATACTAAGAAGGATAAAAACCAAACATCAACTAAGCAACCAAACACACACACAAACTACATCTAGGAATATCATGTTCAAGCTACATAAAGCCAAACACACAGAAGAAATATTTTAAAAAGCCAAAGGTTGGAGAAAGGAACATTACCTATACAAGATGAAAAAAAATTACAGCAGAGTTCCCACCAGATGCTATGCCAGCAAAGCTACCTGGCTGGCTCAGTCAGTAGGGTATGTGACCCTTGATCTCAGGATCATGAGTTTGAACTCCACGTTGGGCCTAGAGCTTACAGAAGCTATGCAAACAAGATAGTATAGTAAAATAAGTGTTAAAAGAAAAACTCATTAATTCTAACTATAGATTAAAATTCTATATCAATATAGGTATAGTAAAACTGTCCTTCAATAATAATAACTAAAAGAATTTATTGCCATTATTTGTGTGCTATAAGAAATGCTAAAATAATTCTTCAGGGTCATGTAAAATTATATTGATAACTTTGTAACCTATACCACAATAAATATAATGCGAGGGCAGGAATAAATGCTAATTTTCTTTATTCTTAGTTGACCTAAAAAATAGTTTACTTAAGTTCTAATTAATAATAATGTATTGACTGGTTATAACATGTGGATAATAAGTGAGATGAATTTCAGCAATCTCATGAGGAATGGAAGGATTTAGAAATTCTGTGTTATAAGGTAGCTATATTACACATGATGTAGTATAATGTTATTTAATATATATTTAATAATATATATTTAATATATTTTTCTATTTGATATGAATATAATTTATTATGTCTAATATAAATAATATCAAGGGGAGGCAAAAATAAATAAATTTATTAAAATGTATAATGGAAACAGTAGTGAAACTATTAAACTTTTTAAAAGTATAATAGGCTAAGAGAAGAGATAAAATGAAATCATAAAGTGCTTGATTAAATGAGAAGAAAAAAGTAAGGGAAAATATATAAATAAATAAATACCATAAATACAAAATAGTTACAAATGTGGTAGATAGCAATCCAACTAAATCAATATCACTTTAAATATGAACAGTCTAAATGCAGCAATTAAAAGACAAGAATGTCAAAATAGATGAGACAAAACTATGTTTTATCTATAAGAAATTCAATTTAACTGTAAAGACTTAGGTAGGGTAAAAAAAAAGGGTTGCAGAAAGATGTACCATGTTACCACTAATCAAAAGAAAGCAGAGTAGTTATATTAATTCAAACAAAGCAAATTTCAGAACAAGAAAAATTATCAGGTAAAGGAAGGGTGTCACATAATAGCAAAAGGTAAATTCTCCAAGAAGAAATAACAATCTTAAGTGTGTATGCATCTGACAGCATAGTGTCAAAATTCATGAAGCAAAAGTTGAGGGAAGTGAAAGGAGAAATATACAAATTCACTGTCATAGTTGGAGATATCAGTACTTTTTTTCCTGTAATTGACAGCTCAACCAGTCAGAAAATCACAAAGAATATAGTTGAACTGTTCAGCACTATCAGTCAACTTGATCTAATTGACATTTATAGAATACTCTTTCACAAAATAGAATACACTTTTATCTCAAACTCAACATTAACCAAGATAGAACACATTCTTGCCCATGAAACACAAATTTAAAAGAATAGAAATCATAAAAAAACATTCTCGGGATCCCTGGGTGGCACAGCGGTTTGGCGCCTGCCTTTGGCCCAGGGCGCGATCCTGGAGACCCGGGATCGAATCCCACATCAGGCTCCCGGTGCATGGAGCCTGCTTCTCCCTCTGCCTGTGTCTCTGCCTCTCTCTCTCTCTCTGTGACTATCATAAATAAATAAAAAAAATTAAAAAAAAAAAAAAAAGATTTAAAACATTCTCAAACCTCACTGGAATTAAACTAGAAATCAACACCAGAAAGGGAAATTGGACAATCCCCAAAGATATTTGGACATCCCCAAAGTTATGGAAATGAAACAATACAATTCCATATAATTATTGAGCCAAATGAGAAATCTTAAGGGAAACTAAAAAACATTTTGAACTAAATGAAAATAAAAATACCACCTAACACAACATGCCAAAACATATGGGAATGTAGAAAGAGTAATGCTAAGGCATTACATCTTCTATGTATATATACATAGTGATATATATATACACATACACATATATGCATAAAAGTATATATGGTTATATACACACACATATATGTATATATATTTTTGAATATATATTTGCATACAATATATATATTGTATATATATTTGTATATATATATTTTGCACTTACATATTATTATTTAGTTGTAAACTCTTATGCTGAAAAAGAAACATTTCAAATCAGCAAGCTAACTTTACACTTCAAGAAACTAGAAAAATGTAAAGCTAGCACAAGGAAGGAAATAATAAAGGTCAGAATGAGATAAATAAAATAGAGAACAAACAATAGAGAAAAAGCAATGAAAATGAGTTGTGTCTTTGAAAATATTGACCAAACTTCCAAGCCATTAGCTAGAATGACAAATTTAAAAAAGGAGACACAACTAAAGTCAGAAACAAAAGTATAGGCATTACTGCCTACCTTACAGAAATAAAAAGAATTAAAAGAGAATACTGTGAACAATTCTACACCCCAAAATTAGATAATGCAGATGAAATAGGAAAAATTTCTAAAAACACACAAATTACCTAAACTGAATTAAAAATTAGAAAAATCTCAACAGGACTTCAACAACAACAAAATAGATAAAATCAGGAATGAAAACTTTCTAAGAATGAAAAGTCCAGGACCAGATGACTTCACCAGTGAACTTTACCAAACATTTAAAGAAGAATTAACACAATCCTTCTCAAATTCTTCCAAAAAATTGAAGAGGAGGGAATAATTTCAACTCATTCTATGAGGCCAGCATACCCCTGATATCAAAGCCAGATAAAGACATCAGAAGAAAATAGTAGGTGAATGTTTTATGAATATAAATTCAAAAAGTCTCAACAAAATACTAATACATCAAACCCAACAGTGTAATAAAAGGATGATGCACTATGACCAAGTGGGATTTATCCCAGTAATGCAAAAATGATTCAAAATAATAAAATCAATCAGTTTAACACACTACATTAATAGAATAGAGGAGAAATAAGTATAAGATTCTCTCAACTGACAAAAAATAAAAGGCATTTTACAAAATTCAACACCTTTCATAATAAAACAAGTTCATAAAACTAGGAATAGAAAGAAACTTCCTCAACATAATGAAGAGCATTTAAAAAGTCACAGATGACCTCAATGGTGAAAGAATGAAAACTTTGCCAGATCAGGAGCAATACAAAGATGCCCACTTTCCCAATGCCATTCAACACTGTACTGGAAGTTGTAGCCAGTGCAATTAGACAAGTTAAAGAAATAAAGAACATCAAAATTGGAGAGAAAAAAGTAAAAATATCTCTATAACAGCTAATATGATCCTCTATATAGAAAGTCCCAAATAATCCACAACAAAGCTCCTAAAGATCATAAATGAATTGAGCAAAGTTGTAGGGTGTAATATCAACATGCAAAAATCGCTTGTATTTCTGTACACCTGCAAAGAATAGGCTGAAAAGAAAATTAATAAAGAAGTTCTATTTATAGTAGTATATTGGGCAACCCGGGTGGCTCAGTGGTTTAGCGCCGCCTTCAGCCCAGGGTGTGGTCCTGGAGACTCTAGATTGAGACCCAGTCAGGCTCCCTGCATGGAATGGAGACTGCTACTCCCTCTGCCTGTGCCTGTGCCTCTCTCTGTCTCTCATGAATAAATAAAAACTTTTTAAAAAAAATAGTAGTATGTAAAACTAAACAGGAATAACTTGATGAAGGAAATAAAAGATTTATATGCCAAAAACTACAACATATTTCTGAAAGAAGAAAGAAGTCCTATGTTCATGGGTAGGAAGATTTAATCTTGTTAAGATATCAATGTTACCCAAACCTATCTATGGAGATTCACGGCAATTTCTATCAAAATTCTAAGAGCTTTTTTGAAGAGATGGAAAAACCAATATTCAAGATATTATGGAATTCCACTGATAACAATCTTGAAAAAGAAGAGCAAATTTGTTGGATCCCTTCTTCTTAATTTCAAAAGTTACTACAAAGCCACTGTAATCAAAACAGTGTGGTGCTGGCTTAGACATATACAAGTTGACCAATGGAATATAATTGAGAGTCTAGAAATAAACCTGTGCATCTGTGGCCATTTGATTTTTGACAAGGGTGCCAGTTCTTTTCAATGTGGGAAGAATAGTATCTTCAACAAATAGGCCTGGGATGACTGAATTTTCTCATGCAAAAGAATGAATTTGGACCTCTGCTTCATGCTACATACAAAAATTACCTCAAGTTGGGCAATGACTTAAATATTATAGTTAAAATCATAAAAATCTTAGAAGAAAACATAAGGGAAAATCTTAAGAACTTTCATTTTGACAATGCATTCTTAGATATGACATCAAAATATAGGCAACAACAAGATAAATTGGGCTTCATTAAAACCAAAAACATTTATGCATCAAAGGACATTATCAAGAAAATGAAAAGACAACCTACAGATGGGGAGAAAATATTGACAAATTATGTATCTGATAAGGGCTTAATATTCAGATTATACAAGGAACTTCTATGACTGAACAACAAATATTTTTTAAAATGGTAGAGAGACTAGATGTTTCTCCAAAGAAGATACACAAATGGCTAATAAGAATGTGAAAAAAAATGTTCAACATAGTCAGTTGTTAGGGGAATGCAAATCAAAATCACAATGAGATAACACTTTATGCCCACAAGATTGGCAATAGTAATAATAATAATGACTGTTGGTGAGGATGTAGAGAAATTGGCACCCTCATACATCACTGTGGGAACGTCCAATAGTGAAGCTGTTATAGGAAACAGTTTGCTGGCTCCTCAAAAAGCTAAACATAGATTTACCATGTGACTCAGAAATTTTTAGTTACACCCAATAAAAAAGAAAATAGTATTAATAACAATAGCCAAAAAGTAGAAACAAGGACAATGTCCCTAGATAATGGATAAGCAAAATATGATATACACAATGGAATATTTTTTAGCCATAGAAAGGAATGAAATTCTGATACATGCTACACCATGAATGAACCTTGAAAACATTGTGTTAAATGAAATAAGCCAGACACAAAAGGAAAAATACTGTATGATTCCACTTGTATGAAATGAATAGACAAATTCATAGAGACAAAACCTATATTAGATGTTACCAGAGGCTGAAGGAAACAAGATAAATTATTAATGTTTAGTGGTTATAGAGTTTCTGTTTGGGTTGATGAAACAGTTTGAGAAGCAGACAGTGGTGATAATTGCACAACATTGTGATTATAATTAACACGATATAAGAGTATACTTAAGAGTGATTAAAATGGGGGCACCTGGATGGCTCAGTGGTTAAGCGTCTGCCTTTTGGCTCAGGTCACGATCTTGGGGTCCTGGGATCAAGTCCCACATCATGCTCATCATGCAGGAAGTCTGCTTCTTCCTCTGCCTATGTCTCTGCCTCTCTCTGTGTCTCTCATGAATAAATAAATAAAATCTTAAAAAAAAAAAGAGTGATTAAAATGGCATATTTTGCAGTGTGTAAATTTTTCACAATAAAAAAATTTTAGTGACCCAAAATATTGAGCAGGTATTTCACCAAAGATATAAGAATGGCCACTAAGCACATAAACAGATGTTCAATATCATTAGCACATATATGAAAAAAAACCCAAAATTTGAAATCATTTCTTTTTTTTAAAGATTTTATTTTTATATTCATGAGACACACAGAGAGAGAGGCAGAGACCCAGGCAGACGGAGAAGCAGGCCCCATGCAGGGAGCCGACATGGGACTTGATTCTGGGTCTCCAGGATCAGGCCCTGGGGTGAAGGAGGCGGTGCTAAACCGCTAAGCCATCTGGGCTGCCCTGAAATCATTTCAAACCAACTAAGAGGCTAAAAGACCAGTCTGACAAGACCAATGACAGGGATGAGGAGCTATTGAAATTTCCACCCAGTGTTGGTGGGAGTGTGGAAGAGGTACAACAATTTTGGGGAATGGTTTCCAGTTTCTTACAATATTAATGGTATATATCTGTCTTACAATTTAGCAATTCCACTCTGATAAATATATTTGAGAGAAAGGAAAGCTAATCTCTACAATATGACTTTTGCAAGAATATTTTATGTGGCTTTATTCATAATAGTCAAAACCTGGAAACAACTTGAATGTCCATCAAGAGGAGAATAAACTTATGTTCATCGTGTAATACTACTTATCAATTGAACGAATAAACAACTGATATACACAAAATATGATTAAATCTCTTAGACATGGTTCTGAGTTAAAAACAAAAACAAAAACAGAGATAATGGTATACATTGTATGATCCCAATATGTAGAGTTCTAGAAGAGATAAAACAAACCTTTGTTTAGTCAGAAAGTAATTCCTTTTGGGAGAGATTTGGCTACAAAAGATTGTTAGTAAACTTACTGGAATCATGGAGATACTCTATATCTTCTCTTGGTAATTATATGGATGCCTTTGATTATTAAAACTTAAACTGGGAAATTAGGGTATATTGTGAGTAAATCATATCACTATAAAAATAAAAAGAAATGAAAAATAAATAAAATTAGCCTTGTGAATTTGTATGTAAACTTTATTTTTTTATTTTTTATTTTTTAAAGATTCTATTTATTTATTCATGAAAGACAGAGAGAGAGAGAGAGAGAGAGAGAAAGACAGGCTCCATGCAGGGAGCCCGATGTGGGACTCGATCCTGGGACCCCAGGATCATACCCTGAGCCAAAGGCAGACACTCAACTGCTGGGCCACCCAGGCATCCCAGTTATGTAAGCTTTAATAACAGAGAATGTGACTTTTAATTTTTTGAAGGTGCTCAAGGACATGGTTTGAAGTATTAGCATCATAGATTATTATTACTTGCTGCAAGTGGACTATATATAAATTATATTTTCACCAGCAGGCTCATTATATTCAGTTTTGATTTTTTTAATTAATGTGAAAATCATCAGAATATCTTTCATATAACATGATTCCTCATTTATATATGCCAACAAAGTGCTGATTATTGTTTTAAATTCTCCTTGACATTTTTATAGTTTGTAGGAAAGATCATGGTAAAAAAAGGAAAAGTTGAGGAAAATATTCATTTATCTTTCTTAAAAAAATCTGTGTTGGGTCCTTGCCTCTTTTGGTGATGTGGTTTAGTTGCCAAGTACAAAGGATTCAGAGTTGGGGTTATCTGTTCTGCTCTACTGCTAATTTGTTGGGTAATGAAGCAAGTAAGACAATCTCTTATCCAACATCATTACCTCCAGCTTCTTTGGAATTGAAGCTAGATGCTCTCCAAGAGTCACCACTCTAGCTTGCAAAACCTAAAGGACTTATTTAGGAGTACTTTTACTTCTGCCCCAGGATTAGGGAATAAATTTTTGCAAATAATTATTGATGTCCATGTGTCTAAACCCTTATCAGACAGTATAAGCTGCCAAAAGTTTATAAGCAATTTTTATTTTTATTTTTTATTTTTTTATTTTTTATTTTTTATTTTTTTTTTTATTTTTTTTTTTTTAAATTTTTATTTATTTATGATAGTCACACAGAGAGAGAGAGAGAGAGAGGCAGAGACACAGGCAGAGGGAGAAGCAGGCTCCATGCACCGGGAGCCCGACGTGGGATTCGATCCCGGGTCTCCAGGATCGCGCCCTGGGCCAAAGGCAGGCGCCAAACCGCTGCGCCACCCGGGGATCCCTATAAGCAATTTTTATGCTAGATTGCAGTCCTCAGGAAATTACAATCTAACCTGGAGTGGACGTGTGATGTGATGGTGAGCAAGATGAAGTGGGGAAGCAAGATTTACAAATAGGAAGCAATTAAAAGACAAGGCAGAACTGCATATAATTAGATAAAACATGTTATCTAGATAATAAAGTGCTATGGCTGATGAGGAAGAAGGGGGAGAGAGAGATCATTGGGAGTTACAAATAAAATGTTTTCTTCCTTAATAAGAACAGTGTTTTAGTGTTAGGGCTGGGGTAAAGGGGGCACCATAGTATCCTTGCATATGCCCAGTCTATTAAAAAAAAACAAAAAACAAAACTGAATCCCTGGGCCTGCATCATTTTTACCTAGCTGAATTTTTTTTTTTTTTTTACTGATTTCTTATAATAGTTTTGTTCTCACTTAGTGAGGAAAGTCACTTAGGTTAATGAGTTACTTCAGATTATAAAACTCATAAGGGTAAAATGGGATTTTAATATAGGTCTGCTGGTTGCGAAATTTTAACAAGTTATATACTATCTTTGGAACCCTCTGAACTCAAATGTCTGAGGTCTATGGTATTTAGAACTCCCAGTGATAATCCAAAAATAGCACCAAGAAACTTCAAGGGACATGTGATTATCAGGAGCCCTGCAAGAATACAAGGCCAGCATGCTGCTCTCTTTATGGGAAGCCTATGGCTGTGCTGGTTTCAAGGTAAGTGATGGAGAAGACTCTCTCTCTTTCTCCCTGTAATCTCTAAGGAATTTTAGGAAGTTGGAATTTTAGGAAGTTAGTGGTAATCTGATACACTCTTTGGGTCGCAGAGCCTAGAGAAAATTCACATTGTGTACTTATTGAAATTATCCTGGCAGGGCCTAGAGATGATAAGCTCTGCTCTGATAAATGCCAAACCATCAAATTATATTTAAATTAGTGTTTTTTGAGCACCTACTATATATTCCCATAGTGTCTTGTAGTGTTGTCTGGAACAACACTAATTCAGTGGTATGCTGAAGGTAACTTGTACAGTCTCCTAAGAATCAATTGTTAAATTTTCAGGAGTTTTGTTAGCTGGCTAAATAGTCATGTGAAAAATTAAATTATATAAACTTACCTTTGAATAAGTTAAAAGAGCACTCAAAAATCATTATTCCCTAATTTTTATGCATTTTACTGTTGTCTTTGTTCTTGAATATCATTTGTATCTATTGAATCTCTAGAGTGGAAGTAATCACGTGCTACTGCACGTAGTTTTCTAACTTTGCCCTGAGTGGAATTACATTTATAGTCTGAAATCAGCCATGCCAGGAGTACTTAGACCATGGAAATAGGCAAATACTGCAGTTCAGGGTGTGATTTATTGTTTGTTGGTTGTCTAGTTTTAAGAATGTTACACAGAAAATATCTATAGTACAGATTAAACTTGAAATTATGTCATGTCTAGGGTGTGTGGGTTGCTTAGTCCGTAAGTGTCTGCCTTGGCTCAG
Organism: Canis lupus dingo; assembly: GCF_003254725.2. NCBI lineage: Eukaryota > Metazoa > Chordata > Mammalia > Carnivora > Canidae > Canis > Canis lupus. The sequence continues at coordinate 23,275,137 of NC_064247.1, read as the reverse complement.
ATCATGATCTAGATAATAGGTTCTAGATAATAGGGTCCTCTGCTCAGCTGGGGGGTTTGCTTCTCCGTCTCCCTCTGTGCTCACTCCCTCTTTCTCTCCCTCCCTCTCTCTCAAATAAATAAAATCTTTTTTAAAAAGTATGTTATGTCTATAACTGTAACATTGTAAATAGCACAAAAGATTGAGAAAATACGGGCAGCCCGGGTGGCTCAGTGGTTTAGCGCCGCCTCCAGCCCAGGGAGTGATCCTGGAGATCCGGGATCGAGTCTCACGTCGGACTCCCTGCATGGAGTCTGCTTCTCCCTCTGCCCTGTCTCTGCCTCTCTCTCTGTGTCTCTCATGAGTAAATAAATAAAATCTTAAAAAAAAAAAAAAGATTGAAAAAACACTTTCTCAGTATTCAACTGTTATTCAAATCAGGAATGAAGTCACTCATGTCATTGAAAAATGAGTAAAGTTCCAACATACTTACCTTGTTTCCCTTTCCTCTTATTCATTAATATAAAATATTAGCCAACATTCATGTCAGAAATATTCTTATTAATTGCAGGCATAGTTTGGTTATGGATACAAGAGTTTGGCAAAAATCAGACTATCTGAGAATTAATTGGTTATGTGGAATTTACAATAAAGTTATATATTTTATTATCTATAAATTGTATTTATACATTCTGTATATCAGTTAAATTTTAATAAACTTGTATGCATATATAAAATTCTGTACATATAAACATATCTATGTTTATTTATATCTATGTATAGATATAGATCGACATGCACTCTTTCCCCCAGAGAGGCAACTATTACTTATTTATGAGCATACTATACTATAAAACCCAATCTTTGCCCTCAAACAGATAAATCCAAGTTCACATAAAACAGATTTTTTTTTGTATGACTATAGCAAATACTGTAAGAGGGCATAATAAAGAAAGCAAATGGTTGGGGGTTCAAATCAGAAAAGGAGAGAGGAGGAGGAGAGAGGAATCAAGGGAGACAGAGAAAGGGTAAGAGAGAGATAACATCAAGTACGATCACTGTGTGATCCTTCCTACTTAACGTGTATGAGGATGATGGCTTTTTTGATGGATCTTTAAGGATAAGTGAGAACATTTAGGCAAAACAGGACATTCTAAATAAAGAGAAAGACTTGATCAGAGCCACCATGGTGTGAAGCAATATCTTCTGTATCCATGAAGTTTCTTTTTATTACAAGGAACAGAAACTGACTTTGCCCAAGTTAAGTAAAAAGAACTGAATCTGCCAGAGAATCTCCAGAAGAGCTGAAGGTAAGAATGAGAGAAACCCGCAACAGTGCCCCAAATCATGTCACAAAATAGTCTCAACACATTTGGCATGGCAGTATACTGCTGCAATAGGCACCATTGCTTGCAACTAGATCTTGTATGACCTATGGCTCTTAGAGCTCTCCATGATTTCTCCCTCCTCTGAAGGACAGGGTGGGTATCAAATTGGTGAATCCTGAGTCATAGTCTAATCTTTGGTGCCCCAGTGACCTGGGTAAGCAAGCCAATTTCAACTTCATTAAAAAGAGATAGAATCTCTTCCCCATAGAGTTTCTTGGGGCAGGAAGTTCACCCAGCACAGGAAGTTTTCAGATTCAGATAGGGGAAAAAAAAAAAAAAAAAAAGTCCACTTGGTATTATTTTCAGTTCGATTGAATAACCATTTATTAAACATTCTATTTGCTAAGAACTGTGGTAGGTACTGGGGATTCCAATGAATGAGGCAGCCCATGAATTCAAGGTCCTTACTTTTAAGAGCAGAAATAGACATATACATAAGTAAAAAGAATGATGTATGATCAGCTTTATAGATAAAGAAGTGAGGTAGTCTGGGCTTTGGAGACTGTCAGGGAAATAAACAAAAGAAGGCAAATGAAATAAGCCTTAAAGGGTGAGTAGATTATTGATTTGCAAAGAAGATAGGGACCTTCCAATCATATTCACAGTTCAAGTAGTCCCATTTGGGGAGAATAAGGTGAGACCATGCTAGAATATGAGGATTATATGAAGGAATAAAAAGAGGCATGGAACATTTTTGGACAACAGATACAACATGAACAGAATGTGTAACATGAACTCTAATAAAGTATTTCAGCACTTGTATAAAATGCAGCAATAACAGAAATGAGACCATTACCACATTCCAAACCAATATGGCAAACAAAAGCCAATGAGGGCCTGAGCTTGGGTGGTGGCTGAGAAATGAAGAGGAAAACAAGGTTGCAAGAAGTACTGTGGATTTGAAGGGATTTGGCAATTCACTGTCCCTTCAGTTGAGACAAATTTAACCTTGCTGCTTTTGTACCAGGAGGTCAAGTGCCTGCCCTAATGCCTAATCTGCTCTAGGCATGTCTGTGTCTCCACATTTGCCCACCAGTCCAACTGATGTTTCATTTATAACAGAGCTCAAGTGTTCGCCCTTTGTGCAAACACTGTAGCTCCGTAAACTTCAGAATGGCCTTGATCAATTTTGTCACATCCCTTTTATGAAGTAGAATGATTGTTTGCTTAGCTGCCAGGCTCAGAAAGCGCAGTTCCTCTGTATTTCCTACAAGGTTTCATTGATCAAGTGATAGCCTTTCCTGAACTGTACACTCAGGCATATCCTATGAGGATGTGTAGTGGTTCTTCCATCCAACAGGACCCAATAAGGGCCTTCAGGGTTTTGAGATGAATTTCTTTTATATTATATTTGATAAGGCTTATCTTTCCCAAAATATAAATGGCATATTCTTTGATAAATGGACTGAAATGTAACCTAATTTAATTAAAATTCCATGGGCAATAACTGACTGGCAGTTCTGGGTTTTTATCTGTTTGTTCTGCAGATATCACACAAAATAATTTTTAAATAACTAAATTACAGCTGTTTTGAATAAAAACCTAACTGTAACAATCATGCAAGGGCTGGCTCTTTTCTCCATAGATGAAAATCTGTTAATTTTCCTGTTTTCTCCTCTACAGATAGTGAGGCCATGAAGTTTAAACAGAAATGTAATCCTTTCAGGTCTCACTAGTCTCCAAATCAGAGACTGTACTTGCCTTCAATTATTTATTACTTATAGCTTCTTTTTACTGTTTGTATGTATTAAGAGGTATAGTTTTCTTATAAAACTACATATTATTCTGCTTGGAAACCACAACTTTGGTGTAAATCAATTCAAGTAACTCTCCTAGAGCTCAGATACCCTAAGATCACCAGAGGGCTCTGTCCCACAGAGACTCAGTCCAACCATGGCAAGGTATCTGAGGAGCTGCAGAATCATGGCAATGGCAAAGCTGTCTTAAACACACAGCACTACAGATACAGTATTCCAATAGGAATTACAACAAAACAAAATCTAGAAAGATTCTCTAGTGAATATTCACTTGGAATAAATAAATAAAAAAAAACGACAGCTACATTGAATGGTACTCCAGCCGTGATTCAATGATTACAAAAGTGGTTTCCTTACTCTAAGTATTGGATTTATGTCTGAATATACTGATCCGCTGCAATGCTGAAGTATGGCCAAAATTGTGAAAATAACAATGAGAATACTTGCTTTTGGAAAAAAGCATGAAAGAACATTGTGTTTAATTTCTGAGATTGTTTTGTCCTCTCTGCTTAGTTCTGTTCCCTTGGAACTTTGGTTCCCAGTTGTCACAGTACATTTATTGAAGAGTCTAATCTTTCTGTCCTGTTTTCCACTGGTCTATCTGTTATATGTCAAGTTTGCATTTATGTGTACAATTTCTTTTATTCTCTGGAAAGTTGTAGAAGATGAAACTTTTCTGTTTCTCAAGATAGATGGAACATATCCATAAAGCTGTCTGGTCTTGGTGTTTGCTTTGTGGGCAGATAAACAACTACTCATTAAATATCTGTGGTAGTTACAGAATTGTTCAAGGTTGTCACTTTGATAAATTTTTCATGAGTTTTAATGGCCTTATCTTTTAATCTCTTTTCTATTTCCAGCTCTTTGTCACTCTTGGATGTTGTATAAGTTTTCTCTTCTAGTTCTTTCCTTCTCTCCTCAATTGTTACTCCTCAATTGTTATTCTTCTTTAAAACCACGTGTTTTGTAATTTTAACAAAATATTTATGGAAGTATAACGTGCACAGTACATAAGTGTACAGTTTCGTGAATCTTTAAAGTATGGACACACCAGTGTAACCACAGTCTACAACAACCACTGCAAGAAATTATTACAGACTCCTACACATTTTCCTTCATGCCTCTTTCTAATCACTACTCTCTCATCCACAAAAGCAATCATTATTCTTACTCCTACCCCTGTAGGTTAGTTCTACCTGTTTTTAAGCTTTATATAATGAAATCATGTAGTTTGATCTCTTTTATGTCATTTCATTGCCAGATAGCAAAGAAGGTTTATCATTTTTTTTCTTTTCAAAGAATTAGCTTTTGATTTTTAATTTTTTTTCCATTTTATGGATTTCAGCTCTGATACTCATTATGTCATCCTTTTTTGAGTTTGAATTGCTCTTCTTTTTGTAACTTCTTTTTTTTTAAGATTTATTTATTTATGAAAGGTGAGGGGACAGGTAAGGAGTGAGGGAAAGGGAGAGAGAATATTAAGCAGACTCCACACTGAGCACAGAGCCCAGTGTGGGGGCTCAATTTCACCATCCTGAGATCACAACTTGAGCCGAAACTAAAAGTCATTCACTTAATCAACCACACCATCCGAGTGCCCCTCTTTTCGTAACTTCTTAAGATGGAAGCTTAATTATTGGTTTTATTTCTTTGATTCTATTATAAGCCTATAAAATATTAAATTTCCTTCTAATTACTGATTTAGTTGCATCAAAAGATTATATTCTTTTTAACTCAATTAAAGATGTTTCTAATTACTCTTGTGATTTTTTTCCTTCAAAATGTGGGTTGTTTAGAAGTGTGCTGTTTAATCCCCCAAATATTTAAAGATTTACAAAAATTTTTAGGTTAACTTCTAATTTGGTTTAGTTGTGATTAGAGAATAAACTTTGTACCAATTTAATTCTTTTCCATTTATAGGGACTTTAGTTTCGTGTTTTAGAATATTGTATAAACTGAAGAATTTTCCATTTGTACTTGGAAACTGTACATATTCTGCTATTGTTTGGAATGTTCTATATGTCATTTAGGCCATGTTAATTTATGGTGCCATTCAGTCCTACAGCCTTGCTGATTTTATGTTTAGGTGGTTTCAAATATCTTACTGGTAATCATTAAATTACCACTTCTCTTTTTAAATATTACTTTTTGCATAATGTATTTTGAGACTTTTCTTATATGCACATACATAAGTAATTGCTCTATCTTCCTAATATATTAACCATTTTATCATTATGAAATATCTTTTTATCTCTTGTGGTAGGAAGAAAGGGGTAGAGGAAGAGAGAGAGAGAGAAAATCCTAAGCAGGTTCCATGCTCAGCATAGAGACTGATGTGGGACTCAATCAACCCTGAGATCATGACCTGAGCCTAAATCAAGAGTTGGATGATTAACTGACTGAGCCATGCAGGTGCCCCTGTTGTGATATTTCTTTCTTTTTTTTTTCTTTTTTAAGATCTTATTTATTCATTCATTCATTCATTCATTCATGAGAAACACACACACACACACACACACACAGGGGCAAAAATATAGGCAGAGGGAGAAGCAGGCTCCATGCAGGCAGGCTGATGTGGGACTCGATCCCAGGACTCCGGGATCACGCGCTGGGCCAAAAGCAGGCACTAAACTGCTGAGCCACCCAGGCATCCCTGTTGTGATATTTCTTAAAGTCTATTTTGTCATATAGTTACTCCAGCTTTCTTATATTTACTGTTTGTGTAGTATAGTTTTTACTCTTTGTATTTTTGACTTATTTGTGTTTTTGAATCTAAAGTATATGTTTTGTGAAGTAATATAGCTGTTAATTTCTTTACATTCAGTCTGACAATCTCTGCCTTTTACAGTAGTTAAAAGCTTGATAATTGTGAAAATGTCAATGTTACCCAGGCAATATACACGTTTAATGCAATCCCTATCAAAATACCATGGACTTTCTTCAGAGAGTTAGAACAAATTATTTTAAGATTTGTGTGGAATCAGAAAAGACCCCGAATAGCCAGGGGAATTTTAAAAAAGAAAATCATATCTGGGGGCATCACAATGCCAGATTTCAGGTTGTACTACAAAGCTGTGGTCATCAAGACAGTGTGGTACTGGCACAAAAACAGACACATAGATCAGTGGAACAGAATAGAGAATCCAGAAGTGGACCCTGAACTTTATGGGCAACTAATATTCGATATAGGAGGAAAGACTATCCATTGGAAGAAAGACAGTCTCTTCAATAAATGGTGCTGGGAAAATTGGACATCCACATGCAGAAGAATGAAACTAGACCACTCTCTTGCACCATACACAAAGATAAACTCAAAATGGATGAAAGATCTAAATGTGAGACAAGATTCCATCAAAATCCTAGAGAAGAACACAGGCAACACCCTTTTTGAACTCGGCCATAGTAACCTCTTGCAAGATACATCCACGAAGGCAAAAGAAACAAAAGCAAAAATGAACTATTGGGACTTAATCAAGATAAGAAGCTTTTGCACAGCAAAGGATACAGTCAACAAAACTCAAAGACAACCTACAGAATGGGAGAAGATATTTGCAAATGACATATCAGATAAAGGGCTAGTTTCCAAGATCTATAAAGAACTTCTTAAACTCAACAGCAAAGAAACAAACAATCCAATCATGAAATGGGCAAAAGACATGAACAGAAATCTCACAGAGGAAGACATAGACATGGCCAACATGCACATGAGAAAATGCTCTGCATCACTTGCCATCAGGGAAATACAAATCAAAACTACAATGAGATACCACCTCACACCAGTGAGAATGGGGAAAATGAACAAGGCAGGAAACAACAAATGTTGGAGAGGATGTGGAGAAAAGGGAACCCTCATACACTGTTGGTGGGAATGTGAACTGGTGCAGCCACTCTGGAAAACTGTGTGGAGGTTCCTCAAACAGTTAAAAATATACCTGCCCTATGACCCAGCAATTGCACTGCCGGGGATTTACCCCAAAGATACAGATGCAGTGAAACGCCGGGACACCTGCACCCCGATGTTTATAGCAGCAATGGCCACGATAGCCAAACTGTGGAAGGAGCCTCGGTGTCCAACGAAAGATGAATGGATAAAGAAGATGTGGTTTATGTATACAATGGAATATTACTCAGCTATTAGAAATGACAAATACCCACCATTTGCTTCAACGTGGATGGAACTGGAGGGTATTATGCTGAGTGAAGTAAGCCAGTCGGAGAAGGACAAACATTATATGTTCTCATTCATTTGGGGAATATAAATAATAGTGAAAGGGAATATAAGGGAAGGGGGAAGAAATGTGTGGGAAATATCAGAAAGGGAGACAGAACGTAAAGACTGCTAACTCTGGGAAACGAACTAGGGGTGTTGGAAGGGGAGGAGGGCGGGGGGTGGGAGTGAATGGGTGATGGGCACTGGGGGTTATTCTGTATGTTAGTAAATTGAACACCAATAAAAAATAAATAAAAAATTAAAAAAAAATAAATAAAAGCTTGATATTTAATGTATTTTTTTTTACATGGTTAGGTTTTCACATGTCAGTTTGCAGTCTTTTCTATATATCTCATGTCATTTTTGTTCTACTTTTCCTTCTTCCTTCTTTTGTGTTTCAAAATATTTGCTGGGCAGCCCGGGGTGGCTCAGCAGTTTAGCATTGCCTTCAGCAAAAAATTCTGGTTTTCTGAAATGTGGATACCTTTATTTAATCTTCATTTTTGAGGAATAGTTTTTACTAGACATAGAATTCTTAGGTAATAATTTTTCCCCTTCTGTCAGCCCTTTGAATATGCCATCCCACTGCTTTCCAGCTTTCACTGTTTTTGATGAGAAGTCCACCGTCAATTGTATTGTTGCACCTCTGAATGTGATGAGCCATTTCCTCTTGCTGCTTTCAAGGTTTTTCTCTTTGATTTGACTATGGTGCTTCTAGGTATGATTATTATTGTATTTATCATACTTGGTGTTTGTCAAACTTCTTGGATCAGTAGATTAATAATTATCAAATTTGGGAAATTTATGACCATTATTTTTTCAAAAAATTTTTTTGTTACTTTCTCTCCTCTTCCTTTCTCTGGAACTTCGACTCTACAGATATTGATATGACTGATACTGTCTTGCAGGTCTCTGAAACTCTTATCATTTTCCTCTAATCTTTTTCTCACTATTCTTTGTATTAGATTATTCTTTATATCTTCCTTCCTGCATTCCTGTATATTGATTCTTTTCTCTTCTCCTACTTCAAATTTTCTACAGAACCCATCTAGTGCATTTTTATTTCAGTTACCGTACATGTCAACTTTAGAATTTTTTTTTTCTTTTTTTAAAGATTATTTATTTATTTATTCATAGACACACACACACACACACACACACACACACACAGGGGGCGGGGGGCAGAGACACAGGCAGAGGGAGAAGCAGGCTCCATGCAGGGAGCCCGATGTGGGACCGGATCCCGTGTCCCTGAGATCACACCCTGGACTGAAGGTGGCGCTAAACCACTGAGCCACCCGGGCTGCCCCTAGAATTTCTTTTTTAAATAGTTCTCATTTTTCTAGAGAGAGTCAATCTCAAGTCATTGTTGTCACATTTCCTTTAATTCTCTAGGCATAGTTTACTTTTGAATTTTTTGTCTGACAAATTCAACATTTGAATTTCACTCAGCATCATTTTCTATACATTTTCTATTAACTGCCTCCCTCCCCATATATCTCATATATTGATGGCACATTTTCAATAATACATTGTTATTAACTCTGAATTCCAACTTATTTTTCTGAAATGTTAAAAAAAATAACTAGCCAAACATAAACTGCAAAATCTATCTTCACTGCAGTATGTTGCTATTGATATCTCTGTTTAGATTTTAAGGATTTCCCTGTCTCTGCATAGCTAATGATGAGTCAGTGAGTTAGACAGAAATTGTGCTCAAACACCCAAAGCCCATAAAGCTTCTATACCCTCTGCCCATTTAGTTTGTATGACTTTGGGGGTACATTCAAATTTAAGCCTATTTTCAAGTCTCCCTTGCCTTCACCGGAATTATAGGCTCTTTCCAGTGTCTTCTCCACATGCATGCAGTTTCTCAGACAGTGAGAAATGTGTAGAATGCTTGTCCGGCCTTTCTGTGGCTCTCTCGTTGACAGGATATCCTTGTTGAATTGCTGATTAGACTGCCACTTTCTCCAACCAGGACCACAAACTTAGGCTAGCAAAGATAAAAATTTTCTTACTGATTTTGATCAAGTTTACCACTTTAGTCAATAAATTAGCAACCAATTCTACCCTGCACCTGAAATCAAACTTTCTCAACAAAGCTGCAGGGATTCTCAGATACAATGATAAAATAACAGCTCTCCTTGACTCTGCTGGGAAGTGGGAGTAGGGTGTCAGGAATGGTCCAGCCAAGAAGGCCACAGAGTCCCACTGATCTCATTTGAAGCTATAGCAGTTTTTCCAAGAATAAATACTTCTTAAGGTGTTTTTTCCTTTTGTTGATTTCCAGAGCCCTAAATTTGTTTTCAATGATTTTATTCAGCTTTATAGTTCTTTTTTTAATGGAGGTTAGCCTACCGATTGCCAGAAGTTCCTAAACTCCCTAATTCCTGAAATTCTCTTATACAATTATTTTTATAGGACCATGCCTTTTTAACTTCATTCCATGTCTTTTTGGTCTTTGCCTTTTCCTTAAATGTTGATATTTTTCAAGTGCTTCTTCTCAATATTCTTCTATTCTCATAAAACTCACATTGTCTGATTAAATGTAGAAAGGAGGTTCATTAGCCTGCTCAGGCTACTCTACAAAATACCACAAACTGTGTAACTTAAACAACAGGAATTTATTTCTCTCACATTTCTGGTGGTGAAGAGACCAACACCAAGGTGCAAAGTGATTTGCTTTCTTTCTTTCTTTTTTTTTTTTAAACATTTATTTATTTATTTTAAAGATTGATTGATTGATTGATTGATTCATGAAAGACCGAGAGAGGCAGAGATACAGGCAGAGGGAGAAATAGGTTCCAGGCAGAGAACCCAACATGGCACTTGATCCAGGGTCTCCAGGATCAGGCCCGGGGCCAAAGGCAGCACTAAACCACTGAGCCACCTGGGCTGCCCGTGATTTGCCTTCTTCTTTTTTTTTTTTTTTTCTTTTTTTTTTTATTTATTTACTTTTTTATTGGAGTTCAATTTGCCAACATATAACACCCAGTGCTCATTCCGTCAAGTGCCCCCCTCAGTGCCCGTCACCCAGTTACCCCAACCCCCTGCCCACCTCCCTTTCCACTACCCCTTACCCCTTATGATTTGCTTTCTAATAAGAACTCCCTTCCTGACTTGCAGATAGTTATCTTCTCACTGCCTCCTCATAAGGCTGAGAGAGATAGCAAAATCATTGGTGTCTCTTCCTCTAAGGGCACAAACTCATCATAACCTAATTATCTTCCAAAGACCCCCATTTCCAAACACCATCACGTTGGGGGTTAGAACTTCCATATATGAATTTTTGGGAGATACAAACATGTAATCCATAACAGGAGAGATGGAGTAGGGCCTCTCAGCCAGAGGAGACTGGAACAGGTACAGAACACATATAGTAGGAGAAGATGGCTGGGGCAAAGAGAAGGCAACAGCTTATAATGGGTTCATAGGAAAGGGACTCAGACTGATATGATTCCTGGTGCCCTAAAACTATAACATCAGTGACACTAGTAGGTGGGGAATGGAAGAGTACTTCTTGGTATAATAAACTTCAGCAATTCTGGAAGTGGCAATATAACTGACAGAGAAACTTGTGGGCTTTTGTGCATGAAAATCTATACAAAAATTCAATTGACCTGAACAAATACATTTTTTCTTCCTCTTTGGTATATTCTTGCTAAATCTGTAACTCAATTCTCTGCCTTCCTAGAAAGTTACCTACAATTAGCAGTTAGGTAATAGGAGAAACACTTACATAATCACAATTCTGACTAATCACGACTGGGGAGAAGACCTACTTATGTACAGATGAAGTAGGGTATAGTGTTAACAAATATCTGAAGAAGGTGTTTTAAAGAGAATAGGGAAATATTAAGTGAGACACAAGGGAATATGAGTAGGAGTAATGAGATGACAAGAAGAAGGGAGTAAAGAGACTAGAGCAGCTCATGATTGAGGTAGGAAGAAACATCACTAGAATCCAGAAGACTCAAATAAAATCTGCTCTTTCTATGAAAAGAGCATTTTATGAGTCTAAGAGACTCTAAGATAAATGCACAGGAAAGTGAAATTCTAGTACATTTTATGACCCTAGTACCTTCTTAATGAGGATGTCATACTTTAGTATTTTTATCACTACAAAAAACCAAAAACTAATCAAAAACTAAAACAATAACAAAAACCCTCAACCCTGTCCCCCCAAACAGCTGCAGTGTTGATATAAAATTTCTAGTTTAACACAGTTGCTAATCTCTCAAAGATGTCAAGTCTCTGCATGATACAGGGCCCATTACTGCCTAGAACATTCCAAATGTTAGTTCCCTACTGACAATTTGTGTAGCTTTGCAAGGATTAGAGAACCAGGAGAGAGATACTTAAGCTAATCTATATATTCGTATCCGTATAATAATTGAGAACATGCTCAACTGTATTAAACATTTATTTTATTTTTTAGATTTTATTTATTTATTCATGAGAAACAGAGAGAGAGAGAGAGAGAGAGACAGACAGAGAGAATGGCAGAGACACAGGCAGAGGGAGGAGCAGGCTCCATGCGGGGAGCCCAACATGGGATTCAATTCCAGGTCTCCAGGATCAGGCCCTGGGCTGAAGGCAGCACTAAACTGCTGAGCCACCCGGGCTGCCCTGCATTAAACATTTATAAGAACTTATTTATTTAATGCTTAAGCTAATCCTATAAATTATGTTCTCTTATGTTGTAGATTATATTGATTTATTGCTTCCAATTATTTTCTGTTCTCCCCAAAAGGAAAAAAAAAAAAAAAAACATTGGCTATAGGCTTGAATATTTGGCTTTCTCCCTTGCTTAGTTCCCAGTGCTATTAATGTAATATTTTCCAGGTATAAACTATTTCTTTAGCCTGGAACTTAGAAGAAATAATCTCTGTCAGGCATCATCACATATGAAGCACGGCTAACACATAACATGGGCAGGATATAAACCTGTGTTGTCTGAAATCACTAAGACTTGGATGTTGTTACACAGTACAATCTAGTGGGAACTGACTAATACATTTAATTATCCCTATTTTGTACACGATAAAGTTGAGTCCTCAAAAGTTATAAAAGGTATAAAATTGGCTGAGAATGTATAATTAAACAGTGGTGGAACGGAAAGTACACACAATCCCTAAGCTCTCCTAACTTCTACTATTTGGATTCAACACATCTTTTTAAGCCTCATAATTTCCATGATTATTCAGACCCAGTCCTTTGCAATTCTTTATAGCTCACTGATGGATATCAGACCTAGATTCAAGTCTTTGGAAAGCTAGGATGAGAGAGAGTCATTTGTTAATAGAGTCATGTACATGATCATTTTCTTCTTTGAAGATATAAAGGACATCATTGGGTTTACTGAAAAGCTCTTGAGAACATTTTATTAATACTAGGCCTTATTTTTTTATAGAGTTCCACATCTGTTTAATGACTGGTATTTTCTGGACCAATATTTTCCAGGATTACGATTCTTGTAATGGAAAAAAAAAGTTGGAAATGAGAACAAATTCCACTCCTGGTAACATCACTTGTCAGAGTTCAACCTGGGATAAGCCACTTATCCTCCCAGAACTTCATTCACATTATTTGCGAAGTAAGGATAGAAATTCCTATGATACAGCCTAAGATAATCATTAAGGAGCTTAAGTGAGACATGTGATACTGCTTTATCTGTTTTAAAAATCCACATGCAAATATAAATGGTTATTCTTCTCATTAGAGCCTCAGCCTGAGAAAGGCTTTTAAAGATCATATACAGATCCTTAACTTGCAATGAAAAATGCAGATTTCCAGGTAAGGGTTGAGAGTGGGAAGAAAAAAGAAATTGTTCTCACCTTACAAAACTCCACAAAAGCTTCTATATTTGTTTTATGAGTCTGTTCTCCTTTCTGCAGTGAGGAAAAGGAAACACATTCTGGGATTAAGCCTGGTAAGGATGAACTCCTAGGTGACTGGAGACAAGGAAGAAAGAGTAGTTTAGAGAAGGGGAAGATTATTTGCTATATCAAGGTTTCTGCTCTTGCAGCCATGTGTACAGTAACTAGCTCTCTCGTGATATACATGTATCCAAATCAGCAGTCAAACTTGGAGACGGTTCAAGAAATTAGCTTTTCATTCATTCAGAAACATTTATTGAGGGTCTTCTACATGCCAAGTTTTGTTCTAGATATTAAAGATACAGCAGAAAACAGAACAAGGTCCCTCCTGTGATGTACATTTTAGTGAAGAGTTGACAGACAATTGGCACAAAATAAACAAATACATAATAAGTAGAATTTCAGTAGTGACCAGTCCTATGGAGAAATTTAAAAATAGAGGCTGAGTTGGAGTGAAGAAATGGAAAGACAGCTAAGATACTGCAGAGAGGATGGGGGAAGAGCCTACTAACCAAGAGAGAAATGCAGTTGTAGAGGAATGGAGGTAGAAATGCAAAGACAAACATGGTTCAGGCACAATTTGAGGAAACCTAGTCAGATAGGAGTACTAAGAGGCTCTGTTTTTATAGGACCTCTAGGCCGGGAGATGTGTGTTCACTGGCTTTAAATGTAGTTGGAAATCACTGCGTGGCTTAATTCTGCAGAGGGATGTGGTCCTGTTTACATTTTTTAAAAGATCACTTTTGATCTCTGTGTAGAATGTGGACAAAAATGGGTCAAGTGAAGAGACCAGAAGATCAGTGAAGAGGTGAGACAGTAATTGGGTAGAAGGTGCTTCTGATTAGGTTGGCTAAAGCAGTGGAGGCAGGGCAATGTGGGCAGACTCATACCACATTTGGCAATGGATCTGAGGGGAACACCCCAGATGATTTAAATCTGCAATGTAAAGGAAAGAAAAACCCAAAGGATTTCAAGATGGAAAAGGATTTTGACATTTTACTAGATTAGGAAGAACTGCTGGCATAGGTGGGCAGTGATCAAGAGGTTATTTTTTTGGATATCATTCTAGATGACTGTTACAACATCCAAATGGACAGATGTAGTAAGCGGTTAGATATCTAGTCTGTAGATCAAAGGAGAGATTTAGGCTAGGGATATGGATGAGAGATTAATCAGTGTATTAAATTTAAACCCCTCAAACTGATGAGTGTGTAGATGAAACAAGAAGACCAAGAAAAATCCTGGAGCAATACAATATTAAGACCCAGAAGCCTCTTACCATCCACACAGAAATAGCACAATAGCTGCACAATAAATATTTGGTGAATAAATAAATTTGTTACCATAGGGGCTGCCTAACTTGTTAGGAAAAGCATTTATTATTTCATGCCTAGGCCAATACATTGGATATATCTATTAAAATATGCTAAATTTATCATTCTTATCTTATGGTAACAAATGTTGGAGATCAGTAAACTTTAAGTCTTCATTTTCTTATATTATGCCAATGATTTTCACCCACTCTCAAACAATCTCTGTGTAATACTTGGTAGTTTTTGCCATTCTCTTGGCTGGGGAAGAGGGAAATCTTGAACTGATTCTATTTATTCTCCTTTCAAGTACAGATAAGAAGTGGAGATTTTCCCCATCTGTCTTGCACATCCAGGTGATCAAATCTTTGCTGTGGGTAGCTTGTGAGTGTCCTGGGTTGCCATAATTTGGAAAGGACTGAGCAAAATATTAGCCCAAACAATAGCACTCCTACTCAATTATTGACATGGCATAGGGAATCAGATATTGCTGGGAGGCCCACACAGGATGGTTATAGTAGGTTAATAGGACTTCACCCTGAAGGAAATTCACAATGCTTATTTGAACTGCAATAAAAGACCTGTTGTATACTGACTTGGCACCTATTTTTGATTAATGGCCCCCATGTAGACAGATTTGGGTTTCTCTAGTTGCTGGTTCCTCTCTCTTCCATGAAGTATATTTTAGTCTAGCATCTTAATACCATCTCTAATTTTCCTCCCCATCATCAGCTATGCAAATTCTCATCTAGCCTCATGTTTGAAGTTGTATGGCTCTTGAACTGTTCTCTTTCCCCTGTGCTATTTATACATGTGTTTCTTGCTGTAGGAATATTTTCTTACTGCTATTCATAGTATTCAAGAATATCACTTTACTTTCAAGAGATAACTGTCTTTACCATTATTTTGATATTTTATTCCACAAATGGAATTGACGTTTCTTTTAGTTGGCATCTTCTGTCCTCCTAGGGCTGTTAATGAAATTGAAGTAATGTTGGTGTTGGGTAGGAGAGAAAACAGAGTAACCAGGAAAAAGTAGGAAGAAAAATCTTAACTAATATTTAGAAAGAGCATCCATTGGTAAAACATGTTGGGTAAGGAATATTCAGTATTATACTACTATACCTTCTTTTTTATGTTTTAAAGGAAACTTCTAGAACAAAAAATATGCTTTCTAACATACAGAGAGCAGGAAAGCTTTACCCCCCCCCACCCCCCCCACCCCCCCGCCGAGTTCTTTATATGTCCTATATAAAATCACTCTCTGGGAGATAAGACCCTAAATTGCTCCATTATGTCATGGCTTGAGTTTATGCAGAAACAAACCCTGAGCTAAGGATTTGTGTGTCAGTAGTTTACATAGGAAATATACCAAGAATTGGGAGTAGGGAAGTAAGGGAAGAGAATGATGTCATTCCAGGTAAATTAAAGAACAGGTTACTGCAGAGGACAATGAGACTCAAACACTGCTGGGAATCTTGGAAGGTTGTGTGTGGCATGTGCTTCAAAAGGGTGGGGAAGGAATGAAGAAATTTTGTCATTTGGCTCTCATCTTTCATTGGCTGAGTTCTCCTTGGGAAATCAACTGGCTGATATTCCAGCCTGGCTTGCATGGGCCTATCATGTCAGAAAAAAGTAGAGAGATGCAGATGCTTATAGTAGAAAGCTGTCAGGACCCTGAAGAACTGTGAATGCCAAGGCAGAATGTGTGGGGCACTTAACCTCTAAATCTCGGTGGCTTACCAACAACAAAACCCTTTTTCTCACTAGTCCACATGTGCATCACAAGTTGGCCTGATGGTCTGTCTATTCAGTGACATCTTTTCTTCTGGATGAGGCTGCCTGAAAGTTGATGATCTTTGGGGCAGAGGGAAATGGAACTCAGGAGGATAAGACACAAATAATTAAATTATCCTGCCTGGAAACAACAGGTGTCATCTCTTCTGACAACTCATTGGCTGGAAATAGTCACATGATTCCTCTCAAAAACAAGGGATCCAGGAAATTCAGTTGTGTATATGCCTGGGAAAAGAAAGAAAGAGAGGGGAAAAAAGGGAGAGAGGGACAGAGAGACAGAAAGAGAGAAATAGATATAAATAAGCAGCACAATTTACCAGTTTTCCCTTCTGGTCGCCAAATATTTGGTTAACACTCCTTCTCACACGCAAAATGTACTTACCTTCTTCCTAAGGAGAACTATCCAAAAGTCCCCTCCAGTCATAGAATATAGAATTAGGAAACCCTCTCCTTCACCTTGCACCCAGTAGACAATAGTGCAACAGGAAAAGCATACTTGCAGTAAAGACTCCCATTTGGAAATGGGAACCATGGAAATACAAAGCCAACACTAATCTGTGGTAGTTCTGATATCATACTGGGCAGACACTTGAAGGGCCTCCTATGAGGAGGGGAGAACTATTCCTTGCTTGAACGGCAGTTCTCCCAAGAACTCCCTTGTCTGTTTCCTGCATGAAATATGTCCTTACATTTTGGGATATCATTCATTTTCCATAATCCTTTTTGGTCAGATTTAAAGTTGCAGTTGGGATTATGCTCTCCTGGAAGAATGAGTAAATTTCTTAGCGTAAGTCTTTGCCATAGAAAGTTGAGAGCCAACAGGTTAAATCTTAAGCAATCAGAGTCTCCTTTACTCAAGACTAATGCAACAAACAAATTCTTTCAAAAACTTAAGTTTCTTATGAATATTTGATTTGCACTTTGCATTTGTCAATAATCCCATTCAAAATTCTTTTCAAGACTTATTTTCATGTCTGGCATCTTTCTTTTCCTCCTTACTCCATGCCTTTGCCTCTCTGTGTAGTTGAAGGTGTTTGGAGCTTGTGAGGCTCACACTGTTAGTCTCTTTTCCCCACTAAATCATTTTATCCAATTGAAAGGATTTACTAGAGCTACCTTAATCCATTCAGAGGTTTTTAAAGAGTCAGCATAATAGCCACATCCTTTATTTGATTCTTGCTGCAAATTTGAATTTTAAATCTTTGTTACTCAAAGCATTTTTCAATTTTATTCTCATTATTTGGGGTTGGGAGCAATTATCTCTGCTATACTTACAAGTTTCCAAAATTGCAGGACACCCCCCATCCATTTTCTTTCATTCCTTCTTGAAATCCAGCCAATTTTTTTCTATTCTTTCATTCTGATAGCTTGCTAAACATAGCTACTAGCAACCAATACATACAAATAACACTGTTTTTCAACCATTTCCCTGTTGCTAAAAGTTCATTAAGTGCATACTTGGCTCCCCAACTTATTGTAGACATGAGTTCAACCAAATGTATTGCCAGTATATAATATGGAAAGCTATCCTTTTAACTCTTTAAAATAATTATCTTTCCACCTACCACCTGATTCCTAAGCTAATGGCACATAGTTTTCATACTTTTCATGATGTTGTTTCTCTTCTAGATATACACATTTGCATCTGTCATGGTAGTCTAAGTTGTGCTGTGATAGGAGCAACCTCAAAAAATTCAAAAGTTTTGCTGGGAGATTTTCTTAGGGTCATCTTGTTCTAATTACATGCTGATGGAGAAGGGATCATCTTGAAATTTGTCATTGTAAAGTGAAAATGTGGTCTGAGAAGTCTTACACAACAATTAAATGTTCCAGTCCCAAATGGACACACATGTCACTTCTGTTCACAACTCTTTAACCAGAACCCAGTCATTTGGTACTGTCCAATCACCAAAAGGTCATAAAATTCAGATTTCCCTCTGCTTGGAAAGAGAAAATAACCTAATGCTTATTAAGCAGAGCAATGACTACCAGGGTCGATTATATGTTTTAAGCAGAACAAATTTGTTTAATATAATAGAGTTTGCTGCTTATCTGTACGTACGTTGCTAAAAAGGATTTTCTTAATTCAGATTTTAAGCTATATTTGTGTATCTCACTGTAACAAGGAAACTGAGGATAATGTACATTGAGAATAGCTTGAAAAATAATCAGTTGACTCAAATTTTATTTCTTGGTCTTTTGCTATTTAAATGATTTTGAAAGATTAAAATTGTACTGTTGGTATTGTGTAGACCAATATTGCCTTTAATAAAGATTTTGTATTTCATTTTATTTTTAAAAATTCTTTGAGAGAGAGAGAGAGAGAGAGAGAGAGAGAGAGAAAGCATGAGCCAGTAGGGTTGGGGAAAGCAGAGAAAGAAGGAAAGAGAGAGAATCTAAAGTAGGCTCCTCACCAGTGAAGAGCCCATTATGGGGTTTGATCTCCTAATCTTGACATGATCTGAGCTGAAATCAAGTCAGACACTTAACCCACTGTTCCACCCAGGTGCTCCAAGATTTTATATTTTAAAAAATGAGGTAGAGCCTGAGCAAAGGAGACACACACTGCTCTCCTCCCACCTCCTCTATGGGAGGTAGAGAAGCAACCATTCTTTACCATCTATGTTCAGCAGGTGTTACCTGCTAATATAGCCATATATAGTTCTAGTCTTTAGCCAGCTCCTAACTGCTTAGGAATATAAGACCTGGAGATGTTAAAGTTTCAGAAACACAAAATGTTAGTGCTTGAGGGAGCTTTTGATATCATATAACCTAATTTCTATTTTTTAAAGATAAAACTTTTTATTAATGGTAGATGTTAATGACTTGTAAGTCATTAATAGCGTAGTATTAATAATTACACTACTTATTGAATATGTGTCAGAAACTATTTTAAGCAGTTTATATTTATTTATTCATTTAATCCTCCAACCAAACCAATGAAGAGATATTATTATTGCTAGACACATTTTATATATTAAAAAGTTTAGGCTGAGGGGTGGGTCCGCTGACTTGCCTATATTAGCACAGACAGCCAGTCCTAGGTCTTGGATTCAAATGCAAATCCACCTGGTTCCAATATCTTTGTTGTCGAACATTGGAGGATACCTCCTCCTATGACAGTATCTCATCTGTCATTATTAGATTTTCATTTTCTGTACCTTCTATTTTAATACAGTAATATGTTATTAGAATTTGTTTTACCCTTTTGATATTAAAAAGAAACATCTCTGAGTTATGTGATAAGCATAAAGAAATGCCTTTCCTGAATTGATGCCAGTAAAGACTGAATCCCCAAATCCCAAGATATTTAGTTATTGTGTCCAGATGCTGGGTTGACAAGTTTTATTTACATGTCCCTCATTTGTTTCCATGCTTGGTTTGGTTCCTCTTTGCTCTGCAACTGTCCTTGGGGGCATTTCTGCTTAATGGAATAACAAGATCAATAAGCAAGGCTGTTTTATTGGCCTTAACAAATGGCAGAATAACTGGCCTGATGGCCACGTTTTTGTAGATCTGTTACCAGGACTTTGATGTTCTGGTTTTATAATAGCCATTTCTCAGGAAATGCAGATTGAGAGATTTAAAGAGTCCTGATGAAATTATGTAAACCCCTGGATCCAGTTATACTCGGTTAAGTAATTCCATAGTCTCCCTGGAAAAGCTCTCTTTTTCCTAGTAAAGTATTGCAAGTATTATAATTAGTCATATTGTGTTGTTGCTGTAATTCTTATGGCCAAGGTACATTAGATATACTTTCTATTTCCTGTGGATAGTTTCTTCTACCATAAATCTATATGAAGAAGAGGTACTCTAAAGGACACAGATTAGTTCTCATCTCTACATTACAAGTCCTCAGTTTGCATTAATATAGCAATTTGGCAACATCACTTCTCACTCTACACAATGATATTCACTTCAAAGTTACTTACACACAATGTTACACTTTTATATTGTTTTTTATTATAGGCCTTCATAATAAAGAGTTTATATTAGTTCCCTAATTAGTTTTCTAATTAATTAACAAATTACCACAAATTTAGTGGCTTAAATCCATGCGAATTTATTCTTACTATTTTAGGGGTCAGAATTCAGAAATCAGTCGTTGGGTGAAAGTCAAAGTGTCAGCAGGGCAGACCATGCCCCCTTCGGTGGCTTCAGGTGAATCTTTTTCCAGTTTCTAGGGCTACATTTCTTTGCACTTATTTTGTTTATGGCCCCTTCCTCCATCATAAAAGCCTGTGGCATTGAATCTTCAAATCTCTGCTCTGTGACATCACTTTCTCTGCTCTGTCAGTATTTCCTTCTGCCCACCTCTTACCATGATGCTTGTGATTGTATTTAGGGTCCACCCAGCTAATTCAGGATAACCTCCCCATGTCAAGATCCTTAATTTAACATCCTTTGTCATATAAAATAATATTCACTCTTTTGTCATATAAGGCAAAAATTACATGTACCAGGTAATAGGAAGTATCTTTTGGGCTCATTATTTAGCTTACCACAGTGCTCATAGAAACTTTTTCTCTATCATCTCCTGATTTGAAGATATTGTCTCCTAATATGTATTTCTGTACACAAGGAATGAAATTTGAATTTCATATTGAAAAAACATTTCTCTTAAATAATATATGAATGTTTTTTATATTTTATATAAATTGTGATGGCTCCATCTCAGTCTTTTTAAAGAAGAGAGCAGGTTATTGTGTTTGAGATGGAAGTTACTTATAGGCCAGAAGAAAAAGGTAAATGTACAAATAAGGCTAAAAGAAATGTGCTGAATAGCGATATAAACCATGTTTTCATAGGGCGAAATAAGGATTCCTGGGAGAGGTGATATTTGAATTGGGTTTTTCAGGTAAAAAAATTTGAATAGAAAGGGGAAGACAGGGACATAAATGAATTTCAAATTAAGGGAAATATTAATTCGTTATTTAATAAAGATTCTTCTAGCACCATTCTGAACGCTGGCGTACTCGATTAAACAAAAGAGAGAAAGCCCTTCCTTGCAGTATTTGTAGTCAGGAAAGAGGAAGCAGACAATAAATGTAAGCAAATATATGTATAGTCAAGTTAACATAACAATTATGATGAAGACAACTGTCACATTTGAAGAGGGTAGATGTGGTCTGTACAGCTAGAGTAGTGGTTCTCACGCAGCGGTGATTTCGTCTGCTCAGGACATTTAGTAATACATGGAGACATTCTTGGTTGTCAAAATGGGAGAGGTGCTACTGGCATCTAGTGGTTAGAGGTCTGGGATGCTGCCAAACATCCTACAATGCACCAGACAGACTCTCAGACAAAGAAATGTCTGGCCCATACTTCAGTAGTGCTGAGGTTCAGGAACTCTGGTCTAGAGGATGAAAGTGAACTTGGTAGGAGTCAAAGTCACTGAGGTTAGCAGAGGCCTGCTTATAAGAGCCTGTTGGCATTGGTAACTATGTGGGTTTCATTCTGTGTGTAATGGGAAGCCCTCACAAGGCTTCAATCAGGGAAGCCACATGATTCAATTTGCATTTTATTTGTTTATTTTTTAAGATTTTATTTATTTATTTATAAAAAGAGCACAAGTGGGGGGAGCAGCAGGCAGAGGGAGAAGTGGACTCCCCTGAAACAGTCCCATTATGCCCTCCAGGGTTTGCAGCCCATCTCCAGCAAAATTACTGATTTCCTCAACATCCTCTCTCTGTGTTCTTTGCTTGCTCAACTGAAAGCTGGATGGCTCTTGCCTGGGATTTCTGCTTCCTCTGCAGCCTCTCAAGTGGTAGCATTTTATCTTACAGTACACATCTACAAGGTATGAAGGTGAGTTGAGGGTCCTCTCACTTTCTCACTTCCAAGTTGACTTATCACCACTGAACAGCATATTATTAGATTCTCCCAGCCATCACCTACCCCTGGGACACCCCAATCACTCTTTAAGTTTTAGCTCTTTGATTACTGACTCTTTCCAATACTATGATCATAATTCCTGGATATGTCAATGTCCATGAAGATAATCCTCCCAAGATCCTGGAATGTTAGTTACCTTGTCACCTCACCTACAATAACCTTGCACCCTCCATATCCAGGTCACCCACTTCCATAGTTCTCTCTTGTCATTACCAATAAATTCAACCTCTTTTCTGACTCAATGTTAAACCTGTTAGTTTCCATTCACCCACTAAAATACCTCAGATCCAAGTGTCTTAATTATTAGGACTTACAATCCATTGATGTCACTGAACCATTGTGACCCTTTCATGATCTTACTAGTCCTCTTACTCAGTTTAAATTTCATGGTTTATCATTATAAATTGTCTCCTTCAGACATGCTCAAGTACCTGGCACCTCTCTATATTTACTATACTTGGCTAGCAAAACCCCTGCCTTGGTTAAATCCAATCTTCCACTTATTTTGTATCTGTACCCCGATAACTACACATTGCTGGGGAAACTCATAAACATGATTGCTATAGACAGGATATTTGTGTTCCCTAAGTTCATATGCTGAAATCTAATTTCATAACTAATAGCCTCAAATAAGCTCTTGGCATGGATCTTAAACTTATTGTATCTTGCTAGTTTTTTCACTCCTCTGCTCTTCCTGATGACAGCTGCTTGCCATGTTCTAAAGCCTCCATTGTCCTCACTTTTCTAAGTCTTCACACTCTTCAGTGTTTGGCCTCACTGGTCTTTCACTGAGAACATAAAAGCCAAAAAAGAAAGAATGCCCAATATATTCATCACCACTGACTACCTGGTTGCATTTGTGCCCATTTATTGTTCCTTCGTGCTTGTTATTATGGATTAAGTGACCCTTCTTCTACTGGAGACTGATCCTTTTACTTGAACATTAGGTCTCGCTCCCTCTCACTCACTCCAGCACATAATTTACAATAATTCCCTCTTCTTTCATGAATTGTCAGTTTTACTATCTTTCATTGATCATAATCTCAGCTTATAAGTGATTTTTATTTCTCCTATCTGAAACAAAGCTTTTTCCGACCCTATTCTCTCTTCCAATTGCCCCTCATTGCTCTGCTCCCTCTTATAGTAAACATTTCCAAATATTAGTCTATGTATGTTAGTTCTAATTCCTCTTCTCTCATTCTCTCTTGAATCCATCCCATTTGGCCTTTCACCTCTTACTTATCCGTTGAACTTTCTCTTGGTAAAGTTACCATGCACCTCTTTGATACCATGTAAACTGGTTAATTCCTGAGTCTACATCTTACTGGATCTATAAACTGCCTTTTACATAGTCTTCTTCTTAAACACCATTCTTTCTTGGCCTCGAGAACGCCACACTCTGTTTCTGGCTTACCTTGCTGGCTGCTCCTTCTTAGTTGGAAAATAAACAAAAAATTCATTTTGTCTTATTGTTTTCTTCTTGTTGTCAGCTCTTCCTCACTCTCCTGACTTCCAAACTTTGGAATGTCCCAAGATGCAGTCTTTCAATAATTTCATCCTTTGATGATTCCCAATTTCTTTTCCTACCTACAGTCCTAACAAATCTGCACTTCCCACAGCCTTCTTGCCTCATTCAATGACAATTCCATTCATCTGGTTGTTCGGGCACAAAACCTAGGGATCATTCTTTAGGTTCATTCCTCAGGACTTGGCAATTACAATTTCTTCTGCTTGTTATGTTTACCCTCCAGACAAGTACATAAGTGGCTTCCCACTATATCAGGCTTTTATTCAAGAGTTGCTTTTTGAGGGAGGAATTTCTCTGACCACTCCTGCTCCCCACCCCACTCCCCCACCCCCCACCCTCTGCTCCTGCCACCCTCTTGTACCCTTGTCTCCCTTTTCGGCTTTATTTTTTTTTCCACAGCATTTATGATCTGATGCTTTATATTTTTTACATATTTTTTGTGGCCTGTCTTCCCTCTTCAGCACATAAACTCCACAAAGACAAGTACCTTTGTTTTGTTTACTATTATATCCCTAGTGTCTAGACACTGCGTAGTATATGGTAAGTGCTCAAAAAAATATTTGTTGAATGAATAGATATGCCTCAACAGACTCTGATTCCTTATGTATATTTGGATATCAATAAATGATTGTTGAATTCATCTTTGTTCAAGATGGGAAAGGCTCATTGAGTACAAACCTATATTTTGCAAAGAGAAAGCTAAAATCTTAAACATTTTAGCAAGTTATTTACCATAATTGCACAAATAGCAGAGGGCCGTAAGTAAAAGTCTCTTCTAACTACACATAACATTTAAATTTGAAATAAAAGCAGAGGTTGATACACTTGAGATAGTTTGGAGCAGTAAGTACCTGAATGGATATATTTATTTTTGTATTTGTTCTATAAATATTTATTTAATACTCCTATGTGCCTTGCCCTGTTCTTGGGTCTGTAATAAAATATTGAACAAGACAGAAAAGATCCCTGCCCTCAAGGCTGTCAGAGGAGACAATTAAAGAGGCAATCATAATAAAATGTGATAGACCATAAGAATGGGAATTGAAGGGTACTCTGCCAGTAGAGATAACCTGACCTGAGAAGAAGCTTCCTGGAAGAAATTACTTTTAAGGTGTGACCTAAGGCTAAGCAGGAGAAACTGATCTTAGCTTCTTCCCAAGCAAAGCTGGGAAGTTTGTGACCAGAATCTTACCACTTTGAGAATCTTAGAATTCAGAGTGTTAGATAATCTAGTCAGATTCCAATTAGCTTCTGTATCTTATCCCCTCCATGTTTATTATCATCATTGTTATCTCCACAATCAGCATTTCATCACCTGGGCCATTGTTTTAGCTTCTGGTATAGTAAGAACTTGCACTTTATTTGAATAAGGTGACTTTAAAAAAAAAAAAAATCTAAATACACAGTGTCATGAGAATTCCAGCAGTGTTTGCATCCCATGAATGAACCCCAAGGATGAATATTTTCCAAATAGCCCTGAAAGTGCATTATGTAAAAATCTGGACTTGCTTGATAACCTGTTTCTCACAAAGTACCCAATATTCTGAGATCTTTTTCCTTTCCTTCTCCTATCTGCCTCAGCAGTACTTTAAATTGCTTATTAGAGCAGTTAGGCATTTAGAATATTAATGAGGACTAGCATACTCCTCTATTAAATTACAATGATATGTTAATATTCAGAATTTCGGTGTCACCTTTATTTTGGAGTTTGGGCCACTAATAAAGGCAACACCGAGTCAAGGTGATTTTCAGATCATTTTAACAGGATAACTAATATAAAAGGATAAGAATTTCTATCCTGGACTGCTTTCCATTTCAAAGTTGATGAGGACAGTGTTCTACTGGCAATAAGGACAGAAAATTTATAAGGGTATGCAAGGCAGATTATGGTGCGACCTAGCTGTTGAATTTTTCATCTGTACCATAAACAAAGAAGGATGAGAACCATTTACTCTGCATTTCAAAGATCTGTACATGAAAAGAGGCTGTAGAGTGGGGGAAACAAGTGGGGGAAACGGGCACAATTAAATTCTAATCTTTAAAATGTCACTGCATGTTAGACATTTCTGTATATGGCTTCTCACTCTTAATATTTTTATTTTTTATTAAGCTCCTATCTCATTTGGAGAACAAGTCACTGAAAAAGCAGCAACCAAGGGATTATAGCTCCCAATTACATTATGGGTTCTGAAGTAATGCTGGCCCAGTGTTTCAGTACGGCAGTGATTAATGTGAGGAGATTTTCTTATCTTTATAACCCACTTATACTACAATATAACACCCTGATAACAATCCCTGAGCTGGGTAAAATGAATTATCATCATGGGTGTTGGCAGAAACTTCAAATCAGAAATGCAAAATAAACTGAAATTTTAGTGACCACGTAGTGTTCACTACAATCAATGGTTAATGCCAGAAATTTTGGCATGTGCCCAGAAGGTGAGGAGGAAGGATTAAACCAAATGTTTCTGACAAGGACAGCAAGGACTTTTAAAGGATGGAATGTTTGTTTCCTCTGATGTCAAACACTCTGACGTCTACATGATCTAGCAATGTCATTATATTAACACCAGTCAGCATTTAGTAATTTCTTCTGATTCCAGCAATATTGACTATAATGTTTCACTTTTTTGCCTTCCCTTACTGTTTATTTAAAAGCCATCCCACTTTCTAGGTATTGTTTTTATTCCTTTGTCTGTGCATAGATGTATATGTATGTGTTGTGGTGTGTGTATATATACATACGTATACACATACATATATTTTCATTAATATATGCACATATGTATTACAGTAATTTTATTTTTTCCAACTACTCTACAAGGTATATAATTATTCAAAAGAGGGCTATGTCATTAATATCTATGAATCACTTTGGTTTAACAGATGGAATGATTCTTTTTTTATACAGCTTTAAAATGGACTTTTTCATATCCATTGAGGCTTCTTAGCATATGATAATAAATGTTTGTGCACATTTAGGATGTAAAGAAACTACCTGTGATAAATGTTAACCATTTGGAATTTAACAAATGTACTTAGACTCCTTTGAGTCTCTTGCTCAATGTTTACGAGTGTAAATTAGAGACCTGAAGGCATGAGCAAGGTTCTGATGCATTGGCATAAGGCAGAGGTTGCAAGCAGGTGGCCCACAGTGATGTTTTATTTTGTCATGATTTAAAAAATATTTGTAATATTTTTAACTTAAAAATTGAGAGTGTTCACAAAGACATTTGACTTTCTGCTTGTCTCAAAATATTAGGCATCTGGGAACACTTGACACATATTCAGGGGTATACTGATAGATGTTTAACGTCCAGCTGTCAAGAAAAAAGAATCCTCATTTGCAGCATTTGCCATTTCTGTGCTATAAACACTCCCACCATTACTGATTTCAAGCTACTGATGTGACATTATAAAAGTGGAGTTGAGAAGATATGCACACAATCGGCTGTTGTAGACCAGTATGAGCTAGCTCACTACTGTCTATGTCAATCCTCAACACAACTAGTTGAGGTTACTAGCTGCTCCTTTTAGAGGAGGCACCATCTCTCTTGTTCTCCATATTTCCTACCAAATCTGTGTCTCATATTTAGATGACCAGCTAGTCCACAGAGGGACTTTGTGTTTGTGACCTCTGGCTTAAGGAATAATTCTGTTGAGAATTAAGGCCTGCTACCTCAGAAAATGAAATGAGCTCAGTGTTATTTATGTGTGTACTGTGTAGTGAAGGCCTTGTGTTGCAAGAGCGGACCCAATCAGGACGGCATGACAAACCGGGGGCAAGAAAAGCAGACATGGACACAATGTGCCAATATCCACACATCTGAAGGGTGGAGCGCTCACCTTTTTCTGAAGAACAGCTTTGCAATGGGTGGTAGATAAAGGCTAGAGCAGGGATGGTGGCAACGCTAGGATAACAGTGTTAAGTCAAAAGAAACAGCCCCCCGGAGGCAGCCCCCTGGAATGTCTATGTAGAGCTGGTAACCTGAGCAAGCATCTAGGGATCTGAAATGGTCTTGTACTTCCCCAGGTGCCTCTGGGGATGTGTGGCCAGATAGCTGCCATACCCACTCTGGCCCTCTGTATATTCTATGCTCTGCTTTCAGGAACCAAGGCTGAGCCTGCCCAGAAATGCCCCATATGATGGTGAGGGGTGAAGATGGTACAACTTTAAGGTGGTGCTGTTCCATAGACTGTGCCTTAGATGGTCCCTCCTTAGCCTCCAGCATATAGCCTGTACAACCATACCTGTGTGAAAATAAGACCAACCAACTTTGCTCAGAGCTCACTATAGCAAGGGAGTCAGCCACCATCACTTGCATTTTGATGGAAACTCAAAGATAAGCAGAGGAGTGGGAAAGTTTTATAGTGGAAATAATGGGAAGCCTCAGGTGTGCCTTGATTGGGAGCTGTTGGTGTGGGGGGAGCTGTAGGTGGGCCAAATGGAAGCCTATAGGCTTGACATCTTGTATGATTGGTTAAGGGTGCATATTTGGCTCTCTCTGGTTGGCCCTAAATTAGAATGAGGGGCAAAAATTAGGAAGCTGGGACACTGGGTGGCTCAGGGGTTGAGCGTCTGTCTGCCTTTGGTTCAGGTCATGATCCTGAGATTCGGAATTGAGTCCCGCATCAGGCTCCTTGAATGGAGCCTGCTTCTCCCTTTGCCTGTGTCTCTGCCTCTCTCTCTCTTTCTCTCTCTCTCTCTGTTTCTCATGAATAAATAAATAAAATCTTTAAAAAAAAAGAATTTAAGAAGCTGTCAGTTATTAATCAAGTCCAGTCATTTTGAGCTGGATTGTTACAGAAGTTATTGCTTGGTTTCCTGAATTGTTAGTAAAGATAGCAATCCAGCTTCCTACAAGTCTGACTTAAATAGCTGGTAGACTTCCTAGGCTGATTATTGCAAATAAGGGGGTTGCTCCAGGTTGTGGGTCAGTGTTCTATTTTCACATATGGTCTGGGCATTGTCTATTTGTATATTCAGTCTCAGATGGTGGCCCTGACTGCCCTTCTCAGAGACTGCCTTTTCTCTGTTATACATTTTATTTCTGAGAGTATTTGTAAATATCTGTCAATATTAGGTCCTCCAACAATTAAATGAAATTTTACAAAATGCATGTTTTAGGTGGTATGATATTTATGGTAAGAAACATATATTTGGTCTTCATCCACTATTCCTGGCACATAGCTCCTAAAGCCCTAGGAATTTCATAAGTTATGCTAACTAGATGAATTTTGGAAAGCTGAGAATGAGAGTTGGTTGTCAGGGGAACCCAACCTCTCAACCTTCAGGGAGAGGAGAGGGGCTGAGGATTGAGTTAAATCACCAGCATTCACTAATTTAATCAACAGAGCTTCCATTAACCCAAAAGGATGGGGTTCCAGTTTGGTGAACACGAGGAGATGCAGGAAGGGTGCATTCCTAGAGCATGGAAGCTCCATGCCCCTTCCCACATACCTTGCTGTAGGCATCCATCTACATAAGTTAAATCCCTTTATAATGAACTGGTAATATAATTAGTA
This sequence comes from Canis lupus dingo, assembly GCF_003254725.2. NCBI lineage: Eukaryota > Metazoa > Chordata > Mammalia > Carnivora > Canidae > Canis > Canis lupus. The sequence continues at coordinate 23,245,865 of NC_064247.1, read as the reverse complement.
AAATGTTTCTCTGAGTTCTGTGAGTGCTCTAACAAATTAATCGAACCCAAGAAGGTAGTCATTGGAACCTCTGATCTGTAACCAGTTAGTCAGAAGCACAGGGGACCACCCATACCTACAAATTGCATCTGAAGTGGGAGGTAAGGGGTCAGTCTTGTAGGACTGAGGCCTTAACCTGTGGGATCTGGTGCTATCTCCAGTGTCAGAATTGAGTTGAATTATAAGATATTCAGTTGGTGTCAAAGAATTGCTTGGTGTTGTGGAAAAAAACTCCACATGTTGGAAATGGATAATACCAGAATCCTAGCAGTGGGAAAGGGAGATTGATGGAGGTGGCATAGAATAGACCATATCATTGAGCTGCAAAGGGAAGACAGGAGAACACACAGAGAAAGCCTGGCGCTAGCAACAGGTCATGCTCAAGAGACTGGGCACTCCTCTATGCTGGCTCTATTGTATTTTGGTGCCACTTAGTCTTTACTGGAGGAGTTTCCATCTAAAGTGATAACTGAACTTAGCTGCCCAACTTGAAATATCTAGACCAGCAAAGGGGTTCAATATATCTTAGCAAAGCAGTAAAGTGTAATATGCCCATAGCCAACACGGTAGCTTTTTAGGCCATGCTGTTGACCTCGAATCAGGCCTGGATCAGAGTCCAGCCTCTGTCGTCTCTGGTCAATTGACTCAGCTCTTGTTCCCATGCAGAGCAGCACACACACTGAACTGCCATTTGGATTCCTTTTAAAACTTGACAAATGGTGTACAGGGAGTTGTGCTTCCAAATTTCTTTGGTTTCATATTAGAGAGGAGTTCTTGAAAGTTGGAATTCCTGGATTCTGCTTTTTATTCCACTTCTATCTTGCAACTATCTCTTCAGTATTTTGTTTTTCTCCAACCCTCAGACATTGGTCTTCCCCACCCTTTTAAATAAAATTCCAACTTTTAAAGATATTTCCTTTGCTAATTAGAAGCAATAAAGTAATTTCTCTCTAGTTTTGGCTTATTTTAATGAAGCATGAAGACTTTCCCTCCCATTTTTCTGCTTTCTCTTCCGCCTCTCTATTTTTCCTTATTTCTTCTTTTTAGCTTATCTATGTGTCTTTTGGCTTAGCTATGCCTGTGTTATTGGGTAGTGTTGATGGGAATTTAGAAGGCAAGAGTATGTTATTGAATTTGCTTTGCCCTGCATTTAATACCGTTCAATATCCAGCTATGTTTTCTGGTTTGACAGCAGTGCCACCAGAAAATAGTTTCTTCCCCCAGATGACACACTGAACTTTTAAATTTCAAACCATCTATGCTAGATCTCTAGCAGAAAAAAAAGAGTCATATAATTTTGCATTATTTGTGGTGATGTCTGCTCAAATACATTAAGAGGTATAGAAAAGCAAAGGAAATGGATTGGGAACCACAAGGCATCCAAGGTTGTAAGGATACTGGGAAGTTACTGGGATTTTTTTTTATTTTTTATTTTTTTTTACCACTGTGTAATATAAGGTAAGTAGTTGATAACCAAACAATGCTTTGTGTTAAGGTTTAAATGGTAGGTGTCCTCATGCTAATTGTCCTCAGACAGACACATTTTTAAAAAGTCTCTCCATCTCCCCTTTTGGACATATACTCCCTTTGGAACATATGACTCAAAAGTGAGCACAAAGTGCTTTCTCAAGAAGAAAAATTCACTCTATCCTTCTGGCAATCTTCCTCCTGCCAAGGTGGTCCATGACTCAGCAAATTTTGCCATTTGTCTCATTAGCTGGGTGGCTTTAGTAGATGGTGTCATTCTGTGCCCTTTACCCAACGGTGCAGTGATCACCAGCTGCTCTCAACTTCAGCTGCTGTATCCCTAAGGGTTCCAACAGAGAAACAGAACCAGTGGGGGAAAGAGAGAGAGAGAAATTGATTGATTGATTGCAAAGATTGACCACATGATTCTGAGTGCTGGCTAGGCAAATCTGAAGAAATCCATAGGGCAGGCTGTCAGGAAGGACAAGCTAGACTCCATAGGCTGAATTTGCCCCCAAACTATTGTCTATAAACAGAATTTCTTCCTCTCCAGGGAAACCTCAGTTCTGCTCTTAAGCCTTCTAACTGCTTGAATCAGGCCCACCCAGACTATCTAGGATGATCTTCCTTACTTACTGTAAACTGATTATGGACTTTAATCACATCTGCAAATACCTTTACAGCTATACCCAGTGTTTTACTGGGTAACTAGAGACCACACTTAGTCAAGTACCCATATAAAACTGTCACAGCTGCTCTTCCTCCAGAGAATTGCTCTCAGGTGATGGGAGCTGCCTGGCTTGGAGGGATATGTCCCCAACTGAGGAGCATGCCAGTCATGCACTGGCTGCAGGGTCACAAAGACCTGCTTATTCTCTTTTAAGATGGGGATGGTTTGTGGTTCAGTTTACATGAATTATTATAGATGACATATAGTATGACTATCTAATATGTTACATATTATTATTATATAATAAATAATATTATAATATTATATATTAAATTCATAAATACATACATTCTAAATTACCATTGCCTTGTGTGCCAGAAACCAGCTTTGTTTTCACCAAATCATTTTTCCTTTTCTTCTTCCTGGGCACATAAGAGGACAACGTTATTTTAGGGTGGACCATGTGACTAGATCTTTCAGCTGCTATAAGCAGATGTGATGTGTGTCACTCAAGGCCAAAATATAGAAGGGCAAAAAAAAGTGTGGGTTCTCTGCATTTTCTGTTTCCTTCTGTGGCTACCTGGATAGTGTGAAAAGTTTAAATGCTGTAGATGCTCGAGGTAGTGTAGCTCTGTGATACTAACAGCAGTGCAAGTCCATGTGTCAATGCCTAGGAGGAAACTGCCTTGGAGTCATTAGACCTGGTGTGGATTTTCATAAGCAAAGATTGAACCTTTCCATGTTATGCCTCTAAAATTTTAGGATTTGTTTGTTACTAACCTAACATATATACACCTTTTCTTCTTCTCCTAGGGTGAAAGATACTATATCCACCTAAAGTTTTTGGTTTTGTCCTTGGTTTTTGTTTGTTTGTTTGTTTTAAGATACAATGTAAGTAAGCAATTTTCTGAAAATGCAGACAATGTAAGCAATTTTCTGAAGCCACCCTGCATTTTTATACTTCCATGATCATTCCAGTAATGTGTCCTCTTGGTCTAGAAAGTCCCAGCACAGACTTGCAATCAGTCTAGTCCCTATTCTACTCTTTAGAGGCATAGTCCTACCTAGATTACTTACGTTTCTCATTAATAAGAAAATGATAATTCCTAGTCAAAGTGTTGGGGGTTTTTTTGGACTTAATAAATCAGTGTTCACAGAAGCCCCTAGTGTAATCTGATTCAGAAGTTAAAATGCCTAGCAGAAACTCATTAATGGTTTTGCTGTCTTCCCCCCTGCCCCTTATTAAAAAAGCCTAGACATCCTTCAAGGCTTACTTCAAATGTAACCTCTTCTTGCTTAAATGTTTTCCATTTTTCCTTTGCAGTCACTAGGCACAATATATGCTCCTTTGTTTAGCTTTATTTCGTTCTGCCTAGAATTAGAGCTATTTGTTCACACATCTTACAGCTTTCTAGTAGATTTTCAATTCTTCAAGGGCAGAAAGACCTGTCTCTTTCATCTTTGCATTTTCTCCTTCCTCCTCACAGCACCCAGTGAGTGCCTGGCAAGTAGGAGGTTCTCAACAATATTTATTAAAATGGAATGAAATGAAACCTAAAGGGTTTTGCAAATAAAAATGGACCTGTCTTTTCCCAGAACCTCCAAAGGCATTTTGGAAAGGAGGGCAAATGAGATAGGCAAAGTGTACCCAGTGTACATTCTTTAAATCATTTGCAAGGTTAAAACGGAAGGTTCATGCTGTCTGAAAGCTATGACAAGGAATATTTGCAGTTAACCAAGTTTTATGAGGCAGTCATTCTACATGGATTTTACACAGCTCTGCTGGTAGCAAAGACATGCCACAGAGATATTTGATATTTTTCTTTACAGACCTCATTCCACTCAGCTCTGGACTCAGAGCTTCACTTAGCTTGCATAATGGCTGTCAGAAGAGGGAAGAAGCCTGCAACTTAAAGTCTCAGAAGGTGGCGAAAGAGAGAATGAAACCTGCAAAGGCGTTTTGGCTTTCATTGCCTTTTCACAGCTTTGACCACAGGGTTTAAAAATAATTGCAATAGCAGAGATTTAGATACTTAGGAGAGAACAGAAGCATGTGTTTTTAAGTGTTTGCTGTCATTCTTCTTAGATAAGCCATAATTATTAGAATAGCTCATGGAATTATGGTTGGAACAATTTTTAAAGCTGAGTTTTATAAATTTAGCTTTATAAAATTTAGTTTCGTTTTGTTTTTAAATATTTTATTTATTTATTCATGAGAGACACAGAGAGAGAGAGAAGCAGAGACACAGGCAGAGGGAGAAGCAGGCTGCCTGTGGGGGCCTGATGCAGGACTCGATCCTGGGACCCTGGGATCACCACCTGAATCAAAGGCAGATGCTCAATCACTGAACCACCCAGGTGCCTCAAATTTAGTTTTATAATAGAGGAATGGCAAAATATATTATGATCCATTAATTCTAAGGAATATTCTGAGACCTTTAAAATATCATATTTTTGCAGGGTATTTATCAACTGAGAAAAAGGTAAGAAGGAGCACGTTATCCAACCAGAGCAGCCCAGTTAAATATGTATGTCTAAAAAAGGATGTGTGTGCATATGCACGGAGAAAGCCTAGAAGGAAATATATCAAAGCAATAATATCTGTTATTTTAGGTTTTTGACTGGCAAAACTGTTGTGGGTAATTTTCAGGTGTTCTTTTTTGTTTTTGTTTTTAAATATGGAAGCTTCACAAATTTGCATGTCATCCTTGTACAGGGGCCATGCTAATCTTTTCCACATCATTCCAATTTTAATATATGTGCTGCTGAAGTGAGCACAACTTTGATGTTTTTATAATTACTTTTCTGTGTCTCACTTTATATTTCTATAGGATTTTCTCTGAATTTTCCCCTTATATGTGCTATAAAAACAGAAAAAAATCAGAAAACAAAAGATGGCTTATTTTGGCTTAATGTGATAGCTTCCCTTTAGGCAGTTAGTATAGGTTTGGCACTAAGCATTTTTCATAAGTTATCTTATTTCATCTTCATAAAAATCCTGCTATTATTTATATTTATTTACCAACGCAAAGAATCAAGGCATGGAAAGCTTAAGGAGCATGGTTGTGGTAACCCAGGTAGAAAGTGGCAGCACTCAGATTTCACATCCACTGATGCACTCCAGAACTGTGCTATTAACATTAGACTCCAGGCAACTCCTAAGATGCACAGAGGGGAGAGGATATTCATGGTGAAAGGCCCTTGTATTATTTGGGAGGAATTCTGTTCCTAGCCTAGCCTGCTGAACACAGTGAGAAAGACTGAGGACTGATCTTGAAATGGAGGAAAGATGATCTCTGAATTAACAAGGTAGTAGGACTGACTGGTAATACACACTGTATTATTATCCAAAACAGGTCCCCAATTTTTGATGGCCTGATTGATGGCTCCAGAAATTGATGGTATTTGAAGGTTTTGACAGGAGAGTGGTAGTCAACCCTGTCCTTTTTTTTTTAATAAGAAAAATATGTTTGTTTTGTAATGTGTGTTACAGTAAAAAGGTCATATCCTTAACATATATAAAGCTCTTCCAAACCAATAAAAATGAAGAGTACAAGAACAGCCACTTACAAAAGAACATGTATGACCAGAGAGCCCATGGAAATAATAATCTTTCTCATTAAGCATTTCATAATCAAGCAATAAAATGTGATACCTATTTCTCTTTTCAAATTGATAAATGATTGACATACAGCACTGTATGAGTATTAGACATACAACCTAATGATTTGATACATGAATGTAACACAAAATGACTACCACAACAAGTGAACATCCAACACCACACACAATTACAAATTATTTTTTAACTCCATTCTATTCAACAAATATTATTTGAGACTGTATCCTAGGGACAAGTCTTCATGTAGGTGGTTTTAAAGGCTGGATGGGGGCAACGGGAGACTAGGGGCAGCCAGGACTGCAGGTAAGGAGAGAGGTCAGGTTGGGCTCAGCACATGAACAAGAATGCTGAGTGCTATCTGCATGCTGCCTTCCAGTTTCTGATGTGATTTATTTATTTTTATTTTATCCACTGAAGATCCTTATAAAAGGGAAACACAAGCAGTATTTAAGAAGTACTCACTATATGCTAGGGACTATGCTAGAATTTTTGCTCATTCTGGCTCATATAACCTCCTGAAAAGTTCCTTTTAGGAGGTCATGGTTACATACTAGCCACCTTAAGCTCAGAAGAGTGAATAAACACATTGTGAGCTCTGGAAACCCCCAGCATCCACATGTAGAGCTCTACCCACTGTACCACACTGCATGGGCTCTGGGTCACCTAAGCCTGACATATTGGTCACCTAAGGCTGACATATTGTGTCCCTCTCTTGCATTTCCACAAGAGAGAGAGATGTTCTTTTTTTTTTTTTTTTTTTTTTTTTTAGATTTTATATATTTATTCATGAGAGACACTCAGAGAGAGGCAGAGGGAGAAGCAGGCTCCCTGTGGGGAGCCCATTGTGGCACTCGATTCCGGGACCCTAGGATCACAACCTGAGCCAAAGGCAGATGTTCAATCACGGAGCCACCCAGGTGCCCAAGAGAGATGTTGTTAATCAACTTGGTACCTCTTTCAGCTTTTTTCTCATCTGTAAAAGGAGTTCCAGTTTGCACATGGTCACCTGGTAGTTTCTCAGAAAATCTCTCCCATTATTCACCAACTGGGTCAGGATCCACTTGAGACATTCATGGCACAGTGGTGCAGGCCGTAGACTTTGGGTTTAACTTTTTTCTCCTCATTAGCCTCCACTGGAATTGTGCTCAATAAAGTTCACTGCATGGGCTGATGCCTGTTTTTAGAAACAGTTTTATTGAAATATAGCTATGTTCATTTGTTTACATACACCTATGGCTGTTGTTATGCTGCAATGGCAGAATTGAATAGTTACCAGAGAGACTGGCCTTCCAGGTCCAAAGTATTTAGTATCTGGCCCTTTACCAAAAAAACAAACAAACAAAAAACCCACCCTAATCATAATACCCTTTGTCCTATTGTCTACTTGGGTCCCCTACTGCTCTTCCTACCGACTGCAGTTTTAGTTCAGTGCCATCTTAGAAGCCCACCATCTTTAAGCCAGCCCTGTCTACTCCCTGTCCCAACCCATCTTTTACCTTGGATAGGAGTTTGAGGAGAACACAGGAGCGTAGCTCAGGTCTTGGAGAAGTCCCCACAATTACAAGAAAAGAGGAAAAACAGAACTGTCAGAGGGTTTACAGAAACTAAGAGCCAACAACAGACAGATTTCAAAACTAGGCAAAAAAACAAAAGACAGGCATTTAATGGCGTCTAGAGTTGCAAACACACTTGAGAAAAGTGAGCAATGAGAAAGGCTGCTGAACTTGACCCTTAGCCGTTTACAGGTGACCTTTGGAACTGAAGTGTCCCTTGAATGACGTGGGTGGAAACCAAATTTCTGGCAATGAAGAAGCTAATGATTTGGATTTCCAGAATGGACTTTGAATTACTGGCTGAGGAGGTTAGCACTTCCTGCCTGCCTAATTTCTCATGGGCAATTTTGTGATTTTGTTTCCTTATTTAACTTCTCTACACAGTAAGAAGCGCTAGTTACGCTCATCATTTGTAATCAAGCAGCTGTTGCCTCTGGAGGCTCTCTGGACAATCCACGTGTCTGCTTCCCCAGGAGCTCTGAGTGTTTGGTTTCACACAAGTTTTTCTTTTTTCCCTTTTTTGAAAGTGTGGAGATATAGTCTGTGCCCTGGTATGTGCTCCTTGAATTCCTTGATAGGAGAAGCCTTGGAATGTTAATGAGGTCACTCCTTTCCTGGTGGACAGAGAGATCAATGGCTTTCAGGTGTTAATGAGAGGTCCTCAAAATTTATGCCCATTGTTAGAGAGCTGATGGCTCCCTGCTGAACTGTTAGACCTTTCTTAAATGGACAACTAAAGACATTTTTTCAGCCCTGCATAAATTTCAGTCATCAGGCTCGGATATGCAGTACATGCATCAGAAATTCCAGCTGTCTCAGTTATGAACTTCTTTCAAACTTTCATGTCTCTGACCTCAGATAGAATTGGTCCTCTCCCTTCCAACCACTCGTTTGATCCCCATTTCTATCACCTCCAGGCATGCACCCATCATTTATCCCATTTCTTTAATGTTTTTAACTTCTACCTCTCCACTGTGTCTTCTCTTCAACCTACAAATATATTTAAGCTGCTCCCTCCCTAAAAAAATTTCTCATGTTATCTGCCTTTTTCTCAAGTTATTGCAGTCCGTGCAATCACACACTCCCCTTTTACAGCAAACTGTTTGAAAGAGAACACTAACTCTAGGTATTATTCCCTCACTATTTTTCTTGCCTTCATCCAACTGGTGTGGGTCCCTGTTAAAAACTCTGGAAAGGTCATTACTGATCTAACTGCCAAATCCACTGACTTCTTTCTCTTCCATCAGGCCCCTCAGGCATCTGGTCCCTTTCTTGAAACCCTCTTACATCACGTGCTAGGGATCCAATGGTTTCCTGGTTCTTCTCCCCTTCTGATCACTTGCTTCTTAGTCGTTTTTGTGAAATCCTGTTTCTCTCTTCCTTCATGCTATGTCTTCTCAGAGTTCTGTTCCAGGCCTTCTTTTCTTTATTTACAAATTCTTCCCGGGCTTCTTCATCCTCATTAATGATTTCATCTACCTTTCAAATGCTCAAAAAACTCCCAAACCTGTATCTCTGGTCTTTCTCTCCCTCTCCTGAGTTCAAGATTAGTGATACCAGTTAGTCATTTTTGCAATGATGGGAGCTTTTTTTCTGTACCAGGTGATGCAGTAGCCACTAGCTTCGTGTGGCTATTAAACGTTTGAAATGTGACTACAGTAATGAATCAAATTTTAAGACTTATTTTTTATTTTTTATTTTGAGAGAGAGAGAGAGGGATCCCTGGGTGGCGCAGCGGTTTAGCGCCTGCCCTTGGCCCAGGGCGCGATCCTGGAGACCCGGGATCGAATCCCACGTCGGGCTCCCGGTGCATGGAGCCTGCTTCTCCCTCTGCCTAAGTCTCTGCCTCTCTCTCCCTCTCTCTGTGACTATCATAAATAAATAAAAAAAAGAACTCACCTGACCTTGTAGCTATGATTTCTGCATTTCCCCCTTTACAAAGCAGACTTTAAAAAAAAATTAAAAAAAAAAAAAAGAGAGAGAGAGAGCATGCATGGGTGGAGGGAAGGGCAGATAGAGAATCTCAAGTAGGCTCCATCCTCAGGGCAGAGCCTGGGTCTCTGAGATCTCACAACCCTGAGATCATACCTGAGCTGAAATCAAGAGTCAGAGGCTTAACCAAACCGAGCCACCCAGGAGCTTCGAACTTTATGTTTTATTTAATTTTAGCCAATCTGAATTTCAGCAGCCACACATGAATTTCAGCAGCCACACAAATACTACTGTATTTGATAACACAGCTAAAGACCCTTTAATTTAAATTCCCTATTAGATATCTCTTTTATTTTTTTCTATAACATATCCCAAACCAAGCCCATCACCTAATTCCCCAAATATCTCCTCCTGTTATATTCCCCATTTCATTAAAATGGCATCACCATCTGAACATTTACCAAATGTCAAATCTGATTTTTTTCCCTCACCTCACACTGATAATCAATTGTTTCTGTTGGCAAAGTATTCCTAAAATCTGATTCTCTTTTACTGCTAATGATTCCTTAATTGCTAACTATATGTCCAACATTCATTATTAATGGCTTTTAATGCATTTTCCAATCACTTCCTACACATGTGCACATGTGCACACACACACACACACACACACTCATGCTTGATATTTGCCATTATAAGTGCTAAGACACACCCAGTACAGCCAGGGAGATAATCTTAATTAAAAGTTTGAAAAGAACAAGATAACGAGATACCTTAAAGAACTATTAAAAATGTTGAATTCCTTAGACTGTTGTGTTCTCTGGGCACTCTTTGTAATCTCACCTCCCTGTTATCTTATACTCCACTTGTGGCACATGACAATGTTGCAATGGAGACTGCTAATTCTTCACTTTTCCTGTTCCTTTAAGATCAATCAGTAGTTTACTTCTATTCCTCCTTACTGTCTAGTGATTTGAGCAGCAACCAGATTGTGGCCAGAAACTACTTTGAGGGATGGCCTTCCAGTTCTACTGAAACCATACAACGGTCCCTAAGACAGTGTCATCTGGTTGCAAGTGTCAGAGCCAAGTGCCCCTAGAGTCATAATAGTTATATTATATTAGTTCCTCAAAAGTTGATCTTAGAGTTGCCATGTGACCTAGCAATTCCATTTCTAGGAATCTATCTAAAGGAATCAAAATATGCGTTCACAGAAAAAAAGTGCACATAAATGTTAATAGAGGCATTATTCATAATAGCCAAAAGATAAGGACAGCCTAAAGATTCATCAACTGATGATGGATAAACAAAATGTGGTATATTTATAAGATGGAACATCATTCAGGGACGCCTGGGTGGCTCAGTCGGTTAAGCACCTGCCTTTGGCTCAGGCCATGATCTCAAGTCCTGGGATCGATCCCGTGTCAGGCTCCCTGCTCATGAGTCCACTTCTCCCTTTCCCTCTGCTCCTCATGCCATCCCCACCCCCTGCTTGTACTCTCTCTCACTCTCTCTCAAATAAATAAAATCTTAAAAAAGAAAAAGATGGAACACCATTCAGCTGTAAAAAGGAACAAAGTACAGATACATGCTACAACACAGATTAAGTTTAAAAACATAATGCTAATTTACAAAATCTAGACACAAAGTTCACATATTATGTGAAGTATCCAAAATAGGAAAATCCACAGAGACAGGAAATAGTTTAGTAACCACTAAGCTATTTGTCATGGAGTGGGGAGGGAAAGATGGAGAGTGAACTAAATGGGCATGGGGTTTCTTTAGGAAGGGATGAAAATGTTCTGGAATTTATTGATAAATTCTATAGTGGTGATGATTATACCACCTTGCGAATATACCAAAAAAAATGGACAATTTAAAAGGGTGACTTTCATAGCATATGAATTATGTCTCAAAAAGAAAAAGAAAGAAAGAGAAAAAAGAAAGAGGACCTATATATGCAACTATGACATAACCCAACAATTGTACTCTTGGTCATTCATCCCACAGAAATGAAACCTTAGGTTCATTAAAATACATGAGTATTCATAACATGAGTATTCATAATAGCTTTATTCTAATAGTCAAAACTAGAAACAATCCCGACGTTCTTCTATGGGTGAATGGTTAGTCCATTCACTGTGTACATTCATACCAGGGAATGATACTAGCAATAAAAAAACATACACCATTGGTATAATCAACCACCTGGATGAAATGCCAGAAAATTATGCCTAGTGAAAAAACAGCCAATCCTCAGTTCTTACCTACTGTATAATTCCATTTCTGTAGCATTATTGTAATGACAGAGAAATGAGAAATAGGTTAATGATTGGCAAGGGTGAAGAATGGGGAGGGGAGGCGTGAGAGGGAGGGATGTATGACTCTAACAGAGCAACAGATACGATCCTTGTGGTGATGGAAATGCCCCACATCTTGGTTTTATCAATATCCGTATCTTGGTTGTGATATTGTGCTATCGTTTTGCTGATGCTATCACTGGGGGAAACGAGGGGAAGAGCATGGGGCTCTCTCAGTATTACTTCTTAAAATTGTATGCAAATCTACAATGAACCTAACATTTAAAGGCTTAATTAAAAATAAAAAACAACCTCTAAAGTTGGCATCTGGAGGTACTTGCCAATTTAAACTCAGTGGAAGAACTTGAATACCCTAAGATATAACTGTGCCACTTAAATTCTCTGTAGAAGTAATCAGCTTGAAAGAAAATGCTAGGGAGATTGCACATTTGCTGAGCAGGAGCCAAATGTGACCATGAGATGGGGAGGGTCAAGTCAAAGGCATCTGTCAGTGTAAGGGTGTGTTTTGCGAGAGAGTTTAGCTGATAGGAAAACCTCAAAACTCCAGGCAGGATCATCTGACTTTGGAAAAGAGATTTTAATGATCAGTTTTATGTGGCAACTCGGCAAGGCTATAGGCCCCACTTACTCAGCTAAACACTAACAATCTAGGTGTTGCTCTGAAGGTGTTTTGTAGAGATGATTAACATTTATAATCAGGAAACTCGAAGTAAGGAGATTATCCTAAATAATCTGCGTGGGACTTATTCAAGCTGTAGAAAGGCCTCAAGGGCAGAACTGAGTTTTCCCTGAAGAAGAAGAAATTCTAGGGGTGAGGGGTGGGCAAAATGTTTGAAGGGGAATGGGAGATACAGGTTTCCAGTTAGGGAATGAACAGGTCACAAGGATGAAAGGCACAGTAGAGGGATTATAGTCAGTGACACCATCACAGTGTTGTACTATGGCAACTACACTTGTGGTGAGGACAGCACAATGTACAGAGAAGTGGAATCACTATATTATTCACTGGAAACTGGTCTAACTTTGTATGTTAACTGTACTCCAATAAAAAATTTTTTTAAGTAAAGAAGAAATTCCACCTGCTGATCGCAATTTCGGTTCATACAGATTCGTGTGTATGCTTGACAATTCCACTCTGCTCTTTTTGGTGGCCTACCCTATAGATTTTGGATTTGCCTGGCAACCCCTGCAATTGCATAACCTATTTCCATGCAATAAATATCTTAATCTATATCTTAATATATATAGAGATAATATATATATAATATATATAATCTATATCTTAATATATATATATATCTTAATATATAATATTATATATATATAGTTGACCCCTGAATAACACTGTACAGGTCCCTTAATATGCAATGGGTTTTATTTTTTGTGTTTATATGTGTATATAAATACAGTGCAGTACTGCAAATGTATTTTTCTTCCTTATGATTTTCTTAATAACATTTTATTTTTAGTTTATTTTATTATATAAATATTGTAATAATACACAAATAAAATGTAGGTTAATCAACTGTTGGTGTTATCAGTAAGTCTCTGGTCAACAATAGACTATTAGTAGTTAAGTTTGGAGGGGGAGTCAAAGTTATATGTAAATTTTCAAAGGCACAAGGGGCAGGTGTCCTTAACCTCTGGGTTGCTCAAGGGTCAACTGTATGTTGCAAGCAATAAATCTCTTTATCTCTCTCTCTGTATATATATGTGTGTATCTCACCTGTTCTTACCCTCTAGTGAGACCCTACCTAATATAAGAAATCGTTATATTTAAAAAAACAAAACAAAACAAAACCTCTTTTTTCATCTAGCAGACTCCAGAAGTGTTTTGAAAACAACTCTGCAGACCCAAATTTTATTATGTTGTAGCTTTGATTTATTTCCTGGAAGCCTATGAGTTATAATAAAACTCTAATTCCTACAGTCAATTAGAAAATAATGGAGTTAAGTCTAAAAGAACTCCCCCTAAATTTAAAGACCAAATGGGAGTGAGTTGTTTGATCTTCAGTTTTGATGAGACATTATCAGCTACAAGATGGAAATGGCCTATATTGCCAAAAATAAACTCTTTTTCTTTCTTTCTTTCTTTCTTTCTTTCTTTCTTTCTTTCTTTCTTTCTTTCTTTCTTTCTCTTTCTTTCTCTTTCTTTCTTTCTTTCTTTCTTTCTTTCTTTCTTTCTTTCTTTCTTTCTTTCTTTCTTCCTTTCCTTTCCTTTCCTTTCCTTTCCTTTCCTTTCCTTTCCTTTCCTTTCCTTTCCTTTCCTTTCCTTTCCTTTCCTTTCCTTTCCTCTCTCTTTCTCTTCTTTCTTTCTTTCTTTCTTTCTTTCTTTCTTTCTTTCTTTCTTTCTTTCTTTCTTTCTTTCTTTCTTTCTTTCTTTCCTTTTCTTTTTCTTTCTTTCTTTCCTCTGTCAGTTTCTTTTATCCTCCTGTCTTGTGTTTATCAAACTTCTATTGAAACTTGGCCACGTCAGGCTAGGTGCTAGATACTGATATTACAAATACAAGGAAGCTGAGTCCTATCTGGCTTCCAGGTCCTGCTTATGGTCTCTCATGGAAGAAATGAGCATAATTGACTAATATAAAGAGTGCCTTGTGGGGATCCCTGGGTGGCTCAGTGGTTTAGCGCCTGCCTTTGGCCCAGAGCACGATCCTGGAGTCCCGGGATCAAGTCCCATGTCGGGCTCCCGGCATGGAGCCTGCTTCTCCCTCCTGTGTCTCTGCCTCTCTCTCTGTGTCTATCATGAATAAATAAATAAAATCTTTAAAAAAAATAAATAAAGAGTGCCTTGCCCTAAGGAAAGAGATTAGTCTCCACCACCATCTTTGGAGATTCATTTTCCATTTTGGGGCAGGGTGAGGGGCATCCATGACATCATTTGTTCATGATTTTGAGGAACCTTTGAACTATTTTAACTGCATGCCCAACAGCACATTTGACATCAAAGAACAGAGTGGCAAATTCTGAGTTCTTAACATTCTTTACTCATGAACTATGCATTCCCTGCTGATAACATTAGGAAATTTATTTTACTAAAGCAAAATTTCTGGAATTACTCCCTATTGCATCTTGTCTGTCCTTTTTTCTGCATAGGCTGAACATGAATATATGATTATACTTTCTCACACAATATAGTGCAAGTTCATATTTTAGATGGCAAAGTAGTGGGCTCTGTGACATGAAACCTCTATTCAGGTTTTGATTTCACCTCTATTTTAAAACTCTATCTGATGTTCAAAAATAAGTTTTTGTTTTTGTTATTGTATCTGTAGTATGATTTTAAACCAGCAGAAGAGTTCTTTTTCTTTGCCAGGTTTTTGACATAAAAATAAAGACACTATGGCTTTCATTAGGACTCATGACTTTAATTTACTTGTTTAGGGTCTTCTCAGAGCAGTTAACCAGTTAAGAGGATGGCTTTGGGGATAGTATGGCAGGCTTATACCACAAGAGCCTGAGTTTCCTTTTGTGAAACAGGGATAATAGTTAATTCTGCAAGGCTTAAATGAAGCGGCTAGCTAAGAAATACACCTAGCATGCAGTGAGTACTCTATGAATATTAGCCATGGTTATATCGTCCCAGCAGTATTTTATAAGTACCCTATTGGTTATAGCATGTGTCCTATAATGCTCACACATCATGGAATTTTTAGGAAGACAGGCAGCCCATCATTGCTAACACTGTGTAATCAAGGTAAACCCTAATCTTCAAAACACTCTCTCTCTATATATATATATATATATAACACTTACTATTTTTAAAGCATTCACCTCCTCATCTGCTTTACTTAACCATTTATATGGCCTGCAAAGGCACATCTAGTTTTCCATTCCACCAAGAAGTGGTTCTTCAAGAAACGGAGGAAGGTTCTCAAGCTTACAATCTCAAACATGGAAGACCTTGAACTAGAACTTCAGTTCTTTTGAGTCTAAATTTTCCCATCACATCTCACTTATTTTGTCTAATTCAAAAATTCACATTCCTTGAAAGTGAAGAATTTGAGTCTAATAAAAACATCCCCATTTTTTCAGTGACCTCCTTTTTAACATGCCTCACCGAAGAGTGGAGATACACAGACTATGTCTCTCAGGATTTACTCTGATTGCGCTGCCTGAGATGTACTCTTCTGTACAAATATCTCAGTTATTCTGTCTTCCAAGACACAGCTCAGTGCTCATATCTTCTTGATCACTCTTGCCTGTTCTTTTGTCTGTCCAACTCTCTGAACATTTATCCTATCCTCCTTTTTATTGTTAGTTACCTTTTTATATGCATGCCTATTTCTTCAATGTGACCATTAACATCCTTATGCAGAGGGACCATAGCATAGCACAGTACAGTTATTTGATGATGAAGACTGTGATAATGATAGTGATAATGATTACAATACCTACTGTAATCTCTCCAAGTAACCTTTTTGATGGTTTGTGCCCTATGGCAGTGACCTTGGCAAGCCATCATCAATTGGTCACCAATTGGTCACCTGTTCACTTGTATTCATTCATTTGACCAATATTTTCTGAGACTATATACTAGACCCTATCTACTTTCTAAGGTTATAAAGACAAAGAAGGTCTGAACTCAGGGACTTGCATTCTAATGGAAGAGACAGACTTAAAAGCAAATATGCAAGGTGGTATTATATATATTTCAAGTGCTAGAATAGTAATACTACTAGGATGGCAAAAATGAGGGAAAGATTTCTAAGTTATTAATGAGGGGAGAGATGGGTTCAAGAAAAACTTGAAGAGAAGAGAAGAGATAGAGAAGAGATGTGGTTCAGAGAAGAGCAAGTCCTAGAAAATGAGTAGGTGGGACAAGCTTACTTACATCTGTTTTTTTTTTTTTTTTCCCCCTGCTATTGGCAGCTAGTACATCCCAAGGCATGACAAGACCACTAGTTTAAAGTGCCTGGAGCTAAAACAGAACTGGAGATTTTGACCTTCAACAACTGAGTAGAAGGTAATGACATGATCTAATTTAAAGAAATAAATTACCCGTTATTTGGAGAAGTTGACTGTGAGATGACCCAGAATTATATTAAGATCATTGTGGCCTGCTTATTCAGAAGAACAAGCCACTCTGTGGGATTCTAAAGAGCTCATTAAGAAAAACAGACTTGCTCTGTCTTTGAGACTTTCACAGAAATGGTGTGTAGATATGTCTCATTGTACAGTAGTAGGCAAAATCTCAATGTAACATATTTTACTCAGTATGTGGTACCCTGTGCCAGGTACCATTATAGGAGCTGAGACTATAGGAATGAATAAAGTAGAAACAAATTATTTCATTCCTGAAGCTTACATTCTAGTGGGAGGAAATCAGTAGTAAGCAAATAAGTAAATGATTTAGTGCATTAGGAAAAGAAAGTGTTATGGAGAAAAATAAAGTGGGGAAGGGCGGTAGGGAGTATTGAGTGGGGCGAGTAAGCAAGTTGCAATTTTTATTTTATTTTTAAATAATTTTATTTATTTATTCATGAGAGACACACACACACACAGAGGCAGAGACACAGGCAGAAGGAGAGGCAGGCTCCATGCAGGGAGCCTGACGTGGGACTCGATCCTGGGTCTCCAGGATCACACCCTGGGCTTCAGGCGGCGCTAAACTGCTGGACCACCGGGGCTGCCCGCAGTTGCAATTTTTAATTGACTGATTTGAAGAGGTCTCACTCAAAAGGAGGCAATCAAGCCAAAATATGAAAGAGATGAGGGCCCAAGCAATGTAAATGGGAGAAGGGAATTCTAGGCTAAATAAACAACAGTATGTGCAAATGCCCTGGGGTAGGACTATGCCTGGTCCATTAAGGAACATCAAGGAGCCAATGTGGCAGGAATGGAATAAGTGAGGGGAAGGACATGAGGTTAGCAAGGTAATTAGGAGACAGATTATGTAGGGCTTTTATCTTTTTTGAGTATGTTGTCTTTAACTCTGAATAACATGGGGAGGCATTGGAACTTTAAAGCATGATCTGTCTTTTGTTTCAGTGGAATAATGTAAGCCGCTGTATTGAATATATTCTCTCAGAGAGCAAGGGGCAGAATTAGAAAGAATAGTTAGGAGAGGGCAGTCCCGGTGGCTCAGCGGTTTGGTGCCCCCTTCGGCTCAGTGCGTGATCCTGAAGATCCGGAATCGAGTACTACATCGGACTCCCTGCATGGAGCCTGCTTCTCCCTCTGCCTCTCTCTCTCTGTGTCTCTCATGAATGAATAAATAAAATCTTAAAAAAAAAAATAGGAGATGTTTCTTGATAATCCAGGTAAGAAATAATGTGGCTGGGTCCATGATGGTAGCAGAGATATGTATAATGACAATAGGTCAGAATCTAAACACAATTTGAATATAAAGTAAACAGGATTTGCTGATGGTGAGATATATTGTAGGAGACAAAATAAAAAGTAAAAAATGCTTTTGATCTCATCTGTTTGCCATTAACTGAGATGGGGAGGAATAGGGGAGAAGCAAGTTCTGAAGTAAGATCAAGTTTTGGACATACTGTATATGAGATATTTACTGGACATTTAAGTAGAAATGTTGAATAGCAATCAAATGTATGAAGCAAGGAATTAGGGGAAAAATCATGTTACAGATCCAAATTTTTGAGTCATTGGCACATAGATGGTATCTAAAGTCATAAGACAGGATGAGATCACCAATGAAACCAGTTGAAATACAGAAGAAAATCCTGGGGTACCCAGATTAGGGGCTGTGAATATGAAAGGAGCCAGCAAGAAGTCTAAGAAAGAGTAGCCATTAAGGCAGGAAGAAAGATATGTGGAATGTGTGCTATGCTGGAAGCCAAGCAAAAGAGGTTACAGAAGGATGTATCCAATATTATATCCAATATTTCAGTAGATCAAGATGAATGAGAAGGGAGAACAATCACAATCACGGCACTTAGCAACATTGTAATCATTGGTGACTTGATAGAAACACTTTTCAGTGTGGAGTGATGGTGAAGAAAACCTAACTAGACTGGATTTAAAAGAGAATGAGGACAGAGAAATTGGATACAGCAAATATAGACAACTTTTAAATGAGTTTTCTTTAAAGTAATCAGAGAATGGAGCTAAGGTTAGGGAATATAGTGTATTTCGTTTGTTTGTTTGTAAGGGGATATAATATTATAACCCTAAAATCTGTATGACCCCGTATCCTTATTGGAAGAATGAAACTATATTCCAGAGTAGGGACAGACCAAAATCTGGGTACCTATATCACTATGCTTCCCCTGTAAAAGACTAAAAGTTCTAAGAGATTGAATTCTTTCAGAAGAATTTTTCACCTTAATTTAACTGACATAGCAATCAGAAGAGTTTGACTTAAAGTAAACCAAATTGTAAAATCATAAGCCTTAAAGCTGACAACCAAAGTTAGGATTCAACAGTGATACCCCTGGTTGATTTCACTCTTAGAAGAACATTGGCAGCCTAATGACAACTTTGAAACAATAAAGATTTGGTGACCAAGCTATGAAATTTTGATCACATCAGTCTTCGCATTTAATTTAAGGATTATGCTTGGGAGAATCACAAAATATGGGAGTAAAAGCAGCTTTGAAGAGGATTTAATTTAATGTGCATCTTTTATCAATTGGTCACTTGAACCCCCAAAGAATAAAATGACTTAACTGAAATCACAAAGCCAGTAAAACAGAGCTGGGACCAGACCCTGGCTCTTATGATCCCAGCAGGGGCCCAGTGCTATGTCTCAGGCTCATTTCACCTGGGAGAGTGCTCTGCTGATGCCTAAGTGGCCTGTGTATCAGTTTATATGGCAATTTTCCATGAAGAACAGACATGATAAGAAAAAGCTGCTAATTTAGCTGGTAAATGCTGAAGTCAACACTTTGTTGATTGCTTTCCCTGGCAGTCAGCAGCTAAAATAAAGAATTAATGCCCCAAAGCTGTCTCATTCATATGTATTTATAGAGCACCTTCTGTATGCCAAGCATCATGCAGACCTCTAAGAGGGATATGATGAATTCTGTGCTTTCTTAGGGCTTATGTCATTTCCAGAGAGGAGAGGGAGAAAGGCGACTGACAATTTCTGGGCTGGGCACCTTTATGAATAATCCCTTCTTAAATTTCAGCATAGCCACATGGGGTGGGAATGGTCATTCCCTTCTTACAGGTACATAAAACTGGGGGTAAGCAAGGTTAATCATGTTGCTCAAAAAGAGCTATTCTGGACACACATTGCTGACTGTGGAGATCGTGTTTTCTTCGTGCACACCCAGTGGGCAACTGGAATCTGATATTTTACATACATGGTAAGGGGCTCTTTCATGTGGGAAACTACATTTTTGAGGGCCTAGAAAGAAGATGTGAGGAAAAGATTCTAACAACTCAAGAGAAACTTGCATGTGGCTTGAACCAGTAACTCAAAGAAGGGGTGATGTGCTGTCCTTTTCTGTCTGGTAGGGGAGGGGTAGGGAAGAGGGCCTGGGAAGTCCCTGCAATTAGTTACTCAGACTTGCATTATTCTAACACAGGAAACTGACTAATTTTCATGATGCCCCAACACTAGATGAGAATTTCTTAACAAGCAGGTTACAAATTTTAATGTTTAGAGTTAGTGACCAGTCATGTTGTTCTATCTTTGGAAAAGTTGAGTTTCAATAACTTGAGGGACAGTAGATTTAAATAAATGGGTATTAAGTATAGTGGCAGAAAACATATATCTAGGAGTTGGGATACGTAGATTTTAGTCCTAAATCTGCCTCTTCCTGGCTCTGAAACTAGTGGCAAATCACTTTGGTAAGACTCCCAGGGTCCTACTTTGCTCATCTTTATTTTTTTTTTTTTAATTTTTTTAAATTTATTTATTATAGTCACAGAGAGAGAGAGAGAGAGAGAGAGGCAGAGACACAGGCAGAGGGAGAAGCAGGCTCCATGCACCGGGAGCCCGACGTGGGATTCGATCCCGGGTCTCCAGGATCGTGCCCTGGGCCAAAGGCAGGCGCCAAACCGCTGCGCCACCCAGGGATTCCCTCATCTTTAAAATGAATATAATGATGAGTGCTACTGGACATGATTCTTGAGAACAACTGAGATATGTAAAAGTGCTTTATAAACTCGAATATTGGAGTGACTGGGTGGCTCAGTTGGTTAAGCATCTGCCTTCAGCTCAGGTCATGATCTCAGGGTCCTGGGATCGAGCCCTATGTTGGGCTCCCTGCTGAGCAGGGAGCCTGCTTCTCCCTCTTCCTCTTTGTCTGCTATTCTTTCTCTCTCTGTGTCTGTCAAATAAATAAATAAAATCTTTTTAAAAAACCCTCTAGAACACCAGTACAGATCTCAGTTATCATCATTTTATAAGTATTCTTAAATTTCTGATTGCAGTATAAGGTATTTTGAACATATGAGGGTTATTCAGGAATATTTAGTCATCTCTGCTGGTCCTTCTGAGAGTCTTTGCTTTTGAGTGACATAGAATTGCAAGATCCATTATATCTCTTGGGCCACTTCAAAGAATCCCTGGCTCTCAGAAGTTCTAGAGCCCTTGGAGGAAACAATGAATCTTGGAGTACCTTGGACTCCAGCCAAATTCCCAGGTGCTCTCCCGTGCCAGACCTCACAGTGGACATGGGATTATATAGGCTTTAGAAATGTGATAGTTTTTGGTGGTGCTGTGTGTTGATCATCAAAATCACACTGAAAATGAAAAATGTAGGCATTCTTTTTTTATTATTTATTTATTCATGAGAGACACACAGAGAGAGGCAGAGACATAGGCAGAGAAAAAAAGCAGGCTCCTCACAGGGAGCCCGATGTGGGACTGGATCCCGGGACTCCAGGATCACGCCCTGAGCCGAAGGCAGATGCCTAACTGCTGAGCCACGCAGGCGTCCCAATGTAGGCATTCTTAATGAAAATATATGCAACTATTAATGTGTTGAGCCTGGGTCACTGTACTTGATTATGTACTGTTGGTTCCTTGGAAATTTGGAATTTCCAATGTGTAACTGTTCCTAGCAACAGTTGTTCCTTGGAATTAATATGAAGGACGTGATTATTAGAAACATCCATCCTTGCATGGAAATCTATATCATTGGCTTATTTTGTGCAGAAATTTCATTTAAAATCTACAAAAGAAAAGATAGAAGGTGAAGTATTGTACTAGAAATGTGAGAAGATTTAATTAGAATTGTGGCTCACTTTTTCTTTTAAATTAAATGATTCCACATCTTTATTGTTTCCCACCTCATTATTGCATTCATGATGGCAATGGATGAAAGGTAAATTGTTCTGATTTAATGGGTTGAAGTTACTGCAGAGGGATTTGATAGTCAGAGTTCTTAGCTTTTGTAATTGAAATAGATTTGCACTAAAGATACACTGTTAACAATTTAAATAAAATGTTTTTTATCAGCTAAGAACAATTTTCATGGGACAAATTTAAGTCTGTACCTTTCTGACTTTGTGGGCAAAGAATTTGATTAAAATTGACCAGCTAAGTGTGACTGCCCTTTAGAGCAATGGAACATTCTAATGAAAAACCCATTTGCTGGGGACCATGTACTGGTGAGCTGTAGCTGACTGGAGTCACTGTGTGGTTTTGGCCGAGGAGCTGTTCTCTCTGTGAAAAGGAGAAGAGGGAGGCAGTAATAACTTGCATGGGCCAAAGTTGGCCAGATGAGATTGCAGTCACCTTGGTCGGGAATTGCTTGATTACAAGCAAGAGAAATCTGTTCAAAAGTGCTTTAATATAAATGAGACACCAATTGCTAAGAAACAGGGTATCTTTCAAAGCAGGGAGTGTAATCAGCCTCATGGGAGGCTGAAACCAGAGCCTGGACAGCAGGTGGGAGCCCAGGCAGCCTGTTTGCTTGTCAACTTATTTCTACATCAGCCCTTAGATTCACATGGTCTCTTACCATTGCCTCTTTTGGCATATCTGATTCATTTTTTATCTCTCTAGACACCAGCTTTCTCTGGCTACTTGCACATGGGCCCAATGAAGCCATCCTAGACCAAGGTGATGGAGCCAAGTCCTTGAAGTCTTTTGCATTCTGATTCAATTTCTTAGAGTTTAAGGCCTACTTAATTCACTCTGAAACTGGTAGTATAGTCTGGCCTTCAGGATCCCTGGAATTCTAAGTGAGTACCAGAAGTCCAGGGAGATGCTCTGAGGGCTGGGCCCCAACATATCGGCATGGCTTGGTAGGGAGGAATCTGAGAAAAATTGAAAAGTTAACACGTGCTCTTGTCTTTCTCCATGGTTTCCATCTGAGTGCCATCACCCCACTGGGGGCATCTGCTGCCCTCACACTGCCTCCTCTGATCCCCATGTTCTCTCTTTCTATAGACTCATTTCAATGATCTTCATTGGTTTTTACCTTCTCAGCTATGACCTCTCATTTATTCAGCTGTGATCTGACACCATCTAACAAACATAGAGTCCTCCACAATTTACAAAGAATACTTGTTTTCAAAAGTGTTGACTCAAATGATGAGAATGCCAGATGCAAGACAGGAGTCATGTGAGGCCAGAAGAGTCTTGACATAAATGTGAAGTCAGAAATATTTGGATTTGAATCCCACTTCTGTTACTTTTAGTTGTGAGAACTTAAACTTGGATGGCATCTCTGCTCTAGCATGTTCAATCATTTCATTTCTACTTACTGCACAGAGTTACCATAAGCATTGAATGAGGTAAGGTGGAGGCCTGGGTGGCTCAGTGGTTGAGCATCTGCCTTTGGCTCAGGGCGTGATCCTGGAGTCCAGGGATTGAGGAGGGATTCCTGCATGAAGCCTGCTTCTCCCTCTGCCTACGTCTCTGCCTCTCTCTGTGTCTCTCATAAACAAAGAAACGAATGAATGAATGAATGAATGAATGAATGAATGAATAAATAAATAAATAAATTCTTTTAAAAAAAGAATTAGGTAAAATATGCAGGTATATAAAGTACCCAGATTTGCTAGGTTTTCAATAAGTGATAACCCCTCAATCTTCTCCGTTCCCCGTGCCCTTCACTCACATCTCATTACAAGAATGGTCACTTTTTAGAGTGAGCTCAACACCTGGTGGGAACGTTTAGAAACTCTACGGCTTCTCCTTCCAAGGCAGGTAATTTCCCTTCCGTATGCACAGATTGGAGACAGGCTATCACACTCTTCCAGTGAAAGGTTGGTTACAACGTCCAAGACAAAAGGTTCCAAAGCAAAGAGCCATTTCAGATCTAAAAGGTGTCTGTGGGCATCATGGACCAAGGAAAAGATGGGGACACATTTCTAGTGATACCACCTTTTAACCCTGGAAGCTCCTTTTTAAGATAACTGTATTAACATTATATATATATAACTCAGGTATATACCCAAACATAGCCATAGTCATGAAAATAATAATCTTATGAACAAGTGCTGCATTTTTGCCACAGGTCCTATATTTATCATATCAAGGGTAGCATTTCATCTCATGCAAAACCCTCGGAGTCATTATCCCACTTTACAGGTAAGGAAGGAAGACTTAGATCTGTTCAGTAACCTGTCTGAAGTTTGAGTGTATTAAAAGATATAGGGATTCCAACTGCAAAAATGATGCTTCTAACCCACTTACAGCATGTTGCTGTGTGCTCCACTGTTTCGCGTGTTGCTCTCATTGTCCTCAGCCCCAATCACAGCGCTCACCAAGTCACCTGGGAGGTCCAGTTCCCCATGAACCCTAGCGCCGCTGGGCTGCATGGAGAAACTGCAGCCCCATAGCTGAGATCCACACCCCATCCATCTCATAGATGTAGAACTCTTGCCACTAACAGGCATACTGAAATTCTGTTACAAATGCAGAATTTCACCCCAGATGTACTGAATAAGAACTGGCATTTTAAAAAGCTTCCCAGGTGGTTTCTGTGCATACTAAAGTTTGAGAAACACTGATCTGGTGTGTGAACCACAGTGGATGCAGATTATCTTAATTGCTTGGGTATTTTTCAACGTGTTAATCTCCTTTCTGCATTAGCTCTAATGTTTGATCCCTGTTGGGAATCTCTGTCATGGAGCTTTTCACCTCCCTCTCCTTTCCTAGCTTTATTCAATAGCAGTTTCTTCATTGATTGAGGGGATTTGGGAACTAGGACAGAATTTAGTTTTGAGGGGAGTCTTTTGTCCCACCCCAAAGAGAAGGCACCGCTCAGGTCCTCTACCACAGAGGTCAGGCCCCCTGACTGGGAAAGAAAGCATTCACAGCTCAGAAGAATGAAGAGATGTCTTAACTGGCTTGCTGAATTTGAGCCTTCTCTCTTCTGTTCTCCTTTCCACTTCGGGCTTGAATACAATTACAGTTGCAGGCATGACACTTGTCCATCTCTAGGTGAGATGTGCTAAAGATGTCAGCGGCTGTGCACCGAGTTTGCTGCTTTCAGAACATTTCTGTCTTATTTTTAAGAGCAAAGAGAACCAGAGAAGGGTAATTGATGCCTTTAAGGTAGTAACAGAGGGGCACTGGGTCCTTCACTCTGGCAAAACAGAGATTTCAAGTAATTCTTAATACGTGGCTTTTAAATTGCATGGAGTTTGGTGAAAATAGGTCAAGCTGTCCTTGGTGCTGGCCAATCAATTATAATAGATGACTTTTAAATCTTTAAAAAAATTCTACAATTTAGAGATGCAGCAGAACAGGAGAGCTTCCCAGACTCTCTCCATCTCCGTTCCTTTCACTGAAGCCTGGCTTAGAAGGCCCCAGGAAGGATGTGGAGACCCTATGAAGGCTGGCTCCCCGGCTGCTGACAGTAGAGCTCAGATAAGGAGGCTGGGAACCCTGGAAGAGGGAATTCTGAGAAATCTGACTATTGCCTCTCATGGCTTCACAGTAGTTCTTGGGGAGAAGACTTAGCCATCATTTGTACTACAAATCACTTTGTTCTTTGGTTATAAAACTAATACATGCTCATTATAGAGAATTTAGAAAACACAGAAAGATCCATAGAGGGAAATAAAAATTGCCTGTAATCCCACTAGCCGGAATAATTATTTATATTGGGTTATAGTTCTGTTCAGCTATACACATTTTCTTCCACTTCACATCTTCATGATCATTAATAAACGTTGTTAAAAATGTGACTTTAATGATTGCTCCATATAAATGTGCCCAGTCTTACTTATGCAAGATTACTAAATTGATCATTTTAGCTATTTCTAATTCTTAGCTATTAAAAATATCTGTTATGAATGCTCTCTAACACAGGTCTTTAACCATCTGTGATTAGCCCCTTGGAATACAATCCTAGGAGCAGGATTATAAAGTGAAAGATGTAATTCATTTTAAAGTTTTGGATACATATTGCCTATTCGCTCCCTGGAAAGGTTGCTTCCAGTTTGCAGCTTATTAGTACCTATTGTGACCTTTTCAGATAAAGTCGTCAGTATGCTTTGACTCATAAATAATAATAACAACAGCTAATTCAAAGTGATTTAAACAGAAAGGAGATTTAGTGGTTTAAGTAAATGGATGATACCTTCCTTGTTTCTTCCCTGTGTTAGTTTTATCCTCAGTCTGAGATGGCTGCTGGCAAAGTGCTGCTGCTTTTATACCTAGAGGAGAAAGACAGTTCAGTCCCACAACTACAGATAAAAGCCATTCTGATTGGCCAGGAAAGGCTAGGATTACCAGGCTAGGGTAATCCTGTTACCTGATGGATGCTACCACTGAGCACCCTAGGAAGGGAGGCAGCCAAGTGAAGTCAGGCCCACCCTTGCCATACTGTTGCTCACAACAGCAAATGTATGTCATGCATGTTGGCAAGGCAACCACTATAGTCTTTATATCCTGTTAAATATTGTCAGTTTAAAAGCTTTACTAACATGATAGGCAAAAGTGATATTCCACTGCTATTTTACTTTGCATTTCTTTGATAATAATCAAAGAAAGCTTTAGTTTATTTTAAAAACTATTTAATGGCCATTTGTATGTCTTCTTTGGTGAACTGCTTCTTCAGGCCCTTTTCTGAGATTTTCCTGGATTCAATCCTTTCACTTGGTGGCACCTGGGTGGCTCAGTCAATTAAGCTCCCGACTCTTGATTTCGGCTCAAGTCATGATCTCAGGGTTGTGAGATTGAAATCCATGCCAGGCTCCACACTGGGCAAGGAGCCTGCTGAAGATTCTCTCTTTCCCTCTGCTCCTTTCACCTCCTCTCTTAAAAAAAATTAAATAAAAATTCTATTCTCTTTACAGATTGTAAAATTGTATTTATGAGCTTGAACATGGAGAACAGTGGCTCTCATCCTGGTTGCACATTAAACTCATCTAGGGAATTTCAAAAGGTATGATGTCATTAACCACCTCCAAAGATACTGATTTAATTCATACAATGTATGTTTTAATCTCTCCCCTGGAGATTCTAAATTATACCCAGGATTGAGAAATGTTAACCTTTTGAAATGCCCTCTCTCAACACTCAAATCTACCTGTATCTCTTTCAAATCCGACTAAACTTTTCTTCTTTTATAGATTACTCTGAAATCCTACAAAGATATCATAAATAGCTCACGTAAGATGAAGCACTTATTCAAACACTGGAAAAAAACAGAATGAGATGAATATTCATAACCACTTACTATACATAAGTCAAGCAATCAGCAGCTTCTCCAGCAGGGTCAGTGCAGCAGTGCTCAGACTTGCTGGAATCATTATTGGCCTCTTCCTTTCTGATTAAGGAGAAAAGGCAAAGATGTCCCTGAGAAACCAAAGCCAGAAACAGTATATTTGTAAACAGGGAGCTAAACAGGAACGTGTTCCTGTTGAAAAGCAGGAAAATATTTACCTCTTCTTTGGTTGTTTATGGCACTTTAGCTGTACTACAGAAACAAATGGTGTTATGCTTGGTTTATTCCCACTCCTAAAGAGTCCGAGGAAATGTGAGCAGACATTTCTTTTAACAAATGACAGTGCTTCTATTAAGCAGCTATTCTGCATGCATCTGCCTTCTCTAGGTTTGGGGAATAGCAGGGTACTTGTTATTCCCAGGATGTGTTAAGTCAATGAAATCAAATGAGAAACTTTGTTCCTTCCAACATTGTGCTGACAAATTGGTTGGATTTTTTTTTTTTTTAAATCAGAAACACCTCACTGCTTCAAATCATCAATCAGGAGAAATTGTTTCATAAATGTTCCTTTTCTTGGCTGTAACTAAGATATGCTTCCTCCTTCAGTGTTCAGAGGGCTATTAAGGTCTTTGAATACTAAGAGGAAAGCTAGCATTCCATCCCAGTGGTTCCTGCCATTGCCTCTAAGTATTTATTTGATAAATAATCATGTATACTTGAAATCTTACTTTATGCATCCATCCTTGATTGATTATCTTTAATTATCTCAGTCTTCTAATAGATGTATCCATAAGCTGTTTGCTAGTGTTTTATTTATCAAATTATAAAAATATTTGGCATTTTAAACAAACACATAAACACCATCTGTGCAAACTGTTGCAACTATTACTAGAGGTAAGTACTCAGTAATGAAGCATGGTGACATTAACAAGTACTTTCATTGTCCTCAGGGACAATGACAAGGTGAATGTGTTTCAAAGGAAGGCAAGACAAGCATAGTCCGTCTAGAAACCCTCCCCTATATAAGACAGAACTTTGTGCTTTATACATTTTAACTCAGACTTGCATACCTGCTTGTCCTAAAGGTATAATGGAAATGCCTAAAGGAGTTTATTATTCTAGTAGCCTAATTTTACCTACCAAGCCCAGAGCAGTATGCAGTTAATGAAAGGAAGTCTTTTTTTTTCTTGCTTCCTTGAGAGTTAATAATACAAAAATGCAGATTTTTGAAAAATATAATCAGTCCCTGAGGAGATTGCTCCCATCTTTACAATTTGCAAATCCAGCAAAGTGCAGCAAACTGTGCAGTTTAGCAATCAGTGAAGAATCCCAGCCCTCAAAGAGGCAACATAGTTTATTACTTTCTGAAAATTCAAATGTCCAAGCCCTGGGAAAGATATGGCTAAGATTTTTCTTGTCTGGCAGACAAGAGGAAAAGATAGTCAGTAGCCTAGGTGATACTCAACATAATATTTTCTTGAAGTGAAAGGCAAAAATAAACAAAATTCTAGAATAGACTCTTGTACCTATGACCCAAAAGATACTGAAAGAGCCTCTGGCTATTTTTGGAAGCACTTCTGTTCCTACCCTGTTTTCCTAGACAGATGCCTTCCCTTCTTATACATGCCCACTGTCCTCTTTTAAGTAGAGGAGTACAGCAGAAAGAGCAAGGGCTTATGAGCCAAAGAGGACTCTGTACAAATATCCATCACAGACACACTGTGTGACCTTGAAAAAGTTATTGACCTATTTCTTTCTTTGTGATATTGATACAATTCATCAACTTTATTCAGATTTCACCAGTTTTATATGCACTCACATGTGTGTGTGCATGTAGCTTCATGTAATCATCACAAGAGTCAAGACCCAAAACATTTCCAATCATAAAGATTCCTTGTGCCACTGATTTATATAGCTAAATCCATCCCAATCCCTAACTCTTTACAACCACTACCCTAACTCCATACAACACTAATCCATAATTGTCATTTCAAGAATGTTAAAGAGATGGAATCCTATACTAGGTAACTTTTTGAGATAGGCTTTATTTTTTTGAGATAGACTTTATTAACTCAGCATAATTTTCTTAAGAGATAGCAAACCTGTGTCTATTAATAGCTCATTCCTTTTTATTGCTGAATAGTATTCTGCAGATCAAATGTTTTCTTTCCATTTCTTATTTTTAATTTTCTTTTTCTTTAATTCTAGCATAATGAACATACAGTGTTATATTAGTTTCAGGTGTAACAACATAGTGATTCAACAATTCTATACATCATCCAAGTGCTCATCATGACAAGTGCCCTCCTTCATTCTCATCACTAATTTCACCCAGCTCCCCACTGGTAACCCTCAGTATGTTCTCTGTAGTTAAGAATCTGTTTCTTGGTTTCTCTCTTTATCTCTTTCCGTTTTTCCATTGCTTATTTGTTTTGTTTCTTAAATTATACATATGAGTGAAATCATGTATTTGTCTTTATCTGGCTGACTTATTTCTCTTAGCATTATACTGTCTAGCTCCACCCATGTTGTTGCAAATGGCAAGATTTCTTTTTATATATGTGTGTATATATATACATATACACACACACCAGATTATCTATTGTGCATGTGTATCTCACATTTTCTTTGTCCATTTATCTATTGATGGACACAGAAATAAATCCACAATTATATGATCAATTAATATTTGACAAGCAAGAAAGAATATCCGATGGAAAAAAGACAAGCTCTTCAAGAAACAGTGTTGGAAAAACAGGTCAACTACATGCAAAAGAATGAAGCTGGACCACTTTCCTACATCATACACAAAAATAAACTCAAAATGGATTAAAGACCCAAATGTGAGACCTGAAACCATAAAAATCCTAGAAGAGAGCAGAGGCAGTG
This sequence comes from Canis lupus dingo, assembly GCF_003254725.2. Taxonomy (NCBI): domain Eukaryota; kingdom Metazoa; phylum Chordata; class Mammalia; order Carnivora; family Canidae; genus Canis; species Canis lupus. The sequence goes on along the minus strand of NC_064247.1, from coordinate 23,215,824 downwards.
ATGTCTCTGACATTGGCTGTAGCAACATTTTCCTAGATATGTCTCCTGAAGCAAGGGAAATAAAAGCAAAAATAAACTGTTGGGACTACACCAAAATAAAAGGCTTCTACACAGCAAAGGAAACAACCAACAAAATGAAAAGGCAGCCTACTGAATGGGAGAAGATATTTGCAAATGACATGTCTGATAAAGGGTTAGTATACAAAATATATAAAGAACTTCTAAAACTCAACCCAAAAAAACAAATAATCCAACGAAAAATGGGCAGAAGACATGAAGAGTCATTTCTCCAAAGATGACACCCAGATAACCAACAGGCACATAAAAAGTTGCTCAACATCACATATCATCGGGAAAATGTAAATCAAAACCACAATGAGATGTCACCTTACATCTGTCAGAATGGCTAAAATTAACAACATCGGAAACAACAGGTGTTGGTGGGGATGTGGAGAAAGGGGAAGTCTCTTGTGCTATTGATGGGAATGAAAACTGGTGCAGCCACTGGAGACCAGTATGGAGTTCCTCAAAAAATTAAAAATATGATCCAATAATTACACTAATGGGTATTTAACCAAAGAATGTGAAAACATCAAGTTAAAAAGATATGTGTGTGCACTCCTATGTTTGTAGCAGCATTATTTACAATAGTTGTTATTGATCTTTTTATTTTTTATGTAAAGGGAGGGAGGAGAAGAGCAGAGGGGGAGGGAGAGAGAGAATCCTAAGCAAGCTCCATGTCCAGTGCAGAGCCTGACACAGACCTCGATCTCACAACCCTGAGATCATGACCTAAGCAGAAATTAAGAGTCAGACACTTAACTGACTGAGCCACCCAGGCACCCGATATTGACCTTTTAGACTCAGTTTTCTCAACAGAAAGATTGGCCTAAATAAAAGTAGGAGCTCAAACAATATAAAGGAAAGATGGGAGGGAGAGGAAGAGATAGAGACAGACAGAGATGGGAAAGAGAAGAGAGAAGGGGAATAGAGAGAAGCTGGAGGAAGAATGGGAGGGAAGTAGGAATATGGATGTTATTAGCATTGAATGAAATAATTTCTTAACCAACCTTAGTTTCTTATCCATTCTCTTTTCCTTCAGCTTCTCCCAGTTCATCTCCCTTTACTTTCTGCTCAGAGCACCAGCAACACCCAGTCAAAGCCTTTGATATAAGGACCATCCAGCTCTAGGGTTGCTGATGGACCTAACCATGTAGCCCATTTATAGCAGAGCATGGGGATGACATATGGCATTGGTCTGTTTGAGTCAGGTTAGCGTTACCTGAGGCTGCCTTCATTGAAGGTTGAACATCCCAAATACTATTGAAGCAGGCTGCTAGTAAACCATGTGCTGTTGTTAGACTTTTATTCAATTTCCCCTGTCCCAACTAAGGCTTATTTAAAAATTATCATTATTGTGCTCTACAGAGGAAGAAAAGTAAAACATAAAACCAAAAAAATCTCAGGGTTTTTTCTAGGAGTGGTGGGCATGGGGGAAAATAGGGTCAATAAAAGACATTAGCATTTGTTAAACGCTTACTAAGTGCTATTCAGTTTGTGATTTATATATCTTAGTTAATCATTATAACAATATCACAAGGTAGGTATGGCTATAGATCATCTCTTTTTACAGAGACAATGGAAGCACAGAGAGATTAAGAATTCTCAACTAGACCTTGAGCTAGGGAATGTGGAGCTGTAATTGAAACCCAGACACTCTTATTATAGAATTATTGAGCTTAATTTTATGCTGAGAGTGGATATAGGCTTGGAGTTGAACAGACATGAGGTCAAGTATTGACCCTGCCATATGAGGGCCAAATGGCATTGATCTGCTACTTAAACTTTGTGAATCTTCTTTTGTAAAATGGAGATGCTAACAGAACTTTGCATCAGAGGTCTGGTTGAATGTTAAATGAGGTAATGCATGTAAAAACCCTTAGTATGGGACTTCAGATACAGAGTCATCTTTCTATAAGTGCTAGCTATGAATAGCCTCATTTTATGATCGAGGTGACATAAATAGCAACATTACTTTGTTTTAATTTGTTAATTTTTGTACATTCATCGGCACATAGGCACAATTGATGATGGTGCAACTGTTAAATACTTTTTAAGACACTAATTCTTACTTTGAAAAAATGCATATTCTGAAAATTTCTCCTGCATTCAGATGAAATGGTTTCTGCTATTATGGTAAACTCCTAAATAGGACTTAAAAATCATCCTGGAGAGAAGTGGACTGTGTACAATAATAAATTGCTACCCTATTATCCTGCTTTCTTAATACTATCTAATCCTTGTTGTTTGGTCTAGGTCATTAAGAAACTATATCTGTAGGGCTTAAAGGAAGGCAATGTTGTGGAAAAAAATTAGAGTTCAAAATTCAGATACTAAGATTCTTTTTGCTCACAAACTCAAGGCAAATACATGCTTTCTTTTCCCATGTTGGATATATTTGAGCACCGGCCACCTTTGATCTTTCTTTGAAAAGGGACATGCCACAAAATAATGGCTCCATGAGGAAACAACGTTAAAATGGTGCCAACTGTATCAAACCTAGTTTCATGACTATGTACCATTTATTGGCTCCGTGCTAGTAGATTGAGTAAAATGAGGGAAACAATTTAAGTACCTTTTCTGCCTTTTAATGATATGTTGAAAAGCATTTCCAATTCTCCTAAATGCCCCCAATCATCATACCTGAATAGTGTTTCAACTCTGCAATTTGAACCATTTCCTGAGCTGTTTCCGATCAATGTATATTGTTTTCACACCAGCTAATTCTAAAGAGTTCTAAGTAATTTTCATCTTTAGCAAAAAGGCCTGTAGGTAGGAAAAATGAAGGCTTCCAGGGGTGAAATACAGGTAAAGAGAGCCATGAAAGGGAAAAGAAAGTGAGGTCACTTAGGCCCCTGAACAGAGGCTGGGAAGGGGGCATCTTTGGGAAGAACACTGGGGTGGTTTTTCTAATTGCTAGCCCCATCCCCACCACTTTAAAGTGCCCATGACTCCCAGGAAGGGAAAAAACAGCATCTCTTTTCTCCCAAACCATGTGGAAACTAAAAAGATTCTTTGAAAAAAAGGTTGTCATGGTTTGAAGCATGCTTTTTTCATTTAATAGTGTTCAAACCAAAAAGAAGGAGGAGATAATGATCACACTGGATCTCTTTCCCACGTGCCAATGAAGTAAACACTTCTGTGTCATTTTTGATACTCATCAGAAACAGAAGGTAGTGACAGAAGATAAGAGAGGATGAGAGAGGAGGGGGAGGGGAAGTAGAGGCATGGAAGGAGGAGAGAAAGAGACTGGTCAAAGGGATGATCATGGTTGAAATCCCTACTTTGCCTGATGGATTTTTTCAGAGGCTATTCTATCCCATAGATTACATAAGCCTCCAAAAGGCCACTGCACTGTGTTACCAGCCATGACACAGCCTTGGGCCAGTTCTGGAAATGGTTACATGCACTTTAGTGTCCTCCCAAGAAAATCAAGGTGACTGGACTCTATGCGTGTTATTTGTAGAGACTTAATTTTAAGCACAAACTGAAGAATCAATGGTTATTTGCTACTTGCAAACAAGTCATATATGTAGGGACACATTCAGAACAGAACCAGTGGTACTATTCTTAGTAAAGAATTCTTAGGAAAGTCATCTCTTGTATTTATCAGAGAGAACGTGTGATGGCCAGACACACACATGGACAAAGACATTCAGGTCCTGGGCTTTTCTAGAGAAGAAAGAGAGAGAGAGAGAGAGAGAGAGAGAGAGATGATGTGACGGGCAGCCATAGAAACATTCCTCACCCAATACATCGAGGGCTTGAAGGACTCCTGTAAGTCTGGAAACTCCAATTTAAGGTGAAGGAAACTACATTCTGAATCAGAAATGATTTGTCCGATGTCAAAGGTGAATGTTTATTGTCTGGCATAAATAGTAAAAAACCCTGGTTTCTCAATCAGTCATTTTTTTAAAAATCACCCTCTGTTGCTTCTCAAAGAGCTAGGAGATCTGGGCCCCCATGTCTTTCTGCCAGTGTTAAGGACACGTGACTGCTCTGCCCCCATCACCGTCTTTCTGAGGCATCCCTAGCCTGCCCACTCCACACACAAGACCCACGAATACCCAATTTGGTCAGTTTTTTTCTGTGCAATATTTTTGAGTCTTTGTAAATTGGCATTTGGATGAAGAGGAGAGGGTGTTTGGTGCTAACAAACAAAATTACCATAGCAAATGCCACAGCGTTTTCTAGAAATTAAAATCTAGTGCACTCAGAATACCTTGTCCATAGTCTTTCAAATAATGACAGTCACAGTGATTCTTTTTTACCATGTAAACATCTAGAATTCCTATCTCTTTCATGTTAGGAAGTTAAATGATTATTTCTTCCTGTCTCTTCCTGTCTCCATCCTTTGATTACCTCACTGTATCAAATCAATCATCCCTATTTTATTGTGTCCACTATATGGACTATCACCTGGCACCACTTGTTACCTGCTCCCTTCAGGACAGAGGAAAAGCAATGTAACTCTGGACCTGCAGATCCAGAAATTCTTCCAGCTTCTTCCCCATGGCCTGCCTAGGGGATTTCATTCACTGATTTTGCTAACTAGTGTCTGTATCTCACAGGTGCAGGAGGTTACCAAAACCAAAAAATAAATATGCTCCCTGTCCCCAGAGAGCTTTTAGCTCAAAGGAGAAGACAGATCCCTGTAGTATCAATATCACCTGTGGCCCTGTTAGAAATGAGACTCTCACATGCATTTCATTGAATCAGAATCTGCATTTTAATGAGATTCCTGGGTGATTCCAATGCACATTAAAGTTTTGGGAGCTCTGATATCGACATCAGATAAGGAACTATAATGCAGCGTGGCCTTTACCAATAACTGGGAAAATAAAAGATATTTGCTGTAGAAGCACACAGATGGGCACTTAACTCAGATTTGATGAGTCAAAGAGGACTACTGAAGCTGAAATCTGAAGGACACATTTATGTGCATATGTGTTAGGGAGGGGTAGTTAGGGAATACGGAGTGATTTGTTAGAATATGTCAGGTGCTGCTACAGTAACTAACAACCCCAAATTTTAGTGGCTTGAAAATATCAACAATTTCTTTCCCTCTCATTGTACTTATTTATTGTGGACCAAACTCAAAAACAAAACTGAAGGGAGACTCCACCTCTGCTTTTATGTTCTCTGAGACACAAGCAAAGGAATACAGTGACTTACACACTGGCTCTTCAGTCATCAGCCCAGGAGCAGTGCAAGATACTTCTGTGTAAATTCCATTAGCCAAATAGATTGACATGGCCATGACTAATTATAAGGGGGCAGGAAAATATAACCATGCCATGTTTGGATGGGGAAAGAGCTAGAATACTGGTAAACAATCCTTATGACTGCTATGATGGAAATAACCATTAAGGAAGTATTTCAGAAAAAGGAAGTAGTGTGTCCAAGAGACAACAGAGAGCAAAAACTATTCTAGGCTCTGATTGAACTTTTGAGGTTCAGAATGGGGTTCAAAAGGAAGAATTATAAAAGGTAAAGCTTGAGAATTAGGGCAGGAGAAGATTACTCAGAGCCTCATAAGCTCTATTAAATAACTTAGAATTTTATCTTAAAAGGTATGAGGAATCCCTGGAAGATTTTAAAGTTCATAGCAATGCCATCAGATCAGCATTTGAGAAGATCACTCTGGAGGGAATACTCTGGAGGGAAACAGGAATAGATTCATTCATTCATTTATCAAATATAATACCAGGAGTCAGGCACTGTGTTGGGTTGAGGAAGAAATGAAAACATATCAGATCCTTGACTTTGGACCATGAAATACAGTAGTTGCAGGGAGAACATTTAGCAGTACCCAGGCAAGCAGTAAGAATGCCCTAGACTAAGGTAGGAAGATATTGGAGATGGGGGTAGAGAGAAGTGGGCATATCTGAGAAAAAGCTATTGGGTATGGGTGGTAAAGGAGGGGGAGAATTCTATAAAAAGATTTTTCCTATGATTTAGGCTACAGGGTGGATGGTGATGTCATTTACTGAGATGGGGAACACTGCTGAAGGAGTAGACATGGGCAGGAAAGAAGTTGGATGAGTTCCATTGGGTCCCAGTGTTTGAGCTTATAACTTGGTTCCTGTTTTTATTTGTTTATATCAGCTGAATTTCATAATAATTTTATTTAAGTACTTAGTACATAATTTTTAGCTAACCTCTTGGATTTGGTGACTGGACATTGGAAATATTCTCTAGTTTGGACCCTGGCACTATGCTTTGGTATCCTATCCTTAGCTTTCCCCACAAGTTTCTGGATATTAAGTGAAGTTAGAGAAATTTGGAAGGCATTGGTATCACCTCACCCAGGAATGAGGAGGAGCTCATTCAGATAACTTTAGTAGAGCTCATTCAGTTCGAGGCTGTTATGGACTAAACGTTTGTGTACCCTCAAAATTCATATGTTGAAATCCTAACCCCCCAGTGTGATAGTATTTGGAACTGGGGCCTTTGGGAAGAGATTAGGTCAAGAGGGTGGAATCCTCATGAATGGGATTAGTGCCCTTATAGAAGAGACCCTGGTCCTCCTACTATGTAAGGGCACAGTAAGAAGAGTGCTGTGAACTAGGAAGTAGCTTCTCACTAGACACCAAAGCTGCCATTACTTTGATTTTGGACTTTCCATGCTCCACAACTGTGAGAAATAAATTTCTGTTGTTTATAAGCCACTTACCTATAGAATTTTGCTATAGAACCACAAACTAAAACAGAGACCTTTAAACCATCTATCTTATTCATGAATGTTTGTATTCCATTATGTAGTATTAAAAGCTAAGAGCCATATCAACATTTTCATGGCTTTGGATATCCAGGTGTAGGTGAGGATAGTGGATTAATGGGAATTTTTCTTCAGTGTTCCTGGGGGTTTGTATGGCATATAGATCTCCTGGCATGGTTAATCCTCTTCCAGGTATACACGCTTGAGACCCTTATGCACATATGTCTGGGAAACATGGACAGTAATATACATATTGCAGAACAGTAATAATTAAGGTTGGAAAAATCCAAATATCCAGAAAAGGTAAAGTGTATGAAGAAATTTTGTATATTCATAAAACATTATATCTATAGTAATGAACATTACCAAAATCACAGCTTTGATCAACATTATAGATAATTTTCACAAACATAATGCTAAGCAAGACAAGAAAAAATACACAAAGCTGCCATATTACTTAGGGATGCATGCTTAAGTGGTATATCATAAAGAAAAGTAGCAATATGATTATCAAAAGTGTCAGGATAACCCTTACCTTTCTTTGGAGGGAAGTTTGGAATTGGGTAAGGGGGAGGCACCCAAGGGTTGAGAGCTTCTGGAGCTGCCAATGCTCTATTTCTTGAAGTTAATTGTTATACTTTAGGGGAGAGGAATTAACCTAAATTCTGTTTTAAAATTTTGATTGTGAATTCAGAGGTTAAATCTTGTCTTCATGTGGGTCCTAGAATCTCTATGTTCATCAAAAGAGAGAGAGAGATTTGTAGCAGTAGATTGAGCTGGAGAAAAGTGGACAAAGGAATTGGCAGATACTGGATTATAGAAACTGGTGAGAAGAGATTAATGAAATGGGGTCTTTTGACTAGCTTTGTTCTGGGGATGGGCACACTGCTCTTCCCCCTGAAATCCAAGGTCATATCTTTTTCTTTTCCCTTATTCTGCCAAAATGGGGCATCCTATAACTTGATTCTTTTCTTTAAATTTGGCTCAGTCACAGTGGTTTTGGGAGCCTTCCATTCATCAGAGGGCAGAACATGCCCCAGAGTCACCTTGGCAGTATACACATATGTAGAGTGATAGTTTCCTAAAGGTCTTTGTCTGAATTGCAATTGCGTACATTTCTTCTTTGTAAATTCTTATTATAATGCTTTTATTTTCTGATTACTAACATAATACATGAGATCTATATGTACTAACTTATAAAGGCCACTAAGATGTAACATTGAATTTTTAGAAAAGCAAGTTATAGCTATGTACAGAAAAATGCCATTTTTAAAATTATACATTTCTATATGAGTGTACATGTGTGCCAGTGCATGGCGGGGAGGGATGATTTTTAACCCCAGAGGACATTTGGCAATGTATGGAGATATCTCTGGTTGTCATAACCAAGAGGTGGGTTCATGCTGTGCACCTCTAATCTAGCAAACAGAAATCCAGGTGTCTATGAAATATCCTACAGTACACAGAACAGCACACCCTCACTCCTAAAAAGCTACCCTGCCCTAAAATGTCCACAGCGCTGCAGATGAGAAGCCCCTCTATTAATAAAAATTAGGAATAATGTCAATTTCTGGGGAGGGGGTTGAAATGGTAAGGTATTTAAGGAGTATTTTAGCTTTATCTGAGTTTTTAAGTAAGAAAGTAAGTTTTATATTCTATAAAATATTAATAAGCATAATAAAGCATGAAAGTAATATGTGTATGTTATAAAAATTGGAAAATAGTTATAAAGAAAGATTAGTATAGTTAAAAAGAAAATTAAAACTATACAAAATTTACCATCTAGAGGTATCTGGCATATTTCTCTGTAAGGATTTTTTCTATGTGTATATCTGTGCATATATAGAATTATATTTTTTAAATGATGTTCACACTCTACATAAAGTTTGATATATTTTACCACCTATGTTATATTCTGAACATCTTCCCATGTCAATAAATATTCTTTAAAAGCAGAATTTTAAGTGGCTGTGAAGCATGCGCTCTACATAAATGTACCAGAGCCACATTTCTAAAATAAATTCCAAACTATTTGTAATAAGGGAGTGTGTGTAAGTTTAGAATATATTCAAAGTGGAGGTGAATTTCTTTGGTTTTTGGAGAGAATAAGCCATAGTACAAAATGCCAACTTGAGATTTTAGTCAGATGATGACCTCATTCCATTTTCAACACTGGACAAATTATCAGAAATTAATAGATAACACACATTTGGAAATGGAAATTTGAGAGCTGGATGCCAACTTAGAAAAAATATTACTTAGTAATGTTGCTACAGCAAGAAGCCTACTAAAATACTAGTAATTGCCACTTGTGGTTTAATTATTCCATTTTCTCAAGAACATAGTTTTGAGCTCAAGTATGCATATTGGGTAGCGATTAACCTTCAGTGGTAATGTGGAGGACACCAAATAGCTTATTTAAGCATCTCCCTTCTCAAAATGCCACTAAAATGAATTAAATTCCAATTTCTATTCATGGATTAGAGCAAATTGCTCATTACGGCTGGACGGATGGAGACCTTGTGACAAGTGGGAGGACACTGGGGGAGGAAATAACTGCCTGCAAGAGGTTTGTGCCCATCTAAAGATGAGGAAGGTGGAAGAGCAGAGACCTTGGGAGCCCGCAGGCACTCTGACTTCCCCAAGCTTGGCTTTCCCACACCTGGACAAGCCTGTTAATTCGGCGCTGGCTGGCTTGAAAATGCTTCGAGATCTCTGCCAGGTTCTCATTTGCCCTACCTCTGCCCCGTCCACTTGACCTTGCATGCTTCAGACTAGCAGGACGACACAGTGGAACAGTTGGAATTAGCTTTCTAAAGCACCATAAACTCAGCAAATATTTCTCTCCCCTCTGGCAACGCAGTGATGAGGTCATGATTCTGAGGTGAGACAATGTGTGAAAACAGTCCCGTTTCTCTCTGGCTAAGGGGGAAGACTCTGGAATCCGAATCCTCACTGGTCAGCCATGCAGGTCTGGGCATGTCACCTGAACTCCCTGTACCTCAGCTTCCTCTGTCTGCCCCATAGTGAGAGCCCTGACACCCATTTCTTTTCATTGCTGAAGGATTACATGAGATGATATAGAAAGCAGTGTGCTGGGTATAGAGACAAGCTCAGTCCCAACAGTGGTACAGCTCTCTGTTGTCACCCCCACCCCCATTCAACTGCTGAGCTAAGTACAGAAGAATGGAAAGAGAAGAATGAGAGCATTGGGGAAGGTGTCATGGAGAACATTCATCTGTCATGGTCTCCGAGCCTCTCTCTAACCTGCTCAGACTCATGTACCTCTTGGTGGACCTGTTTCTTTTCTGGCTTTGCTTTGGCATGCTGGCTAGGCTGGTTTATCTTCTCCTTCTGGTTTAGGAGGGTTAGGGAAAGGAAGAACAGCTTTCTGACACAGTATCTCCAGGGGAATTGTCATTTACACATTCATTCATCCATTCATCCACTCATTCATATATTCAAATGCTCAAAAATATTGATTGGATACCTTCTCTCTGGGCTAGACATGAGATAAGGAGGTGAACAAAATGCACACCATATTCTGGAAAAGCTCGGCGTGTATTGAAATAAGGAGATATTTGAACGAACTCAAATGATGAGCCCTGTTAGCAAGAAAAACAAAGCAAAACCAAAAAAAGAAATCACTGACCCCCTTCTCATATGACCTTCTCCTGCTTCCTTTTTTAGAAAACATCTGCCTCTTTCCACAGCTGCTGGTGAAGAGGCGGAACGTCGATATTCAACCTACAAAAGCTGTGCCTTACGTACCAATTGTTGAACATCTCGCAGAACATTGTTTGGAAATCTTGAAGAAGTAAATCTTTTACTAGCCTGGTCTCTCAGAATGCATCGGCATTCATTCCTGTTCGGGTCTCTCCCTTTATTTATATTGAAAGGAAAGTATGTCAACATTAAGGAAAAACTTGTGAAGTTTGAGTTGGATCCAGTTCTAGAACTTAACTCCAATGTTGGGAAGTATTGATTTCTGGACCAAACTCTCTGTAAGGTTATTGTGATGAATTTCCTAATTGTTTGAAATGTTTGGCTGTATGTTTGGTTGTGGGTTTGTCTTTAGGGCTGAGATATTTTTTCTCATTGGTCTTACTTAAAATGATTCCTTTTTGGCTTATCCTGGGAACTTTGTAACAGAAGCTATGACTTGGATACTTGGTAGAAATAGTAGATGTCAGAATCACATCTAGAAAACTACCATGAACAAGTTCAGCTCCACTGAAATTCTTAGACTGTGGAGTAGCTCCCCTAATGGTGTGATGACTCAGACTGAATCAGACATGGAATATGCATTACAGAATGGTATTTGGGAAAAGCACCAACTTGCAGGCCTGAGAAGGACATGAGTTCTCCACAAACAACTGGGTCCTGGGGTTAAGCAGAAAACCCTTTGAGGGAACAGTAAATGTAGTGAGCACTGAAGATCTGGAGATCTGTCCCTCTGCAGCTTCCAGGTGGACTGCCCAGTGATTGTCTAAGCAAAGTAACTACTAGACACAGCCTCCTAAGTCAGTTTGGCCTTTCTTATGATTGAATCACCTGACTTCCTCACTCGTTGTCCTCACCTCTTTCAGATCAACGTATTAGGAGCTCTTCAGCATTCACAGGCCTAACTTTTCTTCAGGCTCTAGATCCAACTATTTTCCTGAGTTTTAGGAAACCCAAGGATTCCTATGTTCTACATCTTCCACCTTGTTCTGGTCCCATTCTGACCTTGTACCTCAGACCTAATGGATGTATTCTGACCAGTTCTTGATGTCTGAACATTTATTTCATACACTGATTTCAGTAATTGGATCTCTACGTTAATATCTTGACCCATTCAGGTTCCTTTGGGACTGGGCTTCTCCCTTGCATTGGAAAATTTTCTTAAGGACAAGACTCAGGGTTCTGAATGCTAATTTCCATACTACTTGAAACTCAAAGCTAGATCCCTGCATGGAGACTTCACTATTCTCAGGAACACCCACCTGCAGCCCTAGCTGGCACTACTTGTGTATCTACCTAATATGTACTATGTGCTGCGTTCATATCTCAGTCTTCTTTATTACTCTACCTGTCCATCCCTCCCACCTCTAATTCCCTATTGGTACCACATAACATGATCTGAAATTTGTTCATCTGAGTACCTATGGTGGGTGCTTTGGACACAATAGTGTATAGGACTGAGGACATCTCAGTGCTTTTCATCCAGTGAGGCATGCAGACAAGGAGATGAGCAATTATGACAGCATGAAATGCTGCTGTAGGGAAAATGTTGGGTGCTCTGGAAGCATTTGTGTGGGGGAAGCAGACATGTAGTTTGGACATAAGATGAGAGATTCTGGAGGTAGTGATATTTAAACCAACACTGGAAGGTTAAGCCAGACAATGGGAAAAGGCAAGAGAAAGAGTAAGGAGACATTATATCAGACAGAAAATTAGATTAGTTGAAGACCAATGAATAAGAGAAAGTGAAGATGACCTATCTGAGGAGTTGACCAAAAGCTTGAGAGAATGAGCGATGAGAAAAGAAGCTGAATAGGGCCCAGACCACACAGGTAGCAAGCTTGTTCTCTATCCTAACAGCAGCGAGAAAGCCTTGAATACTTTTAGATAGGGAAGTGGCATGCCATGTGGGGGTATGGACTCCTCATCCTGGCCCCCCTGATCTGGTACATTCTGTTTACAACCAAAATCAGCATTCTAGCAAGCACTTCTGTCAATTACCATTGAAGGTTTTGTCAGGATAGGCTAGAAAAGCTTTATTCATGCCATGTAAGTGTAGTCTCACCTTGATAGTTGATATGGATGGTTCTACTAAAAATAACTCTCTCGTATTTGATGGCCACAGGCAATTTGGGGGGCTGATAACTTTGTTATGCTTTCTAATGACTCTGAGGTGTATTTTGAAATATCAGTCCACAAAAGGCATCTTATTGTGGGAAATGAAGCCAGATTGTTCTCCAGATGCCATCTTCAGAAAGAAAACATTGAAGTCTAATTAAAATGCAGCCTAAGCTATATTTCACTGAGGCTTTATAATAAGTATTTCCAATAGCTAGAGAAAAAAAAATACTCTTCCTGATAATCTATGTCCACACTCTTCCAGCCAGCCTTATGTTTATTTTTAAATATTGAAAGAGAGAGCAAGTGAACTTTCAAGAATCCAGTCATATCTTCTATAAATACACAATATTCACTAATTAATTTTTAATAAATATTTCTGAAAACCTGTTAACTCCTAGGTAGCTTATAAAGCTGACAGAAGGATTTTTTTTTCTCCCTCTGGAGAAAAAGCAACGAAAACATTAGAACAAACTTTTAGGAAGAAAGAGTTAATATAACATATGAATAAGATACTGCAATCCGCAAGACTATAACTATCATCTACTTTCTTCACTTTTCTATTTAGCTGGAGCTAGAAATGAGGGGGTAAGACAGAAAATGCTTCTTCCTATAACAGAAATGAGGACTGTCTTTTCTACTCTAGGCCTTTGCTCTGACTTTGATCATTATCCTCCCTTCATCTCTGTCTCTCTGTCTCTGTCTGACTCTCTCTCTCTCACACACACACACACAAACGCACATATGCACACACCCACAAATATGCTCACATATAATCAACCAGATACTATATAGGTGACAACTGTTTCTTTGTTCTTGTTTTTTATTTTATTTATTTATTTTTAAAGATTTTATTTATTTATTCATGAGAGACACAGAGAGAGAGAGACAGAGACACAGGCAGAGGGAGAAGCAGGCTCCATGCAGGGAGCCCAATGCAGGACTTGATCCTGGGACTGCTGGATCATGCCCTGGGCCGAAGGCAGGGGCTAAACCACTGAGCCACCCAGGGATCCCCAGCTCTTGTTTTTTATTTTATTTTATTTATTTATTTATTTATTTATTTATTTATTTATTTATTTATTTATTTTTTAAGTACAGAGATTTAAACAATTTCACTTATTTTCCTTAAGAAATTTCAAAACAATTCAAGAAACATGAAGTACATTATATTCAGGAGACTTTACTATTCAAGAACTACAAAACTCACTTTTTAATTCTATGTCACAGAAAATGAAAGAAGAAAAACAAAGAGAATACAGGAGAGAAAATGAATATATTTACAGATATGAGTGTATACCTATATCTGTATGTACACATACCTTTATGAGATATACTCATATATTGGGGGTAAAGGCTACACAGCAGAAGGACACCACAAAGGGAGCTTCAGAGGCAACTACACAGTACAGGGAAGTAGAAATCCAGAAACCTGCAGCGCAGGGGTGGGGGAAGGGGAGACAACAACATGGAGCCTTTGTTTTTTGTTATTGTTTTTTTTTTTTTTTTTTTTAAGCATGGAGCCTTTGGATAGACCTTCCTCTCCCAGACTGAGAGCATTAGAACTGGTGAGCACTGCCTATAACTACTCTTCAATACCCCAGTGAACTCTTCATCATTTGGAAATCATCTTTTTTCCTGGACAAAATTAATTCTTTTTTCCAGCCTTTTTGTTTAGATTTGCTGAGATATTGCTGATACACAAAAATTTGCACACATTTAATATACACATCTTGATGAGTTTGAACATATGCATACACTCATGATACCATCACCAGAATCAAGGTACTGAACATATCCATCACTTCTAAAAATGTTTCTTGTGTTCTCGTGTGTGTGTGTGTGTGTGTGTGAAAAGCATTTAACATGAGATCTGTCATTTTAAGATTTTTTAAAGTACACAATACCATGTTGTTAACAGTAGATATTATGTCATACTACAATAATTCTTTAGAATTTATTCTTGAATAACTGAAACCTTAATACTCATTAAACAATGAATGTTCCACCTCTAACTTCCCCAGTCCCTAGCAACCACCAATCTATTCTTTGCTTCTAGGACTTTTGACAGTTTTAGGTACCTCTTATAAGTGGAATTCTGCAGTAATTTCTCCTTCTGTGACTAACATATTTCATTGGCAAAATATTCTCTAGGTTTCTCCATTTGTTGCAAATGGCAGGATATCCTTTTTAAAGGCTGAATAATATTCCTCCATATTTAGAGAACACATCAAAAATAATTATAATTGTTTCTTCTTTCTTTTATAAGTTACAAATTTTCATTTTTTTTTTTTTGAGGCAGAGATCAACTCCAGAAGCCATAGGTTCTCCAGTCCTGTTGTCCAGGGCTCTTGGATGCATAGTCTTCCCTCTACTCTTTGTTGTTGTTGCCTTTGTTGTTGCTCTGAGGGTTGCTATCTATATTTTCTGGTTGATGACCTGTCTTAGTGGCATGCATGAAACCTGTAGGTATAATCTGGCCCCTTTAGGCTTGTGCTTCTTCAGAATCCTGCATATTGCTTCTTCCTTCTCTAGCTGCAGATAAACATAACAAAGAGATAGGCAAGGCAAGATATCCTCAGTACTTACCATGGTATTGGGGTTACGGCAGGCACCAAACAAATATTTTAGGAATATTAAATAAGTTAGAAACTGTGCTTTTTTCCCCCACTTAAAAAAAAATTAAGCAATATACAAAAAATCTCTGGTATTTACATTTCAAATCCTATTAGTTTTTGATGTCCTCAACTGAAGTTCCCTGTATTGTCTCATGTTGATTAGTTCTTGAAATCAGCTTGGATTCGGGGTATTTGTTAGCCTCAAAATATTTTTAACATTTTAATTGTGTTATTCAGAAATGCAATTGCCCTTTGTTCTTTAAGTATTTTTTTCTCATTTTCACTTGAAACCGGGAATGTTTGGTCATTCTCCCTTGGGGGGTAAACAGAATTAGTTGGATAACCCTGATCTGAGTGTGCTTTAGGACATAACTCTTCTTTTTTTCTCTATGAGGATTTGCAAAGACATGCCCTGAACCATTTATCTGAATGTAAGACACTGGAAGATAAAATGAACACATTTGCATCTTAGGACTCTTGCTGTAACCCCAAATATATTACTAGCTATCAGTTCCATTGTCAAGCTTCAGTGCAACTCTTCTTGGCAAGCGATTTTATTTAAGTCTTTCTTTCTTTTCTTCTGAAAGCTTTTTTTTTTTTTTTTAAGCTTTTCTAATATAAGATATAAGATTGGAGTATAGCAATGGCCTTCACTGCCTTTTCTTTCTCCCCTTCCCAACCATGAGCAGCCATACAGGAGATTAAGGGATGAACTGGAAAGAAGCCAGCCTGTAGCCTTTCCATTCTTCTCGCTCCCCTGCCTTTCTCTATGTTTCCTTTACCCTCATTCAAATTTCAAGGTGAAGTGAGGCTCTGAGGAGGGCAGGTGGATGGTCGCTATATGAAAGTGAATTGGATGACAACAGAACCCAGAGGACAAGGATGTGTCATCCTGTGTTTACTACAGTTAAAATGCTTTTCAGTATTTTTGCATTGCAAGAGTGCATAGATTTTTATAAAATACACTTGATTATATAATCTAATCCTCATTCCAACTCTGAAAGCCAGGTGTAGGGCAAACTACTACATAGCTGTTCTTGCTTTTCTGCCTCAGCCCATAAAAATAAGAACTTTACTTATCTTAGAATTCTCAGATGATAAGTCCTTTCTTCTATCCCTCACTGGTTTCTTTCCATGGGAAAAGAGTGCTCTGACTAATTTGTGGTATGACAAGACATCAATCAGTCTGGACTTTTCCATTTTATTGGGTTTATGCATTTACAATTTTGCACAAAGTGACCTCAGCACCCTGAGCTTTAACTTCTCTTTGACTTGCTCTTTGGACTCTATGGACTTAATAGCTGACAGCAAGTCATGGTTCTCCATGGTACTGACCCATTTAGTGTCTACACAGCAGCCTGAAGTTTCTTGGGCATTCATAAGATCTAGGACTTTCAGCCACTTCAAACCCCAACAAAAGATTTTATTATTTCCATGTTCAGATGTGGAAAATGTCCCAGAGAGGTTAATAACTCGTTCAAATCCTTATAGCCAGTAGAAGGATTGAAGTTTAAATGCAGGTGTACCTTGGCTCCAAGCACACACCTTTTTATTGTTATTGTCCTGTAACATTGGCCCTGCAGATCATATGCCAACACTGTGGTTGGAAAACACCAGAACGCATTTTTCTGCTTGTAGAGGACAACGTGTTTTCCTAAAATGGTTAATCTGAGTTCTAAAATGTACATATGAAACAAGTACAGATAATCATCAGATGGGACTTCATCATGTTTTTGGAGTTCTCTGTCACTCCTCTATCACTAGGAAATTAGAGAATTCTGTGTCTCACCATCACAATTTTCCCCAGCCCCTCATGGGCAGCAAGTGAAGCTGAAGTCTCTTCTCTTGCTTAATTTTTGTAATCTAGTCGTTTATATATATATTTATATATATAATATATATATAAATATATAAATATCACATACTCATATTATCATATGAGTATCGTATGAGTAAATCATATGTATTAGGAAAATCATGAGAAAAATAGGCCACATGATAGTCACAGTTCTTTGAAGGTCAGCAGCTATACTGACCCACCAGAGAGGCAAGAACTCTTTTTTATGGTTATGAGACTTGAAAGATAAAAGTCTGGTGGTGCTTGTTGCCATGGGTTCTAAGGACAGCCAACCTCAGAGAACAGAGTCTGTAAAGGGGATGTGGAAGGAAGCAGGTGTCCTGAGGGTACACAAACCTCAGATTCCTGCCGCTCCCTGCCGTTCCTTCTGCAAGCCCATTCTCCTTAAACTGATGAGTGGGTTTTTCGTTGCTTAGAACTGGAAACCTACAAATGTAGCCCAGACTGTCATCATGTTGTAATATTGTGATATCGCATCCTTATGTTTCTTGATTCAAACCTTTCTCTCTCTAAAGGTCATTAGCTGGATATGGATTTGGTTGGGGTTTTGTGCCCCAGACCTCCCAAATTTCTGTGTGGTTGAGATCATCTTGAGAAGTACCTCATGCTACATGACCCCCAGAAGAAATAAGCATGGAGAATGGGCCTTTTCCATCTCCAGCTTGAGATGGGAAATGTCAATCTACTCTTGGAGACAGAAGACTAGAGGCACTTATGGGAAGAGCCTTCTGTCGTGGAAGGGGGGTTATGGGATGCAGACTAGGCTGATACATAAAGGAGCGTGGGTGTGCACTGTGGGTGTTTTCACACTTCTGGGAGAAGATTGCAGTCCAAAGCACAGCAATGAGGAGTATAACCAAATTTGAAAATGCAGGCGCCATGTGTGTCTTGAGCCTTCAGCAGTAAGACCACATCTCTGAATGTGTGGGAAGGGCACATACACTTTGCCAAGGTTTTATATCAAGGCAGTAATGAAAGTCACAGGTTAACTGGATCTCCTAAAAACACAGCAGGTTCTAGCATCTTCCCTCGCTCATGCTATTTTCACTAAAAAGTTGCATTTTTTAATTTACGGCCAGAGTGCCATCCCCCCTTTATATTTTCTTCCTTACCTCATAGCTGGTTGCTAATAAGTAATAAAATGAGCAAAGGCTGACAGCAGGAAAAAGAAGCAGAGAAGCAAATGGCATGGATCAGCCCAAACAACACGGACTTTCCCTGAGTAATCAAGAGTGCTGATTTGCAAAAGTATCATGCATCCTAAACAGCATGCTTTTCAAAGGCTGCACGCTCTCCAGTAATTACCTAACCAATAGGCACAATCCTCTGCATTGAGATTTGCCGTTTGCAGGTGGAGAAACAAGAGGTAGAGCCAGTGAGGGAATTGCTTTGTTAAGAAATCCTTGCATGTGTATCGCTTTTTATAGCTCCACAGTGAACTCTCACATTCATTATCCTGTATATGCCAGCAATGCTGTAAGATAGTTAGAAGAGATACAGTTTTTCACATGCAGTGGGTGGGAAAGCTCAGACTCAGAGAGGTTCTCTGGGCAGCCCAAGATCACACTCATGGACTGTCTTGGAGGTGGGACTTCAAACTGGCACCTGCATTACTGGCTTAGGAGTCTTATTACATGATCTGGGCTCCAGATCAGGAGTGTTGGCCCTTTGGACAACCCACATTTTTTGAGTGATTTTTTTCCCCTGAATATTTAACTAAGACAAGACTTTTATAGAACATTTATAACACAAAATGCACACAAATCACTCAAAACCAACAGTCTGGAGATTGGATGTTCAAAATATTTTAGCATGTATTTTTTCTTACATTTTTCTTGTATAATAACAATTCTAACATAAAAATATGCTAGGCACTACTTACATACTTTATACATATTAATTTATTTAATTCCCACAATAACCCTTTGAGGAAGGAACTATTATTCATTTTATGAATGAAGAAACTGAGGCATAGAAAGGTTAAGAAATTTGCCCAAGGGTACCTACCTACTGCATGTGACTCTTGAGCTTATGCTCTTAATTACAGTAATATATAAATACTCCCTACTATAACACACATGTATACACTCACACACGTGTGTGTAAACACACAAATTTGGGATCGTGCTTTTCAGTTCTTTGGAAGCTTCTTTTTGCATTTTTTAAAATATTTATTGCATCACATTATTAATCTAGGATAAAATATTTGCATATATATTTTAGATTTACTAAAATTTTCTTGACCTTCCTTTATTAATATGTATTTAATTTTCTTCTCTTTTTTCTTCATAAATAAAAGTTAAGATTCTTTTCTTTTTAAGATTTTATTTATTTGAGATAGAGAGGGAGAAAGCACAAGCAGGGGCTGTGGTAGGCAGAGAGAGAGAGAGAGAACCAGACTCCCCGCTGAGCAAGGAGCCTAATGTGGGGCTCAATCCCAAGACCCTGAGATCATGACCTGAGCTGAAGGTAGATCCTTTACCGACTGAGCCACGCAGATGCCCCAAAAGTGAGCATTCTTAAACATAGTCCACTTTTCCCAGCTCTGATTATTTTCTTAAGATAAATTCTTAGCTTCTGATTCAAATTTGACACATCTCCTTCCAGTAGCTTTTCTTTGCATGCTTACAATGTTAAGATTAAAATCACTTATAATTTTCACCCTGCTTTTTAATTTACTACCATAATGGTCATTTTCACATTTCATTTAAAGAGGTAATATATGTGTTAATATGACAAAAGCTAAATTGATATGAAGAGAGTGAAGGAAACAACGAAACACAAGAAGATTTGTGAGGCACCTGGGTCGCTCAGTTGGTTGAGCATCTAACCCTTGATAGAATCCTGCGATGATGATGACGGGCTTCCCGCTCAGCAGGGAGTCTGCTTGTCACCCTCTTCCTCTGCCCCTTCTTCTCCCTCTACTCCTGCTCTCTCTCTCTGAAATAAGTAAATAAATCTTAAACAAACAAACAAAAAAAGAAATTGTCGGCAATGGTGACTTATTTTCAGTTTTACTCTCCCTCGAATCCATCCTTCACACCATGGCTAGAGTTGTCTCTCTAATATGAAAAAGCACCATGCTGTCCTCTGCCCACAGCTCTCAGTGGCTCTGGGCACCCACAAGTTATTACCCAAATTCTTCTGCAGGGCACACGGTGTGCTTCATGACCCAGATAAAGGTTCATGGGAGACCATCTAGTCACCTCACAGGAAAATTTAAGGTTCTGCACCATACTATTTCTCATACCCAGTTTTTTTTTTTTTAAGTTTAACTGATATGTAACATTGTGTTAGTTACCGGTATACAACATAATGACTCAATATTTGTATATATTGCAAACTAATCACCACAACAAATCTAGTTAACATCCATCAGCACACATACTTAACAAATTTTTTTTTCTTGTGATGAGGACTTTTATGATTTACTCTCTTAGTAACTTTCAAATATGCACCACAGTATTGTTAACTATAGTCATCATGCTGTACATTTCATCCCCATGACTTATTTGTTTTATAACTGGAACTTTATAGCTTTTGACCCCTTCACCCATTTTGCCTACCTTGTGCCTCAGGCAACCACCAATTTTTCTTTGTATCTACGAGCTTTTTTTTTTTTAATCCCACGTATGGGAGATATCATACTATATTTGTCTTTCTCTGACTTATTTCACTTAGCATAATGCTCTCAGGTTCCACCTGTGTTATTGCAAATGACAAGATTTCATTCTCTGTTATGGCTGAATTGCATTCTCCTAAGTCCTACCTTTTGATGGTCCTCTTCCCTGGAATGCTTTCTCTTTCTTCTTCCCCAGATTGACCTTGTTAATTCTGTAGGACCCCGTTCAGATATTATTTCCTTCAGGAAGAATTTTTTCTTGGACTCCACTACACTCTGAGTTGAATAGATGAACCCCATCTGTTAATCACATGGCACCGTGGGGACAAGAGAGAAGCTTGGGAAGCCCTCCAATATGGGGAATAAATCCACTCAGGGACACAGTCTGCAGAGGCATTATATTTGAGGTTTTCCCCAGGCTCTCTGTAAGGAGTATTGTTCCTCTTGAGTGATCAAGGAATCCCGTAGGACTCCTTGATCAGAATTTCCCTGGATCATGAGAAGTCACTGGGGAAGGCCCCTTGTGACTGCTTTTCTTTGCCCCCTCCTTCAATAGCCCACCAGCTTTCCTGGTGCAGAAGTCAGTCTGTGTCTTAGAAGACTTTTCAAAAACGGTTCTCTACCTCTGCTGCTATGATTGCCAATAACTCTCTTTAGCTTCTGGTTTAGATTCATGAGAAAAACAGATTTCCTACAGGATAATAACTGTTTTTATTAGTTTTCTATACCTTTGTACAAATGAGAGTCTGAAAAAAGGAGAGAGAGAAGGAAGGGGACACAGAGCATTCTGAAATTTGCTGAAGGCTATATAGAATTAGTCTACCCTAGGGGTTGCAGCCACCGACCCTAGACAGTGAGTATCAGTGGGACCTGGGACTGGGACTCACCAGGACTTGCTAAAGTCCTGTACCCACAGGGGCTTGACTTGACTCTTTAGCCCCTGTTCATAAGGGCTCATTGTCTCCTCATTTGAGATCCCATAGGGATTACCTCTGCATCCCATGCTGGGATCTGGACAATTCCAAATGCAATTAAGCAATCCATTATTGCCTAGAGGATTTGTTGCTTATGGAAGATATAGCAGCTGAGATCATAAAGAATCTATCTTCCTCTCTGTGGTTTCTTTGTAGATAGTTTAACGTCACTTATTTCAGCAGTATCTGACTCTGCGAATGGGACAGCATCTGTGTGTTGCTTTTTTTAACCTTATTGCCTTGGTCAAAATCAAAGTAATCTTATTATAGATATTATTTCCTGTCCTCCCTATGCAGATCTTTATTTCAAGTCCCATCATGACACAGCTTACTGGAACCAGCATCCAAAATAGCTTAGCCCTCAAAGCAAATATTGCTCCTTTAATGGAAGGGCCTGGGACTAGAAGTCAGACTGGGATGATACTCTGCTTTCTTATACAGGCTGTCATGATCTGGATCAAATAATTTCACCACTGAGTTGCTATTTCCTCCTGAATCAGGAAAGTGGTATCTCCCTCCTTCGTCCAGGTGCTGATGGAGAGCAGTTGAAAAATGTCCCCAAGGCATCGGAGTTACATAGTTGCTTTTTCTAGTAGCATCTCTATCTTAGTAAAAGTTCTCTGGGGCTCATGTGGCTCAGGTAAAAATTGCCTTTCATCTATTTCTTCCTTGCTTTCCAGATAATCCGTGGCTAAAATTAGCAATGCTTAGTTCAGTAAAAAATATTGTTGCAGCAGGCAGCCATGGAAACGGTGTTTGAGCAGCTTGCCCTTCAGGGAGCTGCCTTTTGTGGGATATGCTTTCTCACTGATTAAATGAAACAACTCACTGCTTTTGAAACTGAGGTTTGAAACGAGTTAAGAGTACAGGCAAATCTTTCAAAAGAACCATCCTCCTCATTTTTTCCCCTTAATTTCCATCAAGGAAGGAAAAAATCAAGTGTCAGAATTTGCTTTTGAATAGAGTATGGGAAGATTAATCTGTTGACCCACCATCCTGCATCTGAGGTGTCTTTTCAGTAGTAATAGCGGGTAATGATATTAACATTAATTAATGCCTTCCTCCATAGATGATTTTGTAGTTCACAAAAGAAGCTTTCCTCTGCACTGCCACTGAAGTCTGATGAGAAGTCTAGAAGGTAAAGAGAACGTGATGGAGATATTCTTGAACAGATGAGGACACTCTTTGTTATTCACTTGCTAGTGACTGGAGACCATGGAATGAGAGCTCATGTCTCTCATTCCTGGTTCCAATGTTCTTTTGCATTCCCTGGCCTATCTCCTTGTACCTGGGGGTACCAAATCCAAGCAGCCGAGGTCAGACTCGTGTCCAATTGTTTGCATTTAATAAACTCTCAGCTTCATCCTGCTTAATCTCCCTGACTTCTAGAATTGCCCCCCTCTCAGAGAGCAGAGCCCTCCTCGTGCCCCCTGGGAAGGAGCCACATTCTGACCTGTTATTCTAAAGGACCCTTCCTCTGGGTCCTTATTTTCTTCTGATTTCTACCATACTCATTCATCCCTTTCTTTCCAGACTCTGCTGTCCTGCCAAAGATATCTAAGTTCGTTCACCGAAATGTGTTTATAGAGCCTAATGAATTAATAGATCCAAGGCAGAGACTTGTGGACTTTAATAGACTCTAATTGCTTAGGCTCTAGTCAATGGCTTCTTCATGCAAATTTGGCCAACCAGACTAAGGTCAGGAGCCTACCCCAGCGTCTTCCACTAGGGCCACACTGGTGACTGAAGGGTAATGATGTTGGGGAGAATGAGTATAAAAAATAAACTATTCCTATGAAAAAGTTTATCTTTTTTGCTGTTGGGTAAAGCATCCTTAGGAAATGGAAGGTTATGTTATTCAAATGATTTAATATTTAAAAAAATTTTTTTATTTAGTATTTTGAAGCTTACTATCACTATAATTTATCAGATAGATTTCTGTCCCCCTTGCTCCACTCCTCTCCTCCATCCAAAATGCTTCAATAGCTTCCCCAAAAGCTCTGTGGGCCAGAGTGAAGTTGCCCATCTCTGCAGCCACTATAGTCACAGGCAGCTGGCTTTCCTCTTGTCCTGGCTACCTGACCAGAGCTCCATCTTTGGGTCTTTAAGCCCACATGCCACTGCCACTGTATGCCATGAGGAGAGGGAAAAACTCATAATAGTTTCCTCGGCTCAGGAACTATCCAGCCCTGTTGCACTAAGATTTGTTTCTACTCTATTAATAGAGTATGATGATTAATTTGATGAGCTTTCAAAATTGGTGTCATTATCAATTGTGCTGTGTGGAGATTCTCAGCCCTCAGAAGTGTATGGGAAGGCAGTTTGCATAAGGGTCTCCTCAGGTATTCAGGTATTCATTCAAGGTTGCAAGAGAAGGTGTACTGTGTTGGCATAACCCTGACTGTCAAATTCACTGTGCAAAGTGGGTCAGAGAAAACAGCCACACATAGGACTTGTAGTTCTGTGTCAAAATTTGTGTATTCTGAGTATATGAACATAGTGTTTTTTTCCTCCATGAAATCGTCCCTGTGTCTCTTCCACCCTCCACTCTGGTCTCCTCTGGGTTCCCATAGTATCCCGTGCTTATCTCTGAGGTCTTATCAATCTGTACTTTTCCCTTATTCTTAATCATTTATCTCTCTAGCTCCAGTATCTGCTATTATATCTGTTGTATGAATTTAGGTTAAGAGCTTGCACAAAAATACAAAACAAATAGATCTCATTTTACATCTTAATTCTCACCAGCTAAAGGTGCCAGGGTAGAAATCGTGCACTGGTTGATTGCTAATGCGTGATGCAGGTATGGATGAGGTCCAGGTGCCTCCAGTCTAGGGATAGATGCACCTCTAGTTAAAAAAAAAAAAAAAAAAGAATGTGGCATGTTGAGAACACTTGCATGCTGTGACTTTCATATGTGCTCTAATTTAGAAAATGCTATCTTTTAAAGGTCTGAATGGATAGATACAGATTCAGAAGGCCACTCTGCTTAGGTTTTCACCTTTACCCTCTATTCCGAATAGAAAGGTTCTTAGGTTTCTTTCTTTTTTTTTTTTTTTATAAATTTTTATTTATTTATGATAGTCACACACAGATAGAGAGAGAGAGGCAGAGACACAGGCAGAGGGAGAAGCAGGCTCCATGCACCAGGAGCCCGACGTGGGATTCGATCCCGGGTCTCCAGGATCGCGCCCTGGGCCAAAGGCAGGCGCCAAACCGCTGCGCCACCCAGGGATCCCGGTTCTTAGGTTTCTAAGAGTAATATAAGCTAAATTCTTTAGGAGAGTTCATCCCTACAATACTCTTTTTGAAAATTCTTGCCTCTTAGTTGAAATATTGTGAAATGGGAAAAAATACAAAGAAAACATTGTGAAATGTTTCACATTTCAGATATAATGAATCCCATATCCTAGGAAAAAAAATACATATATTGTGAAGCCTTTCTTTCTTCCTTCCTTCCTTTCTTTCTTTCTTTCTTTCTTTCTTCTTTCTTTCTTTCTTTCTTTCTTTCTTTCTTTCTTTCTTTCTTTCTTTCTTTCTCTTTTCTTTCTTTTAGAGCGAGAGTGTGAGATAGAGAGAGAGAGCATGTACGGGGGTGAGGGAGGATAGGAGAGAAAGAGAGAGAAGCAGGTTCCTCACAGAGCAGGGAGCCCAACATGGGGCTCGAGCCCAGGACCCTAGGATCACACCCTGAGCTGAAAGCAGCTGCTTAACCAACTGAGCCACACAGATGCCCCTGAAGCTTTTATTTTCAGTACTGTGATAGCTTCAGTTTCTATGTCTGGAATTATATTAGGTTCTTGTATTATCTTATATTTGCTCTCTCCATAATAAAATCAAATATTTATATATAACATGTATATTGTCAGTGTATATAAAGCCATATATATTGCTAGTATTACTACTAAGTGATTGAGTATATGTATTTGGTTGCACATTACCAGATATCTAGTAGGGATCCACCATAAACTGTTATCTTATGAACATCTAACACTTCTTTCAATTGAAATATGTACATAATTAACTTACATACCTAAACTAGAAAACTACTATTTTTCTCATTTAGAAAAAAGTAAATCATTACTGATGACCCTAATAAAGACTAAATTATAATTATAACATTTATAAAATATAAAACTGATATTTTTAAATGTGAAATTATTTTTTTTTAATTTTTTAAACTAGAAATATAATTTAAATATAAAATAAGCAACATAGAAGATTGAAGTCCTGGGTAAAACATCCTGGTGTTAATGGTGAGTGGTCTTAACCAGGGTGAGAAAATGAGTACCTAAATGTCCTGTCCTCCATTTATTAGTGCTCACCCCCTTCTGAACCTCTGAGAAACATCCTTGCTGGGTCAAAATTAATATTCATTACTTTTCTTGGCTGTAACAGAGACAGCTAGTGATCTGCTCTCCTTATCTTTTCGGAAATAGAACCCTCAAGTTTTTTTTTTTTTTAAGATTTATTTTATTTTATTCATAGAGACACAGAGAGAGAGAGAGGGAGAGAGAGAGGCAGAGACACAGGCAGAAGGAGAAGCAGGCACCATTCAGAGAGCCTGATGTGGGACTAGATCCAGGGTCTCCAGGATCATGCCCTGGGCTGCAGGCGGCGCTAAACCACTGCGCCACCGGGGCTGCCCAGAACCCTCAAGTTTTATTTGGTATGTTCATTCTCCAAATTCCCTCTCAGCTAAGTGTACCCTGTGTGACTAGGTTCTTTTTTTGTTTTGTTTTAAGATTTTATTGATTTATACATGAGAGAGACAGAGAGAGAGGCAGAGGGAGAAGCAGGCTCCCTGTGGGGACCCCGATGTGGGACCCAATCCCGGGACCCCAGGATCATGACCTGAGCCGAAGGCAGATGCTCAACCACTGAGCCACCCAGATACCTCTCTTTGTTTTTCTTTCCTTTTCTTTTCTTTTTTCTTTTCTTTTTTTCTCTTTTCTTTTCTTTTCCTTTCTTTCTTTTCTTGTTTCACACAGGCGCCCTGTGTGACTAAGTTCTGACTAACAGGGGTAGTGATGTGGCCATTAGCAGTCATGTCTTCACTTCTTTTCTCCATTTCTGCTAGCTGGGGATGTGAAAGTGGGAACTAGAGAAGTCCTCTCAGACAAAAGATGGAAGCTGTATGCGGAGGGTGGCAAGTCTCTGGTAGAAGCCCAAGTCCTTGATATCATGGAGCTTCCTGGTCGGTCTTGGCCTGCCTATGCTCCACACATTTTGTGACAGGAACATACACTCTCTTATTTAAACCACAAGTATTTTAACTTTGGTTCTATCCTAACCCTTACAGTGGCTTCCTTAGTCACTCTTCCTAATCAGACATTAAACTCAGGATGTGTTTGCCCTGGAGTGGGATTGGCTTTGGAAGACTACACTGGAAGAGCAAAGGTGACCTTGGCCACATCACAAACACCAGATAGTAGAACACACCATCTCCTATCTTCTCTCCTATCTTCTCTCACAAATGGGGATGAAACGGTTGAAATGAAGGGCTTTGTTGTAAGCCCTTGTTCAAACCTAGGTTTGAACCGTAAGTCTGCCTTAAAATCTGTCTTTTTTGGGTTTGACTTAATTGCCCGTGACCGAGATGGTTAGCATATTAATCAAGATTCTCCAGAGAAATAGAACCAATGGAAGATAGATAGATGATAGATAGATGATAGATAGATAGATAGATAGATAGATAGGTAGATGATAGATAAATAGATAAAGACATTTATGATAGGAATTGCCATGTCATGAAGAGAGTGAGGGGAGAATCTGAAGTTTCAGGCATAAGGTGAAAGGGAAGAAAGAGATCATTGAGTCTCTACTCAGGTGGGAGGGGTAGTGATTCCTGCCATGTAGGTAGGATGAGGGGTAAGCCCTAGAGAAGAGTTACTTGGTGCTGCCAGCTTAATACAGCCACACAGGCCAGATGATCCAGCTGGGAGGCTGGCTTCAGTTATTGGTAAAAGCTGAGAGAGACAACATAGATAAGACCTGAATGGAAGGTAAACCCCTTGACCCCTGTGGTTACTCCACTTGCAGGCTCATGATTTTTCTCATATGCTTGTTTTAAATCTGCTTCCTGCACAGAGACTCAAGCTGTCAAGGAACTGGACAGGCTAAACACAGAGATGCCTCCTCTCCACAGACTTCTCTTGCCAGCGCCGTTCCCCTTGGTCTCTTTCTCACCTTCATATGCACCTGTGCTGCAGTTCTGTCCACAGCGGACATATACTCATTCAGTTGTTTCTTCCTTTCCTTGCTGTGTTTTCTACCAGACCTGTGAGGATTCTTCTGATTTCTCTAGCTGTCAGCTCTGCTTAACGTTAGAATGAGTTAAGAGAGACCATGAGATAGAACAAAACTTTGAAATAACATGGACATTAAGGGAATTAAGTAACCTAGGCAGGCTTATGAATTTCACATAGCTTGGGACTGACTTATGTACCCCAGAAAAGCAGTCATGTATCAACACCTGCAGGATTTGAAGCTACAGGGGAAATATTTGAAAATTGTTGTGCTCTGATGTTTGAGCACATCTGGGCATGTAACAGAGGGGTTTCTCTGTACCTTCTCTCGGACTCTGGAGAAGTACAAGTGAGATTAGGGATATTGGCCTGGCATTCCAGAGTTGAATCTGGTCCACAGAATAGCAAGTAGCATTTGCCCAAAGATTTCTTAGAATTTGACTGATACACATCTATCTATGCCTTGTTTCAACAACAGATTTTATTGTTCACTAAATCTTGGATCAGGTGTCCTATGTGTGCAGGCTTATTTGTGTAAGTCATTGAGTAAATGGGAGTGGATTCTTCCTCTCATTAGCATGGCCAGTGCAGACCAGAGCAAGCACCTATTGCATATGGACTATTGTTATTATATGCCTGGCTTACCCCCAACCCAAAACCCAACCCCCTAACCACACCCCCTGACACCAATACATTGTACACTCTATAGAGCAAGGACGGATCTCTTTGTACCTCTCTTTACCACATAGTATCCAGCAAACTTGCAACAGAATATATCTTTAAATTGTATTTTCTAAAGATGGCTGCACCAACACATCTCATCTTACTTGCTCTGCTCGCAGTATGATGTTGACCCTACTCCCATTGAGAAGTAGGGTCTTGTTCTTTTCCCTTGAATCTGAGCGGCCCTGTGACTACAAACAAAGTGACACTACATGACTCCTGAAGCTGTTATAAAATGGCAGTACAGCTTCTACATTATCCTCTTTGGATGCTTGCTCTTGAAACCCAGCTACCATGTTGTGAGAAGCCTGAGCCACCATGGAGAGGTAGAGAGGCCACGGGTAAGTGTTCCCAGTGACAGCTCCAGTTGAGGGGTTGAGATCCCAGCTGTGAGCTAATATCAACCTTCAGACATGTAAATCAACAAGCCTTTAATTGATTCCAATTGATTCGCACTCCTGAAAGCACCCTAGTTAGTGCCTCTGAAACAGAGACTGCCTGCTGAACCCTCCTCACATTGCAGACTAATGAGCTAAATAATTGTTTTAAGACTAAGTTTTGGGGTAATTTGTTATGATGCAACTGATACCCCAAATAACACCTATTATTTCCTCTCTGCTGGTATATGTCTTCATGGTCTCATCTTCTCTCCTATCCTGGAACCTAGGCTTCTTAGAGTCTGGAGCTTTTTCAGTCAAAACTTCTAGAATTTTCTTTCATGCCATACTAAATTTCATATTAAGTTCCTGGCTGTTGTCCTTACATGGTCTTAGATATCCAGTCTTCATATGCTTGGTCATCCTATTTCTTTGTCATGCATGCTTACTGTTACCTGTGCTCACCCAAGTCTTACTCATTTTCAAGACTGAGTTAGATCCCATGAAGAATTTCCTGATTCCTTCAGGCAGAAGAGATGTCTCCTCTTCTAAATGCCCATAGAATTAGAGACAAATTTCTCTCATTAGTATTATCATCTTCTGCCTTATGTTACAGTTACTTCTTTACAGAAGTTTCTCCACTTCTAGATTGTAGTGTTTGTCTTTATATCCATTCATATATACAAAAATACTTATGGAATGTTTACTTCTTGCCACACAATGTGCCAAACACAGTGTAAAAAGCAGCAAACAAAGGAAGAAGTGGTCCTACCCTGTTTGGACTTTCAGTCAAGTGAGAGAAACACAAAAAATAAACAAATCCTTGACGATTATTCTTTTCTAGGGGTTTTTAACTAAGTCACTAACATTGAGGATCTAACATGGTACCCCATTTCCCTTGCACTCCTGGGAGGCAACCTGGAAAAACTGGAGATCTGGGTTTGAGTGCCATCAGCCTACTTACTATCTGAGTAGGAGCAAGGGCTTTGATTCTTTATGTATTACTGTCCTCATTGCTCAAATGGAGATACTTTTTTCAGCTGCATAATATTTTTGCTATTATTAATGAAAAATCTCATATAAACTTTGTGCTGAATATATATATATATACTCCTCTTGCTTAATATGCAGCCCCACTTTTTGGCTTATACTCAAGTAAGGAGGCTGACCAACTGACATCTGTTATATGGATCTTGTACTTGTTTTTTTGTTTTGTTTTGTTTTAAAGATTTTATTTATTCGTGAGAGACACACAGAGAGAGGCAGAGACATAGAGGGAGGAGCAGGCTCCCCATGGAAAGCCTGATGAGGGACTCAGTCCCAGGATCCTAGGATCATGACCTGAGCCAAAAGCATACCCTCAACCACTGAGCCACTCAGGTGCCCCTGGACCTTGTATTTCTGTACATAAAGAACCTTTTCAGGTGTGAGGGTGCTGAATTTTAAGCCAACTTTTGGTGCCATCTGGAGAGAAAGGTAGGAGGACCTCACTCTTTGTCACATGACTGACTCCTTACTCATTATGTAAAATTCAGACCTCGTGGCACCTCCTCGGGAAAACTATCACTAAATTGAATCTCCTTGGGTTTTAGGCTTCACAGCACCCTGTATTTCTCCATGACTTTGTCACAACTGCAATCAATTACTTAAAAAAAAACAAAAACAAAAAACAAAAAACAAAAAACCTAGCACTTCTGTTAGACTACAAGCTCAGTAAAGGCAGGGACTAGATCTGTGCCATGATCACCAGCACTAAATAAAGTGTCTGCCATATAGTGTTCAAAGAATATTTATAAAATTAATGAATTGGGGAAGGCTTTACAGTTGTAGCTGGAACCCCAAGAGATAAGTAAGCTCAATAACTATCAATAATTTTTCTTTATCCAATGGCCACTCCCCCAACTACTCTTGGAGACCATTCTCCTTGAGCATTTTTGATCTACCCTCAGAAGATTCTGAGGTCAGAGGGTGGAACCTCACTTTAATGGACTCAGAGGAAGAATGACCAATTTTATTTTGCCAGCTAACAGTTTTTTTCTGAACACCACCTCTAGATTTTTTGTGATGACCTATGGAAGGTATAAGAAGTGAACTTCTTAAAGCCTGATGGTGCAGTCAAACCAGCAAGCTGCTTCCAGCTGAGTCTGTAATAGCAAACCCCAAAAGGTAACTGACAATTTGAGAGAGTTATAGCTGGACTAACTATAGTCCCTGAGACAGTCATGCTATGGGACCATAGCCTTCCAGACACATCAAACCCCAAGACCATTAGAAGTTGAGCAGCTCAGAGAATTTTAACTTAAAAAAAAGTAGGTAACAGCTGTCCTGCCCTGTCATGGGCAGGTAATAGGCCATTCTCCCAAGATACTCTAAAATAGCCTTTTCTAGTCTCTGCTCATAGCCAAAATGGTTGCAATAAAATATCTTCCTCTTCAAAGTATGAGTCCAGATACAGCAGTGTAACAAATAAAAGTAACACTTGGAATCTTTTTGTGAATATTAGCATTAATTATTTCTGTAGAAATATGAGGCTACAGTCCTCATGATCTAGCTAAATAAACACTACAGTCATCACCAAAAATGCAGTTCATGGTACCAGATCTGCTTCCTTGCTCATTAATGGGGCCTGCCAAAGCTTCACAGTATAAAGCTAAGTGTAGTCAGAATTAACATATCTACTGACCTAAGACCCTTAGTACAAGGAAGATTTATTAGAATATTAGACCATAATTTTAATTCAGGTTACTCAACTTCCATAAAAATCTCACATACCTTTTATATTTTAACATGTTGGAAGGGGCTGTCCTTGCATAGGATTAGAAAGATCTGCTGGGGCTAGAAGAGAATTAAAAAGAACTGGTACTTGTCATAGGCTCACTTTCATGTATCTGAAAAATATTGTACAGAAATTGAATAGAGTCTATTACCATTTTGCTCTTGTATTTTTTGTGTGCTAGATCCTGAGAAAATTCATTCAACTCTGCTTCTTTTTTGTTGGAGATGTATAACTGCTATTAACATGAAATAGGGAGGAAAAGCAAGGCTAACGCATCTCATTTTCCCAGAAAAATTTTTTCCTCTGAGATGCAAAAGGCTTTCTCTTCATCTTGCATGCAGAAATATTCTTTTCCAGTTTCTGTGAAGTTTCCTTGCCTAATGAGATCTGAATATTGCACCAACTGGTGGAAACATTTCTTAGTTCCTTAGTCTTATTCTGAAAATGAATACTATTTTTGCTTCCAATAGTCCCGGGTTAGAGAAATATCTTATACTGTTGATATTGAAAATGCACAGATGATACCTTTATAATAAAGTCTTTCATTTAACAAAAATTTAATGAGCACTGCACTAGGCATTGTTGGGATAGAAAATCCAGTGAAGAGAGAACTTCTATTTCCAGCCAAAATTGAAGAACCATAAATACCCTCATGAATAAACCAGAAATATACACAATACAAATCAAACAATGGTTTAAAAACATTAAACATCAGGCAATAATGGACAGTGATTCCTGTGAGATGTGAAATAGATGAAGTGAGACCTACAATTGCTTCATCTTAAAGCCTTGAAAGAATTTCCAGGCTAATGCACAGGTAAGAAGTCAGAAGGAACCTAAATGACTCCCTGTGTTGGGAAAACAAAACTGAAAGTTCAGAAAGTCCAAAGGATTAGAATTCAGAGGATTGTGTACTAGAAATCAGAGAACCCTAAAGATCTAGAGAAGGTGCCCTTTGAGTATTCAGCAGAGTATTAATCTATGCATACCTGTGAAGAAACAAGCTATGATGGAGAAAGATTCATCTGAAAGAAATAAGACTGTTTGTAGTGGTTATACATGGGTAGGACTAGTGCCTATCACCACAGCCAGACTAGAAATCCTTATGACTCACAGAGTATGACACAGAATACACAGTCTGTCTTAAGAGTGGGAAACAATTAGTCCTGGTATGAGCAATGCACTGGTCCTGCTTGATAAATCTTAAAAGAAGACCTGAAATGATAAAGATTTTAAGTAACTTAACTGCATTCCAGAATGAAGCTCAAGAATATTTGTAAGAATACAAAAGTATAAGCATACAACAAGTTAAAATTCAGTGTTTGACATCCAATATAATACTTCTAGATACACAAAGAAACAGGAAAGTAAGACTGTCAATGACAACACTCAGACAAGTGAAACTGATCCAGTAGTGACATAGAGGTTAAAATTTGCAGCCAAAGACATTAAAATATAAGGAATAATTACTGTATATATTTGAAATATTAAAGAAAGAAAAAGAAGACTATAAAACCTAAATCAAACTTTTGTGGATGACAACTACAATGTGGGAGATAAAAAATACACTGGATAGGATTAACCATAGATTAGACACTGCAGAAGAAAATATTAGTGAACTCGAAGATGTAGCAACAGAGCAACAGAAACAATCCAAAATAAAACACGGAAAAATATTAATTTAAAAAAATCAAACAGTGCATTGCGTCCTGTAGAACAACTCCTTATGACCTAACATATGGATAATTAGAATTCCAAAGAGGAGAAGAAAAGTGAAGGATAGAGAAAAATTTTGAAAAAGTAATAGCTAAAACTTTCCCAAACTTGCTGAAAATTGTGAATCCAATATCCAAAATGCTCAATTCCAGACACAGGAAACAAGAAGAAAAAAACCTACACCAAAGCACTTCAATTTCAAAAAATTGCTAAAAATTAGGAATATAGAAAAAAATCTTAAAAGCTGGCAGAGGAAAAAAGACATCATATAGTAAGGAAGAAAGATTAAGATACCAGCATATAAAGCATGTAAGAATATGCCATTTCTCCTGGGAAACAATAAAACCAAAAGACAGTGGAGCAACATCTTTTTCTTTAACATTTTTAATTTATTCACTCATGAGAGATACAGAATGAGAGGCAGAGACATAGGCAGAGGGAGAAGCAGACTCCTCACAGGGAGTCTGATGTGGGACTCAATCCTAGGACCCCAGGGATCATGCTCTGAGCCAAAGGCAGACACTCAACCACTGAGCCACCCAGGCATCCCATGAAGCAACATCTTTAAAGTACTGAGAAAAAAAAATGAACTGAAAAAATCTTGAAAGACAAAAAAGAATTCTATAGCCAGCAAAATATCACTCAGAAGTGAAAGTGAAAGACTTTTCCAGACAAATGAAAGTGGAAATAATTTATCTCTAACAAGGAATGCTAAACAACATCCTTAAGACAGAAGGAAAATTATACCAAATGGAAATACAAATCTACATAAAGAAATGAAGAGTCCTGGGAATGGTAACTACAAGGATAAATATAGTCTGTTTAATTTTTGTGATCTCTTTAAAAAGGTAATTGACTCTTCAAATAACATTGAACATAGAGTGGAGTTCTAATACTCATACAAATCAAATGTGTCACATTAACAGCACAGAGCCTGGGAGGAAAAAATTAGAAGTATAATTATTTAGGACTTTTATACTATAATAAAGGTAGTTCATTTTCACTTGATCATACTTGAATAAGTTAAAGCTGTATACTATAAACACTAAGAAATTAGAAAAAGAAGTTTCAGTTAACACAAATGGAAAAAAATAAGAGTAAAGGGAAATCAGTGTCTTAGAAAACATATACTACACAGATGAATAAAAAATAGTTCTAGCTTTTATGTTTAGATATTAATTTTTGTTTATGATGTGAAATTAATTGAAAAAAGTTACTTTCCCATCGGTACATTTTTGAAAATCAATTGACCATGTGTTTGTGAGTCTATAATTGGACTCTCTAATCTGTTCCATTGATATATTTGATATCTCTGTGCAAATGTGGCATAAAATATGCATTCTTTTTTTCAAAGATTTTATTTATTTATTCATAAGAGACACACAGAGAGAGGCAGAGACACAGGCAGAGGGAGAAGTAGGCTCCATGCAGGGAGCCCAATATGGGACTCAATCCTAGGACCCCGGGGATCACGACTTGAGCCAAAGGCAGATGCTCAACCACTGAGCCACCCAGATGTCCCCAAAATATGCCATTCTTAATCACAGTGGCTTTATATTAAGTTTTGAAATGACTTATTGTGGATCTTCCTGCTCTATTCTTTTATTCTTTTTTCTTTGTTTTGACTATTCTACCTCCTTCATTTTTCCAAGTCACTTTTAGAATTAGCTTGTAAATTTCTTCAAAAACAATTCCTTCTGAGATTTTTATTGTAATTGTTTCAAATCTATAGATCTATAATTCTTCTATAGGAAGAATTGACATCATGAACATTATTTTGTCTTCCAATCAATGAATGTGATATATCTGACCACTTCTTTAGAATATCTTTAAATATTTAAATATTTAGAAATTCTCAGCAATGCTTTATAATTTTCAGTATAGATATCTTGCTATCCATGGGGATCCCTGGGTGGCTCAGTGGTTTAGCGCCTGCCTTTGGCCCAGGGCATAATCCTGGAGTCCCAGGATCGAGTCCCACGTCAGGCTCCCGGCATGGAGCCTGCTTCTCCCTCTGCCTGTGTCTCTGCCTCTCTCTCTCTGTCTACATCTATCATGAATAAATAAATATAATCTAAAAAAAAAGATATCTTGCTATCTTTTACTAAATTTATTGTTAAGAATTTTAAATTTGATGATAGTTGTTTTTTCCTAAAGTTTCATTTTCCAATTACTATTTGTATTATAGATTCAATTAATTTTAGTATATTAATCCTGTATCCTGCTAATTTAGAATTAAGATGCTTTGGGTGGAAAACTCTATGCTATATATGATAATGCACTTTCATGAATTCAAGCACTTACTGCATGCCTCATATATGCCAGAAATGTCCTGGATTATTTTCTGATGGAAATTTGATGATTGAGTTATTGCTTAGGGCCATTTTACCTGTCTTACTTTTTCTACCCACTTAATTCTGAGTTAGTATTATAGCATTATGTTCTATAATATAATTTCATGATATAACTTATTTTTAAAAATTATATAAGTAGAATTTGGACTAAACCATGAGGCCTAGATACCAGTCCATGATGTTAGTGGTCTATTTTGTTTTTTAATAGAGCTATAATTCTAGTTTAAGTTTACTCTAATTATTTTATTCTACCTTTTTGATGATTTTATAAATTTTGCTTATATTTTTGGATAAATATACTGCAGTGTAGTAGTAAGAGAATTGAATGTTGAGGCTCTAACTGACTCAGATACTTTGTGTAGTTAGTGATTCTTTCTTTGGATATAAAACACAAGTATTTCTTAGATAAGACACAGATAGAAGGCCTGATCTTTCTGCCCCTCCTTGATGAGTTATTCTGAAATGATTAACAGAGATGAAGTAAAAAATAAGGAGGTTTTCAGTCTACAATTCCAGATACAGCTTTTCATGTCAGTAGTAGCTCCCAGGATGTGGCAATCCCAACTGTTTTGTATAGGATCAGATACTAGATGCCCTAATAGTATCCTTGAGGCATTTTGCCTCAAACATCTTCTTTGTGTCAGCAGTTGGACAGCTCCAAATTATGGCCTTGACCAACCAACCTCAGCACCACTCAGAGAAGCCATTTCATAACGGGGTACATACCGATCCTCTTTTTTCTTTTTTTTTTTTTTGAGAGAAATCTACAATGAGATATAAACACTGAGGTTCATTAAACACCATAAATATATAAAATCAAAACAAACATCGCAAAATGTAATACCTACAATATATAATGCCCACAAAATACAGTATGTATAATTTTGTATTCTACTTAATTCTTAAACAAGAACCACAACCACCTTAATTGGTTTCATGACTAATGAGGTACAAATTGCCATCTTAAAAAATATTACTCTAGAAGTAGCAACTATATGGAGACATAATCTTTAATAAAAGAGTTTAAGAATTAAACAAATTTCAGGTTTAGAGGAATGAATAATTCCCAACAATTTGAATATGAGGATCCCATATATTTATATATGAAACCTAATCAGAGATTCTTATAATAGAAAATAACACAGTTAAAAATGATATCCTAATGATTTCTGCACCACTGCCAGACATTTTTGGTAGCATTTTGTTTATTTCAGCATACATCTCCATATAATCACACCTCCCCAAAATTATTTACTTATTACACTGATACACAAAAGAACATGACTGGATATTTTTTAGCTTACTAGAGCATATGTTCTGCTTTTTCTTTTTTTTATCTCATGGAAAAAAATGACTTTGATTTAGGTTTTTGGAATTACATGCATCTGGATTTAGATGCACTGAGGTAAGTGCATGTGCATACACACACACACACACACACACACACACACATCCCTTTGTTGTCTGCTTTCAGCTACCAACAACTCAGCTCCCCAGCTTGATATATTATTCCCAATTCTAACTCAAGAGTTAGGTCAGAGGATGATGCCAGAGTCCCACATGTAAAAAACTACCCACGAAAATGTTTTTGGGAAGGCTACTTGTGTAGCTTGGCAAGTCCAACATGGGCAGCATCTCCTCCAGTAGCAGCACAGATCTCAAATCTCAAGTGAGAACTCAGGAAGCCCCTGACTTGTGTTGGTGGTCAAGTTGTGTGAAAAATATGAAATCTTAAAAACTAGACTGACAGCAGCACAATGAGATTCATAGACTATGAAAGGCAGAATTATATCTCCCATTTTGCTCCAGAGCATAAGATCACTGAAAGGACACGCACATCGCTGACCGGTGGAATCATCTACTGTTTCCATTAGGATTATGTTTGCCCCAACTAACAACACTATAAAACAAAAATACTCCAATGGCGTAAGCATGTAGAAGCTCATTTGCTCCATGCAATAAGGTACGTAGACAGTCTAGAACAGCTTTTGCCGGCTCACCTATGCAACCAGAGACCTGGTCTTTAACTCTTCCTTCCACTATCCATAGCATATTGGCCTTTATCTACATTCTTATAGCTTCATGAGATCAAGATGACTGCTCAGACTTCGTATGCACATTTTTGGCAGTAAAGGTGTAGGACAAAAAAGCTGAGAGGAAAAGTAACTTCTCTCACAGAGGCTGCACAGGAAGCCCTCACTAGAGACTTTCACAGACATCTTATTGGCCAGGAATGGCCATTTCCTTGCTGGTAGAGAAAATGTAAAATCAAGTATTTTTAGTGGGCATATTGGTACCCTGCATTAAAATAAGTAAAACGGAAATTAACAGATGACTCTCTTTCTCTCTCTCCCTCTCTATTTTTTTCTCTGAGTGCATGAGTTCATGCACTGAGTTCAATTAAATACACTCCATGTATGACATGAGTCCACTATAATTCATTTACGAATACTAGAGAAGAAAATTTGGGAGGGAATTAAAATTTATTGAATATCTCAAATGTGTTAGGCATGTTGTTAGGCTGTGTGTGTGTATACATACAGATACACACATTTTATATATGTGATATATAAAATAAATATATTACCCTATGTATATTTTCTTATATATAATATATTATCCTTTATCACCCATTGTCCTATTATATATTACTTATATATATAATCCTAAAAAATCCTATAATAAAGGTATCATAAATATTGCTTATGTCTATGCTACAGATTAAGAAAATGATGCTCAGAAAGATTAAGGAGGTTGCCTACAGCCTCAGCCTCTTAGAGCAAAATTAGAGTTAGGATTCAGACATAATTCTGTCCATAGCCTATGCTGCCTCACATTGATAAGATAAAACAGGCAAGAAAAAATATGCATGCAGTGTTTAGTAGTCTGCACAAAATTTTAAAGTGATTATTACTGAGACACTCAAGTCACCAGAACAATATATTCAGCCAGAAAATAGTCTCTTGTGCCCAGTAGTTCATATGTAAATTTTGAGTACCTTCCAAGTCCAGTTCTAATGTGACAGGGGCTTGGAGAACCTGTTGCCAAGCAAGCAGCAGGGCTACATTTTTTACTCAACTGACTAGCTGTTCTGATGTCATTTAGGAATAGCCTGAGGGTAAATGCATCTTCTTGCTCCTGTTTCCTGAATCCCAGATGAACAGGGTTTTGTCAGAACCCCACGTCAGGCACAGCTTTGGCACAAATCCCAGAGCCACCATGTGGCCACCACAATGCTCAAACTCTTTCCATTCTGGCATAGTGAAAGCCAGATCTGTTCTGAATTGGAAAAGAGAGTGTGACATTGTTCCCAGAGGAGGAGATGGTGGAAATAAAATAAATTTCACTGTTATTATCAAAATATAGCTTGCATATTTCATTAGTAGGGAATTTAGGAGCATTTCAGGTATTGTTTATTAACATGGCTCTGGGATCATTTTCACCATATTCCACCTTCGACAGGGCATGCATAGAATAACAGGGTTTTCTGCATAATGTACAACTGTTTAAAGCTGTGTTATCTCTGAGGAAAATGAGATTTTCATCTACTAAAAAAAATACAATAAGAAATGGATTTGTTTAAAATTGGATTGAGTTCAACACAGATATGCAAAACTACTGCTAGAATATTTGCATCTTGCCTCCTTTAAGAAAGTAACCAGGATGAGATCTCACAGTCATTTGAAAAACGGAAACTGTCTTCTCATTATTACCTAGTTACTGGTACACTGCTTCTACTACCTCTAATGATCAATTCTCATGGCAGCATCATACACTGTTTCTTCAAGTGGGAGGGAAAATGACAATCATCATTCTGCCTGCGGCTAATGCCTGTTGAGACCAATCCCTTTTGGGGAAGTGGGGGAACTGATAATAATTCCCTCTGTGATTTTCTCCAGGGCTGGGCAATATCTACACCCAAGGCCAAATAGGGAAACTTGTATTTGTAGTCACAAGTAGAAAGTTTGGCAACAAATATAGGTGGCCAGTAAACCCCCAATCCTACTTTTGAGGCTCTGAAAATCATCCGAATGAACAGAAAATCATTAACCATGGACTTTTCTGCCAATATAAGAAATACAAGAGAAGCTAGGATTTGCTCTTCATGTTGTGTGGGTGTGCCATTTTATTCTGTGCTCCCCTCGCTCAGGGAAAATGCAGGAAGTAAGGATTTTTTACAGATCCCCAACTTAGTATTTTTCAAGGCACTTAACATGCTTTTCTTTACCCTCACAGGAGATAGGTATTATTATTTTCATTGCACAGAAGAGGAAACTGAAGTTGTCAGTGGTAAAGAAACTTCTGGGGATCCCTGGGTGGCGCAGCGGTTTGGCGCCTGCCTTTGGCCCAGGGCACGATCCTGGAGACCCGGGATTGAATTCCACATCGGGCTCCCGGTGCATGGAGACTGCTTCTCCCTCTGCCTGTGTCTCTGCCTCTCTCTCTCTCTCTCTCACTGCGTGCCTATCATAAATAAAAAAAAAATTAAGAAACTTCTGCATGGTCTCAAGATAATAAATAACAAGCCAAAATATGAACACATATCAGACTAGTTCCAAAAACCATTTTCTTTTTCTGTATCATGTTCAGAGATGGGAAAAACTAGTTGTGAGAAATGAAAGGTGACATTCCCATGGCAGAGCATATTCTACATTGGGGGCCTCATATTCTAGAAGGGGAATGGAGAAGCTGAAGGTCATTTTGAAGAAGGGTGACTTGGAATGGAGAGGCGTCTGGACATTATGACATAAGGAAAAGTCAGAGAAAGATAGGAAATGAAGAAGACTTGATCAAGGATCTTAATGAACATTCTCAGTGTAAGAAGGGCTTACACCGGGCAGAAGGATTGCCCACATCCCCAGGACCAATGTATAGCTGTTAGAGGAAAACATAATCCACCATAGGAAAGGATTTGTTGTAATTTGATAATAGTTCCAAAGCTGAATAGTCCATATCATATGGTGTTGACCCAGAGGCTTAACCTCCTGAATCTAAGAGGCTGAAAAGGGAACTTCTGCGCTGGGTAGAACATAGAATGAGGTGCCCTCCATGGAAGCTCCCACCATTTTTCTTTGATTCTGTGATCATAACTCTATGTGAGTTAAAAGTCGTGCATGACTTTTGCTTCTAGTGTAGAAACATTATTGGCATAGTCATTGTGGAGCAAACAAAGATGATAATGAGAAGTGAGCAGCAAGAGGAACAGGAGTAAAAAAATGATTTAGTCAAGAAGAAGCCAAGTCAGAAATAGGATTTCTGACCATGTTCCCCTTCTTACATCAGATATTCTTGAAAATAAAGAATCAAGTTTATAAATCTGTACTTGTAGATCAAAGGGGAAACAAGGAAAGAAGGGAAATGGCAAGATTAGAAAATTAGATTGGGCAATTAGATTATAAAACTGAAAGCAGTCAGGGGGAAATTTAAGGGCTTTTGGAGCTTAGTGATCATGTCTTATTCTTCTACTTGCCCAGTACATCCTCTACCACCTATTCTTGGCACACAGAACTTATTATATATTTGTTGGAACTCTCAGAAGGGGGATAAACCTTAATAAAAGACAGAATTCAGAAAAATGGAGAGACATGAAAGGAAATTGCATGCATTGTGCAAAAGGAAATATTTTATTCCATGCACACTCTACCCATTGTGGAAGTTAACAAATGCCTGCCTGAATATGAGCTGATCATGTGCCTAGAAAAGAAGATGCTATGTATTCTTTTGCTGATACAGAGAAATGTGAAAGATGTAGAGGCAAACCAGCATATCTAAAACCAGCATATCTGCTGTCTGAAAGAAATGGCATAGGGTAGAAGTATGGCTTTTTTGTTGAATCAGACCCAATACTGGGAATGCCATTCATAGACCCCATTGACTGGGCTGAAAAATCAGGAAATTCCTTAAGGATAAGTTTCCACGTATTGCCTGTGTGAGCCTACCATAGTGATCTGTGCTGATTGAGCTAGGGGCAGATTTCTTTTTTTTCTTTTTAAAGTTTTTATTTTAATTCCAGTTAGTTAACATATAGTGTAGTATCAGTTTCAATACTGTGATTCAATACTTCCATACATCACCGGGTGCTCATCACTGCAAGTGCCCTTAAGCCAGAGGCTTCTATCTATGCTTTATTCAGAATCATATTAGAGGTCTGTCAGCATAGACATTTTTTACTGGTGATTTGCCAAATAGATTAGCTTTAGGATTGTCAGATTCAGCAAATGAAAATACAGGACTCCCAGTTAAATTTGAATTTCAGATACATCATTTTTTAGCATAGCATGTCACAAATATTGCATGGGTCATATTTATATAAACATATAGTTACTGTTTATCAGAAATTCAAATTTAATTGGGTATATTGTATTTCATCTGGCATGCCTCATCAGATTGGAGCTCAAGACAGAAAGTTTCACAGTAACAGAAAAATAGGAATTCTAGAACAAGAGACACAGCTGAACAAATGGATGGAATTCATGAGTAGGAAGCAATAGTCGGCTACTGCTGGAGGAACCAAAAATGCTCCAAGCACTAGAGCTGCCACTGTGTGAAGAGGATGCTGTGGTACCCCTGATAACATCCCAGTTCCTCATGAAGTCTAACCATGTCCTGCTAAGACAGCTGCCCAGTCTACTGCTCCATGACTTCAAGTAATAAGCCCCCAGTATCTGGGAGAATTAGTGTATTTCTATTATTGACAGGATATAACTGATAGAATATAACTCTTAGAGACACTGTTACTTACCTCCTCAATATTCATCCCCCCCTTTTTCCTTACCGTCAAAACCCTGACTTCAATTGGGACAGTAATATGCTGATATGATCTAAATCAAGCTCGACAACCTGGTTCCCTGTTCCACAGCCTCTCCCAGACAAAAAGGGCAGGTGTTGCCGGCTTGGTCCCTCTCACGACCCTCTGCCCACCTCAAGGAGGAACTGATGGGAAAAACTGCAGCAGCCTTCAGGCCACCGTGATGCAGCAAGCACAAACAGTCAAAGCTAACATTCTAAATGAGAGCATCATTGAGCAGCTGACGCAGCACC
Source organism: Canis lupus dingo (assembly GCF_003254725.2). NCBI lineage: Eukaryota > Metazoa > Chordata > Mammalia > Carnivora > Canidae > Canis > Canis lupus. The sequence continues at coordinate 23,172,898 of NC_064247.1, read as the reverse complement.
AGCAACCACCTCCTAACAGTTATATATCTTTTTATATAAGGAAAACAAATCCTCATTTGCTTATGCCACCATTAATTGAGGTTTCTGTTACTTGCAGCCGTATCCAGTCCTAACTAATAAATCAACCAAAGGAATCATCTTAGAATCTGCTGAAACTATCATACTTCAAGTTCCATTACAAAGCATGACAAATAAGAAGATAGGATTACCTCCCAATATGCCATGATTATTCGTCACTTCATAAATCTTTTTAGAATTGTTCCTACACATAATTCCTTCTTATTCTTCTCTACTTACCTGAACTCTTTCATTAAATATTATCTCTTTTCTGAGAGATTCTCTTATCTTTGCCCACATTGATCCTCTTTCTATTCTGACAGTATTTATAGTCTGAAACTTGAAACACTTATGTAATGCTTGGAGAATGCAGCCCTCCCTTGCTTTACAGCTTAATTTTTGTGCTGCTATGTATGGAACCTATCCTTTTATTGAATGGTAAACTTCTGGAAGGTAAACACTATGCTCTTATTTTTGTGTTTTAGTGTCTAACACAATATTTTCTAGGTAAAAATACTAAGGGAGTCTTGACAATGCCACTAATAATGTTGTCAAAGAATATTTGGCGGGATTTGGTAAGACCCCTGGCCATGATTCTAGAGTATAGGCTGTACTAGATAGGTGTAGCCATGGCCTGAAAGAGAACCAAGGAAGGCAGAAGTAAGCAGCTATGTGACTTTGGCAAGTTACTTAACATCCCTGAACCTTCTCTTCTACAAAATAGAGTCTCACTATAAAGATGAGAAATGATGTTGGTAAGTGCATTCCCCTGTGCCGGTCACATAAAAAACATTAGAATCATTAAAATTCAGCCTTAGTCTCCTAATATGTATGCTAGCCAAATTAAAAAATCTTTTGGCGGCATTGAGAAAGGATAAAATTCCATATTTTGCTCAACAAAATGGATGGGAATGGGAGAAGGATAGTACATTTAAAACACACTGGACTGGTAAACAAGAGATGTACTTCTAAGTCTAATCCCGTGGCTAACTGGCTGTGTGATCTTGGGTAGGTCACTTAACTGGTTTGAAATTCAGTTTTCTATTCGTATAATGTGGATAATGGGACTCGATTTGCCTGCTTTGTGGAGATATTACAAAAATCATGTGAAATAATGTATGAAAATGTATTTTGAGAAATACAAACCATTATATTAACTGCAGGGTGGAAGAGAGAATCTATTGATTCAAAAATCATCAATAGATGCAAATTTATTCATAGCTTGAAAAATCTTGTTCAAATTTCAAACTCACATTGAATGATTTAGCAAAACTCCAGCACTTAAGAAAGTGTTCAGCGACAGAACGAGCTAGACTTTAATTAAATGGAACCGAGATGAAATTAAAACAGAAAACTCATTTCCCTTGAATGAAATGCAAATGCATTTAAACACACCAAATAGTAGTACTATTTCATTTTTTAAGGAACACTTGTGAAAAACATTAGCCACACTGAGAAGAACTGTCAAGACTTCAAACCTACAGTGTTAGACTGGAAGAGACCGGGGCACCAATTCTACCTGGTATGGACATTACACACCATAGTGAGCTCTCACATTCATGCTCTGTGTGACTCAAGATCATTAATACAGACTCAAGGTCAAGGACTACAAACTTCCCATCAGTACTGTCTATCACTTTATTTCCAATAATGTTTGGAGGTATGATCATGCATTTTTGTTTATTTGGTGGGTTGGTTAAGGTAGGGAAGGATGTGCAGTTGAAAAAAAAAAACATGCAAAACTAGGTATGTTTGAAAAGGGTCTCATTTCCACCTCGGGTCAGCAGACCTCCCTGGAGAAGTCTTTACAATGACAGGAGTCTATACCAATGCCAATGCATTTGACATTTCTCTTCTGAGATGATCATTCCACCTTCTTGATCGAATTCTCCCTCATTTCCCCATCTGGAAGGAATTGCTTGGTCTTTTAAGCTACTGGAGCAGATCTAATCTATGCTAACCATCCATAAACTCTTCATTCTCTTGTAGTGAAGTATTTGTGTGTATGCAGTATGGCCCATAGTGGATTATGAACTCTTAAATGGCCTGCTAAATATGTTTTCACAACCTAACTCCAAGGGTTTCTAGGCCAATATCTTTAATAAAGGAAGCAAATGATAAGTACACTGGGTGATAGTTATGCAACCAAGCCTCTACTTTTGCTAGAGCTCTAACCAGTGGCTATTAGTCTAAGGCTCATTGACTCCCACAAGGTCAATGAGTGATCTTTCACAGTATTCATGAATACGAGGTCTGTCCTTTGCTGTCTACCCATCTGTCACTATCATCTATTTATCTGTCTACTTATGTTAATTGGTCTGGTGAGATGAATGATCTCTGACTTTCATCAGAATCTCAAAAAGACTTAAGAATCATTGCATTCCATCCACATTCATATTGTAGACTTTCCTCCAGTAGTTCCTGACTTTGCCTGAACATTCAGACAGCTTTTAAAATATATAGCTATTGCTTCACGCGTTATTATATCTTTGATGGAGGGTAAAGCATAAGCACAGGTGCTTTTTGAAATTCCCTAGAAGATTCTCATGTGTAAACAAAGTTGATCCTCAATCTTTAGTCACTGGGTATTGGAACTCTCTGAGGCTGGACTGCTACCCTGACCCCTATTCTGTGGAAGTCCTGATCATTCCTACAGGTAGTAATTTTCTAGGGCTTGTTCTTAATTCAGCCCTTAATCCATGACTTTTGTGCCTCAGACTCCAAAATACTCCCTTAGGTCATTTAAAATTTCTGTCACTATACTCAGTGCTCTCTTATCCTTTTAATTCTAGCAGGGAACATGGCACATTTAAAAAATATCATCTGTGTACCTAGAAGGAAGAAACATGAACTGTAGTGTTCAAGGGAACATGTCCCTATATGGACATGTGTAAGCACAAAATGACCTTGGACCCCCCCAAAAAATGACCTTGGAATGGGTAGCTGTAGTGATAATTATATCAGTCCCTCTAGCTTTTTGTCCTTTGGGGTTTGCTTTCCATGATTTGCCAGGAGACCCAGAGTTTGATTGCGCTCTCCCATTCCCCTTATGTTAAGAATCGACAGCATTTGGAACAGAAACAGGTTTCTGAGACATTGTCAGATCTCTTCTGGGGATTTTTTGTGACTAGAGTGTTTATCTCCATTTGCCATTTCCTGTAATTAGGCAGCATATCACACATCGGATTCTTTGAAGGACAATTATTCATTGTGTGTATCATACAGACTCTTTGCTTCTCTGCCTTTCTGAGGCAACCTCTTTGGACATTTCACTCCCTATTAGCAATTCTGCCGAAGTGTGATATGTAGAAAAAGCAGAAAAAGAGACTTAAATCTAAGTGTTGTTGTTTTCTCACATCTTTGCTCAGGATCAGGAAGGTGAAGAAGTCAGATTTCATAGCTCAGGTTTGTTTTACAATCCCTGGTGGATGTCTATTCAAGACATTCCAGTCCAAAATATACAGATATTTTGAAAGGTTAGCTCACTTCTTAAATGTCTTCTTAAACTATTTTTTTCTTCATTTACTGAAAGTGGCAGGTGATTTTAACTTCTACTTTTAGTTCCCCTGAATAATTCTTCTGATGCTAAGCATCCCAATACCAGTGACAGCTTGTATGTGGCCAGGATGAACTGACCAACATAAAAAAACTCCCAGAGAGAAAAAGCAGGACATTTCAAGGTCCCACATATTAGGAGGAAGAATCACACAAGCAGAGGCTGACAAGTGAGTGGCTAATGGAAAATGTGACCAAAAATATGTCTGACCAGAGAAAGTCACAGAGCTAGTAGAAGTTCCTGTATTTATGAGGTGAGTTGCTAGTTCTGATAGAGCACCCACAGGGTGCCAAGTGTTGGGAAATCAGCCTCAGTGGGATATGTAATCATGAAAGAACAGCATGACAGGAACAATGACTAGCAGCCTTTATAATCAGTGTGGACCAAAGTCATGGGGAGAGTGGATCCTGCATCATTATGAAATAAACAGATCCTAGAGGCAAAATTATTAATATTTAGGAAACTAGAGCTCATTGGTGAAGCATCTCATTGGTGAAGCATGTTGGCCTTTCCATCACTCTTTCTTCTGGGGACATTAACTTATACTGCTAAGGCTTTAGGGGAGAACTATGGGATAGCAATATAAGATGTGGGCTTAAGATTCAGTCAAAGATTCAATTCTGCCACCTATTAGCTATGTGATTTTGATATTTTTTAAACTTCTATAAGTCTGGCACAAATAAGTATTGATCTCTATTAACTCCCATTAATAATAATAACATTGTTATTATTATAGCAATCATCAATATATATTCAGCATACAGTGTTATCCTAGGCACTGAGTTTGCCAATGGACCTAGCTCCTGAAATCTGAGAATAGCCTAGCCAAGTGAGAAGACTAAGTTTTCATGACATAAAGACCTTAACTCTAGTCTGAGCCCTACTGATTGTCCTTTTATGACTTGGGAAAAGTTATCTTTGCCATTTTATTTTATTTTTTATTAAAAAAAGGATTTTTAGAATTTATTTATTTATTTAGAGAGAGCACATGAGCAGGGGGAAGGGTAGAGGGAAAGGGACAGAGGAAATCCTCAAGCAGACTCCACACTGACTGTAGAGCCTGACATGGGGCTCAATCCCAGAACCCTAAGATCATGACCTGAGCCGAGATCAAGAGTTGGATGCTTAACTAACTGTGCCACCCAGGCACCCCATATCTTTCCATTTTAAACTGCAGTTTCCTCATTTTAAAAATGGAAGTAATAATGGCTACCTAAAAGTTTTATAAGAATGAAATAACGGTATCACATGCTGCATTGTTAGTAAATGTCTGGTGTGTAATGGGTTCAGAGAGTAATCATAGCTCTTTCCACCCCCTGCCATCCCCCAGCCACTGAATGACAAGGTTTATATTGACAGTGGCAAGGCACAGTCTGACCCAAGCATAAGCATTGAGCAAATGCACAGATTAAGATTGAATGCACATGCTTGGTCAGGTAGTGGAATTAGAGTGGAACAGTGAGTGATGAAACCAGCATTGAAGTTGACACCATGGACACGGAAGGTTCAAGAAACATTCTCTACAGTAGGAAAGATTATTTTAACCAACATCGTAGGAAAGCATAGGGGAAGGTTAATTTCTGTAGGCTTCCAGAGACCTTACAAAGGGCTAAGAGCTAATCATCTTGTGAATATACTTGGTCTGGGATGTTCATAAGATATAGCTATTTTATAATACTTAGTACTAAAAGCCTGTGCAGAGGTCCAATGGATGGAAAAGACATTTTATTGCTGTTGTTCTAAATATAACCATCAGAAAATTAATAGGTTGGCTCTCTTAAGTTGACCTTTTCATAAAAGTGTATATCTTGTTTATTTAAGTAGCATCTGCTGTCTTCGTTATAGTTAGTGCTAGGAAATGGCATTGATTGAGAATTGAAATGAACTCACCAAGAAACTCTGTATTTGTATTTGCTTTTTCCTCAAGATTAATTTTTAAAATCAACATCTCTTTTTCTGATGGGCCGACAGTCTCTAACAAGAACAGTTAAATAAACAAATCATTAGGCTGAGAACAGACGTGCCACCACAGGTCCAATCGCCCAATTTAACTGATCACTGATGGATCTTAGTCATGACATATGACTTCCAATTTTCCAGAAAGCAAAATGTCTGCACTGTTTTGTCAATTATTGTAAAGAGTGGCAGCTTACAAATATGTTAAATCAAAAAAAAGAAAGAAAAAGTTGTAACATGTCACTGGCGCTTGTTTTCTGAGATCTGTTCTCTTTTCTTTGTCAATAACGTATTTCTGTTGGGTTATATAAATACAGCATGTTGCTGTAATCAGTATCTGCTCTGTATGAACATGCTTTTAGGAGCAGGCAGTGGCTGTAATACTCGTTATTCAAACCTCCAATTTTTCTTCTATTGAATAACAGCTTTTATTTGTAGCCTTAGTGTTGATTCCATTCCAACCTCTTTTCTCAAGATGGAGGAGGATGAGCCCCTAGGGTCCTTCTACTGCTTTGCTAGCTAGGAATTATTTTCTAGTAATGTAAGCAGGAGGTGCTTTTTCTCCAGGGTGAAGCATTAAATCCCAACACATGCCTTCCTGGGGCCTTAACCGAGTTCGGAGTGCTCTTGCTGAATCAATTTTGGGCAGGGAATCAGCTTTCTCTGTATTTAGCAGATGTGCCTGGCACATGACAGGGAAAATCAGATTTTCCAAGGGTGTTGGCAATATTATTCTGCAAACCTTAGTTAAGAGGTATGATAGAGGTGAGATAAAGGGCCTCAATTTATTTCTTAGACAAACTGTCTAAAGGAGAAATAGGTTTGGAATGTAGGAGGCAATTGTCCCCTCTTGGCTGCTTTGCTAATTTAAACAAAAAAATGGCCTTACCAAAATACTTTTATAATGGAGGCAATACTCAAGAATGATCAAATAGTATCTCCCATCTACTCATGATGGAAAAATAAAAATATTAAACTCTGTCCTGTTATGGAGTATATTTTAGAAAAACACCTCCCTTTCTGAGTAAGGGCCAAAGCTAACTTGTAGGGTGTTTTGTAAAATGTATCAACAGGTGTGAGAAGTTGATGTTGGACTTCCTGGGTATGGATTGTACACTTAATCTATAAATAATCAGGAGAATGATAATAGCTATTATTCTTCAAATAGTTGCTGTATGTCAGTTTCTGGCTAAGCCATTGGCATATGTAACTCAGTTATTCCTGCCAGCTACACTATGAAGTAGGTGTAACCCCTTTATTCTAGGTGATGAATGTAATGATTCAGGTAACTTGCAGAAGGTCCTACAGTTAAAAAAAAAAAGTGATAGAGACAATGATTGAATCCAAATCTGATGCCAAATTTTGTACTCTAAGCCTATGATGGCTACATTTATGAGTCAGCTTGCCTGACCTAGAGGATGCTCAGGTAGCTGGTGGGAGTTGACTGGGGCAGCTTAGCTGGAATAAGTGTGACTCTCATCTTCCTCTTGGGACAAGCAAGGAAGCAGAACAATAACTGGGTTCCAAGAAAGTAAGCCCCATCATGTAAGTAGTTTCTAAGCCTTTGCACAAGTGGTGTCCATTTCTTCAGTCAAATAAATCACATGACCAAACTCAAAGTCAGAAGTAAGGAAATATATTGCATCTTTACAGTAGAAATGATTGCAAAGTCACTGAAAGAGGTCATGGCTTCAAGGATGGTGAAGAATTGGAGCCATTAATGCAACCCACCATGAATATAAACATATTTTAAATGACATAGGCAAATTACCCAATTTTCCCTATAAAGGGATGTAAAATTGATGCCCTAGAAGATGAACCATATTTATTTTATCAATCTCATCTCCAATATGTGGCTAATAATGATATCATTGGGAGAAGTACATTGCTAAGCCCAGAGCCTGACAGTAGTAGCCCTTTGATAAATGTTAACTGTTATCAATATTATTACTTCTGGGATTAGATTGAAATATATACCCTCATAATACTTCCCCCTGCTTTTCAAAATTGAACTATCATTAATCTACGCTCTAGGAATTAGCCCTGGCTTTTGAAACAAATCTGATCAGCTTCCCAGATTATGCCATATTTATGCCTCCTAGCACATCATCACATATGTCAGTTTGAGAAGTTCAAACTCTTGCTTTGAGAATCAAGATTATAGGAATTTTTATACCAGATTTCTGGAGGAAGTGTCAATTGTTTTATCTTTTCCAGTTCTCCCCTCTAAGCCTGCCTTTTTGGAAATAGGCATATTCAGAGGTCCCCGAAACTGACTTTCCCCTGTAGTCAAACAAACAGATGCATTTCTCTGTCTTTCCTTGATGAAAGGGGGCCACTTCCAAATACAGTTGTCCTTACCCACATTACATTTATTAATTGGAAATAAAAATTAACTTGGATATAAATTCATTGTAAGTAGATCGATATTTTCCTCTGCTCCCTGCTGCAATTTCCTTACTCAGAATTGTAACACATTTACTACATTCAGCACCTAGGCCTTCAGTGGGTATATTCTGTAAATCAATGCCTCATAATATAATTCAAACTAATCCCATAATTGAATCTAATTAAGAACAGCTTCAGATAATTATTATAGAATTATCGAAAGTAGAGATTGAAGAGATTTGTTCATTTATCCCATGTACCCCTGCTGAGACTAGGGTTCCCTGTAGCTTTTCCTTCTAGTGATCTGTCTGGTCTTGTTTTGAAGTCTTAAAGAATTAATCTGTCTGATGTTTTATTTGAGACTCCACTTAGAAGTATAAGAGGTTTCACTGGTTATTTTAACATAATATTTATTGTCAGTAGTACTTGTCTCTCATCATTCTGTTAAGATATGTATTTCATTTTTGGAGTCATAGGACAATCTAGACTACAATACATTCCCAAGAGAGAAAATGAAATTCTTTGAGAAAATGTATGCAGTGACTTAAAATATGATTATATATCGGCTGATTTAATGAAAAGTACAGCCAGATCCAGTACTCACAGAAAACTTGATTTTTCCTTCTCTTGGCTCTGTTTTTCTCTGATCAGTTTCCATTTCTGGTAGATGGTCCCAAAGAAGTGGCAAAGGTCAACCTTGATTGCGCCAGGCTTTCATATGAGATCCATTCTTTGCCAATGTCTATATCAGTCCCCCTCAAAGTTTGGTGATTGGCTCTGGGTTAGATGCCTACCCTTGACCAATTCTATCCCAACTTAGATGGGATATTCTGATTGATTAGCCTATGTCACATATCTACCACCATGGTAGGAATGATAGGACCCCTTGATCAATAAGGTTTGTAGAACCATAACGAAAAGAAGAAAGGATTAGTTCCCATAAGTAATGGACTTAGGGGCACAAAAATAAAATATATAGGTATTTTCCACTTATCTTAATTTTATTCTATTTGAATGGATTGCAACTTCTTCTATCTTATTTCCTTAGGAGTTAAACTATAAGGGTGCCCTCCTCTGCTATTTCAGCTATTTGAAGTGTACAATAAAAAGGTTTGCTTTTGCTGAATTCTGAAGACATCTTTGAGAACCAAGTGATTAAACATGCTACCTGTGGAGGGAACACCTTGATATTTCAAGCATCCAAATTAGCCTGATCTGAGAAGGACATAAAGGGAATGTATTAGGGGTAGGGGGAAAGAATGAGGTGAAGAAGGAGGGAATTACATATCCCTTTCCAATTCAGAAATCTTAAAATCAAATGATTTTTTTTTTCTTGAGAGAGAGAGAGAGAAAGAGAAAGGGCAAGCACCAGCATAAGGGACAGAGGGAAAGGGAGAGTCTTTTTTAAACAAAGATTTTACTTATTTATTTATTTGAGAGAGAATGAGAGCACAAGCAGGAAGAAGGGACAGAAGGAGAGGGAGAAGCAGGATCTCCGCTGTGCAGAGAGCCTGATGCAGGGATCGGGCTTGATCCCAGGACCCTGGGATCATGATCTGAGCTGAAGGCAGATGCTTAACTGACTGAGCCACCTAGTTGTCCCAGAGAGAGAGTCTTAAGCAGGCTCCATGCTCAGCATAGAGCCTGACTTGGGGCTTGATCTCATGACCCTGAGATCATGACCTGAGCCAAAATCAAGAGTTGGGTGCTTAACTGACTGAGCCATCCAGGTGCCCATAAATGATTTTCTTAATAAGAGAATGATTCCTTAGATCCAGCTAAAATGTTGGGATACCTACCAATCTTAAAATATCATTCCCTCATGAATTCTTTTTCCTGAAGAAAGCTAAATTCTAATCAAAAGTTGTGTCTGCAGTCAAATAACACAGTCTCTTCAATAAATGGTGCTGGGAAAATTGGACATCCACATGCAGAAGAATGAAACTAGACCACTCTCTTGCACCATACACAAAGATAAACTCAAAATGGATGAAAGATCTAAATGTGAGACAAGATTCCATCAAAATCCTAGAGGAGAACACAGGCAACACCCTTTTGGAACTTGGCCACAGTAACTTCTTGCAAGATTCATCCATGAAGGCAAGAGAAACAAAAGCAAAAATGAACTATTGGGACTTCATCAAGATAAGAAGCTTTTGCACAGCAAAGGATACAGTCAACAAAACTAAAAGACAACCTACAGAATGGGAGAAGATATTTGCAAATGACATATCAGATAAAGGGCTAGTTTCCAAGATCTATAAAGAACTTATTAAACTCAACAGCAAAGAAACAAACAATCCAATCATGAAATGGGCATGACAGAAAAGACATGAACAGAAATCTCACAGTGGAAGACATCGACATGGCCAACAAGCACATGAGAAAATGCTCTGCATCACTTGCCATCAGGGAAATACAAATCAAAACCACAATGAGATACCACCTCACACCAGTGAGAATGGGGAAAATTAACAAAGCAGGAAACCACAAATGTTGGAGAGGATGTGGAGAAAGGGGAACCCTCTTGCACTGTTGGTGGGAATGTGAACTGGTGCAGCCACTCTGGAAAACTATGTGGAGGTTCCTCAAAGAGTTAAAAATAGATCTGCCCTACGACCCAGCAATTGCACTGCTGGGGATTTACCCCAAAGATACAGATGCAGTGAAACGCCGGGACACCTGCACCCCGATGTTTATAGCAGCAATGCCCACAATAGCCAAACTGTGGAAGGAGCCTCAGTGTCCATCAAAAGATGAATGGATAAAGAAGATGTGGTCTATGTATACAATGGAATATTCCTCAGCCATTAGAAATGACAAATACCCACCATTTGCTTCCACGTGGATGGAACTGGATGGTATTATGCTGAGTGAAATAAGTCAATCGGAGAAGGACAAACACTATATGGTCTCATTCATTTGGGGAATATAAAAAATAGTGAAAGGGAATAGGAGAGAGGAAGGGGAGAGGAGAAAAATGAGTGGAAAATATCAGAAAGGGAGACAGAACATGAGAGACTCTGAACTCTGGGAAACGAACTAGGGGTGGTGGAAGGGGAGGTGGGTGGGGGGTGGGGGTGACTGGGTGACAGTCACTGAGGTGGGCACTTGACGGGATGAGCACTGGGTGTTATTCTGTATGTTGGCAAATTGAACACCAATAAAAAATAAATTTATTAAAAATGTCAGGAAGCAAAAAAAAAAAAGTTGTGTCTGACTTCTGTTGGCAGGTCTGACCTTGTGGGTGGAGGAAGTTGTAGGGTAGGTTCAGTCATGGCAACCTAAGTAAAATGTTCACTTTTTGCAGATGACATGATACTATATATAGAAAACCCTAAAGACTCCACTAAAAAAGTGCTATAAGTGATGAATTAATCATGGATTGGAAGAAGAAGTATCACTAAAATGTCCAAACTACCCAAAGCAATTTACAGATATAGTGCAATCCTTATCAAAATACCAATGGCATTTTCCAGAGAACTAGAACAAACAATCCTGAATTTGTGTGTGAAATCACAAAAGACACCAAATAGCTAAAGGAATTTTGATAAAGAGAAACAAAACTAGAGTTATCACAATTCTATGATTTTTCAATTTATATTACAAAGCTGTAGTAATCAAAACAGTATGGTACTGGAACAAAAATAGATACATAGATCAATAGAGTAGAATAGAAAACCCAGAAATAAACCCACAATTATACGGTCAATTAATCTTCAACAAAGGAGGAAAAAGCATTGTGATGGGAAAAAGAGTTTCTTCAACAAATGGTGCCAGAAAAACTGAACATCTGCATGCAAAAGAATAAAACTGCATTACTTTCTTGTACCATACAGAAAAAAAAAACTCAAAATGGATTAAGGATCCAAATGTGAGACCTGAAACCATAGAAATCCTAGGAGAGAGCACAGTCATTAATGTCTCTGACATTGGCTGTAACATCTTTCTAGGTAATGTCTCCTGAGGCAAGGGAAACAAAAGCAAAAATAAACTATTGAGACTACATCAAAAAAAAAAAAAAAAGAAAAAGAAAAAGAAAAAAGCTTCTGCACAGCAAAGTAAACAACCAACAAAACTAAAGACAATCTACCAAATGGGAGAAGATATTTGCAAATGATGTATTCAATAGAGGGTTAGTATCCAAAAAATATAAAGAACTTACATAACTCAACATCAAAAGCCCAAATAATCCAATTAAAAATGGGCAGAAGACTTGAACTTATGTTTGGAAAAATTGTAGTATTGCAAGTGTTTTTAATATACATTGAAAAAATATCTGATAGGAAGCTAATAAATTTAAATGAATAAAAAACAGCCTGGTCTATCAGTGAGTTTGTCTTGTGCATTATTTCCAACATGTGAGGCAAATAAAAATGTAGAGAAGGGCTAGCAGCTAGGAAGAACCTCCATGCAATACCAAAATGTGTGCAGCTTGAGAATAATGGTCAAATCTGAAAGAGTGATTGAAGTCACTAAGATTTTTCAAAGGCTTTGTTTGAAAATCGGAGATTGGCATTAAAGAATGAGACTTCTCCCAGAAAGACTAGTTATCTGGCTCCTGGGCTAGCATCTACTCAAGTGGTTATTCAAAGTTTAATGATTATTACTATTATTTAAAATAGCACAGGTTAGGTCTATTAAAAATGATGGAATTGTGTCACTCTTTGGTATATTACAAAACTACCTTCCAACTCCAATCCATAACCACTTATCTAAAGAGGTGAAGTATCTTAGTATCAGATGATTTCGACTGTTGGAATTAACCGTAAGTAATTTATACTTGGTTGCATCATAATTTGTACAACAAAATATCTTTAAAAAGGAGTATCTTTAAAATCTTGGACAATGATTTTTATTACCTTCTCAGGCCCTTCCACCTTATCCCTCCTATACCCTGAAATCTCTTATATACATCCAGCATTCACGGGTTCCTGGGATTTGCTAACCTATCCATAAACTCTAGAAGAATATTTAGAGCATATGGAGCATGTTTCTCTTCCAGTTAGTTACCAAGCATAATTAGCACCTTAGGCTAGGGATAAATTTTATATCTTGCTTAATGAATCAACAAGTAATGACGTCATCCTAATATAGTATATGTTCCTTATCTTCCTTTCCATCTATATCGCTAGAAACTTTCAGAGCTAGCACTCCAGCTATATAGGATTTAGGCTGTTTGCTTTCCAAATAAATTACACAATACCAGGATTTCCTAACTTGATGATACCTTAGACTTCACTTGATCCATTTAGCTAATGGAAAAGACCCTAATAATAGGGTACGTGAGAGAATCCTGTTCTTGGCATCTGGAGAAATCTCTACTTACTGTGCCAGATGTATTCATGAGGTCAGGGCCAATGACAGAAGATGCTCCTTACCTGCCTGTGCTCTTATGTGATGAGGATTGGGGGATGGGTAGAAGAAGAATAGAAGGCGTACTGGATTAGTAATACACATAGACTGTCCTTTCAGGATGATGCTTACACCTGAAAAAACAAGAACATAAGTGCAAGTCTGGTCTCTCTATTATTACTTAACTATTTAGCACTTGATGTGTCTGGGGATCATCGTAGTAATTACTCTCTTCTCCTTGAGGTGGGTAGAGAGTAACAAATATAAAACTGCCCCCAACTACCATCCATCTCCCTTAAACCAAGATTATCATACTACTCTTTGCAAGGAGTCTTATCTTTCCTGGGCTAATCCTTATATTCTTCTAATCTTTTTAAACTTAATTTTTTAAAAAAGATTTTATTTATTTATTCATGAGAGATGAGAGACACACACAGAGAGAGGCATAGACACAGGCAGAGGGAGAAGCAGGCTTCCTTTGGGGAGCCTGATGTGGGACTTGATCCCGGATCCTGGGATCATGCCCTGAGCCAAAGGAAGACGCTCAACCACTGAGCCACCCAGGTGTCCCTAAACTTTATTTTTGTCCGAGCTATGTAGGCACATAGTTTAAAAAATCAAAATTTTCACAAGCATTATAATTTAAAACAAAACTAAACAGCCATCATCTGCCTAATTCTTTGCCCTTTCCTGCTTCCCAGAAACAGTCACTTTTTGTTTATTTTAGTATTTACTAAAATATCCAAGATATCTTGGAGTAACAAGATTATTTTACCACTTTTTGATTTGGGAAGGTTTTGGTGTTAATGATTATAGTTTTATGGAAGCTGAGAACTTCGCTCTTTTTTACCATCTCTTCTTTATTTGTGCCCCATTTTTCTGAAATTGCCATAATTATGATTAAACTGGCATTTAGTACTTACTTTAGTAGGACAGTGTAAACACTATGCACAGCTCAACTTTGTAGTATGTGAAAATTACTTTTACTTTCTCGCATTTATTTTGTTTACCTGGAGTTAAAAATTGTATTCTGTTTGCTTAGTTTTTTGTACGTACTTATGAATTCATTATCAAACTCATGAGTCATCTAGAATCTTCTCTCAGTATATGCAGACACGTCAGACATCTTGTCAATTTCATCTCCTTGGAAACATCTTTATCATAGTTTTCTGCCCAATTCCTAAATGGAATCTGGTCTTTATGTTCCACAGCTGTCACTTGGGGGTTGCCCTTTACCATTGACCTGGGGACTCCTTTGCCTTTCTCTTGAGTTTGATCTGATCCTTAGATCACACCTTTTCCTTTTTCTTGGCCTAGTGCCTTGTTTTCATGGGGCACATTCTCTAGCAGCCTCCTCATAAAGGGTACTGAAGAGACTTTCTGAGATCTTGCATGTATGCTGTATCGTCTGTCCTTCTACAATTGTGGGGGCATGGATCTATTCTGGTTCTCAGTGCTGCTGTTGAGGACTCCAAAGCCATTCTGAATTATTGTGTTCCATAAAAGACAGGTGCTTAGTCTCCGATGGTCTTTCATATCTTTTCTTTATCCCTAGTGTTGTTAAATTTCACAGTAATGCATTTACACGGTGGGCTTTTCTTCACCTATTGTTCTGAATGCTTAGTGCATCCTTTAATCTAAAAATTCATAGACTTTAAACATTTGGGGATAATTTCTTTGATCATCTTCTCCCTTTATTTTGTCTGTTCTCTCTTTCTATATTTCCTATGATTTAGAAGTGGAACCTCCTGAATTAATTCTTTAACTTTCTTTTTTCTAAGTCTCTTATTTGGTACCCTTTTTCTTTCTTTCTTTGCTCTACTTTTTGTGTAATTATCTTGTTTTTCAGCTTTATTGAGGTATAACTGACAAAATTGTAAAATATTGGAAGTATACAAGGTACTGACTTGATGCATGAACACAAGTATTTCATCACCTCACGTTTACGTTTTTTGTTTTTTGTTTTTTTTTTTTGGTGAAAACATTTATGTTCTATTCTTTTAGAAAGTTTCAATTATGTAGTGGAGTATTCTCAAATGCAGTCACCATGTACTACATAACTTTTTTCTATCATCCTTTACATTGAAGTATTCTTTGGTTTGATTTTTTATTGTTGTTAGTTTTACTTTCTACCACAATTGTTTGCAATTTATATGAGGTCTTTATTATTCATTAGAATTCTTTTTTATTAACCTTGCTCTTGGTTCTTACTCTTTTTCCTTTTGCCTCTTTTGAAGTTTTCACTGTCATTCTCAGTATTAGTTTCTTTAAGACAGTCTTTCTAATTTAAAAAAGTATATATTTCCTGAGATGTCTGACTATCCTTAGCCATCTGTTCATACTTTAAAATGACATTGTTTAAAAGCTAATTGGTTTTATTGCGACGATGTCAATTTTCTGGTTTTGATAACTCACTACAGTTATTTAATAGTGTTAGCCACTGGGGGAGCTGGGTGATGGGTACATAGGACTTCTCTATGCTGTATTTTGCAACTCTATTAAGTTTACAGTTTAACACTGGGCTACACAGATGCACAAATCTCCTGCAACTTGGCCAGAGCCCTGGCTATTGAGGAAACTGTGTTATACATCTGATAGAGATATTCACATAATCTCTCCACTTCTGGTATGGTCCCCTTACTCTGACCTATGCCTAAGGTATCCCATTTGAAGGCTCTTTATATGTGCTTTCTGAAGAATGAACCTCCTGTTTTCTCTTGAAGTGGGAGGGGGCTAGTTGCCTGGCTATATGGAATGGGTAGAGGGGTGTGACCTGCAGATCTAATTGTTTCAGTTATTCCCTTTTATTTTTAGTGTTATCCAGGACATCAATTCTTAAAGAGCCTCTTGCCTCCAATTCCTAACACTATCATGAATTTTGTCTGCTTCTTGGCTTTATTCACTACTAAGTCAATTACCATTCATCTATCGGTTTTTGTTATTTTGTTGATGCTGGACTTTATTTTGTTGTTTTTCTTCAAATTTTTATGGGCTTTTGTAATTTTTTTTAAAAGTCTCCTACTTTTATGTTAGTGAGGTTTCCTGGAGGAAATCGAATAAATGCTATCTGCCAAGCTAATCTTAAAGTAAAAGTCTACCGAAGCCAAAAGCTTAAGCAGGGTTTCATGAGCTATACAACAATAAGAAATGGATAGCAAGGGTTATACACTAAAGAACTGTCCTCACTGTGTGAATCCAGACCAGAATTTCAGACAAAGGCAGTTAACTTCTGCAGAGGAAGGTTTTCCTTCATTAAAACAACAAACAAACAAAAATCTTGATCCTACCTTTTATAATAAACAATAGCCTATCTCAAAGAGCTCAATCTTGTCAAACAGCAGTTTATGACAAATACAAACTAAGAGAATTCAGCTCAGAAATGTTAATATCTGGTCTGTATAATTACTGTGGTGCAATGGTAGATATCTCTGCTTTCACATATTTGTTCAACAAATATTCATTGAGCTCCTGATATGTGTTTAAGATATCTTCGCACTAAAGTTAAAACTTAACTACAACACATAACCACTGCTGTTGCCTAAAAGAAATATGAAGGGGAAAATGGCAGAACTCATAATATTAACGATTACAATCTCCTTTAAAGCACTAAAGAATGTTAAATTAGGAAAAGACCATGCATATTATGTAATCTTAATTTCCTCACCAAATGTATGAAGAATTATTATAAATAACAATAGTCATGATCCCCTCTTCTATCTGTTAAGTGTAATTATATTCCAGTGTCCAAATAGTGGCAATTTATGATTTAAATAGCCACTCTAGGGCAATAAAGAGTTCATTAAATATACATATATATGTGTATATATATATATATATATATATATATATATAAAATGCATGTATGTATGTGTGTATGGTACCAAATTAGTATGTAAATTATATACCAAATAATTGTCATGCCCTTATTTATTTTTTTTAAAGATTTTATTTATTTATTCATGAGGGACACAGAGAGAGAGGCAGAGACATAGGCAGAGGGAGAAGCAGGTTCCCTGCAGGGAACCCAATGGGGAACTTGAACCCCGGAATCACAACCTGAGCCAAAGGCAGACGCTCAACCACTGAGACACCCAGATGCCCCTGTCATGCCCTTATTTCTTCATTGTTGCAAAGTAGCTAGTTCAATTCAAAGTTCCTGATTTTTTAAAAAAAGGAATTTGAAGTCCCCTGGTATTAAGACAGACTTCTAAAGTATTTGCAAAATCCTTTTACTTGCTGGGTGAATTTTGATACTTCACATGAAATGAAAATTCACAAAGTGCAATAAGGCACTTCAGTGTTTGGCACTATGCAGGGTATTCCTCAGTCACTTTCATAAATATCATTTGCCTATAGCTTAGAAAACTTCACTCAACTACCAGAAACTTCTTCCTATATCTTAGAGAAAATTTAAGTCTTCCTTATTTACATAATTGGAAATAGCCCAATAGTCAAGAACACAGACTCTGGAGCTAGATTATCTGAGTTCAAATTGTGGCTCTACCATTTACTGACTCTGTAATTGTGACCAACAAGCCCCTTATATTCTCTATGCCTCAGTTTCTCCATCTGTAAAATAGGAACAGTGGTAGCATGATTAGTGTAAGATTATCTGTATGAAGCACTTTGAACTATATTTGGCCCTTAGCATTATCATTATTGCCTGAAATATAACATACAGGGAAAAAAATTAACTGGAATTAATCTTTCAGAAAGATTATTCAGGTCCTTTACTCTGCAACATACGTTTCTCTTTCCTTCAGTTGTTAAAATTTATTTCCTAGTGAAAATATGGAGCCTCTTACAATCTCTTTCTTATTTCCTTAATACTTTATCAATTTCTTATACTTTTACAGAGCTTTGATGGTTTGCAAGCCAGTTTCCCACTTTTTTTCAGCCATCAGGTCAATGCCATGATTATAATTATTTCATTTTCAAGATAAACAAATAGATTTGGATGGTGGGTGACTTGTTCAAGGTCCACACTTAAATCCAGGTCTTATAATCACAAGTCCTGTGCTCTTCTCATTATATCAAATGGCTTCTTTATAAACAACAAGAGATGAGAAATTATCAATGTCAATTTCTACATATTTACTTTTAATAAAGTGACTTTGGATCCTTGTTTTGGAAGGATATGCTCATAGCAATGACTTCATGTATAAGGAGGTAGCTAAAAAGAAGAATTCACCCAGGGCAATTTTACACTGTGGAAATCAGAGGCTACAGCTCTTGGCAGCAGCTCTTTCTTTGGGTGATTCAATCTCCTAAAATTCTGGTGAGCCAAAAGCATTGCTTAAGAAGGGAACAACTAAGTCTCTAGCTGCCAATCCCAACATTATTCAGAGTGAGATGTCAAGATGTGTATAGTTTTAAAATGTATGCCCATGCTTATTTTATAAACTTCAAGTACAAATTTCAGAGAGGGATAGTATATTTTTTAAAAGTTTGTAAACACTTGAAGGACCTGAAAGACCAGATTAGTATTGAAAGTATTGGCTTATAAGCATAGAAGTGTGGCAACACCTGATTCCATCATCTTTATCTGTTTTGTAATTTCCCATCCTTACCCCTGGTAAGGCAAAGCACATCAAAGTGAACCATTGAGATATGATCAGTATTAGTGAAGACTGGGCTTTTGTCCAGTAGGTGCTGAGATATGTCCAGTATCAACCTGCCACACAAGAGGAAGAGTCTCACCAACCTTGACCAAAAGAGAAGGAAGCAAGAGGAACTGGGGTAACACAGTATCCAAAGGAAGCAGAGAAGCAGAAGGAGGAAGAGATGCAAGAACAGAACCCAGACACAATGTTGGAGAGCAAATCTATGATCAAAGTTGATCGATGGCAACTGCAAGGAAACATTTTCTGTCCATTTTAGCACTTCCAGTGTATTCATAAGTGGCTACTATGAAGATTGTTTTTTCCTTCCTTGGAGAAGGTGCCACTCCACCATGGCTCCAGACACTATGGGGCCAAACACAGGACAACATAGGCATGATTATTCCTGAGCATGAGATGAAAATTGTAAATAGAATGAACTTCTCAAGAGGCTGAAAAACTGTGCAATCAATGCACTAAATTTTCTCCTTTTTCGAAGCATAAATGAGCCAACAAGTCAACTCCCTATCAAAGAAAACCCTGCTTGAAGATAGGACATCAGAACATCAACAAGATAATACTGCTAAGAACTTTCTGAACCCCTGGATTCTTTGTGCAATGAAAACCTTCCACAGTATCTAGAGCATTAAAACATTGAAAACACAGTTGAATGAATTGTTTCATTCTTCAATACCTAACACTTCTGCATAATGAGATCCTCACTCGTGTATCTTCTGCTTCAAATATTTTATTTTAACTATAAATGGTACATTAAAAAAAGACCTTAAAAGCTAGCAGACATGTTTTGTTTTTGTTCCTTTTGCATTGTCTCAGCCTATAAATCATTGTGACTATTAAAATATAAACACCATGCACAAGTCTAAAGTTCAGGTGCAGACTCTGTCCAATCATGAAGTGTGACCAGAAAGACTTGAGGCTGAGTTGTGGCCCTGGGCGTCCTCAGCTCAACCTCTACTTGATGGAGGAGCTACCTCACTTGAATGTGAAGGCTTAACTCAGCTCCAAGGGAAGTTGCTGCAAAGCTAGAATGGAACACCTCCTTCACTTGAGCAGTTCATGTGTTCAGGGATAGTTTGGGGAAAACAACTCCTTATTTGGAGCCATTTAATTTTCTTTGTCTTCTCCTTTCCTCGGGACCTCAGGTGACACCCTACCGGAGGCTAGGGGCCATCTAGAATTGCCCACTGATATGTGCCCCCCCAGGAAGCCCACCCACGGCCCAAGGTACCCAGCTTTCCACCTTTAATGCAGACCAGCACTTGGGCATCTCATGTTGGCCTTGTTTTAAGAAGTAGCTCTGCCTTTTTCCAGGTAACACATTTCCCAAGCCTGAAGTGGCACAAGCAAACCCAATTTCTGAAAGCTCAATTTCTGGGCATAAAGATAGTGTGAAATAAAATGCAACTCCTAACTGGGAAACGAAGGGTTGTGGAAGGGGAGGTGGGTCGGGGGATGGGGTAACTGGGTGACAGGCAATAAGGAGGGCACCTGATAGGATGAACACTGGGTGTATGTTATACTATATGTTGGCAAATTGAATTTTAATTAAAAAATAAAAATTAAAAATAAAAATAAAAATAAAAATAAATGTGGTATATGATTTTTTATGAAAACCCAGGACCAAGAATAGAGAAAAGAGCAGTAGGGGAAATCTCTGCTCTTCCTATCAGTCATCACTACCCCTTCCACCTGGGGTCCTTTACCAGAGCTGCTTTTATAGCAATGCAATTGGTAGATTCATCTTTTATTTCTACAAGTACAAGGTTGTGGGGAGTGAAAGAAAAGACTCCCGTATAACTGCTCATAAAATGCATGTTTGAGTATTTTCATGCCCGGACCAGATGGGGATGTGAGACACAGGTTAAGGGCGCCCTGGACTTGGTCTTAGTAATACTTTTCTTCTTGGCATGGACATTCTAACCAGGTAGCGAATGTTTTTGGGTAATTAGATGCATTGACCCGTTTCTAGAAAGTGAAAGGTAAATCAGTACCTTGTGTGATTGTGGGAGGGCAGGATCCAGCTGGATAGAGAGGAGTGATGGAGAAGCCCCACCCTTTGTGGTGGGCTGGCACATCTCAGAGGGGCTCATTCTTTGAGCTGGGATGGCATCCAGCATCAGTGATGGGTGGTTTCAAACAGGCTCGCTCTAATATGCAGATCCAATGAACCAGAGAGAAAGGCCCACATCAGGCAGCTGCATCCCCCACGTTATCAATCAGCTGCAGTTTCTACCTCACAGCATCTGCTATGTGGGATTTGGATGCAAGTACAACTACATGCTAGGCAGCTGCAGAGTTTAAATAATCATTGCCCCTGACTTAGGAAGGTCATACCATTCCATGGTGTTAGATGTCAGTGTTGTAGACTCTTGTGGCAATCCACGCAGAATGGATGCTGGGCCCAATTTCTTTGTCTTAGTGAATCTGATTTTCTCTGTTTTTCAAGAAGCAGCACAGAGTGAAGTCAGTGAGAAGCCAAAGGGAGTTGCTGCTGTGCTCAGTCAGATTTAAATGGAACTGATTAGCTTCACTTATACCCCAGAGATTCCTGGAACCTGGATCAGGCTGTTCGTGCCCCAACGGCACCTAGGACCAGGAGGTGGCTGAATCAGAAGAGCAGCATTACATGCAGATAAAATTCATACTCTCCCTTTGAATGGAGCAGCCAGAGAGAAGGAGAGAAGAAAGTCAGAAAAGGTAGACACAAACTGCTCTTGTTGGCAACTGCCTTGGTGTCTAGAGGAAGGGGAGGCTGCAAGAGGGCCAGGGAAGGAGAGTCTGGTGAGCACTTGGGCACAACTGCGGGGGCTGACATCACACTTGCCTCTTTCCATATCCAAGCCCCATCATTCCTCATTCATTCACTACATTAGTTGTCAAAAGCAAATTCCTTTTTCTCAAGAACAAAGTGAAAATTGTAGTCATATCTGACCTTAGAGAGCACTTGTGAGGATCAATGGAAATAATGGTTTTGTGGGTTTTTTGTTTGTTTGGGGGGGGGATTTATTTTATTTATTTTTTTGGTTTATTTTATTTTATTTTTATTTTCTAAATAGTGAACATAGTGTTACATTAGTTTCAGGTTACAGTATAATGATTCAACAATTCTGTACGTGACTCAGTGCTCTTCATGATAAGTGCACTTTTTTTTTAAAGATTTTATTTATTTATTCATGAAAGGCAGAGACACAGGCAGAGGGAGAAGCAGGCTCCATGCAGGGAGCCCAATGCGGGACTTGATCTCGGGTCTCCAGGATCAGGCCTTGGGCCAAAGGCGGTGCTAAACTGCTGAGCCACCGGGCTGCCCAATAGGTGCACTCTTAATCCCCATCACCTAGTTCCCCCATCCCTCCACCTACTTCCCCTCTGGTGACCATCTGTTCTATATAGTTAAGAGTCTGTTTTTGGTTGCCTCTTTTTTCCCTTTGTTCATTTGTTTGGTTTCTCAAATTTCACATATGAGTGAAATCATCTGTTTTTCTCTGACTGACTTACTTAATTTAGCATTATACCCTAGATTCCATCCATGTTGTTGCAAATGGCAAGATTTCATTCTTTTCTTATGCCTGAATAATATTCCATCGTATATATACGCCACACCTTCCTTATCCATTCATCTATGGATGGACACTTAGGCTGCTTCCATCATTTGTCTGTTATAAATAATACTGTAATAAACATAGGGATGCATCTATCTTTTCAAATTAGTGTTTTTGTATTCTTCGGGTAAATACCCAGTGGTAAATTACTAGATCATACAATAATTCTATTTTTATTTATTTATTTATTTATTTATTTATTTATTTATTTTTAATAATTCTATTTTTAATCTTTTGAAGCACCTCCATCCTGTTTTCCACAGTGGCTGTACCCATTTGCATTCCCACCAACAGCACACACAGGTTCAAGGAAATAATGTTTTGTAAGTTATTTGTCACCATACCTGGCACATAATGAGCATCAGTAGGTCACCAGTAATGGTGTCACAGCCACTGCCAAGTACATGAAAAGTATCTCTCCTCTCAGGGTCATTGTAACTTTTTTTCTAAGGGCAAAGGAAGGTCCCAAAGGCAGACTGTTACTCCAAGCCATCAACCTTACTGGCAGTGCAAGTAATTATGTCAAAATAAAACGAAGACAACAAAAACTTGAACTAGAAATGGTAGAAGGGGAAAATTTATTTCAAGGATCATGGAATGTCTCAGGGAAATGTAGTTGGGCCTCAGGAATACCTGAAACCAGAAGGTAGGGATGTCACTGCCTTGTGTTGTTGAGCAGGATTCTCTTGCCCTGGTTTTGGGGAATACAGAGTCAGACCTGCAGAAAGTGAAGGGAGTTGCTACTACAACTCAGGCCCTGTCCCTAATTTTTTCTTCTTAGTTTGTTTCATTTTCCCTTTTTGCTGAGGTCGTGGCTGTGCAGCCACGTAGGAGCTTAAGAGAATCTCAGATTCACATGTTACAGCCTAGGTACCCAGAGAGACTAACTTATCTTTGTCAGATCCAGTTACAAACAACAAAGGAAAGACAGTAATTGTCCAGGTAGGGCAAGAAATCCACCTTTAGATTATAACCACGTCTGTGAGAGGCATAGCTTGGGTCAGGTGCGCAGAGCTGGATCAACCACCATGGTCATGGGGGCAGAATCAGGTCAGGTTAACACAGGAGCTCTCATGATGACCATGTAAATGGGAATGAAGGAGACGGTTCCTAGAAAAAGTGGAGTTCTTGGCAGGCAGAGTTTAAGAGAACTCAGCCCAGAGCCCTTCTTGTGCTATAAGGGTGATGTGATGAAAGCTGATTCCTATTTCCATGTCCCTGGATTCCTTGAAACTGTCATGTTAACCTGCTTTATAGAGAGGCAAAATGAACTATCATCAGGGTGAACTTAGGGTTCTTATAATCTTGGAAAGGAGTGAAGGATTGAAGGAACTTTGAAAAAAAAGAAAAAGACATTGCACCACTTTTTTGAAATGACTCATTTGGAGTCATCTGACCCAAGGCAAACAACTTAGGATTTACTTGATCTCTATTTATTGATAAAATGCAGAAGTTGATATATGGGTTTGGATCTTGGCTGTGCTGCAAAATAGTTGTATGACCCAGGGTAGGTTATTAACCTTGGTTTCTTCATGTGTATAAGGAAGATAATGCAATGATACAATCTACGTAGTGTTGGGAGAACTGAGGAAATACATATTTAGCATGCTTAGTAGAGTATAGATGATATAGTACTCAGGAAACATGAGCTACTATTGTTTATACCTCTTAATTTCTCATTTAACTGACTTACAATATACAACCTTAAATTACAGCTATCAGTGTCTTTCTCCTTCTTCAGAGATTATAAACTCCTATCAGGCCTGGGTCACTTCTTATTTGTCTTTATATCCTAGGCCTCCAATAGTGGAACTTCACTAAATATTGACCAAATAAATGTTGACTGGGCTAGATGGCCATCTGTACTCTTTCCACTGTCTCTTGGGGGCACTGCAAACAGGCATTAGACAATGGTAACACAACTGAGCCATATATTGTGAGCTCGCATCTTCCCCAATTTCAGATAAATTGGTTCCATTTATTCCTTCAGTTTATTCATTCAACAACTTTTTATTGAATGTTTACTAATATTCTATAAATGAGCCAATTTCTGCTTCTCTGGTGATGAACAATGAGCTCTTGCCTCCACAGAGTTGATAAGAAATATCCTGTGCTAGTGCCAGGTTTAATGCCCCTGTGTGCAAACCCATCAGCCCTGGATTATAACTTCTGTTTCTTTCTTTATCTGCCTCACTTGTCAGTGACCTTCTTGAGGACAGAAGGCATGTATTTTACTTCTGTGACTAGCTCAGTGATTTTTACATAACAGGGTTCAATAAATGGTGAACCAATGGATGAATGATTTCCTAGAATTATCCTAGAAGACCCTGATAACCTTTGAATAGATTCATCTATATTGAATCTGCATGTCCTTTGAGTGTGATGGGAAAAACAGTGAATTTTACAGGTTGGGCCTTTTGAGCTTTCCATGTTTTGCATGAATGGCTTGAGTGATAGATATGCCCATGGTCTCTGAAGCAAACAAAACAAAGCAAAGCAAAACAAAACTTAACAGTGAGAATAAAATTTGATTTCAAGAAAATGCCCCTTTCTCTAATCTTTCAGCATTCTCTTTTCTTGGAGAAGAGGTATACCTTCTCTCTCCAACCTTAGCTCTTTGCCCTTGAGCTGAAACTTATATTATTAATCATTTGAAACTATTGTTTCCATGGAGATAGCCTAGCAACTTCTAGACTTGGATTTAGCACTGAATAAGCCATACTATTGATAGATATTACATTTTTAACTTCTTGATCCATGAAAGTTAAATATATTTAGTATCTAGTTCATTAACAAGTTCTTTTTCCTCTGATTTCAATAAAAACAAAATAAAGCACCTTATTTTTCTAAAGCCAGGAGTGATTGTGTAAGACTGCCCATGAAGTAATAGTTTCATTATTTGTGATTTGTTTAGTGAACTTATATATAGCCAGGCACCATTCCAACTGTTTTAGAAATATTTAATTCACTTAATCGCCATAACAACCTTATTAGGCGTGTGCTAATATCTACATTCTATATATGAGGAAACTGGGGACATTAAGAGGTTGTATAAATAAGAGAACTGGCAAGTGGGTACATTTATGATACATTTCTATTCCTTGGACATGTGCTGAATCCTCTCACCCTGAAAACCTGCTGCAGGTCCAGTTCTCATTCATTCCCTGCCTACCACCACTCTTTGTATTCCTCTATCCTGCCCCAAGGACATATGCTGTTGTCTGAGACATGTTTTAAAGCTTGCAAATTATTATATGGTTGTAGTTTACCTTAAAATCCTTTGGCATCTATAGACAAGTACATTATCATGCATGTCATAGGCAGTGCAAGCTTCAACTCTAGGGACAATCACTTAATTGAATTGAAAATGCACCTTGCAGGAGTGGTCAGCTAGGAAGGTATCAGAAAGGCCACGGTCAGGGACAGTGCGGACAGCTGCACTGGTATCACTTTGCTGGTGTCCTTCAAAACAAAAAGCTTGGCTAATTGATGTAACAAATGACACACATAATTTTATTCTCAGTGAAAATAGTGCCTTGTCAGTTAACTTGATAAATATTAGAAATGGACATTCATTCATGGAATTATAGGTATTCAATCTATGTAGATTGGCTTAGGTATTTTAGAAATATTTCCTGTCTTTGCTTGAGGAGAACATAAAACTCTAGCAAGCCTGGTAGTGAATGCTGTCTGTCCCACATCCATTTTCCAGCCAGTTCCCGAAGGATTTCTGGTCGGCTGATGCCAACTGTTAAGTAACAGAATCCTGCCTCTGGAGTCTTGTCCTAAATATTTCTGGTGACCCTTCCTGTGAAATGGCGCACAGAGCACTTGCAATGACAGAGAGCTGGGACTTCATTGAGCTTGAGGGACGTGTGTCATCAGCCACATTGGACTTGGTTACTAATGTACATTATTTAGTAAATGTCTCCCTATATGGCAGAATGTACTCTGAGACTTGTTTGCATTAGTAAGTTTTAACCTTGTTGTAGTTAAGATTGTGGGGATGGGCCTAACCCTTACCTACTTCAAATTTCTTTTAAGCCTACTGTAGTCTATCAAAAAAGAAGCTGAGTTGTCCGTGGTGAAATGATCGAAAGTCAGTTCACAACAGGCATAACAGAAAGTAAGAAAGATTTCATCCCTCCTGCTTCCTGGCCTCTCCCTTCCAGATTGGCCTGAGGCCCTTTCCTTAACATATTTTTCTACATGGTGGTGTGTGTGTGTGTGTGTGTGTGTGTGTGTAATGATGGTAGTCATCCTTGTCCCTTCCTTTATAATATAGAAACATCTCTAGGTTTCAAATATTACATTTGTTTTCTTCTTTTGTTCTGCTATTAGATGATTAACCCACAATGAGCTAGCCAAGGCAAATGCTTGAAGTTGGCCAATTGTATCTTCAGAGCTCCAAATGCCTATAAGTGCTCTCATGGCAAGATGCTTAGAGGTGTTCATTCTCTCCCTGTCCCCGACACTTCTCAAGGAAGGGTTCACAATGAGGTGCTCTTGATGGGTAAGAGAACAAAAACAGGAAAACACAGCATGGTTTTCCAGATACCCACACTCAAAAAATGTTTATTGAGCAACCCCTGTCTCTTACGAGGTACATACTAACAGGTGAGCATAGAAAGATTCAAACTCAAAACCTGTCAGAGGGTGACTAGGTATCATTTCTTCACAGCCAATTTTTCCCTCTCTGCTTTTGAATTTACTACTGGTGCATGGTAGCAGAGGCTATTACCCCACCAAAGCCAGCATTTCCTGGGCTAAAGGAAATTCCTAAAGAAGTGCGCATTATATAAATTCTGGGAACAGAATTAGTTCTGTGCTTGAAAACCTGCCTTCTAAATTATCTTCCTTCTAAGTCACTTCTGGGTAAAGTGCAGCAAAAAAAAAAAAAAAAAAAAAAAAAAAAAAAAAAAAAAACCCAAAAACCAAAAACCAAAACAAAAAAACCAGAAGGAGATTTTTTTTAATTCTAATTTTGCTCCCTAAAATCACATATGATATCCCACCTGCAGGGCGCTGCCCCAACAGGCAGAGAACACAATCTGCTATGTTGATGAAGCCATCCTCCCTTAGTCAGGCAGCATGGCCCAGCTGGAGGGTTCTGGCTCCCTACCTGATTGCAGTTAAGTGCTGAATGCAAAGTCTTCTGGGAATTGGCACCTCCTTGAACCTGGCCCATGTTTTGATTACAGAAGCCAAAAATAGGTAAGCAACCGCGGAGCTCCAGGTAGGAGGCACTGCAGACAGAAGGCATCCGCTTTTGCCTTGAGTAGGAGACAGTCTTTAAGAGATGCAAGTTCTAACACCAGCCCCATCACAGCCTGTGATTTAGTATTTATGGGGGATGGGGGTGTGAGAGGCGATTTAGGGAGGAGTACTACATGCCCAGACCTTGCATAGGGGCTTGAAGATTTAAAAACTAAGGAAAACGTTATGAATTCTTCATATATATATAATATATAATGTATATTATATATGTATTATTTCTTGCTATTCAAATGTAAAATATTATTGTAGCAAGAATATGGAGGTGCTCCTTGAAATGAATGCATTATACATGGAATTCTATGCTTACCTCAGTTCCTAGCTTCTATACCTTCTTTCATCAGGCAGGCCAGGTCTTATACCTTGAGAATTCTTTCACTTGATTCTTCCATTTCTCTGTTTGTATAGGGCCTCTTTGTTTTATAGGAGCCATTCCTGGTCCTCTCTTTTTCATCACTGCCTGGGACTAGAAATTAAAAATTCCTCACAGCAGGATGTCCTAAGTGCCTGGCTGTCCTGTCACCACCTCTTCATTCTTCTTTTCCTCTCTTCTTTTTCTTTCCTGTTTTCCTCTGGTCCCTAAAGTAATGGAATAGTGAGAAGACAGCAGAGAATTTGAAGTAGACACCCCAAGAGTGCGGTGATATCTAGCATTTCCTGATGATTAGTAATGCTGAGCACCATTTCATATATCTGTTGGCTAGCTCTATGTCTTTTTGTTTGGAAAAAAATGTTCTCATATTCTCTGTCCATTTTTTAGTTGGATTTTTTGTTTGTTTATTTGTGTGCTTTTGTTCTGTGAAACAGATGCCTACTATTTTAAGGAGCTGTTTTAAATCTTATCCCTTCACCCTAGATTAAGAACATCTCCAAACCTTCATTTTACAGGTGAGAATAAGTCTATGTATAGTTGTCTTCATTCAACTATGAGAACAAAAATACACTTCCAAAAGCCATGCTGATTCTCTGATACTGGCTAGCTTCATGATCCTGGGCAAGTTATCTGACCAATGTATGCCCAAGTTTCAACAACAGGCTCTTGTGATGATTAAATGAGTCAATACATGTAAAGTGATAAAAAAATTTCTTGGCTTACAGTAAGCTTTCAATAACTGTACATTATTAGCACTATTAGTAGTGATAATTGTGTTCACTGAATGCCAAAGAACTTCCAGTAACATGAGGGTCCGAACTCTTTCTGTGCAGCTTTAATAAAAATAAAGACTACTTTTCAAGATCCATCATCTCTATCTACTTCCTATCATCTCATCTCAAAGAGTAAAGTCCTGAGAGATGGCAGGCAAGAGAAACGAGAATGAAAAGTTCATAAGCCTGAAAGTCAGGACAACCAGTTTTTAATGAGTACCTGTCACTAACTAGCTGTGTGACTCTGGATAGCTAATAGGGCCTTTCTGGGTATCTTAATGACTTTCTTACTGTCTTATTAACTATCTCTTGAAGGTAAGTTCTAGCTTTAACACCTCAGGAATCTGTGTTCTGCATCAATGGCTACAGAGTGAGGGGAGGCATTTACAGAGCTCAGAGAGTCTTTCTCTTTCCTAGTACTTCACATTTGGCTGACTTCCTTGAACCTGACACTGGAAAAAGAAACTCAGAACATTTTAATTTATGGCCCAAACAAAAAGTACTCTTAATTAAAATTTAGAAGCCAATTCCATGGACAATGTCTGGAAGTGAGCCCAGAAGAAAAGAAAGATTATGGCATAACCAAATAAGCCTGTAAAAGTTTAAAAAGTGGTTGAAGAGAAATAAATGTGTATCTATGCAAATCAAGATAAGGTAATTTGGGGATAAAAGAGGGTCCATTATAAACTGACTTGGGCATTCAGCCTTGGCTCAGCCAAGTGGTCAAGGAATTATACATAATCAACAAGTTTCTCACTTTTCACTTTACAGGGTTATCTCTGGACAGGAACATATGTCAAAGCACAGAGGAGTGCTTGTCTTTTTAAGAGACTCTTATCAAGGGGAGCTATGAGGAAACTTTTAGGATCATAGATTATTATCTTGATAGGGGCTTCATAGGTATACATGTCAAAACATCAAATTGTACACTTTAAATCATGCAGTTTGTAATATGTCACCTATACCTCAATAAAATTGTTTAAAAAAAATCTACTACAACACTATAATCACCTAATTCTTCTTGATCCTATTCTTATGTTCCATGTGGGGTCTACCTGAGAGGATCAACTCTGGCACACACCTGGAACATCATCAGGTTTCTGGCCAAACTCCATCTCAATAGCACCCTAACTTCATCTCAGATAATAGCAAGAACAGTGGCTTGCACCTTTGCACAAGGTGATCCTTCTTTCCTGTTCTACCCTTCCTCCTCCTGGCCTAGTACAGCATCTTGGTGATTGGATAGGACTCTGCTGGACTAAAGAACCATATTAAAAACAAAAGGACCAACAGTGGAATCAGCTAAAACAATGGACAGACCTTGAGACTAGTAGAAATAATAGAAAAGTGTCAAAGGAAGAGGTATATGTCCAACGAAGCCATGGTGGTTTATCTAAACCTCCACAGCCTCTGTTGGGCATAACTGAGTATGAGAAACCCTATCATGCAGAAGATTGGAAACTCCACTGACAAAGCTCTGCAGAAAGCAGCAGCAAGATAGAGGAACATGATCATTTTATCTTATAGTTATGTAAAACTGAATGTAACTCAGGGTTGGTAGAGATCCTTGTTTAATGATTGCTTGGGAAGACTTGTAAATATGTATTAAGCATATGCTTTTTATTATAATGTGAAAGGAACTAATGAAATAATGCACATGAATGTGGTTTGTAAAGTATAAAGCATGAATAACATGAAGCACTAAACATCTTTAGTACAGCTCAGAAGAACTAATGGTTATGGACGAAACACAAACACATCCTAATGATGCAGGAGGCACAGAAGCAGAATATAGAAATCAAAAGAGGTCTGAATGTCTTTAAATTCAGAAATAAACCCTATAAAGAGAATCACATAAAAAAAGAGCTTCCAAGGGGTAAGATCTACTGACCATCTTCATAAATTCTAAAGCACAAACATTTATTTTGAATTTATATGTGTGTGTATCCATCTATTTATCTGTATATTTATATATGTATGTTGTTGTTTTTATTGTTATATGCCTTACCATTTTGAATTCTATAAAAGGCAGAAATCTGGCTCCATGGTTCAGCCTGAGACTTAAACATCAACCAATAGCAAATCTGAGTACAAAAATAGTTATAGGTTATGTTGGTCAAGTCAGAAGCCACTCTTGCAAAAGGGACTGTGTGATTTGGCTTTAGACCATATTGAAGAATCCCTGTATTAGAGCAGCTCCAACTCATTTTATGCTTCAGTGCATTAAAGATAAATTTAAATTATACTTTTGGCTCCTGTGTTGCCTTTGGGGAACTCTCCTCTTCCACATCTAGTGAATGTGATGATCTAGCGTTTGTTGATGAGGACACCATCTCCTTGACCACAGTGGTTAGTTCAGGTATGTGCACATGACCCAGACTGGGTCAATGAGGACCATACCTGAGAGTTCTTCATATAATTATTGATAATAAGGTGACCTCTTTTCACCGGGGTTGTGAAGGTAGTCAGTCTGAAGCTGCTGGTGCCTACCACAAAAGGAAGAATTTATTTCAGAATGTAGCAAATAGGGGATGCCCGGGTGGCTCAGCGGTTAAGCGCCTGTCTTCAGCCCAGGGTGTAATCCTGGAGTCCTGGGATCGAGTCCCACATCGGGCTCCCCGCATGGAGCCTGCTTCTCTCTCTGCCTGTGTCTCTGCCTCTCTCTCTCTCTCTCTCTGTCTCTCATGAATAAATAAAATCTTAAAAAAAAAAAAAGAATGTAGCAAATATACAGAAAGGAAAACCAGCCTAGAGATGAATAAGCAGCATTTTTATGTCAATGTTTGAGCCTCTGGATCCAATCATTCTTTTTACTTTCTCCAGTTTTATTGAAAAAATAATTAACACACATCACTGTATGAGTTTAAGGTGTACAGCAGGATGGTTTGATTTACATGTGTTGTGAAATGATTATCACAATAAGTTAAGTTAACATCCATCTTCTCATATAGATACAATACAAAGAAAAGAAAGAAATTGTACTTTTGATGAGAACTCCTAGGATTTACTCAGTTAGCAACTTACCTATCTATTGTACAACAGGCTTAGCTATAGTCATTGTGTTGTGTGTCATATCTCTGATACTTATTTATCTTATCACTGGAAGTTTGTGCCTTTTAAATATCTTCCTCTAGTTTCCCTTCCTCCGCCCTCTGCCTCTGGTAACCACAAGTCTGATCTTTGTTTCTGTGAGTTTTAATGGTGTTGTAATAACATTGTATGGTGACAGATGTATGGATCCAATCATTCTTGAAAGCAGTTGCATCACTGCATTTTACAAGTGCGTAATACATAATTTCTGTATTTATGAAATGAATTTGAGCTGGTTTACTTCTCCTTGCAACCAATCAATGTTTACTAATATTATGAGATGGATTTAAAATGCAGGCCTCTCATCAAATTCTCTTCCTACCCAACTAGCAAGGAAAAACTAGCGTTCAATATAATAATATTTACCTTTGGGAATCTTAAAGGTCTTGGCCAAGAATTTAGGTCTGGAAGAGCTTAAAATAGCTCCTCAAAGAGATAAACCTTGTAGAAATTCTGGAGCAATGCATATTCCAATGCCTTCTTCTGGATGGAAGTGAAATAAAGCAATGTATATAGTTTAAGCACTTTTCAGTTCTTTTTATTCAGTCTAGAAAATGAAGTTATTCATTTATGTTGGCCATGTCTATCATATCATATTAAAGGGAGAAAGTTGTTTCTATTTTCCTTTATATTGTAAACACTCTAAAAGTTTATACATGAGTCGTGTCATGCTTGTATTCACAATAGAGAAGATTCCTTGGACCAGGCTGGGATTCAGGAACCCTAGTCTGTGTGTGTATTGTCATTTCTACAGTGAGGAACAGGGGGAAAAGCAAATACTTCTTATATTTCTTTTTTTTTTTTTTTTTTTTTTTTTTTTACTTCTTATATTTCTTTATTGTGCAAAACAAGCCTTTAAAATAGTCACATAAGGCATCATATCCTATTATGGTAAAACTTTCATTCTTCTGGAGTAAATACATAAAATATAGAGTCCAGTAAATTGTTTATTTCAAAAAGTCTCTAAATAAGAAGAAACTCCTTTAAATCTGTTTGGTAAGCTAGCTATGTGTTAGCCAACAGGGAGCCCATATCCCTGTCATATTTGATCAAGAAGAAACATTCAAGCTAATTTATGTTACAGAAATCTCATTGGTATAGATTTTACTGGAATCAATTCTTCAGAGAAGAAATTAAAATAGTTTTTACTAAATCAATATGAATTCTTAGGCCTGGAGCTTCCCTGAATTTAGAAAATGTAAACTAATCTTTGAATACAAATTGAATTCCTTGATAGTAGGCTGTGGAATACTAACCTATAGTGCTTATACATTTAAACACACATGCAGATACACATATGCACATACATTTATAAGAAGAATTTATAAGAATAATTGACATCTGAAATCTACTTACATTTACTTATTCATATTTACCTCTGGTTCTTCATCAATTTTCTTCCATTGTCCTCTGTCAGTAAGCAATAATAACATAAGTACTTGCCTGCAGCCAATTCTTTATATTCCTCTTATTCTGTTTATCTCAATCAACTTTTTTTTGCTGCCAATATTAAATATTCAAATACAAAGCAATTTTCTGTATTGTTATATGAGTTATCCAATTTCACTGTTTAAATGTCCAAATTAATTTGACAGTTATCCTAGTTAATTCAGCTTTAAAAATAACAAAATACATACACCATCTCCTGAGTGACCAATAATTGCTATAAGTCTATTTCCAAACATATGACCTATGCTGAATACAGATCCAGCCTTTAATTTCTTCCATTGGAAATGCATTTTAATAAAAGCATGACAGGGGGAATCATGACTTAGGAACTAAGATAATTAAGGAGAAAGGAGGATTGAGTTTGGGTCAGGTGATAGATGGCATGAGTCTCAGAGATGCTGGATTTTAGGAAGGAAGGAGAGTAAGTCTGGGAGTGGAAGAAATGGATGACACCCACCCCACATCTAGGCCCAGTGATATGCAGGCTGTGGAAGTCAGAATCAAACTTTAGGTAGGACAAAAAGGTGGGGAGAACATTCAGAACAGGTTCTAAAGATGAGAAAGTTTTGCTGACACCTGGCCTTCAGTTTTAGAAAGCATAGTCCATCAGTTTTAGGAGCTGGGAAGGATAGTATGGAGTTGTAAGGGGCATGTGAGGAGCTTGATGGGTTGAGGGTGAGAGTAGAGTGACCGTAGAGTCCTAGCCATCTCCTTTTTTTTTTTTTCATTTTTATTTATTTATGATAATCACACAGAGAGAGAGAGAGAGAGGCAGAGACATAGGCAGAGGGAGAAGCAGGCTCCATGCACCGGGAGCCTGACGTGGGATTCGATCCCGGGTCTCCAGGATCGCGCCCTGGGCCAAAGGCAGGCGCTAAACCGCTGCGCCACCCAGGGATCCCCTAGCCATCTCCTGATGACAAGTGTAAACTGAGTAGTGGGGATGGTCCGCTCTTAAGATGATACCTAACTGCTGTGATAAGTTAGTAAAAGTATTTTATGAATTAAAGATTTCTGTTCTTTTATAAGCTTCTGAATACACTTTTGATTTTCATTTGGAAAATGTATATTGAAGAAGTATGACTTTCTAAGAACAGAGATAGGACAGATAGCTAGATGTAATGTATAATGCTTGGTTAGATATTGATTGATTGACTTGTATTGACTTGTATTGAGGTAGAGTTGGCACACACTACATCAGTTTCAGACGTGCAACATAGTGATTTGACACCTCTATATATTCTGCTATGTTCACAAGTGTAGCTACCATCTATCACAATGTCTTTGACTACATTCCCTATGCTATACCTTTCACCTTCATAACTTACTAATTCCATCACTGGAAGCCTGTATCTTCCTCTTATCTTCACCCATTTTGCCCATGCCCCCACCTTCTCCCCTCTGGCAACCACTAGAATTTGTTCTCTGTATTTATGGGTCTCTTTGTGCTTTATTGTTTGCTCATTTGTTTTGTTTTTTAGGTTCCATATATAAGTGAAACCTTATGGTATTTGTCTTTCTCTGACTGACTTATTTCTCTTAGCCTAATATCCTCTAGTCCATCTATATTATCACAAGTGGCAAGTCTCATTCTACTTTATGTCTAAGGAATATTCCATCATATGCTGCATTTTCCCTATCCATTCATCTATCAATGGACAATTATGTTGCTTCCATATTTCAGCTATTGTAAATAATGCTACAATGAACATATGAGTGCATATATCTTTTTAAGTTAGTGTTTTCATTTTCTTTGGGTAAATACCAGAATTACTGGATCCTATGGTTATCTCTTTTTTAATTTTTTGATGAATCTCCATAGTGTTCTCCACAGTAGCTGCACCAGTTGACATTCTCACCAATAGTCCACAAAGAAACCGTTTTCTTCATATCCTCTCCCAAATTTGTTACGTTTTGTCTTTTTGATACTAGCCATTCTTACAGGTGTAAGGTTATGCTGCATTGTGGTTTTGAATTACATTTCCCTGATGGTTAGTGAATTTGAATATCTTTTTTTTCATATGTTGGCCATCTGTATGCCTTCTTTGGAAAACATCTATTCAGGTTCTCTGCTCTCCCCCTTTTTTTGGAAGAGAGAGAAAGAGATTGAGAGAGCATGTAGGGAGGGGAGCAAAGGGAGAGAGAGAATCTTAAGCAGTTCCGTGCTCAGTGCGGAGCTTTACATGGGGCTCAACCTCATGAGCCTGAGATCAGGACCTGAGCCAAAATCAAGTTAGACCCTTAACCAACAGAGCCACCCAAGCATCCCCCTCTGCCCATTTTTAAATTGGATTGTTTGTTTTTGTGGTGTTGAGTTTTACAATTTCTTTGTATGTTTTGGATATTAGTACCTTA
This sequence comes from Canis lupus dingo, assembly GCF_003254725.2. NCBI lineage: Eukaryota > Metazoa > Chordata > Mammalia > Carnivora > Canidae > Canis > Canis lupus. The sequence goes on along the minus strand of NC_064247.1, from coordinate 23,137,052 downwards.
TTGAATATATCATTTGCAAATATATTCTCCCATTCAGTAGGTTGCTTTTTTGTTGTTGGTGGTGGTGGTGGTGGTTTTTTCTCTGTGCGAAAGCTTTTTATTTTGGTGTAGTCCCACTATTTTATTTTTGCTTTTGTTTCCCTTGCCTCGGGAGACATATCTAGAAAAATGTTGCTATGGCCAATATCCAAGAGATTACTGCCTATGTTTTTTTCTCTAGGACTTTTATGGTTTCAGGTGTCACATTTGGGTTTTCAATCCATTTTTATTTTATCTTTGTGTATGGTGTTAGAAAGTGGTCTGGTTTCATTCTTTTGCATATAACTGCCCAATTTTCTCAACACCATTTGTTGAAGAGACTCTTTTCCCTATTGTATATTCTTGCCTCCTTTGTCATAGATTAACTGACCATATAAGTATGGGTTTATTTCTGGACTTTCTATTCTTTTCCATTGATCTATGTGCCTATTTTTGGCGCCAGTACCATACTGTTTTTGATTATTGTAGCTTTGTGGTATATCTTGAAGTCTGGGATTGTGGTATATCCAACTTTGTTTCTCTTTCTCGAGATTGATTTGGCTATTTGGGGTCTTTGTGGTTCCAACAAATTTTAGGATTGCATGTTCTAGTTCAGTGGAAAATGCTGTTGGTATTTCAATAGGGATTGCATTGAATCTGTAGATTGCCTTGAGTACTACAGACATTTTAAGAATATTAATTCTCCCACTCCATGTGCATGATGTAAGTTTCCATTTATTTTTGTCATCTTCATTTTTCTTATCAATATTTTATGTTTTTTAGAGTACAAATTTTTCACCTTCTCGGCTAAGTTTATTCCTAGACATTTTATTCTTTTTGGTGCAATGGTACATAGAATTTTCTTAATTTCTCTTTCTGCTACTTTGTTATTAGTGTATAGAAATACAACTGATTTCTGTATATTAATTTTGTATCCTGCAACTTTACTGAATTCATTTATTACTTCTAATAGTTTTTTGATGGGGGCTTTGCAGTTTTATATATATAGTATTATGTTATCTGTAAGTAGTGATGATTTTACTTCTTCCTTTCCAATTTAGATCCCTTCTGATCTTTTCCTTGCCTGATTGCTGTGGCTACAATTTCCAGTACTATGTTGAATAAAAGTGGTGAGCATGAGCATTTTTGTCTCATTCCTTATCTTGGAGGAAAAGCTCTTAGTTTTTTATGTTAACTGTAGGTCTGTCATATGTGGCCTTTATTATACTGAGATATGTTTTCTCTAAACTTTCTTTGTTGAGAGATTTTCATCATGAATGAATATTGAATTTTGTCAAATAATTTTTCTGCATTATTGAGATGATCTTCTGATGATTTTTATCCTTCATTTTGCTAATGTGATGTATCATACTGATTGATTTGCAGATATTGAAGCATCTTTCCATCCCTGGAATAAAACCCACTTGATTGTGAAGAATGATCCTTTTAATGTATTGTTGAATGTGGTCTGCTAATATTTTGTTGAGGACTGTTGCATTGCTGTTCATCAGGGATTTTGGTCTGTAGGTGTTTTATTTTGTTTTGTTTTGGTAGTTTCTTTGCCTGGTTTTGTTATCAGGGTAATGCTAGCCTCATACAATGTATTTGGAAGCTTTTCTCCCTCTTCTGTTTTTTGGACTACTTTGAGGAGAATACGTATCAACTCTCCTTTAAATGTTTGGTAAAATTCACTTGTGAAGCCACCTGGTCCTATACTTTTGTTTGTTGGGAATTTTTTGATTGCAGATTCAATTTTGTTTCTGGGAAATCAGTCTGTTCAAGATCCTGAATTTTTCAAGTAATATAAAGAAAAAAGAAAGAAGAAAGGAAGAGACAGCTATAGAGAAAATTTAGGGGAAAACTAAAGATTTTTCCATATGAACTGTGTTTTAGATGATATAGTTATTCATGTAACATTTCTTGGGTGTGATAATGGCACTGTAATTATTTGAAAAATGTCTCTGTTCTTAGGTGAAATGGGTTGAAGTATTTAGTTATGATGTCTGAAATATTCAAATGCTCTAGCAAAAATGGAAAGAAAGGGAGACAAAAAAACAAAAGTGGGAAAATATTACCAATAGAGTAATCCAGCTGAAGTGTATATGGGCGTTCATTGTACTATCTTTAAATTGTCTGTAGATGTGACATTTTTCAAAATAAAAATTTAGGAAACAAAGCCTCAACTCTTCATATTGTTAAGTCTTATATATCAACTCGCCTAAAAAACAGTGTGTGCCAGCACCCTTCACAAATTTCTTAAGTAGATTTTGTGATTTCTTCTTAATTGGCCATGTTGTTTTAATAAACCCACAAGACTGTTTCTGCTAAATTACAGAGAAAAGTCACATAAAAGAAAAATGGCATTTGTGATCCAAAGGGGGGAAAATCATTCGTTTAAAATGTTAGCTTATTTCGTGTCTTTGTTATGCTCAGCAAGTTGTGTCACTTAGTTATTTTTAATCCCAGTTAGGTTTAAATTTATTTTAGAAGGACAAGTGAAATAGACCCCAGCAGGGTTTGTCCTTATCAATTTATATTTCTAGTCAAGCTGCATTTTATTCTGTTTAAATGTGTTTGGAATTATTTTAGCCTGAGGATAAAAGCCCCTTTAAAAATTAGATGGTAAGTTGAAAGACTGATGAAGCTATTGTTTTTTTAAATAGACATGCTCATTTGGAACTTCTTGATTTTTTTATGGGAATGAGTAACGGAAGGAAGGGTGAACTTGGAGTGATTTAAAAATGGCTTCTAGAAAACTCTCTCGCATTTCAATAGAAGTTGCCTTGAATGTGTGTTGTGTATGTCCTTTTGCTTCTTCTGCATTTCAATCTTGCCACAAAGGGAAGAGCAGAAGCGGGGGCTCGCATGTGTGGTTTTTAAAGAAAAATTAATCTCTTCATCAGCTAGAACTAAACATTTGATCTTTGCAAGTTTCTCAGAAAGGCTTTTAATACCAAGGCGCTCCTAAGGAGGAGAGCCAGAGGTGGAGCTGCAAAGAAGCCCACAAGGCCTGCCCTCTAAGAATACTTACTCCTTGCAGTGTGGACCACAGCTCCAGCACCACTTCGGAGCTGGTAGGAAGTGCAGAGTGTGAGGCCTTATTTCTGAATTAGTGTATCAGAATCTGCATTTTAACAAGATGCCAAATTGATTCATATGCCTATTAAAGTTTGAAAAGCACTTTTCTGAAAGAATAGGCTTTCTGCATGAGCTATTACACCATAGACTCACCTAGGGAACCGCAATTACTGTTGCCTGGTGTGGTGGGTTGAATTGTGTTCCTGCCCTCATCCCCATCAAGAAAAGAGATCTGCTGAGACCCTAACCTGCAGTGCCTGTGAATGTGACCTACTTTGAAATAGGGTTTTTGCAAATGTAACCCAGTTACAATGAGGTCATATTAGACATCCAACTGGTGTCTTATAAAAAGAGTAGAGAGACACAGAGATACAGAGATGCAGAAGAGACACCTGGAAAAAGGCCATGTGACAACAGAGGCAGAGATAGCATGATGCAGGTACAAGTTAAGGAACACCAAGGGGAGTTGACAACCAATAGAAGCCAGGAAAAAGCAAGGATCATCCCTTTGAGAGAAAGCATGACTCTGCCAACACTTTGATTTCAGACAAATTTCTGTTAAGTTACCAAGTATGTGGCAATCTGTTATGGCAGCCTCAGGAAATTAATATACCTGTGCCTGAAGTCCAGAAATTCTGATTGGATTATTAGGGGTACATCCACGGCATTGGTATTTTAGAAAGCTCTATGATTCTAATGTGCAGGCAAGGTTGAAAGTAACTACTCTAAATGTTCAGAGCAGATAAGAAAGCAAGTTAGAGTTTCTCTAACTCTGAGAAATAGTCAAGGAAATTAGGAAATGATAAAAAAAAATGTACATTAGTGAAGATGGAACTGACTCTTCCCAGGTATTTTTATTTCTTAAAATTATACTCAAAATAGTATGCATATGCACATATATATATAAAACTTATATATGATAGTGTCCATTATTTCCTTTGCTTTGAAGACTAATATTTCAATAGAAAACATAATAATTCAGTGAAATCAGATTGACTCATTTTATTACACCTGCAAGAGGATTTTTTATTGTGCTAGAAGGCCAGGCCCCACCATCCCTCTACCACCAGGATAGTGTTTTAGAGGAAAGAAATAGTCTGTTATATTCTGTTATATTCTGATCTAACAAAGCCAAGCCCCAAAAGTGAAAGCAAATGTCCTAGCCCACAGTTCTGATCTTTTCCACATTTGTGAAATTGAAACTTAATCTGTGAATTTAGCTATAAGCATTCTCATGTACAATGTTTATTGTTTACAGGAATTTTATAGGAACATTGAGGAGAAACCATTAAATGTGTTATAAACAACACATTATTATTAGAAGAGAAGGCACTGAAAAGAGCTAACCTGATTCACATCCTACAGTGGCAAGTTATTAGTTTGCCTGTGTGTTGAGAAACGTATGAAAAATAAGGCTGCACCTCTCTTCTACCATATCTTAATTGGCAGAGAATTTGACAATTCACACATCATATTTAGGCAATCTGTCCTAATAACAAACATATGAAGCTTCTACTCCTTGACCTGAATCAACTATAAAACTGTAGAAAATATCTGGAAAGATTGTTATGTACTACATAGTAGGTTTATGAGTAGATTTTTAAAACTTCATACTTCATTTTGCTTACCCACATTTCTTTGTTTTTCTACCATAAGTAGCTACCGCATTTTTAATTAAAAAATTATCATTTATAATTGATAATAAAAGGGCTAGGATGACTTTCAGCAGAAGAGAAAAGGTTATCACACATCTTCAACCCGGGAAAGCACACCATCCCAGGTCCTGCTAATAGCTAGTAAGCTTTACTCTTATGAAAGTCATGTCTTAACCAGAGCTCCCAAGGGAATAAGCATGGGAGATAGAGATTCAATGATGATGCTGATCTTGAGTTCAACACAAAGATTAAACACAAAGGAGCAGGGCTTAACAAAAGGAACACATGAAAGGTGAAATATTCACAGGATTTTCTAAGTCATGTCACAAAACCTGGATACAGTGAGCTTAGAATTGGCCATATTAAAGACTCAGGGAAAATGCCCCAAATGGTGATTTGTCCCCAGTCACCAAAGGTGATTGACACTTCCCTCTGAGTTTCAGCTGTACAGTACCTTCTAAACTTTCCTGGAGAAAAGCAAAAGAAAAATTAATGTAAGTCAACAAATTAATGCACCTAAATTCTGTCATTATGACTCAGTAGAGAGAGAATCATAGAAGAGAAACACACTCATGTTGTATATCAGTAGTTAAGAAAGGGAAAGGAGTTAAGTTTAATGGAGCACTAGATCATGCAAGGCAATGATAGAAACTTTGCATATGAAAGCCCATTCAGTTATTACAACTGCCATATGAAGTGGATAATGAAAGCCAGCCTCAGAGAATCTTGACTCACTCCTGGTCACAAATTTAACTGCCAGAGCTACGTGATAACACTAAAACTTACTGACTTCGAATCTGGGAAAGACTTGACTTTTAAACTCACAACACAAAGATGAGCATGAAAGACCAGGGATGAGGATTTCCATAGAGCTCTGTTTAATAATACCAGTTTAATGGAAACCACTGAACTGAAACGATGGTGAGGAAAAAAAAAACAGGCTAAAGAAAATGGAAGCATAAGAAAGACAAAAACTAAGATAATAAATAAGCAGTTAAAAGAATTTCAAAAAGATTTAAAGGCAAATTAAAAATAAAGTACTGTACAGCTATAACTCATATAGGGAAGTGTCAATAACCTTTGGTGGTTGGGGACACATCACTATTTGGTGCATTTTCCCTGAGTCTTTGATATGGCCAACTCTAAGCTCACTGTATCCAGGTTTTCTGGCATGACTTAGAAACTCGTGGTGAATATTTACCTTTTGATGTGTTGCTTTTGTTAAGACCATGACTAAGTTAATTTAGGAAGGCAGCAAGTTGGGTAAACAGTAATATAGCAAGTCTATAGACTGTAGTAAAGGGGGAAAAACTGAAGAGGGTCTACCATTAGTACATGATGTGTGTATTTACTGATAAATAGTTGTGATATTCTTTGAAATCTCACATTTCCACATAAACACCATCTTATATTACTAGTGACTATGGCAGACAGGGCAGAGAAGTTCACAGCCTAAACTGCCTGAGGATGAATGGACAGTTGAGCTCCATTTGTCCCACAGAACCTTGGAGGTTTATAAGATCCGGTATCACCAGGTATCAGAGAGAGCAAGAATGGGATGTGATGATAAAAACACTCATCAAACCACGAATAGAAGGAAACTTCCTAAACCTAATGAATGGCATCTATAAAAAAATACACAGCTATCATTATATTTAGTGGTGGAAAAACTGAAAGCCTTCCTCCTAAGATCAAGAACAAGACAAGGATGTCCACTCCTACCACCTCTATTTGATAGTGTACTAGAGGCCCTAGTCAGGGTAATTAGTCAAGAAAAAGAAATAAGAGGCATCCAGATTGCAGAGGAAGAAGTTAAACTATCTCTGAGATGACATGATCTTGTATATAGAAAAACCTAAAAAACCCACCAAAAAACTATCAGAGCTAATAAACAATTTCAGCAAGGTTGTAGGATACAAAATTAACATGCATGATTCAATTGTGTTTCTACACATGAGCAATAAACAGTCCAAAGATGAAATTAAAAAAGCAGTTCCATTTAACATAGCCATCAAATAAAATATTTAGAAAAAATAATAAAAGAAGAGTAAGACTTATACACTGATAATTATAAAACATGATTGAAAGAAATTAAATAAGACATAAATAAATGGAAAGCTATCTATCTAGAAAATACTTGATCACAGATCATCATTATGAGGCTGTAGATAGATGGTTATTTTTGAGATTAAACAGCCTCAGAGAAAAATAAACTCGGCATCTGAGACTGCACAATAATAATGACCATTGCTCAATTTCTCTAAAGTAAAACCTGTCAAGGAACAAAATCTATAACCATGTACACTGTCTTCCAAAAACTAAAGGTTAAGGGATGCCTGGATGGCTCAGCTGTTGAGCGCCTGCCTTTAGCTCAGGATGTGATCCTGGAGTCCCAGGATCGAGTCCCACATTAGGCTCCCTGCATGGAGCCTGCTTCTCCCTCTGCCTATTTCTCTGCCTCTCTCTCTATGTGTCTCTCATGAATAAATAGATAAAATCTTTTTAAAAACCCCAAAATTAAAGGTAATAGCCACAATAGCCAAACTATGGAAAGTGCTAAGAAACATTTGAGAAATATCTCCTACATGAGAGACATGTTACAATGACATAATGGAGATAACAGAGTAAAAATAAAATAATACAAGACTAAATAAAGCTCTCTAACCTATTAAACAAGGGAAAATACTATTTTAAAAAAGAAAAATGAGAATAGGAGCTCTTAGAGATAAATGAAAAACTGCAAAAAAAATCACCAAAAGGATTAGAAAACCAAAATTAATACCTATCTAGCTGAATTCCTGGGAAATACAAATCAAAACCACAATGAGGTATCACCTCACACCAGTCAGAATGGCTATAATGGACAAGGCAGGTAACAACAGATGTTGATAAGGATGAGGAGAAAGGGGAACCCTCGTGCAATGTTGTGCAAGCTGATATAGCCACTCTGGAAATCAGTATGGAAATTCTTCAAAAAGTTGAAAATAGAGCTAATCTATTATCCAGCAATTTCACTACTGAGTATTTACCCCAAAGATACAACTGTAGTAATCTGAAGGGGCACCACAAGATTTGTGGCATTGGCACTCAATGCCCACAATAGCCAAACTATGGAAAGTGCTGAGATGTCCTTCAGCAGATGAATGGATAAAGAAGATGTGATATAGATATATAGAAATATATAATATATATATGTACATATACATCATGGAATACTACATACAATGGAATATATTATATATGTTATATTATATATATATATATATATATATATAAAATGGAAAACTACTTAGCCATCAAAAAATGAAATCTTCTCATTTGCAATGATGTGGATGGAACTAGAGGATATTATGCTGAGTGAAATAAGTCAGAGGAAGACAATTATCATATGATCTCCCTCATATGTAAAATTTAAGAAACAAAACAGCAGATCATAGGAGAAGAGAGGAAAAAATAAAACAAGATGAAATCAGAGAGGGAGACAAACCATAAGAGGAAATGAACTGAGGGTCGCTGGAGGGGAGGTGAGGGTGAAGGGATGGGGTAATTGTGTGATGGGCGTTACGGTGGGTACATTATGTGATGAGCACTGGGTGTTGTATGCAACTGATGAATCACTGACCTTTACCTCTGAAATCAATAATACATTATATGTTAATTAATTGAATTTAAATAAAAATTTTAGAAAAGGAAACCAAAATTGAGCAAGTCACCCAAAAACAAGAGTAAAAAGAAACTGAGTATGTGAAAACAGATGTGAGAGTCACAGGAAATCAATCCAAGACATTCAATACCTAGAAAGAGAAAAGTAAGAAATCAGAAAATTCAAAAGGGATTTTGTCACAGGTCAGTTTTCTGATGACACAGAATGAGACTGGAATCAGTGAGCAGGATGTTTCCTGGGGCATACCGCTAGGAGGAACACCTTTGAGGGGTGAGGAAGGTGGGAGAGGCGGAGAGAAAGGCTCACCCGTGCAGTGGATGCAGTAGCCATAGAGATCTCAGGGGACTCTGTAGCTGATTTGGCCCTTCAGAAGAGTGTTGCCTGAGGCCAGAAGCCCGGTCTTCATAACCACACATGGACCAGTCATCGGATGCAACTGTCCCAACATGGGCTGTAACTCTGGGAAAGCCAGTGAGGGCTAGTCCTGGAGCAGACTCAGAGCCTTCAGCATCAGCCACTCCAGCAAATGAATGTGCTTGTCCTGATCAGGGATCCCCAGTTAGAGACCAGCATCCCTTTTATGTCTAAAAACTAAACTCAAGGAGATCCCCTACAAAGTAGAACAAAGAGCCAAAGATGGAATCTGAGAGAAAAACATCAGTCCAGGAGACCAAACCCTGGAGCTCCAGATAGACAACTGAGAAAATGGAGAGGAAGAAAGTAGTAAAAGTAATAGAGATAATTTTCCAGAACTGAGAGACCTAAAGGTCTCCAGAATGATTTCACCTTGTGTATACATATACACAAGATAGATGCCTGTACCTATGGATGCAGATACACTTGTAAGAAACAGAGAAAGTCAAATAAAATGAAGAGACAGACGGAATACATTCCAAATGAAAAAACAAGATAAAACCCCGGGGGGGGAAAAAAACCTATAAAAAGAAGAGATAATTTACCTGATAAAGAGTTGTATATATTCAATATATACACTTGTATATTGGCATTATCTTTTATTCTTTTGGAAAGTGATATGGCAAGTAATTTCAAGAGCCATAAAAAAGCATGTTTTTGACTCAAACACTAGCCTCTATAGATTTATCTTGAGTAAAGAATTAAAAAGAATGAATGTTATGTTTAAGAATATGTTTGTTGTTGAGGTGCCTGGGTAGCTCAGTTGGTTAAGCATCTGCCTTGGGCTCAGGTCACTATCCCAGGGTCCTGGGATGGATCCCCAAGTTGAAGAGTTGAGCTCCCTGTTGAGTCTGATCCTCCCTCTCCCTCTGCCTGCCACTCCCCCTGCTTGTGCTCTTTCTCTTTGTCTCTCTCTCAAATAAATACAGTCAAGTGGATTTCCTTGGATTTCTTGTCCCCTCTGAAGTTCCCCTCTTCTCCAGTTGCATCAGATATGACACATGTGAATTGGTCTTTGACTTCTCTCCACGTCACTTTGCTCTAAGTATTACACTTCAGTCTGCCGTTGTCCCCATTACACACACATGCATACACACACCATGGACTGACCCCATCAGACTGTTAACTCTGTGTTTCCATCTAGTCCTCCTCATATGCTAGGGTGCTACAACTTGCATCCTGCTGACTTTACATTCAGGAGTGCTCCCTCTCTCAAAATGCATACATCGCAATTTTTCCAAGTATATAGTGCAATTCAGATTGATTATCTTTTCTCTCTAAACCTGAGATTAGGGGAGAAAAAAAACCAGGGGCTTTGCCTCTCTGTCATCAGCTCTAGCTCATCCGATTTCATTAATGCTGCCTGTTTATTGTCACCTCACCAAGCCCGAGGGCCAGGAAGCAGCACAATGAGATGGTACCACATGAACAGCCCAGAGGCAGGAAAGCACTTGGGAGGAGGAGTGTATGTATTGAGACAATCTGAGGTTAATGCCTGCATGAAACAAATACACATGTAGCTCTGATCTGTGGCAAAGAAGCCCATGAGAATCTAAAAAGGTCACCATGGAAAGCTCTCAGTAGCTGTAATCGGCATGAGAGGAAATATGATGACTTGGGAGTGTTTTTTTTTTTAAACATGTTATTTTTAAAAAAAATATTTATTTATTCACAAGAGACAGAGAGAGAGAGAGAGAGGCAGAGACACAGGCAGAGGGAGAAGCAGGCTCCGTGCAGGGAGCCCGACGTGGGACTCGATCCTGGGTCTCCAAGATCACACCCTGGGCTGAAGGCGGCGCTAAACAGCTGAGCCACTTGGGCTGCCCCAGGAGTGTTTGAAGACATCTTGTTCTGTGTAAACCTAAAGGAATAGACAAGACAAAGAAAATACAGGACTTGCTTTGGCTGGTATTAGCCGAAGGAAAGACAGAGCCTGTGAATGCTTTCTGCTGCTGTGGTAAAGCATTACTGTTCATTATGTCAACTTTGATTTAGTTCAGAGACACTATTGTGGCACACTAAGTGTAGGTGGCAACATGCTAAGAACACTACAACTCTGCCTACAACACCCAGGTTAATCTTGTGCCATCTCTCTCCCTCTACCACCTCCTTTGTACCGTGCCTCGAGTTGCTAGGGCCATCTGAGTGGAATCCGTGGTCAGTGCAGAACTTCCCATGGGCTCTAGATCTACTCCACGGGGATGAAAGAACTGTCTCAGTAATTTAGAAATGCCTTCTGACTCCTATCCATCTAAAGAAGTCAGCTTTTTCTTGGGGCCTGAAAGCATTTCAATCATTTTCTTTCAGCAATTTATACCCCATGCACCTATCACTCTATGCTATGGTTAACCCCAAGTGTAGGTCTGAATTGGGTAAGCAGCCATTTTTTTTAACAATGCCTCCAGCCAAGATTAGAGAGAAAAGTAACTTAAAAATACAGAGGGAAGAATTCATCCTTATAAGACTTCCAGACCGATGCATTTTATATAGATAGAGAGACTGTAGATATACACATATAAATACTTTATGCACACACACACACACACACACACACACACACCCTAGCCAGATATCCAAAGTAAAGCAACTTTTAATTGCACCTGGCAGAAAGAGGTTGTATGCAAGAATGAACAAAAAGACACAGATACATTTGATGCTGTGATTTATAGTAACAAACATGGTGATATCTGGCAGTGTCTAGTCAGGCCCCTCCACATGTTTATCTGGACACTTAATAATTGAGTTTTACATGTCTGGTCATATATAATTGTTCTAAAAAGAAACGTCCAAAGTGTGTCAAAAGCAGGAACCAGCTTGTGCAATCAGGGCTCAAACATAGTTGCGTCTAAACCCAGGAGCTCAAGTATTCCAGGATTTTTTTAAAGATTTATTTATTTACTTATTTATGATAGACATAGAGAGAGAGAGAGGCAGAGACACAGGCAGAGGGAGAAGTAGGCTCCATGCCAGGAGCCCGACAGGGGACTCGATCCCGGGACCCCAGGATCCCGCCCTGGGCCAGAGGCAGGCGCTAAACTGCTGAGCCACCCAGGGATCCCCCAGTATTCTAGGATTTATGACACAGGAGGCTTTATTCATTCAAAAGTAAAATTCAAAACTAGAAAACGTGAAAGAAACAAAAAAACAAAGAAACAAAGAAACGTTGTCATTTTCATGACACTGCTCTATTTAGTACTTTATCAGAGTCATAAACCCTTAGAAAAGAAGTCAGCTCTAACAAAGATCCAGTCAAATCTCTGTTCTATTTGCAAGTGACATATCAGATAAAAGGCTAGTATCAAAATCTGTAAAGAACTTCTTAAACTCAACACCCAAAGAACAAATAATCCAGTCAAGAACTGGGCAAAAGACATGAACAGGCATTTCTCCAAAGAAGACATACAAATGGCCAGCAGACATAAAAAATGCTCAACATCGCTCAGCCATCAAGGAAATACAAATCAAAATTACAATGAGGGATCCCTGGGTGGCGCAGCGGTTTGGCGCCTGCCTTTGGCCCAGGGCGCGATCCTGGAGACCCAGGATCGAATCCCACATCAGGCTCCCGGTGCATGGAGCCTGCTTTGCTTCTCCCTCTGCCTATGTCTCTGCCTCTCTCTCTCTGTGACTATCATAAATAAATAAAAAAAATTAAAAAAAAAAAAAAAAAAAAAAAAAAAAAAAAAACAAAATTACAATGAGATAGCACACCACACCAGTCAGAATGGCCAAAATGAACAAAGCAGAAAATGACAGATGTTGGTGAGGATATGGAGAAAGGGGAACCCTCCTACACTGCGGGTTGGGAATGCAAGCTGGTGCAGTCACCCTGGAAAACAGTATGGAGATTCTTCAAAAAGTTGAAAATAGAACTACCCTACAACCCAGCAATTGCATTACTGGGTATTTACCTCAAAGATACAAATGTAGTGGTCCAAAGGGGTACCTGCACCCCAATGTTTAAAGCAGCAATGTCCACAATCGTCACGCTATGGAAAGAGCCCAGATGTCCATTGACAGATGAATGGATAAAGACGATGTGTTATAAGTATATACAATGGAATATTAGCCATCAAAAAATGAAATCTTGCCATTTGCAATGATGTGGATGGAACTAGAGGCTATTATGCTAAGTGAAATAAGTCAATCAGAGGAAGACAATTATCATATGATCTCCCTCATATGTGGAATTTAAGAAGCAAAACAGAGGCTCAGAGAGGAAGAGAGGAAAATATAAAACAAGACAAAATCAGAGAGGGAGACAAACCATAAGAGACTCTTACTCATTGGAAACTAACTGAGGGTCACTGAAGGGGAGAGGGGTGGGGGGACAGGGTAAATGGGCGATGGGCATTTAGGAGGGCACATGATATGATGGACACTGGGTGTCATATGAGACTGGTGAGTCACTGACATCTACCTCTGAAATCAATAATAATTATATGTTAATTAATTGAATTTAAATAAAAATTTAAAAATCATTCAAAAAAATCTATTTCTGTTCTTGCATTTATGTATGCATGTACTCATCAAATCATCAAACTAATTCCACCCTATAAATTCTATAGGGCATAGATCCTATTCAGCTACTAATAAGCTCAGGTACAAACCTAGTGTTGGACCTTGGCTGATTATTATCTTTAACTAGTAGCCATAGTCATCTAATTAGAAATACTGTGGTGATTAAGTTCACAGGCTTTGCAATTACATAGACCTGAGGGTCAGACTAAATCTTAATTCCACCACTTACTACATCACCTCAGGCAAGGTCATTACCATGGAAGATTGCCATAAAGAATAAGTAAGAAAACACACCACAAGTATTCTCTTTTTTTTCTAGTAGTAGATTTTAATACATATCTCTCAGTAACAGAATAAGGCACAAAATCAGTAAAAAAAAAAAAAAAAGTGAACAGCATTCTTAAAAACTGACCTACTTGGCATATCATAAAAATAGCTAGGCAGTCTTTGGGTGTTTAGAAATCAAACACAATTCTTCTATATAACCCGTGAGTCAGAAAAGAAATCACAATTACAACACTAATTTTAAACTGAGGATTAATGAAAATAATACGTATCAAAATTTGCAGAATCTGTAACAGGTCACACCACAGGTATTCTATATGGTGCCCAGCACATAGTGGGTATTTAATTATACCTATCGGTACCAATTGTAATAGAACAGTATATTACAGTATAGTGGAATTAAGGTAATTTGCTGGATATCTAATAGTTTAGAATGGTAAAATACCTTTGGAAATTAGATCATTCATGTGCTTATTTTATTTTCTTTTGCACTTATTTCAAACACAATGCCACGTGTACTTGGAGTAAAAATGATTTTATTATCTATCCCCTCTCTGGCCCCTTGGCCATATTCAACAGATGGGCATATTGTTGGGTGGATGGGAGAGAAGGGAACTAGAATATTTTCAGTCAAAAAGGGCATGATAAAAAAAAAAAAAAAAAGGGCATGATTTAGGGGTACTTGTTGGCTCAGTGGGTTAAGCATCTGCCTTTGGCTCAGGTCATGATCTTGGGATTCCTGCTTAATGGGGAGGCTACTTTTCCCTCTCCCTCTGCCCCTCCCCCTGCTCATGCACGTGCTCTCTCAAATAAATAAATAAATAAAAAACTCTAAAAAAAAAAGGAAAAAAAGGGCATGCATGATTTACTCCAAAAGGAACATATGAATAAGAAAGTTGGGGAGGAATGTAGGTGGAGAAAGCAAAGAGGAGCCCACAGGGGATAAGGTGAGAGGTAGTTTTGACAGTGAAACTTGTGGGTGGAAGAGTTTTAGAGGAAGCCTAGGGGATAGGGGATAGACACATAAGACATAGTGAAAAGGATTTGAAGAAAAATTAAATCTTGAGAAATTTCTTCTGAGGAAAAATAATTAGCTTTTTGAGGATCACGTCAGTACTGTAGACCAGCACAAGTGATGTTCTTTGAGAGACAAAAGTCAAGACTGGATTTGTTTTACCACTTTTAGTACTTCTACTAAAGGACTGTGTTTTTTCTCCTGTGACACCGTGACAAGTGCAGGTCAAACAGGGCCCTAGAATCCATATGGGTTACAGGGAGTCATGTAGTTAAATATGTAGCGACTGTTTACTGGATTTCAGAAAACAAATGAAACTTTCGAGGCCATCCTAGGTGAGCTTATAGCACATATATTCATTCCTGTACATTACCTGACATTAGTCACTGAAGGTCTGATATCTTGTGGTTCAACATGAACTTTCTCCCCCAGACTTTCCCTCTGTCTGTGCTTGGCCATTAGCCAGTTTATGATGCTGTGGGTGAGCCACCAAGGTGAATGCAATAGTAGAGGCATAGACATCTTTAGGGAAGAAAACTCTTAGGAAATATACTTTTAATTATTTAAAATAAAATAGGAGCACCTGGGTGGCAGAGTTGGTTAAGTGTTAATAATTATATTAATTATAGCTGCAGCAGTTACCATGTATTGAGTAATTTAATAAGTAAAAGTGCTAAAGCTCAGAGAGGGTGTCTAACTTGCCCAATGTCACAAAGCTAAGAGATTGTTAAACTGGTTTTAAAACTCAATCAGGCCTGGCCTTCTTTTCTAATCTGTGTTGAGAGTGTATATTCAATAGAAAGAATCTGTAAGGTTATAAAAAAAAGGGAAAAATAAAAATAACTTGTTACTCCTACTCCCAGATGTAACTACTGATAATATTTTAAAGTATGTTCTTCCCATCTTATTTCTTTGTATCTCCTTAATTCAAATTTAATTATTCTGTTTTGGTTCTCTCTCAGCTTATTCTCAATCAAGTAGAACACATCCCAGCATTTAAATACCAACAGAAACTACCTTGTTATTTCTTCCACGTTACCAAATGACAACAAAAAACTGTCGATCTACTTGTTCTGCCTTTTCTCCAGATTGGTCTGTTTCTTCTTTGATCTCCCTGAAACCACAAGCCTCTTTACCTTGTCAGCTTCTGAATTGTCTCTTAGCCTAACCAGAGGCTTTTCCCTTGGATATGACTAATGAACCCCTTGAGGCTGCCAGGGGAGGGAAAGGACTGGACAGCCTCACTAATAAAGCTCACAGACCCCCCACATTCAAACATGACAAATCAGGGAGCACACAGTATTTCCAAGATAATCCCAGTGAATTTATTTACAATTACCCTAATAAACCACTAGCCCTAATTAATAGCCTAGACAATGGGGATGAGTTTTCAGGTACTAAACAACGAGATGGATCTGAATTTTGATCCTGGTGCTACCATCTTCTACTGTGAAAATTACTTATTTCTCTAAGACTCAAATTTCATCATCTGGAAAATATGAGTAACTGCAAAATGGAGATAAATTTTCAGAGCTGCTATGGGATTAAATTATACAGTGTACATAAACTACCTAGAATATATTCAGGGTTTAACAGAAGTTAGTTCCTTCATCTCCTTAAGAATTATATGGTTAAGGGCACCCAGGTGGCTCAGTTGGTTAAGCATTCAACTCTTGATCTCACTCAGCTCAGGTCTGGATCTCAGGGTTGTGAGTTCAAGCCCCATGCTGGGCTCCACACCGGTTGTTGAACCTACTTAAAAAAATTATATGTTTAATTAAAGGTATCTATTTTTTAAATTAAAATGGTTTAATGATATTGAGACTAAAAATACATGTGTCAAGAGATATTGAAATATCATGGAGATGTAATGATGTATTACTATATTTTAAAATAATTTAAATTTTTATTATTAAAAGCAATTAGGCATATGTAAAATCACAGAATGAACTTGACACTTTCCAGATTCGTTTTGGGTGAATATCACTGATGGCTAATTCAGTATTTCATGCTTTAATTACAAAATTATTTTCATAGGGGCATAAATACTTACCATCAAATATAATTTTGAACCACATGATTTTAGTTAATCACCATTAATTTGTCCTAAGTATTCTCATAATGATGTGCCTCTAGCTATTTTTCAGCTCATTTCCTAATTCTGGTCAAGAAGAACAGTGTAGGAAGTGGAATGGTGGGACTGTATAAATTCTACTCAGTAAGGCAAAATAAAGTGCAAGACCTGTAGTCCTAGAAAGTAAGAATGAAGTAATAAATACACATAAACAGCCAGATGATTTTTAAAAAGGAAAAAGTAGGGAGGATAATTTTAAAAATGACATATTCTTCTTGTTATACATAATGACCTGAGATTGGAAGTCTTTAAAAAATAAGGTGTCAAGGTAGTTGCCAGGGGCCGCAGGGATGAAGAGGGATAAATAGGCAGATTTCTAGGGCAGTGAAAATACTCTGTATGATACTACATACGTGGTATATGTAGTGAATGACGGATGGTGAATACATATCATTATACATTTGTCTAGATGTACAGAATGTACACAACACCAAGAGTGAACTGTTATGCAACTATGGACTTCAGGTGATTGTATGTATGGGTGTAGGCTCATCAGCTGTAACAAATGTATCCCTCTGGTGAAGAATGTTGGTAGTGGAGAAGACTGTATGTGAGTGGGGGCAGGGGCACACGGGAAATCTCTGTACCTTCCTCTTAATTTTTCTGTGAGCTTAAAAATGCTCTAAAATATAGTGTTTTTTAAAAATGAGGTGTAAGGTTAGTGAACCCAACTACTGTGTTGCTGTGTATATTTGGGGATTTGTCCTTTGATAATACTTGTAGAGACAGAACAGTGACTTGAGATGGACAAAATAGGGAGGCACATAAGAGTCCAGAAATCCAAAGAAAGCAAAGCTCAGCCAAAAATTAAAATACAAAATAAGGCAGCCCGGGTGGCTCAGTGGTTTAGTGCTGCGTTCAGCCCAGGGTGTGATCCTGGAGACCCGAGATAGAGTCCCACATCGGGCTCCCTGCATGGAGCCTGCTTCTCCCTCTGCCTGTGTCTCTGCCTCTCTCTCTCTCTCTCTCTCTGTCTCTCATGAATAAATAAATAAAATATTAAAAAAAACTAGATCCTCTTTATTAAAAAAATAACAAATAAAAAAAAAATAAAATACAAAATAATAAATAGAGGGAAATAGTCTATAAGCACCCAAAACTCGAACCTTGTGTTTTTCTTTGGCCAACATTGGCTTTGGTGCCATTGTGACCCATGCCAACAAACTTCACTACAGAATAAGTAAGATCAGCTCACAGCAAGACTACATCAGCCCCCCATGAGCTCACAGCAAGACTACATCAAGACCTCCATGAGTCACATGGGGCCCATTGGTGCTTAGGCAGATGCTGAGAGTGAAGCTCCCAGAGTAAATTCAAAGGCTTACGGTTCTAAATTCCCCAGGAAGATTCAATGACCCAAGGAAAAAGCTGGCAAGGCCCACCACATTTATCTCAAGATGCTCTTTCTCTCCCCTGCCCTTGGCTGCTATTCCACCTTTGTGGTGTTTGTATTCTAATGTCCGCATAGGAGGTTTGCTGAAAAAGTGGCTCTGCAGCCTGATAGGGGTTGTGCCATTCATCCTACCAGGGTCTAGGTGACAAGCGTAGTAATTAAGAATGGAAGAAATGCCAACAGCAAGAACAGATTGGAATAGAAGACTGATTACTGGCCAAGCAGGTTGCTTGCCTTCCCAGAGCCTGGCCTGTTACCGAGCGGAGCAGGAGAGACCATCAATAAATAAATGTCACCTTCGGGGCAAATATACGTTCCACATTGCTCACGATGAGGCACTGTCCGGCTGGGCTTGGCATCCCTGGGAATGAATGGCTTGCAACAGAGGCTTAGCATCTGAGTCATGATAACAGTGTGCAGCCTTCAGAAAGGAATATTTCCTATGTGACTAGAGCCTGCAATGAGCCTCCAGTGGCTTCTCTCCTGAGATACTGTAGTTTGGCACCCATGTCATAACACAAACCAAAATGAAGGAAATCAGGAAACAGAAATCTGAAGAAAATGACCTCTCCATGTTCCCGAAAACATTCAACACTACAAAGGAAAAGAAAATGCTTGCAAGGATGTAGGAACTGCTTTTTCACTTGGAAAAAAAAGCATATACTCAAACTGAATATTGAACACCCAGGAAAGAAAGGACCAAACTGTATTTTGTTTTCTTCCTATTCTCATCCTCTCCGAGCCTCCATCTGAATCTGGTGGTGGGAAAATTTACTACTCTTTAAACAGAATCTTTTCTCTGTCAAGTTGCAAATTGCTTCAAAGAGCTTTTCATGATTTTTAATTTCACCAACATGAAATTGGTAATTATTTATGGCTTATCATGCCCAAGATAAGATTTCTGGAGATACAAGCTAATTTAGAAGTGAAGTAATTTCTCCTGAAATAAAAGTTTACTTCCTAATCATGAGAAGATTTATCTTGGCTCTTTCTGGGTCGTGCATATAAAATGAAAGTCCTGAATGAGGCTTTCTCCATTCAAATTTTAATAAGAGAAATTCATTCATAGTAAGGAGATCCACTCTCTCTCTCCTTCTATCTTGATAGGCAGGTAGATAGATAGATATAGATGATATAGATATAGATAGATATAGATAGATATAGATATAGATATAGATATAGATATAGTCTATTTAAAAATTAGAGGCAGACTATATAAAACACTGGTTCACGCCAAAAATGGACGTACCCAGCACTAGGAGCTGCGTTTGACATTGTCCTGAGACAGGAGGATCAAAAACCTAGACCATGTAGGTCATACGTTTTGTTTAAAAATAGTGATTAGTGTAAATTAAAGAAGAAATAAGCTACGAAAGCTGACATTTTGCTTCTGGCTGGCAAAGTAGTTGAATCTTATTATAAAATCAGTTGTCACCATGGACCTGAACTGGGTTAACTGTTAATGAATGTCATTCAGGGCACTGTGGTCCTTCATGCTAGTCAAAGGCGGCTCTCCCACAACAGGACTTATTAATAGAATCCTGAAATCTATGCATGCCATTAAGTACACAGAATGGTGGTAGCTTATTTCTAAGTACCTAGGTATGAAAGTGTTTAAGACTTATGAGGAAACAACCCAAAAGTCAGTCTCCCTAAATATAGCAAATGTGACATGTATCCTTGTCCATGGGTTTCTTCTTTGGGGCCAGAGAGGGTGGAAGGAGATTAAACTTCACTATACATGATTTTTTTCTTGGATTTGTATCCATCTAAAAAAATGTAGGCAAACCATTACTTGCTATCACAGCTCCACAAGATCGGCAGCATTGTCAGATCATGCAAATAATTTTATTTTGTTTTTATTTTATTTTTTAAGATTTTATTTATTTATTAATGAGCGACACAGAGAAAGGCAGAGACATAGGCGGAGGGAGAAGCAGGCTCCCCGCAGGGAACCTGATGCCAGACTCCATCCCAGGATCCAGACCTGGCCAAAGGCAGACATTCAACCACTGAGCCACCCAAGTGCCCCTCATGCAAATAATTTTAAATGGGGGAGGAGATGGACTGTTTTTAGTGAAAACATACTATGTGCCAGGCACTGTGCTAAGGGTTTCATATCTTGTTATCTTATTTAATCATTAACCCATTTAAGCAACCCTAAGCAAATAAAATTATTCTTTATTCCACAGATGAAAACCAGAAACCAGGGGATCCCTGGATATCCGGGATAGCTCAGTGGTTTAGCGCCTGCCTTCGGCTCGGGGCATGATCCTGAAGTCCCAGGATCAGGTCCCACATCAGGCTCCCTGAATGGAGCCTGCTTCTCCCTCTACCTGTGTCTCTGCCTCTCTCTCTCTCTCTCTCTCTCTCTCTCTGTCTCTCATGAATAAATAAATAAAATCTTTAAAAAAAACTATTAAAAAAAAAAAAAGAAAAGAAAACCGGAAACCAGGTGAGGCATATACTTGTTAGTTAGGTTAACACAGTAAGTGGCAGCATTAGGACTAGAATCCAGGCAGCTCTTCCGTGGAGCCCATGCCCTTGACTACTATGCACACCACTTTTTCAAGTTGATCAAATTCAACTCATATAGATCTGCTTATATCACTTAATTAACCCCCTTTAAGGAGAGTTATATAAATATATATGCATCTTTTATCTTTTATATAAATATATATGCATACCAAAAGAGATAAATTAATAAATTAGATGATGGTTATTCGTGATACGAAAATGAAACAAAAACAGCAAAAACTTCCACTTGACAATCCTAAAACTTGGGCTCTGAACTTGGGGTTCAGAGATGGTATTTAGGAATTTCATGAACTACAAAAGTTATGTTCAGAACTATGCATCCATAGCTTTCCTTCTGTTCTCAGAATTCCACAATCATAGATAGCCTCTGGCCAAGACACCTGGGAAATTCAAAAAAGGGACGGGGAGGGGCAAGGGGAAAGCGTATGGATTATATAACATAGAGAGTTCTAGAAGCTGCACTGGGTAACCTCCATGAAGTGGTCAAAGAAAGGGCCACTGTGGTAGAAGATCCTAGTCGACGAGCCTGACAGAAGATTTAAGGAAGTTGCAATCTCAGATGGTGCTGGGAATGGAGAGAAGTAGTGTGGGGATGAGTAGGAAGGAGTGCTGTGGAAGTCAGAGCAGAGCCATAGAGATATTGTCTCTCAGAGATCAAAGAGGCTCCCTTGCAGGTGCATATTACCACATCTGCTCTCAGCAGCAGGCAGTTCTTGCGCCTTCTGAAGTGAAAATGTGAGTGGAAGCATCCTACCTTGTTGTGAGGGATTCGCCATCCATAGGAAGCTCCTTGTATTAAAACTATTGCCTCTCAATCTAGAAGAAATGGACAAATTCCTAGAAACATACAAAGTACCAGAAATGAAACAGAAAGAAATAGAAAATTTGAACAGACCCATAACCAAAAAAAAAAAAAAAAAAAAAAAAAAAGAATCAGGAATCAAAAATCTCCCAACAAATAAAACTCCAAGCCCAGATGGCTTCCTAGAGGAACTCTACCAGACATCTAAAGAGTTAATACTAGGATGCCTGGGTGGTTCAGTGGGTTAAGGTTTAGTGTCTGCCTTTGGCTCAAGTCATGATCCTGGGGTCCTAAGATGGAGTCAGGCTTTTGCTCAGCGGGGAGTCTGCTTCTCTCTGTTCTTCTCTGTTCACAGAATGTAAAATCAATGTACAGTAATCTGTTGCATTAAAAAAAAAAGATTTTATTTATTTGAGAGACAAAGAGCATGTATGGGGGAGGGGCAGAAGGAGAGGGAGAAGACTCCCCACTGAGCAGGAGTCCCTCTGTTGCATTTCTATACACCAATAATGAAGCAGCAGAAAGAGAAATCAAGGAATCTATTCCATTTGCAGTTACATCAAGATCATAAGATACCTAGGAATAAACCAAAGAGGTAAAAGATCTGTACTCTGAAAACTATAGAACACTTCTGAAAGAAATTGAAGAGGACACAGAAAAATGGAAAAAAAATTCTATGCTCATGGATTGGAAGAACAAACAGTATTAAAATGTCTATACTGCCCAAAGCAATCTACAAATTATGTTAGCAACCTATATCAAAATACCACCAGCATTTTTCACAGAGCTAGAACAAAGAATCCTAAAATTTGTATGAAACCACAAAAGATCCCAAATCACCAAAGCAATCCCAAGAAAGAAATGCAAAGTTGGAGGCATCACAATTCCAGACTTTAAGCTATACTACAAAGCTGTAGTCCTCAAGATAATATGATACTGACACAAAAACAAACACATAGATCAATGGAACAGAAAAAAGACCCAGAAATGGATCCTCCACTATATGGTCAACTAATCTTTGACACAGCAGGAAAGAATATCCAATAGGAAAAAGGCAGTCTCTTCAACAAATGGTGTTGGGAAAGAAGAAGAATGAAACCAGACCACTTTCTTCCACCATACACAAAAATAAATATGAAATGGATGAAAGGCCTAAATGTAAAACCAGAAAACATCACAATCCTAGAGGAGAACATGGGCAGCAACTGCTTTGATCTCAGCAAGTTCTTATCAGACATCTTACCGATGGCAAGGGAAACAAAAGCAAAAATGAAGTACTGGGGCTTCATCAAGATAAAAACCCTTCTGTATAGCAAAGGAAACAATCAATAAAACTAAAAGGCAGCCTATAGAATTGGAAAAGATACATGCAATTATCAGATAAAGGGCTATTATCCAAAATCTATAAAGAATTTAACAAACTCAACACCCAAAAAACAAATATCCAGTCAAGAAATGGGCAGAAGTCATGAATGGACACATTTTCAAAGAAGACATCTGGATGGCTAACAGACACATGAAAAATGCTCAGCATCAATCATCATGAGGGGAATACAAATCAAAATCACAATGAGATACTACCTCACATCTTTCAGAATGGCTAAAATTAACAATATAAGAAACAGTGTTTTGGCCAAGATGCAGAGAAAGGGGAACACTTTTGCACTGTTGGTAGGAATGCAAACTGGTATAGCCACTCTGGAGAACAGTATGGAGGTTCCACAAAAAGTTAAAAATAGAACCACCCTATAATCCAACAATTGCACTACAGGGTCTTTACCCAAAGGACACAAAACTACAGATCTGAAGTGGCACATGCATCCTGATGTTTATAGCAACATTATCAACAATAGCCAAACTATAGAGAGAGCCAAAATTTCCACCAACAGATGAATGGGTAAAGAAGATATGGTATATATATATATATATATATATATATATATATATATAATATATATATATAATGGAATAATACTTAGCCATCAAAAAGAATGAAATCTTACCATTTGCAATGATGTGGATAGAACTAGAATGAAGTATGCTAAATGAAATAAGGCAATCAGAGAAAGACAAATACCATATAATTTCACTCATATGTGGAATTTAAGAAATGAAACAGATGAACATAGGGAAAAGTGGAAAAAAGAAAAAACAGAGAGGAAAAAAATCATAAGAGACTCTTAATAATAGAGAACATACTGAGGATTGATGGAGGGAGGTGGGTGGGGGATAGGCTAGGTGGGTGATGGGGATTAAGGAGGCACTTGTGATGAGCACCAGGTGTTGTGATGAATCACTGAATTCTACTCCCCAAACCAATATTGCACTGTATGTTAACTGACTAGAATTAAAATAAAAGTTTAAAGTAAGATAAAATAAAATATAATTAAAAATTAAAAGGGAAAAAATAAAAATACAGCTGTTGCCCCTTATTCCTTTAGCCAGTGGAAAGCTGATGTTACTTCTTGTCAATCTTTGTGTTGTATAAACAGTGTGACCTGCCCAAAGCTGCTCAGTGAGCATGTGATTGTGATGCTGGAATTTGAGCCGAGATCTGTCTCTGAAATGCACATTCTGTCCATGATCCAGCACTTCCAGGGAGGCCTGACTGCTATTAAATGTCAAAAGAGTAAATAGAACTATGCAATGCTGTTCTCACCAAAATAGAATCATTATTGACCAGTTATTGATTAGCTATTCAGAGTCTGAGCAACATCTCTTCAAGCCCCTGGGAACTTAATGGGAGTAAGTTTGGGTCACTGTGTACATATCTCATGTTGATTGTTTCTTGACTATTTTCTTCAAGTTTTTTAAACTACTTCCTTCTTCATCTTATTTCTGTTGTTGGTTGTATCATTGAGCACAAAATCTCTTTATATAAGGAACTTAATGGTACTATCAAATTTCAGTTATGCAATTACTACACAGAAAATCCTACCGTAGCTATTGTGGAATAGACATCTTTTTAATTTCCAGTACAAATGTTGAGGTAAATATAGTACAGGAAATATCCAATTCCTTCCCTGGAGAAGTGTTCCACGAATAGTTGTTCAGACATAGTCGCCCAGAGATCCTTAGAACAGATCTTCTAGCCAGTTTAAAGATTTATTAGCTTCCTTTTGGACTAGGTGTACTATTGGTAGTGCTTTTCATGAAAGGTGACACACAACTTTTATTTCTGGTACTTTTCTTTGTTTTCTTCATTTCAAAAGTTACTAGCAGAAACACACATTAGCACATTTTAAAATATTAGACTGTGGAAAACAGTAAGTCATCAAAGCTCCACCTGTGACCAGAGCTAGCAGGTTAGTGTTACTACCTTCTGTCTTCTCCCTCTTGCCTACTTTTCTATTAGGCTATAGCAACATTACATATTTAATTTTTGCTTTTGCTTTTATCTGTTAATATTATAGTCTGAGTATTTTTTCATATAACCAGATAATCTACAAGGTCATTTTTTTTAAGAACTATAAAAATATATATCAAGTGAATGTGTCATAATCATTTACTAAATCCTCCACTGGGTACCAGTTGGGTTGTTTCTATTTTTATATTATAAATGTCACAAATATCTTCATCTATACAGATAATGTTTCCATATTTCAGTTTTATTTCTTTAAAGTATGAACCTAGAAATTGGAATACAGGGTTAAAAGGCAAACACACTTTTATGCCTCTTGATATTATTGACAGATATCAGGTCCTACAAAAAAAATTGGGATACATAAAAGCTTCTAGGACTAGGATAAATTGTCTGAAAGTGTGATATAATAGAGAGAAGACATGCACTTGGTAATAGGAACACAGGGTGTTCACTGCTGTGTTGTACATAAAGGCTGCATTGTACTGAGCTGTCTTCTGCAATATGTTAAAGTTATAAATACTGCAAAAGGATTAAAGTCTTACATAAGAATCCTAACAGATACATAATGCTAAATAGCTTTTCTAAAACGTTCTACCAATTTACAACACCTCCAGAAACGAATAATGGTGACACTGTTACAAGAATGACATAGTATTGGTTTTTAAGCCTTTGATAATTTACTGAGAAAAACTTTGTTCTCATTTGCATTGATTTTATAGGTCAGCCGAACATTTCCCTATACATTGTTTCAGGAATGAATATGTATTGGTAGTCAGCCATTGAATTTTTGTAGGCACTTTTCCCTTAGAATCTACTTCTGTCCAGACTCCCCTGAATTATAGAACCCATATTTCTACTTCTCAAGGGACTTACTGTTATTCACGTAACATTGATGTTTACATTTCATTTACATTGTCACTTCCTCATAGCATGAATCTTTTCTCTGGTGTTTTATGTTTTGCAAACTGCCAGGGAACATTTGTGATACTCTATAAATAATAAATAATAGAAGTCCTGTAGTCCTCGGCCAGAGCCTTTGATCAAGGGCAGCTTTCAACTGAGTTCACATGAGGAGACGTAAAGAAGAAAAAGAAGGAACTTTCTCCATAGCTTGGCTATTTATGTGCAGTGATCAGCCAGGTTGCTGATCGGGAGGTGTCAGAAACACACCCCTACCAGCCCTCGGAGAAACTTCGTTCTGTGGTGGACACTCAAGGGCAGAGCTCTGCAGACTCTGCGATGTCACTTAAGTGGGTTGCCAGGAGGGGTGATTCAGTTCCCCTTAGTATTTTCTCTTTAGTGGGAGACCCCACATGTGTAGATGCCTCTCATCACAGCAGTTGTAGGCAAAGAGGGAGCTGGAACAGTGTTTGGGTCTTAATGTCAACTTTTCCAGGACAGAGTTTGAGCCAAGAAGCCCCAGCTGCCCCCTGAGCCACATCCAACCTGAGCAGTCAGTGCTAAGATGACACGAAGGGACCACAGCTCACACGCACTCACTTAATGCTTTGGTCTCAGAGGAACTGTCCTGTCACTGTTGACTGGTGGACGAAACAGACTGAAGATCTTGTGCAGAGTGCTCTAGAGGGTGTTCTCTTTCAGATTGGGAGGAAAGCATTCGACTTGCCTACTTTCCAAACAAAATCAAAACCATAAAACTTTAATCCATTGTGGTCACCCATTTAAAAAGAAAATAACACTTTTCAGTTCAGTGTCATGGCCCTTTGTTAAAGGCCCTTTTCTTCAGGGGAGAAAAATGTAGCCCTGAGACAGGAAAAGAGAACAGGGTGGAAACAAGGTGTACACAACAGAGAAGGAAAGAATATTGTCAAAGAGGGAAGAGGGGAAAGAGCCCTTGAGAAAGAAGTGGGTACAGAACAGGATCCAGACAAGGGGAGAGAGACTCAGGAACTTTGGAGGGACTGTGTGTCCAAGCCCAGCTAGCCGGAGCGACAGCAACTTCATCTACTAATTTTCTGAATGTCTGTGTTATTCACACTTAATCATGCTGAGCACTGAGAAATGCACAGAATTGTTGAATCACTGTGTCGTACACCTAAAACTAAGATAACACTGTATATTACCTACACTGGAATGAAAATAAAAGACTTTTTTTTTAAAAAAGGACCATGAGTATAGGCATTTTTAAGATTTTTGAAGCTGGTTTACTGTCTTTCCTGATAGGGTCTACCAATATACACTGAAATTCACAACCGGTAAATGTACCCGTATTGCTATAACCTTGCCAGCATTAGAAATACATAGATTTCTATACATATAGAAATTTTTTTTTACATCGTAATACTGTAGAACATGTAAAATATGCATGAAAGTGGAAAAAATAGTGTGACAAAATTGGTGAACATAATTTAACACCAACAGTTGCCAATGTATGGCCCATCTGGGTTTACCTCTAATCCTCACGGACTCCCTGCTCTTGTTTTGCTTTCATGCAGACTCCAGACATCAGTACCATGTCAAATATTTCAGTATGAATCTCTGAAACATAATGTATTTAGATATATGTATAACCCCAATACTATTATTGCATCTAAACTATAACACTAGGAGCACCTGGGTGGCTCAGTCAGTTAAGTGTCTGACTTTGGCTCAGGTCATGATCTCAGGGTCCTGGGATGGAGCCCCACTTCCAGCTCCCTATTCAGCTGGGAGTCTGCTTATCCTCCCATCTCCTGCCCCTGCTTGTGCTCTCTTTCTCACATATATAAATACATAAATAAAATCTTAAAAATTAATAAACTATAACACAAATTCCTGAGAATACCAAGGCACCTGTGCTCAAATTTCCAAGCATCTTATTTACATCAGTGCTTAATTTTTTGTTTGTCTTTTTATTGTGGTTTTGTTTCTTGAATATATATCTAAATAAGAGCCAAAGCGATTGATGGTCTGTTTTTTAAGTCTCTTTTAACCTATGGATTCTCCTTGCTCTTTATTTTACTCACAGCCTATTGTTGAAGAAACCACTCATTTGTCCTGCAAGATTTCCTATGTTTGGGTTTTACTCCTTGCATTCCCATTGTGTTTTTTACTTGCTTCCGTCTCCTTTGTACTTCTTAATTTGGTACTTGGGGGTAGAGACGTGATCAGATTCAGATCTGATTTTTGAGGCAAGGCTATTTCATAGGCTGTGTTTGTTCTCCCCTTAGGAAACATGTTTGATTATCTTGGTTTTGAGGTTGTTAACAACCATTACCAATCAATGTCTAGACCCATTAATACACTGGAGGTTGTAAATGGTGATAATAATAATAATTCCACAATCCTTCCTTTTTTATTAGCTGAAAACTTCTGTAAAGAGAAACTCTTTTATCACTTTCTCAGTCATGAGGTGGGATAATTCTAATGGAAATAGTAAGATCAGCATCTTATTTTTTTTACCTAACTTATCAGGTTTCAAAATAATGATTTGGTTCACTAACATCTCTCAACAAGGATGAATAGGGTTTTTAAAAAATATATCATTATGAACTAACTCATGGGTTTTATCATAACCAACATGTTTCAAGAATTTGAGTTCTCATCCTTATAGATATTCAAATTTCCCCACCTTCAGCCAGTAGAGACGATTTAAGTTTCCTCCTCAACCCTTTTGACATGACTTCAGAATCTTTGATAGTTTTCCTGCTTTCTGGTAGTGACAAGAGGTTCCAAGCTCATCTTGTGCATTTTCTGCCCCAAACTGGAAATCTATCAGTTCTCCAAGCAGCCATGTTTTCTCCTAGTGGGAAATGTTTTAACAACCTGGGATTAGGGATATTACCATTACTGTGTAGCCATCGTTTCAAGGCCTTTTCAGTAAACAGAGATACAAAACAAGAATTACATATTTGCAAGTTAAAATAAATCATGAGTTCATCTTCATACTTCTAATTAAATCAAGGATCACAGAAATTTTACTTAATCTCTTATACCTTATGTTTATGTCTCCTTCTTCCACACAAAGAATTTCAATTCTTGAAAACACTGGGAATGAGAAAAGTAGAATAGTACACAAGTACTCATTTGTTTTATCTTATAAATAGACACATGCCAGTCTCAGAAGAGCAATCCCAACACTACCACCAAAAGCACAATTACTGTAAATACTAAAGTGGTTTTTTTCAGTGTATTTCATCTTTAGGTTAAAACCCACTAGGAAATGCATGCAAATAATGTGCTGTGTGGTCACTTGGAATTGTTCTCTGTATGTGCATATTTATTTTAAATTTTTTTAAAGATTTTATTTATTCATGAGAGACTCAGAGAGAGAGAGAGAGAGAGGCAAAGACATAGGCAGAGGGAGAAGCAGGCTCCCGGCGAGGAGTCCAATGCAAGACTCGATCCTAGGACCCCCGAAATCGCGACCCGAGCCAAAGGCAGACACTCAAATTACTGAGCCACCCAGGTGCCTTTTACTTTAAATTTTTAGAAATTGATTGTTTCTAAAAATTTCATCTCATAATTATGCAAAATATACCAAAGGTTTCAAAGTCAAATCTATAATACAATGTATTCAAATAAGTCTAGCTTTTACCCTGTACCTTCCACTGTTCCCTTTCCTTCATTAGTAACCTGCTTTTTATAGTTTAACCTTTCCTTTTTTTTTTTTTTTTAAGATTTCATTTACTTACTTATAAGAGATACACAGAGAGAGAGGCAGAAACATAGGCAGAGGAAGAAGCAGGCTCCCTGTGGGGAGCCCGATGTGTGACTCAATCTCAGGACCCTGGGATCACAACCTGAGCCGAAGGAGGATGGTCAACCACTGAGCAACCCAGGTGCCCCTCCTTTTTTTTTTTTTTTTAATTTTATAAAGCACATTCATATTTCCTCTTCCCACAGATTAAGCATTCTATACAAGTATTTCATTTTTTTCCCACTTACCCATCTATTTAGGAAAATAGGTTTTTCTAACTCCTTTCCAGCTGCATAGAACTCCATTAGGTGGATGTACCATAGTTTATCTGTCTAGTATCCCCTTGATAGACGTTTATGCTGCACCAATCTTTTGCTATTACAAATTGTTCTTCAATGACTAGCTTTGGTCATACATCTTTTCATATTTTTGCCAGTACATCTTTGGAATGAAATTCTGGAAGTTTGGTTGATGAGCTAAAGAGTAACTGCATTAGTTATTCTGCTTGGTATTGATATATTGCACTCCACAGGATGTATATCATCTCCTGTCTCCAGTGCAGCATATGACACTGTCTGTTTCCTCACAGCCTTGCTGAAAGATTGTTGTCTGACTTTTAAATGGTAACCAATCTAATAGGTGATAAATGGTATCTCAGTGCAGTTTTAATTTGTATATTTCTTATGAGAAGTAAGGTTCATCATCTTTCATCTGGCTAAGAGAAATTTGCGTGTCTTTTTCTTCCAACTCTGCCTTCATTTCTCTGGGCTTTCTTTTCTCTATCTTCAGTAACTCTTTTTTATACATTAGAGATTTTTCTCTACTTTTAGGAACTTTTTATACTAAAGTTTTTAATTCTTTGTTTGTGACATATAGTTGTAAATATTTTCCCTGATTTGTCATTTGTCTTTTTCCTTTCTTTACAGTGTGTATATGAGTGTGTGTATTGCCATGCTATGTTTTTAATGTATAATTAAATTTGTCTCTCTTGTCTTATTTCTTGCTACTAGATCTTGAATCATGGTAGAAATATTTTTCCTATTTCTGGTAATAAAGAAATCCATGCATGTGTATTTCTAGTACTTGTATGGATTCTGTTTTTTTTATCTTAAATTTCAGATCCTTTTGGAATTTTTCCTTTTTAATGATATAAGAGATGAATCCAAATTTATCTTTTTCCATATATGTACATATATATACAATTATCTCAGCACTTATATTAGATGCTCTATTATTTTTCCTTTTTTTCTTAATTATATTTTGGTACTTAAGAGAGTTTGCATTTTGATCCAAAGATTAGTTTTATACTAATATTTTTACTAACCATCTTTTTTTTTAAAGATTTTATTTATTTATTCATGAGAGGCATGGAGAGAGAGAGAGGCAGAGACAGAGGCTGAGGGAGAAGGCTCCTGCAAGGAGCCTGATGTGGGACTCCATCCCCAGACCAAGGATCACGCCCTGAGCCGAAAGCAGACGCTCAACCGCTGAGTCATCCAGGCGTCCCTTTTATTCACCATCTTAAGCTCTCTCTCTCTCTCTTTTTTTTTATTATTGTCTAGTGATTCCCCACTATAAATATATTGAAAATGGATTACTACCATTCTTTTCCTCCCCCTTCTTTCCCAGAATCTTGTTTGAAGTACTATCCTTTCACTGTTAATTAACAACTATAAAAGAATCAGCAGTCTTCTACTTCTCATATGCTGTCTCCATCCTTTTCCCTGCCCCATTTTTGATAGTTGTTCTCTACTTGCATTATTTCTCCCAGCATCTTTCTACTTTTATGAATGAATTTAGAGAGGTTCAAAAATAAGGCTGCCTCAAAGGCCATTTTTCCAGGACTCTCCTCTGTTTATTCTTAAAAAAAAAAAAAAAATATTTATTTATTTGAGAGAGAGTGAGAGCACAGGCACACAAGCCAGGGAAGAGGCAGAGGGAGAGGGAGAAGAAGCAGACTCTCCGCTGAGCAGAGAGCACATGGGCTTCATCTCAAGACCCTGGGATCATGACCTTGAGCTGAAGGCAGATGCATAACTGACTGAGACCTCCAGGTGCCCCTATTTATTCTTTCTTGACCAATTTCTTTCTTCTTATCCTTCTTTTTTTTTCTTCTTCTTCTCTAGGTCAGCATTTCTCAGAGGATCAGGTTTGGAAATGTATGGAGGTGTTTTGGTGGCCGTGGTTATTAGGGAGCCCTATAGATATTTAAAGGACAGAGGCCAGGCACGCTCGACAGTCTGTAAGGCATAGAACAGTGCCATATGACAAAGAACTGTTCAATTTCCCACATTTGTCCATTTCCATGACTTTTAAATGTCCTATTGGATACTTATCTGAGTAAAAGAAAAAAGCTGATAATTTTTAAGCTTAAAATCTAACTCTGTATAATGTATAAATTCAAAGTATTTTTTGTGCAATATCATTTCAATACATACTGAATTTCTAGGAAAGCAACTACCATGTAACTCAAAAGAAGTTTTGTTTGGAACTGTGCCAAGAGTTTTTCATCATTTAAGAAACTTGTGTTGCTGATGGCAATGCCACTCACAGTGTTTGAGTAGCCAAGTACAACCAGCTTGTATCCAGCACATTTGGTTTTTTTTTGTTGTTTTTTTTGTTTTGTTTTGTTTTGTTTTGTTTTGTTTTGTTTTATCCAGCACATTTGTGACTGCTGCATTCACAACAATTATCCACAAAAATGCATCTGACTACCTCATTTTGTTTTCTGGTACAGTCATTGTCCCAAATTTACATATTGAAATATATATTATTTTATAATAAGTTAGTGTATTTACTTGTTCTTTTTAACTGGGGCATGTTATTTTTTTTAAGATTTTATTTATGTTAGAGACAGAGAGAGCATGGGAGCAGTAGGAGGGGCAGAGGGAGGAAAGAAAGGAACCTCAAGCAGACTCCCTGCTGAATGCAGAGCCCATCTCAGGCCTCAATCCCAGGACCCAGAGATCATGACCTGAACCAAAATCAAGGGCCTTAACTTAACAAACTGAGTGACCCAACTGGGGCATATTATTGATTTTAAAAAATGATGGATGAAATTCCATTTCAAGATAGTAAATAACTACAAAATATGTGTTTTCATATACATCAAGCAGTAAGTCTAGTATTGAGAACTAGAAATTTGGACGGTCCTGAAAGCCAAAGAACAATAAGGAGGTGGTACCTTTGAACATCAACATCCACAAATGTGATGACCCAGAAGTAGAGACTGCATAGGACTCTGAGAGGGAGCTTCCTGTCCCTATTCTTGGCAGAGGCAAAGCCCTTTAAAGAGTGATGCTCACAGAGAAATTTGCTCTCAACCTACTGCTTGTAGAAGAGTGAGGGAAAAATGAAATAATGACATAGAAAATGTTAAGGAGCAATTGTAAACCAGATAAGCATAGATTACACACCAGCTGGACAATCACTGGCCAAGTGATGTCATGTCTTTATTTATGGAATGCTATAAGCCAGATTTCATTTACCCAGTAAAGCTAACAGTCTTTACCAAACATGTGGTTGTACATGGCATGTGTTAGATACCGTATAAGAAAAATGAAATGGACAAAATTACGTTTGTACCAGCTCTTCGGCAGTCACATTTCTCCAAGGTCTGAACCTGACAGTGTTTAGCTAATAATATGACTGCTTCTTGATCTGTAATTCTAGATTGCATGACGGCAAGACTTAGCAACACCAAGCTAATCTGATTTCAACTCCTTTTGTTGGCTTCCAGGCTGATGTTGCTCAGTTTCAGTCATCCTCCCTGGGTCACAGACAAAAAAAAAAAAAACATTGAGCCAACCCAGTGGGATAGTGGGAGGCTTCGACTGATAAAAATGCTGTAAGATTCCAGTCACGAATGGCTCATAAGTAGAGTGTGATGTTGTTGGTAAGTGGAGTCATCAGTGATGGATTACCAGTTTACATTTACTGTGTGATTCCAGTTGGTGGATCCCAAAGGACAGCCCGTTTTCAATAGGCCTTTGCCCTTGGTAGCAACACAGTCCATTCACTTTATGATCTCCTCATTGTTGTCTGACAGCTAAAATTTATATGATCCAAACTCCTTGAAATACATGCCTAACTTACATTCAGAAAAATATTTCCAGTACTTCAGTGGTTTGCAATGAAATAGTTCTCCATTCTTGGAGCGATATTTTTAGTTACAATATGTGGAATATTGGATATTGCATATGTGTATGTGTGTATCTTCAGGACAATTAGCCTCTTAAGCAAAGGAGCTTGCATTTATTTCTGTATCTCCATCACTTGGCATTGTAGATGTTCACTAAGTGTTTGTCGAATTGAATTAAATGTAGAATTAATTTGTAAGTTGAAAGCAATAAAGTCTATAGAAAACATTAGCAATGTGGGCAGAGATAGTACCTCGAGCCAATTATCCATTTAACAAGTATCTGAGACTGACTGTCTTCTGTCTTGTTTAATTCACTTTCATCTGGAAGCTCTTGGTTGTAGCTGCCAAAATGTATCCTAACTAATACAGATTTACGTGTCAAACATTACGGTCATATGCATTAATTTTTTAGACTATCACAGTTATCCAGTAAGATAAGCGACTTGTACATTATCCTTAAATTGCCTAAACAGTAAGAGATTTACCTAAATCTCTAGTGACTGAGTGAGCTTAGACAAATCCAGTTCCCCATATTCCTTCCTTCCCTTGGAAAGATAAATTCTGCTTCCTATTATCACACTCTCTCAGGTCAAGATCCCATCTTCTTAACTCTGCATCTAGATCCCTGCTTGTCCAGATACCTCATCCTGCTGCCAGCACCCCCACTCTGGGGAGAAGCACATGTGTCCAAGAGAGTCATGTCTACTTCTTTACAATACAAGCCAAAAGGTCTGGTTAAAGATAGGCTCTTTTTTTTTCTTAATCCAGAGGTCTTAGCATATGTATAGAACCAAACTATTAAGTGGGAAGATCAATGGAATAGTCATTGATGTCTGTAGGGGAGAGGAATTCACAAACACTGCACCAGGTACTTTATAAAGGGCATCACATTTTGTGTTCAAGTGAGCCCCATAAAGCTGTTGTATTACAAATGATAAAACCAATGGGTTAAGATTCTTGCTTGAGATCACAAAATATCAATTGATAGTCAATATCTTATCCTCTTACTCTTTTATTACTTTCTTTTTGTTCACTTTTAATTTTCAATATATTTATCCGTTTTTAATCCTTAATTTTTTTGTGAATTTGTCAAGGAAAAGTGACCCAATAAAATATTCAATAGAACTAAAATAAATACTGATAAACAAGAAAATATCTGACTCCCCCCACTCCTCCTGCCCACACATACACATTTCCTGAGTTGAAATATCATATCCAGGCATAATAACTTTGAAAGGCCCTACACCTGCATAAAGATCTTCTTTTCATGTTCTCCCACCCCATCCTCCAACTTCCTGGTTTAGAGTATCTCTGTCATTACCTTGTTATCTTTCTTATCTATAATATTCTGATAAGGACCCAGACTCCCTTGATATATAAAATTTAGGTAACCTGGCAATACAATGAAAAATCCAGAAAATCTGTAACTTGACTTGGTGGGACTATGAAGCATAGTTATCAGAAAGTAAACTCCCCAGAAAAGAAATGTTGCAAAGACATCCCCTATTACATTTATTTTGTGAAAAAGGAGACCAGCAGGAAGGGAAGAGGTGCAGAAACCACACCAGCTCAGGAGCTTTGAGGTCTGGGATTAGGTGGCACGTGTTGGGCGGGGAAACTAAATTAGGAATGGCTCTCAGAATCCAGTCTGGGGGCCTTGTGAAGGATCTTCTGTTGGTTATTAAGTGTATAATATTTGAGTGTCCACAGCAACTGCTGTCAATGTCAGTATACCCAGAGAGTGCATTAAGGTTCCAGACTCCCAGGACCCACTGATTGCGATGTGACCACTTCCTAAGAAGTTCCTCTTCTTAACTCATTCACACTAAAGTATCTGCCTTGCAGGCTCCTGGATGACTCAGTTGATAAAACTTCCCGACTCTTGATTTCGGCTTAGCTCATGAGGTCATGATCTCAGGGACCTGAGATCTAGCCCTGCATCAGGCTCTGTGCTCAAAAGTAAATTAATTAATTAAATAAAAAAAATAAAATGCCTGCCTTCAACGGTCATAGCTTTTTTGGTCTTGATACAAAAACCAGCTGTAGAAACAATATCCAATGAACATGATACTATATAAAATTCATGTCAGCTAGAACTGCCACCTATTTCTAGCCTTTTAGAGTCACCCTTACCTTTAATCATAAAATGTAAATGGCTAAATCTCCCTAACATAGAAATGGGGAACTAATGTCTGCCCCACCATATCTCTCAGTATTGACAGGAATGTCTGTTTCAAAGTGCCGGGGTTTCAACTAAGCCACCTCTTGGGCTGGTTTCTTGATCTTTCTTCTAACGTGCCACTCGATCTCTTGTGAGTTCAAGCCCCACGTTGAGAGATTACTTTAAACAAACAAACAAACATTAAATTTCACACCTGAGGAAAGTGCCTTACTTGCTTCACCCTCATTCTGGTCCTGCTAACCACCCATCACCTCAGCCCTTCACTGTTCTACACCAGCATGCTCAAATTTATGGTATGTTGAAGGGCATGGGAGACTATATCAGGAATGACAAGGAGTCATTCAGTAGGTGTGAGGTGGGTCTTAGGGATCTGAATTTTTAATAATCATTGTTGTGAGTTGAATTGCACCCTCCAAAAAATTATATCGAAGTCCTAACCCCTGCTACCTAGGAATGTAATCTCACCTAGAAATAGGGTCTTTGCAGATACAATCAAGATGCAAGTTAAAGTCAGGTAATACTGGAACAGGTGGACCTATAATCCAATATAAGAAGAAGAGAGACACAGACGTAAACACACACACACACACACACACACACACACACACACACAAGATATCAGCACGATTGCCTAGGGATAAAGGCCCCATGATGATGGAGGTAGAGATTGGAGTCTCAGCTGCAGGCTAAGGAACGCCAAAGAGTCCTGGTGACCACCAGAAGCTAGAAGAAAGATCATGGTCTTACTGATATCTTAATGAAGACTTGTAGCCTCTAGACTGTGGGCAAATATATTTCTATTGCTTTAAGCCACTCAGTTTGTGGTACTTTGTTATGGCAGCCCTAATAAATGAATACAATCACTTACCTCCTTTAGTAATCTTGATGTGAATAGTCCATAGACTAAAGTTTGGTCTAACTCCAAATTTGTCCTAGAGTGTCTCTGGAAATGCATAATTCTTCTTGTTTTCTTAATTAAGAAGAGAAATTTCATATTCCCTGTCTTATTTCTCTACCTGAGCATAACTGTGACTCTTTGACCATAAGTCAGACCATAACTCAAGCTCTATGGGCTGGGTTGAGATTTGAACACTGGTCCTCCTGTCTCTTTAGTTTGTTTCCTTTCTACTACACTGCACACTTTTGCTTTCCCTCATCTGTATGAGACCTCCCCAAAAGCATGCTAGAAGGATTTGTCCTGTTTAGAAATAATTTTCATAGCTTATTCATAACTTTCTGTAATCTCCTTGTGTTGAACAGCCATGAGGCATGGAAATTATTCCAATAGAAATAAAAACAGTCAAAGATTATCTCCTCTCAAAAGTATGCAAACAGTTTTATATATAGTTTTAGAGATTGTGACTGTTACCCAAAGAAGCTCCATATTGACCACACAAGTAAATCTTTTTCTTTTCATACATTTCTGGGAAATAAGGCATTTGCAGAGATTAATTGGTATCCTGTATGTAGAAGGCTTTCCCTTACAAATTTCTGTAAGTTGGGCTGCAGAGTTTTGGATGAGGCAGAAGTGAAGACACATTGGTACAAGGATGTGGGCTGAGGTATAATTAGTGAGCACCATCACTTCCACCTCCACATTTGCCTGCCAGGGATCAGGGAAGAGTTAAAGGCAGCAGGGAATGCAGCTTCCCTGAGCTCAGCACACCTTATGAACTCACATTCATAGAGGGGTCAGGAAGATGGGCTCCTGCTTTTTCTCAGCCTTCCATGGAACACCAGGAAAATTTTACATAACATTCTCTTTTCCTCCTCCAGAGGAATAAAGAAGAAAAATAAAATTGAGGTCAGGGACCTTTGTCTTCAATCCTAAATCATTCATCCATCCCAAAATCATTGCTTTAATTCAGAAACGTGGAAGAGGTTATAAAGATGAGAACATAAAGTCCCTTCTCTCTTGTTTTTGACACCCAAGTTGGGGAAATAACCACACACACAACTAGCAAAATTGATATTTACAGTAACAGAGGCATAAGAAAAAATGCAGTGGGAGGTAGCTTGGAGGGAGGCGCCCGAGAAGGCATCACAAAAGGGGTGACTTGAATGTAAATCTGAAAATGAGTAAGAATCTGAAGAGCCCAGAAGTTGAGGGATGAAAGAAAACGGAGGCAGTTTAAAGCAGGACTGTCCAATAGAACTTTCTGTGATGATTAAAATGTTATTTATTTGCACTCTTCAGTGCATATGACCAGGGGACACTTGAAAATGTGGACAGTGTGACCAAGGAATTGCATGCTTAATTTTATTAATCTTAATTAGTTTGTAATTAACTTCAAATTACTAGTGGATACCTTCCTGAACATCATATCTTTAGATAATAGAAACAGTGTTGCAAAAGCACAGACAACTGGAAGCTTGGCACATTGTCACAGATTAGCAGGTACTTAAGGGGGCAGGTTCTTGGATTCCAACAGAAATGGTGGAAAGTGGGAAATGATGGAGCTGGAAACATTGGTTGGGGCTGCATTACAAATGGCCTTATAGGGGGGTCCCTGGGTGGCTCAGCGGTTTGGCGCCTGCCTTTGGCCCAGGGCGTGATCCTGAGATCCTGGGGTGGAGTCCCGCGTCGGGCTCCTGCATGGGGCCTGCTTCTCCCTCTGCCTGTGTCTCTGCCTTTCTCTCTCTCTCTGTGTGTCTATCGTGAATAAATAAAATCTTAAAAAAAAAAAAGGCCTTATATACCAGGATCATACCAAAGATGTTGGACTTTATCCTTTGGATATGAAATATCCTGGGAACATTTTTGAACAAGAGAATGATATGGTAAAATGATAATTGTACTGACTTCGGTTGGCATTTATAAGCCTTTGGTATTTGGAGTCATGATGACTAATGTAGGTTGAGTGGGGGCTGGGACCTACTTGCATTGTGGACATTTCTCCCTCCCCAGTGACAGATCTGGGATTTCAAAAAGAATAGTGAAATTTATAAGCAATAGTTTTGCTCCCAGGTACTTCTCTCAGTGTTCTTATAAGCTCTTAAATAATTACACTATGTGGTAAAAATCTTATTCAAGTGTTTTCCTAGGATATAAATCTCTTAATAACATAGTGGGAATAGATTTATTAGTATAGGGAACTGTTCTACCATTGGTTTCATCTCTAACCCTTACACAGCACCTGGCACCCAAGTACTCATGTGTCTTAATACTAAATATGAGTTGTTTCATGGGTTATGGAAAGAATATTTTAAATTAATAATCACTCTTCTCTCTTTCAAAATTAGTCTATTACTGGCCTTATCTTGGCTATATTTTCTAGCTCTCCGCTTAGAAGAACAAGTTATGGGTATAAAATGAAGTAGCAAACATGATTTGGAATAAATCTGTCACAAATAAAAGCTTTATAACAGTGCCCAAGGCAGAGACTCTGGAACCAGGCTGCTCCAGACTACTCTAGACTGCTCCGGATCCCTGTCTGCTACCTCCAGTGATATGCACACTGATCAGTTATGCAACCATTCTCTGCATTGGCTTTCTGAGGTGGACATAACTGCATTTACACAGCTGTTCCAAGAATTATATGAGTTAACATACCAAGAGTTAGTTTAGTTCTTGATTCATAGTAAATGCTTAATACATGCTACCCATTGTTATTATAAATCTAAGTTTTCTTTGGTGCCTTTTCTGATTGTGGCTTCCAAGGATCCTAAGAGAAACCCTGGATTTGTCATTACAATAAAAAAAAGGTCATTTGGGCCATCCCGTCTTGTGTTACAGGCAAAGAACATGAGCATAAAGCACAGCAAGCACACCTCAGATTAGATTTAAAGGAAGAGCCTCCTGATAATGATGATTTTTACGTTTAACTTACTTCCCAAGAAACAACATAGTTACTTCCTACTTCCTACAAAAAATTTTAAAAATGAAATGAAATGAGGGCACCTAGGTGGTTCAGTTGGTTAAGGTCTGACTCTTGGTTTTGACTCAGGTCATGATCTCATGGTTGTGAGATTGAGCTCTGTGTCAGGCTCCTCACTAGGCCTGGAGCCTTCTTAACACTCTCTCCTCATCTCCCTCTGCTGCTCTGCCCAATCCCCTCACCTCAACACCTCCCCTACCCCTG
The DNA here is from genome assembly GCF_003254725.2 of Canis lupus dingo. Taxonomy (NCBI): domain Eukaryota; kingdom Metazoa; phylum Chordata; class Mammalia; order Carnivora; family Canidae; genus Canis; species Canis lupus. The sequence goes on along the minus strand of NC_064247.1, from coordinate 23,097,127 downwards.
CTCTTGCACATGTGTGTCTTCTTTCTCTCTCTTAAAAAAAAAAAAAATGACATTTCACAGGTCAGAATATTCTGGAATCAAGTGGCATGTGATCTCTTGCAGTTTTCTTTAGGGACAAGAAAGATTCTTGGTTGGTTGGTTTGGGTGTAGACAGAGACAGGCTGCACATGGTGAGAGGGACATGTCCTGCATCTGGGTTCCCCCTCTACTGCTGGTTGGATTAACACACCACCTAACAAGTAAGTGGAGCAGGCTGAAATATTTTTGCAAATCTTTTAGAAAGTAAAATTAGTGAACTGATAATGAATTTCATGTGTTTTGAAAGTAAGGAGGATGAAAACGTCAAAATTGAAACTGAACTTTCTGCTGAGGCAACCATGTGGGATCATTCATGGAATTCAACTACACTTTATTCATTCAACAACGAGGTACTGAGTGCCCACTAAATTCCTGCCCCTGTTCTGCTGAAGCTAAAGCAGCAGGGAGTGTTTCAAAGACCTTACTGTTATTAAGCTTGCATGCAAGGTAGGGAAACAGATCATAAATGAGCTCCATTTAAGACCTATCAAGTTAAAGGTATCTGTTAAAGCTCAATGTGGAAATGTCCAGATAGTTTAAAGTTAGAAGAGAGATGGGTTGTAGACAGAGATTGGGAATCATCAGCATATAAATGGTTCCTGAGGTGGTGGGAGAAAGACTCCCCAGAGAGACAACAGAAGGCTAGAACTCTGAGGAACTCCAATACGTGAAGGAAGAGACATTTCCTAAGGAAATGAGGGAAGATAAAGACAGAGAAATAGATGCAAATTCAGGAGTGCAGGGAACCCTGGAGGGGGGCTTAAAAGAGGGGATTAGCCAACGGCATCAGGCACTACCAAGAAGCCAAGGACAAGGGGATCCTGGGCTCACTCAGTTGGAAAGGGAGGAAGCCAAGCTGCAGTGGGAAGAATGATGGCTCAGAAGTAAGTTGGAGGAAACTGTACATGTAGACATCTCTCCCAGGAAATATGGTTTTGAACAGGAAAAATCATAGGGCTGTACACATTTAAGTGTCCTGAGGAGAATGAGTAAAAAGAGAAATTACAGTACGGGACAGAAAAGGAATCATTGGCCAGCAAAAATTCAGAGGAGGAGAGGTTTCAGAGCAGAGAATGAGGGACCGAGCCTGGACATGGTCAAAGAAACATGTTCATTGTAAGAGAAGAGAAGGAAGAAGGAGGTAGGATTCATGTGTGGCAGAAAACGAAAGACAAACCTGGAGAGGTAGGCCAGGACTTTCTACTCCGTGCTCTCTTTGGGCTTCCTCTTGTAGGAGATGCGGATCCTCTGAAGGTTTGGAGCAAGGAGATGCATGTGCAGGTTTGTCTTGCATTAACCTGCCAGCAGAATGAAGAATGCATTTGAGGGGATCAAGACTTGAAATGAGCTGACAAATTTGGGAGGACTCTGTAGTAATCTGAAAGTTGCAAAGATCCTGAGCCATGGTGTCACAGTAAGAGATGGGAAAGCGTGTTTGGAGTCAAATTGGTCAAAGTTGATGATTAATGGGGTGTCACGAGTAGAAGGGAAGGAAATCAAGAATGATCTTCAGATACCTGGCAGGTTCATGATAGAGTCATTAACAAATGACAGAAATTTCATGAAGAGAAGGTGTAGGGAGACAGTGTATTGCAGAGTGGACGTGGTGAACAGTGTGTGCATAAAATATCCAGTGGAGATGTCCCGCAGATGGATGGAGCTGAGGCTCAGGAGAGGGAGCTGGGCTAGAGGCATGTTTACTCACAGTAATACTTGCCAATATTTATTTAGGCTTGACTCAGTGCTGGTGCTTTACTCTGTCTTAATCTTCCATCAAGTCTGTGAGGCTGCTATTAGAATTCCCACTGTATAGATGAGGCATCTTTTCTTTAATCACTGAGGTAATAAGTGGCAAAATCATGATTCAAGACCTGCTGAGAAGTCATCAGTGTCCAGGTACTAAATGAAGCCACAGGCACAGGAGATTGCCCAAGGATAGTGCGTAGGGTAAGTGAAGGGAGCAAGCACTCCTGTGTGAATAATAAATTTTAGAGTGAACGGAAGAAGAGACTAAGCCAGTAACAAAGAAAGATTGCCCGCTTACTGGAATATGGCAGACAATTTTGTGCCTCGCTCTGCTTGCTGCACACCCATCCTAACTCAATATTCTAATGTACACTCTGCACATATGCAGACCGCACGGATCCTTGGTTGCAGCAAAAGTAAATTTTACACGTTAATTAAAGTTTGGCTACACAACTTTGAAGGTGACAAGATGCATCTTTGCCTCGGAGAAGCAGTTGAGAACGAGAGCTCTTTGCCTGCTTTTGGACCTTGGAAGTGTGACATCTGGCTCCAAGTAGTCCTGGCACACAGCCAGGCTCCAAGCTCGAGGAGCCTATTTCCATCCCAACCCTTCACTGGACTCAGAATCTCCTTGTGAGTTCTGTTGCACCAGGAAAGAGACCTGTCCTGTAACTACTCTCTGAGCAGCCACGGCCACGAGGAGCAACTCAGCCATTCTTTCCAGTGATTTCCTTTGCCAGTGCATTAGTTTTTCCTTGTAATTAGAAAGGTTATTGCTGTTATGTCTCATGCTCTGTGAGAATATTCACTGCCATCCCTGAATTATAATCAGTTGTTGAAAACGGCGTTATAAGCAGCTCTCTGCTGCCCTTGCCTCAGAGAGAACCGCAATGCACCAAGTGAATATGAATGAGTTTGAGCTCTGATGGATTTCCTTTGGATAAGTAGGGCCTCTTGCCAAGTGACAACTCAAGAATTGCTGGGAATATTGCAGAATTCCAGTCTGGTCCCACCTGACCGTTGTCCTAACCGGGCTGATTGATAGTTTGACTTACAGAGCAGCTCAGCAGTTTCACGAAACACAAAAGGCACCAAACCTTGTGACTCTGTGTTCTGTGGACCTGGAATGGCTTCATAAATCAGACATGCTTGCTTCCAATAGCTCCCAGCAGAGGAAAAAAGGGGGAAAACAGATACTGCAAGCATACAGGCTGTCCTGTAAGTGTCTTAAAATGGTAGCAGTATCTTTTTGAAATGTACACACTCCTATGCACAGACTACCAAGCATGAAAAAAAAGGAGTCAGGGTTATTTTCTTTCCTTTTTTTCCTTAACAAGGTAGACTTTTTATTTCAGGGTGATCTGTTTCTCCCATCCTTTTGTGATGAAGCACAGGAAAAGAGATCTTCTTCTTCTTAAGTTACCCCCACAAGCTTGCCCTGTGGCCTGCATGTTAGTGGGTATTGAAGTCTGTGAGTAGCAGAGATCCAGAAAGGCACGTGGTTGCAGTCACCCTGGCGTGAGGCTGGACCACAGCTGCATGCTTGTGATGTGGCTGGCAGCCATCACTTAAATGGAGTGTAGCTGATTGGCAAGTTGAAAATCTTTTAAGACAGAGTGGGTTTTATGGCAAGATTGGTATCTGATTGTACTTTTACTTTATTGGTACATCTAATGTAATGCCACTAAGGTAGACACACTTAACTCAGGAAAACTTTGAAGAGCTTCTCTCCTTTCTTTATTGATGTCAATTTAAACCTACTAAAGAGAGGAAGATGGAAAAATTAGTCCTGACTGAGCCTTCTACCCTAGATATCCCCTGCCTTTTCTCCTCTGAACATTCAAATGACCGTACCCATCAATTCCTCAGGGACCATTTCTGAACTTTTAAATCTTAGTCTACCTACCACCCTTTTCTGATTATTGAACATCTTAAGGCATTTGCATTTTCTTTCCCTGTGCTTTGTTTACTTGTGTCAATGTACATGGTATTTTCAAGAGAAATTGTATAGCAGATTGTGTTAATGGGCACATGTGTATATACAAAACATAGATAGGTGTGTGTGCATGTCATATAGAACAAGCACAAATGTACTTATAGAAGAACACATTTAACTTTACAAGACATTAGAGCTTACTGGTTCTGTTCATTTTGCCACAGTAAGGTTAGATTGGTAATATCATCTCGGATTAGATGGAGAGTGCATAGGCTATGTCTGTATAATACGAAAATACCCAATCAGTTCAGAAAGAAAAAAATGAATTACCTGGTTATATTTATTTTTATATTTTTTTACCTGGTTGTATTTATCTAGGACAAAAAAAAATGATTTGATTCTAATATTCACTTTTCAGCTATTCAATATCTTAAAGTAACTTAAAATGAGTTTATGTTATGGTTCAGGGCTCAATAAACTCACGTGAGGAGAATGGCAGTCCTCTGTGGACCTACACAGAAAGGCCAGTAATATGTCATGTAATTGTGCCCAAGTTGCTAACATATCCCTCTGAGAAATTTGTCTCCCAGAAAGACTGTGAAAAGAGATAAAGGATGGGTTTATTTAGAATGATTAAGGTGAGCATATGTCTCCATGAGGAGGGGAAAAAATCAAGCTGAACAGTGTTCTTCATTTATTTAATAAGTACTTATTGAGTTCCTCCTAACTGTAGAATACAGAGATAAACAGTGCCTCTGCCTTCAAGGAGCTCCCATGTGTGTATGGCTAGCTGTGAACTAAGTAGAAATATACAGTAGGCTGCCAGCCCCCCAGGAACTTGAACTGGGATTGAGTATTATGACAAGACCTTGAAAGATTTAGTGTCAGAGGCCACCGATGTAGACCTTAGGCGCTACAGCAGGTCAGGGGCAGTCCAAGTGGATGAAGAACATAGTGATGAGAAATACCTCCCTGGGATATATGATTGAGATGGACTTTGAGAATAGGCATCATCCACTCTCAAAGAAGAAAGATCGTTTGAAGTAGGAAAAAGCAGTGGCAAGGACACTGAGCCAGGAATGGGCATTGTTTGGAGGACAAGAAGGAGGTGAATACGGCTTAAATAGAGGGTGGGGCGTCAGATAAGGTTGGATGAGCAAAAGAGAGGTAGCAAAGAGGGCCTTGGTGCTGGGCCCAAGCATACAGATGTGAACATAGGCAATAGGCAACCACTCAGCTTTGATCTGAACCGAGGCTTCATGAATGCTCTATAGTCTTTCCGGTTTTGTGAATACTATATTGCTTTTGTACTTGTAAATAATGGTTTCAAACTAAAATAGAGAAGGCATTAAAAAATTAAATCAACCATATTTACTTTGCTATGAGAAGGGCAGCATTTTACAACAATGGCTTGTGATGTGGATTTTAATGAAATTCTCTCTCCCTTGTGTTCATTAATCCCTGTTTTTATAAATAGGTGGTCACAATTCAACCGGAGAATGATTATGAGCTTCTCTAGAAACAGTGCAGAGTGCCATTTGATTACATTCCCACCCACCACAACTCTCCACTCTTCTAATAATGACTTCTGGGCTCCTCTACACAGGTGTTCCTCAGGGTGGAGAAAAAGCAGAAATTAAATACTAGAGTTTGAACAAAAAGCGATTTGAGCTTTCTGAAATCAATATTCCAGGCAAGTCCAAGAATGTGAGTTGGAGCACTTTCTTTTATTATCCAAAGTAACAATGTGATTGTTTTGGAGGGATTGTCTTGAGGATGGGGGCAGTCTCCTGACAGCTAAAAAAATATTTACTTTTCCACTAATTCATTATTGCTTTTTCTCATTTAATTCTAATACTTTAAGCCAAGTTTATTGGCTTAAAAAATGAAAGTTGCATTAAACCCAATTTGGTAGATTGGTAGAATTATGTTATATTGCTTTGATTGTTGGTCAATTATAATGATGTTAACTTTAACAATAGCTTTTTATTGAAAGTTTATCAAGGTCTAGCTGCTCTGAGCACTTTATAAGTATGATCTCACTTAATACTCACAGCCATGCTAGGAAACCATACTCTTTCATTTTACAACACAGAGACAAACGTTGAGAGAAGTTAGAAATATGTGGTCTCCACTCTGCACACAAGTTTGGAGCCATGAAAATGACAATCTTAATAATCTTAATAACCAATGGGAAACATTGCTATTGTTTTGTGACCTTTAAAAATTTCTTTCAAAACATTAAGAACTCTGTAACTCTCTGTTATAAGTGTACAGGGCAATGAAAAAGGGCAAAACTGATAATTTTTTTTTTACTACACTAGAAGAGAATTAAAGTTTGTTATTTCTTCAGAAAAAAAAAGTATCAGAAATAGTTTGAACACTGCTTGCTCTCTTCCTGTCATAGAACTTATGATACATACACTTTCTTTTTTCTTTTTTTCTTTTTTTTTAAGAGAGAGAATGAGCATGTGCAACCAGGGGCAGCGGAGGGGAGAGGCAAAGGGAAAGAGAATCTTAAGCAGCCTCCATGCCAAGTGAGGAGTCCAAATAGGGCTCTATCTCAAGTCCTTGAGATCATGACCTGACCTGAAATCAAGGGTCAGAAGCCTAACCAACTGAGCCACCCAGAAGTCTCAATATATGCTTTTTTCTATGTTTGTATGAACTTCCAACATTTCATCTTTTGCTTTTTTAATGTTGTGAAATACCTCTGAACATTCTTTAAATGTGAAGTTAATTGCTGACACCACTTCTTCTGAGACATTTTCATCCTTCTCATCACAATCACAATCACTTTCCTCATATCTATCCATACATTCACCTTCACTAGGGTTCTTTGAACTATGTAGCAGGAGCATCCAAATAGTGAGTGTCAGTATTCCCAAGGTCAGCTATTTCCTTTACAAACTCCATTTATCCTCAGTTCCAATTTCATTTCCAGAGATATCACTTTTATTTGCTGCACTTTTTCATATTTGTTAGTCAATTTTCTCTTCTGATTATTCATCTTGTAAAATTCATGTTAGTTTATCACTAGGGCACAAGAAAGCAACACAACTACACTCTTTGCTGTCTGTGTGTAAATGGAATAAGAGATGTATAGGGACCAATCGATCAACCACAGGCTTTGAAAGAAGTGATAAGATTGGCCACTGATCATGACATCCATTTGTTATTTATGATGTGATTTGTGGACTGAGAAGCTAGCAGGGAAGCTTGTTAAGTTATATAACTACTCACAGTGAATATAGTATGGTAACTCAAATCTGAATCATGTTATTGAATGACTAGGATTATTTAACTACATTGTGGTAACTTGAATTTATGCATGTTAGAACTGTGCCAAGTAAAGACTTCCTACAATTGCTTGTATTGATATAGGTGATGGTGGTGAGAGAGCCAAGATCAAATTCAAGTCTACTTGGCACCTAAACCCACTTTGACTAACACTTTGCCTTTGATTTAGGATGTATATCTCCCAAGAGAGAGTAAAGGTTTCTTTTCTCTGGAGGCAGTATGGGTGAAGAAGAGATAGAAGAAGGGAGAATAAAGAAAGAAAGAAGGTAGGAGTCAGAAGGGAGAACAGCAAATGGGGAGGGAAAGAGAACAAAGTGAAAAGGAGGAGAAAAGGAGAGCAAGGAAGAGAGAGAGCAAGCCAAAAAGGATGCAGGAATAAGAGAAGAAATAGAACAATCAGGAGTAAAGAAGTATGACAAAAAGAAAAGAAATAGGAACAAGAAGAGAACAGAGTTGTTTCCCAGCACAGTGATTCAATGGGCAGTGTGAAATAACAGAATGGTGCTATTTATGGACTATTCCCTGCCCTTTTCCCTTGCCTAAACTCCTAACCCTGTAATGACTAAAATGGCATCATTTTCACTTTTCATTTCCTTGTCACTAGAGCACCACCCAAATCAACAATGCATATTACTGAATGAGTTTCAAAAATATCATACTGCCATAGGACATTTTTAAATGATCCTACTCTATTTAATAACTGATGTAAGAATATAAGGACATAACGTAAAATAATCATCTCACCTGCTTACCAAAATAAAGTCTACATGATTTAGAGAGGCAAGTATAAAATTCTAATCAGAGGGGACGCCTGGGTGGCTCAGTGGTTGAGAATCTGCCTTCAGGTCAGAGTGTGATCCTGGAGTCCTGGGATCAAGTCCTGCATTGGGCTTCCAGTGGGAAGCCTGCTTCTGCCTCTGCCTGTCTCTGCCCCTCTCTGTGTGTCTCTCATGAATAAATAAATAAATAATTTAAAAACTCTAATCAGAGAAAACCAACAGACTGTAGGATTAAAAATATTATATCTGTCTTGTAAGGAATGACAACCATATCCCTGAAGGGATAATTCAACTGGGTAAATATTTAAAGCTCAAGGACAGGAACGCCTGGGTGGCTCAGTGGTTGAGCATCTGCCTTTGGCTCAGGCCATGATCCCGGGGTCCTGGGATCAAGTCCCACATCAGGCGCTCTGCAGGGAGCCTGCTTCTCCCTCTGCCTATGTCTCTGCCTCTTTCTCCATGTCTCTCATTAATAAATAAAATCTTTAAAAAATAATAAAAATAAATAAAACTCAAGTAAAATAAAGAGTAATAATACTAAAATGCAAAAACAAACAAACAAACAAACCCAAAAGACTAAGAAAATATTTGCAGCAAACATTAAGCTTCGTAGAAATTGCCAAGGCAATTATCTAGACCCAAAGGGGAAATAAACAAAGGACCTGAAAAGACAGTTCACACAAGAGGAAAAACAATTGCTAATCAAACGTTTAGGAAAATAGTCTCTGAAATGACTCAGCAGAAACAAGGTGATTTCCACATGAGACATTAACAAGCATTTTAAGTGAAAATTCATAATTCTGATGAAAATATTTTTAAACTGGTACCCAATATATTGCTAGGGACAATTTAAATTTGTCAGCCCTCTTGAAAGTAATTTGGAAATGCATTTTATGAGACTGAAAAAAAATACATACAATGTGATCTAGTAAAATTACTCATAGGAATATGTTAAAGAAAAATCCATAAGAATGAATATTTCCATTGTGATATATTTACAAAATGAAAACGGAAGTGACAGCTATACAATCCTATGAAATATTATGTAACCATTATAAAATCAATGTAAAAGCAAATGTGATAAATGATAAAAGAATATAAGAAAATAGAAAATTTTGTGAATGTCATTTAAATATGTATTTAAATATATATGGCATGTTAAATATGTAGGCATAGAAATAAAAAACAGAAGAAAATAGCGCAAAATGAGAGCGGTTGGTTTGGAGGTCAACTAAATTTAGATTTTTTTTCTTTTAAAACTCCCATAATTTTACTTTAAAGATTTTATTTATTTCTTTGGAAGAGAGAGAGAGAGAGAGAGAGGTACGAGCAGGGGGAAGGGCAGAGAGCAGGCTGAGCAGGGAGCCTGATGCAGGGCTCCATCTCAAGATCCCGAGATCATGACCTGAGCTGAAGGCAGACACTTAATGACTGAGCCACCCAGGCATCCCAGCTTCCATAATTTGTATAATTATTTTGTACAATGCCTTAAAAATGGAGTATTTTGACATCATACATCTTAGTGGGATCAGTCTTGCAGAAGTTGACAATAACCTCTTCTTGAGTAAGATGAACTGAAAAAAATGATCAAGCAACAAATATTTCTCAGGTAAAAGTGTTGCCACAGATTACAATCCATAATAAAAAGGTCTCTTTTCCTATGCCTTATCACAATAATCTGAATATCAAAAGACAAAGACCTAAGTTAAATCCCGGACGAAAACAAAGCAGACTGGTTTTGAAACTTCCTAAGAGGATGCAGTATTAAAAATACCCCAAAAGAACATTATTTTTAATGACCATATTTAAGCCCTTTGAAGCTCCAGCTCCATGCCTTTTATCAGTGAGTTAATTCTTTCCGACAATTTTGTATCATTTTTGCCTCGAATTAAACTCTGTTGCTAACAACCTATCAAGCTATTTCTTCTGGATAATCATATATGTACCAAATAGAAATGGCTATATAGATTGATGATGTGATGCTCAAATCACCTACTTGCTGGCTTCGTAATTAATGGAAATGAAATGCATGGAACTGCAACATAAAAATATTCTGAGACATGTTATGTTCACAATCAATTGTTTTATTATCCCCCAGTGCCTTAGAGTTTCATGTTATTAATACCAATATATTTTCATCAGTTGAATCAATAAGGATGTGCTATAATGAATGTTTCATGCTCAGTCTTGAGGATAATAGAAAAACTGACAGATTAAGAAACGACTGGAGTTCCTTCTGCTCTAATCTAAGTCATTATGGTAGCTGCAGGCTTGCTATTCAGGCAGCACTTTGCTACCTTCACAGCTCGATGGCATTTACTGTTCCCTGCAACTTTGCAGGCTCCCTCATGACAGTCACTGCAGGATAGTAGACTAGAGCCCAGCTTTTCCAAGGGCTTGGAAGGCTGGGCCCCATCAGGGGGTCCTGTAAAGGTGCTCTGGGGCCACACAAGAAGGAGACTCTGAGGGCAGATTTTCCTGTTGTATGGAGAAGGGAAAATATCATCTCCTCCTAGCAGCAGAGAGATGGAGACCTTTCTCTCATTTGGAGAAATGGCTCAGGGACAGGTTCAGCCAAGCACCAGGAAGCCTGGTTTGTGGGCTGCCCAACTGGAGAAAGAGAAATTTGCTCTACAGTATAGTGAGAACCGTGATCAGGAAGGTAAAGGGTAGTTTATGAGTACATAGAAATAGTACCTAGCATTGTCCTAGAGAAGGCTTCCCAAAGGAAGGAAAAATAAATTGGGATATTAAGAATAAGAAGGAAATGGCCATAAGAAAAACTGGAAAAAGGGAAGGTCCAAGGAGTGGTGAAACTCTGGGCAAACCACCCATATGGTGGTGGATAAAGTAGACAAATTCTCTACCCATACTAATACCAGCCAAGAGCATGTGGGGAAGAGAAGTGTTTATATATATAACATATTTAAGAAATATATGTTATGTATAAGAAGTATATATATTTTTTGATAAGTGCTATGATAAAAAAGAAAGCAGATACAGGGAAGAGAAGATGGGGACTGATATTTTAGGTAAAATTACCATGGAAGACAGCTCTGAGGAAATGACATTTGAATGAAGCGAGGGGGTAAGACATGCGAATTGGCTTTGGAATTAATGGAAATGAAATGCATGGAAATACCACATTAAAATATTCCGGGTGAAGACTATTCCAAGATGAGAGAACAAGAAGTACTGTCCTGAGTCAGCAGCATGCTTGGCGTGTTGGAGGAATAGCATGAAGACCATTGTGGTTGAGATGGGAGTAGGAAAGGCACCCTGGTTCTAAGTCTCATAGAGTCTTATAGACATTGGCAAAACTTTTTTGAAAGCTAGCTTTGGCTGCTGTGTGAAGCAACGGGTGTGATGGGGGGGACTAATATAAGAAAATGAGAAAGCGGGGACACCTGGGTGGCTCAACGGTTGAGCAGCTGCCTCTGGCTCAGGGCAGCCCGGGGTCCCGGGCTCAAGTCCCACATCAGGCTCCCTGCATGGAGCCTGCTTCTCCCTCTGCCTATGCCTCTGCCTCTGTGTGTGTGTGTCTCTCATGAATAAAGAAATAAAATCTTTAAAAAAAATAAAAGAAAATGAGCAAGCAGTCTTGGAGGTGATCGTCGAGCAGAGGTGGTGGTGGCGGCGTGGACTGAGGTGGCAGCAGGGAGGTCATATTCCGGATGTATTCTGAAGGTGCCAGTGACAGGAATTGCTGGGGAAGTGTGAGAGAAGAATGATGATGACATGCCAAGGTTTGTAATCTGAGTGAACAGTGATATCACTTTACTGGGATAAACACAGAGGGAGAAATAGGATAGGGAACATTGAGAATCGTGTGTTTAGTTCTAGGAAAGTGAAGTTGCAGATGCTGATTTGGCCTCCAAAGTTCGGCTGCTTTTCAGGATATGAACACTTGGAATTCAAGAGAAGAGAGTCAAGTGATGAGTACACATTTAGAAGCTGTCAAAGTAAGAGAGTATTTAGAAAAATAGATGTTATCATTCAGGAAGTAAGAGAAGACAAAGAGAGACCAAAGGAATGAGCACCAGCCCACCCAACTACACCTGCAGGTTGGGAATAGGAGAAGATTTCCACAGGGGAACTTGGAAAGGAGTAAAAACCAAAAGAGCATGATCTAGAAACTGAATAAAGAGTATTTCTGAAAGGAGGAAATTTATACATTGAGTCTCATGTCCCCATGAAGAGGATTGAGAATTGACCATTGGATTTAGCAACAGGGAGATCTTCGGCGATCTTTGAACTTGTAGAAAGGAGGTGGGAGCAAAACTTGACTAGACCAGAAAAATAGAAGGAAAGGAAATAGACACACTAAATACAGACAATTTGGTGAGAATTTTTTGCAACAAAGAGCAGAAAAATGAAATGATTGCTAGTGGGAGACCTTTGGTTCAGAAAAGATGATTTTTTTTTAAGATAGGAAATATCACAAAATATTTCATGGCTAATAGAAAAGAATTAGTCAACGGAAACTGATGGTCCAAAAGGGAGAGGAGAGTTGAAGAAGCCAAGCCTTTGTGAAGATGAAAGAGAATGGGATCTAGAGCACAAGAAGATGGGCTGACCCAATACCTGGGCAAGGCCCATTTTTCCATAGTCCCTGGAGAAGAGTCAGCAGACTGCAGACACAGGCGCACATGTGCAGAGGTCGACAGAGCAGAAGGCAGCGCGCTGAAAGAACAGGAAGTAGTTTAGTTAGGCTAGAACCTGGAGCTTAAGGAGGACAGATGTTGAATAAATGAGTGATGCCTTCAGCTCATCAGTTCAGGAGGAGTTATGAGACTGATTTTATCTGATCACAGCTTGGATTTGAAAGAACTGCTTAGAAAGATTTCCCAGCGTGCTTCATGCCAAAGTAGCAGAACTTGAATAACTATACAGCCTCCCAACATGTCTGCTTGAAATAATAACAATAATGTGTAACATGTGCCACATGTCAGGTGTTACTCTGAGCATTTTGTATGTATTGGCCCACTTATAACACACTGGGGAGGGAAGCACTGTTGTTCTTATTCTACAAATGATTGTCTGAGACACAAGAGGTTAAATTACTTGCATAAGGTCATACATCTGGCAAATAAATGGCAGAGCTGGGACTTCAATCCAGAAGTTCTGATGCAAGAGCCCAAGTTCTCAATCATTTGCTGGACTGCCCTCTGATCAGCAACCATTTCAAAGCTCAAGTTCTGTTAAATTTCTTCTCAAAAGTCATGCCCCTTCATAGTCATTCCTTTGCTGCATAACCTACACAAGGTTTGTGCTTAGGGTGTGACTGGGAGACAGGCAAGAGTAATGTGACCGGGGGTGGGGGGGGTGGGGAGGTCTACCTGGACATCAGGGAGTCCAGCTTCTCTGGGCTGGAGGAGTATCTGATCCAGCCAGTCTGTGGTCTGGCTCCTCCCAAGCACATGCCCTTCCTGACTAGGCCTCAAAGCCTCCCTGCTGTCTCCTTGAACATCTACACTCGCTGCAGTACATGGCAGTGACCCAGAACAGGAGCTCACCATCCTGGTCTCCCATGACCAATGTTCAGAGCATCCAACCAAACCACTGGATACATCAGGCAGACGTGAATGTAGTGTTCAGCAGCCGGGACTCACCTCATGTTCTGTGTACTCCCTTCTACTTCCCAAATGTCCACACAGCTAATGTAGGTTCTGGATGATGGACTCTAAGTAGAAGTGATAGCAGCACCTAGTTGCATCAATCCCAACGCAAGATAATTCATTAAGAGTCCTTCTGCCTTCTCCATCCCACTCTGTTCCTACCTCGGCAGCACCAGAGGTCCCTTGTTCCAAAAGATGCAGCTACTGGGTGGAGGAGGGCCTTCTAACCCACACCAGTTCTCATTAATTATCTTGATTAATAAAGTGGGCAAGTGACCCAGTCCCCAACATTATCCCTAGGATAACGTATCCTAGGGGGCTAAGCTACTATCTTCTCTGGAGAAGGTGATGGAAAGACAGAAGGAAGGCAGAGCCCAGAAGATACTCAGGCAGCCAGGGTGGCAAAAGAGGGGACTTTGGTAAAGTCTGTTTTGTTGAAGGAAACAGAGATTGTCTCAGTAATTTCAGTAAAAAGGGGAGGCTATTTTAAAGTAGCATTCCTTCAGTCAACAAAACTGAAAGACAACCTACAGAATGGGAGAAGACATTTGCAAAACATATCAGATAAAGGGCTAGTGTCCAGGATCTATAAAGAACTTATCAAACTCAACACCCAAGAACAAAAAATCCAATCATGAAATGAGTAGAAGACATGAACAGAAATGTCACCAAAAATATAGACATGGCCAACAAGCACATGAGAAAATGCTCTGCATCACTGGTCATCAGGGAAATACAAATCAAAACCACAATGAGATACCACCTCACACCAGTGAGAATGGGGAAAATTAACAAGAGAGGAAACAACAAATGTTGGAGAGGATGTGGAGAAAGGGGAACCCTCCTGCACTATTGGTGGGAATGTGAACTGGTGCAGCCACTCTGGAAAACTGTGTGGAGGTTCCTCAAAGAGTTAAAAATAGACCTGCCCTACGACCCAGCAATTGCACTGCTGGGGATTTACCCCAAAGATACGGATGCAGTGAAAAGCCAGGACACCTATACCTCAATGTTCAGTAGCATTGTCCACCATAGCCAAACTGTGGAAGGAGCCTCGGTGTCCATCGAAAGATGAATGGATAAAGAAGATGTGGTCTACGTATACAATGGAATATTACTCAGTCATTAGAAAAGACAAATACCCACCATTTGCTTCGACGTGGATGGAACTGGAGGGTATTATGCTGAGTGAAATAAGTCAATCGAAGGATAATCACCATATGGTTTCACTCATTCATGGAATATAAGAAATAGTGAAGGGGAATATAAGGGAAAGGAGGGACAATGTGTGGGAAAAATTAGAGAAGGAGACAAACCATGAGAGACTCCTAACTCTGGGAAACAAATAAAGGGTAGTGGAAGGGGAGGTGGGAGGGGGTTGGGGTAACTGGGTGACAGGCACTGAGGGGGGCACCTGATGGGATGAGCACTGGGTGTTATACTATATGTTGGCAAATTGAACTTCAATAAAAACAAATGAAAAATAAATAAATAAATAAATAAATAAATAAATAAATAAATGTATCATTTCTCTTCTGAAGACAAAGTATACATGGACCAGACAGGGACAGACTAAAGGCTTTGTGTCCTCAAGAGCCTCAGGGTTTCTCGCCTTCCTTCTCTCCAGCTCTCTTTCTTCTTTCTTTGTCTGGCTTCCTCTGCTTCACGTGACCCTACGTGGGGACAGGAGTCCTGACGTCATCTGGTCTCTCATGAGTGCTTGCTGTCACCCGGCTGGCTCCACCTCTGTGGCAAGTCCACATGCCTCTCAGAGAGAATCATATTCGTTCAACCAGCCTCCCTGTGGGTCCCCGCGAATTACCATGGTCTTCAGAGCAGGGGTCTCCTGGCCTCAGAAGCAGCTGCAGGTGGGCCATCTTCCAACGAGGGCCTGGGCAGGGACCTTGCGTGACTTTGCCGCAGAAGAGAATCTCTGTGCGGCCTCATGACAGAATTGCTAAAATATCTAAGAGCTTGAGGGAAGCATTACTAAGTCTGAATCGAAAGAAAAAGAAAGTCAGGCCAAAAGGAGGGAGAGGTGGGCAGATGTGAGGCCAGGATGGGGTGAGAGCCAGATTCAAGAGCAGGCCGGCTGCCGAGGTCGCTCATCCATCATAGATGCTGAAGCACCATTGAAATAGATGGGATGTAGGGGGCCAGTTAATTCAGGCTTCCACACATGACATCCTACATAACCGGGAAATGTAAATTGGTTCCACTGCTGCTGATCTAGGCAGTGTCCTTGAATGAGGTTTAAAAAATAATACCCTTCACCGGGGCATACAAGTCCCGGTTGAGCATTTTTGCAAGTTGCATCAAGCAGCTACAACCCCGAACCAGCCCACTAACAGTTGCCTGAGCTCAACCCTCGGAATCAGCAACATTTGAAAACTGTATCATGCATGACATAGAACTATTTAGCAAAAACAAATGGTTTATTTTTATACACATTTCACATCTTTAATATGTCTCCCAAGGAAGGCACATCTGCTTCGGGAAATCACAAATGAAAGCTGAAAAGAGAACAGAACGATAGAAAAGTGTTTTTTTACAGAATTGTTTTCACAACATTGACTCTGCCTCTGCCTGGGGGAAAAGATTTAGTAAGTGAATGTGTTTCGGCATAAAATATATGTTAATAGAAAATCAGTTTATCCTTACCTTTATTAAATGTTTAGAGAATATCAGTTTTGAAGGCTGCCAAATTACTGGCCTGTCTGGGAATGTACCCTCGTTCAGCTCTGGTTGTGCACAAACAGGAAGCAGTCAACATCTCGTCCCGGTGATCATGCAGATAATGATGGGAAATCAGACTCCCCCAGGAGATGGTGGTGAGAAAACAAGGCAAAATTGTAATTGCTACACTGTGTCGTCTAAAATGTCAATCCCCGACTTGCCAGAAGACTCCTGCAGAGGAAAGAGGGGACACTGCTAGAGTTAATAATTTAATCTTGTAGTCGTACTTATTTTAGGTATAAAGGCAAATTTTCGGAATGAGGAAAGAATACCCACCCAAGAGACTCTGTTTATCCTCACATCTGCACATGGTAAACACAGATCTAAAAACTTCTCTGCACTATATAAACTAACTTCCACAGACATTTAAGTGACAGTTTCTTATCACTACAGTAAATTTAAATTTCCCACTCTCTTTCTTTCTGGAACACCCCTTACCTGGTGTTATCCTGAGGCAGCAAACACCCTCTTTAATTCAATTTGCTGGTTATTTGTTTCATTAAGTCAAACTCCTTATGGAGAATCTACTTGGTGTGAGATAGTGTACTAGGCATCATGGAAACTACGATGTCCAACAAGAGTGTGGCATCTAATAGAGACGGCCAGGGCAAGGACCAGGAGAAGTCAGGATTTGGAATTAGACAAATGCACACAGTGGGAGAGACCCAAATGCAAGCTCTGGAATGAAGTCCATGCAACAAGAAGGCAGGGCCCTCGGGAAGGCAGTGGACAACTGGTTCTCATCAGCGCCAGGATCAGAAGAGGCGGCTGAATAACATGTGTCCAGCAAGACAGAGGGAAGGGAGCACAAAGGAATTCCAGGTGACCCTGGGAAAGTCAGGAGCAAGGGCTGGGCAGCAGGGCCCTGACCCTCAGCAGGGAGGCCGGAGCTAACTCCAGGAGGGGATGCCGAGGCTGGGGGTGACCATGTGCTAGCCAGAGGAGAGAGTGTGTCCAGAGAAGTCCCAGAAGCCTGCGACAGAACCTTGGAGAGGGCTGTCCTGATGCTACGAGGTGTCAGAACAAGGACATCATGGAGCAGAGCAGGGAGGAACATCTCACAGGGTTGCAGTGTCTCAAGCATGCCTGGAAGGGAGAGTTGTAAGGAGGAATGTTGGCCACCGGAAAGGGCAGGGAAGTCAGACAGAGCATAAAGCACCGGGGCCAGGTGGGGAAGGTCGTAGAGACCTGGAGAGGCCGGGTGAGGACTGGCGGAAACACTGCACACTTCTGAGTCCCTGTGCTTGACAGTCCTGGCAGGTTGGCATGAAGGGCGTCTTTGTGGCAAAGGCCACACTCACCTGTGATGATGCACGTTTTCTTCTGGAGAGTCGGCTCACCTGACTCCCGAATGGGCTGAGTGTAAATCACTTTTAATTTCAATTGGCATTTGTTTCCAAATAAAATGGGCATTTTTTTTCTCACCTTGCTGTTGTGAGAGCCCAGGAACGCACTGAATTTAATTCCTTCCTGTGATCAATTAGTTTCTGACAGGGAGATGTCTACATTTCCATTTGCATCGACAGCAGGAATAAAGCTTACGGAGCAGGGACAGTGGGCCAGGGCCCATATGCAGGGCTGCAGGCTGACCACTGTGGTGCAGGAGCCACACGGCCGTGATGTCCTCCAATCTCAGCTCATGGACCTGGTAGACAGCTTGGGGCAAACAGTGGGGGGCCCAGAGCACAGGAAGTCCCAAGACACACCTGCACATGTGATGACAGATGAACGCATCCCCTCCTTGGGCCTTTTGGCACAGGAATTCAAAGAGGTTTTTTTAAAGATTGTATTTATCCATTTATTTATTTAGAGAGCATGTGTCCAAGTGAGAGGAGGGGCAAAGGGAGAGGGAGCAGGAGCGAGGGAATGCTAAGCAGACTCCATGCTGAGCATGGAACCGGATGTGGGACTCCCTCTCGATTCTAAGATCACAACTTGAACTGAAATCAAGAATCATAGGCTCAACTGATAGAGCCACCCACGTGTGTCCCAAAAGATTTTTTCTTAAAAGGCCAGGCTTTGTCAACCATACCTCATGAGATACCTATATTTTTTTAAAAGTTAGAAGCTCGGGATCCCTGGGTGGCGCAGCGGTTTAGCGCCTGCCTTTGGCCCAGGGCACGATCCTGGAGACCCGGGATCGAATCCCACGTCGGGCTCCTGGTGCATGGAGCCTGCTTCTCCCTCTGCCTATGTCTCTGCCTCTCTCTCACTGTGTGCCTATCATAAATAAATAAAAATTAAAAAAAAAAAGTTAGAAGCTCTGGGGGCATCTGGGTGGCTCAGTGGGTTAAGTGTCTGCCTTCAGCTCAGGTCATGATCTCAGGGTCCTGAGATTAAGAAACCAAGAAATCTCTCTGGGCTAGACTGAACCAAGTCAGGCTCCCTGCTCAGCAGAGAGTCTGCTCTTCCCTCTTCCTCTGCCCCTCTCCTCACTTGAGTGTGTTCTGGTTCACTTGTGCTCTCTCTTTCCAAGTAAACAAATAAAATCCTGTTTCTTTTGTTTGTTTTGGTTTTGTTTTTTGTTTTTTGTTTTTTGTTTTTTTTTTAGTGAGATTATAGGGGAAAGGAGAGAAAATAAGTGGGAAAAATCAGAGAGGGAGACAAAACGTGAGAGACTCCTAATTCTGGGAAACGAACAAAGGGCAGTAGGAGGGGAGGTGGGCAGAGGAATGGGGTGGCTGGGTGACAGGAACTGAGGGGGGCACTTGACGGGATGAGCATTGGGTGTTATACTATATGTTGGCAAATCAAACTCCGATAAAAACATATTGAAAAAAATAAAAAATAAAATAATCTTTTTTTTTTAAGTTAGAATCTCTGATTTTAAACCTCGCCCCATTACTTTCTATGCAATTTTAGGCAAATCTATTTATCTCTTCTGCCTCAGTTTACTCATTTATAAACAGGGATAAGAAAATCTCCTCTTGCAGGTAGGGCTTACAGTTCCTGCCTATAAAATATCTGGCATGAGCACATGTTCAATAAGTGGAAGTATTGCCATTATTACTAACAAGCAGATCTTTATTCCTCCCACCTTGGCAAATACAGCATTCCAATAAAGGAGAGCACTTTATTGGAATGAAATTGGAGGATTTAATGCTTGGCTGTTTGATGCATTTTGTGCAAAGAGCAGTAAAGTGGATGGAGAAAGGGGCTGGTGGCCGAGCTCACACTACCACTCACAGAAGATGCCCAGGGAAGATCACTGCCCAGGGATCCACCAGACTTTCAGGTCCCGAAGTGGCATGTCTGAGAGTAAGTCCTTGTTTTGATACATCTTTCCTAAGAATGAATGAAAGAGAGAAGAAGGAGGGAGAGAAAGAAAGAAAAAGAGAGGGAAAGAAAAAGAAAAAGAAAAAAAGAAAGAAAGAAAGAAAGAAAGAAAGAAAGAAAGAAAGAAAGAAAGAAAGAAAAAAAAAAAAAAAAGAAGGAAAAGCCTGAAACTACTAAACCATTAGAGAATAACTGAGGGGAAGAGGAATTTCACATAAACTGAGGAAAAAACTGAAATTACAGAAGCAGTTGAACCGTGAAATCCAACCAACAGAAGAAAGAATGAAATCTACAGACACCTTTTAGGGTCCAACATGTCCAGCCAATTAAGGCAAGAATTATGTCGCACATGTTCTGCTGGTCTAGGAGACATCTGAGCTTCGGGGGCATAACTTGCTGAATACGTGAGAGAAAATTATGGTTTTTGAAAGCTGATCATGCACCCAGTCTGTTGACATTTGCTCCAGGATTTTATATACCACCAGCTGAGAGTCTTGAGTATTTTTCACTGTAAATGCCTGAGTGGATGTACTGTGTCTCCTGGCCTTGAAGGCCAGACAGTCTCCTTAAATTACCCAGGGCTTAGATGGGAGCCAGGGAGAGAACAGCACTCAGCTGAATTTAAAAAGTCTGGCTTGGAGTTTATAATCCCTTTACCCTGAAGGGCTGTGGGCTAAAACAGCCTTGGGCAAAACTCCCTGGCCAGTGGAAGAGAAATCTGAGAAGAAAAACAAGAAGGAAAAAGGAAAGGTAAGAAGAGAATAGAGAAGACATTAGTCCAGTAATTTGGCTGCAAGTAAAAATCTCTCTGAGCTAGACTGAACCAAGAAAAGCCCGAAAATTACTATGGGGAGCTGAACACAGCCCAGGGCACCCTCCCACTCCGGGGTCACCAGACCTCAAGATGGGCAGCATCACAGCAGGTGTCTGTGTGTGTACCTTCCTGCCAGATGGGACCAGTGTCTGCACATTTCAGTTTTGACAGGCCAAAGTCAGATCGAGGGTCAGTCTGGCTGGGGAGTGGGGGCGGGGAGCAGATATGCTGAGAAGCAGCGTGGGTCATCAGGACCTTCCCTGAGGTAAGCGGTTCTCAGAGAACAGGGTCATACTGCTGCCCAATGCTTATCCACCCTGTAGAAGAATGGAGAAGGATGGGCCAGAGATAGAGGAATCCTCCACTGACAAAGTGTCTCCAGCAACTGATGATTACTTACCACATAGACTTTATCTAAAATGGCATTTAAGAGACAAGGAAATTGGAAATGACCCAGATGCCCATCAAAACATGAATGCATCCACATACAACAGAACATTATTCAGCCTTAGAAAGGAAGAAAATTCTCATGTGTATTACAACATGGATTAACCTTACAAACATTGCTAAGTGAAAAAATAAGCCAGACACAAAAGGACAATTATTGTAGGATTCTCCTTACATGAAGTGCCTAGAGCGGTCAGATTCGTGGAGACAAGTAGAATGGTGGTTTCCAGAGGCTGTGGGTGACTGAGGAGGAGTTCGTGTTTAGGGAATCTAGAATTCCAGTTTGGAAAAATGAAAAAGTTCTAGGGGTGGATTCTTGTGATGATTGCACAACAGTGTGAATGAACTGACCTGCATACCCAAAAATGGTTGAAATGGTAAATTTTATGTTATATATACCTTACCACATTTTTTTTTAAAAAAAGAGAGAGAGACAAGAAACCAATATGTATGTTATGGTGATGGGAGTTGTCAAATAGGGAGAGAGAGCAATGTACACCCAGAATATTTCATTAGAACTTTCTCCATAAAGAGCAGGTAAACATTCTTCCTAGGTCCACAGGAACCTGTCACCACACGCTTCGCTTAAATCCAGACACCGGCCATTTAGAGTTTGTGCATGCCATTCATTTCCTTGTTTTCTTGTGCTTTCTTTGGTCCCCTGAAGAGACTAAAAAGCACCCACAATAGACAACAGCAACACTTGAGTGTCCGACACACAGGGAGCCCCAAAGCAAGATCATCCCATTTCCCATCCTCTCCCGGTCACAGTCCTAAAGAATTCAGAAGCCATAGGGCAAGGGGGCAGGACAGGTTTCTAAAGACTGGGAAGACCTGATCCAGAGGAAGGGCAGTGCTTCAAAATTGCATGAGAAATTAAAATTTTGATGTAAGAAGTGGACTGGACTTCTTAAGAGGAGGCTGTATCTCAATGCCAGCAAGTGACAAGAATAGCTATAAAATGTGCCTGAACCATTACTGAGTAGAGGGAAAGGGAGTTTCAGCAGACCAGATTGGAAGGGGAATGTTGACAAAAGATAACGCTTCCTACTTGCATCCTACTAAATGCAGCTTGCTCAGTAGCTGACTTTAGCCCACATTTAATTTATATATTTTTAAAAGCTTTGTTTATTTATTCAAGAGAGAAAGAGAAAGATGCATGCATGTGAGTTAGGGGAGAGGCCGAGGGGGAGGGAGAGAGAGAAAGAATCCTCAAGCAGACTCCCCGCTGAGCGCAGAGCCAGATTTGGGGCTCAATCCCAGGACCCTGAGATCATGACCTGAGCTGAAATCAAGAGCTAGACATTTAACCCACTGAACCACTCAGGTCCACCTCATATTTAATCTTTATAGCAATCTTTAAGAGATAAAAATTATTATGCCCTGTATATACAAGAAACCCAAAGTTCAAAGAAGTAAATTAATTTACCCATGAACGAGTTAAAGGGCCGTTGTCTATAGCCTACAGCATTCCCATTTTGCAATGCTACCTCTATTAATGTATTAATAGAGGTATTAATATAATATAATATAATTAAAGTATTAATGTATACTTATTGTATAAGTCTGTATTTAAAAATACTCTTAATAAGCTAGTAGACGAGTATGCTAAGGACAGAAATGCTAGGACACTCTCTTTTGGGATGTTTTCTGTGAAGGAAGCCTGGCGATGACTCTGGGCAACACAGGGCTGCAGAGAATATCAATTTGGCCTCCAAAATGAGGTTTTCTGGAATGCAGGGTCTGAGCGGCTGTCATTATTAAGCAGAGGCTCAGCTGGCGCTGCACGTGTTTATAGGGCTTGTCTTTGAATTCCGTCCTCATTTAGTGGGTGAGTCCAGGAACGGCTGGCACTTTGTGAGCTTGTGTGGCTGCGGCGATGGCCAGCCAGAGGTCCGCAACGACACTGTTCCAGGCTCAACTCTGACCTCAGGCATTTTAAATAAGTGACAGATTCCCCTTGTTCTCCATACTGCTGAATCCATAGTCCTCGCCTCCCCAGGTCCTCACTTTTCCTTCTTTTGATGATGTCACTGATGGCTTCATCCTCCCCAGAAAACTGCTGTCAGAGGAGGTGGTGAAAACATAAGGCCATTATGGCTTTTTTTTTTTTTTTTTTTGTCCTTCAGCTGCCTCCTCTCCGTCCTTCTGCCTGCGCAGTAGGATAGCATCCCATCCACCAATTCTCTGTTAAATTCAGATTTCTGAAAGCCTGAGGTTCCAAACAGCCCGTGGGTGTTCCTTCCCCCCGTGCATGTCACCTATCTCTTGGTAACTGTTCAGTTCTATTTCCTTCCCCTAAGTGGCTCATAAAAGATCCAAGAAGCAAGAAGTGTTTCAAAAGACAAGCTCCTCCACCCATGTCAGCTATACTTAGCTCTCAGGACTTTGCCAAAGGTCAGCATTGGAAGTCACAGTCTTCTAGTCCTGCTGCGGAAGGCTAGAGTTCTTGATCCTAACTCCACCATAGAATGACCCAGGGAAATACTAACACATACCAGATTCCACCCCAAACTCACTGAAACAGCATCTCTGGATAAGTTCCTTATGCGTTAGGGTATTGTAAAGCCTCCCAGGGGCTTCTAGGATTCAGCCAGCATTGCCAACCACTTTTCAAGGCTGTGGCTGCCCAAATGTAGACATGCCAAGCCTGATCAGTGAGCCTGTCCCCCACATGAGACCAGGAGAAGCCTGTACCAGCATCAAGCACAGCCTTGCACAATTAGTGCAGCTGGCATTTTCCATATAGCAAGATTGCCTCAGTGAAAGAAATGGTTCAATGCTCTACCTTCAGGTGAAAGATCCTCTTCCATAGCAAAAACTTTGGAAGCTGGTTTCTTTAAATAGCACTACTGTCGGCCTGTCCAGCATTTCCAGAAATCTTTGGAATTCTTCCTTTTATGCAGCCTTTCTGGAGCCTGGGCATTTAATCTAAATATTTATTGTTATAGTGCCAAGTGCTGTGTGCCAAGCATATTATAAATGTCTACAGAACATTCTAGCATCACTATGTTTGAACTCCATCTGCCATTAAAGCGCATACTGTTGTCATGTCATTATAATGTGCAAATTACCAAATTCTGGGTCCCGGAGGCATAGTGAGTAGGGAAAGGCTTTGAAGTGATTCTAGCTCAGTGGCAGAGGTGGGATCTACCTTTTCTTCCCCCTCAACCATTCTCTCTCCTCCTCTCTTCTACCAGACAGTTTTAGGAGTAGACAGGAGAGTCATTGACATATGGAGAACTCAGAACAGACCCTTCCCCTCCACCCCCAAACCAGAGCCATTGATACAAAAAAAAAAAAAAAAAAAAAGCGAAAAACAAAACAAAACAAAAAAAGGTTCTTCTGGATCTTGAAAGCTTTGTTGGAGTATAAAGGGTATGTTTCAAGTGTTCCAGGTAAGTCTGAAAATATTCCTGGAACGTGTGAATCCTGATGAACCACCAATTTAAATAAAAGATAAAAGAGTAAAATAGTGTATGAGCTGGAGTCAATATAAGCATTTTGTAGGGAAAGGAGAGACTGCAAATAGACAGGAGGCCCCTCAAGAGTGGCATGAGAAGAGGATCTCTGCATTTGGAACAAGACCTCACTTTGTGACCTGGGTCTCTCTCTCTCTCTCTTTCTCTGTCTATATTCATTTGAGAGTGTTGCTTAACATATCCACTCCTTAGTGTCCACATTTGTAAATGGATCACAAAGCATTTGTGGCCAGATTGTGGGGAGGTTTAAATGAGATAATATATACAAAGCATTTAGCACAGTGCCTGACATCAACTTAATCTCTGTTCGTTCAGTCAACAAAAATCTTTTATCAGGTACTGTCCAGGGCACTAAGCCTGATGGTGGGCATCACAATGTCCCCTCATGGAGTTTAGAGTCATGTGGGAGAGACAGAGAAGAATTATGTAATCATAGACATAAATGCATAAATAAATATATCGTTCCAAATGGAGATGGGGAGAATGAGCAGACATGATAGAGATACCTTACCTTGTTTGGAAGATTAAGAAGCACTTCCCCAGGGATCCCTGGGTGGCGCAGCGGTTTAGCGCCTGCCTTTGGCCCAGGGTGCGATCCTGGAGTCCCGGGATCGAATCCCACGTCGGGCTCCCAGTGCATGGAGCCTGCTTCTCCCTCTGCCTGTGTCTCTGCCTCTCTCTCTCTCTCTCTCTCTCTCTGTGTGACTATCATAAATAAATAAAAATTTAAAAAAAAAGCACTTCCCCACTGAAGTAATATCTAAGCCAAGAGCTGAAGAAATTAACTTAGTTTGAGAGAAGGAGGGGGTATGGCTGTAGAACAAAGAATAAGAGTAAGATTCCCTTTCATGAGGGACTCTGACTTGTGATATTAACTCAATTTAAATTAGCCTGAATCAAAAAGGAGTAGATGGAATGGGAATTAACTCATGTGAATGGGAAGTCTAAGATCTGGCACTGGCTTCCAGCTTCCAGCACCAGCCCAAACAAATGCCAGCACTCACCTGTCCCTTCATCTCCTGACTCAATTTTCGTCTGCATGGGCTGCATTCTCAGGCAAGCTTTCTCCACATGGTGGAAAAGACCAACCCTAGAGGCAGACTTTCAGAAGGTGAAAGGCCCTCCTTCTCCTAGGATTCATATTAATTGCCAACATAGGTCTCTCACTGACCTCTACTGTGGAGATAATGCCCAGGTCTGAGCCAATCACTGGAGGGCTCTGATGTGCCAGGTTGGGTCTCATGCTCTTCCTGTGCAGTGAAGATGGAGCTAAGTGATAAGTAAACCATCAGATTGGGGAAAGGCCTTTCTGAAAGAGGGGATGGGTGGGGGAGGTAGCAGATATCCACCACTGGGAGATTTGTGGCATGTTAAACATTTTATTTTTTACCATAAGAACAATGGAAACTACTTACCGATTTTAAACAATCAGGTGAAATAATAAGATCTGT
Organism: Canis lupus dingo; assembly: GCF_003254725.2. Lineage (NCBI taxonomy): Eukaryota > Metazoa > Chordata > Mammalia > Carnivora > Canidae > Canis > Canis lupus. The sequence goes on along the minus strand of NC_064247.1, from coordinate 23,071,464 downwards.
ACGTTGATACAAATCGCCCTAAGTGCAATGTGGCTGATAGGTTGGAGCAGACACAGTAGATGTAGAGAGACTAGTTTGGCTCTTTCAGACTGAGGGTGGTGATAACTTGGACTAGGGTTGCTAAAGCATAGCTATAAATAAGGAGATAGGATGAAAACATTTAGAGGGTAAAATCAACAGTAGTTCAAGACAGCTCAGGAGTAGGAAAGTGAAAGGGGGTGGGGAGAACCATCTTAGAAGGAAGACTGTGACTGAGATCTGGGGTATGTTGTGGTTGGGGTGCCTTGGAGACACCCACGTGGAAAAGATGAACAGTAAGTTGGCATTCTATATAGGCTGGAGGTATGATTTTTGAAGATATTGATCAATTGCTGGTAGTAGAGCCATGATGAGATTCACTAGATGGGTGGGAGGCCTGTGGTCGAAGAAACGTAATACAATAAATACATGTTTGTGTGGCTTGGACTGGGATCAGACTGGTCCTCCTCATATCTCAGATTTCCAGTGTTCTTTTTTAGGTGCACATCTTCCTTTTGTTTGATATGCTCACCTGCAGCATACTTTCTAGTTTGACCCTTTTAATGGGGATGTTTTCACAGATTATTTTAAATTGCTACACGAACAACAAATTACAAAGATTGAATATACACGTATAGAGGTTATTGTTGTAATCAAACAAAGCTTGCAACAGAGTTAATCAGGTGCATGTTTTAATGCTATGCGTAGTGTTTATTATGCTGCATACAAATTAGCCTCAAATGGTAGCAGTTCACAATGCCTGTAATCAGTATCACTGTTACAGCCAAACTAAATCATATTTTCTGTTTAACTCTTTTTTATTTGATTATTTCTCCAGTATTTGTCATCTTTGTTACTGTTGACCTTGTTTCCTGTGCATTGTTTTACTTCATCTATGTGTACACACAAAGACACACACCCTAAATATCATTCATCAGTGGCCACAGTTGCCTTGTTCCTGACATTCTCTTATTATAGGTTAGGTTAGGGTGAGGCAAGATGACAGCCCCAAAATCATAGTGGCTTAAAACAACAAAAGTTTATTCATTAGTAGTTAGATAGGTAGAAGAAAGTAGATAGATAGGTAGAGAGATACATACATACATACATACATCGATCTACTGTGTAGCTCTACTCCCTGCTACCTGTGCCTTCAGTCCCAAGCCAATGGAATAGTCTCTATTGTGGATCAGTTTGGTCATTGTGGCAAATGGAACAGAGGGAGAATATGGACTATGACATGCTCGCCCCTTGGGCCTCTTCTCAGAAGTGATACCAACCACTTCCGCTCACTTCGTAGGCTGCCGTAAGTTCATGGCTAGGCAGTGGGGCAAGGGAGAGAATGCTTTCCCAGGGAGGGCAGCAAATGCTTTGAAAAATAGCACCTTCTATTATCACTCCCATTCTGTAACTATTGCAGAGTCCTACTGTGAGGGCACTCTGCTCTCACACTTACTGACATCTTAGCAGTCCTCCCCCAGAATCCTCATTCTGGATGACATCTAAAGCAACTACACCCTGCTGCCTAAGTCTGCTGGTGTCAGGTGGTTTGTGCAGCAGAAATTCAGGGCCATGAGATTGTGGGTTGACTGTCCAGCAATCACCATGATGTGGAGGTGGAGGCAGTGGCGGTGGTGACAGAGATTGCAGTGGTGAATCAAGGGAAAAATATAGAGCAGTAAAGACATAAATAAGGAGAAAAAAAATCCACAGAGGTCATGGTTAACGTTTGGTTCAGTGCAAAGTGTCAACAGGGAAGTTAATTTTTTGGACAGCCTAAAATAACTAAGGTATTTATTTTTAGAACATCTCTAGGTTCAAGATGAATTTGGACACTAGCACACTATTTCACATATTTCATATATTTTGGCAAGTACTGGAAGTAATATTCAAACCCACATTAGTTTACACTCGTAGCCTCGGTTCCCTATCACTACTCCTATCCACTTACCTCCCCACTCCTTGCAATGCCTACTGGAGTCCATGCTTCACCTGGCAGACTAGTCCCAGTGGCTGCCTTCCACAGCAGGAGATACACTTCTTCAGGAGTGACCCTCCTAGATGTCTCTGATGACCTGTAGATAACCATCCCATGGGATAAATCATCCTTCACAAAGAAAGACATGTTGAGTATAGAGAAGGGTGGTTTACATCTCTTCTCATACCAAGGAGAGGAGTGAATTTCTGCCAAAGGATAATGGTGATAGAGACCAGGGCTTGTTTTTCTTGTAGAAGACTCAGAAAGCAGTGAGATCTTGGAACCCAAGAGTGGAAAAAACACTCATGAAGGTCAAGAGTCAGAAAGGGAGGTTAAGGAAACAATTATCTTGCTAATATGAGCATTTTTCTGCCATTTTCCTGGCTGAGACTGGTTATTGTCTGTGTGTGTACAGGGGAAGAGAATGTTCTATGAGTGTGACGGGGTCAGTGTTGCATGTGATAGACCAGGGTGCAAAGCAGGAGCAATGAGCTTCACAGACAGGGATTAGCACACTAGACTGGCCACAGAGTGTAATATATTCTGGTCTTTGGCCAGTTTCTTGCAGGGTTGTCTGGTCCAACATCTGACTGACCTTAATTCTAAAATCCCTTGGCAGTTTCTGTTCATGCCAGTGTAGCTTACTTGGAGTTCTTGCTTGACCCTGTTACTTTTTTTTCAGGGATTTCTGATTCCTCTGGTTCCTGGAGTGTTTGGTGTACACAGAATAATTATTGAAGGGGATTGGCTTTTGACAGCCCAATTTGTGGCTTCTCTATGATGCTGACAATTCTCAGACTTGTCTGGTATTTCTGTCTAAAGCTGTTAGATCTCTGACCAATTGTCTTTTTCATGTGCATAGTTAGATGACCTGAATTTCCATGTAATTGGATCCCTGAGACAGTGAAATTTTATAGATCAATTTTAGACATCTGTTGGATATGTCTCCTCTCAAGATTAGTTTATAAAAATACTATTCAATTTTAAAAAATACAATTTAGCCACTTTCAAATTAGAAAACCTTGGAATTACTGTAGCAAAATACTCCCATCCATAAGAACCATTTCCATCAATACCAAGTCCTATTTCTTGTCATTTCTCTAATATTGTCCAATTAAGAACAATGTGAAACAAGAAGCGCTCAGAGATGCTGGTTCTAATTCTCATCAGCAGCAAAGGTCAGTGTTCATTTCATCTAATTCTCCTTCTCTGGGTCTGAAACCTAATGTTGCTATGCAATTGAGCAATCGAGTTATACAAATGCAGTTCCTTGGCCGTAAAAATCCAAAATGATCGATGGTGGGTTTCACATTAATTTTTCAAGTGCTTTGGTTGCTCTAAGTTATTAGAACATTGTGTTGAGTCATCTTTTTTGAGACAGACATTACCCTTTTAATTTCCCATCGATTTTTAATCTGTCGATCAGCTGATCTGTTGGTTTATTTTAGAAAATCACTAGGTAGAGTAGAGGCGGTTCTCAATTAAGAATCTGTCAGTTTTATTTCACATTGCTATTCAAACGGTCAAACTCGTTTCTCCTTCTGCATCTGACTGGAGGCCAGTCTGTCTTCAGAGGTGCTAGCCAAGTCTCCCGAATAGCCAGAGGGGTGGAATGATGAGAAAATCCCCTTCAAAAGCATATAGATGCCATCCTGAAGAAAGTTTGCCCCAAATGATTAGACTATGGTGTTTTATATTGTCAAAAAAACAAAAAACAAAAAAAAAACAGAGAACAAGACAGCAGGAATCTGGTAAGAGTATAGACAACTATTTCACTTGGGTGGGGGCTGGTGCTTAAGTCTTAAACAGCAGACACTTACTGTCTCACAGTTCTGGGGGCTGGAAGTCTGACATCAAGGTGTTGGCAGGGCTGGTCCTTCAGAAGGCTTGGAGGGGGACCTGCTCCTGCCTCCTGTCCTTCCCCAGTCTCTGCCTTCCTGTCCACAGAGTTCTCCCAGTGGTGTGTTTCTTCCCATGGTTGCCTTTCCCTGTGTGTCCGTGTTCCTGCTTTCTCCTATGAAGACACCAGTCATTGGATCAGGACCCAACCTACTCTGATATGATCTCATCTTAACAAATTGCCTTTCCAAATTCATATAGATTTACATGCTTTACACAATCAAACAGATTATGTCATTTCAGTCTTCCACTCCAAGTTCACCTCCTCAGAGAAGCCTTCTTTGGCAGTGACTTAAAAATAGCGAGCTCTTCTCTCCTACTCTGTCCCCTTACTCTGTTTCATTTGGCCTGATTTAGTTCTATATGACATATGTATACGGTTGTTCCTTGTTTCTCAGTTATCATCAGGACTGGAAAGTAATTTTGTAAGAGTGGTGATTTGGTTTATTTGGGTCACCACCGTATCCTGGGCACCTGGCACAGCCTGTTACATAATAAGCATCAAACAACTATTTGTTTAAGAAATGCATAAACATTGCTTCAGTCTGTACAGGAGCGATTAGTGACTAGGCAATTAGAAGAGCCAGATAGTGAGCTCACTGACTCGATTTGACCATGGCCAGAATGGACTAGGTGGTTGCACACCTTGAAGACAGGTGCTAAACTTCAATCAGAAACTGAATGTAACCTATTTATAATTATTCTTATAAATAAATGTTAGAAAGAATCCTAGTAATCTGTTTCCCAATTTATCCTTCCTCAGTGGAGAAACTTGGTGATGGAATTAATTGAATTAGCTTTTTTTCTACTACTTACCTGGCATAAGTCATCATCTGCTATTGGCAAGTAGAAATCTGGCTCCTTTGCAGGATGTATTAAGTTCTGGCTCATCTGTTTGAATGAGTAATAATAAACATGTATATTTGTTGTATGGAATATCAAGATTTATAGTTTCTTGGAGTCAATATTGAGTTCTACTTCTCTTGACTCAAATTCCTTTTGTTTAATCAGTGTATTTAGAGAGCTGTCTTATAGTCAGCAATATCGGCTTTCACTGGGAATCAAAATAAAAAACTATGGCTTTGTCTTCTCATGGTTTCTGGATAGTATAAGGAAATGCATCCTATCAAAGTAGATGCTCCTACCTTGGAGCCAGGCACTGACCTGCTGTGGGCATGTGGGATGGGAGCCCAGGACGTACAAATACTTCCTCTTTGTGGGCATTTACTTCTTTACGTAGATTGTCTTCATCTGCTCAAAAAAACAGTAAGTCGTTATTAATATAATGCACAGTTAATCATTGCAATTGGAGAACAGCAGCAAATGACATACATAATAAAAATTGTAAATATTGTGGCTAAAGACACAACATGAGGTTGATTCTCCAACATCGTAAAACAGAACGCAAATCTATAGATCAGAACTCTGGCTGCACATCTTTTGTGAAAAATCTGTGATGAATTTAAGTGAGGTTCATAAACATTAGAGGTGTCAGCATATAAATGAAGGCTAAATCAATTCTCTGTTTTGGTTATATAATCTCATTTATTCATCATAATTACTTCTATCTAGGTGAAAAGTTTTGAGATGAAACAACCAATTGGTTATAGTCATCAAAGATACAATGTGAGATTAATTGGATGTTGCTCCATGAAAAATGGGAGGAGAGCAGATTCTTCAGTGAAGCACAGCATTCTTAATAGTTATTCCACACATTAATCACAGAACCACCACATCCAGGATTCTGGAAGATAACATATGCCAAGGGAAAAATAGTAGCAACATTTCAGAAGGGAAGCTTGCATTCATTTTCTGGCAAAGACACAAAATAGGCTGCAAGGACACAGAAGGATTTATCTATGTATATATGAATGTATGTCCCTGCCTTTCAAGACTTGGTGGAAAAAAAGTCCCCTTTAAAGGGATCTTTCCCAGACACCTGGGTGGCTCAGTGATTGAGCCTGATTGAGCCTTTGGCTCAGGGCATGATCCCCAGGTCCTAAGATTGAGTCTTGCATCAGGCTCTCCCCACTGCCCCAGCCCTGGGGAGCCTGCTTCTCTCTCTGCCTAGGTCTCTGCCTCTCTCTCTGTGTCTCTCATGAGTAGTTAAGTAAAATCTTTAAAATAAATAAATAAATAAATAAATAAATAAATAAATAAATAAATGGATCTTTCCTCTGGGGAAGAGACTTTACAGAGTTTTACTTGGCTTTAAGTTTAGGCATTCATTCTAGGATGGCTGATATTCATAAACAAATTATTTTGAAGCAATTATTTAAACTGTATATCGACAGGAATTAAATATTCGAGTACAGAAAAGCTATGGAAGTATGAGTTTCCCGTATTCCCACATTTGCTGATTGAACTGTACAAAGGCGGGAAGAAATTCAATTCTATTGCTCATGAGAGTGAATTTAAAATGTGTAAAAGCTGTTGCCTCTTTCTGTGGCTCATGTGGAGACTTGTCCCTGAGGAATAGAGCATCATTTAACACCTTAAGAGACTCTGTACAAGATGCCCACCCTGAGGGACAGTCACTAAAACAGTTCTATATTCCAAGCATGGTCATCACGGGGAGGCACTGCTATTGGCAGGACCAATTTCTCCTTCATCTGGAAGCAGGAAACAGGATTTGGGGAGCCCTGGCTGTCAGGACCTGAGTTCTCTATTCTCCTTCTGCCCAGCTGCTTTGAGAAGGTAAGCGTATGTCATGTGTTTTGTGCTAAAACCCTCCACAACCCCCACTGAAGCATTGGGAACCAGGGGTTGTGGGAGCACTTCCTGCTATGAATCTGGAGCAGGTTCACTCTTTGATCTTGCTGCTGCTATTTTACCCACACCTCACTCTTTGGCTTCTGGAGAGCTCTAGGAGGGTTAGCCCCCCTCAAAGTGAAGGGGGCTGTATGGGGAAATAAGAACCTGGCCCCTCTTCCCCCATGTAGGACATCTCTGTTTGTGTTTAGACTCCAGAATCCTCAGGGATCAGGCCTGCTTCTAGAGAACCTTTCTAGAAATAAAAACATGCCCTCCCAGTGCCAGGACAGAGAAGAGCAGAATGACAGGGGTTCAAATTAGGGGGTAAATGTGACTCTTTGGCAGATCCCTAAAATGCCCAGGAGAGAAGGAACTCACCAAGTCAACTGCACAGTTTCCAGGGTCAAATCCAGCCAAGATTCACCCTGACTGGAACCCAAATGAGCAATGGCACCCAGCTCTGCACTGCCGCACTCTGCCTCTGATGCTTCCCAAAGGAATAAACTCAATCTGTTCAGTGGAAAAGACTGGGAATAAAAATTTTACATGTGTCTTTCTCTCTTCCCTTGCTACATCTAGAAGGCTCAAAAGGACAGAGCGATCAAGCATATAAATCAGTTAAAAAGGTACATTTTTTATTTTGTAGGCCATGAGGGCAACGGAAGATGATAATATGCAGTGATCCTGTATTTTCATTGTCTGGACCAGAGAACCAGTGGAAACTCTAAAATCAGATTTAGGTGGGAGGAATGAGCCTGAATTTCCTAGTTAATTCTATTCATGCAAGTGTGTAAAGGGCTGGTCCCTATAGTTGTGGACAGAGGCAGAGTAATGAGGGGGTGGATTCAGCCAGAGGTCTCTGTGAAATGCCCAACAGCACCCTGCTTTTCTCCTTTCCAGCCCTATACACCCTTATAAACATTTAATTTATTATTCAAAATACTTGATCTTCCCAAGCATAAGCACCGTGACAGCAAGAAGTATATATTCTGCTCGTTAAAATCTACTTTACTCTCTCACCTAGATTTCATGACTTATAATCAGTACAGTTTGTGGTTAAGAACACCCATCATTGGAATTAGAAGACCAAGCTCTACTGGCAACTAGCTGTGTGAACTTGAGAGAGTTGGTCAACCACTCTGAGCCTCAGTTTCCTAATAAGTAAAATGATGATAATAGCACCTGTTTATAGTAAAAAATGGGATGAAATGAACCCCATGGGGTCCTTAGCACAGTGCCTGGAACATCACAAGCCTTCTATAAATGGTTGCTATTATTGCAATTTTAATTATTATAATACTACCACATGGAGACTCTATTACAACACTGAACTAAGAAATACCAAGCTTAGGTTCCTGTGTACAACCATAGAGTCATGCATTGTTCAAAAAGAGACAACAAGCATAAAATGGAGTCACTTATGCTAAGCCTCATCCCAGGAAACCAAGGCAATACCTAATTGCAATGTCAGCCTCCCCCAGCAATGTAACCTGTCACTAATCAATCTAGAATTATCTGGTCTGCACTAGTAAGGCAATCCTCTCTGTAGATCCCTTCCATCCCCCAGATGAAGAAGGGAAACAATCCTCTCTTTCCTCATTCCTGTCCATAAAACCTTCCCATTTTGTCCAGCTCTTCAGAGATATTCTCTGGTTGCCAGATGGGATGCTGCCCAGTTTGTGAATTCTTGAATTAAGCCAATAAGATCTTTAAATTTTATTCAGTTGAATTTGTTCTTTAACAACATATATATATGAATATTCTTCCCCATACTCCCTTGTCACCTCTTCCTTCTCCTTCAATAACACTTTTACAGCTTCAGACCAGAATCTTCCCACTTAATTTGGATGATTAATTTTTCTTTCCAAATACAACACTTATTTCTCCAGGGCCCTCACCTTCAAGTAATAAGATTTGTGGAGGTCATCTGAGTGGACAGCGCTCAGCGCAATATATGAGAGCACATTAGCGGACTCAGTGGCCCCAAGGCCACTCTGGCTTGTGATTTACAAGGTGTAGCATGGAAGGCAGGGACTGAAGCCCAGGAGAACTGTATATGGCAGCAGAGCTTGGGGCAGAGCCTGGATCTTGGTTCCTTACCCTCAGACCAGATTGCACCTCTGTGCAGCATTCCCTCCCGCTTCATCTCTCCGAGCCATTGCAGCTCTGCCCAGGCCAAAGAGGCAGCTCTCTGAGGCCCCAGACTGCCGTAGGATTGGCAGATTCGGCAGCCACCTGCTCCTCTGCAGAGCACATTTACTACCAGCAGCCTTGGAGTCAGCACGTTCCTTTGTAGGTCCCGTGCACCACACCCAGGTGCAATGTGTTTGGCTGTGAGGTTGCGACACTGCAGGTTCCTTTGTCCTTCTCATTATCGATGAAGATTTCCTGAGAAGATTCATTAAATATTGAGCTAGAGGTCTGCTATCAATTTGGTGCCACAAGAATACAAACAAGGAGAATTTCTAGGCTGATTTGATTATTAGTGCTCTGAAAATGTATGTAATTGCATACATTTACCTGGCATACATGTGGGGGTAAAATACACAGCCGTTAATCCTACATTATTCAGGATAAGCTTTCTGAGGCGGAACTTCTTCTTTATCACGTCTCTGATTAGGAATGTGCTGTACTCTCACTGCAAAAGATTACTGGGGGATGAATATATTAACTATTTAATTGAACAGAGCATAGATCCTATCCTAAGGGTATAGCATTATTCAACAAAGCTTTTGAGAATGTTGAGGCATTTGGAATTTAAGCCTTCTGAAATGTATATATGACTATCACGAGATCACTTTTATTTTCATTTAGTACCTCCTATTTGGAAAATGTCCTCAAATCAGCTTTTATTTCATGCTCATGACTAAGAAATACTAAGAAAGCCAGAATGATATCAGCCACATGCATGGAAGATTTCATGAAAAAATTCAAAACTGGGATATTATTCTCATTTTACACATGAAGAAAGTACAAGTAAGGAAGTCTTCCTAATCTTAAATAGATTAGTAAAATCCCAACCATTTTCACAGTGCTAATTTGTGTGATTTTGTCACCAGCTTCAAAATGTAAATTATTCCTAACGGGCCCCAAAGTAGCCTTTTCCAAAGAAGTTTCTGCAAAACATTAGTCTAAGATATAGCCCTACTTCCTCTTCAGCCAAATATCCCAGATAAAAAGCACTACTTACTTAAATAAGCTTTGAGAACACCATATTTTACATGCTGTGCTTGGATAGCCATAATTTATGTCTTCAAAGACTGTGAGGTCCTTTCATGAAGAGACTTATTTAATTTTAGATTGTCCAAATTTATGACAAGAAACCTTTTATTGAGTTACTTACAATGTACTACAAAACCAACTTTAAAGAAAGTTCTCTCAGGACATCGACTTTAATGTGAAATAATCATCTCTTTTCTCAACATTTGTGGGAAACACTTGAAGCATCTCTGAGTGATTCACACTAAGTTCAACAAGTGAGCACTTAATCTTTCTTTGACAAAAGGATAAAGAATGAGGATACTTTTTTTTAATTCAGTCTTTTGTGGTGAAGGTAAAGTATCCATAACCGCATTGTCTGCACAGACTGCAAGAACCATCTGCTGGGCTTGGTGGTAACCCCTTCCATCCTGACTTCCTTCCCCAGGTGATGTGTGGCTCAGGATACACCTTCCTGGAGCGTGCCTGTAGTTGCCATGGCTACTCCCAAGCAAGTCCTGCGTGAATGCACCTGGTGCTGTTCCGAGGCCCCACAGCCAGCCCCGTAGATCACAAATGTCTTGGATGGTTCTCCCCTTCCAGTGATATAATTGGATCCATTGCTCATCTGTCATGACCAAAGTAGAAACAGACAACAGGCCATCTGTTCCATCTTTCCAAGTTCTTCCTCAGCGTGAGCCCCATCTCTGCTGCTCATTGTTACCATGGGCAGGTGCACCCATGGTAACGGTCAACCGTGTGGTGTCGGAGCTGCCCACTTAGCTGCCTGAGTGACACTGACTCAGCATCAATTCCTTCATTAGTTCAAGGGGCTCTTCTTACCAGGTTCTGGGAATGAAGAGCTAATGTAGACGCTTTATATTTCCTGGAGGCTCTCTCCTTGTGCTCATTTAATGTATTTTATGGCCCATGTGTCCTCTGCAAATGGCTAGATCTGTTTTGCCCGAGTGTGAAGAATAATTAAGATCATTCTAAGTCAAATGAAGTGTTGAAACACATTGTCAGAGGATCTTGAGCATTGTAAGTGTCTCGTTACCTCTGACACTATGTAATGGGGCATGTTGTCACTCTGTTTCTTTCCTCTGAAATATCCATGCTGGGGCTTTCCCTCCCTACCTCCACTTTTCTGTGTGTCAAGAAGCCACCACACACCTGTAGTCAGGTGTCATAAAGTGCACCAGGCTGATAAGAGAGAGACTAGTGCTTAGATGATGCTCAGCAAAGCCTTGCAGCACCATCTGCTGAATTATCCCTGGGCGAAGGTGAGGTGCAGCAGGTGTGAAGAAGACACATCTCCCAGAGCAGCAGCAGCACAAACATCACCCATGTGTCTCCCACCGGCTTTGTGCCTCCTCCTTCACATGGTAACCACATGGGCTGCAAGACTGGCCGAGCTCCTGCTGTCCTTGTCCCCCTCCTCCTCCACTCCTCCCTGGGAGCATTTGCCTGTGCCTAAGCAGCAGAAGTGACCCTCTCCATGAGGTGGAAACCAATTGATTCTGACTTGAAAATAGTCATTCTAAATATATCTGAGCTGACAGTTAATGAGCACTTAATATTTGCCGGGCGCACTGTTAATGCCTTACACATCCTGTCAGAGTTTATCCTCACATTAACTCATTCCGAAGGCTGCGATTATCCCATTTTATATTTGGGAAAATTCAGGCTTAGAGACTCTCATTTACCCCAAGCCACACACAGCCTTTAGTTGGTAAAGCTGAATGCAAATCTGTGTCTCCATGACCCCACAGGCCATGTCCGTAGCCTCTTCACTATGCTACGTGTTTCTGGGCTGCCTGTCCCTATCATCTATGTATTTCCAGGTATCCCATGGCTCAGTCTGTGTTCTGTCTGCCAAAATATTTCCTGACATAGCCCCTCACTGCTATGGCTTCCCCACCCTTGTGGACAGATCCTTTTCCCAGGCCCTCAGCCCTTCCTGCCTGCCCTAGCGTGCTCTTGTCAACCAGATCACATCCAATCAAACCCAAACTCTTGACACTCCCACTTACCAAAAAGCTATGCTTAAGATAGAAGACACATGACACAGGAGAAGCTAGACATGGGATACTGTGGGCCACTGCCCCTTAGAATAACTAGCAATGCTTACTTTTGTGTAACACTTTGCAATTGACAAAGCAATTTAGCATATTCCCTCATTTAAAATGAATGAATAGTTCAAGATGCAAATAGCAAAATGACTGTCTGCAAGAGAGCCAGTCCAAGTACAAACTGGCACTCAGGCCCTTCTCCAATGAAGAAGGGAAATGTTTGCACCACTGACAAAGTACACTTAAATAAATCTATAAAAGTAGTTAGTGAGCTTTTTCTTCTTTTAATTCAAAGTTTATTTTTATTCATTGATTGATTATATAGAGACTTTTACAAATTCAAATATGCAGTAGGAACAGTTGGCAAATTCATTAAACTTGATGTTTCTACTTCTCTTTCCCCAAAGTAACCAATTGTTTGGGAAAATAGCAACGTTAATTACTGCCAATTGTTAACTGCAAATATATTTGCACTTTCACAAACATGGCATGTTTGCATTTCACACGTCTTCTGTTTTATAACCTGGAGCAAGTCTCCATTAACATTTGTTTTTTAACAGGATGATTAGAAAAGGCAGTGGGTTAGCAAATAAGCAAATAATTACCTTTGGTTAAAAGTCCTCGTTTAGGTCCAATTTGAAGATGTGCTGTTATTCTTTCCTACCATGAACATGAACCTCCAAATAACCTTCAGCTACACCTTCTGTAAACTTTGCAGACTGATTGTGTATCTGTGTCCATATTATAGATGGAGGCTAGGTGTCCTCTCAAACCCAGAGCATCCCAGACAGGCAGGCCCTCTGCAGGTTCTGGCCCTCATTCTTTGCCCCTACTCAGCATCCTGCCAGCATCTTGTTTTCTTGATGGCCAATTTCAAAAGGTTCATCTATGGAATTATTTTGAATGCCTCTTCTCACTTCTTGGAAGGTTTGTTGAGGGTCCCCAAGATCATCTTCAAGTTCAGTGACATACTAGAAGGACTCACAGAACTCCAAAAAGCTGTTACATAATCATGTTTATGGCTTAGTACAGTGAAAGGATACACACCAAAATCACCATTGGCCCATGGGGAGGAATCCAGAAGAAACCAGCAGGAGTTTCCAGGTGTTCTCTGCCAGGAGAGTCACAGGACATTATTCATTCTCTCAGTCTGCTGAGTTAACTCTTTACTGCACTTCTTGAAGAAAGAATATTGTAAAATATTGGTTTAAACTTCTCTAATTAGTTTTGTGCTGATCATCTTCATTAACCCAAGAAAGCAGTGGACCTGTAGCAGCTCTAGAAGCTGTAGATATGAAGATGATAAAAATGTGGTAGATCTAGAAATTTTTAAATACCCTTTATATAGCCCTTTTAAATTGGTGGGAGAGGGGACACTAGGGAATTCTTATTGGATGGCTACTAAATTATTGAACACATTAATACATTTATCGTAGATCTCATTGTTTTACAACCAAGATTACTTTCCGTGTGTCGCATACACTTTAGAGAACAAAGAGGCCCGTTCTATAATAAGTGTGTTTCATACAATTGTGCTTGATTTGATGGAACCCTTGTGATAGAGGCAACAAGAAAGAACAGAAGGAGCAGGGCAGCAGGGCTTCTGATCCGCCACTTAATAGCTATGGCTTTATCGGCAAATTCACATCTCTGGATTCTGCTTTCCTAAACCAAAAAACTAATGCCTAGACTGTGTGGTTCTTAAGATCTTGTGGTAGCTGCTGATGCTCCAAATGCTTCTGGCTCTCTACTTTCTGGGACCTGGTAAGACTTCATCCCCTTGAAGTTTTGGGCAATGAGATATGAGTACAAGTGACATGTGCCACTTCTGGTTGAAGCCTTAAGAGCCAGAATGCTGGGGATCCCTGGGTGGCTCAGAGGTTTGGTGCCTGCCTTTGGCCCAGGGCATGATCCTGGAGTCCAGGGATCGAGTCCCACGTCAGGCTCCCGGCATGGAGCCTGCTTCTCCCTCTGCCTGTGTCTCTGCCTCTCTCTCTCTTTCTCTATCATAAATAAATAAATAAAATCTTTAAAAAAATATATAAAAAGAGCCAGAATGCTATTTGCTGTATACCATACCCTCTGCTGTGGAACCATGGGAGCATCTTTTAAAATGGAGAGCCCACCATCCTGATACCCTGATAAGCAGAGACTCCTGTTGAGCTATGTTGGACATATGGCTCAAATACAGGATAAACTTATGTCAATAAAAACTACTAAGACTTGGGGCTGCTGCCACAATATCTACCAAAGTTAACCTATCCTCATTGATAGATGTCTTTGGTCCCCATCCCAAACCCCATTGTTTATAAAGGCAAATATCCTTTGAAAGCAGCCTGTTGTCCATTCTCACCCCAACCCTCTGAAACCCAACAGAATCCTGCCCGAAAGTTTGTAGTTGGTTGTTTATCCCTGTTAAGTAGTTTTGACACCTCCATTCTGAAGAACTGAAGTCCTCAAGGGCCTCTTTATGCATCAAGCCATGAGACTCTCATTTCTACATTATTTTGAGATATCTTGGTTTACTTCTCATCCCCAAATCCCAGCCTTTAGGATGGGGGAGCCTAGACTTGGACCCTACCCAGTTAGCAGCCCCCCACCCCGATTGCTGCCAGCTCTATGGTGTGTATTTCCTGGAGCTGCTGCAGCGAAGCACCACAGACTGAGTGACTTAATGATGGAAATCTATTGCCTCAGTTCAGGAGTCCAGAAGTCGAAGATCCTGGTGTTGGCAGAATTGATTCCTCCTGAAGACTATGAGGGGATAATCTGTTCTCCTGGCTTGTGGTGATTTGCCAGCAATCTTTGGCATTGTTGGCTTGTTGAAGTATCACCCTGATCTCTGCCTCCGTGTTCACATGGCATTCACCCACTATACCTACCTGTCTCTGTGTCCAAATTTCACCTCTTGATAAGCGCACCATGGGTTTGGAGGCCTACCCTACATAGGCATGATCTCATCTTAACTAACTATATCTGCAGTGACCTTATTTCTAAATAGTCACATTCTGAGATATTGAGGGTTAGAATTTTAACATATTCTTTTTCTTTCTTTCTCTCTTTTTTTTTTTTGGCAGTGGAGAGAGATACAATTCAACCCATAGTACCCACTGTTCCGTAGATCCACTGGGAACACGTTTTCTTGAATGACCAAACTCTGTTTCTGATAATCCTATCATTACAACCCTCCACTCCCAAAGTCATGCCTTCAGCCTACTTATTATCCTCCTTGTATCTTGCATCTTGCTGAAACTAGATTATTTTCTAATTTACAATAAAGTATAACATACTTGATCATAGATTGATTTGTTTATCCAAGAAACACTCATTTTAGTGCATCCTTTTATCTACTGGGAATTGAATGCATTTCCTCTTCCTTAAGAGCTCACAGCTTAAGTGGGGAGCAAAATCTATGCATAGTTAAGAACAAGACTTTCCCATAGTTAATTTCATATGACCCTCCACAACCCTGTGAGAATTTCATTATCACTATTAAACAAATGTGGGAAGGGACATTCAGTAAAAAGTACTGGGATATCATTGCAATTCTGTCAAGAAGCAAGAATTCCCATCCCTTTCAAGGTCCTTCTAGCTGGACTAAGAATCAAATTGATAGGAGATAGATTAACAGGAGAAAATCAAATTTAATTTTGTGCACACAAGGAGTCTACACAGATATGGAAATTCCAGAGACATTCAAGCAAAATGAGGTATATTTGTCAACCTGAGCTAAGGAGAATGAGGTAGATGCTAGGACTTCAGGGGAAAGCCATGCAATTTTCAGGAAGATGAAAAAGAGTATGGTTTGGTAAACAAATATTTTCTGGACCATTCAGAAACAGTGGAGCTTGGAAAGAAATTTTAATGAACAGACTGCTGAATTCCTCCCAGCCTACCATCCCTAATCCATATTATACTGTAGTTACTCCTTGTGATAGCCCTCTTCCTCGGGCAGGTCCTCTATCTGAATTCATTTTAGGCAGTTTTGGGGAGCAGTGGAGGGAGTAAAGAGCTTTTCCTGAATCTGGTTGTGTCTTGATTGCTTTTAACTGAAGAAAATCTTTATGCCAAAGTGACTCTTCTTGGTCTGCCAAGAAGATGCCTGCCCTTGGTTCCTACAATCCAAAGAAAATCAGAAAGCACAAAAGAAAGGATTAGAAAGTAAGAGAAGACATAGTAAAGGTAAAATCCAAGTTGGACCTTATATTAGTTGGAGAAAATGGAGTAAATATTCATACTAAAAATATTGTCAGAAAAGCTATCCCCAGTTTATAGCATTGACTTTATTGAAAAGGAAACAATGCACCTTAAGACATTCTGGTGACATCATGATGATTTCCAGAAACACAATAAAAAAAATGATCTGTACTTGTGATAATTTCTTTAGCCAGTGCCAGTGAAAGGAAAACTACCCTGTGAGAATGCTTATTTTTAAGATAGAAGTAAGTCAATTAATGGACCACCTTTATTTGTGTGGTGTTGCACACTGAATTATGTCCTTTCTAAAAACTTTGTTGGAGTCCTCACCCCTAGCATTTCAGAATGTGACCATACCTGGAGACAGGGTTTTTACAGAGATAATTAAGGTAAAATGAGGTCATTAGTGTGAGCCCTAATCCATTATGACTGGTGTTCCTATCAGAAGAGGAAATTTAGACACAGATACACAGAGGGAAAATGATGTGAAGACAGGGGGAGAAGATAGCCATCTAGAAGCTGAGGCCAGTGGCCTGGACTAGATCCTTCCCTCATGGCCCTCCAACAAAATCAACCCTGGTAACACCTTCATCTCTGACTTCCAGCCTCCAGAAATGCGAAGAAACAAATTTCTGTTGTGTAAACTCTCCAGTCTGTAGTACTTTGTTATGGCGGCCCTAGTAAATAAATACCTGTGACTGATTCTTTTTAATTAAAAAAAAAAATTAATAAGGGATTAGAACTTAAAGGCAATACAAAAAACCTTCCCCTCTTTTTTTCTTTTTTCTTTTTTTAAGATTTTATTTATTTATTCATGAGAGACACAGAGAAAAAGAGACAGGCAGAGACAGGCAGAGGGAGAAGCAGGCTCCATGCAGGGAGCCCAACGTGGGACTTGATCCCCTGTCTCCAGGATCACACCCTGGATTGAAGGTGGCGCTAAATCACTGACCCACCAGGGCTGCCCTCCTTTTTAGAAAACTTCCACTAATAGTTTCATATTCAGAAACACACATACTGTAACATATAGCAAAAAATAATAGACATGTAATTTATAGTAAATTTATGTTCCTGGAACACTTGAAATTTCTTAAGTGTTGAGAATGAGAAAGTATCTTTTGTTATGTTAATGAAGTGACCTTTGGAAAGCCTAACCAAAGGTTGAGGGCAGTTGCCAGGGGAACCAACCAGTGATCAAGGGATTGGAACTTTTATATCCTTCCCACCACCCTGGATCTTGGGGGAATGGAAAGGAGCTGGAGATTGAGTCCAATCACCAATGGACAAGGATTTCATCAGTAAGATCTGTGTAATAAGTCCTCCATAAACACAAAAGGATTGGGTTCATAGAGCTTCCAGCTTGGTCAACCAAAGTGTGTACATGTATCCCTGTGCAGAGCCCCAAACTCCTCAGAGATGTAAGCTCTTGTCCTCTAGATTTCATCCTACATATCTCTTTATCTGGCTCTTAATTTATATCCTTTGATATCCTTTGTAATAAACTGGTAATCTAGTGAATAAACCGGTTTCCTGAATCCTGTGAGCAACTCTAGCCAACTCATCAAACCCAAGAAGAGGGTTATGAGAAGCTCTGATTTATAGCCAGTCTGTCCATAGTCCAGTTAACATGCTAAGTTGGGGACTGGCATCTGAAGTGGGGATGGTCTTATGGGAGTGAGCCCTCAAGATGCTATCTCCAGATGAACAGTGTCAAAATTGAGTTGAACTGTAGGACACCCAGCTGGTATAGAAGAATTGCTTGTTGTAGAGAAAAAACTCACACATCAAAATTGGTGCCACAATCGGTCTAAATACTATTGGTGTATTTGACACACACTTGCAGGGATAGAAGAGTGATCCTGAAAGAGGTAAATTTGTAGCTTATTTTCTAGGAAGAGGTTAACTTATACCACAGCATGATAGCAATAGTCAGATGCATTGAAAGAATGAAAAGAAATAGGTGAGAAAAAAAAAGAAGCCACAAGGAAATGAAGAAATCACCTAGAAGCGAAAGAAACCTGAAAGGCCAGGAACACAAAGATGGCATCCATCATTGTCACAAAGGGCCTTGGCCTCTCCGTGGCACAGACTGAAGTAATTTTAGAGAATGGAAATATTCTACAGTGTTTATATATCATGCCAGTTTGTCTTCCTATTTTGTGAAGTTTTAATGAAATTATTACAGAGGTGATCGTTAATCTTAATTTAAGTGATAAGGTAACATGCTAGCCACATAAAATGGCAAGAATGTAAATGGGTTTAGCCATCAAAAAACTGGTTAAAGATAGACAGTTGACAGTTTGTCTGGGTTGAAATCCTAACTCCATATCTTCCTAATTGTGTGATCTTGACCAAACTGTTTAACCTCCCTATGCCTCAGTTTACTCATCTGCAAAATAAAGTGACAACATTACCTCACTCATAGGGTTGTGAAGATCAAATGAATTATTAAAACAGGAAGTTCTGAGAACAGTGCCTGGAATATAGTGATTCCCATATCAATGTTTATCATCATCATCACCAACATGAATTACAAAGAAATTTGGAACGATTAGACAATTGCCATATATATCTATTCCTTCTGAGATGTTAACCCAGGTCTCTTTAATGTACAAAGTATTCAAGGGGAGCAGATTGTGTGGGAGAGGGGGCTTTTTATTAATTTCAAAGATGAAATTGAAAGAAGAGTAAAATCGAAGAAAAGCTTCAGAAATAAAGATCAATAGAATGAAGTTAACAAATGATAGAACGGATGACCTGGTGTATATACCAGCCCACAGTCCAAAATACCTCCTTTAGCAACACTTTTTTTTCCTAATTCTTTCTTTAGTATTTTCAAATGAGAATCATTCATTATGAGCCTGGATTTCAAAAAGGAAAAAACAAATTCTCATTTTTTGGCCTACAATTCATTTTCCTTTTGAAAAACTTGTTTTCCCTTGTCTTGGAATTACATTACAAATACCACAGAGATTTCAACAATTTTAAGCAACAAGCACAAGTATTTAGCCTTTGTTCTTGGAGAAGACTGAGTGCTACTCAGAGCATGGACTCAACAGGAAGCAGGCATTGGTGTGATCATGGCCATTTCTATGTCATATCTATAGCCAAGGTTGGGCATCCACTTGCTGTGGACCTGTCGAGACACTCAGGATAGCAAAGAACCGCAAATGCTAAGTGGGAGTGATGTTAAGTGGAAAGATACTGGCAGAAAGGGAGGTAGAGCTGTTAGGGCCTGCCTTATCTCTAGACTCTGTCTGCAAAGTGGGCTGAGGACCTAGGAAAGATCCAGTCTTAGCAGAAACACTTCTTTGTTGTTCTTCAAAACTATACAAATAATAACTAAAAATGGAGTTTTTCTATGGACCAGGCAAAAGAAAATTAACTCATTAGCATGCATGATCTCACTTATACCTTACAACAATGCCACAAGATAAGTACTATTCCCACCACCACTTGAAGGAATAAGTCTTAGAGAAGTTGAGTAAATCTTTCAAAGTGATATAAACAGTAAGGGGCAGAGGCAAGAGTTGAAACTAGGTCAGTTTAATCCCAAAGCCTAAGCTCCTCACTTGGCCACCCTGCCCTTCCTCCACTGTGTCACCACCATATTTCCTCTACACTGCAGCCAATCTTTATCCTAACTAACATCTAACTCTGATCACATTATTCCTCTACATAGGACCTTTTGATGGCCACCTGTCTCCTTCCAAATTCCTGAGGCTGGCCATCAAGCCATTCTGAGTTCTCTCTCCAAAGTCATCTGATGAACACTGGTTCCAACCAAACACATTTGCTGCTCTCAGTTGTAATATCCAATCCCCTGGCTCTCTGCCTTGTCCTTACTTCTCTCTCTGCCTGGACTCTGCTGTATCATCTTCCCTTGTTGAACAACGATGACCACAATGGCCACCTTTTATTGAGTGCTCACTCTATATTAACTATTGTGACCCTCCCTCTACCCTGTAAAGTAGATACTATTATTGTCTCACTTTTATAAATGAGGAAATTCAGCCTCAGGAATGCCAGGTCCCAAGTCCCACAGTGAGTAAATGGAATGGGGAAAAGTTAACCCACTTGTCTGAGAAGAGACTCTGATTTCACCTCCACCATACTTCATGGGTGAACAATGCCCTGCCAGCCTCCGGAGCCTCACACACATGCATACGACTTTGTTCAACATTCCCAGTCCTGTAGCAGGAAACAGCCATTAGCTCCTACTTCCCACAGAGGCCCACACTGTGTGCCTCTGTTACAAAAATTACTCCACTCTGTTTCACTTTGGTTGTGTCTTTTGCCCACAAGATGTGCTCTGCTTGAGGCCATGGCATTCATCTGGTGTCCTTCATGAACCTAGTGCCATATCTGAAGCTCAGCAGGCACTTACTTGATGTGTACTGAATTCATTCAATGGCTGTTTATTGAACTCCCGCAGAAATGATCTCACCCCTGCCCACATGCTCCCTGCTACAATTGTTCTTATTCTTTTTATGGTTCACACCCCCCTTGGAGAAACTGATAGAAGCCATGCATCTTTACAACAGAAAAATGCAACAGCCAGTAAAATTTTACATGCTTCTTTAGGTAGTTCATGAATTCTGGGTTCAGAGTCTAATTGATTTGAATTCAGTTATTAGTGAATTGAGTTGTGATTGTTATTCCTTCCCCCCCCTTTTTTTTTTTGGTTATAGAAACCCAACTTAAACTAGCTTAGACAAATAGAGGGTTGTTTTTGTTTTCCCTAAAGAGTCCAAAAAAATGGTTACATTAAGGGAAAAATAAGTGTGAGCTCAGCTTCTGGAATAAATGGAATCAGAAACTCCAATGTTACCAAGATGTGCTTCTCTTTGCAAATCAGGGTAATTTCTCAAATTCATTTCCTCAAAAAATTGGAGAATATGCTCACTGGCTGGTCCTGTGCCTCACATCTTACCAAGAGAGAGGAATCGCCCCTTCTCCCTTAGTCATTAAAAGCAAGCAAACAAGCAAACAAACAAACAAGGGAGGGTTCTGATTGGCCAACTTAAATGACAAGTCAGCTCCTAGGCAGTTGGTCATTGGAGGAAGAAAAGCTCCATATCACAGTGTTCTCAGAATAAGTACAAATTAGAGAGTCCCCAACTTTCTCACCACCGACCTCTGGGTATTTGCTTGTCCCTCGCAGGGCTCCCATCCTCAACACTGTCCCAGACGGTGCTCTAAGTTCCCACTGCCTTATTCTCCCACCTTCATTCCAGCACTGAAACAATTTGCCTGCTCTTTGCTACAGCCTGACCCAGCTGCTTGCTTTTTAAGGGAACAAATAACTAATCCTGTGGATTGACCTCAGCCAGACTATTAAGGGGAAAACAAAAAACAAAAAAGCAATCACGGGGCCCCCTTTCCACCCTAGATAAGCTGTTTTATCAGTGGCCATCTCTAAGTATCACTTTAATCAACAATAGTTCTAATAAAGGGAAATTTGCCTAATTTTATAATTCCCAGACTTAAACCCCACTGATGTTTAGAATTAGAGTCTCTGGATATCACCTTGTCCAAATGGTGACAAGAATTAGCAAGTTGTGGGGTTTTTATTGGGGGGGGGGGTTGTTTTTTTTCCTCGGTCACCCAGCAACCTGGCATCAGCTCTAAGCCAGAGTTTCTGGCCCCTGATTCCAGTCCAAGTACCTTCTTGCTTCACTATGATGCCGCAAGGAAAAGATTAGGTTTGCTGCAAGCCCAGAGGACTTACCGGTCACCAAACACCTGCTGTTTCCTCATTGAGACAAGTGTTGGTTTCATTATGTACGTAAAAACATATAGAATTAGTTGGTTTTATGGGAGTCTTGTGCTCTAGGTGTTTGGAACCAGGCCTCTTGTGCTCAGCCCTTAGCCACACACATGGTTGGGCAGGTTACTTAGTATTTCTGTGCCTCAGGGTCCTTATCTATAAAATGGGTCCTATAGCTCTTCCAAAACAATACCCCCATTTGACATTTGTTGTTTCTTGTGGTTTATGTTACTCTAGGGCATCAACAGATCATACCAAATAGCTGCCCAGTAGCAGTACCCACTACCACAATTAGTTTTAGAAGAATAAGTTAATTCATGAGAAACACTTAGAACAGCATCTGATGCAATGTAAGCATTCCATAAATGTAACAACTATAATTAAATGGAAATTGTCAGAAAAAAGAAAGGAGTATTTTAAGGATAAAGTCAACAAAATATAATTTTCTGGAAATCAAGTAATTCAAAGCCTTGATTAGCTAGACTTTTTTTTTCTGCTGCACTCTTTTAAAAGAATAACGTAAATAAAAACTGTTACCAGGAATTTAGTTTGAAAATAGTAAAATAATCCAGTATAAATAAACCTAAGAGATTCCTAGACTCAGCCCAATCAGTAAGTAGGCTATCTGGGTCAGCTGTCCTTTGCAATCAAAATTGACATTCAGAATAATGATGTAGGTGTCCTTAAGTCCTGAGTCCTCAAACTAATTATAATAATTGTAATAATTGATCCTTTGAGAACTGCTAGCCAAGCAGGCATTGTGTTAGGTGCTTAATGTGTTATACAGATGTAAACACACACACACACACACACACACACATACACTCATTCATTTAATCTTCTTAACAACTTTGGGAGTATAGGTTTATTCCAATTTAACAGCTAAAAGCACATCGTACAGATAAGGAAGTTGTAGTTTGGAGAAGTAACTTTCCAAGTTATATAATTGGTATGTGTAGTTAGGGTTTGAACACAACCTTGTGACTCCAGTCACCAAACAAAGAGAATATGGTGATTCTTGTTCTGTTTTCAACCAAAAAACAGCAAAGATTTCTGCTTGGCTCTTAATTAACTAGACATGGAGGTGACTTCGAGAACTTCATCTTTGGTCCGAGAATCTGCTGCAGAGCATCTGATTCCCAATGTTTTCAATTATCCTTCCCACTGCTATCAGCAAGGAATGCCAAGAATCAACTGTAGACCATGGATTTTTAATTCCATAAGCACAGGATTGCATTTTATTCATTGCTGTTTCTTCAACAGAACCAAGAACAATGACTTCTTGTTAACAAAGAATAAATGTTTATTGAACGTGGTGACAAAAGTTAACTAGGCTTATTACAATCATCCTTTGCAATATATACAAATACTGAATCATTGTTATATTGCTGAAACTAATGTAATGTTGGATATCAATTATATCTCAATAAAATATACAAATAAATAAAAGAAACTTTGTTATAATAGTGCATGGTTAACTGAGGAAATTTAAACATTCCAAAGAAAAAAGAAAGCAATGGTAAATATTTTCATAATGCTCTCTAAGATCCTTTCTCCAAAGAAGACCTATAGATGGCCAACAGACACGTGAAAAGAAGCTCAATATCACTCATCATCAGGAAAATGTAAATCAAAACCACAAAGAAATATCACCTCACATCTGTCAGAATGGCTAAAATAAAAAAAGCATAAGAAACAAGTGTTGGTGAAGATGTAGAGAAATAGGAACCCTAGTGCACATTCAGTGGGAATATAAACTGGTGCAGCCCCTGTGGAAAATAGTATGGAGGTTCCCAAAAAAATTAAAAATAGAACTACCCTGTCATCCAGTAATCATACTACTGTATATTCACCAAAAACTACAGAAATACTAGTTCAGAGGGATACATACCCCCGGATGTTTATTGCAGGATTACTTACAATAGTTAAATTATGGAAGCAGCCTAAGTGTCCACCGATAGATGTAGAGATAAAGAAGATATGGTATATGAATGCAATGGAATATTACTCAGCCATAAAAAGAATGAGATCTTGCATTTGCAATGACATAGATGGAGCTAGAGAGTATAATGCTAGCGAAATCAGTCAGTCAGGGAAGACAAATACCATACAATCTCACTCATACATGGAATTTAAGAAACAAAACAGAAATAAGAGATGAAAAACTCTTATAGTTTTTTCAATGAAACTATTTCATCTATTTATTTTCAATTTTATTTTTTATTTAAATTCAGTGTGCCAACGTATAGTGCTCATCACATCACATGCCCTCCCCAGTGCTCATCACTGTTACCCCATCCCCTCACCCACTTCCCCTTCCTCAACCTTTCGTTTGTTTCCCAGAGTTAAGTCTCTTATGTCTTATGGTTTGTCTTCCTCTCTGATTTCTCTCCACTCAGTTTCCCTCCTTTCCCTTACAATCCCTTGCACTATTTCTTATATTCCACATATGAAGGAAACCATATGATAATTGTCTTTCTCCAATTAACTTATTTCACTCAGCGTAATACCCACCAGTTCCATCCACATCGATGTAAATGGGAGGTACTCATCTTTTCTGATGGCTGAGTAATAGTCCATTGCATATATAGACCACATCATCTTTATCCATTCATCTGTTGATAAATATCTCAGCTCTTACCACAGTTTGGCTATTGTAGACATTGCTACTATGAACATTGGGGTGCAGGTCCCCTTCATTTCACTACATCTGTATCTTTGGGGTAAATACTCTGTAGTGCAATTGCTGGGTTGTAGGGTAGCTCAATTTTTAACTTCCTGAGGAATCTCCATGCTGTTTTCCAGAGCGGCTGTACCAGCTGGCATTCCCACCAAGAGTGTAAGAGAGTTTTATTGACTATTTCCTTTGCTGTACAGAAGCTTTTTATCTTGATGAAGTCCCAATAGTTTGTTTTTGCTTTTGTTTCCATTGCATTTAGAGACATGTCTAGCAAGAAGTTGCTGCAGCCAAGGTCAGAAATGTTGCTGCCTGTGTTCTCCTCTAGGATTTTGATGGATTCCTCTCTCACATTTAAGTCTTTCATTCATTTTGAGCTTATCTTTGTGTATGGTGTAAGCAAATGGTCTAGCTTCTTTCTTCTGCATGTGGCTGTCCAATTTTCCCAGCACCATCTATTGAAGAGACTGTCTTTTTTCCATTGGATATTCTTTCCTGCTTTGTTGAAGATGAGTTGACCATAGAACTGAGGGTCCATTTCTGGGTTCTCTACTCTGTTCCATTGATCTATGTGTCTGTTTTTGTATCAGTACCATGCTGTCTTGATGATCACAGTTTTGTAATAGAATTTGAAGTCTGGCATTGTGATGCCTCTAGCTTTGGTTTTCTTTTTCAATATTCCTCAGGCTATTTGGGGTCTTTTCTGGTTACATATAAGTCTTAGGATTATTTGTTCCAACTGTGAAAAATGTCCATGGTATTTTGATAGGGATTGCATTGAATGTGTAGATTGCTCTGAGTGGCATAGACATTTTAAAAATATTTGTTCTCCCAATCTATTGAGTATGGAATATTTTCCCATCTCTTTGTGTCTTCCTTAATTTCTTTTGTAAGTGTTTGTAGTTTTTAGAGTACAGATCCTTTACCTCTTTGGTTAGATTTATTCCTAGGTATCTTATGGTTTTTGGTGCAATTGTAAATGGGATCAATTCCTTAATTTCTCTTTCTTCAATTTCATTATTAGTGTGTAGAAATGTAACTGATTTCTGTGCATTGATTTTTGTATCCTGCCATGTTGCTGAATTGCTGTGTGAGTTCTAGTAATTTTGGGGTGGAGTCTTTTGGGTTTTCCACATACAGTATCAGGTCATCTCTGAAGAGTGAGAGTTTGACTTTTTCTTTGCCAATTTGAATGTATTTTATTTCTTTTTGTTTTCTGATTGCTGAGGCTAAGACTTCCAGTACTATTTTGAACAACAGTGGTGAGAGTGGGCATCCCTGTTGTGTTCCTGACCTTTGGAGAAAAACTCTCAGTTTTCCCCCATTAAGAATGATATTCACTGTGGGTTTTTGTAGATGGCTTTTATGACATTGAAGTATGTTCCATCTATCCTTACACTTTGAAGAGTTTTCATTTAAGAAAGGATGCTGTATTTTGTCAAATACTTTTCATCAACTGATAGGATTATATGGTTCTTCTCTTTTCTTTTATTAATGTGATATATCATGCTGATTGATTTATGAATATTGAATCACCCCTGTAGCCTGGGAACAAATCCCTCTTGGTCATGGTGAATAATCCTTTTAATGTACTGTTGGATCCTATTGGTTAGTATCTTGGTGAGTATTTTGGCATCTACATTGATCAAGGATATTCGTCTGTAATTCTCCTTTTTTGATGGAGTCTTTGTCTGGTTTTGGAATCAAGGTAATACTGGTCTCATAGAATGAGTTTGGAGGTTTTCCTTCCATTTCTATCTTTTGAAACAGCTTCAGTAGAATAGGTATTCTTTCTTCTTTATGTTTGGTATAATTCCCTTGGGAAGCTATCTGGCCCTGCAATCTTGTTTCTGGGGAGGTTTTTGATGACTACTTCAGTTTCCTGGCTGGTTATGGGTCTGTTCAGGTTTTTCTATTTCTTCCTGTTTCAGTTTTGGTAGCTTATAAGTTTCCAGGAATGCATCAATTTCTTCCAGATGGCCTAATTTGTTGGCATATAGCTGCTCATAATATGTTCTTAATATTTTTTTGTATTTCCTTGGTATTGGTCATGACCTCTCCTCTTACATTCATGATTTTATTAATTTGGGTCTTTTCTCTTTTCTTTTTGACAAGTCTGCTAGGGGTTTATCTATCTTTTTAATTCTTTCTAAGAACCAGCTCCGAGTTTCATTGATCTACTGTTCTTCTGATTTCTATTTCATTGATTTCTCATCTAAACTTTATTATTTCTCTTCTCTTGCTGGGTTTAGGCTTTATTTGCTCTTCTTTCTACAGTTCCTTTAGGTGTAAGGTCAGCTTATGTATTTGAGATTTTTTTTTTTTTTGTATTTGAGATTTTTTAAAAATTTTTTGAGAGGCTTGTATTGAAGCTCTTAGGACTGCCTTTGCAGTATTCCAAAGGTCTTGAACAGTTGTGCTTTCATTTTTGTTACCTTGCATGAATCTTTTAATTCTTCTCCAGTTTCCTTGTTGACCCATTCATTCTTTAACCTCCAAGTGTTTAAGTTCCTTCCAAACTTCCTCTTGTGATTGAGTTGAAGTGTTGTGGTCTGAAAATATGCAGGGAATAATCCCAATCTTTTGGTGGCAATTGAGACCTGATTTGTGACCCAGTATGTATGTGGTCTATTCTGGAGAAAGGTCTATGTGCAGTTGAGAAGAACGTGTATTCTGTTGCATTAGGGTAGAATGTTCTGTATATATATCAATAAAGTCCATTTGGCCCAGTGTGTCATTCAAAGTTCTTGTTTATTTGTTGATCATCTGTTTGGATGATCTGTCTGTTGCTGTGAGTGGGGTGTTGAAGTGCCCTACTATTAATGTATTATTATCTATGTGTTTCTTTACTTTGGTTATTAATTGGTTGATATAATTGGCTGCTCCCAAAGTAGGAACATAAATATTTATAATTGTTAGATCTTCTTGTTGGATAGACCCTTTAAGTATGATATAGTGTCCCTCTTCATCTCTTACTACAGTCCTTGGTTTAAAATCTAATTTATCTGATATGAGGATTGCTACCTCAACTTTCTTTTGAGGTCCATTTGCATGGTAAATGGTTCTCTACCCCCTCATTTTCAGTCTGAAGGTGTCTTTAAGTCTAAAATGAGTCTTTTGTAGACAACATATAGATCAGTCTTGCTTTTTTATCCAATCTGATACCCTGTGTCTTTTGACTGGGGCATTTAACACATTCATGTTCAGAATAACTATTGAAAGATATGAATTTAGTGCTACTGTATTACCTGTACATTCCCTGTTTCTGCAGATTATCTCTGTTACTTTTGGCTCCTTCTTCACTTACAGGACCCCCCTTAATATTTCATACAGGGCTGGTTTGGTAGTCACATATTTTTTCAGTTTTTTTTTTCTTTTTTCTATACTGGAAGCTCTTTATCTCTCCTTCTATTCTGAATGACAGCCTTGCTGGATAAAACATTCTTGGCTGTAAGTTTTTCTCATTTAGTACTCTGAATATATCAGCCTGCCCTTTCTGGCCTGCCAGGTCTCTGTAGACAGATCTGCTGTTAATCTGGTATTTCTCCCTGTTTATGTTAGAAATCTCTTGTCTAGAGCTGCTTTCAGGATTTCTCTTTATCTGAAATTTGCAAGGTTCACTTTTATATGTTGGAGTGTTGATCTGCTTT
The DNA here is from genome assembly GCF_003254725.2 of Canis lupus dingo. Lineage (NCBI taxonomy): Eukaryota > Metazoa > Chordata > Mammalia > Carnivora > Canidae > Canis > Canis lupus. Next base: position 23,043,251 of record NC_064247.1, on the reverse strand, counting down.
TATTGATTTGGGGGCGAGTCCTCTTTACCTCTTAGATATGACTGTTTCCTCCCCATTTTAGGGAAGTTCTCAGCTATGCTTTACTCAGATATACCTTCTGGCTCTCTGGCTCTGTCTCTCTGTCTCTCTGTCTCTCTCTGTCTCTGTCTGAGCCCTCAGGAATTCCAATAATTTGGATTTTTTTCATACCATCATTTATCTTCTGGAGACTCTCCCCCTGGGCTATTAGTTGTTTTTCTCTCTTTTCCTCAGTTTCTTTCCTTCCCATCAACTTGTCTTCTATGTTAGTTATTCTCTCTTCTGCCTCATTTACCCTAGCTGTTAGAGCATCCAGTTTAGACTGCATCTCAGTTACAGTATTTTTAATTTTGGCCTGATTAGATCTCATTCCAGCACTAAAAGATTCTCTAGAGTCTTTTATGCTTTTTTCAAGCCCAACTAGTAACTTTGTGATTCTTATCCTGAATTCCATCTCCAACATATTACTTAAATCCATATCCATTAGATCTGGGGCAGAGAGTTTTACCTCTGGTTCTTCCTTTTGTTGTGGATTCCTCCTTCTAGTCATTTTGTCCAGTGAAGAATGGCTTGAGTTCTATCTACTATTTTTCTCTAGCACTGGAGTTTTCCAGTGCTGCTTTTTCAGTAAACTTGCTATTCACCTGATCTTCCAGCTGGTCTTCTGCAAGAGGGGCCTGCTGCTCTGATTCTCTGGTGCCTGTGCCTGGGCGGAGATGCATTGGCCCTTGCCAGGGAGCCACACTCAGTGTAAGCTGTTTGCTGCATGAGGCTTTTGTTCCCTGAAGGCTTTCCATGCCCTTTAGAGGGTGAAAATAAAAATGGCCATGCCCTGATCTCCAGCCCCAGAGCTCAAAGATCATGGTGTGTGCCAAGTTCTACAGACTCCTATGGTACCCACACACTCCAATCCTCCCTGGGGGAAGGCAGGGAGACACTGATTTGTGCGATTTGCAGGGCTGTAGTAAGGAGAGCTTTTACCTGCTTGTTTGCACGCCTGCTTTGCCCCTCCCAGAGGAGGGCAGAGGGTTGCTGTGCTCCAGTCCTTTGCAGGGATCCAACACGGAAAGCAGTCACCTGATCTAGGTGCGGTTCACAGTTTATGGCCAAGCAAGCTGGGAGTCCCCTCCTGGGTTCACTGACCTGAACCTGTTTCCCCATTCCAATGCTTGGGAATTATGTCAACTCAGGCACTCCAGTTCTCTCTGTGCCTCTGGGTATATTGAGGCCCACTGTCCCACCTGTGATTCTGCACTGCTTCACCACTGATCACATTTCAGGCAGGGAAGTCTCTCACAGGAGCAGAGTTCTAAAGGTTCCAATTTTGAGCTCCAGGGCTATATCACTTTCCACTAGCAGGCTTACCAAGGCTCCTTCCCCCCACTGTTTATCTTCCAATGTATCCTTCATTTCTCTTCTCCACATTCCTACCTTATAAAAAAGTGGTCACTTTTCTGTTTGTATAGTTTCAGCCATTCTTTCCTTACATCTCAGGTGAATTCATAGGTGTTAAGGATGATTTGATAGTTATCTAGATAAATTAAGGGGACCAGATGAAACAAGGACCCATATTCTTCTGTCATCTTTCATCCTCTGCAGGAAAACAGAGTTTTAACTACAGAGAACACACTAATGGTTACCAGAGGGGAGGTCAGTGGGGAGCTGGTTGAAATAGGTATTGGGGATTAAAGAGGACACTTGTTGTGATGAGCACTGGGTGTTGTACATAAGTGATGAATCAATATATTGTACACTGTATGTTAACTATACAGGAATTAATAAAAAAAAAAGGCCTGAGGAAATGGTCAAGTAATTGAACAGGTATATCAAAGTAGTATAGCATGATTATTCCTATGAGTTCAAACCAGTTGACATGAAATCATTGATAGAAAAGTTGAAGTTATCTAGTTGGTTTGGTTTTTTTAAGATGTTTTATATGTTTATTCAACCTTCAACTCCTCTTTTCACTATAAAATGCAGTTCTATCCTCTGTTCTGCAGACTAGCCTATGGTTTTATCATAGCTTGCATGTTCTGAATTGCTAATTCTCTACTATTCCTGAATAAGCCCATTTTTACTGGTAAAATAACTGACAGTTTTATTTTTAAAGTTGCCTCCATCTATATGGAAAAAGTATATATTTCTTCTGCCACAAAATGCCATAGGGAGGAACATTTTAGTATTGATGTAATACATTATTTGTAAACACAACTGTGTTTCTTGATACTTTTAGTAAATGAGTATCTTGCTATTTGTATGTAAATATCTATACTCTTTATTTTAACCTCATCTTTTGAATTTTGTCAAGAGTTAGAAAAAATGGGCTTCCAAGCACCTGGGTGGCTCAGTGATTGAACATCTGCCTTTGGCTCATGTCATGATCTCGGGGTCCTGGGATCGAGTCCTGCATCAGGCTCCTTGCAGGGAGCCTGCTTCTCCCTCTGCTTATGTCTCTGCCTCTCTCTGTGTTTCTTGTGAATAAATACATTTTTTTTTTTTAAAAAAGAGTCTTAAAAGGAAAAAGAAAAACGGGCATCCTCTGATGTGGTCGAAACTGCTCATGTTAACAACTTCCCCTTTTGTCTTCCTCTCCCTCATTTCTTTTGGATCCTCTCATCCCCAGTTTGTCCAGTGCTTCTGGGGCTTATTCAAGTTCTTCTATCAACAAACAAAATGATTTCTTATATTCGTTAACACTACTGTTCTACTGACTTCATGCTCTGCACCTCCAAAGGCTCTTGCATTTGAAAACAGAATGGTGGACACAATGCCCTATAAAAATAAGTAACAAATCAAGAAATTTCAGGCATAATCACACCTGGCTTATTTAGAGAGATGTTTAAGGTCAGAAGAAGCCTCTAGTCAAAGCACTTGGGTGACTACTTATTCTGCTTACAACTCAAGCATCTTGCACTGTACCCACAGAATTATCTTTTCTATTAGCTTTATTATTCCCATGAGCTAGGTTGAGGCTAAATTAGGTTGATATAAATCTCAGCTGGTGGTCATGCCTTAATGAATAAGATCTGGTATAATTTGTCCGGAAATATGGCTGTGAACTCCCTCCACTGGCTTCCATTTTTCTGCTCATCAGCTTATGCAGATGATTTTGCAGTCTATTTTAATCACTTTAGGTAAGCTCTCAGCACTGAGCAACCATTGCCAGCAAAGCCCCAGCACAGCAGTTACAGGATCCTGTGGCCCACAGAGAGATGAGTGAGGGAAGTCTGACTCCATCTAATTGAAAAATAATTTTTCCGATACACAAAATTGCTAGAATTCTACTCACACCAGGAGCCAGTGGTAAAAATTAATAACAAGTGACCTCTCAGCTTTTATTCCTATTGACATTAGCCTGAACACTTGCAGTCACATAACAGTTGTTTTGAACTGACAAGAGGAGGGCCATGAGGATGCCCTGTACTTCTGAACGGAATAGGAAAACCTAATTTGGGCTGGGTAGGTTACAGGGATTTCTCCAGGTAAATTACTTCTGGGGCCAGGTCTGGGGTGGTGGGCTGGGATGGGGTAAGAACATGGGAGAGTCGAAATCATCTCAGGGGGATTGGTTTTCCCCTGAGCCGGTCCCTCAGGCAACTAACTGATTCCCTCAGCCTAACAGAGTCAGATTCCTAATACTATATGCCTCAGTGTCTCATCCTGAGAGGGGACTTTCTCTTGAGATGAATAAAGTTGAAAGAGAAGTACTCGAGTGTGGAGGGTCAGCACACTAGATACCAGAGCCAAGAAGATGGTGGCCAAGACTGCTGTCTCTGTCCTCAAGTCTTGTCATTCTTTCCCAGTTTCTGTCCTTTTCAGTCAGATTTAGGTCGTGAGTTTTCTTTAAACTGGGATTTGCATAATACAGTGTTCCTTGAAAGTCTCACTAAATAAAAGATACTCTGAGGCATCTCTTGATGTTTAATAGATGTCAAATAATGGTAATATGCTGTTATTAAAAATGTTTGGTTTTCTAAAGTGACTCAGAATTCACTTGTTTTTCTTTCTGCACAGAGACATCTATTTGGCTGTACAATGGCACCCCAGAAAGATGTGGAGTGGTGAATAATTTAATAATCACACAAAAACACTTTGCACTTTGACAAAGCACATAAAATAATCTTTCCTTTTAAAATAAAGTTTAGTTTATAGTCATTTTCCCCATTTTTTTCTTATAATTTCAAAGGTCGGAAAGAAAAGTAAAATTCTTTAGAACACTGTATAAAAACTAGAGTTTTATTATAAGCAGTTCTAATTATAGGGCACCTGGGTGGCTCAGTCAGTTAAGCATCCATCTCTTGATTTTGGCTCAGGGTCATTAGATTGAGCTCTGCATAAGCCTCCAACACTGAGTGTGGAGTCTGTTTAAGATTTTCTCTCTCCCTTTGCTGTTCCTAAAAGCAGTCCTAATTAATTGTAGATATCTGACCCATTTACTCCACAGAACAAAAGCTGGAGACTTTACCTAGTCAATGAACTCTGAATTTTACTTAGGGCTATTATTATAAGCTGTGGTCCTGTCATTATCAGGTATTAACATTTAGAGAGATACCTGGTAAAAAAAAAAAATTCCATAATCGGTTATCTGAACCAAATGAAGTTATTTCTACAAGGGAGGGCATTACAGGTTAAACCTGAAGAAAACATATGGTTTTATTATTATTATGATTTCACATAATTCTGCATTTAGAACATACATACTAGTGAACTTGAAAGATTGAAGATTTGTTTGTCTCACTTTCTTCGGAAGCCATTGGAAGTATTGAGAAAAGCTCAGGATGCAAGCCAGTGGGTCCAGATTTGAGTCTTGGCACTATGATTTATGCACTTTATAAACAAGAACAGGGCAGGTTTTGTATTCTGTGACTTGAGATGGAATCAGCTTATTGTATTCTTTTATCTGGCAGGGGTACTATGATGTTCAAAAAAGATAACATGATATTCTTTGCAAACTGCAATGGGCTTTGCATATGCTAGATCTTATTTACCAATGGTATAGGTCTAAGGAAACAGAATGCTTATGGTGGAAATGAAAAAAATAAGGAGGGAGGAAAAATGAAATACATTTTTGAGTGGCCACTATGTATTAGGCATTTTCAAATTTTTCAAAACATGTAGTTCTTCCAATATTGAGAATAAACTGTTGATTGATCCCTCAATTTCCAAATCAGAGTTAAGGTAATTTGCATAAGATCACATTGCTAATAAGCACTCCGATTTGAAATCTATCTTTCCAGGCAGAACATGTTTTCTCTTTCAAACATAATTCCATGATGGAATTTTGGACTTTCTTTTGATGGACTTTTTTTTTTTTTTTTTTTTTGCTTTGTTAAATTTTTATTTGAGCAATCTTATGAAGTTTTTGGTTTGGTTTGTTTGTTTGTTTGTTGGTTTGTTTGTTTTGGAGAACTTGGTAGGGAAATTTGCAGTCTAATAGAACAAAAATATCCTTGCCTCTAAAGGAAAAGTGATTTTTTTGTTGCTTACAAAATTTTTTAAATTATTTTTTTGTGATAGGCCAATACTTTATTTAATAAACTATCATGCTACTTAGAAGGTAGATCTTTTGATGTCTGGGTCTACATAGTGAACATTCAGCTTAAAACTAGCTTATTAAAAAAATAAAAAATAAATACAATAAAATAAAACTAGCTTATTCTTGGGATGCCTGGATGGCTCAGTGGTTGAGCATATCTGCCTTTGGCTCAGGGCATGATCCCGTGATTCCTCCATTGGAGCAAACTGGGAATTTGAAATGTAGTGGCTTTTCATTGGCTGAGCTGTGACAGTCTGTCACTGGCTGGGCTAGTACTGCAAGAAAAAAATCTTCTTTCCTTCTACTGGGATAGTAAAGTATAGGCTTCTTCTGTGGGAATGCAAGGTAGTCTCTTCCTACTGGGATCTACAATTGATGGTGAGTGGCAGGTTCGTGAAAGCTCCCACTTCTGACCTCCAAACTCCACTTTAGTGAGGTTTTCTTTATTCTGATTCACAGATGCTTCTACAACATTCCTTTTTGTGTGTGTGTGTAAACATAATGACATTGTTGCAAATTCTCATTTTTGCCTTCTGTAAACAAGTTCTAATCTTACTTTATAATTCCACTTAAAAGTATTGAAGAAAATGTCTGACAGTCTCCCACAGACTTCTCTGGAATCACCCATTCCCATTTGTTCTTGTTCTGTGGGGTTTTGTTGTTAGTGCTTTAGTGTCTGCAGTGTATAGCTAAGTAAAGCTCATGTCACTGCCATCCCCATTGCTCAGATTTCCCCACCTCAAAAACATGGCTGCTGTTCTTGCCAAGTTCAGAGATGACTCCATGCATGGTTCCAAAGCAGCCTGTCTGAGGAAAGCCAAAGCTGAACCATCATCAAGGTATCTGTGTCAGCCTCTTTGTTATCAGCTTATCAGATGAAAGAGATCAAATTGTTCAGCTGCCTCTTTAGTTTTGAATGCTGAGCATCTGGTGTTTGATTGTGTATTGCCATGTAAGAACACAATAATCCTCAAACATTTTGATCACAAGTACATTTGTGTGTGAAGAAAAATGTCTCCCTGCTGGTAAATGTCTTCTAAGCTTTGATAAAAAGGTGTGGAAGACATCATGCAGCACCTCAAATTGCCAAGGAAAGCAAAGTCTCATAGACTCTGGAGTTCGGGGAAGCCTGTAAGATTATCTAATTCAATTCCCAATCTAATTTACCTCTATAAATTTACAAGTGAAGAAGTTGGTGCCTGGAGGGAAAGTGAGTGTCTCTAATCATTTCCTTAGTTAACAAAGGGTGACAGCAGGGCCATTATCAAAATTCTGACACCAGTTGATTGGAGGCCCAGAGTGGCCTTGCATCTGGCTCCAGCGGAGGCAGGGTTTTGAATGCCCCCAACAGGCCAAAGTGAAGGTGTAAAATGGAGCAGAGTGAAGGGAGATCAGGATTGATTTTTGTCTGAGGGCACCACCATTTAGTCTGATTCCAGCATTCCCATGGACTGTTGGGTTGGCATTTGAGATGAGTATCTTGTGTTACTCTTAGTTTATTGTTTAAATCAGCATGGCCAATCTGAGATAGTAAGAAACCAAGTGAGATGCGAATTTGAAAACTATTCGAGCAAGAGAAGCAATACTAATTAAAACTAAAGTGGATAAGTTTAAGAAGGGTGATGTAGTCACTGAGTTATTGACTAGTTTTTTCCCAAAGATTCGGCACTAATTTAGCAGGGACAGCATCTCCTGGTGCAAACTAAGGGGTGGAGCTGGGGGTTTCCTGTTTAAGAATCTCCTCCCCAAGAGCCAGCCACAGAAATTCCCAACCACTGAGCATTCTAGGTCCTTCTCCTGAAAACATGTCTCCCAGATTTGGTGTGGTTGGACTGGATAATCTGTCAAATCATAACTCTTGCCAATTAAAGCTCTGAGGGAATTAAACGGGGAAAAAGTAAGATGTGGTGAGATTTAGTATAGAAGATGAGGAGAAAGAAAAGAAATATTATACATTAATCATATATTAGGTGCCATTTTCCATGCTAAGGGCTTCGCATACACTATTTTATTTAATCCCACAATAACCCTGGAAAGTGGTATAGCTTTATTTTCTAACTGAGGAAAATGAGACTCATGGAGGTCAATTAATTGCACAAATTCACAGAGCTGATGAACACGAGGATCACAGAGATAGTTTACTGTTAATTAACAATTGTGCTTCCCGATGTAAAAAGGTATAGCTGCTATGGAAAGCAATATGCCAGTTCCTCAAAAATTTAAAAATAGAATTACCATATGATTCAGAAATTCTCCCTCTGGATATATACCCAAAAGAATTGAAAGTAAGTCCTCCGAGAGGTATTTGTATATCTGTGTTCATAGTACCATTAATAACAATAGCCAAAAGATGAAAATAACCCAAGTGTCCACTGTCAGATGACTGGATGAATAAAATGTGGTGTGTATATATACAATGGAATATTTTTCAGCCTCAAAAGGGAATAAAAGTCTGACACATGCTACAACATGGATGAACTTTGAACACATTATGCTAAGTAAAATAAGCCAGACACAAAAGGAAAAATATTGCAAGATTCTACTTGTATGAGGTGCCTAAAATAGATTCATAGACACAAAAAGTAAAATGGTGGTCTCCAGGGGGAGGAGAGAATGGGGAATTGTTTAATGGGTGTAGGGTTTCAGTTTCAGAAGATGAAAAAGTCCTGAATATGGGTGGCAGTGATGGTTTTACCACAATGTAAATATACTTAATGTCACTGAAATGTACACTCCAAGCTGGTTAAAGTGGTGACTTGTATAATACATATATTTTACTACAATAACAAAAATTGTGTTCCCCTTACATGCTATAGCAATATCACCTGGGGAATGGGTGCCCAGCCAATAACCACCTTCCCTAGCTCCCCTTGCATCCTTGTGGCCCGTATGAGTACTTCTCACAAATAGTGTGGGAGGAATGTATATTGCTTCTGGACCAAGCAGTTAATAAGCAGATGTGCCTTCTCCACCCTCTCTTTCACGAATTGTTGACTACACCCCAAGAATGCTGAGACTCTGAAGAAGAGAGGAGCCACTTGATGGGAGGAGCCTGGCTCCCTGAATTACCGTATGGTACAGAATTGCATAGGACTTAGGGGAGTGAGAATTATAATTTCATTGTAAGTTACTATAATTTTGGAGGGTTCTTTTTTTAAGATTTTATTTATAGTCATGAGAGACACAGAGAAAGAGGCAGAGACATAGGCAGAGGGAGAAGCAGGCTCCTTGTGAGAGCTTGATGTGGGACTCGATCCCAGGGACCCCAGGATCACTGCCTGAATCAAAGGCAGGTAGTGCTCAACCACAGATCCACCCAGGTGCTTCAATTTTGGAGTTTATTTTACAGTGGCTAGCATTTCCCTAAATGATACATAGAGGGATTTGGTAATAAAAGATAGACCCACAGCTCCAGCACCTCTCAGGTAGACAAGGCCAAGGAACGCTGCCATGAGAGGACTAGAATTAGCATGAGCATTGACACCCAACAGACACTGTTGATTTTGAACTGAAATAAGGGGCAGTTCAACTCATTTTCATACGACAGACCCTGTCCAATAAGATGGGAACAAAATAAAAATTAGTAAGAACTCATGACATAGGGAAAACGCTAAGAATTAGCTTCTGAATTACAGGACAGTAGGTGACAGTGACCTCACCTAGGAGATCAGTCTCTACAAATGAATTTTATAATCATCAATGCTACCATAAAAACAGACTTGCGAATTTCTTGTGACTATGATTCTCACTTAATTATATAGAATTTTAGCTTGTTTATATTATTAGATGCCTCCTGACTCAGATAAACTGCCATGAGTTAGGCCACAGGCAGTTTGGGAACACAACAGAATTGGTGAACATTGAATTTCACACAATTATAAGAAGTCAGTTTATGCTATAATTCTCACAGAATATTATAGCTCACACTGAAGCTAAGGAGCAAGTCCACTGTATTTATTGACCACAAGGCTTCTGCTAATGGGTGATATGGTTATTCACTTATTTGTGAATAACTTGTGAATACTTTCCACACATGGAAAGTATCATTTTTCTGAAAGAGCTTGTGTTTTTAGCTTAAAATAACAAATAGAGAATTTAAGGAAAGCAGAATAAGAGAAAAGAGTGCTTGCATTAAAGAGCAGAGAATAAATCATGAGTGGGTGCTACCATGGCTTCAAGAAGGTTCTAGTGTTGTCTTTCCTAGTGTCTGTCTCCAGTGGTCCCAGAGAGGAAGCTAACAAAGCAGAAAAGAAGCATGCCCTCTCATTCAAGGCAGTAAATCAGATGACCTTCCAAAGATGGAAATTATGAAATGGATGGTTTTTCTAGGACTCCTTACCCCAGAACATAATACAGGGAGCAGTAGGTCAGCAATAAAGGAGCCTATTGCATCAGAGTACATGTTCTCTTTTCAGGCTTATAGTAGAAGATGCAGGCACCAAATATAGAACTAGATCACATGTGCAGTTGCACCTGAAGCAAGTTGATGTCAGCACCTCCGTTTAGTAATTCCCTCGGTGTGGAAGTACTTAGTAAGGTTGCAGGTGTCCCAGTAAGTCACAGCCCAGGCTCAGTGATGTCAGCGTGTGCTGTTAAGAGATACTCACTCCACTGATGTGCATCCTTTTCACAAGGGCACAGGAACCCCACTGTAAAAACAGCAAAGTCCTGCCAATAATAAAGGCTTAGGCTTATATACATACATAGGTGATGAATTTGGAGAACTAACCAAAAGAATCCAACTTTCAGGAAGAAACAATGAACCTCAGAATAGATAATCCCAGGCAGCTAGACCCTAGTCTACCTTAGCAATCACAGCTAAGAGAAAAGGCAACCATGTTTCTAGAAGCAGTGTGAGGCTATTCTTAAACCTACTTTGATTCACCCTTCTAGGAAATGCCCAGGCATCCTAGGGAGGAGAGAGCTGAAAGGATCCTGTTCCGGGGTGACCAAGCAGTTATCTTAGAACATCCCACAGGACGTGAGAAGAAGAGGTGTTTCCCTACATGTCAACAGGCGGCAGGCAGAAAGATAAGGGTAAAGAGGTGATACCTCAAGGAAGGTTTGAGGCTGTCACTGGATCAAGGCCACCATTTGGATGTGTAGAGCTAATCTAGTAGGCAACCCAGAACCAATTCTAGATGGGAGTCCTACGTCCCAGGAAAAAGTAAGACTTGAGAAGCATGGAATTTTCTTTGTCAGCAATTCACAAACTTCGAAGTCTCAGGGCCCCTTTGCTGTCTTAAGGTTTTTCGGGTACCCCAAAGAAAGTTTGCTTTTGTTGGTTACATATTGATATTTACCATGTTAAAAACTAAAATCGATCATTTAAAAATATTTATTCACTTAAAATAGTAATTAGATGCATTACATGTTAACATTTTTATGAAAAAATAGTTGTATTACCTCAAACAAAAAAAATACTGAGAAAAGTAATGTTGTATCACATTTTTGCAAGTCTCTTTAATATCTGACATAAAAGAAGACATCTAGATTCTCAAATCTACTTCTATATTTCATTTGTTAAGATGTATTTCTTTAGTTGAAACATAGGAGGAAATTTGTCTTACATGGTTATATAGTTTGAAAAATGGAGTAATATTTCAATAGTCTTTCCAGAGAACTGCAGATAATCTTCTTTGATACTATACCAAAACTCAAAAGAGTGGTTTCTTATAGCTACAGGTGAATTGCAATATGGAATCTGAAAACATATTACATATATACTCTGTTCTATAAAAATTTATTGGCTTATCCTACATGCTGAATGAGTCTTTTGTACATCGTGATTTTTTAATATCGTGTATTGGTCATTTGAAAGATGTTGGTTCACTGAGTTATGACAATCTTCCACATGTTGATTACATTTTATCTACTGTCAAAAAAAAGTTACTTTTTAAAAACCTCCCTAACCCTTTCAGAAAACCCTTTTAAGTGTGAAGTAGCAGCATAGTTCACAGTGGCTGATGCAAATTGTCTACAATTTTAATTTTCATGCAAAAACTGAAATTTTATCATTGGCAACAAACAAAATTGTCAGCTGTTTTCCTTGAAGGTAAAGGCTTACAATTTTGAGTAAATGTCTACCAAATACTCAAGTCTAAATAACCATAATTTGCCTGGTAGTCATACTTTTAAGTAAAAAATGCTATTTCACAAAAAAAAAAAAGAAAAGAAAAAAGAAAAAGAAAAGAAAAGAAAAAAGATCTAGTTGTCTAGTTTAGTTTGCAACTCAATTACACAAATGCTCTTTTTCAAGACAAGCACTCAAGCATTATACTTCAATATGCAGAAGTACTTTATGCATACTTTCCATTTCATTACCTAGAATGTTAAAATAATGCATACTCAAGATTCAAGATATAATAAAATTAATACTTTATTCTGTTTCTTTGAAAATATTTTTAAGTAAAACTGAATTTTTTTAAATGTGAGTGCATGGCAGTGAAAAGACATCTCTATAAAATTTGGTGCCACTGCCTTGATTCATATTAAGACACCAGGGCATTTACTCACCACTGATTTTGTACTATCATAACAAATGTCAACACAGTGGGGAAAAGCCAAACTAATGTTTCAATATTATTATGAAAGTAGTTTGTACCTCATGGACCCTATAGAGACCTTCCTGCGGTCTGTGGACCTCACTGAGAATTGCTGATCTAGGTTAATGGTTCTCAAGCTTGACTGATCATTAAAATGCTTGAGATGATTTTTTAAATCCTGATGTCAAGCCACGCCTTTGACTAATTAAATCAGAATTTAAATGATTAAATCAGATGCAGTAAGACCCAGGCATCAATATTTTTTAAAACTTCTCAAGTGATTTCAATGCATAGTCAAATTTGAGAACCACTGACCTAAATTCACTCCAGTTAAGTTCCTATTAAGTGAAAGAAGTGTGAGAACTCTGACCTCCCAGAAAGTACCAGCAAGCTCAGGCACCTACTAGACACTATAGGTATAGGGTGGCATATTCATCTGAAATCCCAGAAAATACTCTGTGATACCTGATTTCCAGACTCTGACTCATGTATCGTCACCATTGCTAAATACAGCAGCACATGATATGCAAGAATGCATAAAATACTGACTAAGGATTTCAGAAAAGTATTCTAAATCTCTAATATTTATTTGTGTTTTGGCCAAAATGCTTGGCTTCTTTGTTTCCTTGCATGTGAAATGGTGATTACAGTCACATCTATCTTAGTGGGTTGATGAGAGAATTAAAAAAGCAAACATGTGGTAACTCTTTTTTTTTTTTAAGATTTTATTTATTTATTCATGAGAGACACAGAGAGGCAGAAACATAGGCAGAGAAAGAAGCAGAGAGAAAAGCAGGCTCCTTGCAGGGAGCCCAATGTGGGACTTGATCCCAGGACTCCAGGATCATGCCCTGGGCCGAAGGCAGACACTCCAACCACTGAGCCACCTAGGTGTCCCAATATATGGTAACTCTTAGAACAGTTCCTGGTACATTGGAAGCACTATTTTAAGTGTTGGCTATTAATATTACACGTTAAAATGTTTCATTTCTCTCTTTTTGTTCAATGACATCAAAATGCCTAATAGATAATATTTCTTGAATAAATCAATCTAGAGGCAATGCATTAGAATAAAAGAGATACAGTGTGAAGCATGGCTTCATCATTCCTAGTATCAGCTTGCACAAGTTATTCAACCTAAGTCCAAGCCTTATCCATAAAATATGGTTGTACATTCAAAACATATACTCGTAAAGTACCTGGTACTCAATAGATGATCTCTAAACTGTAGCTTTTATAATTTGTTTTTAATCATGTTATGTAAGTCATGATCCTGTTTGGGCTTTAGATTCCAAACTAGAAAGTGAACATAATAGCTTCCATTAAACCCATTTCAGATGGTGAATATACTAAGCAGATCATTCAGCATATGTGAAAATCTCTAACATTGTGACCCAGAAATGAGAGGGCAAGTGTTCTCTATGTGTTCAGTGTCCTAGAGATCTTTCTTTCCCACAAGGCCTACCACTCCCACCATTTAAGACATCTTTCCATCTTACAGAAATGTGTTTCTAGAAGTTCCTTGTTAAAATGTGCATGCAAAGGATGGTATATACACCTTTGCTTTTAGTAACCACAATAAAAACCTAATAAATGATGATCTAAAAAATTCAGTGAAGTCCAGAATTCAGAGTTAGAAGTTCTTTGGTATTTCCCAATTAAATGGCCAGAGATGGAAACCATAGTAAAAAGAAGGAAGAGAAGAAGAGGAGAAAACATGCCAATAGGCTGTCTCTGTTTCTCTCTCATCTCCAGGGCAGCATTAGCCACAATTAGTTCCTTTTTACCAATAGGAAATAGAGACTTGGAAGAGTCATGTGACCTGTCTGAGTTTATAGATAAGTGATAAGAACTGAGATTCAAGTCAGACTCAATTCCAAAGACATGCTCTTAAGGGCTACAGACTATTATTTTAAAAGAGAGAGAGAGAAGAAAATACAGCAGAAGACAAGAGGCTGAGTGAGTGTTGAGGGAGGCACAATCATAGGACTGAAGAGACCAAGATGTTATAGATTTAATGCCTGGCCCCAAAATTCATATGGGGAAACCTAACCCCAATTATATGATATTAGAAGGTATTAGGGCCTTTTGGGAGGTGCTTAGGTTATGAGTATTAGCCCCTCATAAATGTGTCCTCATAGAAAAGAGTCCAGAGAGCTCCCTCACCCCTTCCTCCATGGAGGACACAGTGAAAACAGTGATCTACAAACTGGGAAGCAAACCCTTACCAAATGTTAAATTTGCCAGCACCTCAGTCTTAGACTTCCCAGCCTCCAGAACTGTGAGGAATGGATTTCTGTTTATAAGCCCCCCTCAACTAGTGCATTCTGTTATAGCAGCCCAAATGGACCAAGAAGAAAGAGAAAAATGGCAATAAATGAGAGACTTCTTTGACAAGAAAAGCCCACCAAAGGCATCAAAATTCTGCTTTAAAATAACCCAAAACACGGGGTGCCTGGGTGGCTCAGGCAGTTAAGCATCTGTCTTCAACTCAGGTCATGATCCCAGGGTCCTGGGATGGAGCCCCACATGATGCTCTCTGCTCAGTGGGGAGTCTGCTTCTTCCTCTGCCCTTGCACCCCCTCATGCTCACTCTCAATAAATAAATAAATAAATATAAATAAATAAATAAATAAATAAATAAATAAATAAATAACTCAAAACAGGATAACATGATTATGTATGTATGCTGTGGCTATTGCAGATTTTAGAAAATACTTTGGCTCTGAATTTCATCTTCTATCACGAAACAGCACCAGCCCACCAAATGTGATCTTCATTTCCTATTCTTATTGCCCACTCTGCCTGAAATCCTCTCCTTTCTCTCTCCCTACCCAGTGTCTGTTTCTTCTCTTAAGCTCAAGTTCAGTCTTATTTCCTATGTAAAACTCCCCTGTCTTTTCCTCTTCCCAACTCGTATTACCCCACCCCTCGTGGTTTATGGTATTTGTTTATACACAGTGTTGTCTTATAATCTTCTTTGATTGCATTTGAGTCCTAACTGGATTCTCACAAGGTGTGTATTCTCTTAATTTTTTTCAGAATGAAGCCTTTTTTTTTTTGAGTAAAAAGTCTTATTGTACAATTTGTAGTAAAATTTGTAAATAAAATAAGTGATGAAGAAGGAAGCAAATACATACAAAGTCCCAGTAACCAGGGAAGTAACCATACTAACCTTTTGATTAATAAGCTTGTAGGCAATCCAGTCTTTACACACGCACACACACACACACACACACATACACATATATGTGCATGTATATGCCTACATAATATTTTTTAAAAATTAAAAGCTGCAGTAACTTTCTTTTCATTTACTAATTCTTCATGGATATGTTTTTGTAATTGATAAAAATAGAACATCATCATTTATAATGACTGCAAAGTTTCTGTTTTATGGATGGATATGCAATGACGTATTTAGCCATTCTCCAATTGATAGGCATTAAGTTGCTTCTCACTTTTGTTATTATAAACAACACTGAGACAAACAACTTTGTACAGATGCTTTTTCATACTTTTCTAATAATCTCATTAGGATAAGTTCCTAGAACTAAAATTATTTACTGGAATTATTTTGTTTTCTTCACTTCTCTTCCCTGTAACATTTGATATAGAACTGTGCACAAAGAAAATACAAGTCAGAGAGCCTAGGGGTAATTCAGCCTGAGAGATACAGGAAATCTCCAACATACAAACACTGAATAACACATAGAAATGTAGATACATTTCTCTGAGAAGAAAATACTCACTCTAAATCCAAACACCCTGCATCTTCCCCGGAAAATGTTTTTTTGTTTTTACTTAAAACAGAGTTTTTAATGCTGATAAAGACATAGAGCAAGTTAACAATTTGCTGGCAAGGAAAAAAAAACACATGGATGGAACTCCTGTCAAGTAAAATAGCTGTCAGAAACATAACAGAAACCAAGAAAGGAAGATGATTTCTTTGCATTGTAATTCAGAACCCGAATACATTTTCTTCCAGTGGCACCAATAACTGGTCCAAATATCAGTTTACAAAAGCATATTTACCCTAAAATGTACCTGACTGTGTTCATAATACAATGTCAACAATACAGAGCCAAATCCATTACATTATTTCTATGGAAAATATATCCTGTATCACAACCACCTAAATTAAAAATTTGCATGTTAAATATAACCATATCATAAGCCTGGGACCTGCTAGTAAAGTCTGTGGTCTTCTTTGGCCAAATGTCTGTCGGTAATACTTTATGTTGAAGAATCTCTTCAGCCTGAACCTCAGTATTCTCATTGTAAAACAAGAGTGGCCGAAAATAAACTCAAATGAACCTCCCAGTAATGAAATTCTACGATCGTATCAATCCTTAAGAAGCAGATTTCCTGGAGAGAACTACTCATTGAAGAATATTTACTTTTCTTTGGGACCCGATTAGACTAAGTGAAAAATAGATTTAAAATGACTTAGGAGGAGCCCTGTGTAATACTAATTGCTAATTACATTTTTATGCTAATCACAATTATTAGAATGTAGAAAGGAAGAATTACTTATCTATAATGAAACTGAGCTTGAAAAGACAATGTTTGTAAATATTTTCTAAAATATTTAGACAAGATTATTTGTCTTATTTGACAAGATTCCCACTAACAACCAAGAGGGAAAAGCAAGGATTAGATTTACCCTACCCTCCAAAATAATTTAAAAACTAGAAAAAAATATATGAAAAGACAGTTTTCAAGATACCAGATATCAGAACAAAAGGATAGTGATCTCTGAGAGTCAGGAAACAAAGTGATCCCTATAATCACACCAATTTATTACCTAAACAGAATCCACACACAATAGCACAGGGAAGGGGAAATTAGGAAGATTCTAGTAAACTCTCTGAGTTACAAAGATAGAGCTAGGACCTTGGGAAAACAAAGGAGGCTGGACTTCATAAAATAATGTATTGGAGAGTAGGGAGAGTAGAGACCTGTACACAAAGAGATCTTCAGAGATCTACAGAGCTTCAGAGATCTACCTAGAATCTTCTTTGAGTCTTCAGCTGAAAGTACTTATCAGATCATGTGTGAGAAGACACTGCCCAAGGCTAGGAACTAAAATATCCAAAGAGATTTTTATAGGAACTGGCTCACACAATTACGGAGACTGAAGTCCTATGATCTGCAGTTTGCAAGATGAAGAACCAGGAAAGCCAATGATGTAACTTATTCCAAAGGCTGGAGAATTAAGGGGCCATTGGTATAAGTCACAGTCCAAGTCTGAACATCCAAGAACCAGGGGCACTGGTGTCCAAGGGCAGAAGATGGATATCTCAGCTTAAGGAAAAAAGAGCAAATTCATCCCTTCTTCCATTTTGTTCTATTCAGGTTCTCAACAGATTGAATAAGATCCACCCACATTGTCAAAAGTAATCTTTGTTCAGTCTACTAATGCCAATGACTATCTCTTTCAGAAACACTCTCAAGGACACAATCAGAAATGTTTTACCAGCTATCTGAGCATCCCCTAGTCTACTCGATTCATAATGTTTACCAAAACAGATAAAGTAAACAAAAAAGACTTTGCATCAGTAGTACAAGAAAATTAGCCCTATATTAACTTTTTTTGTTCTGGTTAAGAATACGACGGTTAAGCATACGACTCTTGATTTCAACTCAGGGCCTGGATTTAGGGTCATGAGATTGAGCCTAGTGTCTAGCCCCACTTCAGGCTCCGCGCTCAGCAGGGAGTCGGTCTGAGATCCTCTCTCTCCCTCTCCCTCTGCCTCTTCCCCTCCCCCACCCCGATCCTGCAATACTTACTCTCTCTCTCTCTCTAAAATAAATAAATAAATCTTAGGAAAAAAATGTGTTCTGCCCCACTTAACAAGTTTATAATCCCAGAAAGGACTGAACTATTTCAAATAAAGTTAATCATATAACTGAACTACAGCAAGAATTTTATAGGCATAACTTCAAATGGCCTAACAGGGTACAATTGGAATCTCTGAAGGAGGGAAAGGAAAGGGGAAATAAATAAATATTGATTCAGTAAATCTTGAAAATACACATGACAGGATACTATCCTACATTCTTTAAAATACCTGTTATTAGATAGCATTTTTTGTATTAATTGAAAAGAAAAAGTTTTAAAAAGGAATATGTAGGGACACCTGGGTGGCTCAGTGGTTAAGCATCTGCCTTTGGCTCAGGGTGTGATCCCGGAGTTCTGGGATCATGTCCCACATCGGGCCCCCTGCTTGGAGCCTGCTTCTCCCTCTGCCTGTGTCTCTGCCTCTCTCTGCATGTCTCTTGTGAATAAATAAATAAAATTTTTAAAAAAGAAATAACCTAGACAATTTGCAAAAAACAAGAAAATCATATTTTTAAAGACATTCAAGAGCTATAGCAGCAAAGAATATTCAATAAACTAAAACTCCAGAGATGCAAGAATCCTTCTAATAAGAACAGCTTTTTATCAGTCATTTCTTTCCGAGATGTATTTGTTGATTCTGTTATAGGATTTTCTTTT
Organism: Canis lupus dingo; assembly: GCF_003254725.2. Classification (NCBI taxonomy): domain Eukaryota; kingdom Metazoa; phylum Chordata; class Mammalia; order Carnivora; family Canidae; genus Canis; species Canis lupus. The sequence goes on along the minus strand of NC_064247.1, from coordinate 23,024,650 downwards.
CCTTGGTGCCCATAGTTCTTGTTCACACAGCTTTGAAGAATGAAGAGGTAGACCAGATAAAGAGTGGTGGGCAGCAAAACAAAGCGTCCTGGGTGATAGTAAAGTTTACCAAAGTTTATTGAGCAATAGTACAAAACTCCTCAAGAAGGAGAAGATCCAAGAGGGTGCCACCAGACTTCCTAAGCCCATGAGATTTTATGGGCTTGTTGGCTGGCTGTTTTAATCTGATTAACAACTCCATGTGCCTGTCACCCAGGTTTTTGTCATCTACCTGACACCAGAGTGGTGTAAAATCCTTTTAAAGGTGGTTTCCTCTTAGGGTAGGGGCTGCTTGTCCCTGCCTGCCTTTCTTCCAAATATCCTTCATCAGTCCTAGGTATGAGTTGAGAATGAACTTTAGAAAGAAGACAAATGAGTCAGCAAATCTTTTAGTCATCATGGATTTGGAAGTTTCAGGAACCCTAAATACCCAACTTGTTTCTCCAGAATATGTTAACTAAGTTTTAAGTCTATTTGGAGGGTTTTCAGGATCTGTAAGGAATATTCAAATCTCCTGCAGTTGCACATTCTTTAGGAAACAAAGTTACACTTGAGAAAGGATTCCTGCTTCAAACACATTGCTGTCTGTTCCTCAAGACTGTCACTGAAGCTGGAAGTGGCATTAGGCAGGGAGGCAAAGAGTCAAGATGAAATCCTCTGTGGGGCAGACAGTCTCTCCCATTGCTTTCAGATCTGCAGGGATAGAGAATTTCCAGGTTCTCAATCAAAAACCAAAAAAGGAAGCCCTTGGGGTAAAGGGAAGAACAAGAGATAGGGTTAGTCTTTTTAACCTGCAAACTAGCCTTCACTCACTCAGTCACTGATGAGAATAATGAGTCAGCCTCTAACCCCTACTTCACCTTGGAGGAAAGGGTCCACAGTCCTGGTGAAAAATGTCACCCAGCACCTCTGCAAGTTACTTTACATATGAAGTACAGTGTACAGTTTGGTAGACATAAGACAAAGAAGGAAAATGTAATCAATATTCATGAGGAAAAAAAATTAGAAGCAGACTCACAGCTACTTCTGATAATAAAATTAGTCAATAAGGAGTTCAAAGTGAATATCTCATGTCTTAAAGAAATTTGAAGAAACTATGAACAAACTTGATGAAAATATGAAGAATTTCCACTAAAAATGGAAACCGCAGAAAGAGATGGAATGGATAGTCTCAAATAGCAAAGCAAAATGTCTGAAATGAAAACTCATTGGATAGGTTCATAAGTAGTATATGTAATACGTGAACTTAATGGGTCAATTATGGGTCAGTCCAAACTGAAACACAGAGAAGAAAAAAATGGGAATAAAGAGAACAGTGTAAGAGATATATGAAACACCATGGATAAAAAATGTGACATGTAAGTAAAAGAAGTCCCAGAAGGACAGTAGAAAAAATTGAGAGATAGTGGATGAGCGATATTTGCATGGATAATGGTAGTTTTTCCACCAAAATCAATGAAAAACCTCAACCCCAAAATTTAAGAATCTCAGGGAATTTCAAGCTAAATAAATGCAAAGAGAACCATACCTAAGCACATGGTAATCATGCTGCTACATTCAAAGAAAAGAGAAAAATTTTTAAGAAGACAGAGGGAAAGAAAACAATCAGCAATTTTCCGAAGAACAATACAATTTATCATTAACTTTAAACAGAAATCATGAAATCGAGGAGACAATTGTATAACAACTTCAAAGTGCTGAAAGGGAAAAAAAAAAAAAAAAAGCTGCTTATCCAGAATTCTACACCCAATTAATATCTTTAAAAATGGGGGGAAAATCAAGATATTTTCAGATGGACAAAAACTGAAAGAATTTATTGCAAATCCACATTTTAGGAAATACAAGCTATATGTTGGCTAATTGAATTTAAATTTAAAAAAAAAAGAGAAACACTTGGGGAAGTTCCTCAGGTTGAAGAAAAACAAAACAGAATGGAAGCTCAAACCTACAGGAAAAAAATAAGAGCAGTAGAAAGGGTAAATATGTGGATAGTTATAAAATAATATTGAATAATATTGGGGGGCAGCCCTGGTGGCTCAGCAGGTTAGCGCCACCTTCAGCCCAGGGCATGATCCTGGAAACCCGGGATCAAGTCCCCCGTCAGGCTCCCTACATGGAGCCTGCTTCTCCCTCAGCCTGTGTCTCTGCCTCTCTCTCTCTCTGTGCCTCTCATGAATATATAATTAAATCTTTAAAAAAAATTAAAATTAAAATTAAAATTAATATCAGTTTTTTATAACAAAATAGTATTTATAACGTAATACAAAAAGAAGAGGGGAAAATAGAGTTAAATTGTTGTAAGATTGTTGGATTGCTCAGGAAATGATAGAAATACTAATTTAAGGTAGATAGTAAAAAGTTAAAAATTCATGTTATAACTTCTAGGATAGCTATCAAAAGAATTTGTTACTAAGGAGCTGATAGAAGAAAAGCAGTCAATAATAAAAGGTTTGTTTAGTCAATTAAGAAGAAAGAAAAATGGGACAAACAGAAAATAAATAGTAAGTTGATAGACTTAAATTCAATTATATCAATCATTACATTAAATGCAGACAACTACCCATTTTAATTAAAAGATATTTGTTAAAGTGGGATAAAAAAATACAACCATATGCTATTCACAGGATATATACCTTAAGTGTAAGGACACACAAAAAAATTGAAAATGAAAACTGTAAAAAGATATACAAAGCAAACACTAGCCAAAGGAAGCTCTATTCATTATAACCAAAAACTGGAAGCAACCCAGATGGCCTTCAATCGCTGACTAGTTGTGATATAACCAACCATATCATGGAATGTTACTCAACAGCAAAAAGAAATGAAATATTAATACATAAAACTTAGATGGACCTCAAGGAAATTATGCTGAATGAAAAAAAATCATTCTTAAATGTTTATGTGCTGTATGATTCCATTTATCTAATATTCTTGAAATAACATAATTATAGAGATGGAAGAGAGATCAATGATTGCCAAGGGTTAGGGGTTAGTAGGGAGAAGTTAGTGTGCCCATAAAGGAATAGCACCAGAGGGCCCTGTGGTGGTGGTAAAGTCCACTATCTCAATTGTGGAAGTAGTTATACAAAGCCAGTCATGTGATAATACTACCTAGAACTCAGAAAGATCTAAGAACAGGGATCCATAATAAGTAAGGAATTTAAAAAATTTTTAAAATAGGTTTGAAAATTATCTGATACCCCTCCCATCCAAAATATGGAATCTAATTTCCTTCCCCATGAATATGGGTCAAAATAACAATTCACTTCTAACAGAATATAGTGGAAGTGGTGCTGCGTGATCTCAGCACTATATACGCGTGCGCGTGTGTGTGTGTGTGTGTGAAAAAAATATATGCCATTTATAGACATACCTAAATGTGTGTGTGTATATATATATATATATATATATATAGTGTATATATACTTAGATTAGAAAACTTAGATTAGAAAATGTGATATGATTACCACCTGGCTTGGTGTTTCTTTCTCCTTCTCTCCATCTTACCTATTACCATCCCTTGGGAAATAGAATTGGTGTATCCTGAACAATGAATTGATGAAAAATCATAGCTGTTTATATTATCAAAATAGTTTACAACTTTAGTTTTAGTTAATGTGAGTTAGTTTTCCTTGGCTGAATTAACACATTATTACAAACTTAGTGACTTAAAATAATTAGGTATTATTATTACCTATTATTAGGTATGACTGGGTTCTCTGCTCAGGGTCTCATCTGGTTGAAATCAAGGGGTCACATAGGCTAATTTCCCATCTGGAGATAAGTCTTCTTCTAAATTTGGTCAGGTATTTGGCAGAATTCACTTCCTTGCAATTTTAAGATGATGACACCCCCCCCCCATTTTCCTGATGGCTATTAGCTGGGGGTTGCTTTCAACAGCTAGAGAGAGCACTCTCAGGTGCTACCCACATGGTCCTTGTGATAAGCAGCTTGCAATATGACTGTTTGCTTTCTTCCCTGAAGCCAGCAGGACACTGACACTTTTGCTTTATTTTAAAAGATTCACCTGACTAGGTCAGGGCCACCCAGATAACCCCACTTTGGATTAACTAAAAGTCAACTGATTACAAAACTAATCATGAGAAATCTCGTCACTTGCACAGATTCCACTTACTCGAGATGAGGAAATTATCAGGGCATGTATCTCAAGGGGGTGGGAATCTTAGAAACTTAGAATTCTACCTACAACAGGTCCGCTCTCTATAAAAGCAGAGTCCATCCTTGTTAATGGAAACATTAATGTGTGGTCAAAGGCTGATAAGTTGTCTTTTGTGTGCCTAATACACTCATTTATTTGTTTATTTAGGAATTGGTTTTCTAGGACTTTGAAAAATCATTTGAGACAGATTGTAATGAGATTAGTAGTACTAAAAAATGAAAAGATAAAAGGCACATAACAAAAGAAAGATGGTATTTGGAAAGTTCTCCTTTGAACATAAAACAGCTCTAAACTTCTTAGCTTCTAAAATAGAGATGAAAACATGATGAGGTCTCGTTCATATATATCTTACTTGCTAGAGAAGGAAACCTGGCAATTCTTAGGAAAGACAAACTTTTTTTTTTATGTAGAGATCTGAAAGTTTTCTAACATTCTTCACAAAAGGAAATTCGAATAAAAATGTCCTCAGTGGCAGTTTCTATCTTATATAAATTTACATTTTCCATATATAGCTTTTGACCCTCTTTGGAAGCTTAGAGACTGGAGGACAGCAGTTCCATAAGTATAAATCTGTTCCAGGCATTGCAAGCATTTGTGTGAATTAACTCGTTTAACCTTCAGAACAGTAACCATATGATGTAGGTAGTACTATAATCATTCTTATTATAGAAGAAGAATCTGAGTCTTAGAGTGGTTATGTAACTTGTGTATGGATTAATTGGATAAAGAGATGAATTTTGAAAAACAAGGAAGAGCTAATAGTTTCCTGTCTCTTGGACATTGTCAAATGTTGCCTGCCTCCATCAGGCTTTTGATGAGAGCTGAATGTCAGTCAGTTCATAACTGACACCAACAGCATTGCTTTAATAGCTGATGGTCTCTGCTGTTGATTGAATGGAAAGGCATGTGCTCTATCATCTAGAAGCAAGACACACAGCAAATTTGATGTGTAGATGGGAACATTGAAGAGTAGACTTAGATTGTTTCTTTATTGGAAGGCAACCCCATTTCCAGATGGAGGTGAGGGAATGGGTGAACTGATAATGAGAAAATGGGAAAAAAAAGGTACATTTCTGAATGTTTGTGTGCAGTAAGGTGTGGATGAAGCACAAAAGTTACCCTGGTCCTTTTTTCAAAAGACTGACTTGATAGGAAAGGAAGAGAAATAGCGGAGAATACCACTGAGGTGGGAAGGAAAGGAAGCAAAGGTGAAGGAGCAAAAATACACCCTCAAAGTTGTGATGCTGCTTTGTGTCACTGGACTAGAAAACAAATATTCAGGTCCTGACCTTGTTGCCAAGTTGTTGGGGTCCTCGAGCAGGCATGTCCACCCTGCCTGCCCTTCACTTTCCTCTTCACTAAAATGGAGATTTTAATAATCCTACTGCTACTTCACAGAGTTTTATTCGTATCATTCATTCATTAATAAAACCTTACCTTATATATTTTATGTATCAGGAGCTATTCTAAGAAATGGGAGTTAAAGATAAAAGACCCAATATATACTCTCATAGCCTTAAATTCCTTTCAGAAGAAGGCCGGAATGAGGGAGAAAGGTCAAAAAAATGATATGTGTATATGGACTATCTCTATCCTCAAGATATTCACCAACTTAGAGGCTAACAGAGGATCTACCTTTTAGAGGTTTTAGAGACACATAAAATACACTATGACATGTTGAGTGTGTATTCGGAAAGGATATCTTGGAGAAGCTACTCCTAGCTTCAGTACTGGAAGTGGGTAGGAACTGATGATGCACAAGCAGAGAAGTAGGAGGCAGAGTGGATGGGCGAGGGTGTAGAGAAAAGGCTCAAACAGTAGTAAAAAAGAACAAAGCTTGGGAATTGGTAAGGCCCGGATCCAAATGTAAGATATATTGTTTATTGCCTGAATAATGACAGATTCTTTGCAGGATTACCATGAGGATTGCAGAAAATTTATAGAAAACACAAAAAACTCAGTATAATGTTGCTTATTTCAGTTAATGAGAACATCCTCAAAGTCTCATATGAGGTCATGAGAAAGTGTTAGCCTGGCTGGGAGAGGTGGACCTAGAGGTGAGATTTTCAAATTTCCAAGTCAAAAATATTGAAGGCTCAGCTTAGGCAATGGCAGTAAGATTGGTGACAAGGCAGTGAGGGCAGGGGGAGACGGGAAAGGGTAGAGTGTCTAGAACTTGGTGAGGGTAACATCCTCACCGCTTAGGCGTGGCCTCCTGGTTATGTCAGTGCTCTTCCTGGAGGTGGAAAATAAGATGGAAGAAACAGGTCTTCCTATGAAGTATGGGATGGAGGACAGGAACAAGGGAGAAAAAATGTAGAGTTTGCATTTGTACCTCTGGCATTTGAGGTGTCTCTGGGACATCCAAGAGGAGACATTCAGGAATAGCGTCTCCAGCTGACGATTTAGTTTTGCAAGGCCATACCACACAGATGGCAATGGAAGCCCCAAGTATGAGTGAGGTCACCATGGGAGACAAGAGGATCAAGGACAGAGCCTTGGATGACAGCAGTCAGTGGTAGGTGGAGAAAGAGAAGCTCCCCTAGGAAGAAAGGACAGTGTGCACGTGTACTCCCAGGAGCTGGTGCTTGGGTCTTCCTCTTCTCCCTCCTTTGGTCCCTGCTTTCTGTCTTAGACTCTGAGACATCCTGGGTTCAATGACACTACTTCCAAGGACACATCTCATTTGCCAATCATCCTTTCTCACTTCCATCATCCTGTCAACACTCCGATCCCCCCCCCCCCCGACCACACACACACACACACACACACACACACACACAGGTTCTAGCTTATCTGATAAGTTAAATTATAAGTAGACCCCAAACCAATGGTGTAATATAAGCAGGCACCCGAGGTAAGCAGGCTGGTAGCAATCTGCTCAGCTGACTGCCCTTCCCAGGATGCTTGAAATCTCATTTAGTTCTCCCATGTGCATTCCCAGACCTTGATAAAGGCACATGAAAATGCAGAGATGACAAGAACAGAAAGCAGCAAATGGAATGTAAAATAGCACTACAACCCCCATTCCACCCCCTCTTCCAGCAGGAGGAAAGAACCTGAGGAGAAATTGAGGAGGTGGGAAGATACTTTCAGGCAGAAGATGATTCTTCAGACACAGGGAGCCTGGTAATCTGTTGTTCCCACTGGGTATACAGTGCCATCCTGTTTTTCCTGCAAAGCAATAAGATTTTAAAAAATATTATCACTAGCATGACCTACCAATCCACATACATGTGTGGGGCACTCAAGATTCTCAGGTAGAACTACACTGATATGAAACACATCTAAATGTTCAGAAGTACCATGATTTGAGAAGTAGACTCCAGATGGCACCAGGTGTTCTGGCTACTGAATCAGAAAGTTTATTTAGTGCCTTCTTCTGAAAATATGGGAATGGAGCATTGTCACTAGAAGTCTCAGGGGATGACTTGCTCTCCCACTCAGATGGGAGCCAGATCTTTCTTGCAGCTCCCTCATGTTCTTTAAAACTGTTTAGTATGAAAGAGAGAGAAGACTGAACTTACAACCAGCACTGTGCACATGCGACCTTTGGTCTACTTCATCTATGGGCCCTGTTATCTACAGCAGCTTCTCATCTGTTGGTCCTTCTTGTGAATATGATTTCAAATTGCTGCCTGGGTGAGATAGTTGTGTGGACTCTTCTTTCTCCAAATGCATCCCTATACCTAAGCCTCTGGGTGTATATCAGGAAGCTGGCTCAGTGCTGGCATGTAGTGTGCACTTGAGAGATGGTAACTGTCATCACACATTCCTGTAGCATACACTACACACACAGGATTCTCTTTTTCCTGAACTCCTATTTCAAAACCTTGCATACATGTAGGACATATAGATTCTCAATAATCTATGTGGACAGTTGAGATGTGTCAACACCACCAGGCAAGATGTTTGAACTTGACCAAAGCTTGCAGATGATTACTGCCTCTTCCAGTCATCATAGGGATCCTGGCTGCCACTCATGGAGGCTGCTGCTGGAAATGTCACTAAAACAACTGGGCATCAGCTCTAAGAAGGAGCAACTAAGACTACAGAGATATTGGTGTATAGCTCTTCTAGATTCTACTGGTTCTAGGGAGAGGCAAGGTAAATTGCACATGCAGGTGACTGAGCACATATTTGGAAAACTGGGAAGAGATTATCAACTATTTATTACCTTCCAAGATGTTCTCCTTCCTTCCTTCCTTCCTTCCTTCCTTCCTTCCTTCCTTCCTTCCTTCCTTCCTTCTTTCCTTCCTTCCTTCCCTTCTTCCTTTCACATTCCACAGTGTGCCTAATATGGTACCGGGCTCTCACTATTCTAGGTATTGGGAATGTGAGACTTAACACAAACCAGATCCTGCTCTCAAGGAACTTACATTTTGGGGTAAAAGGAGATAACAACAAACAATTGTGCCAATGAACAAGCTTATTTTGGATGGCAGTAAGTGCAATGAAAACAAGGAAACAGATAAAGAGGCAGAAGACAACTAGAGTAGAGGGGGTGGAAGGAGAGTTTCTCTGAAGGCCTGACATTTATACTGAGACCCGGATAATAAGCTCCAGCCATATTGCTGGTTGGACAGAACTTTGGACTTCATTCTAATTAGAAGGCACTAAAGGGCCTTAAGGAAAAGAATGATATAATCTTAATCTATGTTGTTTAAGATAAATTCTTGCAGGTGGTTATATAATATTAATTATATATTAAGATATATAATCTTGATCTATGTTGTTTAAGATAAATTCTTGCAGAATGGAATGAAACAAACCAATCTCATCACTTCATACTCACTCCTATTGTGGGATTTAAAAGTAATTCAGTGGAACCTTCAATCAGGCACTTGGCTATCGCCAAGGCTCATTGTCAACTGCAAAGTACAACGTTAGGTTCCTGCAGCAAAGTTTTAAGAGAATGTGAAATAGGTACTAAGACAACACCAGGAGAATTTTGATGGTGCACATTCTAGCATGTCATTTTTTTTAAGTTCTCCCTTGTGGCCTCGCCTACACTTTAACTCCCACAGTACAGATAGTCTCAACCCTAAACTTCCTTATGCCACTCAATCTTGACTATAAACTAGAGTTTCTCAGGGATCCTTTAAAGGTTCATGTCCAGGCCTCACTGCGACCAGATCCATGGAATTAGAATCTTAGGGGTGATTCCCAGGCTTTGGTGTTTTTTGAAGTCTCCCTGGGAGATTCCCTTGGGCAGCAAAGGCAACCACTGCCTCACAAAAATGAGCATTTGAGAGCATCTGTTGGTGATGACAAGTGACATGAGACCACAAAAAATGTGCACTCCTGCTGCTGTGTCCCTGAAGGGCCCAAGAAAAACGCAACGATGTGCTTCTAGCTGCTGGGCAAAGCATTCTAAAGCCTGATGAATGCACACAAGCTCATGCAGGGGGCCACTGTGCAGTTAGCAGCACATTGCTCTACAGTGGGGTGCCCAGATTTGCAAATGAGACTAGAGGACATATTGCCTCTTTAGAAGGAACTTTTGGGACCTTGACAAACTCTATTTAAAAATAATAAATGAAACAAAGGATGATTTCATCCAAATAGGGTGCCTGTGCAAGTAGCACCATAAAGATAGATGCCACCCCTGCTCTGAAGTGCCTGACATCCTACAGAGCTCAAAATGTAAAAGCTAACACATCTTGTCAAGCTCTAAAATAAGGGAGGCAGCTTTCCCACTTTCCTATTTAGTTTTTCTACATTTGTTATGCTTAGCTGCTAGGTTAAAACAAAAAGGAAAAAAGAAAAGATTGGGGAAAAAAGAAAAAGCAAAGCTGTAGCAGAGTGAGGAGGGGTGGCATTTAGTGAAGTGGCATAATGCAATCAAGCAATTTTCACTGGTTTCCGTGGTGGTGGTTTGTTTTGGTTTACTTTCTGATGAAACAGGACCATGGACAGAGGGAAGACAATGCTACAGAATCCTAAAACACTTTATTATAGTCTTTCCAACACGCATTAGCACTTAATTATATTCTGCTTTATATTATTTGATAGTATTTCAGATGTGTTAATCTTGTTAAATCTGGTAAGCTTCTTGAGAACATATTTCTTCCGTGATTTAACAGCACCTGTTCACAGGTATGCGTTGCCTAGTGATTGTTGATTCCATATTGAACAGGCCAGGTAACGCTTGTATCTATTTTTGTCTTACTTATCTCCACCCTACACATAACCCGTAACTCTTCACCTTTGTGTGTGTGTGTGTGTGTGTGTGTGTGTGTGTGTGTGGAGGGAGGAGAGATTAAGTCTCTAAGGAAAGCCCAAGGCTCTATATGTACACACACTAGTAACCAGGGAACCTCAGTGTAGGTTGCCAGGGGTCTCAGTAAATAATGGCACTGTTTTTGAGTGTGCTTACAGTGATATGCTAAGTAGCTTAGAGCTAAGTTTCCTGAGTTAAGACCCAGACATCGGCAAGAAGGGGAATGGATCCCACATCAAGGGATGGTTGCTGAGTCAGCACCCTAACTTGCAATGGACCATAAAGCTCCTGGGGAGACAAGTCAGAGAGGTCAATGGATGAATTCGCCCACACAATTTTTCAGTGCTGATCTACGTCCCTCAATAGGAGCAAATATAATCTAAAAAAAGAGCAAGGCAACCTTCCAAGGGCAAAAAGTGTTGTACTAATTAGTAGCCTGGGGTGGGGAGCAGGAGCAGCAAGCATCACTGCTCAAATACATTGGAGAGGAGATTCTTCAGACCTCTCAAGAAACAGCATGAATGGTGCCCCTGCAATTGTCTAGCATGGACACCCTCCCCAGGACCTTCTAAGAAGCAAGGGAACCATGGAGTTGTGTCCTTCCTGATTATACACATATGTATGGAAGATGAAAATAAAAATCTATCACCAAAAAAATAATTAAAAAATAAAAATTAAAATCTACCACCAACTCAGGAACCTGGAATCCTGCTGAGTCCTGGAGCTTGGGAATCCATGAGCCTGTTTTCTACTACTCCTGCTGTCTAAGATAGAAGAATCATAATCACTGTCCTCACTAAAGAATACACTAAAGAACAATATAATTTCTGGAACCCCTCTGTAATCATTGGAATCTCCAAAGGAGGGGCATTGAAACCTTTCTTTATATAAGATTCCCCAGATGATACTGATGGTATGTGACTGGTTTGGAAACCACTATTTTATATTTACCAATATTTATATATATAATTTACACAGCCCACTAGCAAACATTTGCCACTGACTATTTTATAACTATTAAGAAAGTCCTCAGTCATTAATTAGAAGGCTTTGGTATCATTGTCAGGAAGGAAAGAGCCTATTAGTGAGGAATCTCTAATTTCGATACAGGACAAGAGCTCGTTGGTAAAGAAGGAGTAGACCTGGTATGTTCTATTCTTCTCCATTGAATTCCCCAGCATGGATCCCATACTGATGCCATGTGTTAGATCCAAATTAATAGAATTAAAATAACCTACTCTTGTGACACTTGGGTGGCCTAGTCCTTTAAGCATCCAACTCTTGATTTTGGCTCAGATCTGATCTCAGGGTTTTGAGATCAGGCCCTGCATCAGGCTCCATGCTGAGCAGAGATCCTGCTTAAGATTCACTCTCTCCCTTTCCCTTTGCCCCTCCCTACCCTTTCTCTCTCTAAAAAATAAAATAATAAAATAATCTACTCTTGTCTCAGATGGGTCATAAAATAATAGGCTCCATTGGCTTCTTCTAAATGTTTTTCCCTTTAAATATCTTTACATAGGACTAAATCCCACTGCCATCTTCCAAACATTCTGGAAACTATATGTAGGGGTTGGCAATCTCTATAAGCCTACTGGAAAGTGGAAAGAGTAGTAAAGGTTGGGGCTAGAAAGTAAAAAAAAAAAAAAAAAAAAAAAAAAAGGGAAAAAGGAGACCAATGGAGTTTTCTATCAGCAGCATAGTAAGGTTTGGTAGTAGGAGGCCAGGAAAGATCAAAACTGATACTGACAAGGTATGTGAAATGTGGTGTGCTTTGTGAAAGTGAGATCAGGACACCAGCTGAGGTCTGGCTGTATCTTGTTCTTCTCTCCTTAGATAGCACCTTGTCCACAGCTCTGTTGCTACCTTTCTAACGTTGAGTTATGGGTCATGTCTCTCTTCCTCTGTTAGGTTGTAAATTTATTGATCTCAGGCAACTTGTATTCTTCTTATGATTTCTAGTCTTTTACAGGATTCCTGGTATGTAATCAGCTCTCAATAAATGCTGAGTGAATGCGTAAGGCATCCAAGGCCTTGCGGGCATTATCTATGCAATGGTCTTGCAGTTGTTCTATGAGTTAATAAGGTCAAAGTCTTTAGAGGTCCGTGGAATAAATATTTGAAATTTATCCATAAGAGTTTATTAAGCTATGTGTTGCTCCTGTTCTCATTACTTTGTTTGGTTCTTTAGTAAAGCTATGCTTTTTCATGGGGACTCCAGACACTGTGCCATGGCTCCTCACTGTAGCCACACTTCTCAGGTTTAGGGTTTGCTGATGAACTCACCACTCTTCATATACAAGATGTAGGGTAAAAGGATGTACCTGTGGGTATCTGTAACTGGTTCTGCTAATAATTGTTTTCCTTTTCCCATTATTGTTTGACATTTTAGAAGCCAAACACTGTTCCACACTCTATTAGCCTCTTGTATGGGGCTGGGACAAAGAGAACATAAATATAGAAAAACATAGAAGACTGAAATGGTTCACCTAAGATGATAACTTTAGCTCATCCACCTGTTGACACCTGGAAATGAAGGGCCAATCACTTACCCAGAGAGATAAAGACAAAGCCAGGGATAGAGCAGGCCTGCCCAGGTATGTTGTACATTCCACAACTGGTAAGTTGTCCTTTGTCCCAGATATTGTCAATTGGTACTGTATCAGTCAGCTATTGCTGCTTAATAAAGAACCACTAAATTTCAGTGGCATACAACATTAAGGTGTTGGTTTCACTCACATGTGTGTGATATAGGTTGGGCTTGCCTTAGTGGCTGTAAGCTGCCCACTGGGCCCCCATCTGCCTATATATCTCATCCTCCTTACACTAATGGCTGCTCAGGGGAAATTTTATTCATGGCAATGGCAGAGGAACAGGAGGGCCCACTCAATAAAGAAAGAACATTTCAGCTCCTGCTTATAAAATTGACTGGCATCTCATTGGCCAAAGCAGATCACATGCCCAAGCCCAAAGTTAAAGGATGGTGAAGTATATCCTTCCTATGGATGTGACAGAGGAGGAAGTAAATACTTTTGAATGACAGTTACATGTCCACAAGCAGAGCCCTAGTCTGATGCATTTCAAGAGTAATGGAGATAATTATGCTATGAAAGGTCAAGGATGGGTGATGTTTGTATCATTAAGTCTCAGATGTCTTGACTTCTATATACTACTGGTAGGACAGCAAATTAATACAATCTTTTTATGCTATACATTAGCATTTCTTACTTATTGACATCTAAGAATTGTTCTGAGAAGTGTAGAAATATTTTTACATAAAGTCCTCTATCTCATTTTCATATTAATGAAGTACTAGAAACACATACAGGAGATTGGATGAATAAAATATGGCACATTCAGATGATGGAATATCTGTGCTATGTTACAGTGATGGTACAGAAGAATATTTAATGACATAAGACAGTACTGCCAATATACTTGCTTAATGAAAACTAGCATATTATAAAACAGTGGGTGTAATGCGATCCTAATTTTGTTTTTAGATCATGTAGGTATAGGTATTCATGTTAAGATTCTGAAGAGATATAAAAAATATATAATAATAATTATTTTGGGTGAAGATAGTTTTCCTCTGAAATTCATCCTTCCTTCTTAGCAATAAAGCAAGAAGAGCTTATCCAGCTGCCTGTGACTAGGAGGGGCCGTGTGATTTAGTTCTTGAAAATGGAATATAAGTAGAAGTAATATTTGTCCAAAAATTCTTGCACAAGTGTTCTTTCTTCTCTTCGTGAGGACTGGAGTAGTGACGGCTAGAGTAAACTTGGAAACCACATTAAAGATGACAGAACCACTATCTCACTTGGAATGTTCTCAGAATTCTCTTTTTTTTTTTTTTTTTTTTGAGAGAGAGAGAGAGTAGTACACTTTGAGAGGGGTGGCAGGGGGAGGGGCAGAGGAAGAAGAAAAGAGAGAATCTTAAGCAGGCTCTACACCCAGTGCAGAGCCCAAGTCAGGGCTGGATCTCACCACCCTAAGATCATGATCTGAACCGAAATCAAGACTGGGACACTTAACAGACTGAGCCTCCCAGGAGCCCCCCTCCTCAAAATTCTTATATGAAAGGGAAATTAATTTTTATAATCTGTAATTCACTCAGGTTTAGAATGACTTTATTGTAGCAACAAACATAAACTCTGATACTGTAGGCTTACAATAAAACTATGTAAAACTATTTTACATAGTTTTATTCCATTTTCCAAAATTTCTTTTTTTGGAGTAGAGTATCATGTAATTAACACAAGAAATTCTATTATTTTTCAAACTCTAAGACTTTCTCAAAATAATGAATCACAAATGTTTTGAGTGAGGGTCTTGTGTTTTTCCTTCTTCATTCTGGTTAAATTTATGGGGCAGGAAAGCAACAGTGATTTCTACTGCCTGCCATGTCTGGTATCTTCCTCATTGTTTTGAAGTCTTTTTCAACCAAGAAAGTTTGGAATTAGAACATAGGTTTGGGGACTTGGGCCAGACTGGACTTGCAATTCCTTCTGAGGCTTGGGGTACATTACCTAACTTCTCCGAGTCTTAGTTCTTGTCTTCTGCAGAACTTGCAAGCTTACTGTGCGAATTAAATCTATGTGTGAGGGGATAGAACCCACTGCAGGGCACAGGATTATGAAAGCTCTCACGAAATGGAAGTTTCCTTTACTTATTTTCCTCCATTTACAAAAATTTGACAATTTAGACCAAACACTTGATATTGAGGAATGTGTGAAACATACAATTTTGTCTTCTTGAGCTCACACTTTGACCTCTCATCGGAAATTTCACACTCCCCTGTAAAGGAGAATTATAGCATTACATGACTGAATATGCCCCTGAGCTCCTCTTCTCTGCTCCTTTTCCCATTAGGCAGCTGGCCAGTCGAGTTAGAGAGGGAGCGTGCTGACAGGCTTTCAAGGTTAGCACATCCCTCCACCCTCTCTCTGGCTTGTATTTTGCAAAATATTGCTGAGGCAGAGAATTGTGTTGCTCTCGGCAGAAATTAGAGCCTACTTTGTGTAAACACAATTAAAAAGTAAGGTGGAGGGGGAGACGCAAACAGGAAAAAGCCACGGTCTGCAAAAGCACTGTATGGAAATTTCATTGCATGTGTTTTCCGAAAAGACTAGAAATAACAACATGCATAATCATGAAGCTCAAATTAAACTCACTAACTCCTACAGCCACTCGTAACCTTTCCTTCATGCTGTACCACTCCTCTCTCATTAAATTAGAGTATTAAATCTACTTTAAATCTTATATTTGATATTCATGGGCAAAAAAAAAAAAAAACGAGAGAGAGAGAGAGAGAGAAACACACATACAAAATAGTTCTAGGTGGTGAACCTTTAATGAAATATTTAAAGACCTCAGCTCCTGTGCCTATTTTTCTCCATGTTAAATACATGTTCACACTCTCTCTCCTCTCCTTCCTCTTTTCCTCCTTCCCTCCCTCCCTCTCTTTCCCCCTCCCTCCTTCTCCCTCTTTCTCACCTTCTCTTCCTACCTCTTTGCTTCCCTCCCTCCTCAGATATGGCCTTTTCTTCACCTCTCTTGACTCATCTCTTCCCAATTACTATGATTCTTTGGTCTTGTCTTCTCCTTAATTTTTTTTCTGTGTTGTACATCCCACATTTCTGATCTTATCAAGACGAACGTGATGAGGCTGTCAGAGCAGATGTGTTCACATACTGTTCTCTTAAACTGCCACCTTGCATTTCAGCAGCCACTCGTATGAATGTGACCCTTACGTAAACTCCCCAAAATAGCTCTCATGGAAGAAACAAAATCAGGATCTAAAGAGTAGATGGGTTTTATGTATATATATTTGCCAATATCTGGCTTGGAGCAATAATCATAATTCTGCATGGGATGCCTTTCTCTCGGGGAGCATTTAAGTTCTTGTGCCAGACACAAAACACTGAAACCAGTACAATGAATGTCTAAAACCATAGCCTCCACTTCATGGCTTTGGACTCCATCTGTTTCACTGCACTACTTGCAAAGCCACTGTTCCCTGGAGCAAATGGAGTAGTCAGAGACGAAATCTGGGAGCCAGGTGTCAGGTTAGGATTTCACCAGGGTTCAAGGTCAGGAACTATAACAAATATTCACAGGAAGACCCCCCATTGTTATTCCACGGTGGGACAGTGAAGGGAAACCAAAGAGAGGAGCAGGCATCCGGAAGGAGGTGACTCACATGCTGTGCAAGACTCTGGCACCTCAGCAGGGTCGGCCTGGGCTTCTGAGGAGCAATCAGTGCGTCTTATGACACTGTGAGAGGTCAGAGGAGTTGCAGAGTCCTGTCATTTGCAGGGAAATAGGAGGGAAGAATCAGGAGAATAAGACTATCCCCCAAAAGAAGCAGAGTGCTGACAAATGGATGGTAATGCTAATTAATAATATCTCTACCAATATGGTGAGCTTACCTCAGGCTATGCATTATCTTAAATGTATTTCATACATTCATTTAAATGTAGGAAGAATCACCTGCCCATCAGAAAAAAAAAAAAAAAAAGAGGTTTAAAAATTAGAATTTGGTGAATCCTGTGAGAACCAGGACAAAAGATCTTCAGCCCCGATTTACCGAAACGCACTTTTAGCAGCTAAATGTAAACTATTAGACAAATAGGTGTTTTGTCTTTGGGCTGATTCTTTCTTGAGTAAATACATGTACAAATTGCAAACAATTGCAAGCTTATCACATGAGCATTGGTCTCAGCAGTGCATGCACATCAGCTCCTTCAATCTTCACAGGAGATTTGAAAAGCAGGTATCTCCCAAGGACACTGGGGCCTCAGCAGTTTTGAGAACTTCCCCATGACAATGTAGCCAGGAAATGGCTGAAGTAGAATTCAAATCCAGACCAATGTTCCCCACAGGCTCTGCCCTTTAATGGCTGCAATATATGATCTCTGGTCTTTTCTTTTCTGCTCCCATCTGGAGCCTCACTGTTAGCAATAATTCCCCTTCACCCTCATCAGCAACTCTATGTTCATATTACTGTACCAGAGACCATGAAATAAATTTTCAATTATTTTCATCAGGACAGAACTCCTGAAGTTCTTCTCCTAAGGCCCAATTTGACACCACCTTAAACAGAGAATAAGCATACAACACTCTTTTACCAATATATCCACACTTCATATTAGATCAAACTCCCTCGATGCCAAATGCTTAATGCAAACTCAGATAGCTCAGCTTTGTGTCATGTCAGCTTGCATTTCTTTAGCACCTGTCATCCTCATGGATAGCAGAGCAAATTACAGCCATGGACCTCTATATACATAGGTGTCTCTTCACCCCCCTGGGGACACACTTTCTCAAAGTCTTGAAGAATTGTCTGACTGTTCTAAAGAAGAATGAAAAAAAAATAGACTACATCCATATGAATCAGAATATCCATCGTACTATATATCCATTTAAAACAATAAATTTGAAGTTGTGAAATTTTATAACTCTATACAGCAATTTTTAATGCTGGGGGTGGGGGTAAGTGTAGCATTTACCATTACCTTCTTGAGTTGCAAAAAATATTTTCCTTGAAACGTGGCCCTGTGCTAACAGCCTCTCTCATTCTCTTTTCTGTATTAAAAACTCAAATGAAAAAAATAAAAAACAAAAAAAAATAAAAACTCAAATGTTCATTTGCTTAATGAGACTTGTGTCTCTCTCCTGTCCTGAATGCCACATGTTCCTTTTGAGTAATGATAGTGGTCCTCATCACAGACTAAAGGGGAAAATCTTCCCACCTGGGATACTCATTAATTTTTAAATTGCAAATAATTCAACACACTTTCAGCAACAGACGCTCTCCTCAATGACGCAATGAAGAAGTAGGAGTAAGAAGCATAAAAGATGAATAAGCTGTAATACTTGCTCTCAAGGATCTCCCACTGCAGCAAGAAAAATAGATATAGACCATCTTTACACATATTAGAGAGATATATTTACAATTTTTACAAAGTACTGTGGGGCACAAAAGAGGAAGCAATGACTTCTCCCTGGAGGTTATACAGGATAGCCAACAGAGGGGATGGCACAGCATTCTCTGACGATAACAGTGTTGGGAGAAAGGTCCCACTCCTCCTGCCCCCCCCCCTTAAGTCATGTTTCTGCACATCCTGTAAGGCACTGACTGCCCTTTTGCTCCAGACCATCTTTCCAGGGATGTTTGTATAGCAGGCACCCTTGGAAGACAGAGCTACTATTCCCCTCGTAGGCAAAGGGCAGATTTTATACTTCCCCAATAAAATAAAGATAATATCTCCCTTGGAGCAAAGAGCAGGGATGCTTGTAGCCTGTTTTACAAGAAGCATATTTGCTAAGTTTGGCAGGGTCAGGGGCTTTGGTTACAGCCATGCTGTAACGTCCACCTGGGCCCCTTGATGTCTGTCCCATTGGACTTGGAAGGGAGGAGTGGTGATACGAACATGACCCTCATGGTCTTTGCTCTGCTGTGAGTATTAAGGTTCTTGGTCTGTGATGCAGGAATCTTGTGTCTCTGACACCCATGGAACAGTAGTAGACTAACTTGTTAGCTAGGAGGGAAACTGAGTCTCAGATTCTTCTTACTTCCTTGCAAATAGCCTTTCTAAAGGCTAAATACTCGTCGAAGCACTGGGTATAGGTACAACAGCGCTCTGATGTAGGTACCAGTGTTTTCATCCCTATGTTACAAGAGAAGAGACTAAAAAACTGGAATTACATAAGCAGCAGAGATGGGCTAAGAATCTGCACCGTTCAGATGCAGAGCCCACAGACATTACTCCTGGGCGTCACTGTCTCTAGGGTTCAGAGCTCAGTGCATTCACTACACTGTTAATGGGCTAGAGTCGGGCAATGACTTGCAGTTTGGCTCCTTCCTAAGAAAATTCTGTTCACATTGCAAGGAATTGTGAAAGAGAGCCTTTAGAGAGCAGGAACTAGTGTCCATAATGTTTACACAGCCATGGCAATGGGATGGAGTTACCTAGGGAGTGTTCGGGTGGAGGGGAGCCACCAATAAAGGAAACCAACAAGGCAAAGCCTACAGATCAGAGGACACCAGGGAATGTGTGATGTTAGAATAGCCGAGATAGGAAAACACTTCAAGGTGAAGTAGTGTATGAGTCTAGAAAAGCGCCCTTTGCCTTGTGCAACATAAAGGTTGCTGTGATATCTATTGAGTCAGTTTTGGTGGCACGATGAAGACAGAAGCTAGAGCAGAACAGAGAAAGAGAAATTAGTTGTATGGACAACTTTTTCTAGAAATTTGGGCTGATTGGATGTTAAATAGAGGGATATGAGGACACTGTTAGGTTTCCTTGTATTTTTTTTAAATTAAGATGGGAAATACCAGAAGACATGGGAATGACACTGTGGAGATAGAAAGATCAATTATGTTTGAGAGGAAAGATAACCAAAGCACAAAAATTCTTGAGAAAGTGAGAGATGTTATGATCTCAGACAAACAGACAAAAAGTTCTAAAGAGAAGACTCATCTAAGATCTCTAGCTAGTTGATGACAATAAAGGGATTAGAACTCAGGCTTATACTTTTATTTTTTTCCTCAAAAGTAGGTTTTGGTTTTTTTTTAACTGCTTTTCCATCCCAGTATTCACCAGAGAGGGAAAGAGAAAGAAGCAGTATGGTTTTGTGACAACGACATTGCTCAAATTAGATTTCACTGGTAAAACACAAACAGTTTTTCAGAGAATACTCTTGGAAAATACAAATCTAATTAAGGGAAGAGATGTAATCCATGCCAGGGGTCACTACAGTTCGACATGGGTATTTTTATTCCTCCATTTGCATGGTTTAGTGATTCAGATGAGTGGAGCCAAGAGAAGCCTTGTAGTGATAGTCAGGCCTCTCTTGCCTGACACAATTTCCCAACGAATTAATCTCCAGAAAGCTGGAAACTTCAGTTGTTTTGCATTATTTTCTGTTAGTATCCCTTCTCATTTCTGGGGCCTTTCTTCACTTGGTGCCTACTCTTCCCACCTTCTGTCTGCAGCTGATTCTTAAAATCAGAAGATGACCACCAGAAATAAAGAATGTGGAAGACAGCACCCATCTTATCCAGGACCACAGATAAAATATCACACACATTGTTTTTCATTTAATTTTACTAAGTATATTATCATGCAACAAACTTTTACTGGGTGTGGATTCTGGTCCAACGAACTAAGCTGGGTTGCCTTCACTCTACATCTGGAAGTTATGTTTTAATGAGAGCACAAAAATAAGATGCAACATTAAGGGGTGCCTGAGTGGCTCATTTGGTGAAGTATCTGCTTCCAGCTCAGGGCATGATCCTGGGGTCCCCTCATCGAGCCCCACATCAGGCTACCTGTTCATCAGGGAGTCTACTTTGCCCTCTACCTCACCTTCCATTCCTGTTCTCTGTCTCACTCACTCTCTCACTCACTCTCTCTCTAATAAATAAATAAACAAAATTTTCAAAAAAAAATTGTTAAATGCTTTTAAAAATACAACATTAAAAACAAAGCATCTTACACAAGGGAGAATGAACTCTGTTCATTTATTCTGACAAGTGTGATGGAGTTTTAATTGCAAAAATACTTAACAGCACACAGATAAACTTACTGTTGTACATTATGTAAAATTAATGGAAGAATTATAGTGAGAGCTCTCGCTGAGACTGCTGGCAGCTTAATCCTTGTAATTTTTGTAAAGAGGGAGACAGCATGAGGTAGGGGTGCATGTGTGTGTACGTGCACACATGCGTGTGTATAATACCACAAAATCTTGTCCTGGCATGTAAAATGGAGATGGCTTTTCATTTCCATACTTCGCTATATACACTTACTTAGGTTTTCAGTTTAACCATATATATATATGGTTTTGTAGGTAGTACTCAGACTTTGTTTACACTTTGGGTCTTCAAGATGATAGTACTTTATTGATGACAAGAAATCTGGCTTGATACTCAATTTGTTATTTCCCTCTTAACCATCTCTTGGAGAGTGTTCTGTATACACAATTCACTCAAATGCAGCTGCTGGAGCCAGAGTCTGGAATGAGAGCAGCAAAGGCAGAGGTAGAAAGTTGGGAAGCTGGTGTGTTGACATGCACACAAGTCAGCTCCTACCATAAAGGGCTAACTCATACAGCACTGCCCTAATGCTAATGGGGAAGGACTATGTGTGCGTAAATTTGGGGACATAAGAAAGACGGAGAATCTCCAGTGTAGAGAATTAAGCAATAATATTTAGAGGTTGTCCACAGACGAAAATAATTAAACATGGCTTCTTGGATTTTTTTTTTCCCTGCAGGCTCCAGAAAGGTTTTTGGAAGGTAATATACATTCTAAAATATATTTTTAGACTAGTTACTGAATTAAATGGTGCTCTTTAAAGTCTTTGGCATTTGCTTAGTGTGACTTTTCCCAGAGACATAAGAAATTGGGATGATTAATCCACAAGAACAGACATAACCCTGGCAAGTTTAAATTCTCCTAAAAAGAAGGAAAATTGCATATTGCCTCATGCCAACACAAAGCTTTGTCCAGAGTTAAATAAAAATTGAATAAGATTGTAGTGATCCTAGAATTTGGGTCCAAATGTAAATTCTATTATAAATATTGACTGTATTAATCTACAGCTCAGAGGTTGGTAGTTTTGATTCTCTACTGTCTGTATTTCTAGAATAGCATCTGTTCAACCATTGGAACCAGAATAATTGCATTGAGGTAGTCATCATTTCAGAATAAAACCTTACACTTTTAAATTATCAAATATTGAAAGTGAGAGGAAAATTGAACACAATCTGTACCTTATCATGCTGTTTTAATAGGATCAGCTCCAATTATGGCCGTTAGCAGTATCATCTCCAATTCATAAAAGATGCCCGTGCCTCTTACCCACTACTGATTTCCACATGCTACCTTGTCTAGTAATGATTTTATTAATCGGTTACTCCACTTGTGAATAGACACAAGTCACCTGGGCTTAAGACAAACCTTACCACATTAACCCAGAAGTAATTTCTCTAATTGAGAAACTAAGCAGGATTTAAAACCCATGTTTTACCTATATTTGGCCTTTAAACTAACCTAGCACTTTTCCAAATATTTTTAAGTTTGGAAGAGAAATCAAGCAGACATAGTTAAATATGTACACCTGGGCCATCTATTATTTTTCAAAAGGTCTCTGGGAAAGCTCTTTAGAATTTTGGACCCCCTGGCAATTATTTCTGATGCAATACTTAGACTGTATTCTCAACAGGAGAAAACACACACACACAAACACACACACACACACACGGCATTTTGTGCTAGTGACTTTGCTGTTAAATTTAAGCCAATTTTTTAAAAGCCACTGAACTGTCGACAAATTAGTGTCTCTTCACAAATCTCTGTGACTTGTTCTAATGGATTTGACATTCCATAACACATATAGCACTATATCAGCATTCTGCAAGGAGGTCATTCATAAAATTGAAAAATGGAAAGTGTCTGGGCATTGATCATAATAATCCCACGAGGAGCAATTTGCAAGCAAGATATTACTTCCTCTCACACAGAATAAGTGGATAACTTGTAGGCTGCCATCTGCTCACAATTATATCATAAATAATTAAATATTCAATGAATCTTGGCTTAAATAAAAATGCAAGAATACTTTGTACTTTGCCAGAGAGGGCAGATAAGTTTCATCTTACATACAAATGCCAATCGATTGACAGTGGTGGATCAGAGTGTTGTGCTAAGGAAGATTCTGAGGTCACAACTAGGTTCCAGAGGAAAGTCTGCTCTGATAGACTAGTGGCATCTGCAATGAACACAGTAGGGTCATGTGTCAGGAATGCATTATCCCTGGATAAACCCTCGCAGGCGATTACGATGACATATGTTAAGTGATTACTTGCAGTTTCCACACCAGCAAAGCAAAACCAAAAGAGACACTATTGGCAGTTTTTCAAATAAACAGTCAAGTGAAGATTGATTATCAATATCCATACTGACTGCTAGACCAGATCCAAATTTACCTGGGAATATGCAGACCTCCAATTCACTGCTTAAGCAAGTCATAGAAAAAGGAATAAATCACCATGTTTTAATCATTTGTCCCTGGGATTTATGTGACATTTCCTTAGTCCATCAGCTGTGTTTGATCTAAAAATTAAATAAACCTTGTCTTCAAAATTTTGCTATAAGGTCTATACTCAGGCTAATAAGTGCCATGAATAATATTCACGTGAGAGGGGATGAATAGATAGATAAGCCCCAAATAGAGAAATCACTCAAGTTTGTGTGGGTGTGAGCCCCATGCAAGACCTAGAAGAAATGCTAAAGTTTATTAAGTATATATTATTTCTTAAATTTTCTATTTCTTGAGAAAAATCCAGAACATGGCAGATCTTATTGGACAACCTCAAACTTGGGAATACTATCTTTAGTAAATGTAGATATATTAAAAATGTGAAATACAGGTTTCCACTGATGTATAAGAGTTATTTCTCATATCAGGACAACGTATCTGAATTACTTAGTTTCTCCTACTTTTTCTAGAGAGCACTGTACCTTCTGTTACATGAGACTTGTTGAAAGATTTCAGGATGAAGCATTTTGTTACCTTTGTTCACAAGATGGGTTTCATTCTTTGCTAAACTATATGTTCTAACTGGTTCTCAAGTATAGCTTCTCTTCTATGGGTGAATGTGTCTGTAAACTCATTAGACTGCCAGACACTCCACCAAAAATAAGCACTGCTATTTTCTTAATAAATTACATTTCTGTTTTCTCCATACAGTATCCTCCATCAGGAAGACGCCAGGATTGCTATGCTCTTTTTCACCTTGCTGACTGCTTTCCAGCTCCAGATTAATAGAATTTGGGGACAGTAATGATGTGTCACCAGCATTCGAGACTATGAATCTTCTGATGTATCAACTCCTGTGAATCACAACTATGATTTAGTCTCTCCCTCTCTTTTTTAGCTTTATTGAAATTTCAAAAATATGGCATGCAATACAGTGATTAGTAAGATAAAGCCAATTTGTTGCTAAAGATCTCATAAGTTGCCATTTATCAATAGTTTGGTAAAACCAGATATTGTTGGCTCACTGAGAATAGAGCCATTTATCAACTGTGTTTGTGTACGTATACATGTATCTTTTCCATGTTTCTGAAAATAAGATAAATGTTATTTTTAAGGATTCTAATTACTAAATTATAACTCCAGACCCTTTATACCTTTACAGAGGATTTCTCCATTCAATGGATAATCCTATCCATTGTGTGAATATTGTTAACTTGATTTTCAAAGGATACTATTTTCCTCCTTTCCAAATATCTAAATAGTTTCATGTGTCTCTTGGATTAACTAGATGCATACTGTTTTGCCTTGGTGAACAAGAAAAATAGTATCTTTTCCTATGAAGACAATATGTTTTGATCTTCCCAAAGCTACTAAAAAATAAGGTAAAAGTAGAGAACACATGAGGCTCTTCTGCAAGCAGCTGAATAGAATCCCAGTGTGCTGTTCTTGCCAGAGACTTTAACCTTGAGCTGACTGCTCCCCAACTCCTGTGGAAGTCCTGACTGACAGACATAACATCCTATAAGCAAGTGGACTGTATATTCCGCTGCGCTGAGCAGTGTTCTTGCCCTGAAGACAAGACTGCAGGGGCTATACTGGGAACTCAAGGCCCACTGGATTAGCTGTGAAATTAAGTGGAAGTAAAGATAACACACTTTTCTCTCTAGGATTCTGACAGCAGAGCTGGTAGGGAAATGCAGAGGAAAGGAGAAAATTGAGCTCCCCCTTTTATTCTGTCTGGCCATGTTAATTTCAGAGACACGGGAGGTCACAAGAATATCCAGCCCAGTTCCCTGCTTTCAATATCCAAAGCCAGAGAGGCTGTGATTTTCCCAGCATATACCACTCAAGAGGTACCAGAGTCCTAGCCTATGCCTTGAGTATCCTTCAAGAGCACGGCACAGCCACCTCACTAATTATGCACACAAGTACTTATGAGGACCTCTTTGGGGCCAACCTCCATTGTGAGACCTCATCAGTCCCTCCATGGAACTCATTGAGTTTAACAAGAGATGGATGCTCGAAACAATCAGGACACAACTCCTGTCTTGTTATGATGTTCTTAGCCCATCCTACTGCCTCCCATAGCTTCCCTGAGGTTACCTGGTGCCCTGTAAGTACGCAGAGGGAGGGTGAGAAAGCAGATGATGCCTCAAATAAACACTTCCTCTACTGCCTTCCCCAGAATGTTCTCAAATACTGTTCATTTGTGTTCTTCTGTGGATCAAATGCCAACAAGATGTTCTATATCCATTAACCTTAGATCCTTACAAGAAACCTCTGACATAAGCAATATTGTATCATCCCTGCTTGGAAATGGGAATAATCTTTGGCTGAGGATGTTTTAGTAAGTTGCCATGGTCACATGGCTAGTAGGCAGCAAAGCCAAGCCCAAGTCCTTCCGACTCCAGAGCCAGTACCCTTCTCCCATGCATGCTGTCCTCCAAACTGTGATCTCATGTGGTCCTCACAGCTGCTCAGCAAAAAAAGAAGAGCAGGATCAGTCATGTCCACTCTACAATAAAGAAATATTCTTCATTCTTGGTTTAGGTTCAGTTTTCTTTCCATATCCCATTGATGCAAGAACAATAGTATCTGTGTAGGCTCTGATGTGGCACAAAGGGCTTTCGTGTCTGAAGCTCATTTGTGTACAACACCAAAGTTGAAATGCTTTGTCATTTCTACCAACATCTGAGGAGCCATCTGCTAGTCTTCTCATGAAAGTCACTGGCTAGAACTGCATGTTTCTGAGATTATTTCTGAGAAGTAACTAGGAGTTGATGGCCTTTGTGCTAAAGTTAAAATGAAAACCCCTATGAGACAGGTGATATGCCCACTTGTAAAAACCGCCAGTGTATGCACACGTGTATGTGTGTGCGTGTGCATGTGCATATGTGTGTGTGTGTGTGTGTGTGTGTGTATGGTATTCAAGAGGCAGTCAGATCATTTGGCCACAGGCTTGTGGTCTCACAGAAAATTAACACTTGCTGGTTTTGTGATCTTGGATAGTCGCTTAACCTTTCCTTACCTCAGCTATTCCAGGAAAAATTGAGGATAAAAGTAACTCATGGGATTATTACAAAAATTAAGAAAGCTAACTTTATAAGCATATCTCAAAAGGTGTATTGGAAATAACACGTACTCAGTAAACATTTGGTTACTTACTCTATAAATACCAAGCACCTGTATCTATAACGTGTCAGACTCAGGGATATGAAGATGAATAAGACACAGAAACTAGCTGGATGAATGACCAGTGATTTGATGTCCTGCCTTAGGATTCATATTCTCAGTTGTTTACAACCATGATTTTACTCTTTATTATGGAGAATAAACCATTGCACATTTACATTGTTTTAGGAAATCCTATTCTTGATTTATTCTGATTTAATTCCCTCTATACCTTCTTGCCTTTCAACTTTATCCTAATTTTTATTTTATTATTTTAAGATTTTATTTATTTATTTGAGAAAGAGAGAGAAAGCAGAAGTCAGGGAAGAGGGGCAGAGGAAGAAGTGGTCTCCCCACTGGGCAGGGTGTCCTAATGCAGGGATCCATCCTAGGACCCTGAGATCATGACCTGACCTGAAGACAGACACTTAACCACTGAGCCACCCAGGCACCCCCTAACTTTAATTTTTATGCCACACCCTATTTTTATGTTTTATTGCTTTAATTGCTTATAATCTTTTTATTTCATAATTTCAAATCTGATTAAAGTCATTCTTTAGATTTTTTTTCCTTAATATTTTTGTAACATTGGTCATTTTAAATTTTACTTCTTTTATTTAGTTTTTTAAAATTTTAACATGTGTCTTAATACATCTTTGTCTTATAATTCGTATCCTCTTTTTCATCATCTCACCTTAAACCCTTTCTTTTCTGAAAGCATAATTATTCTTTTTAATATATTTTTATTGGAATTCGATTTGCCAACATATAGCATAACACCCAGTGCTCATCCCATCAGGTGCCCCCCTCAGTGCCCGTCACCCAGTCACCCCATCCCCCACCCACCTCCCTTTCCACCACCTCTTGTTCGTTTCCCAGAGTTAGGAGTCTCTCATGTTCTGTCTCCCTCTCTGATATTTCCCACTCATTTTCTCTCCTTTCCTCTTTATTCTTTATTATTGAAAGCATAATTAAATTGAGTTTCATGATTTCCTTTTCCAACAAGGAAGGATAGAGGGAGAAGCCTCCACATAAATAAGAGAGGCAGAAAGTCTTTCTTCTACCAGTTTTCTGTAAAAACACTTATCCAGCTACTGACAAGTAGAGGTTCTGGCAAGTTAGGGAACTTGCCCAAGGACAGCACCGTGGTGCTTAGTGGGTGCCATGTGAGGCAGTGAGGTAGGACAGAGACGGGATACTTTCAAGTCTTTATGACCTCAAAGTTTTCCTCATTCTCCAACCGACCTCTCTCTACTCCAAAGCCCAGCCTCCCCTTTAACTGACAGATAATCAGTTCTATTCCATAACAAGCTGGTCATTACCTAAAGGCAAATTTTGCAATTATTATAGCTTGACAAGTTCACCAGGGGTTCTATGAAATTCTATGGATAGTTAGTAGGCAGTTCTCTTGAGGTTTTTTCTTTTGCTTTTTAATAACTATGTCAGGATATTAGTAATGCCTGCTTATAATGTTTCTCAGCTAAGTGTGAAACTTTAGCGCCCCAATAATGTGAATTGTTTATGTTTTGAGGCAGATTCAGACTCACTCTGGGAGAAAATTTTGCCTCCACCTGCAGAAGTTCCCTCAGCCCACTTCTCTTAGCTTATGTAGAGACTAGTTGTTTAGGAATAGGTTAGTCTCTTTAATGTTTATAACTCAACCCAAACTTTCAGTTGATTGCTAAAATATTATTAACTGGTGATATTGAGAGTTCTAAAAAATATATATTATTTTGCTTTCAGGTGACAGAAGCCCAGTTTGAACTAACTTGAGAGGAAAAAATGATATATACAAAAATATTGTGACAAATTGTATTTTAGATTGCTGTGACCATCTTTATGGCCACACTGATAAATTTAGCCATTCTCACATGCTCATCTTACAATGTGTGACACTCTTCCCATCAAGGGTGGGGATTATATATTTTATTCCCTTGAATCTGAGCTGGAGCTTATGGTTGACCCAACCAACGGAGCATGACATAATGCTATTTGACATCTAAGACTAGGTTTAAAAAAAAAGATACAGCTTCCATCTGACACAGATAAATATACCTACCTCTCAGGAACTGCCATTGGAACCCAGACAACATGTAGGGTGAATAGCTCATCCTGGTTCACCGGGGGCTTCCCAAATGTTAGCACTGACTGTCCCATTTCCTGGGAAACTCATCAGTTCCAGGTAAACCATGTGGCCAGTCACCCTACTTAATCATGTTGTAAGGAAGCCCACATCACACGGAGAGGTCAGTGAAGGTGTTCCAACCAATTGTCCAAGCTAACTAAGGTCTCACCCACCAGCTAGCACCAAACCACTAGAACTGTGAGTTAATGATCTTTAGATAATCCCAGCCCCCAGTCTTTGAATCTTCCAGCTTAGGCACCAGGCATCTTGAAACAGGGACAAGCCACTCCTGATGCTATGTCTGAATTCCTGACCTATAGATATCATTAGATATAATAAATGAGTACATTGCCTTAAACCACCAAGGAACATTGTTACACAGCAATTGCTAATACAGAGACTGAGAGACAGTACAGAAATGTAACTGAATTTGAGAAATTATTGGAATGAGAACACAAATACTATTGGGATTATTTTCATATTCCATGTGGGCTTGATTCTTATTTTTTATCTATTACTGATGGTTTGCTCTCTCTCATGTACTGTAAAACATTCTCACATTTTCTGTCTTATGACTTCAACCAAGATGCTTGAATCTCTGGTTCTTTAGGAAGATATTCTGATAATCAGAACAATTTTGATTAGCCTGACTTAGGACACCTTTTCGGGACCAATTACCTATAGGTAGTAATGAGAGGAAGGAGTAGAAATAAGGTCATATTGTGGCAAATGGCTGTCCTCAATAGCGACGTGATATAAGGAGAAGAAAAGAACAACTTCCAAAGGAGTGCAGAGTCTGAATAGACCTATAATACCAAGAATATAAGCATCTGAACTTCATGATCTTAATTAAACACAAATTATTATAATTTTACCTGAAGCTTACTTTTGCGAAAAACCACTCATAAATGATTATCTAAAATATGAGCAGACCATTCACTTCTGTAGATCACATTAAAAACAAGGAATCTTGGGGCACCTGGGTGTCTCAGTTGGTTAAGCATCCGACTCTTGGTTTCAGCTCCAGTCACGATCTAAGGGTTGTGAGATTGAGCCCCACATTGGGCTCCCCACTCACAAGGAAGTCTACTTGAGGATTCTTTCCTTCTGTCCCTCCCCTGATCATGTTCTGTCTCTCAAGTAAGTAAATCTTTTTTAAAAATAAAATAAATAAAATAAAGACTCTTAGACCTCATTTCAAATTTATAATTTCAGACCTCTGGGGATTGAACTCTAGAATCTGCATTATGAAACAGAGGTTTATGTTTTCACTCAATTTGTTATTAGAAAAATTGTATCTTAATAATTTTTGTGTTTTCAGGGGGAAAAAGCCTTCAGAATTATTTTTTTCTTTCAATTTTTTTCCTTGATAATCTCATAAAATCAACTCTTGGAAAACCTTCACAACTGACACTTAACTCTGCCTCACAAACACTTTTCTGTAAACTCTGGGCAAGTAACAATATATGCCCAGAGTGCAGTAAAAAAGGAGCATCTCACTTATTTTATTACCTTCCACTTTCTTGGAGGAAGGCAGGGGTATCTAGTTTTTAAAACATGACATATTTTATTTTAATACTTAAGTTATGCAACTGAATTAAAGTGATGCAGGGCTTGTCTGAGTATATCACAGCTGTAGCAATAAATCAGTAATATATAACCTATCTTCGAAGATCTGCTGTTTCTCCTTTATTGATATGGTTCTAACATGGGCATCAGGGTCCCAGGAGCTACAAATCCTTGCCTCTACTCTTCCCCTGTGATTCTCTGGGGCTGCGTCCACTACATCTATACTCCACAGGACATTCACAGGGATCCTCTAAAAGTCTAAGTCAGGACATGTCACTCTCTTGCCTAACACCTGCCAACTGCCTCCATTCACATTTAAAATTACATTCAAATTACATTTCACACTCTAGCAAGACCTGGCCCCATTCCAACCTTCTGATCCCATCTCCCACTTCTTTTATTCTTCTGTCCTCTTTGCTATTTCTAAAGCATTCTAACAGGCTTCTGTCTCAGGACATTTGCACCTACTCTTGCCTCTATCTGAAACATGTTCCCTACATATTCCCATGACTTATTTTCTCACTTCACTCAGGTCTCTGCTAGCCTCCTATTACCCTCTTCCCTGCTACTGTTGTTTTTAATTCATAGTACTTCTCAGTACCCCAGTGCCTGGCATGTAGAAAGGATTCAATAAATATTTATTGAATAAATGAATGAATAGATTAATAAGTTAAGGGCCAGTTTGCTTTGTTCTGGAGAACTCACAATCGTGTTGTTTTCTAAAGTACCTAATGTGCCCTCTGAAAGGCATAACAGCTTCCTGCAAAGACAGAGGCTGTTGTTACCAAGTTCAGTTTCCAAATGTTCTGGAAAAGTGTGGTTGATGGAGTATGTTAGGTTTTATAGTATTTCTACAAATCAAAATTTTCAAACTGGTTTTCACTAATGAAGTGTGGAATATTCCCTCAAGGAAGAGACCATATAAAAGGCTTGGCTTTGAAATTGTTAGAATTACTTCATGCCTGTGACAAGCTATGAGGCAAAGACATTGACTTTCAAAACTGCATGATGAAGGTGAATAATGCAGCATGGCTGTCCAGAGACTGTCACATATTGGGAGTCAGCCTGGTCAGTAAGCCAAACTTTACTGATTCAAAAGTTCCCAACATGTGTGTATGCTTTGCTAATAATGCATCTGGCATTAGCATTTGTGAGGATTATTGAGAAAGGTTGAAACACCTACCAGGAAGTACCTGGAGGTGATGTCTCAGGAGGATATGTCTAAAATAATACTTACTGCTTAAAAACAGTTCCTAGACTTTCAAGGGCAGAGAATTAATTCGCTTTGTTATATTCTGGTTCCCACTGGATGGCTAAATACGGTGAAGCCTCGCCATTTGCACACTTTGACTATTTCCTGATATGGTGGAAATCTAATTAGACTACAGAAGCTAATGGAGAGACAGGTGGCACTAATGACAATTTGCACAGCACACTGTGTTCAAGGCTACCTCCAACCAAAATCAGGAATTTTGCAAGCTGATACCACTAAAATATAGGTGCACATAAGCCATTGAGTCAGTCCATGTATTTAAGTTCTCAAAAGAGGCTGTTAACTCTTAATTCAGTTCAATGACCCCAGAAATGTGAATGCCATGCCCAGGGGCCACTCAGATCCAATTATAATCCAGTCATTGTTAGCAAGTTCAGACCACTGCCTTGATGCCGGTTGATAGATGAGATCATAGCATATTATGACTGAAGTGTAGTGTAAGAGAAATCTGAGACAGCAAAACTTGAGTGCGCCCTAACAGTTCAATAATGATGAAGATGTTATCATAGTTAATAACAACTGTGCACTTCTGCTTCAATGAGATGAGAGCCCAAAGGCAGTTATTCCCAAACTGTAGAAGGCCAGCTGAGTCAGAGTGACCCATGGAGTGTTTTAAAAATACTTCCTCTAAGGTTCCAGCCTAGAGATTCAAATTCAGATCCAAGTCAGAGTCCAGAAGTATATATTCTTGTAAAACTTTCTAGGTGATCTGGTGCTGGGGCAGGTTTGGTTTTAGGTTCTGTGAAAAAGAAATATTATTTAAAAAGAAATTTTTAATTCTGTTACCCTCTATGGCTTAGCTATAAACAGTATTTCTGGGGTTATATTACTATAAAACCTATTTTATATGTAACCAAAAATTATGACATACCTAAATTAGAAGGTGGGGGTGGAGAGGAGAAGTATGCATGTGTGAGAATGTTATTGGCAGGATGGGGAATAAAGAGCCAAAGCCTAAAATTGAAAAATCAAAAAAGCAGTATAAACATGCAAGTAGAAATATGGAGTTAAGTTCCAGAAGAAATAGCTCAAAACCTTTAAAGTGATTGATTCTAGGGGACAAGTATTGGGTATATGGGAGCTAGCAACTGTTATTTTTCCACTGTAAACATTGTAGTTACTATCTGACTTACCAAAATATACGTAATTTCTTGAGGAAGAAGTAAGACCACATTTACCATCTTGAAATGATTTTTAAGAAGACAAAATATATGAAACCACAGATTGTAAAACACTTCACATCGGGCACTGAAGGACAGTGATCCCAGAGAGATGGAAAACAAAGTGGCTCTAAAACTGCCCAAGACTATTGCCAGGAGAGAGTTTAAAATGGCAGCACAGGGACCAATCCAAGTCCAACAGAATCCTGGCGGTCAGGAGACAGACTTGAAAACCTGTAAAGACCAGCACTAGAGTTCTCAAAATGAAGTAAAGAGGATGAGAGTTTCACACAGAGGAGCCCTTGGTATCTAAAGAGGAACCCCCATGGGAATGGGACTGAACACTGATGAGCACATGCATGTGAAGAAACCACCAGTGGCTCAGGGAAGAACCACCTGAAGAATTTGAAAATAATGCTGTCACCACTTCTTTTCAACATTGTGCTGGAGTATCTAATAGATATACAGAGACAGAGACAGAGAAGGAGGGAGGCTCAGGAAGGAAGAAAGCAGGAAAGGAAGAAATGAAACCATCCTTATTCACAGACTACAAGATAATCTATGTAGAAAATCCAATGCAATCTAAAAAGAAGCTTCTAGAATTTATGATTGAGAGTAGTAAGGTTTCAAGATACAAGGTCAATGGTCACAAATAAGTTAGATCTCTATAGTAAGAGCAAATAATTAAGAACTATATTTTAATGTACCATTCATAATATTAAAAACATGCAATAAATCTAATAAAAGATGTGGCATAGCTGTATGCTGAGAAATGGAAGACATTGCTGAGAGAATTAGGGAAATCCCAAATACATGAAGAGATATATTAGCTTCACAGGCTGGAAGACACAATTGTTAAATGCCAGTTCTCTCCAAATTGGTCTATATTCACTGTAATACTAATCAGAATTCCAAAAGTGGTTTTTTTTTTGTAGATATGACAGACTTATTCAGAAATTTATATTGAAATGCAAAGGATCTTAATTAGCCAAAATCTTTGAAAATGAAAACCAGAGTCTCAGGATTAACAGTAACATTACTACTTAAAGCAGTAGTAATCCAGACAGTTATATTAGCATTCAGATAGAAAAATAGGCCAACATAACAGAATAGGAAATCTGAACATAAACATGGACAACTGGGATCCCTGGGTGACTCAGTGGTTTAGCACTGCCTTCAGCCCAGGGTGTGATCCTGGAGACCTGGGATCAAGTCCCACGTCAGGCTCCCTGCATGGAGCCTGCTTCTCCCTCTGCCTATGTCTCTGCCTCTCTCTGTCTCTGTGTCTCTCATGAATAAATAAATAAAATTAAAAATAAATAAATAAAATAAAATGAAGAAGAACTTTAATTATAACTTGCACCATAAACAAATACTGATTCAAAATATATTATGGAAACTAAAACTATAAATCTTATGGAAGAAAAAATAAAAAAGAATTTTGCTATTTTGGGTTAGGTGAATATTTCTTTAAAACAACAACTAAATCATAAATCATAAAAGAACAAACTTAAATTGGACCTCATCAAATCAAAAACCTCTTCTCTGAAAAAGACACTGTAAAGAGATGAGCAAACCACAAGCTATGAGAAAGCACTTGCAAATTATATATCTGATAAAATACTTTTATCAGAATATGTAAAGAACTCTCAAAAATCAAAAATAAAATAAACAGTGCAATAAAAATGGCCAAAATATTTGAATAGACATTTTCACCAAAGATGATATATAGATGACAAGTAAGCACATGAAAAGGTGCTCAATATCATAAGTCATTTGGAAAATGCAAATCAAAACTAAAACAAGATACCATCACACACCTATTAGAAAGAACAAAATTAAAGACTGCCCATATCAAGTGTTAGCAAGGTTTTAAAAAATCCCTGAAACTTTCAAATACTGCCAGGAAGAGTGTAAAATGGTATATCTACAGGACATCTGGGTGGCTCAGCGGTTGGGCATCTGCCTTCAGCTCAGGTCATGATCCCGGGATCCGAGATTGAGTCCCACATCAGGCTCCCTACAAGGAGCCTTCTTCTCCTTGTGCCTTTGTCTCTGCCTTTCTCTCTCAGTCTGTATCTCTGAATAAATAAATAAATCTTTAAAATAAATAAATAAATAAATAATAAAAAATAAATAAATAAGTAAGTAAGTAAATAAAATGGTACATCCACTTCAGAAAAGAACATGGCCATTTTTTTAAACATTAAAGATACACCTACCATATGATCCATCCATTCCACTTCTAAGTATTTACTCAAGAGAAGTAAAAGTATATGCCCACACAAAGGCCTGTTCATGAATGCTCGAAGAAGCTTTATTTGTAAGACTTAAAAAATGGCAGATACCGTGTATGTTCTTCAACAGATGAACAGATAAATAAACTGTGGTATGTCTATACAGTAGAAAACAATGCAACAATAAACAGGAATGAACATTGCTGCATGCAACTGTGAGTGAAATAATTTTGTTGAGAAAAAATGGACAAAGTCAGACAAAAAAAGGGTACAATATGTACTGTGTGGATTTGTTGATGTAAAACTCTAAGGAATGCAAACTAATATATGGTGTCAAAAGGCAGATCAGTAGTTGCCTGGACCAGGGACAAGGAGGAGAGGTGTAAATTTATCTGTCTACTTGACTGGGCTATGGGATGCCTGGTCATATGGCCAAGCTTTATTCTCACTGTGTCTGTGAATAAGATTAAAATTTGAATAGTAGACTGGAGTGAAGTAGATTGCTCTCCCCAGTGTGGGTGGCTCTCATCCGATCAATTGAAGACCTAAATAGAATAAAAAGCCTTAGTAAGAGGGAGTTCATCCTACCTGACCATTAGAGCTGTGACATCAGTCTTCTCCTGCCTTTGGACTTGAACCAAATCTCAGCTCTTCTGGGGCTGGAGCTCGTCACCCTTTGGACTAGACTTTACACCATTGGCTCTCCTGGTTCTCAGGCATTTGGACTCAGACTGGAAGTACACCATCGAATCTCCTGGGTCTCCAGCCTGCCAACTACAAATCTTGGGACATCTCAATCTCCACAACTGCATAAGCTAATTTGTGATAACATATATCCTATTGGCTCATTTCTCTGGAGAACCCTGACTGATAAAAGGGATTAAGGGAAAGATTATAAAAGGGCACCAAGAGACTTTTGAAGGTGATGGATATGTTCACTATCTTGATTGTGATAATGGTTTCATGGGCATATACACATGTCAGACCTATCAAATCATACATTTTAAATGTGTGAAGTTTATTGTGTGTCCTCATTACATCTCAGTAAAGTTGTTCCGAAATAGTTTTTGAAAAAACTCAGTGCATGATCAAGAACAAATCTGCCTATGAAAGTGTTACAACAGAGCTCCATGTAAAGTACAGTGAGGTCCCAGAAGAGAAGTTGATTCTGATTGAAGGTATTGAGAATGCCTCACGGGGAAGATGGAACCACAGATATGTACGCACAATCCCAACAATTTATATCCTGAGACCCTCATCTATTTCACTTATTCTTCTGTCTTGCCTGTATCTGCATCCTTCTCAGTAGAATTCAGCGGTTTCAAATTTGAGATCTAAAGTCAGATGGCTGTTGACCAGTTAGATAACCACCTCCAATTGTTTGCACAATTCCCAGAACATGGCACCTAATAATGTTGACCGGTTTATTCAAACCTGGCTTTCCTCCACCATCAGCCCAGAAAACTTTTCCATCCATATTAGCATCAACTCTCTCTCTCTCATTTATCATTTACTTCCTTGCTAACCACCTGCAGTGGTTAATCCACGTCTCGCTCTTTTTCTCTGCTGGGCTCTGTGACATCTTCCCTTCTAAGTCCTATTTCCTACCCACAGCATTTGCAGTGAAAACTGATTAAAAGCCATCTGAATTATTCAGTATTTGACAAACACATACAATTTAGAATCCTAATCTGGCTTTAAAATAAAAAGTGCCTGTGAGTAATTTATTGCTAAACTCAACGTTGGCCAGAGCTTGAATAGATAAATGTAAAATTACCCTTGGTGATTCTTATGAAGACATATGTAAATATACGGATGGGTATAGCGCAGTTATTGAATATTTTAAATTATTTTGCCCATTACTAATGAATGACTGGCCAGAATCAATTGCATACTCAAAATCAATAAATGGAGGATATTTCACTCTGAATTCCAGAATAGGCAAGGGATTTATTTCCTCACATTTCATAGTATATCATCAGAAACTTATTAAAGGATTTAGCAATACTGAATCTGAAAACCAACTGTGAAGGATAGGGGGAAAGAAACATATTCTCTCAAGCTTGGCCTCAGGCCCCTACCCAAATGGCCAGATCAACCCCTGCAGAATTGCAGAACTGATAAAATTTAATTTAGGGGTTCCAAGACCATTTTTTGATATATCTTCATCTCTGTCGTTCTTTCCTAGTCCCTTCTTTCTCCCCTCAAAGCTTGGGAGCTTATAAACTATTAACTTTTTCTCAGGAAAAAAATCTGAGGCTAACCACTTAAATTTCAATGTGAACAAGGCTTATGTGTCCTTCCTAAGGGAATTTGCATTTTAACAAGAAAATCTTAAAAATGTGGAATTTCAGAAAGCTTAATGGTTACAGGAGAATTTGAGGAGAAGCATAAAGTCTCTTTCTTTTCCAAAACCACAGTACTTATTTTATTACTTATGTATGTAAGAATGTCCCTGTTTCTGAATTTTAAGCCAAGCTTAAAATTGCTTGTTTTCACAGGCTTGTTTTCCTGAAAAATTATGATTTCTTCTTATGTCAAAGAATGGTTGCAAAAAATCTCAAGAGATTTCTTGGAGAACAAATGCATATGAATGATAGAAAAAATATTAAATACTTTGGTTTTCTAATGTGAAAAATCAGAGATGTATTACCATGTGTTGAATTAGAAATATATCAATCTTGTGCCATAAATCCCCACTGAATTTTATATTGTCCAGTAAGACTGGTTGCTCAGAGCCATTTTAAGTAGAATGGAATTCAATTTAAATTGAAAAATGTAACATACTTCCAACAAAGTGAAAATATAGCCATATGAAATAACTCTTGGTAGTTAATGTCATAAGAAAAAATATATATTTTTGTAGATATTAAAAATACATGGCATGCCGGGACACCTGCACCTCAATGTTCATAGCAGCAATGTCCACAATAGCCAAATTCTGGAAGGAGTCACGATGCCCTTCGACAGATGAATGGATAAAGAAGATGTGGTCTATATATACAATGGAATATTATTCAGCCATCAGAAAGGATGAATACCCACCATTTGCTTCAATGTGGATGGAACTGTAGGGTATTATGCTGAGTGAAGTAAGTCAACTGGAGGAGGACAATCATCATATGGTTTCATTCATATGGGGAATATAAGAAATAGTGAAAGGGATTATAAGGGAAAGGAGAGGAACTGAGTGGGAAAAATTAGAGAGGAAAACGAACTATGAGAGAATCCTAACTCTGGGAAACAAAGAATTCTGGAAGGGGCAATGGGCAGAGGGTTGGGGTAACTGGCTGACAAGCACTGATGAGGGCACTTGATGGGATGAGTACTGGGTGTTATACTATATGTTGGCAAATCGAACTTAAATAAAACAAAACAAAATAAATACAAGGCAGCATGACTCAGCCAAATGAGGTGAAGTTAAAAATTAGAATCTAAAACCTTAATCACTCCTTATCCAATCATCTCAAGTATCTAAGGGCCTAGCATGTGTCACATCCTGTACTGGATGATGGGCTGTCAACTGGAGAGTTAGCCCCCACCCTCAAAGAGCTCATTATCTGGTGGGGACAATGGGCATGCACAGGACAATATAGCATGACAAGTTCTATGAGAAAGGAAAGCACAGAGAATCATGGGACACAGTAAAAGCTCCTGGGTTCTAATTAGAGGAATGAGCCAGAGTCTGTTTCTCTAAAGAGGAGGACCTGGAGAAAAGGGTCTTAAAGGAAACCCTAGCCAGGAATTCAACTCACCAGGCCTAGGTGAGAGAGAATTTGCAAATGTTATAAGCATAATGTCCAAACCAAGATCTAGGGTGTCCGTTGAAAATAAGGTAGAAGGACACCTGGGTGTCTCAGTGGTTGAGCGTCTGCTTTTAACTCAGGTCGTGATCCTGGGGTCCTGGGATTGAGTTCCACAGGGAGCCTGCTTCTCCCTCTGCCTATGTCTCTGTCTCACTCTCTGTGTCTCTCACGAATAAATACATAAATAATCTTTAAAAGAAAAGAAAGAAAGAAAGAAAGAAAGAAAGAAAGAAAGAAAGAAAGAAAGAAGAAAGAAAGAAAGAAAGAAAGAAAGAAAGAAAGAAAGAAAGAAAGAAAGAAGAAAGAAAGTGAGATAGAAAAAAAAAAAAAAAGAAAGTGAGATAGAGCAGGCAACTGGCTGAGACCAAGTAGATAAGAACTTGAAAGGGGGAGGGGGATCTAGCAATAGATTCCAATAGGGTCCAAGCAGTCAGTCGGGGAGATTTGGGTAAGAACATTCCCTTTGTTGGGAACATTCTTCTCTGGGAATTAGAAAACATTGGTCAAATATAAAGCAGCACAGGTCTCTGTCACTCACACCTTACCATGTTTTATTTTCTTTGCAGCACTTGTCAATAACTACAATAACCTCATTTATTTACTGACATGCTTCTTTATTTTCAGGGTCTCCTCCCTAGACTGTAAGTTTTATGAAGGCCTGTTTCATAAAAGGCATCTAGTAAACATTGCTGTGTGCTTGTTAAATGAAGAATGCTAGGGTCCAGAGGCAAGGCAGGAAGGTCCTGCTGAATTGGGAAGCCCAGCAGGTTGTTAGAGCCCGGAGGACAAAGCAGGTTGTAGAGCCTGCAAGACAAGGAATTTTCAATTCCAAAGAAATTCAAAATTGAATTAGATTAGCATGGGCTCAAATGCTCAAGATTTTGGTCAATTTTAATTTTTTTCTTCAAATCTTCCTTATGCAGAGCTGGATTTAAAAAAATAAAATGTTCATCTGAATTTGCTGTAGATCTTGATTTTTTTCTCAATTTGATTGATGATGGATCAATTCTAAGGCATCAGCCCACTAACACAAAATTGGTCAGAAATCAGGGTCTCTCTCTATGCTCCTGTGCTATCAGTCTGAGAAATTGCTATGGAGATTGTATATTATGAGTTTCTTTTATGTCCTTTCAAGGTATATATATTTTAGAAGGTCACATTTGCTCTTTGATTCAATGAACTCCTCAGGAGAAATAAAAATTTTGTGGTTGGCTGTCCTTTCTTATAATATCAAGAGAAAGCTTGTGTTCTCACGATGTCTGGGATAATTCCTCAGTCTAGAGAGTGACAGACTAGATTGAATTAGCTTTGGTTCTTTCATCACTAATTAGGTGGCAAAGCAGACCTGCCTTGGGGTACACAGACATGGACTCTGTTACCATAATTAGTTTAATGAAAGGATGGTAGCCCTGGAAAGAGATGTCCTCATATGATCTGCAGATTCAGAATTCACATTAGACAATGGGCTTCTCAAGGACAGGAAGGTTGGCTCACTCTACATGTATTCCAGGTATCTAACATGGGGTACTTTCCAACACATGACAAGTTCCCAGCAAATATTTGTAGAATACATAGAAAGTATTTCTATGAAGGAAGTTTCTAGAAATATATTACTGCCTTCTGCCCTTAGCCTTGTTTTATTCACTATTTATATCAGTGTCTTAAATAAAGAGAGACATGCTCATCTATTTTTAAAAGGATACAGCTGGGAGAAATAAGTAATGTGATGGTTGATGAAATAAAGCTTCAAAATTATCCAACAGAGTAGAAAAATTGGCTATAGCCAACAGGATAAAATTTAATAACGATATGTGTGTATTCTCATATATAAGTGCAAAACATCAATTACACCATTGCAAGAAGCAGCAAATAGGATTAGCCATAGTTTATGTGAAAAAGATCTGAATCGTCTTCTTAGTCTTCACCTTAGTGGGTATTAACTGTGTGAGGCATTTGCTGGGAAAAATAAATAAAAATAAAACAATAATAGGAGATTTAATGCAAATATAATGTACAGAAAAAGATAAATAATCTCTCCATATTTTGTGGTCCTCAGACCACACTTGAGGGATTTCTGTAATCCTAGTTGCTACATTTTAAGACATAGTCCAACAAACTACAACAGTAGTTGTTTTGTCAAACTTTAATGCTTGCAGACCATCTCGTTAGTTAGTAGTCCGGGTTGTGGTCTGAGAGTCGGCATTGACCACAAGCTCCCAGGGGAGGCTAAAGCTGCTGGGACATGGAGCACTTTTTAAATAGCAAGGAACTCGGGTCTTTCCAGAGGAAAGTCTACACCTGGAGAATTTAGGAACCTCAAAGTCAGGCCGTGACCATTGCTAAAAGAACTGGACTGTTTGTCACAGGGAAGTTTTGCAGGGTAGGGACCTATTTCGTCCTTAAGTTTGAGTAACTTTCCTATGAATAAAGAACAGACTTGTGCTTTGTTGTCACCAAAGGCAAATGCAGAAGTGGAAGGAGCTACAGGAGGCAGATTTTGGCTAAATATAACGAAGTACATCCTAGCAGATGGAGCCACTCAATGATGGACAGCAATGCCTCATCACCTCGCCGCATCCCTGCATTAGAAATGCTGAAGCAGGAGCCGCCGACTGTCAGTTAGGCATACAAAGATAATTCTTTTGTGGATGAGAGGCTGGGCTTGATGAAATTTAAGATCCCTTCCAATGTTAAGATACTCTGACCCTGTTCCTTCTCTGTCTTGACTGGCTCCAGTTTAAGAGTCTTGTTTCAGCCGATTGTTCCAGACCTATAAACTTCACTGCATATTCTTTCTTATGAAAAACTGGGTGTGAAAATGTGCCGTGGTATATAAAATACGAGTTTATATTGGGATTTTTTTTATATTGGGAATTTTATATTACCCCATTAATTTTCTTTCATTTCTACATATCTGGTTGTCAACCTAATGTGGAAGTTTCTTGGACCAAGATGGTATTCGGCAAGTGGGGGATATTAATTTATGAATAAGAGTCATATTTCATACTAATGAGGATGGCAAAGGTTGTTAGAAAGTTGATCATCTTAGAAAGCAGTTGTGGCACTTTCAGCATTTAGAAACTTAAAATTGATTCTGACTTCTTAGGATGATTCAAGGATAATCTACCGTGGAATCGGAGGGATAAATGAGTTGCTATCTCAAGATTCCTTTCAAACTGAGGGTTGGAGAGAATGCAAGTGTATCCTTTAAAATATCTATGTAACTTTTTCTTGCTTTCTCTTGTGCCTCTAAATTGATTGGGTAGCTCCAGTATTTCTTAAGCTTTACATTTCGGGGCGATTTTTAGAAAATTGGCACCCTGAAACAGGGTGAAGATACTTCATTAAGCTTATTACTGGAACTGAATCGATGCTTTTATGCCCTAAGGCAGGCCTGCTGTGCCATCTAATTAGTGATGGAAGAACCAAAGCTAATTCAATCTAGATTGTCTCTCCTGGGACTGAAAAATTGTCCTGGACATCCTGGGAACACAGGCTCTCTCTGAGGATTATAGCATTAGCCAAAGAAGGTCGCTGATGTCAAACGATTAAGGCCCTTCCAGCACCCCACACCTGAAAAAAAACAGCTTTCAGTACAGCGTAACTGATGGGAATGAGTGCCAACCCAAGAAGCTTCCAAAGAAAATACAATAGTAGCAGTGTATCAAAATAATTTGTCACTTTTCTCTGTATGTAAAGTATCTACTAGAGTCAGTGTTCTCTTGCATTTGAGACTCAAAGATTGGCAAAGGAGACCCCAATACCTCAACTAGGTAGCCAGGATCCTAGCAATGCTATATATATGGGTAGGTTTATATAATAATACAGTACCAAAAAAATCACCTTTCACTTTCAGAAATCCATTTGTCTTTGTAACAACATATGTAGAAGGTAACGAGGGTAGATAATCTCAGTTCATTGATGATGACACTGAATTTCAAAAAATCTAAGTGGCTTTCTTAATGTCACTGAGATGCTAAATAATAGAGCCAGGATTCCTTTTAACTCCTAACTTAATTTTCTTTCCATTATGATAGAAACAATTAAATGTCATATTTTCTTTGAAGACTAAAATATGCCATTAGATTATACCCATATATTGCTACAATAGGAATATGTTTAAATATCTCTGCCATTAATATTTTTAATGGAGTTTTTTTTATTCTCCCCTTTAAAACATAATTCTCTCAGACAATTCAGAAAATGTTTTATAAATATCCATGGTAATTGAGTTCCCGCTATGTACACTGCTTTTCACAAAGTCCTCCCCATGTGCTGTGATTATTTAATCCTCACCAAAGCCCCATGAAATAGGCAATACTAGGTCCATTTTTAAGATATGGAAATGAATAGCGAAGGTGGAACAGCAGGGGGTCTCACGGTAGGCAAGTGGCAAAATCTTTCCCCCCACCCATCCCATCCTGCCCCTCCACTTAGTATGATGGAGTCAGTAACCAACTAATTTGACCAATTTTTATCAAATACATGTATCTTATAGTAGAATAAGACCTCAAATGTGTAGCTGATGATCATTTGAACCAGTTGACTTTTAGCAGCTAAAAATCATTATTTGCATGTTTTACTTAACATTTGTACCTTGTCTTTTTGTTTGTTTGTTTACCGCTTTGGAACTTGCAAGTACTGAGTTAATACATAGTGTGCCTTTCTGTGTTAAATCTTTGAGACACTGAACCAAGGGGTGACAAAGATGCCAGGGGTAAAATCCACTGTGATTCCATCTGCACTGTCACCCTGTTTCATGCCTGGCACTGAAAGCCCATGATGAGGTTTGAAGAAGAGGAAAGACAGATGACAATTACCCTCTTCTTTTGGGCATGCAGAAATCACTTACACATCAGAAGTTGCTCAGCCATCTTGGGTGAAAAATAATCTCTCTAAGCCTCAGTCTCTCGACGTATAAAAGAGAAGAGTGCTATTAGCTCTGCATTCCTCTTGGGATTGCTGAGCAACAAATGAAACAATGTCTAAAACACTTTCTGTAAACTGATGGGTATTACAAATAAAAGAAATTACATATGAATATGGGATATTCACACGTTTTGAATTTTTTTTTTAGGTTTTATTTATTTATTCATGAGAGACACAGAGAGAGAAAGGCAGAGATGTAGGCAGAGGGAGAAGCAGGCTCCAGGCAAGGCGCCTGATGTGGGACTCGATCCTGAGACCGCAGATCATGCCCTGAGCCAGAGGCAGGAGCTCAACGCTGAGCCAGCCAGGCGTCCCCGTTTTGATTTTTCTTAAGCATTTTAATTAACTTGACTCTGAGTCACCTTCTTAACTGACCTTGCTACATTTAAGTGCTGGTCGCAGTAGGGCTTCATCACTAAAACGAAGGATGTGGTTCTAAATGAAGCAGTAGGAAAGATGAGGATTTGGGGCTAGTCCTACCAACAAGACCTATGATATTGCTATATCATAATAGCAAGGCAACCCAGGCAAGTGACTTAAATATCTTTTCCTCCTCTGTAAATTGGGAAAATAACACCTGCTTTTCATAAACAGGTTATGTATTTAAAACACCTATCAAAATTTAGAGCTCTTAGGGTATTTGCCAACTGTTAGTTCATTTCCCAAAGCCATCCAATGAACCAATTAATTTTTAAAAGCAGTTGTGACTTAATTTTTAGCTCCCTCTCACATAGGGTAGGTGCTCTTGTAAAAGAGCTGGTTTCAGCATTACCATACATAACTAATATGGTAAAATATTAGTTTTCTATTTCTAACTCCAGCGTTTATGCTCAAAGACACCATGGGTAATTCTGAGAGAGACAAATTATCATCTCTGTCTTTAAACCGAGAGGTTGATATTATGTTCATTTATGCTTTTACCAGGGAGTAGAAGAAAATTATTCAAACATGCTAACTGCCACCAAAATTAGTGAAACTATATCAATACTGTTAAAATTTTCAGTTACAGTAGTCATTCATGTGAATGATAAGAATCCATGGGAAAGTTTTGAAATTTATTACTGATCATTCCTCCCACCACAATCCCCTCCCCTTGAATTGATTTTAATATCATTTTTAAATATCATTTTAGATGAAGTTTAGCTTTCCATTAAATACATATTATCAAAGAAAACAATACTTTTTGAGAAGTGCAACAGTCCTTAAATGGAATAGTATTGATGCTTTCCAATCAATGTCCC
Source organism: Canis lupus dingo (assembly GCF_003254725.2). Taxonomy (NCBI): domain Eukaryota; kingdom Metazoa; phylum Chordata; class Mammalia; order Carnivora; family Canidae; genus Canis; species Canis lupus. Next base: position 22,979,651 of record NC_064247.1, on the reverse strand, counting down.
TAATAGTGCATGCAGAAAAACAGTATAATTCTCTATGGGGAAGAAATCAATGTATCTTAAGTAATTCACTGCAATAAGGAAAGGTAACTTCAGGAAACTGCATGTTTTTTATTGTTGCTGTTAGGGTTTTTTTTTTTTTTTCTTTGTTTCCTATGATTAGCTGACTGATTTTTACAGTGGATATCATCATTATTCTATCCAAGTGGCCCATGTGAAATTATTGTAATTCCATTACCCCCCACCAGGCGGAATCATAGCACTAGAAATCCGCAAGTTGGCCAAAGATGCCATCTTACTGAGTACTTCTTTTTAGTGGCTTCCTATATGAATAATTCCTGTATCCAGTTGTGGATATTTAAATCTCCTTAAGTAGAGCAATGAAAATATACAACCATACGAAGACAAACGCTAACAATCCATGTGTCTTGAAGAGGCTCAAGCCACTGCATCGCCTCAGTATAAGACCTAACTTCCCTTTGGCTAAATCTTCATTTTTAACATCTTGTCCACCAAAATTCAAAAGGTGGTTGCTTATAGAATGGTTGGATCCTCCTAGAGAAAATATGATATGTAAATAAACTCTTGCCTTTTATCATTTTAGCTAAATCTAAACCCTTTAGTTAGGGTCATAACAAATCTTACTTCTATTAACATCTTCCCTGATGACATTCACCACATTTTCTCTCTCCCTATTTGGCATTTTATAAGAGGTATTGCTTATGTAAGAGATGACACAGAAAAATAATTAAAAATCCATCTTTGAAGTGAGATATACCTATATTTGAACCCTAATTCTGACAGTCACTATTTTTGTGACTTTGGGCAAATTATTTAGTCTCATCTTTGAAAGGAAGGTAATGATATCTATTAAGAAAGTGGTTGTGAATATTTTAAAACTAAATGCAAGCAAAATTTTTAGCAGAATGCCTAGGAAAAAATATAAGCACTAAGTAGAAACCAGTATTATATAATATAAATTTAATTAGATGCCACAGGTTGTACCTTTTCTCTGAACATGATGTCTCTGTTAAAAAAAAAAATGAGAATTTTTTACTAAACATATGACTGCTGAAAATCTTTGGGCTCTTGCATAGTAGCTTGATGGGCCTCAACTAATATGATATAAATATGAAGTCCTATAAATAGGTTTAAAAAAAACAAGTGAATGATTATCAAATGGGGGGAAATCTGACTTGACGTGTCTTTCAAAAACAGCTAGAAACATTTAGCTGATCATTATTTCAGTGAGTTAACAGCATGCCTGAGCTACTGCATACATTCTCCCAAACTCAATTTATCTTATTCCTATGTACACTTCTTGGCAGTTAGTTAGGTGCGGCCATGTAGTTTTATGAACCAAAGTGGTACACACTACTGCCAACTATGTCTATAAAAATGCACATATGCTTCATGCTCTTTTTTTTTTTTTCCAATTTGATGTAGTGAGCATAATGACTTTTAAGGTCATCTTTTAAAAATAATGAAACTATAGGAGGTAATAAGCCTGGCATCCTAAATCAATGCTTGGAAGAGGGCCACCCACACTAATCAGAAAAAAGTCCACTTTAAACTCCTGTCAGCAAGACATAAACTTCCATTGTGTTTAATCCTTCACCATCTTTTTTTCAATAGTTTATTTATTTTAGATTTTATCTCTTTATTCATGAGAGACACAGAGAGAAAGGCAGAGACACAGAGTGAGAAGCAGGCTCCATGCAGGGAGCCTGATTTGGACTCGATCCTAGAACTCCAGGATCATGCCCTGAGCCAAAGGCAGACACTCAACCGCTGAGCCACCCAGGTGTCTCAATCCTTCACCATCTTTTGATGTGTTTGCTATAACAGCTAGCAAACCCTAACTTCTTCAACTGGTCCACAAATATCTGTAGTGTTTGTTTGGATTAGTGAATCATATTCTAAGGAGGTACTGGCAAGTGTGAAAAGTTTTAGAAATAACTTAAGATACTAAGATAATTAAAAATTTAAAAATCACCTGGAGAGCTTTTTCAAAATGCATGCTTGTTAAGAATTCCCAGCTGATTCTGATGTGTATTCTATGTTAAAAATTACTAGTTTAGAATCCCGGCATGGGGAGAATGATTGAATGAATTGGGGATGGTTTTTCTGAAGAATAGAAATGTGATGGTAGTGGTCTTCACCTATTTGAAGCACTAACATGAGAAAGATTCACATTTATAACGTGCAGGAGATATTTATACTTATACTGGAAGAGTCTGACCAGAATCAGTGGGTGGAAGTTACAGGAAGGGAGATTTGTGTTCATTTCAAAGGAAAATATTATAATAATTATAGATTTTTTTAAATGGAGCACCTGCTTTTGAAATAATGGATCCTCCCATTCTCATAATCCAAGCAGAGATGATATGAAAGTATCATTACTATAACGCTCTTACAAATCACTATTTCATTTGAACTCATAACCACTTTGTGGGACAAGCCCACTTTTTTATAGATGAGGAAACCAAAACCCATAGTCATTAAACTGCCCACACAGTTACAGGGCCAGAAAATAGCACAGATGAAATGTTAATCCCTACCCTCAGTCTCAGAAAGTAGTTCTTTTTTCCACTGGCCATATATATGTGAGTAGTTCCTCTCAGACATAAGATTCTGTGAAAAAGATAAGGAGCTCTTTAATGGCAGGGATGTTATCTGTTGTCCTTATTTTTATTTTCACTGCGCTAAGCACACAGTATGTGCTTATTAAGTACATATTTAATTTAATTGACACCATTTTTCTAAAATAAAAATGTCATAAAAAGTCTTTCTACCCCATTTTCACATGTAGGAGAGCAAATTTTGCTATCCCAAGATATGCATCTTGGGCATATTGATTAGTTTAAGCTGGTTATTTTTAAGAAACAGCAGACACAGGAGAAGCTCTGAAAACCCAATCAAAGTTACCTTTTTGTAAGCGACATTACACGTGTAACAAAAATCTCCATTTGTAAGAGTGTCTCCCTCAGTACCAGGAAGAAGGAGATAACTCTGAATCTCTAGAAACTATTATCAGTAGAGAAGGCGTGGACTTAAATCTGCCTAACAACCTTACTCTTGTTTGCTATGCTTTTCCTTATAACCTCCCATAACTGACTCACCACCCCCAGCATCTTTTAGCTGGAGATGGTATTGAAGGTGATAGCTTCAGACATTTCAGGGACCCATTTCTGGATCTCTCCTAGAAAAACTATATACACAAGAGGTATACATGTTATTAGACTTTTGATTTTCTACTGTTAATCTGTCTTATATCACTTTAAGTCTTAGTCCAGATAGAAGAATCTTGAAGAGCAGAGGAACGTTCTTCCTCCCCAACACACACAAAACCACTGCCATAGTAAATAATGTTGTATACTAGAGTAGCAATATAAAGAATATGACCCATGCCTTCCAGATGAAACACAAATACAAGAGTCAGATACTTGAGTCACTAGTAACTAAAAATATATTTGAATTACACTCAGAATTCATAATGAGTTTTCAGTACTGGTCTGTAGTGTAGAGCTCAGTGGCATAAGTTCCTGGAGACTTCCTCTATGTCTTGAGCACTTGGCCAAATTAACCTCTGCATGCTTTCGTATCCTCATCCAGGAGTCGGGCAACAATTTTTCAGTAGCTGATGACACCACAAATAGTGAGGCCAGACTTTATATGCCTCCTGAATCTGACAGAGCCTCTATATATGACCATTAGTTGGTAGGAAATTGACAGGCATATATCTAAAGAAGACAGTAAGGAATGCAATTAGCAAAATCAGACTACAGGAGACTCTACAGGATTAGCATCTTAGTTTCTTTTTTAAAAAAAATTCAAAGAAAAACAAGAGGATACATATAAAAGACATAAATGGCACAACAACAAATTTTAATCTTATTTGTATCCCAACCTCAAATTGCAGGGGAAAAATATTTTAAGCAAAAGAATGTAAATGATGTGATCCCATCTATGTAAAGTTTGAAAATAAACAAAACTCATCTCTGCTCCTAGAAATCACTATAATATTTTGTTTCTTTATCTTTGCTCTCATTCATGGGTATGTTCAGATATTTAGTGAGTTACCTAGTTATAATATGTACACTTTTCCATATATGATCATTCAATAAAAAGTGTTTTATATGACATAAGTCTGGGTCCTATAAAGGAAAATTATAAGAGAGTTAAATGAAAAAAAAATTATCAACTTCCTTTTAGGTTTGTCAATGAAGCCTTCATCAAATGATAGAATTGTTTTTTTTATATATAAATTTATTTTTTATTGGTGTTCAATTTGCCAACATATAGAATAACACCCAGTGCTCATCCCATCAAGTGCCCCCCTTAGTGCCCGTCACCAGTCACCCACCCCCCACCTACCTCCCCTTCCACCACCCCTAGTTCGTTTCCAAGAGTTAGGAGTCTCTCATGTTCTGTCTCCCTCCCTCATATTTCCCACTCATTTTTTCTCCTTTCCCCTTTATTCCCTTTCACTTTTTTTATATTCCCCAAATGAATGAGACTATATAATGTTTGTCCTCCGATTGACTTATTTCACTCAGCATAATACCCTCCAGTTCTCTCCACGTTGAAGCAAATGGTGGGTATTTGTCATTTCTAATGGCTGAGTAATATTCCATTGTATATATTGACCACATTTTGTTTATCCATTCACCTTTTGATGGACACCGAGGCTCCTTCCACAGTTTGGCTATTGTGGACATTGCTGCTATAAACATCGGGGTGCAGGTGTCCCGGCGTTTCATTGCAGGAATGATAGAATTGTTTAAAAATATTGGAAAAACAAAACAATCTTGCTTAGTAAAACTAGATACAAAGGGCATAAGATTTATATCATGTGTGAGAGCAGACATAAAGACTGGAAAGTTGGGAACATGGAGAAAAAGTTAATTTCAAGGGATATATGCACTGAGAAGGGAGGAGTCAAAAATATAGTCTGTATCAACCTGGAAACTGAAGACAAAAACTAAAATTACCTATTATATCTGTATCCATATAGACATTATGCAAAATAATCCTATTTTACATAGGCACCGTTGCCACTGTGGACATTGGCTCAATTTTAAAGACATGGTGACTTTAAGTGGCTCTCACAAGGACATTGGCTGGAATTCAGCCTTAAACAACTGTGATCTTCTAGCTCTGCCCCTGTGTCTGTTTCATAAACTGGCCTTGTCAAGATGAAAAATGTCATGCCATCCACAACCTGAAGAGGCATGTCTGAGAAAGGACAATAGGAACAGAATCTGTCACTTCTCCTCATTATATATACAGATGGATTATTTCTAGTACTTCTAGCCAGATTATTTCAGCTCTATCTCTGACTGAGCTATGGGTGATGCTGACAATTTTACACCCAGAATACAAGAATTCCCCCTCGCCCAACAAGTCAGCACACACTTTATGGCAAATAATAATTACAGCAGTTTTCCTTTGTCATTGTATCTCTCTTTGACGTAAGTAAAGCTAGTGACTCAGAATTCTGGGCCCACGTCCTGGGGATGTGGCAGCGATAAAAGAAAAATGAACAAGCCCTGAAATGAGAAAATCTGTAAAAGGACTGATGCAAACAGGAGAAGCCATCTGTCACCAAAGACCTTTCTGCCCCCAGGCCTGCTGATATCAGATAGAAAACAAGGTCCCAAGATTCTAGGACCAAGCTGAGCGAGACAGTCATCAGCTGAGCGAGAATTTGCCAAAACCTCCATAACAGAAATTCTCAGACTACTCCTCAAGAATTGAAATGATCAAATACACACCTTGGAAGAAAACATATTTTTGTTAAGTAGGCGTATAGTCTCAGTCTGCGAAGATGAAAAAGTTCTGGAGATGAATGGTGGTGATGGTTGCACCACATTGTGATTGTACCTGATGCCACTGAACCGTACACTTAAAAAATGGTTAAAATGGTAAGCTTTACGTTATGCATACTTTACAATAATAAAAAAAATCTGCAGAAAGAATTCTAGTAGTATTGAATTGTAAAACAAGAAATTAGAAGGTGGTCAGGTGATCTAATGTCAATTTTTAAGAAGTCAAGAGTGAGGCTCCAGAAGCAGACTATTAGTTTCACATCCAGGCTTCTGACCTCCATCCACACTTCTAAGTTCTGTAACATGAGGCAGATCACATAATTGCTCCAGGGCTCAGTTTCCTCACCTGTAACAGGTGAGATTAATTATAGCATGTTATTTGTAGGATTGCTGAGAGGGGTAAGTCGATTAATCCACGTTGACTTCCAAGTATGAAGTAAGTGCTCAAAAACTTAACTATTATGTTATTGTCATTCCTGTGTCGTTTTTATTGTTGACAACCTATCCACCGCTACCCTAAAAAGCTTCAAGAAAGCTCTCTGGAGAAGGGAATGCTTCCACTACACATGTAAATCAACAGGAAATGTATTAAGTGCCTGTTAGAATGCAATGCTTTGCTAGGTACTGGGAAAAAGAGAGCAAACCAAAAACACACCATATGCTCTGAAGAAGCTTACAATCTCACCAGGGGATGAAGTCCACACGTGAAGCATGTCAACATTGCAGGGCGGATAGATGTCCCAGCCTTCCTCTGGTGTCACATTTGAATAAATAGAAAGGCCCACTGTGGCACCAGGCACCGCTGGCCTCTGAAAGGAAGGAAAAATTTCTTCTGTATCCTCCAGGTCTTCGAGCTGGACTAAGAATTAAATTTACATGAGATAGATGAAGAGGAAGAAAAAAACCCAATTATGAAATTGAGACCTAAAGAAATGACCAAGGCAGGCAGTTTTTATACTTTTTTGACAAAGAGACAATAAATCTGTGAGGAATTGACAGGACAAAACAAACAAACAAACCTTTACTTTAGGAGTTTGAATTAGGAAGGAATTCTAAATAGAATCTGGGCTGTGGCAGTAAATTAGTAAAAAGTAAGAAGGGTTGGATGTTAATAACAGCTCTAAATTTCCCATCTCTCGTGATTCACCTCCTGGTACAGAGGAAATACCTTTTACATGGGAGATTTATTTCTTGCTTTCAGGGGACTAGGAGGGTCTGACTGTTCTCAAGCTAAATGTATCTTAAGTACCTTTTATTTAAAATAATCAGCATGCCAAAATGGCACACTTTGGGACAGCCTATCTTGGTCCCCACAGCTCACATCCCCCGTCCACCTCGTGCAAGTGCCTGCATCTCCCTGAGCCTCAATTTCCCTATCCACACAACAGAGAGACTAACAGTATCTCAGAGAGTGCTTTTGATGAGATTAATGGGCATAAAGATTTTGGACAGGACCTAGCACAAATTAAGACTTCAATAAAAAAAACTACCTTGCTTGATCAACAGTCCAGTGAAGACTCTGTGTATGCTCCATTAAGGGGAAGAAGACTCACTTAGACTGTAGCTAGGACAGGAGAGCCAGGAGTCCAACCCAGAGCAGCAGCCTCAGAAGTCTGGGCCCTTTCCACAGTACTGTAGCCACCTGTATGGTATTAGTATCAAAGTAATTCCTATAGCAGCATAGAAGTTGGTTAAGGTGATGTCAGTAGAGTAATAGAAAATACTTTATGAACAAAGTGGAACATTAGGGAGAAAAAGGCAGGATGACAGTCAAATCAGTATGTGATTGGGGACTTACCTGGCAGTCCAGTCTGTGTAAACACTTAACATGCCTCATCTCTTCTATCTTTATGACCTTTTGAGACATGTGTTATTAATCCTGTTTTACAGATTAATAAAACTGAAGCCTGGAGTGATTTAAATATGTGTGGAATGTCACAGGTTATTAAGAGTCAGAGTTGGGATTTGAACCTGCTTCTGTCTGATTTCAAAACCACAGCCCTTAATCAAAGATAACATAAAATATAAATTATAAATTTATATTATAAAATATAATAGATGAGGGGGAAAACCTGAGCTCCTTACCAATTTGCTGGACAAATAGCAAAGATTGGGTCTGAAATAAGTGGAGCAAGTTCAGGCGTGTGGGTGGAGTGTAGGTCGAGCAGGGGCAGAGAGACCAGGTGAACAGGACAGAAATAGGAAGTAAGATTTCAGGCAGATGAAAAGAGATGTGATAACCTTGGGATGAGAGGATTTTTTTTTCTTTTGTTAAGAGGGGACTTTCATTATCACATTCCCTTTCTCCCCATGAGTTTGGGCAGTAATGTTCCTCTTTTTAGACCTGTTTTTTCTAAGAATCCAATTTAACTTCTGTGATTAACTCCTGCCAAATAATGAATATCTGCGGTGATCCAGGAAGAGTTCATTCACCTCATCAGAGGAAATGGCTTCATCCTAAATCAAAATTGAACTTGACTCACTACAGAATCAATAATGGGCACGGCCAAGGCCATAATCATGTCCTCGAAGGACAGAATCCCTAACACCGCCCATTAATAGGACAGTAGGGTAAAAGTTCAAGGATGTTACTAAGAACCGCTCTGAGAATATGCTTAAATAAAAGCTTCTATGGGTATATGATCTCATCTTTATAGACATAAGGCCTTTGAGAGAAAGGAATAGCTTTTGGATATCTTTAATTTTAATTAAATTGAATTACTTAAATACAATTTATTGTATAGGAGACATTTACTTAAATGGAAGTATTTATAGATTTCTACTTTTTTGAGGGTCAAGTTATTAACCACTCCTCTCTGAATCCTTCAAAGAACAGTCCTTCATCTGACCAAGCTGTTTTACAGACTAGTCTCTCAACATCCCAGAGGAGGAAGCCAAGTTCCATCTTCTCATCCTGATCCTGAGAAATAAGGCAGGCCCCGCCAAGGACTATTGGACATTGGACCTCAGGAGGAGCCCATATTCTTAATGAGAATTCAAAAGGAAGTGGTGAGTGCCAGACTGCTTTTACTTTTTCCCCCAGCTTTGGTCTCATTCCCCCTGAATGATGGCCCCAGGAAAACCCCTAATCTGCAGAAGATATCTCCCTCTTACAAAGGTCTGACCCATAGATGCCAAAAAACTGCCTGGGCAGGATCTTCCCTATTGGTTAAGAAACAATGATCAGGATGGATCTGAGCTGGAGTTGATTCCCAAGGATGTAAATGCTGACCAATTACTACTCAGCAATCCCAATAATTAAATGTCATCAGATGACCAGCCCTTTCCATACTGGCACATAAGAGACTGTCCCCTACATAAAGGACAAGTGACCCAGATAATTACGAGTGCTGACTACAGTCAAAGCTTCCCTTGCCTACCCATGGGATTGCCTCCAAAACAGTAAAATAATGTTTCTACCTCTGTTTCTTCGCTGTCACTTCTGACCAATAAATTAAAATAATCTATTTCCTGATAAAGACACAAATCCAGAAGATTTGAATTATGAATCCAGAGCTTTCTAATTCTGTTTAATGTGATAATCACAGGACTTCAGGTCAGTAGAACCAGGCAAGAGCAATTCAGAGTTTTAGGTTCTGGGTCTAGAATTTGTTGGGAAGACACTTATAATCTAATTGGTTCGGCATTATTATTACAAAGCAAACCTGGTTAAATGAAACTGCTTTTGTAAGGGAGGGAAAATTGAATGGGAAGTCATCAGAGTGGGAGAAAAACCATGAGAGATTCTTAACTTGAGGAAACAAACTAAGAATTGCTGGGGGGGAGGGGATTGGGGAGATGGGATAACTGGGTGATGGGCATTAAGGAGGGCATGTGATGTGATGAGCACTGGGTGCTATCCACAACGGATGAATTATTGAACACTACAACTAAAACCAATGATGTTACTATATGTTGGCTAATTGAATTTAAGGAAAAAAATAAATCTGAAACCTCCTTCCTTTTTTTTTTTTTAACAGTATAGTTATGTTATATAAATTGAAGTTCCACTCTTGGAATCTTGAGTATGCACCTTTGTTTTTTTTTTTATTTTTATTTATTATGATAGTCACACACACACACACAGAGAGAGAGAGAGAGAGAGAGAGAGAGGCAGAGACATAGGCAGAGGGAGAAGCAGGCTCCATGCACCGGGAGCCCGACGTGGGATTCAATCCTGGGTCTCCAGGATCGCGCCCTGGGCCAAAGGCAGGCACCAAACCACTGCGCCACCCAGGGATCCCATTGAGTATGCATCTTTGTACAGATTTGTTAAGTACATAAAGCTAAATAACATGGGAGCTACAATACAATGCTTCTCTTAGGGGATCTTTCTACATGGGATGAATTGGCAGAAGCATCTTTAAATGTAATTCCAATAATATTTAAACTAAAGATGGTTATCTTTTCTAAGTCAATATCCCTAAGGCAAACATAAGCATTCTTCATATGTCCAACAACCTCTTAACTGTGCTCAAAATTGGGTCATCTTAAATTTTTTAAAGAATAACCACAATCTGTCATATCTGGGGCCTATTCTGTACTTACATAACTGTTCTCAAACAATAAACCACACTATACTGGACACGGAAATGTGTGTAAGAGAGTATTGGTTGGATGTGCAGTTAGTCCCTCGGACTCAAGAACAAACACTGACCAAATTGGTTAGGTTAATGAATTTGGGCTTCAGTATTGTCCTAGTCAATGTCATCAGCATCCAAAACTATTCATGAATTATTTACACATATGTATATATGTTTGTTGTATAGTATGGAACCCAAACAGGAACCAAATTGTCAGTACAACCCATTTTTTTCATAATGAGTTGGATCTTAGAGACTGTGAAGAAACCCACTTTTACAAAATTAAGAAGTGTTTTTTTTTTTGAAAGGTGTTTTAAAAGTATACAGAGAAACCCACCCCCTGTGTCTCTCATGAATAAATAAATAAAATCTTTTAAAAAAGAAATCAGGAACACTAATGTGAGAATTTGTTCATTCATCAAATGCCTGTTACATGCCAAAACTATACTACACACCAGCAGTATAAGATAAATGTGCTGTCCCTATTTTTGAAGAGTTCTAAAACTAAGCACTTACATGTCCCACACAGGCTGGTAGGTCCTAGCATACAGTTATGGAGGAGGAAGAAGAGGAGTCAACCACAGTGGGTTAAGAAGACATCTCAAATTTGCCTGGTGTCATCAAACTATAGAACTGAATTACACCCTGACCAGAAGATAGCCCTGAAAATCAGAGAACACAGTGCATTGGCCAGAATGGTGAAGGAACCTTGGAAATGTGTGAAGGTACTAACCTCCATGTTAGTACCCTGCATGCAAAAGTTAGCTCATTCAAGCTTATAGGAGTTAGAAATTTGGAGCATGTAGATTAGATTCACCAAGAAACACAGTAACTGAATTTAACTGAGTTTAGGAGAGCTTTCACATTGATGAGGATGTTTTGTAAGCAGGTCTATCCACTACAGCAGGATCAAAGGCAAAAGAGAAGTAAATCCAAAAGAGATCTTTTGTAACTAAAGAGATCTTGAATCTGAAAATACCAAAATAGGGCTGAGACTTGGTCCCATGTCATCTATGTCATTGGTGAGTTCAAGGTCTCCAGAACCCTCACAGAGAAAACCAAAGTTAATGACTAATAGCAATGTACATTTATCCAAGAAAGTGTATGTGGACCATTGGATTTTGCCTCAAATTATATAATCTCTAAAATATATTAATCAAAGATTAACAATGAAGTTAGCTAATAAAAAGATTTGGTTTTTAAACAATATTATTCACTTATATGATTGTGTGCATTCATAGCTTATGGTAGATTGTTTTTAAAAGAGTTTGTCTTATTACATATATATGTATATATATACATGTTTTATATTTATATGTATTATATATAAGTATATATAAAATCGTCAAATAATCTGCTATTTCCTTTCCTTTGGCTATCTTTAGGAAAATTTGGATTATTGATTCATGTCACCAAATGTCAGACAAAGTTTTTCTGGCTAGTAGCTGTTTGAGATGTAGAGATAATGTCTAAGATGAAATAAAACAGCCCATAAGAGTCTAGGTCAAGAGTACAGGAACTTTCTCTTTAAATCTGAAGCTTTTTTTGAAGAGATGGAAGCTCCAACACAGCCAGGTTCCCATTTCCAGATGGAAATAACTGGCAAGAGCTGCCTCTTTTCAATAATATGAGTGTTCTGCAGACCATCTTGGTCCTTACAAGCCAAAATTAACATCACTGGCCTGGGCCTAGAAACATTTGAGTTTGTAATGCCTGAGAGAATCTTGTAGACTCACATCCAGAGTTCCAGTAAGCATCACACATACTTAATGTTCTTACTCTTTGAGAAGAATTTATTTTTATTACTTTGGAATAGACTTCATGGCCTTTTTGAAATATTTTAGTTCTTTGAATTTTAACCAGAAATGGGAACACTGATAGTCCTCATCTGTATTTGTGTGCCACTTCGTGCCATCAACTATACTTTGAACATACTGTAAAAAGTAGACTGGAGAAACTCTGGGCTCTAATGTCTAATTCCTAGCACCAGATCTGCAAATTTCTGAAAGCTTTGCCTTCTAAGCATAAACAAGAAGACAAGTTCACAGTAGCTTTATGGAAAAGATGAAGAATACTCCTTAGAAATGAATAATAAACACCTGACGTGCTTGCTATCTCCAAAGTGAGACATTCCCTGACATTCAGTAATTAATGGTATGACCTATATATTATTGGGAAAATTAATGAGTACATATTTCAAGTAAAATCCATTTAGTAAATGAAAAATGTTTTGGTTCTACACCATTATCCTCAAATAGAGGTAGAACAAAGTGTACCCATTGGTAGAGTCAGGAACAGGAATAAGATTCACATCACCAAGTATGGAGGCAGTTAGTCATTACCATAACATTGGTAATGCCCTTCCAGGTCAGATGAAGTTCTTTTTTTTTTTTAAAGATTGTTATTTATTTATTCATGAGAGACACACAGAGAAAGAGAGAGAGAGAGAGGCAAAGACACAGGTAGAGGGAGAAGCAGGCTCCCCACAAGGAGCCCAATGCGGGACTTGATCCCGGACCTCAGGATCATGCCCTGAGCCCAAGGCAGACGCCCAACCGCTGAGCCACCCAGGCATCCCCATATGAAGTTCTTAATGCCTTCTGGTTTTCAGTTAAATTGAGATCATTGGGCAGAAGGAACCCTTAGTGTAGGTAGAGCTCTAGGATTAAGAAACTCGAACTCTCCGTCATTTATTTTCCTACTTGCATTTCAGCAAATTAAACAAAAGTCTTTACATGGTAAGTATTCTAGCTTAAATGGTTAAGGAATTTGGTTCAGTTTTCCCCATTTGAGAGATGGGCCCCTCTCTTTGGGATGCACTCTGAGACATCGAAAACACAAATATGTGATCAAGTAATTCCTATGTAGAAATTCTTAAGGTGAATCAAGAAAAAAAATGCTAAAATACAAGAGGATTTGGAACCCTTGAACATAATCATGTGAAGTCTTTGGAAAATGAAAATGCTCCTCTTTTGAGAAAACTCCTATGGCATTTTGATGCCTGTCCCAGACACCTCCAATGTCTATTTCTCTTAAACAGAGAGGAACTTGGAAGCTCACTCAAGCATTTTAAAGACCTCAAATGGAAAGCAAGAGCCTGGGGGCTTTTCCTGAGTCAAAAGGAAACTGCTGTAGGGTGAGAGAACCCTACAAAGTTATCAACTGTAAGATGAAGGCAACACCAAATGGAAGAAGTTCTACTATTTTCCAGGGTAGCAGCCTTTTATTCCTCCACTTCAGAAATTCATTTGGTGACTACAATGCCTATCTGCTACAGGGGTCATTTAAACTCTAAAGAGAGAAAAAGAATTGCACCTCACAATCCCTAGGCCCAGAGCTTTGATCACACATCAAAAGGGAGGCATCCATCACCAAGGACACCCTTGCCTTTGTCGGAGGCACAGAAGATACCTGCCAATAAGACAATCTCATGCTCCCCGGCATCTCAGAGGGGCTTCCGGCTCCAGAAGTCCCCGTAGCTGGGTGCTCCTTCCTTTCCTCCATCTGGAATGGGAAGAAGCAGACCAGAAAACTATCATTCCTGCTCTAAAAGAATGAGTTGAAATAGAATCTCAAAAGGGAAAGGAGATACTGACTAAATCACGCGCTTCCAGAACCAAAAAGACAGGATGTCTTGTGCGGTAGGTGAGCAGTGTCTGTAGCAGCCAGGTCTGGCGATCATCAATAATGTATATATTCTCCAGCAGTCATGGGCCAAGACACTCAGCAGTTACTCAGTTACTACAGAATGAGTGTAGGACATTGGAAAGAGGCCAAACTTTTGAGTCTGAAAGACTTAAATTTGAATTCTGGCTCTGCCGCATTACCTCCGGCTTTGTGCTTGGAGTTACTCTGCTTCTCTGCATCTCAGATTTCTCATCACTACCCTCCTGTTAATAATGTTTCCCTTTCAGGATTGTTATAAGGGTTGAATGAGATAATGTACCCGAAAGTCCCAGGCACATATTAGTTGCTCCGTGGATTTTTTTCATTGTTAGTGACTAAATGAGTGACTGAGTTTCCTTGCTCTTTCTCTTTCTCCCGGTAGGATCATCCTTGTAAAGTACTCTACTTTCCATCAAAGTGAAGCTATGTCCTATCCTACAGCATCTCTGGCAAAAACAAAAGACCAGGAAGTATTGGGCAGTCTAAAAAGTACACATATCTAATTGGGTGAGGCAAGTACCTAAGACACAAGTCTCACTGTACGTGAAATAGGGTGGGCTTTTTTTTTCTCTGAAAGAAATGTTATTCTTTCTGAAATATAGAGTGGGGCATGCTTTGGATCAAGGCAAGAGAAGGGTTTCTTGTACTCTCAGATCAGAACTTTTGGGGTTCAGGGAAGACCCTGATCCCAGACAGCACAGGACTCTGCTGAAGACCTTTGAGATCTGGGGGGAGTGTGCACTGATTTGTATGTGTGCGTGTGTGCATGAACTAATGAGCCAGCTCCCTCGGAGCTATTACCCTGGGAGCCCAGGCCCACGCTGCTGTGCAGTGGCGGTTGTTCAGGGGGACCCTTCACCCAGAGCTGGCAGCCACAATGCCTCGGCCCTCAAGCTTCTTTGTGCACTGGATAACAGGATCAGCCCGGGCTCCTGAATTTCCCAGTATCAGTGGTAGCATGTCGCCACCTCAGCCCCATATACCTGCAGCTCTCCTGCCAGGAGACAAGGGCATCATCAACTTTTAGGCTTCCCACATTTCAACAGTGACACCATGTGGCAGTGACAATAACCCAGGACTCCCCGATGGACTAAATAGATTTCTGGGTTGTTTTTTTTTCCTGGATGTAAATCTTTGGATTGAGTAAGACCCTGAAATTCTTGTTATCATGGGAGAGGTCATTCCAGAGGTGAAAGAAATGTCTTCTGCAAGATAAGATGGGGGCTCAGTCACTTAATCTGAATATGAAGAGAAAATGTGACCATATGTTGTACTCCAAATTGGACATGTTAGGCAGGTGATGATGGAACCCTGGTGCTGGAAAACAGTTCCAGCAGAGCATGGTGACAGAGGACAGGCTGTACATCCTGCAGGCGTCACAGAATTGTGGTGAGCAGGAACAGTAGGTGAGGACAGGAGGCGCCCTCAACACAGATGCTATCAAGCGGCTGTGGCAGGAGGACCCGCAGTCAGCCGCAGAGAGTGCTGGTAAGAAGGAGATGGTTGCCCCCACTTCCCAAGAGGCTGCAGTGCTGGGTGGGGCAAAAGGACAATGACAAGAGAACATAAGCCCAAGTCATCAAGGACCATCTTAACGCTGTTAAGATGAGGATCTCGGACACAGAATCTGGATCATGAACACGACGCTTGTTACAACAAGCCCAGGTCCTGCTTCTGGAAATAGAAAAGAAGAGACATTAGTTCATTTGGATTGAGTCCTGCCATGTGCCAGATGCTCTTCTAGACACTAGACTTATAGCGGGAAACAAAATCCCTGCTCCCA
Source organism: Canis lupus dingo (assembly GCF_003254725.2). NCBI lineage: Eukaryota > Metazoa > Chordata > Mammalia > Carnivora > Canidae > Canis > Canis lupus. Next base: position 22,963,791 of record NC_064247.1, on the reverse strand, counting down.
TTGAGTTTGCATGCTGTCAGGGTGATAGACTATCAATACAATAAGTAAGAAAATATATAGCAGATGGTGACTAATACAACAGTGAATGAGAAAGCAGAGAAGAGAGACAGGACAGGATGGGGCAGGAGGAGATTTTAAGTGGGATGGCCAGGGAAGGCCTCTCTAGGAAGGGAGCCTGTGAGCAAAGACATAAAGGAGGTGAAGAAGTGAGCCATATGGATATTTGGGGAGTGAGGGCTCCAGATAGTGGGGACAGAGTGAGCAGAGGCTCAGAGGCAAGAGCAAAGTCTATGTTTCCAAGTAGGTACAGAAAGGCCAGCGTGACCAGAGTAAAATACAAGCAAGGCTGAGAGTGGAGCCGAGACCGAAGTGTCAAGGCATCAAGTTGCATGAGATCTTCCCTGCAGGCCATATCAGGGACTTGTCTTTCACTGTGAGTAGAGCAGGGGCCACTGGAGGGCTTTGGGCAGGGGTGTTGAGTGAGGCTGTGGGATCAAAGCGAAGACAGCTTAGCAGAGGGGAGGCCCCGTGTGTTCACCATGAAGAGGGTGAAAAGTGGCTGGATTCTAGATGTATCTGAAGGTAAAGCTGACACATGTCCTGACAGATTGGTTGTGACATCTAAGAGAAGAGAGAACCCGCAACACGACCCCAGGAACTTTGGCCTGATCTCGAGTAGGTCAGGCCAGACTGGGCAGTAGTATTACATGATCATCTCCCCCAATGAGGCAAGAGGTGCCTGAAAGAAGGTGGTTGAATCTGGTCACAGACTGTGAGGATGGAAGACAGAAAAAAAGTCAAATGATCACCAAATCTCTATTTCAGATCCTTTAAGGCTAAGGGAGCTCTGTTCCCCGGGTTACACTGGCCACTCGGGTGGCACCAGTGTCCTCTGAGACTAGCAGCACATACACAGAGTGGGAGGGCACGCTTTGTGAGGGTGCATGAACACGTGACAAGAACAACCTTCCTTATTTACCTTTTCCATCAAGCCATACAACAGCAATCTTAAGCTGTCACCAACCCAATCCTTTTCATAAGCCTTCGGACACACATAACTGATGAGTTCTACTTAACACAGGCATTCTCGGAGAGCCCACTTGCAACCTCTGTTCCATGTCCCATACATCAGCCAAGCCATTTCTAGTGTGTTCATCCCTCACTCCTCCAGCTTTCCCAAAAGCAAACAGACCAGTATAGCCCCATGTCTGTGCAAATTCCGCCTCATTTTTGAGACCCTATTGCGTGCTTCTCCTTTCATGATTTTCAGGCCCTTAGAATCTCCATCCCTTTCTTTATACTGGAATTCCCTTTAGTGGGTATCCTCTTCAAAACGGCCCAACAGTGGCATGCCTTACAGGGTCTCGTCATAGTGACACTCCACTAGTTATCAGAATAAAGCAGCTGTCTTAGAAGCTCTCCTCCCATTACCCTAACACACACGCACGCACACACATGCTCACGCACATACCGTCATATATCTCTCATGTCTGGTAGCTTCTGAAATCAGGGTTCCCACCCACCAGTTCATTTTGGCAGCTACATTAGAGTCCCACTTCCCCCCTAGGAGTGGTCACCTCTGAGAAATTTAAGATTCTCCCTGGTGTGCTTTTGCAGGTGCTGGAAAGGTGAATCAATCCATGAAGATGGTTTGCTCTGGAGCCCCCTGGGGACATTCTTGCAAGTATATTGGCACTCTCTCTGCTGTTGGGTATGGTAAGTAGTTACCCCATTATATCCAGAGGCTTATCTTTAATGAAATGCTGGCCATTTAGCATCTCCTTGTGTAACTGCTTTTAGGGTTACCTGTCAAGAGTGACTCCCATCCAGAAAAGCATGAGAAATAACCCATCAGTTAGCAGTCCCGTCTTGAGTTTTCTTATAAATTGCCATACCCTTGAAAATAATTTTAGTCGGCAATAGCAAATCAATACAGATAACAAGAGACGGTTTAATCTCCTTAGATATATTGTAACTCACATCATCTGCACACGTATTCATTCCTTGCAAACACACTAGGAGATGTGAGAAGCTCCAGAAAGAAATGCAGAACATGAACAAAAAAACAGTATCAGGCAACAGAGAAGAGGCAATAACTCCACCAGCACAAACAAAATGTCCCTTGGGGACAGATGTGCCTGTCACACCTGTGTGGTCAAGTAAGATTTGGGTGATCTATCTTATTAAAGGGCGCATGGAGCAACCCTGTCCTTCTCAGCTGCTGAGAGAAGTAGCACACACGTAAGTCGCACTGCGTGTGGAAGCTGGCTGCCAGCCCTGCTCTAGTGAGGGCGGTCCTGCATCAGTGCTGCTCCAATGGCATCAGCTCTCACATGACAGTGTGGGCACTGTCACCAGTCCTGGATTCTGGAAAATCCAGCGGCCATTATTCCCCATGGATATAATACTTTTTTTTTTTCTGGTCTCACCAAGATTTTATATGCAGTAAAAGACTTTCAATTCACATTTCCCATGACTTTCACATGCTGCCATTGGTCAAAGAAGGCTTTAGAAAATTATCAAAAGTAGTTTAAAGATAAGTGAAATAAGCCAGACACCAGTAGGACAAATATTGTATGATTCTCATTAGATGGGATGCATAGAATGGACAAATTCCAAGAGGCAGAGAGAGAGAATAGAAGTTACCAGGGTCTGGGAGGACTGTGATGGCAAGGTATTACTTCATGGGTCCAGAGTTTCTGTTCAAGGACATGCAAATTTTGGAAATAGTGGTGATGATCGTGCTACATAATGAATGTAATGAATGCCACTGAAATTTGGATTTAAAATAATTACAATGGCAGGATGCCTGGGTGGCTCAGTGGTTGAGCATCTGCCTTCGGCTCTGGGCATGATCCTGGGGTCCTGGGATCCAGTCCTGCATGGGGCTCCCCACAGGGAGCCTGCTTCTTTCTCTGCTTCTGTCTCTGCCTCTCTCTCTGTATCTCTCATGAATAAATAAAATCTTTTTAAAAATTAAAATAAAATTATTACAATGGCAAATTTTATGTGATATATATGAGAAATTAAGGTGAGATTTTCCCCTCTTCCTCAATAAACAGGGGCTTTCTCTCCTGCCTCCCAAAAGTAAATTATTAAAGGGTTTGTATCATCATGCAGGAGAGGTTCACATCCTCATGTCATCAGATGATGGAGGCATTTGTGGTTCTCCTTATGGGCTAGAAGCAAATATGGCTTAGAAAACTCCTCAGGTTATAAATTTTATATGTATAAATTATTTAGCACCATGGGCTTATAATGGAAGAGACCAGTGATTGGGTCAACTCATCCACATCTGTGATGTCTTTTTCTAGAAGGCACCACTTGTAAATTATTCTTCTGGTAGTTTCCTATAAATCTCTAGCTAGTATGCTTCAAGTGCAATTTTATGATATATCATCTTTAATGATTATCTGTAACTTCCTGCTGTGATAGATGCATGATTGTGCATCCATACCCTCTCCCACCTCCTCTGCCCTCTGCCTCCCAATACAATTATGTCACTATTCTCGGTTTGTGTCTGTGACTTCTGACTTGACCTTCCACATCTTATTCAGACAGACAATTCTCTGGGGTGCCCCCTGGGGAGCTGGTGATGTCAGTGGGCTCCTCTTCCGTTCATCTTCCATTCCCTATTTACCCTCTGACCTCCATCAGCAATAGCTTTACTTTCGTGTTGTCGAAGCTGATAGCAGTTATGATGGTTACTCGTCACATTTTTCACAATTTCTTTACAAGTTGATTGCCAAGGTCAATGCTAGTGAGTGGTGTTTACATTATCATAATCACATAATGTTATCTGCAGAGACACTGGGTGCACCATGAGTATTCTCTTCTTTCTCCAAGATTGTAATGCCACAACCCCTCTGCTACTCAGAGAATAATCCTAAAATCAAGTTCAATTGAATTTCCCTGCTTCATACCTACTGATTGCTAAAAGTCACGCCGCATTCAGTTTACTACAGTTTTGGATTTTAACTGTCTTCTGTAATTTTTTTTTTTTTTTTTTTATTGGTGTTCAATTTACTAACATACAGAATAATACCCAGTGCCCGTCACCCATTCACTCCCACCCCCCGCCCTCCTCCCCTTCTACCACCCCTAGTTCGTTTCCCAGAGTTAGCAGTCTTTACGTTCTGTCTCCCTTTCTGATATTTCCCACACATTTCTTCTCCCTTCCCTTATATTCCCTTTCACTATTATTTATATTCCCCAAATGAATGAGAACATATAATGTTTGTCCTTCTCCGACTGACTTACTTCACTCAGCATAATACCCTCCAGTTCCATCCACGTTGAAGCAAATGGTGGGTATTTGTCATTTCTAATAGCTGAGTAATATTCCATTGTATACATAAACCACATCTTCTTTATCCATTCATCTTTCGTTGGACACCGAGGCTCCTTCCACAGTTTGGCTATAGTGGCCATTGCTGCTAGAAACATCGGGGTGCAGGTGTCCCGGCGTTTCATTGCATTTGTATCTTTGGGGTAAATCCCCAACAGTGCAATTGCTGGGTCGTAGGGCAGGTATATTTTTAACTGTTTGAGGAACCTCCACACAGTTTTCCAGAGTGGCTGCACCAGTTCACATTCCCACCAACAGTGTAAGAGGGTTCCCTTTTCTCCGCATCCTCTCCAACATTTGTTGTTTCCTGCCTTGTTAATGTTCCCCATTCTCACTGGTGTGAGGTGGTATCTCATTGTAGTTTTGATTTGTATTTCCCTGATGGCAAGTGATGCAGAGCATTTTCTCATATGCATGTTGGCCATGTCTATGTCTTCCTCTGTGAGATTTCTGTTCATGTCTTTTGCCCATTTCATGATTGGATTGTTTGTTTCTTTGGTGTTGAGTTTAATAAGTTCTTTATAGATCTTGGAAACTAGCCCTTTATCTGATATGTCATTTGCAAATATCTTCTCCCATTCTGTAGGTTGTCTTTGAGTTTTGTTGACTGTATCCTTTGCTGTGCAAAAGCTTCTTATCTTGATGAAGTCCCAATAGTTCATTTTTGCTTTTGTTTCTTTTGCCTTCGTGGATGTATCTTGCAAGAAGTTACTATGGCCGAGTTCAAAAAGGGTGTTGCCTGTGTTCTTCTCTAGGATTTTGATGGAATCTTGTCTCACATTTAGATCTTTCATCCATTTTGAGTTTATCTTTGTGTATGGTGCAAGAGAGTGGTCTAGTTTCATTCTTCTGCATGTGGATGTCCAATTTTCCCAGCAGCATTTATTGAAGAGACTGTCTTTCTTCCAATGGATAGTCTTTCCTCCTTTATCGAATATTAGTTGCCCATAAAGTTCAGGGTCCACTTCTGGATTCTCTATTCTGTTCCACTGATCTATGTGTCTGTTTTTGTGCCAGTACCACACTGTCTTGATGACCACAGCTTTGTAGTACAACCTGAAATCTGGCATTGTGATGCCCCCAGATATGGTTTTCTTTTTTAAAATTCCCCTGGCTATTCGGGGTCTTTTCTGATTCCACACAAATCTTAAAATAATTTGTTCTAACTCTCTGAAGAAAGTCCATGGTATTTTGATAGGGATTGCATTAAACGTGTATATTGCCCTGGGTAACATTGACATTTTCACAATGTTAATTCTGCCAATCCATGAGCATGGAATATTTTTCCATCTCTTTGTGTCTTCCTCAATTTCTTTCAGAAGTGTTCTATAGTTTTGAGGGTATAGATCCTTTACATCTTTGGTGAGGTTTATTCCTAGGTATCTTATGCTTTTGGGTGCAATTGTAAATGGGATTGACTCCTTAATTTCTCTTTCTTCAGTCTCATTGTTAGTGTATAGAAATGCCACTGACTTCTGGGCATTGATTTTGTATCCTGCCACGCTACCGAATTGCTGTATAAGTTCTAGCAATCTTGGGGTGGAGACTTTTGGGTTTTCTATGTAGAGTATCATGTCATCGGCGAAGAGAGAGAGTTTGACTTCTTCTTTGCCAATTTGAATGCCTTTAATGTCTTTTTGTTGTCTGATTGCTGAGGCTAGGACTTCCAGTACTATGTTGAATAGCAGTGGTGAGAGTGGACATCCCTGTCTTGTTCCTGATCTTAGGGGAAAGGCTCCCAGTGCTTCCCCATTGAGAATGATATTTGCTGTGGGCTTTTCATAGATGGCTTTTAAGATGTCGAGGAATGTTCCCTCTATCCCTACACTCTGAAGAGTTTTGATCAGGAATGGATGCTGTATTTTGTCAAATGCTTTCTCTGCATCCAATGAGAGGATCATATGGTTCTTGGTTTTTCTCTTGCTGATATGATGAATCACATTGATTGTTTTACGGGTGTTGAACCAGCCTTGTGTCCCAGGGATAAATCCTACTTGGTCATGGTGAATAATTTTCTTAATGTACTGTTGGATCCTATTGGCCAGTATCTTGTTGAGAATTTTTGCATCCATGTTCATCAGGGATATTGGTCTGTAATTCTCCTTTTTGGCGGGGTCTTTGTCTGGCTTTGGAATTAAGGTGATGCTGGCTTCATAGAACGAATTTGGAAGTACTCCATCTCTTTCTATCTTTCCAAACAGCTTTAGGAGAATAGGTATGATTTCTTCTTTAAACGTTTGATAAAATTCCCCTGGGAAGCCATCTGGCCCTGGACTCTTGTGTCTTGGGAGGTTTTTGATGACTGCTTCAATTTCCTCCCTGGTTATTGGCCTGTTCAGGTTTTCTATTTCTTCCTGTTCCAGTTTTGGTAGTTTGTGGCTTTCCAGGAATGCGTCCATTTCTTCTAGATTGCCTAATTTATTGGCGTATAGCTGTTCATAATATGTTTTTAAAATCGTTTGTATTTCCTTGGTGTTGGTAGTGATCTCTCCTTTCTCATTCATGATTTTATTAATTTGAGTCTTCTCTCTCTTCTTTTTAATAAGGCTGGCTAATGGTTTATCTATCTTATTAATTCTTTCAAAGAACCAACTCCTGGTTCTGTTGATCTGTTCCACAGTTCTTCTGGTCTCGATTTCGTTGAGTTCTGCTCGAATCTTTATTAGCTCCCTTCTTCTCTTGGGTGTAGGATCTATTTGCTGTTTTTTCTCTAGCTCCTTTATGTGTAAGGTTAGCTTTTGTATTTGAGTTCTTTCCAGTTTTTGAATGGATGCTTGTATTGCGATGTATTTCCCCCTTAGGACTGCTTTTGCTGCATCCCAAAGATTTTGAACGGTTGTATCTTCATTCTCATTAGTTTCCATGAATCTTTTTAATTCTTCCTTAATTTCCTGGTTGACCCTTTTATCTTTTAGCAGGATGGTCCTTAACCTCCATGTGTTTGAGGTCCTTCCAAACTTCTTGTTGTGATTTAGTTCTAATTTCAAGGCATTATGGTCCGAGAATATGCAGGGGACAATCCCAATCTTTTGGTATCGGTTCAGACCCGATTTGTGACCCAATATGTGGTCTATTCTGGAGAAAGTTCCATGTGCGCTTGAGAAGAATGTGTATTCAGTTGAGTTTGGATGTAAAGTTCTGTAGATATCTGTGAAATCCATCTGGTCCAGTGTATCATTTAAAGCTCTCGTTTCTTTGGAGATGTTTTGCTTAGAAGACCTATCGAGTATAGAAAGAGCTAGATTGAAGTCACCAAGTATAAGTGTATTATTATCTAAGTATTTCTTCACTTTGCTTAATAATTGATTTATATATTTGGCAGCTCCCACATTCGGAGCATATATATTGAGGATTATTAAGTCCTCTTGTTGAATAGATCCTTTAAGTATGATATAGTGTCCCTCTTCATCTCTCACTACAGTCTTTGGGGTAAATTTTAGTTTATCTGATATAAGGATGGCTACCCCTGCTTTCTTTTGAGGACCATTCGAATGGTAAATGGTTCTCCAACCTTTTATTTTCAGGCTGTAGGTGTCCTTCTGTCTAAAATGAGTCTCTTGTAGACAGCAAATAGATGGGTCCTGCTTTTTTATCCAGTCTGAAACCCTGCGCCTTTTGATGGGGTCATTAAGCCCGTTCACATTCAGAGTTACTATTGAGAGATATGAGTTTAGTGTCATCATGATATCTATTCAGTCTTTGTTTTTGTGGACTGTTCCACTGAACTTCTTCTTAAAGGGGAATTTTAAGAGGCCCCCTTAAAATTTCTTGCAGAGCTGGTTTGGAGGTCACATATTCTTTTAGTTGCTGCCTGTCTTGGAAGCTCTTTATCTCTCCTTCCATTTTGAATGAGAGCCTTGCTGGATAAAGTATTCTTGGCTGCATGTTCTTCTCATTTAGGACCCTGAATATATCCTGCCAGCCCTTTCTGGCCTGCCAGGTCTCTGTGGAGAGGTCTGCTGTTACCCTAATACTCCTCCCCATAAAAGTCAGGGATTTCTTGTCTCTTGCTGCTTTAAGGATCTTCTCCTTATCTTTGGAATTTGCAAGCTTCACAATTAAATGTCGAGGTGTTGAACGGTTTTTATTGATTTTAGGGGGGGATCTCTCTATTTCCTGGATCTGAATGCCTGTTTCCCTTCCCAGATTAGGAAAGTTTTCAGCTAGAATTTGTTCAAATACATATTCTGGCCCTCTGTCCCTTTCGGCGCCCTCGGGAACCCCAATTAAACGTAGGTTTTTCTTCCTCAGGCTGTCGTTTATTTCCCTTAATCTATCTTCATGGTCTTTTAATTGTTTGTCTCTTTTTTCCTCAGTTTCTCTCTTTGCTATCAACTTGTCTTCTAGGTCACTCACTCGTTCTTCCACCTCGTTAACCCTCGTCGTTAGGACTTCTAGTTTGGATTGCATCTCATTCAATTGATTTTTAATTTCTGCCTGATTAGCTCTAAATTCTGCAGTCATGAAGTCTCTTGAGTCCTTTATACTTTTTTCTAGAGCCACCAGTAGCTGTATAATAGTGCTTCTGAATTGGCTTTCTGACATTGAATTGTAATCCAGATTTTGTAACTCTGTGGGAGAGAGGACTGTTTCTGATTCTTTCTTTTGAGGTGAGGTTTTCCTTCTAGTCATTTTGCTCAGTGCAGAGTGGCCAAAAGCAAGTTGTATTGGGAAAAAGAGAAAAAGAGAGGAGAGAAAGAAGGAAAGAAAAGAGAAAGAGAAAAAAAAAGAAAAAAAAAGGGAAGAAAAAGAAAAAAAAAATGAGAAAAAAAAAAAAAAAAAGAAAAAGAGAAAGAAAAAGAAAGGAGAAAAAAAGGGGGTGGGGGAAGGAAACAAATCAAAAAGCAAAACAAAACAAAAACAAAAACAAAAACAAACAAACAAAAAAAGAACCACCGGGGAGTATCTTCTGATTCTGTGTACTTTAAGTCCCTTGGCTTCTCCTGGAAGTTGTCAGTCTAGCTGGTGTTCTGGGGGAGGGGCCTGTTGTGCTGATTCTCAGGTGTTAGCAGTTGGGGGAGCCGCTGTGCCCCTGCCTGGTGCAGGGCTCAGTGGGGGTTGTTTACCCCGTGAGGCCGCAGGAGGAACAGCCCCAGTGGCGGGGCAGCTCTGGAAACCTGGATTCAGCTCCGGCAGGAACTCCGTCTGCAGGGCCTGGAGGCTCCGGGGCGGGGCCGCTGATCTGCTCAGCTGGGGCAGGAGCGTCCTCGCTGTCCTGGGCCCTCCCGGCCTCTGCCTGTCCCGGGGGAGGCCGGATCCTGGGCTGTGTCCCGGCGCCCTGTGCTCCGGGGCCTGCGCTGGTGGATTTGCGCTCCCGGGCTGCGCAGCCCCCTCCGCGGAGCCGCCGCCCGAGCCCCTCCGAGCTGCTCCTGGAACCGCGCAGCCCCCTCCGCACGGAGCCTCTTCCTCTGCCCGAGCCCCTCCGAGCTGCTCCCGGGGCCGCGCAGCCCCCTCCGCGGAGCCGCCGCCCGAGCCCCTTCAGCTGCTCCGGGTCCCGCCGGGTCCCGCCGTGCGCGCTGCAGCCCTTAGGGAGCTCGGCGCACTCTCCCGGGGCGCAGGTGTCTGTTACTGTCCCCGGGAGCCCGAGGGCACCCCCGCCCTCCTGGGGTCCTGCTCTAACTCCCTGCGAGCCCCTTTCCGCCCGGGAAGGTCGGTGCAGCTCCTGCTCCTCCGGGACGGGGCTCTCCTGTCCTGGGGACACTCGCCCCGGCCTCAGCCCGGCTCCTCGCGGGGCCCCTCCCCCTTGGAGGCCTTTGTTTCTTTATTTCTTTTTCCCCCGTCTTCCTACCTTGATAGAAGCGCGAACTCTTCTCACTGTAGCATTCCAGCTGGTCTCTCTTTAAATCTCAGGCCGAATTCATAGATTTTCAGGATAATTTGAAGGTTTTCTAGGTGGTTTGGTGGAGACAGGTGATTTGGAGACCCTACTCTTCCGCCATCTTGCTCCTCCCCCTGTCTTCTGTAATTTGTTGGTGGGTTGGTTGTAGTTCACTGGAGTGTCTGAGAGCCTTACCTTTTTTTCCTTGCATTCTGTATCCTAATTATTTCCCAGTGTTGCAAAGTTTCAGTTCCATTACCTATTTCCCATCATGTTGTCTTGATTCCAAGGACATATCTTGCAGAGTCCTCCATATTTCTGCTCCTATACACACCAGCTGTTTTCTCAGCCTGCTGCAAAAATGCCCCTTCATGGAGCTCAACACAGATCCACCATTGTTTGTTTGAAGTGTTTACCAGTTAGCTCTACTTCCCCTGGGGTTGTTTCTGGTTTTGTTGTTCTTCTTGGAGTGTAGAGAGAAGTCTTTATTTTATGTTTCCAAATTTCCTAAGTATCTCCTGATGCTCTACTCTTCTTTTAAAAGGAAGCAATAAGGCCATTGTGTACAGGGGCGGGCTTGCTGGCTGACAAGAATCACTTTAGGTTAAGAAACTGGAGAATCCCTAATAGCGAGAATGGAGAATGAGTGTAGATATCCACAGAGGTACCATGTGTCTCCCTAGAAATTTAATTCAATTATTTAAAGAAAAATTGATTTTTTTGTTGTCCAGGGCTGTACCTGGCCACCTTACGACAAACAGTCCCTCCACCTCTAGACTCTCTAGTTTATTAACCTATTACATTTCCTTCATGACTCTTATCACCCTGAAAACTATCTAATATGTCCACTTGATCATAGTTTATTTCTCCATGGAAGAACAGCTCTTTTCTTCCTACCTCTCTGTTGCATCCTTGGTGCCTGGAAGAATGTCTGAGCACATAGTAGGTGCTCAGTGAGTATTGCTTGAATTAATCAATCAATTATCAATAAATAAAAATGCGATGTGTGGCTCAGCGGTTTGGCGCCTGCCTTTGGCCCAGGGCGCGATCCTGGAGTCCCGGGATCAAGTCCCACGTCGGGCTCCCAGCATGGAGCCTGCTTCTCCCTCCTCCTGTGTCTCTGCCTCTCTCTTTCTCTCTCTATCATAAATAAATAAATGAATCTTTTAAAAAAATGCAATGTGTGGACCTATTACAATCTCAAGAAAAAAGTTTACAAAAAGTTACACAAAGGGAGGAGGCAAGTGGCTTGATGTAATAGAAAATCGAGCATGCTTACTCCTTTGAGATATTTCTTTTTGAAACCAAGGAAAAGGCCAATCCTTAGGCCCCACATAAAAAACCGAGAACTTCTGTTTGGATGGCACCCCTGCTAGTCATCTCATAGGGCAGGTCATCTTTTCTCAAAGTAAGTGAGCCCAGAAACAGTAGCCTGCTCAGCCCTCTGAACTTCACCTTGAAAGAACCTCTCTTTATCTACCCCACTTTAGGCACTATTTGGACTATTGAAACAATTCAAGAAGGAAAATTTCACCAGCAGAGGGCTGAGAAATAGGTACTGATCAGATCAGATTGTTGCGTAGGATTCTCTTGAGTAGAAAATAATTGAAACTTTGTGGAAAGACTTTTGATTAAGAGTGCCTCTTAGATTCTGAATTTTTCATTAACTGCTTAGTAAAAATAAGTACAGCCTTTCCCCCCTATCCAGAAGTAGAGCGATCCCATGAAAGCTTTTATTAGATGAAATGATGTAAAGCAATGACACAGTTACCATGAATTTATATGGACGCATGTTTTGAGCATTCCCAGACCCAAACAATAACCTCTTTTAGGTTCTTCTGATATCTTGGGACACATCCGGCTCACGGATGCACAAAATAAGTCAAGATAAATCACAGATGTTCAAAGACACAATTCAAAGGCTTGGTACAGAGCCACTGAGAACAGTTCCAGGGGAAGGAGCTTGGTAGGGCCATTCTCACTGCTCAGAGTGTAGGGCCATTCTCACTGCTGGGAGTGCGCACTGTCTCTGTAACAGTTCACTGCAAAGCAAATCCTAAACACTTTTCATTTCTCCCCCTCTTTTTTCCTGTAAAAGTGAAAATCCTCTTTGGATTCCTTTTGGTCAGTGGAAACAGGCACTAATGTAGGTCTTTCCTAAAAGTGACGTGTTTTACCTTGAACTTTCAAAAAGTGGGAGATACCTACATTTATCTAGAAATCAGGCATAGAGAAACAACTTCCCTCTGACCTCTTCCAAGTAATGCCATGAAACACCGGCTGGCCCATTTAATAAGTTTGAGTTGTGAGGATACTAGAAATCACTAGAAGGCAATCATCTTCTGATAGGGGATGTGATAACTAATACCGTTCATTGTGGCACACATTGCTTTTACTCCCTGCCCATAAGTTTTAGTCCAGGAAACAACCCTCTTTCTCTTCAGTTCAACAAACATTTATTGCTTGCCTACTGTGTATTACAACGCAGTTATGCAATCTCTTTTCTAATCCCACAGCTATCTTAGGTTTTTCATTTCCTGTTTCCACTTTAAGTGGCTTTTTCCGTACATGATTACCTCCTAAACACCCCTAAAGAGTAACATTTTTTTAAAAAAATCCCCCAGTCAAACTGTGGTACATCCAGACAATGGAATATCATTCAGCACTAAAAAGAAATGAGCCATGAAAAGACATAGAAGAACATTAAATGCATTACATAGTAAAGGAAACCAATCTGAAAAGTCTACATACTGTGTGATTCCAACTATGTGATATTCTGGAAAAGGCAAAACTATGCAGACAGTAAAGGGATCGGTGGTTGCCAGGGGTTAGGGAGGAAGCAGTGATGACAAGATGGAGCACAAAGGATTTTTAGGGTAGTAAGAATACTCTATAGGATATCATAATGATACATACGTGTTATTATACATTTGCCCAAACACATAGAATGTGCGACCCAAAAGTGAGCCTTAAAGTAAACGATGGACTTTGAGTGATTGTGATGCATCAGTGTAGTTTCCTGGGTTGTGGCAAATGTACCTCCCTGGTGCCTGCATGTGCACAGAAGGAGAAGTTGTGCATATGGGGGGACAGAGGGCATATAAGAAATCTCTACTGTCTGCTTGATTTTGCTGTAAACCTATACCTGCTCTAAAAAATGGCCTGTTAAAAAAAAAAAATCCCCAGTTCTCTCTAAGTAAGTAACCCTACAGTATGACTATATGTAGATGTTTAGAACACAGTAGTGAAGGAAAATATTGCCTATAATTCAGCTTTTATTTCTAAGTCATCTTCCTTCTATACACACAAAGGCATTGTAAGTGCGCACCTGTGCATGTTAAACCTTGTACTGCCCGGTGTTCCCTCTGATTGCCAGAACGGAGAACACATGTTTGTGACTAAATTTGTAAATCTAAACTTTGGGCCAATGAACCTACCAGTACAAAATGTACATATAAAACTCTGACCTCTGATGAGTTACTGTACAAACATAACCTTTCAAACGTTATGAACTAGAAAAAAAATTAGTTGCTTAAGGCAGTGATTAATCAATAAGCCAACTAAACACAAAAGGGCACTATATTACCAGGTAAATAAATAAGCACTAGAAATTGGAAAATGGTGTGCCTATTTTTACCTCGTGAAGCTGAGACACAGCCAAGAATCAATAGCTGAAAAGATCACCAAGTGCTCAAACACTTGCACTGGTATGCACTAAAAGTAAAAGCCATATTTCTTTTTTTTAAAGACTTATTTATTTATTTATTTATTTATTTATTTATTTATTTGAGAGAGAGAGAGAGAGAGCCACCCAGGTGCCTCAAAAGCCATATTTCTATAGTACAGTATTCTATTTGCCTCACAGAGAAACACATTTTCTTAAATTTCATACAACCAGAACTTGGCATTGCACGCTGGATATTGCTGCATTTCCAGAACTAATTCTGCCAGTGGAATTTGATATGGAACTCCCACACTCATTTCCCCATTCCTTGACTTAGCATCTGATTGGCTCCTGAATGAGCCACTGGGACCATAACACCCAGCTGTGAGGCTCATCCCAGGGTTTGCTGGGCTTGCAACAAAATAAGTCCACAATATCCCTGTGGGGGCACTGGAGGTGGACTTGTTTCTTCCAAACCAAGGCAGAAATGGAGGGGCGCCTCGGTGGATCAGTTGGTTAAGTGTCTGGCTCTTGGTTTTGGCTTAGGCTGTGATCTCATGGGTCTCATAGGTTGTAAGATCCAGTCGCCCCATCGGGCTCCATGCTCAGCAGACAGTCTGCTTGGGATTCTCTCTCTCCCTCTCCCTCTGCCCATCCCCATGCCCTCTCTCAAATAAATAAATAAATAAATCTTAAAAAAATGTGGAAGTGGAGGCCCCAAGATCAGGTAACAGATTAAGGAAGGAACTCTAGATTTCTTTTCTGGCATAGTCCCCACTGTATCCACACTGCTTACAATTCGGGAGATTTCCTTAGTTGTAAGAAGTAAAAACTCACTCGTTGCTTCCAGTAATTGGGAGTGGGAATGGAACAAGGTCATTGGTCCACGGAGAATTCCTATTAGAGCTTAGAAAACCTGGGAAATATGAACAGCTAGGCCTCAGAAGAACAAAAACTAGAGCATCTAGAGATTTCTGATGTAGAGATATTTGATTTTCATTCTGATTCAACCAGAAGAAGAAAGCACAAGTCCTCTCTGAAGAATACTTTCCTGAGAACAGGTCTCAAAGTACTTCTGTGAACTCAAAGTAAAAGGAAAGAAAGGAAGGAAGGAAAGAAGGGGAAAGAAAGAAATCACAAAGCACAAATAAGACATTGTCAGTGATATTAGCAAAAATGTAGAGCAACTAGAACTTTCTACATTGCTAGTTGGAATATAACAATGGTACAATTAATTGGTCCTTATAAAGTCAAATATACACTTGCCACACATCCAGACAGTTCCACTCAGGAATTTACCCACGAGAAAAGAAAACATGGGTCCACTGAAAGATTTGGCCTCAAATGTTCATTGCAACTTAATTCATAAGAGCCTCAAACTGGAAGTAGCTCAAATGTCCTCCAAACTAATGAATGAATAAACAAACTTCCATATAAGCATACAACGGAATACTACTTAGCAATAAAAAAAGAAATGAATTACTGATAAATATAATAACGTCATACTTATTGGGATGTTAGAAGCTGGAAAAAAAGAGTACATCCTATATGATTAGCTTTATGTGAAATCTAAAACAGGTAAAATAAAAAGTCTGTCAGAAAGCAGAACAGAGCTTGCTCTGGGCAGGGGTTAGGAAGGGAATCAGCTGCATAAAAAGCAGGGACATTTTGGTGGGATGGAAATATTCTTTATCAAGATGTGGTAGTGATTACACAGGTACATACATTTTCCCAAACTGATCAAACTATATGTTTAAAATGCATTTTTTTTTGCATTTTACTATATGTAAATATATCACCATAACAGTATTTTTGAAAATAAAAAGGTAAAAAGTTTTAAAAATGAAGAACTTTATGAACGTAAGAAAAAATAATTATTTCATCCTTTCTGAGATAAAGTATTGATAAGTCTTTTGTTCTTTTTCAGATTTATCACAGGTATTTGAGTTTGGGGTGAAAAAACTTGCTTTTGTTTTTAGTTGACTGTTTTAGTTCTTTAATATTTAATGTTGTGATTAGTGGCCTTGATGTAAATTATGCCCATGAAAGGAATAAGTCATTTCCTCAATAAACTAGATATTAACCTCTTTGCTCTCATTTTTTCCCCTATTAATTTTTAGCTTTAGGGCAAAAAACAGCAAAACACAACTTATGAGTATAGTTCCTGGAGCAAAGAGAAAATACATATTTTCCAATAGAAATATATATTTTAGAGTCCTTCAGACTGCAACATGGGTTTGGAAGGAGGTTGCATTTTTTGTCTTTAATATGTAAGGTAATTACTATTTGAAAGTCACAGCAAGTCTGCTTGGCACTAATCAAAACACTTAAACATTTTGTAAATTCCTGCAAATTGAAGTTGAATGCTTCACTATTTATGGGCAAATATGTATCTATATTTACTTAGATTTTCAACAGTAATAGTAAAGATGCTTCCTTGGTTTTATAACATATGCTTCTCAGGGATATTAATAGAAAACTTATTACTATTGTATTTATTTTATTTTAAATGGTGTCAGACTGATTTGTTCAGGGACAGCAGACAAAAAGCAAATTGTTTTGATCATTAGTTCTTTTTTTTAATAAAATAATTTTTATTGGTGTTCAATTTACCAACATACAGAATAACACCCAGTGCTCATCCCGTCAAGTGCCCCCCTCAGTGCCCATCACCCATTCACCCCCACCCCCCGCCCTCCTCCCCTTCCACCACCCCTAGTTCGTTTCCCAGAGTTAGGAGTCTTTATGTTCTGTCTCCCTTTCTGATATTTCCCACACATTTCTTCTCCCTTCCCTTATATTCCCTTTCACTATTATTTATATTCCCCAAATGAATGAGAACATAGTTCTTAATCATGGGTATCCAGAAAACCCACCTCCTAGGGTCAGGGTGGCTGCATTACAAAGGCCCACTTTTTGAGTTTCTTTCAGAGCTGCAATTCTCAACCAGCTCAGTCCTCACCCCAAAACCTGTGCCTTTAACCTCTTTGCTGCACCATCTCCAGAAACTTACAGTCAAGCTCAAGACACAGGACCAATCCACAGGAAATAATCACTGCACATTCTGATTTCACATTCCTCTCTGCTCCAAGGGACCCAAGGGACCTCAGGCTCCTCCATCTTCTGCTAGCACCACCCACCTGCACACCAACCCAGGGCACTCCCTCTGTCTGCTTGTGCTCTGGCTCCCTGGCTACTGCGTAGTTCCAGAAGAGATTTGAGATCCTGCAAATCTATACTCTCATAAACTCAGCTAATCCTCACCAGTACTTGGGAATTATTTACACTCTTTGCTATGGAATATTTAGTGGCTATTCTGATTTTTTGCATTCCTTTACATTTCTGATGGTAAATTTTCACTCTATAAGAGAACAAATTTCACATGAAGATAAATATAATTTATCATATTATGGACCTTTATCCCCATCTAAGAATTTCTCTCATTTTTACTCTTTTCCTCCACTCTCACTCTCTCCTCAACTTTATTTTTTTAGCTCTCTTCTCTCTCTCTCTCTGTTCACAAACCTCTCTCTCCTTCCCTCTTTGCTCTTGAGGCAATACTTCCAACTGTCCTTTGGAGGCTCTCTTTTTTCCTTTGACTTTCTCAAGCGCTCAGTCACCACTACACCTCTCTGGTATGGGGCGATGCTCCCATCTCCACACCCTCAGCAGGGATCCCTCCCCAGGTCCCTTACATGTGGCTTCCAGCCTGCCACTCTATTAAAACTGCCTTCTTTGAGGTCGTGAGCAAAGTGTTAATTTCAAATCCAGCGGCCTCTTCCTGGACCACGTGTTTCTCAGTCTCTCAATATTGCTCACCATGTTGACCACCATTTCCTTCTTACACCTTTGCTTCCATGATGTGATTCTCTCCTGGTTCCCCCTACCCTGCCTGTTATCTTCTCAGGTTGCTTTCATTGCCCCAAACCTTCCTTCTTCCTCTCTGAGGTATATCCTCCCAAAGGACCTTCCTCCCCTCTGTCTCACACAGCCTCCCTCAACAGATTCATCAGCTTCTAATCTTGGAAATCCCAGCACACCTGCCTCTGGAGGCTTGGTTGAGTCACTGCGGACCAGTAACTTTAAGTGTTATTGCCCACACTTTCCTCTTCTTCTTCACCCATGTTGGTGACCATCACTGACTTTTGCTGAAGAACTAAGCTTTGCCTTGTGTTTTGGTGTGTATGTATCTTCTCAGGTCCTGTAAGAGGTCTTTAAAATCAAGGTCTTCTTTCTCAGCAGCAAGAGAACCCCCATCACACACCTACAGCACAAGGGTCATGTAACACGGTCTATTGAGGTCATAGAGAGTGGTTGATGATCAAAACACTGGTCATTTTATACCTATCAGGTCAAATTCAACTCCCTCCATAAAAACTACACTCCCAGTGCTATAGCTTCTAATACATTTCACACATATTAAGTATCATGTGTTCCTGGTCCCCTTCTCTGCCTCATGTTCTCTCACATATGTAATCCCGGAACCACAGAGAACATGCACCCCCACCCTGATTTCCTTTCCCAAGGATCATGTCTGACTTCGGGCACCATTCCTTTTTGATCTGGACTATTGATACAGATTTTTAATTTACTTTTCTCCCTTCTAAATGACATTTTAAGTTACTCTGTGATCCAAAAGACCCAATAATTGACTGTGCTCTTTCCCACTGCTCCCCAAATCAATGGTCTGAATACACCTCATGCTTTCCCTCCCCCCAAATTTACTTAAGCTACTCCTCCTGTTTAGAATAATTCCCCGAATTATACCTGGGGAAATTCTATTTATTTTTCAAAACCCCGTCCAAACACTACTTCCTCCATAGAGTATTAATTTCTTTGACAATTTCCTTAAGAATTCCTTTATGCCCACTCTATGGTCTTTTGAAAGTCGGCCTTGTTTTACTGTTGTTTTTATAAATTTCTTAACTCTTCTGTAAGATTATATGGTCCTGGAGGGTGTAGGGTCCACACGCTTTGTTCATATTTGTATTCTCCATGGTATTAAGCATAGTGCCTTACCTGTCATAAGAGTATGCCATAGTTTTCTTTTGTAATATCACCATTAATAATATAGTATATTAAAGAAAGTCTTACAGGAAAGAAGCACACACTTCTTTTTGTTAAGATTTATTTATTTATTCATGAGAGACAGAGAGAGAGAGGCAGAGACACAGACAGCACTCCCCCTCCCCCCACAGCAGCTCCCCACTTCTTAACTGCATTCCTAACTTTTTAACTTAAGAAGCACATGATTAACTGACATTAATTTCTGGGACTTCAGATCTTTTTAGTCACAGACCTTCTGAGAAACCATTGAAGGCTAACTTATATGAAGTTTACAGATCCCATAAAGCCATTCATGAACTTCAGCTTTTTTCATTATTCATTGTTATTATTATTATTATTATTATTATTACTATTATTGTAAATATGGTCAGTTGTTGCTACGGAATGAGAGATCAGTATTTCCCATGCTTGGGGAGGCACTATTCCCTTGGGCTCCAGGGGCAGAGAAACCAAAGGGAGGGTTTCTTTAAGAAGGAAGTCCATCCCCTATTACCATACCGACTAAGGCAGAAACCGGAACTCAGTTGATCTCAGTAAAGTCTTCAAAAGTAGCAATGTCCTGTGTAATCACCAACCATAGTTGCTGAGGGCACTTCGCTGAAGCAGCTCTAAAAATAGCGAACACCCCAAAGAAGGAAAGCTACAAAGCTTAACAACCATGCATCAAACCTATTTGAATTGTTTGCTCTTCTGATTAAATTATAAGTCTTCACGCTGGTGCAATAATTTTTCTCTTATTCTACGCAACACGGGTTATATTGCCAGTATTCAAAAATAATAAATAATAGTTAAGGAGATTAAAATGGCAAAGCTTTTAATTTTTGGTATTATTTACATAAATCAGACACTTAATGCAAGTGCAGGCCGCTGAGGAAGGTTTTCAGATGTGTTGACTGGGGTTATTAGTGATATTTAAACTTATTAGGATAGTAATTCAATATTCACATGTGGAATGCAATTTAGAAGGGATGCAGGATGTAGTTATTAGGTATCCTGAAGCTAATTGCTTAGACAAGAACAAATATTTCATTATCAGTTAAAATGATTACACATTCATTTAGGTCATCTATTTTAGGACTTTGCTGTTCCAATTTGCCTAGCCCAAAGTATATGGTTAAGGGATTTTTCAAATACCCGTATACAACTCAGAAGTCAGAAATATATTGGCCATTCTATTGATGGTGTTTTTCTTCCATATTATTGTTTTTTGTTAATTAATATCTCCCATTTGCATAGAATTTTATAATATGCAAAGAACTTTCATCTACATTAATTGTCTTTTTTGCTCTTTTACCCTTTGAACTTATTTTAGATCAAGAAACTAAGATACAAAGTCCTATGGACTAAATTATATACCCATCCCCCAATTTCCTATGTTGAAGCTCTAATCCCCCATGTGACTCTATTTGAATATAGGGTTTTTAGGAGGTAATTATAGTTAAATGAGGTCATAACGGTGGAGACCTAATCTGATAGGATTGGTGGCCTTATGAGAAGAGGAAGAAAGACCTTTCTCCTTCTCCACCCTGTGAGCACACAGCAAGAAGGCGGCCTCTACAAGCCCAAAGAAAGCTCTCACCAGAACCCGACCATGCTGGCACCCTGACCTCAGACTTCCACCCTTCCAAACTGTGAGAAAATTAATTTCTGTTGTTCAAGCCACCCAGTCTATGGTATTTTGTTATGACAGCCGGGGTAGACTAACACACAGGGAAATTTGCCCAAAAATCTCATAAATGGTGACACTGAGTGCAGAACCTTGATCCCTCTCTTATTCCAGGGCTATTTGGGCCAAAAAGAAAACCCACCTCTGGAGAAATCATCTGACAAGTTGAGAGTGATTTATTTTTGCTCAAATTGTTACATAAAGGGCAAGAAAGAAATTTGTACTAGCATGAAAATGAAGAAATCAATGCAAAGGAAAGAAAATAAATATTTAACCGGCTGAAATCCCATGGCCTTTGAAAGATGTTAATCTTCTATTGTGGTTTTCCTTTATCTTCGTTTGTGGTTAGGTCATGTTTCACTTTTATTAAGTGAAACATTCTTGTTGCCCTGAGGTCTCCTGTAAGGACCCCTTCTGTTCTGAAACCCCACCCAAGGTGGGCTTCCTGCCTAAAACTGCAGCAGTTTCAACTAAAAAAAAAAAAAAAAAAAGGCTAAAAAGGCTGTGAAACCATAGAGGAAACTGTTTCTAATACAAAGGGTAAGAAAAATAGTTTCAGGTCAAATAGGAGAAGGCAGATTCAGTAGAGGAATTTTACAGCACTGGGGTTTATTTTATCTGCGTAAGAAATGGTGAACAGAGCTATCTGAAATATATTAGTCAGAACATAGCCTCTGAGATTGTAAGAAACATTCTCTTACTTTAAAAATGGTAACATGTATAATTTAATTAACCTAGTGTTTTTCCAATGTTTTTGTTTTTAGATGGGGCAGGAGCCTTTTAAGTAGCCCAGTCCCCACCATCTTCTACTGTCTGACATTTTGTCCTCTTAATTTTTCTTCAGTGGTGAAGAAACAAAATCCTGATTTTCTCCTCCATTCTCAAATGTGTCCCCCCGGCCATCTAGCTATTAAACATTTGCACATACTTGTATGTATATATATATATTTTTTTATTTTTTTTACTTGTACATATATTTTAAACTGTGCATGCTCAAATGTGTAAGAAACATATTCTTTTTTTTAAAAAATAACTAAATGGAGTTTCTATCTCACAGCCCCATTCCACCCAATGGTAAACCTTGTCAGTGAAGGATTCTTTCCTTTAGCCCTCTTTTCCTTGAGGTTAATTTGAAATGCTGGAAGACAATACAGCATCATGGACTGTCTGTAATGAATTCCAAGAGGGCTGGGTCTACAGGTTGGTCATGGTCATCCGCCTGGGGAAGCATGTGCTGAGGAAGGGCAGTCCGACATGACACACTTGGATTATAATTCATACACATCCTTCTCCCAATTCTGGGACTTATTCAGATCAACCAGCGATCTGTGCTCACTAGTACTTGTACCTTCTTCCCAGCCCATGGGCCTGGGAGAACTGGGGTGCTCTGCTGCTTTCATGCCTTGGTGATGCAGGATTTATGTCACATCCCAATTTCCAGGTCTGTTTTCAGGTCACTGAACTTACAGGAGGTGCTCATCATCAATCACTCGTTTCTGCTCAGCTCCTGAAGCTGTCCTTTGGTGAGAGATGCCCACTAGCATCTCTTTCTCTTGACTCTAGTAAAATGTGCTCCTCTGGCTCCCAGGTTGGGGAATCTTTACTTAATTGTCCTGATTTATTATCAGTTCTGCAACACCAACATCCAGGGCTCCCACTGGATATTTAGGTAAACATCCTACTCTTGATGTTTAGAAGACCCAGGTTCTTTGTGATTGATCCCTCTCTTGCCTTTTCTCCCAAAGTGATCATCTCTGCCAAGGTCTTCAAATGTCTGCTGTGACACTCAAAGGCTGAACCATATCTTCCCTTATGAATTTTTCTAGAAAGGAGGTATGTGTGGCTTGCCTAGTTAATCCCCAAGGCAAGGTTAGAAGGGATTGTGAGGATGGCCCCAAATATATACTCCATATATTCTCCTGTCACATATGCTATTTTGGGAACACAATTATTTCATTCTCTCCTTACCTAGCATCCTCCTCCAAACACACACACACAATACCACCAAAAAGATGTTCTAAGCTTCCTTTTGAAAGGAAAAGGAATGGAGCTAATTAATATTTATTAAATGTCTGCTCCATGTTCCAGGTTCTTTGTTAGCTGCTTTTATATAAATTATCTCCTTTATTTTGGCCAAGAAAGAAGAATTTGTTTTTACATTGTCCCTAAGCGCACTGTTCCTAGTTTTCCCTAGCTCACTTCCGTCCTATAAAGAAATTCTAACATTTACCAGAAAGTCCCTATGAAAAGATTCAGTGAGATATCACTCACTCTTCATGCTTCCCTTTCCAATTGTGCTTGTTGAAGTTTATCACTGGAATTGAGAGCAGATACAAGTTATCCCAAGAGGACCCTATCTAACCCCTTGGCCAAATGATCTGGAAGAGACCAGGACACACCCAGCATCAGGCCAGAGGCTTATCCTGAGGTCACTTGGGATTCAAGTTAGATACCCCAAAGACAAACTGGCATGAACATAAAGCTCATTACAAAGATAGGCAGAAACTGAAAGAATATGTGACCTCCAAACCAGTTCTGCAAGAAATATTAAGGGGGACTCTGTAAAAGAAAGAGGAAGCCCAAAGAAATAATCCACAAAAACAAGGACTGAATAGGTATCATGATGACACTAAACTCATATCTGTCAATAGTAACTCTGAACGTGAACGGGCTTAATGACCCCATCAAAAGGCACAGGGTTTCAGACTGGATAAAAAAGCAGGACCCATCTATTTGCTGTCTACAAGAGACTCATTTTAGACAGAAGGACACCTACAGCCTGAAAATAAAAGGTTGGAGAACCATTTACCATTCAAATGGTCCTCAAAAGAAAGCAGGGGTAGCCATCCTTATATCAGATAAACTAAAATTTACCCCAAAGACTATAGTGAGAGATGAAGAGGGACACTATATCATACTTAAAGGGTCTATCCAACAAGAGGACCTAACAATCATGAATATTTATGCCCCTAATGTGGGAGCTGCCATAAAATTATATCAATCAATTAATAACCAAAGTATATCAATATACTTAGACATACTTAGATAATAATACACTAATACTGGGAGACTTCAACAAGACGCTTTCTGCAAATGACAGATATTCTAAGCACAACATCTCCAAAGAAACAAGAGCTTTAAATGATACACTGGACCAGATGGATTTCACAGATATTTACAGAACTTTACATCCAAACGCAACTGAATACACATTCTTCTCAAGTGCACATGGAGCTTTCTCCAGAATACACCATGTACTGGGTCACAAATCAGGTCTCAATCAATACCAAAAGATTGGGATTGTCCCCTGCATATATTCAGATCATAATGCTTTGAATCTTGAACTCAATCACAAGAAGAAATTTGGAAGAAATTCAAACGTGGAGATTAAAGACATCCAGCTAAAAGATGAAAGGGTCAACCAGGAAATTAGAGAAGAATTAGAAACATTCATGGAAACTAATGAAAATGAAGATACAACCATTCAAAATCTTTGGGATACAGCAAAAGCAGTCCTGAGAGGGATATACATCTCAATAAAAGCATCCCTCAAAAAATGGGAAAAACTCAAATACACAAGCTAACCTCACACCTAAAGGAACTGGAGAAAGAACAGCAAATAAAACCTACACCAAGCAGAAGAAGAGAGTTAATAAAGATTCGAGAACTCAATGAAATAGAGACCAGAAGAACTGTAGAACAGATCAACAAAACCAGGAGTTGGTTCTTTGAAAGAATTAATAAGATAGATAAACCATTAGCCAGCCTTATTAAAAACAAAAAAGACTCAAATTAATAAAATCACAAATGAAAAAGGAGAGATCACAACCAATACCAAGGAAATACAAATGATTTTTAAAACATATTATGAGCAACTATGCACCAATAAATTAGGCAATCTAGAAGAAATGGACACATTTCTGGAAAACTACAAACTACCAAAACTGGAACAGGAAGAAAGAGAATACCTAAACAGGCCAATAACCAGGGAGGAAATTGAAGCAGTCATCAAAAACCTCCCAAGACACAAAAGTCCAGGGCCAGATGGTTTCCCAGGGGAATTCTATCAAACGTTTAAAGAAGAAACAATACATATTCTACTAAAGCTGTTCTGAAAGATAGAAAGGGATGGAATACTTCCAAACTCGTTTTATGAGGCCAGCATCACCTTAATTCCAAAACCAGACAAAGACCCCACCGGAAAGGAGAATTATAGACCAATATCCCTAATGAAAGTAGATGCAAAAATTCTCAACAAGATACTAGCCAAAGGGTCCAACAGTACATTAAGAAGATTATTCACCATGACCAAGGGGGATTTATCCCCAGGAAGCAAGGCTGGTTCAACACTCGTAAAGCAATCAATGTGATTGATCGTATCAGCAAGAGAAAAAACAAGAATCATATGATCCTCTCAATAGATACAGAGAAAGCATTTGACAAAATACAGCATCCATTCCTGATCAAAACTCTTGAGAGTGTAGGTAGGGATAGAGGGAACATTCCTCAGCATCTTAAAAGCCATCTACGAAAAGCCCACAGCAAATATCATTCTCAATGGAGAAACACTGGGAGTCTTTCCCCTAAGATCAGGAACAAGACAGGGATGTCCACTCTCACCACTGCTATTCAACATAGTACTAGAAGTCCTAGCCTCAGCAATCAGGCAACAAAAAGAAATAAAAGGCATTCAAATTGGCAAAGAAGTCAAACTCCCCCTCTTTGCAGATGACATGATACTGTACATAGAAAACCCAAAAGGCTCCACCCCACGATTGCTAGAACTCATACAGTAATTCGGCAGTGTGGCAGGATACAAAATCAATGCCCAGAAATCCACATCCTCTCCAACATTTGTGGTTTCCTGTCTTCTTAATTTTCACCATTCTCACTTGGCCACAGCAACTTCTTGCAAGATACATCTATGAAGGCAAGGGAAACAAAAGCAAAAATGAACATTGGGACTTCATCAAGATAAAAAGCTTCTGCACAGCAAAAGAAACAGTCAACAAAACTAAAAGACAACCTACAGAATGGGAGAAGATATTTGCAAATGACATATCAGATAAAGGGCTAGTATCCAAGATCTATAAAGAACTTATTAAACTCAACAGCAAAGAAACAAACAATCCAATCCTGAAATGGGCAAAAGACATGAACAGAAATTTCACAGAGGAAAACATACACATGGCCAACAAGCACATGAGAAAATGCTCCGCATCACTGGCCATCAGGGAAATACAAATCAAAACCACAAGGAGATCCCACCTCACACCAGTGAGAATGGGGAAAATTAACAAGACAGGAAACAACAAATGTTGGGAGGATGTGGAGAAAGGGGAACCCTCCTGCACTGTTGGTGGGAATGTGAACTGGTGCAGCCCCTCTGGAAAACGTGTGGAGGTTCCTCAAAGAGTTAAAAATAGATCTGCCCTACGACCCAGCAATTGCACTGCTGGGGATTTACACCAAAGATACAGATGCAGTGAAACGCTGGGACACCTGCCCCCCCATGTTTCTAGCAGCAATGGCCACAATAGCCGAACTGTGGAAAGAGCCTTGGTGTCCATCGAAAAATGAATGGATAAAGAAGATGTGATCTATGTATACAATGGAATGTTCCTCAGCCATTAGAAACGACAAATACCCACCATTTGCTTCAATGTGGATGGAACTGGAGGGTATTATGATGAGTGAAATAAGCCAGTCGGAGAATGACAAACATGATATGGTCTCATTCATTTGGGGAATATAAAAAATAGTGAAAGGAAATAAAGGGGAAAGGAGAGAAAATGAGTGGGAAATATCAGCAAGGGCGATAGAACATGAGAGACTCCTAACTCTGGGAAACAAACAAGGGGTAGTGGAAAGGGAGGTGGGTGGGGGTTTGGGGTGACTGGGTGATGGGCACTGAGGGGGGCACTTGACAGGATGAGCACTGGGTGTTATGATATATTTTGGCAAAAGAACTCCAATAAAAATATATATATATTTTTAAAACTCTCATTACAAAGTTAATGCAATTATTAAGACTATCCTCTGACTCATGTGGTTTCATTTATTCAAAAAATATTTAGGTGTCCACTCCACCAAGGGTTAGACTGCAAAAGTCATCACATTCATAATACCCACACTTCAGGGGTTCTTTGACCTTTCAAGTGATCCCATGTGTGTCTGTTTCATATAAAAGCAAACAAAAACTTTGCCTACCAATACTTGTTTTCATCTAAACGATGCCTTTCCCCATCACACACAATAAGTACATCCAAAAAAAATTTTTCCATTTTTCTCCCACTAAATTAAATAGTTTTCTAATTAGAGCTTGAATGAATTGGGAGTGGTTTCTGATGTAATGTGAAAAAAAAATCCCCTGACTCTATCTCACCCATTGTCCACTGGGAAAGACTCAAGAATGGCAAGACCCACAGCAGACACCAGAGAAAAGAAAGCAAGAGAGTCTGTCTTACTGTTTTAGTCAGCACAGGTCAAAAGGGTATTTATTGCCTTTGCTAGAGGACATTCCATGAGACTTTCTATAGTCTCTCATTTAGATATCCCCCAATTAATTTCCCTAAGATCTTCATAAGTTAATGAATAAATAAACACTAGCTTTAGAGAAAAGGAAGAACAGGACTGATGTTTATTAATGCTGTTGATGGCATTTTAATTCAGGCTTTGCAATTACAGACACTTCCTTTTATTTAAAATAAATGTCAGTCAACAAAGTTGTTGCTCTTCTTTGAGAATTTTGTGGATTCCATTAATCATGTTTAATGATTTATATCTTTCTTAATGGTCCAAGGGAAATAATTTAGAAACCCATACTATAATTAAAATACTCTCTTGAGTATCCATGCTGAGCAATTCTAAAAGATGTTTTCCTACTTTCTAACCATTATTAGTTAAGCAATATCTTGTCCTCCCTATTGTTACTGCGGAAAGCCTAATGCATTTGTTCCTTGTCATCATCACTAAAATTTTCAACATGAGTGGTGACCATAAAATAATGAGATTGACTTCCCATTTTGTCCTATAGTCACATTTTCTACTTTGTTTTCATTCTCTTTAATAGCAAACATCAAATAACTTAGAACAGAGAAGCAGGGATACGCAGAATATAAATCTTAAATTGGTCAAACTGACAGATTGGCCTGGTATGCTGAGAACATCACAGAGATTCAGAAGCAAAAGACCCAGGTTTGATTCCTGGGTCAGCTTCTTACTGCTGCGTCAAGTTGCTCATTTTGGGCTTTTTCCCCCCTTTTCTCTTTTTTTCTTTTTAACCTGTGAGATGGGAACAATAGCTATTTCACAAAATTCTTACGGGAACAAAAGAGTTCATTAATGGTATATGACAGTGCCTGGTGCCCTTTGGGTCAAATTAAAGGTATGCAATAAACGTTCATTTTCTTCCTTTCTACCTTCATTTCTACCTCTCCTCCCTTTTGTGAGTCATGTGCAGGGTTCAAGAGGTACAGCAATTTAAAAAAAATTCCATCTAGAGAAAGAAATATTCTCAACAGACTAATGGAGCTCCCAGCATGTGGGTATAGTGTAGGAATCGGACGTCTGGGATGAGTGATGCAGCATTCATCCTGACAGAGAGCTGGGGTCCTGATGTTTAAGAACCAACTCCATTCCTAGGAGGTGAAGTGGCAGAAATCATGGCAGGGTCTCCATCTGGGAAGACACTGGGATAGTAGATAGAAACCACCAATGGATAGATAAAGATCAGGAGAGAATGTCGGGCATAGGTCTTAGAGCACTCAAGACAGAATAGATTTTAAGGACAAAGAGAAACCCAGTTACCAGAATTCAGACACATGGAGGAGGAAGTGGGGCTTGGGAATGATAGAGGAACCTAACCATGAGTACTGAAATGTCCCTGTAAAGTCAGACTGGTGGCTGAGTGTTGAGTCCACAATATAAGCAAAACTGATCATGCAAGTGGAAACTCGATGTCCCTCCCTCTGGAGCAGAACTAGAATATAGGCTAGACCTGAAAACCATTTATTCAAATCTAATAGAAGTCTTAAAAACAGACTTAAGTGAATGTATGTTATGCCTTCTAAACTTTTATTGTGAAAAATGACAAAACCAATGAGAGCATTACTGCTCTAGGGAAGATTTATTAGTCATACTCTAAAAAAAAAAAGAAAAATTTAATTTTTCATGCAAGGAGAGAATTAGTTCTACAGTGAGATGGTAGATAAAGAAGGATTCTTGGCGGAACAGGAGATTTTGGAGCTACTTGGGCAGCAGGAGAAAAGGGTATGAAATAAGTGTTATTTTTCTAAATATGAAATGTAGGTTGAGAAAAAGCACAAGAAATTGTAGGAAGAAGATTAAGTAAAACAGATTTTAACTAATTTTTTATAAGAGAGATGGAAAATATGAAATCAGTAGGAAAAGTAGGTAATCCAGACACCGAAAGGCAAAACATCTGATAAATCCATGATAGTATAACAGAAAAGAATTCATATTTATTTTTTCTAGATAGCAACCCTGAATTTTTATAGTACCTATCATCCTCAAATTCTTTGCATGAACTCCTTAAAAGGCAGCATATTACCAAAGGGATGAAAACCATTAATAATGGTTTACATTACCCAGACTTGATCTCAAGAGGATTAGCTCAGGTTATATTCCAGGCTAACCTTCTGAAATATAGAGTGTTCTATTCATTCCTATAAAGAGACATTTAAGAGGTACGCTCATTTATGTACTAATTGGTCAGTTAAGGAAAAAACATATTCATCAAAATTGTAATCTCTTTTATAGTAGAACTAACTGTATGTCTATGATGAAAAATCACTTCTCCAGAGATGACTTACAATAGCTATTTAAGAAAGGTAACTAATTCTTGGTTAAAGGCATGAATTTTTGTATTTTAGCCAGTTATGTGAAATAAATTCTGTCGAAATCTGCTAGGGCCTTCCCACCAGGGCTCCTTAAATAGGTGTGTAAGCAAGATGTTTATGTGGGTCAAGACAAAAAGTCACTAAACTAGATATTTGAAAACAAAGGTTTTAAATCCAAGCCCCATAAACACAAAAGTATGATTTTTTGCTAAGTCATTTAACCTTTCCTGCCTGTCCTCTGTTTTTTGTTTTTGTTTTTGTTTTTTTCCTGTTGACAAAGTCACACGCCTCTCTGCTTTTCCACAAACCTACTAAGGCAATACTTAATGTCTTAACTGTCCATGTGACTCCCAGCATAAGACTTACACTTTGAATCTCCTTTTCCATGTCCTCAAAGATTATTAAACTTTCCAGAAAATCCATCTTATATCTCACTGCTGAAAATATAAATGCCAAAAAATAAGAGACAAATTTATTAACTCTTTTATACTCTTTGAAAGACATAACTAACAACTTTGATTTTTGTTAGGTAGTAACTCAAAATTTTGCAAACAGATTATGGCCAGAATAAATGCTGGAGGTCTAAGATACACTAAATAAGAATTCTTAACTTCAAGTATAAAGCCAAAGATCCATGGGAAAACCTATAAAATTCATGAATAGATTTTTCTTATATTGTTTTTAAAGCATGAATAGACTTGCAGCCTATGCCAGGTAAATGCTGTAGATGGAGTATACATTTATCTGTTCCTTTCTGAAAAAGGAATTCTTTTGAAGTTTACACCCTCAGTACACAAAGATGAGATCTCTGGCATGTGAACAACATTTTGTTGAGGACCAGAGTCATGGAATGGATGGTAGCTGACAACAAAACAAGAAAGCTGAGACCTAAGGGCTCATAGAAGGTAATGCAAAAGGCTAAAGGACCCAGGGAATGCAGAAATTGGAAATGGAAACAGGGAGCATGATGACAAGTCTGGGGCAGACGATGCTAGGTCCCCCAGACACCTGGCCCCAGCTCATGTAGGCACAGGAGTTCCCCTGCCCAACTCCAGTAGAAGGCAGGTTATTGATTCTGGGGAGAACTTGAAAGAGGGAGGCTCTGGTCCACAAAGGCAGACATGGTTGAAGGTGGACATGAAAACCAAAGTTCAGGGGGAAGTTTCCTTCTCTGCTCCTGTCTCAGGATGCTGAAGCACAAGTTTGTGCCCTCCAGGGGGGGAAATGAGAGGATTCCTCCCAACCAGCCAAGAGAAAAGGTCTGCAGATGCTGAAAAATATGGATCTCCCAGGGAAGCAGCTCAGTCCCTGCTCATCACCCTCAGGGAGACCCACGGCTCAACCTGCCCTGCTGTCCAGTTGTTTAATGTCTCACTATGAAAGCAGACAATCAAGGATCACTGGCCATTTGAAGAAAGGCTCTAAAAACAGTATTTTTAACAAAGGAACTTAGAGAAAGTTATAAGGTAGATGGCAGGAAGAAAAAAAATAATGAAAAGTAATATCACCCTTGGAAATGAAAAGAACACAATAGCTAAAATGAAAACAGAAGAGTTAGAATATAATACTGAGGAAATCTCACAGAGAGTAAAACAACAGCAACAAGACATGGAAAATAGAGAAAATGTAAGAAAGTTAGAGGATCTAACCAAGAGATCACCTAACTGAATAATGAAAGTTCCAGAAGGAAAACAGAGGAAATGGAAGGGAAAAAATGATGGAATTATTACTGCAAGAAAATTTCACAGAGAGAAAAGACATAACTTTGAAGATTGAGAGAACAAGTATAATGAAAACTGGAAACAAGGAGAGAATTCTGAAAGCTTCAAGTGACAAAAAATGGGCCGCATAGAAAGAATTGGAATCAGAATGTAACTAAACATCATGTTAATGACCCTTGAGGCAAAAAGCAACAACTTAGAAGTTTACATTTACCTAAATATTCAATCAAATGCAAGTAGGAAAACAACTTGGTAGATATACAAGTCTTCAAAAATTTTACCTTTGCCTTTCTTCAAGAAGTTACTAGAGCAGTGGTTCTCAAGGTGTGATTCAGAGACACCTGGGGATTTCTAAGCTGGTATCAGGGGGTCCACTAGGGCAAACTATTTTCATTACCATACTGAGATGTTACCTGTGTTTTGCTCTTATTCTCTCACGAGTATAGAGTAGGGTTTTCTGAAGCAACATGGCATTTGATGTTACAGTAGACTGAATGCAGAAGTGAATATGAGAATCCAGCTGTCTTTTATTTAATCAGATGATTTGTCAATATGTAAACACTCGTTTCACTAACTTTTGTATATTGTATTTATGTGAACGTGTAATTTGTTCATTATCCTTATTTGAAATGAATGAATGAATATTTTTAAGTTTCTCAGTTTTAACTTCTAACATAAAAAAAAATTTTTTTTAAGATTTTATTTTATTTATCCATGAAAGACACAGAGCAAGAGAGAGGCAGAGACACAGGCAGAAGGAGAAGCAGGCTCCATGCAGGGAGCCCGACGTGGGACTCGATCCCGGGTCTCCAGGATCACACCCTGGGCTGCAGGCGGCGCTAAACCGCTGCGCCACCAGGGCTGCCGGAACATAAAAATTAATAGAGGGATCCCTGGGTGGCGCAGCGGTTTGGCGCCTGCCTTTGGCCCAGGGCGCGATCCTGGAGACCTGGGATCGAATCCCACGTCGGGCTCCCGGTGCATGGAGCCTGCTTCTCCCTCTGCCTGTGTCTCTGCCTCTCTCTCTCTCTCTCTCTCTCTCTCCGACTATCATAAATTAAAAACAAAAAAATTAAGAGATGTCAGATGTGCAACTGTAGCTTTCTCTCTGATTGCCAGGCCAGCTTTCAAGATGGTGCTGAAACACAAGAAGCCTAAGAAATTTAATTTGGGCCCTACCCATCCAGGAGAAGATGGAATTTTTGATTCTAGAAATTTTGAATGGTTTCTACAGGAGAAAGTTAAAGTCAATGGAAAAACTAGAAATCTGGGGAATGCTTCAAGAATAAAATCAAATTGTTTCTGAGAAACAGTTCTCTAAAAGGCATTTGAAATATTTTACCAAGAAATACCTTAAGAAGAACAATCGTTGTGATTGGCTTCATCTGGCTGCCTTAGTAATTTTCAAGAGTGTAGGAGCGGAACCTAATAGGTTGAGAACTGCTGTTCTAGAGGACGTGCTACCCCAAAGAAGGAAAGAAGAAGGCATGAGTTCTAGGAACAGACAGACAACAGAAAAAGATGAACAGAGTTCTCAGCAGGACATCCATGCAACAATTTTTCACTGTTCTAGATAGAGTCTCGTCTTTAGGAAAGTTAACTGAGTCACATACTTTCTGAGAACTTGAATACAAGAGAACATACATTTATTTAACAAATATTTACTGAGTGTCTGTGGAGTGCCAGGAATTTGGTTTTTCTGTTTCCTTCAGACCTAAAAGTCCTTTATTTTATTCTCCTGTAGTAAATCTGATTTTGTTGTTCCTTTATAGGTAATCTGTTGGTTTTTTGTTTTTGTCTTTGTTTTTTTGTTTGTTTGTTTGTTTGTTTTTTTACTGATCAGAGTTTGGTCTCTCTGTACTGGGATGTTTAGAACACTCACTAGGCTGTGTCTAAGTATGGATTTCTTTTCATACATTCTTCTTGAAACATGATACCTCAATATCTTGACCACAAAAAGGTGTAATTGAACGTGGCCGAATACACACAGTAGATGCACTACATGGAATTTGTTAAACTCTAATTCTCATGACCTTCACCCTCTCTCCCCAATCTGTGGCACTGACATGGCAAATCCTCAACCTCAAATAAAGTCTGGGCAACATAGAGTTCTCATCTGCTCTGTGTCTCTAATTCGAGTTACTTTTATTTCTGATAGATTTATGTCAGCAGACTCTCGGTACCCACCAGGAGATGCTGTGTTGGTGACCAGGCTTCGTTTGTTCCTCTCTTTCAGTCTCTCTCATTGATGGGTACAATGCCTAGTACCTGCCACACAGTTTGTCCATTTATATTGTTTGAGTCAGAGAATAAACCAACTCTAAGTAACTTGCAGTATCACATTATGAAGCATTACTCTTGAATGCAGCCCCCGAGGTTTAATTATTTAATGGTTTCCATTTCTACTCGCAGGAAGATCTGTTTACACTGAGGAAATAGCAGCTAAGGATGCATTTCACAGTTCTGGAGGTGTATTAAAATGAAAACCACAGGCCCAAAATGGAGTTACTTATATTAAGAGCCCCACATCAGCAAAACAAGACTTCACACCCAACCCAAGTGCAGTTTCCCTGCCATGTCCATGCCAGGAACATAACTAGCCAGTCAACCTGGAATTTCCTGGTCAGCAGTAGGGAATTACTGATAGACTCCTTCCATCCCCCTTTGAAGGGTGACTTTGCCTAGAACAATGCATCCTTTGTTAATAATTTCCTTTTTTTCCCACTCCCTCTCTTTCTTTAAAAACCTTTTCTTTTCTGCAGCTTGGTAGAGCTCCTTTCTATTTGCTAAATGGGATTCTGCCCAATTCATGAATTGTTTAACAAAGCCAATCAGATCTTCAAAGTCACTTAGTTGAATTTTTGTAATTTAACAGATGAATGGAGAATATTTCATAAATTGGAATTTAGCTTCTTGTCAGTTATATATTCGTTCAAAAGCCATCAGTATAAACCAAAAAACCATCAGTACAGCAATGTGAGTAAGAGTTCGAACACTGAGCTGGGTACAAATTGTATCTCTGCCACTCATTGGGTGACATGGGACAAACTATTTAACTACCTTAGTCTTAATTTAAGTATCTATAAATGGAGATAATATCATTATTTACTTCAAGAAATTGTTGAGAGCAGGGCAGTCCTAGGGTGAAATTATTGGAATGCAAAATTTAAGGTCACAAAGGAACACACCTAAATGCAAGAGCTACATTTACAAAATTCTTAGAGGAAAACACAAGTTTTCCTTTCCTTCATGACCTTGGGTGAAGCAAGGCCTTCTTCGATAAAAGACCAAAAGCACAAATAACACGAAAAAATGACCTGGATTGAATTAAAATTTAAAAATTTTGTGCTTTGGGATGCCTGGGTGGTTGAGTGTCTGCCTTTGGCTCAGGGAGTGATCCTGAAGACCCGGAATCGAGTCCCACATCGGGCTCCCTGCACGAAGCCTGCTTCTCCTTCTGCCTGTGTCTCTGCCTCTTTCTCTCTCTCTCTCTCTGTCTCTCATTAATAAATAAATAAAATCTTTAAAAAATAAAAAATAAAAAATATTTGGGCTTCATCTATAAAATAAAATAAACTAAAAATAAATAAAAATTTGTGCTTCAAAGGGCACTATAAAAATAAAAGATATCTACAGAATGGAAGAAAATATTTGCAAATCGATTCTGATAAGATTTGTATCCAGAATATATAAAAATCTCTTACAATCCAATAATAAAAAGATAAAACCCAATTAAAATAAATGGGAGGGGAAAAGATAAATATGTGAGGTGATGGATGTGTTCATTAATTAAGTGAGATGAATCCTTGCACAATAAATACATATTACACACAAAAGTACATATGTACATTGTGCACATATGTATAACTACAATGTACAGTTTAAATAACTTACAACTTTATCAATTATAGTGAGTACTAAAAAAAATGGGCAAAAGATTTAAGTAAACATTTCTCCAAAGAAGATAGACAAATGGCCAATAATCATACAGAGATACTCAACATTATTTGCCATTAGGCAAATGCAAGTCAAAACCACAATGAGATACCATTTCACACCTACCAGGGTGACTTTACCAAAAACAGATGGAGAAGAACAAGTGTGGTGAGGATACACGGAATTTGAGTAATTGCTGGCAGGAAGGTAACATGGTGCAGCCACTTTGGAAAATAGTCTAGCATTTTTCTCAAAATGTTAAATATAGAGTTACTTTTTTACCCAGCAACTCCACCCCTAGGTATGCACCCGAGAGAAATGAAAACATACGTCCACACAAGTGTTCATAACAGCATTATTCATAATAGTCAAAAAATGGAAACAATCCAAATGTCCACCAGCAAATAAATGAATAAACAAAATGTAGTCATCCATACAGTGGAATGTCACTCAGTAATAAAAAGAATAAAGTAGGGATAGCTGCTAAATAGATGAACTGGGAAACACTACAGTAAGTGAAAGAAGCCAGTCACAGAAGACCACAAATCTATAGAGACAGAAGGGAGATTAATGGCAGCCTAGAGCTTGGGAGTTGGTGGCGGGAGGCGGGGGGAGGAGTGATTGATAATGGGCATGGGTTTTGGGGGTGATGAGAATGTCCTAAAATTGATTGTGATGTGTGATGGTTGCACAACCTTATGAATACACTAAAAGCCACTAAACTATACACTTGAAATGGGTGAATTGTATGATGTGTGAACTTTGTCTCAAGAAAGCTGTTAAATAGTGGAAGAAGGCACCTCTTCTCAGGGCAATACAAGTACAGGGCAAGCAGGGAGCACTTGCCAGCCCTGAGAGTGAGCACTTTCCTAAGTTTTGTGCCCTAGATACCTGCTGGCTTCACTCAAGTCCTGGCCTTGAATGTGTGAACTAATGAGACATTGTATGAAAGGTACTTAACACTAGTACATAACACATGTTTACGGTTTGTTGTAGGGGAAGAAAACTAATTTTACCTCTAACCTTCTGAGTCCTTGCCTGAGACCCCTGGATTAAAGACAGATTAACAAGAGAAAAACATCCAGTTTATTACCATGCATACCCCGTGTGTACTCTAAACCAATAGCTTAAATACCATCTTCACCTAAAGACAGAAGAAAGAAGGGTGTGGGGAGACCAGTTTTGGGGAAGTTACAAAGAAAACATGGCAACCAAGGGTGAGGTTTGTTATATGGATTCAAGTTAGTGACTTTTCCACTGATAAGATTCTCTTGCGATTTGGAGTCACCTTCTCTTCCTGGTGCAGAGAGGGAGACACACTGACAAATGGAGATTTGATTTATGGATGTAAATTTCCTCTACAAAAAGGAACCTTTCTGTTTTCAGAGATTTTCCCACCTCTGCTGTTACTCAAAATAATCCTTATGCCAAAGAGGCATATTTTGGGGTGACATATTCTGTTTTTCTTCACTGTTGTGATTTTTAAGTATCAGGAATTTGCCAGGCTCTGAGCATATAAAGGTGACACTAATAGCTCAAGTATGCGGAGTACACAGGGCCAGACCTTATTCCAAAGGGGTTTCTGTTCTGAAGTTGAGGTAATACACCCAAGTTTACACACTAGGAGGTGGCTCAGCTTGTGGGAAGGGACAGGCAGCCTGGCTCCGGAACCACTATACTGCATCATCCATAAGACTGTCATAAAACTGTCAGGATTAACAAGATATTATTCATTTTAATTAATAATCCAACATGAGCCATAAATATGTGCATCAAGACTGTAACAGAATAACATGGTAAATATGAAAAATCTCTCGGTGCACAGAGAAAAATAATTCCATCTGGGGATTTGGGCAAGACTTCAGAAAGGGTTATAGCCTCCCCACCCACCTACCAACAACAACAACACCCCCAGGGTTGAAAATGCAAAAGAGCTTGCTGGCTGGAGGTGAAGGAGAGCATTTCAGGCACAGTGAAAATGAGTCAAGGCAGAGCTTCTGGCAGGCTCAGGAGACAGCGGCCTGTGCTGAAGGACATGTGGAGTAGGCAGGTGCTGGTGCCCAGACTCATCCTAGGTGCAGGGGATGTGAAGGATTTTCCATACCACACAGGAGTCTGAGATTTATCCAAAAGGCAAGTAGGACCCAGCAGAAGCCATAAACAAGAGTGCAACATAATCAGACAGGATTCTGAGAGATCTTTCAGAAAAAAATTCAAGTTATTTGATAGTAAAGAGACAACAGGGGTGTCCTTCAAACCAATGCTTAAGTTCTCCAAGTTTCTTGTTAGATACTGTGCCTCAACTAATACCCATACAAATTTAGTGACTATAAGGTTTCTTCAAGAAGACCCTAGAAGAGAGTTAGTCTTCCCTTCTTATATTCATGACAACTGCTTTTATGGTTTCCTTTTATCTAATTACCATAATATTGTCTATGGTTTTTTTTTTAATTTATTTAAACTTGTAATAGAAACTCAATAAAATGAAAAGCTTCTCTCTTCATGTACCATTTTGTGAAATGTTCTGTTTCAACCCCTCTCCGCCTTACCCCAGATCTTGGTTTCAAGTATCACTTAAATGAAATAAATTGAATGGTATTTTATTTATCTTAAACTTCGCAGGTGAAAGATGGTGTTTAAGTGAGTGAGCCTTGGGGTGGGACCCTTGTTTATCTGTTCAGAATTTCTGGCCCACACACTTGGCTTCAAGTCAGCCAGGAAATAAATAACTATCTGTTAAAAACCACTCACAAACAACAGCTCCACCCTCAGGATGTGAAACACCATCTCCTAAGAGCATCTCACCTTCTGTCACCAGTTTCCTACCTTGTCAACAACAGATTCTACTAGTCCTGATGCTGCCCCGTCACCCTGGCCAGCTGGGAAGAGGTTAACCACAGAACTGGGATTTTGCATCAACTGTTAAAGGGAATTTGGGATATTTGTTCTGCTGCTGTTTGGTATTTTGCCCAAGCTGATGTTTTTTATTTGGTCTCATTGTTAAGCCTTTGAGTTCTTTCCTTGTAACTTGTATCAGAGTTTCTTCTTACGGTCTACCTGAGACACAGAAGGGAGCTTGCAAGACAGTGACTCATTTCACCCTTATTTACCATAGCTCTTGGTTTTTTGTTTTGATTTGACTTTTGGCACTTAAGGATTTAAAATATTCTTTGGGGCAAGAAATGTGATGCATGTTTTGGATTTATAGATGACTGTTTGAAAGAATACCTGGAATTTCCTTTCTGGCACACCCTCTGTGACAGGTTTGCCTGGAGGCCAATAGTCTAGTCTTTGCTGTGCCATTTCTAGTGATGTCACTCCTTAGATGGCTTGCTGCATTTTTGCATGGATCTAGTTGTGACAAACATATATCTCACTCTGTTTGGTGCAATTAAGTTTATTCTTCCATAGGCTATCCTTAAAGTATCAAAGTCTTTATATTATCTATCTGAGTCTTCCCTTTTTCTGGACTAAATTAAGGTCTTGATCAAATCCATATGCTCTGCGGGATTATTATTATCTTTAAAATATTAAGACTTCACTTCTTGGTAAAGCATCAGATTTCCTAACTTAAAAATAAAGAGATAACAATGATGATACCTTCCAATACTGTGCTATGAGAGCCAAGTAAAATAATAAAAATGAAATCACTGTAAAGAAAATACAGCCTTCTACAAATGTCATACATAAAGTATTAGTATTAGAAATACAAACCCTTAGGATCCCAATGCAGACATACTATGACTTAGACCAAACGACTGACCACATAGTGACCCAAAAGAAGCTGAACTTAATGATCTAGTCTTTAACTTTGAGAAAAGAAGCCAAACTGTCCCTTATTTTCAGTCACTTCAATTCATATAAGAAATATTTTACTGAGCCTCTACTCTGTGCCAGGCACTGCTCTAGAATTAAAAATGAAGACATGCACAAAGCAGACAAAGGCACTGCCTTCTCTCAAGAAATGTACATTTTTTAAAAAAGATTTTATTTATTTATTCATGAGAGACACAGAGAGAGAGGCAGAGACCCAGGCAGAGGGAGAAGCAAGGCTCCCTGCAAGGAGCCCAATGTGGGACTGGATCCCAGATCCCAGGATCATGCCCTGAGCCGAAGGCAGACGCCCAACCACTGAGCCACCCAGGCGTCCCAAGAAATGTACATCTTAATGTGAAAGCCTGGCAATATAAAGGTCAGCACATCTGATATTGATCAATACAGGAGGGGAAATAATGGAGCAGGGTAAGAGTGTTCATGGATAAGGAGAGAGATATTAGTTTGTATAAATTGTATGGCCTCTTTCACAAGGTGATATTCAAAGTGAAACAAGAAGGAAATAAAGGAGTTAGTCATGTGGATAGCTGGGAAAGCATGCTCAGGAAGAGGAGATAGCACGTGCAAACATCCTGACGCAGGAGGGATGTGGCTGAAGCAGAGTGAACTAGAGGGAGAGAAGCAGGAGATCTAGGGCCATGGTAAGGACTCCGGATTTTGTTCTAAGTGAATTGAAAGTCATTGGAGGGCTTGAGCAGGGGATAGGTTGTGAGAGAATCACCATCCTACTCTATGATGCATTGACAACTGGGAAACCACTTACAAGTTTTCCAGTAAATTATACAAGAGATAATCAGTTAATTGGACCAGGGTGGTATCCATGTATGTGGCTAGACATGGTATGATTTTGGTTATATTTTGTTTTTGTGAGGTTGTTTTTTTTTTTTTTTTTTTTTTTTTTTTTTTTTTTTTTTTTTTTTTTTTTTTTATCTTGTTGGGGAGAAAAAAAAAAAAACATCCAAAACTTCTTCTCCAACAGACAGCATGAGCAGGTAAAACTGGAAGGGTTTCTCACTAGAGCACACATTCACAAGGCATTCATAGCTTCACAGTGAGAAAGCCTCTGGTGACCTCCACATTTTGCCAAGGTAGAACCATCAGGATTTGTTGCTGGGGTTATGTATGAAGTATAACAGAAACCAAGGAGTCATGGATGCTCCCATGTTTGGGGCCCGAGCAAAGATTAGCTGGAAATTATAGAGCATTTGGAAGCATGGAGAGGGGAGGAAGAAGGGGTTGAAAAGGTAAGGCATGGTTAAATTGTAAGGCATCCTATATATCATGCTAAGGATATTGGACGTTAGCCTGTGGGCAGTAGGCTTTAGGCATAGGAAGTGATGTGATGAGCTTTGTGTTTTCTAAAAACAACCTCAGAGATGCATGCAGAACAGAATAAAATGAGATAAGACTAAAAGATGAGAACTAATTTAGAACGATACTGAAATAGTTCAGGTGAGACACAACCAGAGCCGGAACAGGGGTTGGGGGGGCAAGCTGATCTCAGCATCTGCTGGCCTAAAAGTGAGGTTACTATAGACTTACTGAGGAAAGGAAATAAAAGACCTTAAAAAAACTATTTTCGCCAAGTGATGGTGAGCAGACTCCAGTATACTCTGATTTATCACCTGATCAATGCATCTCTCACCTGGACAGGTCTAGAGATATATTGATGAGTTCACACTTTTCCAACTCAACCAGCAGTTCTCCAGAAAGCATTTATTGAGTGCCAACCACTAGTTAGGTACTAGGCCAATATTGTGCCTAGAACTGTGGCTTTAAAAAATGTAGCTGAGACTGGAAATCAAAATAACTTGAGTTTTAGTCCTTATTGTATTTCTGGCTAAATCACTTCACTGGTTTTGACCCTGGTGTACTCATTTCAAAAGGAGATGAGGCCTCCTTTTTTTTTTTTTTTTTTTTTGAGATGAGGCCTCCTTACTGAGCACCTGAATTATCCAACACCCAACTGTGCAGAATAAAAAATTTTATTGAAATATTTATTGGTTGCCATTTATATGCATTATTATTCTCACATCAAGGTTTCTACCCAGTGAGTATTTTCAGGCATATGGTATATGTCAAGATGGAACACATTTTGATTTGAACCTTTTGTTTAAGGGTGATGAGGTGGTAAATTGCTTTCATGTTGCAACTCAGTCAGAGTTATTTTTTCTCTTGCCTTTTGCTGAACAAGGAAAATATAAACTAATCATGCAGATAACCCTTAACATTTTGTCAATAGTCTTGTATTAACAGATAAAGTCAAAGGTGAGTATATTTAAGCAGCAAGAATTCTTGGTGTTTTACAGTTTATGTGTATTTACTGACAACCTTACCTCATCTTTTCTGCTAAAGTCTAAGCGAAAGAGCTCCTTTATTACCTGTTTTAATTGGATCTTGGATTGTTGTTGTTTTTTAAAATATAATTTATTTTTAGAACAGTTTTAGATTCAGAGCAAAATTGAGAGGAAGCTGCAGAAATGTCCTGTGTACCACCTGCGCACACACACACACACACACACACACAGAGCCTCCTTCACGATCAACATCCCGCATCAGGGTGGTACATTTGTTACAATCAATAAACCTACACTGACGCATCATTATCACCCAAAGTCAGTTGTTTATATTAGGGCTCACTCTAGTATTATACACTCCATGGTTTTAACAGATGTAAATGACATTTATCCACCACTGTAAAATCGTACAGTGTAATTTCACTGCCAAAACCATCCCCTGTGCTTTGCCTACTCATCGCTTTCTCTCCCTAACCTCTAGGCAACTACTGATCCTTTTATTGTCACCATAGTTTTGGCTTTTCCAGATGCCATATAGTAGATATCACATAATACATAGCCTTTTCAGAATGGCTTCTTTCGTGTAGTAATATGCATTTAAGCTTCCTCCATATCTTTTTATAAATTGATAGCTCATTTCCTTTTAGCTCTGAATAATATTCTTCCATTGTCTGGATGTTCATTAATCCATTCACATATTGAAAGACATCTTGGTTGTTTCAAGTTTGGGCATCTATGAATAAAGTTGCTATAAACATTTGTATATAGGTTTTGGTGTGGATGTAAATTTCTAAACCCTTTGGGTAAATACGAGAGAATGTACTTGCTGGATCATTTGATAAGAGTAGGTTAAATTTTGTAAGAAATTGACAAACTGCCTTCCAAATTGCCTCTATCATTTTGCATTCCCACTAACAGTGAATGAAAAGTCTTATTGCTCCACATCTTCACCAGAATTTTGTGTTGTTAAGTGTTTTGAATTATGGCCGTTCTAAGGTGTATAGTGATAGCTCATTTTTTTCTTTTTTCTTTTAATTGCAGTATAATTAGTATACAGTGTTATATTAGTTTACAATATAATACACTACTTATGTTAGTGTTATATTAGTTTATAACACAATACACTAATATTGTTATATTAGTGTACAATATAGTGATTTAACATTTCCATACGTTACTCAGTGCTCATCATGATCTTTAATCCCCATCGCTATTTTACCCATCCCTCCCTACCTACCTCCCTCTGGTAGCCATCAGAGGTTTGTTCTCTATAGTTAACAGCCTATTTTTCATCTCTTTTTTCTTTAGTTGTTTGTTTTGTTTCTTAAATTCCACACATGAACAAAATCACATGGTATTTGTCTCTCTCTGACTGACTTATTTCATTTAGCATTACACTTCCTAGATCTATCCATGTTGTTGCAAATGAGAAGATTTCATTCTTTTTTATGGCTGAGTCATATTCCATTACTCCCCACATATTCTTTATCTGTTCTTCTGTTGATGGACACTTGGGTTGTTTCCATAATTTGACTATTGTAAATAATGCTGCAATAAACACAAGGATGTATGTTTCTTTTTGAATTAATGTTTTCATATTCTTTGGGTAAATACTCACTAGTGGAATTGCTGAATCATATCATAATTTTTTTAATTTTTTGAGGAACCACTGTCTTCCACAATGGCTACATCAGTTTACATTCCCACCAACAGTGCACAAGGATTCCTTTTTCTCCATATCCTCACCAACACATGTTTTTTCTTATGTTTCTTATTTTAGCCATTCTGACAAGTATGAGGTGATATCTCATTGTGGCTTTCATTTACATTTCCTTGATGTTTAGAGATGTTGAGCATCTCTTCATGTGTCTGTTGGCCATCTATATGGCTTCTTTGAAGAAATTTTTATCATATCTTCTGCCTATTCAAATTGAATTATTTGTGGGGGGGTTTTTGGTGCTGAGTTGTATAAGTTCTTTATGTATTTTGGATACTAACCCTTTAGTAAATATATCATTTGCAAATATCTTCTCCCATTTAGTAGGTTGTCTTTTAGTTTCTTGGATTGCTTCCTTTGCTGTGCAAAGGTTTGTTTTTTTTTTTTTTTTTTGATGTAATCCCAATAGTTTAT
Organism: Canis lupus dingo; assembly: GCF_003254725.2. Classification (NCBI taxonomy): domain Eukaryota; kingdom Metazoa; phylum Chordata; class Mammalia; order Carnivora; family Canidae; genus Canis; species Canis lupus. Next base: position 22,920,448 of record NC_064247.1, on the reverse strand, counting down.
TTTTGCTTTTGTTTCCCTTGCCTCAGGAAACATATCTAGAAAAATGTTGCTATGGCCAGTGTCAGAGCCATTACTGCCTGCCATGTGGCATGTTCTGATGAGAGACAAAATGATTACTCAGAGTCCAATATCTTGGAAAAAAGAGAGGCCCAAAGGGGGGCTACACTGTCAGGCACTGCCAAGAAGTGCAAGTGCCAAGGTGAAGCCTAAGTCCAAATTGGCTCTTGGTTTTATTAGCAAAAAATGTAAAGTATGTGAAAGCAAGGCAGGATAAACAACTCAAGAAACCAATCATGTGAAGGACAGCAGGGAACTGCCTATGTGACTATGCGTATGTGACTATCTGTATGGATCTCAGAGAAGCATTAACTTGGGGGCTTTTGGGGGATGGGAGAATTGACCTCTGCAGGGCTGGCTATCATATCCACTATCATTGCTGTTTTCAGCACGTACTGTTTTCAGTACGGATGAATAGCAGGAACAATTGGCTTTTGACACACATGTAAAGCTGTTGCCATTTATGCAGGTCCCTGTTCTTATCGTTTCTTTTACCTGCTGAGGTCTTACTCTCCCACAACTGCCTGTATCTCTTCTAGGATATTTATGGTTTCAGGTCTCATATTTAGGTCTTTAATCCATTTGAGAGTGTCTTTTTGTGTATAGGTACCTGACCAGCTTTCCCAACATCATTTGTTTAAGACTATCTTTTCACATTGCGTATTCTTGCCTCCTTTGTCATATATTAACTGACCAAATAATCATGGATTTATTTCTGGGCTCTTTATTCTGTTCTTTTGCCTTAAGTTTCTATTTTTGTGCCAATATTATACTGCTTTGATTGCTGTAGCTTTGCAGTATATCTTGAAATCTGGGATTGTGATAACTATAGTTTTGTTACTCTTTTTCAAGATCTCTTTGGCTATTTAGGGTCTTTTGTGGTTCCATACAAATTTTAGGATGTTTGTTCTACTTCCGTGAAAAATGCTATTGGTTTTTGGATACAGATTGTATTGAATCTGTAGATTGCTTTGTGTGGTATAGCCATTTTAACAATATTTTTTCTCCAACTCCATGAGCATAGAATATCTTTCCATTTCTTTGTGTAATCTTAAATTCTTTCATCAATGTTTTAGTTTTTATAGATTTCATAATACAGGTCTTTCACTTCCTTGGTTAAATTTACACATTGGTATTTTATTATTTTTTATGCAATTGTAAATGTGACTGTTTTGTTAATTTCTATTTTGTTCATTCATTTTTAGTGTATAGAAATGCAACAGAATTCTATGTATTGATTTTGTACTGTGTGGTCCTACTTAACTTATTATTTCTAGTAGTTTTTTATGGAGTCTTTAGGGTTTTCTATATTCGCATCATGTCATCTGCAAATAGTGAAAGTTTTACTTCTTCCTACAAATTTGGATTCCTTCTATTTCTTTTTCTTGTGTGATTTTTATAGCAAGGATTTCCAGTACTAGGTTGAATAAAAGTGGTGAGAGTGGACATCTTTGTCTTGTTCCTGATATCGGGGAAAAGCCCGTGGTTTTTCACCATTGAATATACTGTTAGCTGTGAGTTTCTTATATATGGCCTTTATTACGTTGAGGTATGTTTCCTCTAAACCTACTTTGTTGAGGATTTTTGTCAGGAATAGATATTGCACTTTGTCAAATGCTTGTTCTACATCTATTGAAATGATTATGTGTTTTTTATCCTTTCTCATGTTGATGTGATGTATCATGTTGATTAATATGTAAATATTGAATCATCCTTGCATTCCTGAAATAAATCCCACTTGAACTTGGTGAAAGATTTTTTTAATGTGTTTTTGAATTCATTTTGTTAATGTTTCATTGAGGATTTTTGCATCTATGTTCATCAGAGATATTAGCGTATAGTTTTCTTTCTCTTAAGATTTTATTCATTTATTTGAGAGAGAGGTGAGAGAGCACAAGTGGGGAGGAGTGTAGAGAAAGAGGGAGAAGCAGGTTCCCTGCTGAGCAGGAAGCTGATGTAGGGCTCAATCCCAGGACCCTGGGATCATGACCTGAGCTGAAGACATCTGCTTTACTGACTGAGCCACCTGGATGCCCCTATATTTTTCTTTTTTTTTTTTATAGTGTCTTTTTCTGGTTTTGATATCAGGGTTGCTGGCCTCATAGAATGAATTTGGAGGCATCTAAATTTTGGCTATTATATTTTAAAATAAAGTTTTATTTTATACTTTTTAAAATTTTTATTTGAGTCTCCTCTCTCTCTCTCTCTCTCTCTCTCTCTCTCTCTCTTTGATGTCTAGCTGATGATTTATCAAATTGTTGATCTTTTCAAAGTACTTGCTCCTGGTTTCATTGATCTATTCTACTGTTTCTTTAGATTTTGTTTCATTTATTTCTGCTCTAATCTTCATTACTTCCTCCCTGCTACTAGTTTTGGGTTTTATTTGTTCATATTTTTCTAGCTCCTCTAGATGTAAGGTTATGTGGTTTATTTGAGATTTTTGTCTTTGTTTCTTGAGGTAGGCCTTTATTGCTATAAACTTCCTCCTTAGAACAGCTTTTGCCAAATCTCAAAGATTTTGGACTGTTGTGATTTTATTTTCAGTTGTCTTCATATATTTTTTTATTTCTTCTTTGATTTCTTGGTTGACCAATTCATTGTTTAGAAGCATATTCTTTAACCTCCATGTGTTTTTTTCCACATTTCTTCTTGTGGTTGATTTCTGGTTTCATAGTGTTGTGGTTGGAGAAGATTCACAGTATGACTTCAATCTTTCTGAATTTGTGGAGATTTGTTTTGTGGCCTAACGTATGACCTTTCCTGGAGCATGTTCCATATACACTTGAAAAGAATGTGTATTCTGCTGTTTTAGAGTGGAATGTTCTGAATATATCTGTTATGTCTATCTGGTCTAATGTGACATTCAAAGCCAGTTACCTTGTTGATTTTCTGTTTGGATGATCTATCTATTGATGTATGTGGGGTATTAAAGTCTCCTGCTATTATTTTATTATTATCAATTAGTTTCTTCATGTTTGTTATTAACTGTTTTATGTGTTTGGGTGTCTTATGTTGGGTGCATAAATATTTACAATTATTATATCTTCTTGTTAGATTGTTCCCTTTATGACTATGTGGTGTCCTATGTCTCTGTTAGAATCTTTGTTTTAAAGTCTACTTTATATAATATAGATTTTGCTACCCCAGCTTCCTTTACACTTCTATTTGCCTGAGAAATGTTTTTCCATCCATTCACTTTCGGTCTACATGTGTCTCTAAGTCTGAAAAGAATCACTTTCGGGCAGCATATAAATGAGTCTTACTTTTTTATCCAGTCTGTCACCCTATGTCTTTTCATTGGACCATTTAGTCCATTTATATTCAATCTAATTATTGATAGATGTATGTTTATTGCCATTTGGTTACTTGTGTTATGGTGGTTTTTGTAGTTCTTCTCTGTCCCTTTCCTATCTTGCTCTCTTCTCTCATGGTTTGATGGCTTTCTTTAGTGATATACTTGGATTCCTTTCTCATCATTTTTTGCATACCTAATGCTGGTTTTTGATTTGTGGTCACCATTAGGTTTATATCTTTTTTTATCTTATTCATTTTATCTTATCTTATATTATATACCATTTATCTTATTCGGATAGTAGTCTACATTAAGTTGATGGTCACTTAAGTTTGAACCCATTATTTACTCCTCTCTTCATTTTAGGTATATGGTGTATCCTTTACATCCTTTTATTTTATGAATCCCTGGACTGATTTTTATAGGTATTCTTAATTTTGCTGTTTTTGTGCTTCCTACTTTTCTTGCTCCTCTTTATGATTTTTCCTTTCCACTCTGTGTCCCCTCTAAAATTTCTTGTAAAGTTGGTTTAGCAGTGTGATGAGTTCCTTTAACTTTTGTTTGTCTAGGAACTCTTTATCTCTCCTTCTATTCTGAATGATAACCTTAATGGATAGAGTAACCTTGGTTGCAGGATTTTTACTTTCAGCACTTTGAATATACCATGCCACTCCCAATTGGCCTGCAAAGTTTCTGCTGAAAAAAATTTCCCTTGTCTGTAATTGTTTTCTTTTCTCTTTTTGATTTTAAAATTCTCTCTTTATCACTACCTTCTGCCATTTTGATTACTATGTGTCTTGGTGTGGACTGCCTTGGGTTGATTTTTATTGGGGGAATCCCTTTGCCTCTTGGATATGGATTCTATTCCCTCCTCCAGATTAGGGAAGCTTTCAGCTATTATATCTTCAAATAGATTTTCTGCTCCCTTTTCTCTCTCTTCTTTTCGGGATACCTATAGTGTAAATGGTGTCCCTGAGTTCCTTCAATCTATTTTTATTTTTTATTATTCTTTTTTCTCTCTCCTGTTCAGCTTGATTGCTTTCCATTACTCTATCCTCCAGGTCACTGATCCATTTTTCTGTTTCCTCTAGCCTACTACTTACTTGTCTATTCTCTCACCAATACCACACTGTGTTGATTACTATAGCTTTATAGTAAATCTTGATGTTGAGTAGTATCAGGCTTCCAACTTTGTTCTTCCCCTTCAATATTGTGTTGGCTGTTCTGGACCTTTTGCCTCTCCTCACGAACTTTAGAATCAACTTGTTGATGCCTACAAAATAACTTGATGGGGTTTTGGTTAATATTGCATTGAATCTGTAGATTAAGTTGGGAGAACTGACATCTTACTAATATTGAATCTTTCTATCCATGAACATGAAACATATCTCTAGTTTTTTACTTCTTTAAGTTGTTTTATCAGTTTTGCAGTTTTATTTATATGGATCTTGTATATATTTTGCTAGATTTATCACTAAGTGTTTCATTTGTTTGGCTGTTAATGTAAATAATGTGTTTTAAATTTCGAATTCTGCTTATTGATTGCTGGTATTTAAGACAGTGATTAATTTTTATGTATTAATCTTGTATCCTGTAACTTTATTATAAATCATTTACTAATTCCAGGAATTTTTGGTGTTGTTGATTTTTCAGATTTTCTACATGGACAATCATGTCACCTGTGAACAAAGATAGTTTTATTTCGTCCTTCCCAATCAGAATTATTTTTTGGTTGGTTGTTTGTTTAGTGCATTAGCTAGGATTTCCAATACAGTGTTGAACAGGACTGGTGAGAGAGGACATACTTTCTTCATTTTTTATCTTAACACAAAAGCTTCTAATTTCTCATCATTAAGTATTGTGCTAGCTGTAGGTTTTTTGTAAATGTTTTTTATCAAGTTGAGGAACTTCCTCTCTATTTTTAGTTTCTGTGAGTTTTTAATCATAATTGATGTTGGATTTTATCAAATGATTTTTCTGCATCTGTCAATATAATCATGTGATTTTTCTTCTTTAGCCTGTTGATGTAATGGATTACATTCATTGATTCTTTAATGTTGAACTAGTCTAGCACAGCTGGAATAAATACCACTTGGTTTTGGTGTACAATTCTTTTTATATGTTGTAGGATTTTATTTGCTATATTTTATTGAGGACATTTTCATCTATGTTTATGAGATATATTGGCCTGCAGTTTACTTGTAATATTTTTCCCTGGTTTGAGTATTAAGGTAACTATAGTCTCATAGAATGAGTTAGGAAGGGCTTCCTCTTTTTCTATCTCCTGAAAGAAATTTTAGAGAATTGATATGATTTTTTTCCTTAAACATTTGTTAGAATTTGTTAATGAACACATCTGAGTACAGTGCTTTCTGTTTGGTAAAGTTATTATTGATTTAATTTCTTTAATGTAGATATATACATTCATATATATATACATTTATATATATTATATATATATAGGCTGTCTTAGTCATTCAACCTGCTATAACAAAAATACCATAAACTGGGTGGCTTATCAACAACAAAAATTTATTTCTTACAGTTTGAGAGGCTGGGAAGTCTAAGATCCAGGTGCTAGAAGATTCATTATCTGGCAAGGACCAATTTCCTGGTTCCCTGACAGCCATATTTTCACTGTAACTTTACATGGCAGAAGGGGTAAGGGAGCTCCCTGGGGTCTCTTTATAAGAACTAATTCTATTCATGAAGGCTTCACCCTCAGGATGTAATCATTCCAAAGATATACCTCCTAATTACATTAGGGGTTAGGATTTCAATGTATAAATTTGGGATGGGGGAGGGGAGGGCAAAAACATTCAGTCAATAATATAGGCCTATCCAGATTAGTCTATTTCTTCCTGTGTGATGTTGGTAGATGATGTCTTTCAAGGAATTGGTCCATTTTACCTAGGATATCAAATTGTGGGCACATTGTTGTTTATAAACTTCTGCTCTGGAGGTAGCTCATTCCCAAATAAGTCAGGATATTTTTTAATTGGTATTCCAGCAAGACCATTACTCTAAAACTTCTTATATATTGATACCTACCTTGCACAGGATTGGAGCCAATAACATGATAAAGTGGAGTAGCTCTCTTTTGACTCAATTATAGTCTTGATTCTAACTCTAACTTGATATATAATCCTGGACAGATTAATTCACATTTTCACATTTTGGGGTCTCATTCACCTTTAAGTCAACAATATTGCAAATATTTACTGAGCATTCACTCTATGTCAAGCACTGGAGTAGGCAAGCAAAGTAGACACAATTCCTGTCCTTAGAAAGCAGAAAACAAAAACTTGCAACTCAATAAGCATTAAAGTAGGAGTATAGAGTGCTACAGGATCACATGGCAAAGGGCTCTGATCCTCAGTAAGGCTCTATTGAGGGATGGACTAGATAATCTGTATGATTCCCATTAAAGAAATAAAAACACATTAATGTATACAAGACTTTTTCTGACTTTCTAATCCAGTAGAATGGACCAGATCAATTGATTTTCCACAAAATGCCAAGACAATTCAAATAGGGGAAACAGTAGCCTTTTCAACAAATCTTACTGAGACAGCCGGTATCCTAAATGCTAAAGAATAAAATCAGTCTCCTTCCTCACACCATATGCTAAAATTAACTTAAAACTGATCATGGACACAAACAAAAGAAATTAAATTATGAAACATAGTAGTAAATATGCATTACCCTCAGTTATGCAAAGCCTTCTTAAATTCAGCACCAAAAGCACAGCAACAAAATAAATAAATTATTAGACTTTTAAATAAACTTAAAATTCTTGTGCTGAAAAAAAAAAAACCTTCACAAAAGTAAAATGACAACTCATAGAATGGGAAAAAAATATTTTCAAATCATTTGTCTGGTAAGGGACTTATTTCCAGAATGGATAGAAAACAAAAATAATGAAAAGACAAATAAGATAATATTTTAAGTGGACAAAGAAAATGAACACACATTTTTCTAAAGATGAAATAGAAATGATCAATAATCCCATGAAAAGATACTCAAAACCATTCTCCATTATGGAAATGCAAATCAAAACTGTAATGAGATACCATATTTTACAAACTAGAATGGCTATAACCAAAAAGACAAGCCAATAACATATGTTGGCAAAGATAGGGAAAAACTGGAACCCTAATATAGGATTGAGAATGTAAAATTGTACAGCTTCTTTGGAAAATATTCTGACAGTTCTCAAAATGTTAAACATAGATGTACTGTGCCCACGAGAAGTGAAAACATATGTCCACATAAAAACTTGTACATGGGTGTTCATAGCAACATTCATTATAATATCTAAAAGGTGGAAACAACTCGAATGTAACATCACCAATAGAATAGATAAATGAATTTATTTATCCATCAATGGAATATTATTTGGCAATAAAAGGAAATGAAATATTGATACATGCTCTAAATGGATAAATGTTAAAAACATGCTAAATTAAAGGAGCCATTCACAAAAGACCACATACAGATGGTCCCTGATATGTGGTACAATGTACTCCCACGATGCGGGCCACAGCCTCAAGTTAGCCACACATGAATATAAACAACTGATACTACCATTCTGTGCCTACACAATCACTGTTTTTCCATTTCAGTACAGTATTCAATAAACTATATGAAATATTTAATTCTTTATTGTAAAACAGGCTTTGTATTAGATGATTTTGCCCACTCTTAGGCTAGTGTAAGTGTTCTGAGCACAGTCAAGGTAGCTGGGCTGTTATGATGGTTGGTAAGTTAGGTGCATTAAGTGCACTTTCAATTTACTGTATTCTGAACTTACAATGGATTTATTGTGACATAACCCCTTCAGAGGTCAAGGAAGATCTGTATCACGTGATCCCATTTATATGAAATGTTCAGAATGGTATGTTGAATCTATGGAGACAGAAAGTAGATCAGTAGTTGCCTGTGCCTGGGCAGGGGCAAGAAAGTTAAGTCACTGCTAATGGCTAAAGGTTGTTTTGAAGGTCATGGAAATGTTCTAAAATGGATTATGGAGATGGTTGCACAACTTAGTAAATACACTAACAGATATTGAATTGTGCACTCTGAATGAGTAAATTGTATAGCACTTGGGCAATATCTCTACAATTTTTTCCTTAAAAAAAAAAACATTTTACATTATAACATAGCCCTTATATTTCTATCTCTCTCTTTTTCTCTGACACATACATATGCCATAAAAATTTTTACAAAGCAACATTTTTCCTTTGTATTTTTCTCTTATTTTCTATTCCATTTTATTCTATTTCATTAAAAAAAAAAAAAAAAAACATCTTGACCTGTGTTCTGGTTACCTGCTGCATAGCAAAATACACCAATACTTTTGCCTTTAAAACAACATGCTATTATTATTACTTCAAGGGGTTCTATGGGCTGAGTGAGCTCCACTGAGGGTCTCTCCCTTGAAGTTTTTATGCAGTTGCAGGCAGGTATAGGCTGGGGGTACAGATTTCTGACAGTTCAGCTGTGTTGGATATCCAAAGCGACTCACTCCTATGGCTGGCAATTGATATCAACTGTCAGCTAGAAACTGAGTTTGGTTGTCAACTAAGCAGCTACACTTTCCTTCTCCACCTGGGCTGTATTCTTATAGCTTGGCATCCGGGTTCCCAGAGAAGTGTCCTAAGAATGAGCATTCCAGAAGTCTTGAGTGGAAGTTTCAAGGTTGTTTATGACATGGACTCTGAAGTCCCAGAATGATACTTGTGATACCTTCCATTGATCAAACAAGTTACTAAAATGACCTTGATTCAAAAGGAAGAGACACAGACCCCGTTACTTCATGATAGCAGTATTAGAGAATTTTTGACCATATTTAATCAATCTCAATTCATTAGGTTGATTTTACCACTCACTATTGGGCCACAACCTGTAGTTTGAAAAATATCACTGTAATAGGAGAAGGTAATGTCTCTTCTAGTACTAATATTTCTTAAAGCTGTGAATTAATTAGACCTCATGTCAGGTTATAAAAGCTAATAATTTCTTCCACTTGAAAATAGGAGGAAAAAGAAGAATACAGGCAAGAAGTGTGGCAAGATCTGATATCTATGGTTAGGTTGCTGCATAGAAGGATATCACCCAGTCTATTCTTCAGCCTCCCATGGCTCTTATTTGGGTCCAGGTAAATTTCAGGTAAATAATTTATGCTAGGACCACATCCAGTGTGATGGGCATGTATGAAATTTGGCAGTGAGCACCCTTGGCAATGCTGCATGTGTGGTAGAAGGGATTTTACAAGTCTATCAATGGGGCTAAGAGATCAAAGATTTGTGGAGAGACATCCACAAATGTTGTCCTGGAACTCTGATGGCTGTGGAAATGACATTCTTAGTGAAATGTGTCAACTAAAGTGTATTGAAAAGAAACATGTTTCACACTCCCTATGCTATCGTATCAATGTGTATTATATCTTAATTTTCAGAGTAGTTTTTGTGTATTAAAACTCCAAGAGTACTTGCTTTGAACAGATGTTTCCTATTCTCTTGGCTTATCAGTGCAAGACTAAATCAAAGGCAACAAGGTCACTAGGAACAGACAAATAAAGGGGTGGGCATGAACAGTGTAAATTTGCAAACCAACTAGTATATGGCTGAGCCAAATCATTTGGAGGACTGATTTGCAAGCTGGGGTAAGCTGCTGTAAGGAGGAGTCACAGTCAATATGAATTGTAACCATATGATTAACTATAACACAAACATGATATCTGAAAAAAAGAAAAACACATTCTTTGTCTGTAATTTTATTCTACTATTATGAGATGTTTCTAAATGGACAGTCAGACTTCTAAGTGACCATGTAATTTCCCATCTCCGCATGGCAGGAAGAAGAAAAATATAAATATGCAAAAGCTGGTCTCTTACATGGTTGCATGGATACCAAGCAGATGGGTAGATGAACATAAAACTGTTCTTTATAAACAGAGAGAACCCCTGACAATCCAAGCTGCATCCATCTGGCTATACAGCTACGACACTGCTTTATCTGAGAGGGACAGAGTACAAGAGAGAGAAACCGAGACAGAGTGCTGTTGAGAGAGAAAGCTGTTTGAACTTCAGAATCTAATTAATATTAAAATAATAAAGTTGCTCTCAATTACATAAACTTTGGGTTATAAACTCTTGTGGATGAACCTTGCAAACTAAAGGTCTTTGAATAAGATACTTAAGTGGCCTATTTAATATCCCAGCACTACTTAGTAGCTCGCTACTTAACCACTCCAAAGGCCCCAGTGTCTTACCTGTGAAATGAGGGATGACATTGATGCTACTTCCTAGGGTTTTTGTGAGAGTTACCTGAAACCATGTTTGCAAAACCTGTTTTTCACAGAGTCTGACACATAATAAATGTTCAGCAATTATAAAGAATAATATTAGCAACTTTATTTTGATTGTTGTCTTCACAACTAAATGCTCTTCCTGGAAAAGAATTTCTAGCCCCTTTCTTTCTCTTCAAGTTTCTTATCAAACATTGTGTGTTCTCATTGCTGCCTACTTTTCAATCATTAAAAACACGTATTTCGGGGCACCTGGGTGGCTCAGTTGGCTAAGCATCCAACTCTTGATGTCAGCTCAGATCATGAGCTCAGTGTTGTGAGATCAAGCCCTGTGTCTGGCCCTGCGCTGAGAGTTGAGTCTGCCCCTTAAGATTAAGATTCTCTCTCTCTCTGTCTCTCTCTCTCCCCCTCCCCCCCAAAACAAAACAAAATTTAAAAACCGCGTGTTTTTTCCATGCAACCTCACTGTGGCACAGTAGCCTCAGAGAAAGAAAACTCAGATATCAAAGGAGATGAGATAGAGCCTCCACCACTTCTGTTTTGGGGCAACTGCCTTCTCGCCCCTCTTTCCAATCTATCATGACTTGCTGTGGCCTCAAGAGTCCTTTGGCAGTGACTTTGTTTCTCAGTAATTTTATTTCAGTTACTTAAGTAATTAGACAAACTGATATCGTATTACGTGGTGATGCATGCTCTCCAAAGGTAAGATAACTTAGAGCCTCAATGGCTCCTCCATCCTCCATCTTCCTCCTCCACCTCCTAGCCCAAGTCCCAGCCCCTGGGCTTCCACGTGGAATTCCTTTCACCAGAGCTGCTGGCAGATGACTGCCCGGCTTTTGTCTGAATGTCCCTCTGAGGATGAGGCAGGCCGTCCCCCTTCAGACAGCTCTAATTATGACACACTCCTTTTTTACACTGAGCCCAAATCTGATTTCTTTGCAGCAACCCTCTTTCTGATGTCTGAAGTATGAGAGAATTAACATAACTGTTCTTCCACATGCTGGCCGTCCAAATATTTCAAAACCTTAATCCTGCCTTCTGTTAATCCACCTCAAGGGCTACCATGCTCTAATCCTTCCTCCTACATATATGAAAGAATCCTCCAGCACTGTCCTGTCCTGTCCCCTTCCCCTTAAATGCCTTTTTACTTTAGCTACATGGATTTTAAATGTGACACCTGAAGTTTCAACTTGTCAAATTATTCTACTTATGGTTCAACCAGAGAAGAGCACAGTAGGGCTACAGTTTCCTTAGGAAACACTGTACATCTCTACATTCAACTTAAGAGGTCTTCAGGAGTTGAGGCATAAATACACCTCAGCTCCTGAAGAGTTGAGTGAGTACACTTTGTCGGTATATACCTGCAAATGTCAACAAGCTATACCACGTCCTAAACATGAACTGCTTCTGATCAATTGTACAGCTGCAATTGTACAGCTTAGTTTAAGTAAGGCTGCCTGCACAGATGTTCCTCTAAGATGTCACAGAATAACAATTTTTGCATGACTAAGTCTTCATCATTTCTTGCTTGGAGGCTTACAGCAGCATCCTGATGATCTTCTCTTCTTCCATTTTAATCTTCTCCTGAATTTGTGTGACTCATGCTATTGTCAGTTAGTTCTCCTTAAAGTATTCTCATTATGTCATTTTCTCAGTTAAATTCTCCTTTCTGAACCCATAACAGGTCTGCAGATGGGCTCCAGGAGGAGGTCTGTGGACACTTGAAGATATATGTGCAAAATGCTGTGTGGGAAGATAATCCCATAGCTTTCAACAGGTTAAGAACTAATGACTTATAAAATAAAATTTCAAGGGGTGCCTGGGTGGCTCAGTCAGGTAGGTAAGCATCCAACTCTTGATTTTGGCTCAGGCTGCGATCTCGGGGTCCTGGGATAGAGCCCCGCATCAGGCTCTGTGTTCATCGTGGAGTCTGCTCATATTCTCTCTCCCTTTTCCTCTGCCCTCACCCCCACCTCAAATAAATAATCAATAAAATCTTTAAAATAAAATTTCTAACAGTTTATGGCAGAACTGGTGGAAAGAGTTGAGACCTTGGTAGAGAAAAAAAGAAAATCAGGGGAAGGGAGTCCCAGAAGAGGCACTGACTAAAAGTCTTTACAAGAGATTCTTTCTGAAATCAAACCCAGTTGGGCCCTAAATCTGCTGAGCTGTCATTTGTACCAGCTCCTCCTCTTTTCATGGTTTGGACCCTCACTATCTCTCCAGGTTCATCTTCTCCTACTCACGGTGAACCCTCATTCCAGCCACACTGATCCTGAAATTTTCTTTTAGGATTTTGCCAGCTGTCACCTCTGTGATGAGCACAGTTTGTGGTTAGTTGACAGTCCACGAGATTGGGGACCAGACTTCAGTTCCTTGCCTTACCACTTCCTAGCTTAAAAGACTTGGGCACATTTTTTGACTTCTTAAGTCTTTAGGTTTCATCATCTTAAAAAAAATGGAGAAAATACAACTCCTCAAAGGGCTGTCATAAGAGTTAAGTGATATTACATAACTGTGGTAGGTAATCGTCAGGTTTTCTGGTGGCCCACCAATTTTGAATGGTACTGATGATAATGTCCAGTCTTATGAGTCTATCTACTCAAGACAAAACCCAGAACCCTCCACCCTCCTTATGCTCGGGCTCCGGCATGTGATCTGGGCTCTCTCAAATGCATTTGCTCACCCCCTTCAGGACTGCAGTTCTGAAGATACCTTGAAGAAGGAGCTGTTGTATGGCAATCATTTTCTTGATGATACTGGTTGCAGAGACAGGGAGTGGCAGGGGCCGAGTGGTGGCAAGGTTGAACCTTGATGCAGCAAGGTCAACCAAGGTGAGGGCTTTCCTTCTCCCTGGAACAGTTTCACAACAAGGTTTTAGATATTCTTCCTAGAAACTCGGCCTCGAGTCTGGTTCTCCAGGCTGACAGCCACGTGTTATCTTTTTCAATAAAACTCCTTTTCTGTGGGCAGCCCAGGTGGCTCAGCGGTTTAGTGCTGCCTTAAGCACAGGGCGTGATCCTGGAGACCTGGGATCGAGTCCCACGTCGGGCTCCCCACATGGAGCCTGCTTCTCCCTCTGCTTGTGTCTCTGCCTCTCTCTCTCTTTCTCTGTGTCTCCCATGAGTAAATAAATAAAATCTTAAAAAAAAAAAAAGAAACTCCTTTTCTGCATGAGAGCCTCTGTGGCTCAAAACTTTAACTCCTGGCTGATAGAACATAGGAAAGCACTTAGAATGGTGCTCACCATTAAAAACGGAACATAAAATCCCCTGCTCTGTGATGTCGCCCCAAGAACCAACACTTGTCAGTGTCCCTGGCAGACCTGCCATGGAATTATGATGATTTGCACTCATGCCCGTTCTTTCCTGAGCTGTCTCTGAAGATGGTAAAGCCTTCTTATTCGCTTTACAATGCCCAGAGCTCAGCAGAGGGCTGGGAGAGTCATGAGTTCTCAGGTCTGTAATGATGTTTGGAACTGAGTGAACTGCTCACCCAGCAGCAGTTCTACGTCATTGTACCTCACCCAGCCTGTGTTTTTCCTAATAAAATATCATGAGAAATTTTGTCAATTTATATACCGACAAAGCGTACTCACTCAACTCTTCAGGAGCTGAGGTGTATTTATGCCTCAACTCCTGAAGACCTCTTAATTTGAATGTAGAGATGTACAGTGTTTCCTAAGGAATTTTGAGCTAAAATAAGATTGGTAGGACTACAGAATTTCCACCAACCCATCAACATATGAAAAAAAAAAGCAAAGTGAGGTCTGTTTGACAAGACAAATTTTAAACATACACACACACACACACACACACACACACACACACATTTTTCTCAACATAAAACAGTGCACCCTTCTTATTAAAAGCTTGGGCAATTCAAAAAGTTCAAGGTAAAACTAAAATTAGTCATAATCTCACTACTCAGGTATCATGGCAGGTTTTATTTTATATGAAAACATTCCTATTTTTATCTATTTATTTATTTATTATATCTTTCCATCTTTTTTCCAGGTGTATATCACATAGCAGAGATCATAAAATTATATTTACAATGTTGTATTCTATCTCCTGTTTAAATTTTTATCCTAAGGATTTTCTCATACCTCCAAATATTCTTTGCAAATATGATGATAAGCCATTGTTTACATTATAGTAACTTGTTTAATGGAGCAGTTTTCAAACTGTGCTCTCAAAGTCCTATATTTCTCCTGGGTTGCTCCTCCGACATCCACTGCAGAGCTAGAAAGAGGCAGGTCTTGCTATCCCCAGAATAGATCTGTTATTATGGGTCTTAATTAATTAATCTGAGTAAGATTTTATTTTATTATAAAGACTTCCATTAGATTTTCTCAAAAGTTGAAAATCACCAATTCAACATTCCTCTGTTATTTGATGTTTAGGCTACTTTTAGGTTTTTGATGACACAAATACGACTGAGGTCAACTTTTTAATTTATTTTTAATTTAATTCAGTTAATTAACGCAATGTATTATTAGTTTCAGAAGTAGAGTTCAGTGGTTCATCAGTTGCATACAACACCCAGTGCTTATTACATCGTGTGCCCTCTTTAATGCCCATCACCCAGTTACCCCATCCCCCCAACCACCTCCCCTCCAGCATCCTGTCTGTTTCCTAGAGTTAAGAGTCTTTTATGGTTTGTCTCTCCATTTGATTTCATCCTATTTTATTTTTCCCTCCTTTCCCTTATTATCCTCCACTTTGTTTCTTAAATTCCACATATGAGTGAAATCATATAATTGTCTTTCTCTGATTGACTTATTTCACTCAACATAACACCCTCCAGTTCCATCTATGTTGTTGCAAATGGTGAAATTTCATTTTCTGATGACTGTAGTATTCCATTGTATATATAGACCACATCTTTATCCATTCATCTGTCGGTGGACATCTGGGCTCTTTCCATAGTGTGGCTGTTGTGGACACTGCTGTTATGAACATTGGGGTGCAAGTGTCCCATCATTTCACTACACATATATATCTTTAGGGTAAATATGCAGTAGTGCAATTGCTCGGTCATAGGGTAAGTGTTATTTTTAACTTTTTGAGGAACCTCACACAGTTTTCCAGAGGGGCTGTACCAGCTTGTATTCCCAGGGGGACTGTACCAGCTCACATTGCAAGAGGGTTCCCCTTTCTCCACACCCTCACCAACATCTGTTGTTTCCTGAGTTGTTAATTTTAGCCATTCTGACTGGTGTGAGGTGGTATTTCATTGTGGTTTTGATTTGTATTTCCCTGATGCTGAGTGATGTGGAACATTTTTTCATGTGTCTGTTGGCTGTTTATATGTCTGAAGTCAACTTACTTAAAGCTTTATCTATACTATTTTTGAGAGTTTCCTTAGCAGAGTCCTAAAATTTGAATTAATGGAGCAAAGTACAGGAATCTTAAGGTTCATAATATATATCTACAGTTTGCTTTTAATACAGTTCTACTTATTCATGCTCCTGCCAACCGTGATCCAACACCAAACTCTTTCTAGCACTATTATATTTTTCAATCTTGCAATTTCAAAGGCAAATATATTTTTTCGTCATTTTAATTTGCACTTATTTGATTACTAAACAACTTGAATATTTTTATAACCTTATTACCCATTTGTGTTCCATCCTCTGTGAATTCCTTTCTTCTATATGACCTTTACCATTCATCTCTTGACTCTTAACGTTTTTCTTATTTATTTATATGGTTTTATATATAAAGCCCGAATAACCCTTTATCTCTCAAAGTTGTGCCAAAGATGTTCTCCACTTACGTAGGTGACTTTACATAAATAAGCTTTATCAAGATACACTTTTCATGCAGTAAAATGTACTGAATTGAAGGGCATAATTTAATGCATTTTGAAAAATACACACATCAACATACCCAATGAAGATAGAATATTTGCATCACCTGAAAACCTCTCTCACATCTTTGCTGCGAAAGTCTGCCTTCATCCCCATCACCAGAAAAAACTTTTATATTCTTTCATCATTATTGATTATATGGAATTATACAGTATGCACTGTTTGGTGTCTGGTGTCCTGTACTCAGAATAATATTTGGGTGCAGAGCAGTGTCACATTGTGCAAATATGTCAAAATATATCCATTTGACGACATGGGGGTTGTTTTAGTTTGAGGTTATTATGAAAGAAGCTGTCAGGAAAGTTTGTGTACCAGTCTTTCTGTGAACATCTGGTTTTATTTTTATTGGATAAATACCTGAAATGGAAATAGTGAGTCATATGGTAAGCATACTTTTAACTTTGTAAGAAGCTGCCAAACTGTTTTCCAAACTGATTGAAACTTTTTACATTCCCACCAGCAAAGTATGAAAGTTGTAGTGATCCTGCAAGTTCACTCACATTTGCTATGGTTAGTCTTCTCAATTTTAGTATTCTAGTACGTGTGGTGACATCAGATTGGACTTTTATTTGCCACCTACCTGATGATGAAGAATGCTGATTCCCATTGTATGGCCATTTGTCATACATTATTTTATGAAGCCTCTGTTCAAATCTTTTGCCTATTTTTACCAATTTTACTGATTTTTCCTTATTTTTATTAAGATATGTCTTCTCTACACATTCTGTGTACAAGCCCTTTATCAGGTATATTGCAAACATTTTCTCTAGTCTGTGACTTTCTTGTTCATTTTCTTAAAAATGTTTTTCCAGGGGATCCCTGGGTGGCTCAGTGGTTTAGCGCCTGCCTTTGGCCCAGGGTGCAATCCTGGAGTCCCGGGATCGAGTCCCACCTCGGGCTCCCGGCATGGAGCCTGCTTCTCCCTCCTCCTGTGTCTCTGCTTCTCTCTCTTTCTCTCTCTGTCTACCATAAGTAAATAAATAAATCTTTTTTAAAAATGTCTTTCCAGTAACAGGAGTTTTTCATTATTATAAAGTCCAATTTCCCTGTGTTCCCTTAGATGGTTTATTTGGATCGTGTCCTTTCTAGAAATCTATGTCTACCCCAACGTTGTGAATGCCTGCTTGCTCTAAGTTCTATAGTCTTAGTTTTTATATTTACCTCTCTGATTCATTTTGAGTTAACATATATGAGTAGAATGAGATGAGTCAAGATTCTTTTTTTTAATGAAGATAAACAGTTGTTCCAGAAGTAATTTTTATAAGGCTATGCTTTCCCCCATGGAATTACTATGGCATTTTTATATAAAATCAACTGACCGTATCTGTTAGTGTATTTCTTAACTCACTACTATATTCCATTAACCAATATGTCTCTCCTTAGACAAGCCCACACTATCTTGATTACCGTAGTTTCAGTAAGTTGGAAGCCCTCCAACTTTGCTCCTCTTTGTTAAAATTGTTTTAAATATTCTAGGTCCTTGGGACACCTGGGTAGCTCAGTCTGTTAAGTACCTGAATTTTGGTTTCAGCTCAGGTCATGATCTCAGGGTTGTGAGATTGAGCCCTACGTTGGGCTCTGCACTGGGCATGGAGCCTGCTTACGGTTCTCTCTCTCCCTCTGCCCCACTAGCACATGTACTCTCTTTTGCTTAAGAAAATAAATAAATAAAATAAAAATAAAAAAAGACTACTCTAGGTCCTCTGCATTTCCTCATCATTTTTGGTATGAATATGTTGGTTTCTACTAAAAAAAATAGCCAGCTATAATTTTTATTGGGATTATATTTTATCTATTAGTTAATTAGGGAAATTCTCGTATTTTTACAATGTTGAGGCTTCCAATTCATAAACATGGTATCTCTCTATCCTGGCCTCATAAAAATAAGTTATAAACTATTTCTATTTTTCATTTGAAAGAATTCACATAGCATTGGTACTTTTCATTCCTTAAATATGTGGCAAAGTTGACCAGTGAAGCCATATTGGCTGGATATTTATTTGCAGGAATATTTTTAAATATAAATTCAATTTTTAAAATAGTTATAAAAACTGCTAAGATTTTTAACTTCTTCTTGAGTCTATCTTGGCAATTTGCATCTTTCAAGAAATTGTCCATTTCAACTAAGTTGTCAAATTTATTGTCAAAACTTTACTCATAATTTTTCTTTTATTATATTAATGTCTGTAGGATCTATAATGATAGCTCCTTTTTTGTTTGTTATATTGATAATTTGTGACTTTTCTCTTTTATTCTCGATCAGTCTAGCTACAGAAGTATTAATTTTATTGATTTTCCCTATTCTCTATCTTTATTATCTCTGTTTATATTCCTTCTTCTTTTTTTGTATATTTTTTATTGGAGTTCGATTTGCCAACATATAGCATAATATCCAGTGCTCATCCCATCAAATGCCCCCCTCAGTGCCCATCACCCAGTCACCTCAAACCCCCGCCCACCTCCCTTTCCACTAGCCCTTGTTCGTTTCCCAGAGTTAGGTGTCTCTCATGTTCTGTCACCCTCACTGATATTTCCCACTCATTTTCTCTCCTTTCCCCTTTATTCCCTTTCACTATTTTTTATATTCCCCAAATGAATGAGACCATATCATGTTTGTCCTTCTCCGATTGACTTACTTCACTCAGCATAATACCCTCCAGTTCCATCCACCTTGAAGCAAATGGTGGGTATTTGTCATTCTAATTGCTGAGTAATATTCCTTTGTATACATAGACCACAGCTTCTTTATATATTCCTTCTTCTGAAGTGTATTTTGTGTGATGTTAATGTAGCCACTCCAGTTTCTTTGTATTAGTATTTTCATGGTATATCTTTTCAATCCTTTTACTTCTATACTATCCTTATCTTTACATTCAAAATATGCTTCCCTAGAGATAACATAAAATTGTATCTTCCTTTTTATATAATCTGGCATTCTCTGTCCTTTTATTGCAATATCTTTATCAAGTCCAGTGTGGAACTCATTTGCTCCAAATAGAGCAGAACAAGGTGTATTCTTGAAGCCAAGAATCTGGCTTGTTCTGGATTAATAATATTTACTCAAAGGGATGCAATAATTTTTAAATTGGCACATTGCATATGCATATTTACATAATTGAATTTCAATAAATTAAGATAGTGTCTGCCTGAAACGGATAGCTACCAAGAACCATCACAAATTGTACGTTCTGTAAAATCATCAACCAGTTTTTCTCAACTCCAAAATTCTTAATTCAAGTCTTTCTTCATTAATAACAAAGGAATTATCTTGAAATCAATAATCACATTATATGTCTATTTTATGAATTCTTCTGTTGTTTAGATGCTTGGGTAAATAACCTTCTATTGTGGCTAACAAAGTTTGCCAGAATGATTTATGAAATAAACCATTTTCACTTCCAATTTACTTTCATTGCACTTGCATTTCAAATTCATTTCAATTTTCCATGACTTTTTATTTAATATTAAAGTTTTTATTTCTGCCTTTGTTATGACATTCCAATGATCTCTGTGTCCAATTTTGTTCTAGTACCACACTATTATTTTAGCTTGGTAATATCTTTGATGTCAAGAAAGAGAAGACTTCCTCATTAGTGGTTTTTGTTGTAGTTGTTTACAAAATTGACTTTGTATATTATTATTTTAATACTCCTCGAGAAGTTTAAACTCTTTATTTTTTCTGCATGGAAAAAAAGTCCAGTGATTTTCACTGAAGTAACATTAGAATACTAAATAAATTGTAAGAATTGATATCTTCTAAATATCAAATATTTTCATCCAATGATACAGCATGTTTTTCTAAATGTTTAAGTCATCTTTTATATCTCTTCTTAATATTTTATTTACTACTCTAGGTTCTCATTCCTTTCTTATAAGCTTAGTTCATGTTTTGTTGCTATTGTGTTTTTTTAATTTTATTTATTTATTCATGAGAGACACAGAGAGAGGCAGAGACACAGGCAGAGGGAGAAGCAGGGTCTATGCAGGGAGCCGATGTGGGACTTGATCCCAGTCTCCAGGATCACGCCCTGGGCTGAAGATAGTGCTAAACTGCTGAGCCACCCAGGCTACCCTATTTTGTTGCTATTGTGAAGGACATCGTCTCCACTATAGTTTCCAGTTGTTCACTTCTGGTTTAAAAAAAAAAAAACCTATTGTTTTTTATATATTTTATGTAATACATATTACAATTCTTATTACTGAAAAATTTCTTTATGAACCTCCATTTATTTGTTCAGTATTTATTCAACATCCCTCTGTGCCAGACATAACGGGTTCTCACCCACATCACTATATTCTTACTCATCATTGCATTTTTTTTCCTGTACATTTGTAAACAATGTGTTTTTTAAATGAACTCTAAAATTTTCTGCAATCTTTTATTGTGGCTTCTAGGCCAGGCCCTCTCTATTTTGGTTCTAGCCCACCTTTCTGGGTTTACACATGTCATTTTCTCCCACACGTGCTCTGTTCCACCTACTCAGACAGGCATTATAATTCTTTCATAATTTGATTATGCATTTCTGCATACCTCTGATGCTCCTTCCTATTTGACTACTGGGGAATTCCTATTCACTGTTTGAAGAGCAACTCAAATGTCACTTCCTGTCTACAGCTATCCCTGACCACATGCTAAGACAAAATTAGTTTCTCTCTCATTTGTTTTACTATAGTAGGGTATGCATACCTCAATTATAATACAGGCTGCATCATATTACATTTATTTTTTCAAGCCTCTGTCTCTCCTCCAAAGATTGTGTCTTCCTTCTTATTCATCTTTATATCCTCAGAAATCAATATATTTTATAAAATAAATAAATGGGATAATCAATTAATTTATTGTTTCCCTGATTTAAATAAAAATTAGTGACTTGTTTGTGGAGCCTAACATTCTTTCCTAATTAAAATTGTAGCCTTCTTCCATTTACATGTATTTAGGGCTACTGGCATGCTCCATGCTTTCTAAAAAATTGTCACTCATAGTTCTGAGATCACATGTGAAGTCTTTTCACCGGTGTATAAAGTAAGTGCCTAGAGTAGAACTTTTTTTTTTTAATTTTTATTTATTTATGATAGTCACACACACAGAGAGAGAGAGAGGCAGAGACATAGGCAGAGGGAGAAGCAGGCTCCATGCACCGGGAGCCCGATGTGGGATTCGATCCCGAATCTCCAGGATCGCGCCCTGGGCCAAAGGCAGGCGCTAAACCGCTGCACCACCGAGGGTTCCCTAGAGTAGAACTTAAATTCTTTTACATTAGTCCTCCAAGTGTCTCCTAATCCCCTCTTTTCCCCATTTTTGGCTTCAGTTTCTTGTTAATAATGTTGAATTTCCCCTAAGTCAGCAGACCACCTTACCTGCTGTAAAATGGAAGGAAAGTGGGAATTTAAATCTACTAATTCAAGTATTTATTTAGTCTATATTTATTCCAACACCATGCAAGAGAATTATAGTGTGGTTAAGGCAATAGGTATAAACACCAAAGCAAAGACAGGGTAACAACAGCTAAGCCAGAGGTATAGATATGATGCCATGGGAGAACAAAAGACAGATTTCCACCTGGGAAAACTGAACAGGATTTCTTGGAGGAGACAGATTAGAGTTGGTTTCTAGAATAAGAATAGACAAGAGGAGGAATATTCCAGGCAAAAAAAAGTACAAGCATTTCTGATCTGCAATTTAAAACTATAAAAGAAGTTCTCTTAACAAGAATTTTTTTAAAGATTTTATTTATTTATTCATGAGAGATACACAGAGAGGCAGAGATATAGGCAGAGGGAGAAGCAGGTTCCTCACTGGGAGTCGGATGCGAGACTCAATCCAAGGGATCACGCCCTGAGCCAAAGGCAGATGCTCAGCCACTGAGCCATTCAGGCATCACTAAGAGTTTTTACTGATTAATTAGATAGTAGTCAAATAATATTTCAGAAAACAACAGATGTTCTTCCAATATTTTTTCTTTCAGTAAATACCACCTCTAATCACTCAGTTGCTTATATTTTTTTAAAAAATCATTTATTTATTCATGAGAGACACACAGAGATGAAGAAACAGGCAAAGGAGAAACAGGCTTCTCGCCGGGAATCTCCTGCGGGACTCGATCCCAGGACCCCAGCTTCACGACCTGACCTGAAGGCAGACACTTAACCACTGAGCCACTCAGGCATTCCCCACCCTCTCAGTTGTTTATCTTAAAATTTATCCTTGGGACACCTGGGTGGCTCAGCGGTTGAGTGTCTGCCTTTGGCTCAGGGCATGATCCCAGGATTCGGGATGGAGTCCCATATCAAGCTCCCTGTATGGAGCCTGCTTCTCCTTCTGCCTATGTCTCTGTCTTTCTCTGTGTGTCTCTCTCATGAATAAGTAAATAAAATCTTAAAAAAAAAAATTTATCCTTGACACTCTCCTTTCCTTTGTCCCCAGTCTACGGTTGATCATCAAGCCCATTCTTTCTAACTCCTGAATGTCTCTCAAATCTGCCCATTTTTCATGATGCCCATGGCCACCACCCAAGCCCACCTCTTTCTCCTGAACTGCTGGCATAGCTGCCTCACCAACCACCCCAAGGCCACTTTTGCTGCCTCCAAATCTCTTCCCTTACTGTAACCAGAGTTGTCTTTTATAAAATGCAAGTCGTGTCATGCCTTGGCCTAAAACCCTTCACTGGCTTCCCACTGCCCTTAAGATAAAGTCCTTCTCCCTTGCTTTATAAAGCCCTTCACAATTTGGTCCTTATCTGTCTTCAATGGGCCACTTACAGTGGGCCATTATTTTTTTGTCTCTATGTGCCTCCCTTTTGTTTTTGTTTGATTTTGTTTGGTTTGGTAAATGACCATAATTTTTGAATATGCTAATTGTTTGAGATTCAGTGAGTAATAATGGATAGATCCCATTACTTAGAATAAAAAAACCTAGGTTCTTGTGGAAGTTCACTTAAAATGTGGGTGACCTTGGACAAGTTATTTAGCCTCCATGATCTTCTTTGTTCTCAACTATAAATTGGTGATATTAATAATCCCTACAAAACATATTGTTGCAAAGATTAAATGTGATAATGTATGTGAAAAAAGCATTCTGTGTACTATATCACATTATGCAAATGTCAACAAAAATGTCATTGCCTAATAAGAAACATGTACCATCAGGTAAATAAATACAACATCATTTTGGACATTGAAGCTCCAGCATGAGCCAATATCTGGAAAGAGCCCAAGTTCATATACTGAAAAAAATTGTTTTAATGAATTAATTTAATATATGGTTTAAAAGAGAATAAGGCAGTTAAAGCAGTGGAAAAATTGAACCAAGTGGCTAAAGATTTAAGGCATGAATATCAGGAAAGGTTGATCATTTTCATCTAAAGAACCTGGCATTTTACCATATTTTTCTTTCTTATTTTATTTATTTGGAATATAGCACATGTTACTGATATTTTGGAAATATTTGTAAGTATTTTTATACTGTTGTCAGTGTTTTTTGGCAGATTATTGATATTTTCCTTTAAATGAGCTATTTCAAAAGATTTGCTGCATTCCTATGATTTAATAATATTCATGAACAAGTTGGTTTTTTTCTCTCTAAAGCACTATATCCCCAATTTAATAATGAAATTCAGTAAGGAAAGAATAGAGTTTATTTAATGGAAATTAATTTTATGGCTTAAAAAGAAAATAGAAATGCATTTACTTCATTAAACAAGAGACAAGTGAACTTGGAAAACCTCTTCCCCCTGTGATATGAATACCAAGCAGATTGAATTGATGAAGCAGCATTCGGCTAACTGTGCTACTTTTTCTTTTTTATATTCTCTCTGCCTTTAATTCAGGTAACAGTAGGGAGCTGGAAGTTGACCATTTTCATACACATTCCTCTTGTGCAGGCTTTTTCAGCTGCAGTGAAGGAGTTCCTCTACTGCCATCTTGTGCATTTTATAAAGGGATTCACCAGTTTTAGTCTGAGGAGCTGGTTTATATTTAGTTCAAAGTGTGGGATGGAGGGAAAAGGGGGGCGGGGGTGGCAGAAAGCTAAAACTTTTTGAAACAGTTTTTTAAAATGTATTACATTAATTAGTGAGAAGTGCTGAGTCACAGACAATATATTATGGGCATCTGAGCTAGGTATTTCAGAGGAGCTTGCAGGAAATCTGATAACAGGGACACTAAAACTCAAAAAGATTCTTTAAGTTTGGAAAGATTGCCATTATGATGGTGAAGAGCAAAGGAGAATAGATTTGAATTGCAATTACGCATTTGCTGAGTCCATTCTCTGCAGACAGTATGATATATCCTTTTTAGGACCAGCCCACACTTGAGCAAAATTATTACATTTGTCAACCATCAAGGCCTGCTCCTCCTCAGGCATTCTTTCTTTCCCCAGGCTTCTAGGCCCCTTCTCAACACCTGTTCCAAGAGCCCCTCCCCCACAAGTCTCATGCCCCCAAGGCTCATTCATTGCTAGGAATTAGTGTCCCAACAATCCCTACTGCAAATGTTTTAAAAAGTTAGCTATCACCATCATCACCAGGATCTTTTGCCTTTTTATAGGAGGTGCCTGAATACACTATAAAGACTCAATGGAATTTCCGATTGAAAAGATTGATGGGGGAGGTTGGGTTTGGCAGCCCTTCATTTCTTGAATTCTTCCACATAGACATTTAAAAACATGCTGTCATTCACAAAGTTGCCCAGTTAAGAAACCTGGGAGTCATCTTTGGCATTTTCTTCTTCCTCATGCTTCCACAACGTAACCAACATGATATACCCACCCCCACAACATACACACACACATACACACACACACACACACACACACAGAGCTATGTACAGGTAGACCCAATTCATTTCTCAGTATTGTGAAATCTTGCTCCCAAACGTCCATCAGAGCCACCCACTTGTCTCCACTACCACTGACACTGCACCAACATAAGTTACCATCACTGTTCATCACCGTTCATCAGCAGTTTCTCTCTCCACATGCAATATTCATCTTGCAGCTGGGATAATCTTTTCTTGAAAACAAATTTTTGATCACGTTGCAGTTTTACATGATACTCTTGAGTAATTTTCTATTGATTTTAAAATGAATTCCAGACATTTTTACATGACTTAAAGGCCCCTACGTGATCTAGCCTCTGCCCAGCTCCTCAAACTGATCTCTTGCCAATCTCTTCCTTCCATTCTTACACCAAGGACATTGGTCTCCTGCAAATTTCTTCAAAGTATGAAGCTTGCATCACCTCAGGGCCTTTGAATATGGTGTTCTCTTTGCCCATTCTTTGTTCCCTGGCACCTTGCACTTCTTTATTGTTGCACTAATCACAAATCATTTGTATAATTAATTACTTACTAGCTATCTCTAAGCCCAAATTTTAAATTCCATGAAGGCAGTTACCAGGTTTGCTACATTCACGTCTATCCCCAGACCAAAAGAGGCAATTCATAAAAACTTGTTGAATGAATTCACATTAATTCTTGCCTCCTCTAATTTTTGGTTGTCTTAAGTATGTTCCCTTCTTGACAGTAAGTTCTTCAAAGACACACAGTCATTAAATTTTTCATGAAACTTTACATTGGAAATGGTTGCAGAAACAACCCAGACATGATATAACGACCTAATGGAAGTAAAGCGTGGAGATAAATAAGTATAATACAGCATTAAAGATGTCATAATATGCAACATGGCATATTTCTTTAAAAACAGGGATGAGGTTAAGACAGTTTGGCTGAATCTGGTGTCCTGGGATTGAGTCCCACATCAGGCTCCTCGAAAGGAGCCTGCTTCTCCTTCTGCCTATGTCTCTGCCTTTCTCTGTCTGGCATGAATAAATAAATAAAATCTTAAAAAAAAAAAGACATAAGAATTTATAAGCAGTAAGTAGGGGAACACTAATGGAAGGAGTCACATCAAAGAAGTGATGGTTTTAATGTTGGAAGGGGGAGGGGGGCATTCTCTCTTTCCCAGATGTGCATCATAATTAGTAAATGCAAACAGTACACATTTCATTAGCGCTTATGGTTTGACCTTTGGAGAATGGTCAGAAATGTGGAAATAACGTATGTGTGTAGTAAAGTCGGAATAAGAAACTAAGTAGAATGAACTTTCTTCCATGTTTAATATTCGACAACATTGCAACAATTATATTTGATACAACTTCAAGGAAACACCAATAAGAATGACATTTCTGGGATTCCGCACAGGTTCAATCTAACCAGCTTGCATCTGAAACCTCTCTGGAAGAGGGTTCTGAGTTCCAGTTGAAGGCTTACTCATGAGGTTAAGTTGAAATTTTTCCTCAATGAAGACTGTCCTCTTGAATGGTCTTCAAGTGGAGACTGAAGTTCTTCCCCCGTAACTCCCTGTATTTCTGCCCTGAAAGAACGGGAGGGTGACATGCTTTTAGCTCTATGCTAACAGTTTTAAACAAATCCTCAATCATTGTCCTTTGAAAGTCA
The DNA here is from genome assembly GCF_003254725.2 of Canis lupus dingo. Taxonomy (NCBI): domain Eukaryota; kingdom Metazoa; phylum Chordata; class Mammalia; order Carnivora; family Canidae; genus Canis; species Canis lupus. The sequence continues at coordinate 22,893,460 of NC_064247.1, read as the reverse complement.
AGCCACATGACTTTACAACATCTTTTACTGGTCGTTGGCATGCTTTTATCCAAGAATATTAACCATCAGATATCTCTTCTTTTGGCAACTATTTCCTGAATCAAAACATAAAACGTAGATACAACCAGTTAATCATCCCTTAAGAAATTTTGTCCCACACTAACTCTGTTGTTGCTTAGAATTAAGTTTCAGGAAACCAGTCGCTCACTGTGTTCCTCAATTTTTGGAGAATTGAAAAAGTTAGCAAAGGAAGTCAAGTTATTTATATTAAAAAAAAAAAGAAATGTTTAACACTACATGTGAATTCTCAGTTGTCTAAAGGAGATACAAAGAAAATTATTGAATTGCTATTTATGGAAATAAAATGGAAGGAAGGAACATATTTATACAAAGTTTTTCTCTCTCTAACACAGTAACTTATTAGCCTTTTAGGAGCAAATAAGGATCAGGAGACATAGAATTTTGATGCTCTGGTTTTGCATAATGATTTTAAGTAAACAAAATAATAGAAAGCTTTGAGTATCTTAAGTACATTTAAGACTCACCATTCTTTGGTATGGTTTGGTTCTTACTTCAAAGTTTCCTGTTACTATTAGTACAAATTATTATAGAGTATAGTATATACTGTGCTGAAAACTAGACTATCACATTAATGTTTTGTTTATGTCTGTATTTGAGAATTATAATTCTGTGCCTAAGAACGTAAGGGTAGGATTCGTCATTCCTGCTCTGATAGTGAAGCACATTCTCTTTCAACAAATATGTGTCTTTTATGATATTGAATGGATTTCAGAGGGAAAATTGGGGAAGGCTGGAGTCCTCTGGGACCAAGAGAACAACTCAGCACGAAGATTGGATGGAGTGTCACAGGCAGGGATTCTAGGCCCTGCTCCACCCCGATTGGCCATTGAACTTTGAGCAAAAGTCCACTGAGAAACAAATGCTAGCTGTGGAGAGACCAGATGGTCCCAAGCTCCTAGCTTCAAACTGCCAGACAATGCTTCTATAGTTAGGCAAGAAATACTTGTAGATTCAAGATATAGCTGAAACTAAGGGCTAAAGTTAGGGAACACTTTAATGATTTAAGAAGCTATTCAGTTGTTATAAAAAAAAAAAAGTAATTTTGTTTCTTCCAAACTTCCAGATTATTATGGAAATTTTTCTGCTGAGTTTTAAGTTAGAAAGGCATTATGCACATCAAAACTGACAGAGCCATAAGGAATTGCAGAAATTTTAATATCTGTTGATGTGGATGAGAAACTAAAATCTCCATATTTAAAACTGTCAGATGACTTTTAAGTGGATAACATTAAATTACTGTCAGAACTGTTGAATATTTTCTCATCTAAATACAATTGTTTCTTGGTAGAGGAAACCTAGTTTCTTGGGCTAAATGGCTGTTTTTATACTTTTTCCCCAGGCTTGCTACCAAACTTGTCCCAAATGCAAGGATATGTAATTGAACGATTTCTTAAGAAAGGGAGAGAGAGGGAGAGAGAGAGAGAGTGTGTGTGTGTTTGTGTGTATGAGAGAGAGAGAGAGAGAAGAGTAGAAAGAGAAGCAGAAAGGTAAGAAGATATCTCTGAATGGTATATTTAAAATTAAGATGATTTCCCCAAAGCCATGAGTTTTGTTATTTTTAATGACACATATAAGGAGGGCATTTGGAATGAGAAGCTCAAAACAAATAATCTGTTGTTCAAAGACTTTCAAGCTGCATTTTTTGTGTATTTATTACATAATTGCTGGGAATCCAAATGTCAGGATTGATTTTTTTCCTCTTTCTGTCCAACAGCATGAGAAAAAGTAAAAATACATAATCCTATATTAGCCCTCTTAAGCCAAATACATAAAAAAGAAAGAAGATAATTGGAATATTCTGATGGAATCAATTAAAACCAATTTCTACTGAGAATGGAGCATTTGGTAAAAGAGATTCAGAACTTGAATAGTGGAGTACCATTTCTCAAAGAACTATAGAAAATTTGTACCACAAGCCAGTTACTACTTCACATAGTCTCCTTTGTTTTTTATTACTGTTCTTTTCTCCAACAGATCTGAGCCCATAGTAAGTCTAAATACTTCTTGTTTGGGGGCTTGAAAAAGTAATAAATACCCACAGTTAATTAGCAGTGACTAATTTTTCTAAGCAGGTTCTAACTATGTACCCAGCTAGAGAGAAGGTGGAGGAGGATCATTCTTGCAAGAGGGACAGAGGTAGGAAGAAAGACAGGGTGGGAGGGAGGAGGAAAGAAAAAATATTTTCATCTAATTTGGGGAAATAAACCAGAGTAGCTGCTATGCTCTTAGATTCAGAAAGGAGAATGGAAATAAGGGAAGTAAGTTTATTGAATATCTATCATGTGCCAGATACTCTAATGGAGTGTTGGAATTTTAAAATTCGATCTATAAGCATTTCCACCTTCTTCCTGATATAAAGGTACCTTTAGAAAGTAGGTATCAGAGAAAATAAAAAGAAAATGTTTCTTTAATAGCAGAGCCTATAGAAGTCTTACCATTTGGCAAGACCAAGTCCTCAAAGTCATGTACAATTTCCTAGATTTTGACACCAAAGTAACTTTAAATGAGTAATAAAATATTAATCAACTGATTATATTATCAAGCTTTGAAGTTAAATAGTATTAAGTACAGCACATACATATTTCTTAGGCATTTAATTCTTGAAAGCTGATCTTTGCTTGTAAATTTTTTAAAGATTTTATTTATTTGAGAGAGAGAGAGCACACACACACATGAAGCAAGAGGGGCAGAGGCAGAAAGAAGAAGGCTCCCTGCTGAGCAAGGAGCCTCATGCAGGACTCTATCCCAGGACCCCAGGATCATGACCTGACCCAAAGGCAGGTGCTTATCCAACTGAGCCACCTACCTGCCCTTCAACTTTTAAAGTCTAATTATTGTAATAATTTTTTTAAAAATATAAAAAGTAGAAACGGGTTTCTCTCTACTTTAATCAACCTACCTAATACTGTGACAATCTCCCATCACCTAGTGGCGGTAAACGTGAATTGCAGGAGAAACCACCAAGGACAAAAGGTTACAGAGACTGAATATATTAAAACGTTATAAATGCTTAGCATGATAGGATATTGGGTAACTTATTTTATTTTGTTTACCCATGTTTTATAGTAATTATATTCTGCTTAGGTAATAAAAAAGAAAAACATAAAATTAAAAGAAACAAATGGCACAGAGCACCAATGGAAAGAGGAAGATGGCATCAAGCCTTATTCTTTCAGTGGTCTAAGGTTTTAATGAAAAGGATTGAAAAAAAAAACAGGTAAAAAAAATCTGAGATTAAAAAAAGTGGGAAAGGTTGAGTGGATAGAAGAAAATACAGAGAGATAAATCAAATGCTTCAGCAAACTATTCTGCTACACTAAGGAAGAGGCAGGGAAAGAGATGTTCCCATGCACCTGCAGCCCTGGAGAAGAAAAAGGGGCAATGGAACCACTGAAACCACATTTTTCTGATGAAATTTTTGGTTTTAACTGGCCTAAGTGCAGCAAATGCATCAGTGTTTTGTTTCAGGCTATTTAACTCTCTAATTTTGATAGCTTTTTCTACATCCTCATGCGCACTTTGCTGGTGGCATCCTCCTGACCTTCTCTCAGATTCTACAAACACGATTAGTTCCTTTCACCACATGGCTTTTGCATATACCACGCCATCTAGAAAAATCTATTTTCCCTCGCTCTCTAGTGTCTCTCCGTGGCCAGTTCTCAGTCTATCCCAGTCCTCAACTAACATGTCACCATTTTTGCCCTTATGGTCTTAGCTAAAGTGGTAATGGCTCTATTTATTTCTCCATTCATTTGTTTTCTATATGCTTTCATTACGATATAAAGGCCACGAGGGCAGGAACGTTATCTGCCATCATAGTTGTGTTCTCAGTAGACGTATACTTGGCACTCAACGAATATTTAGAAAATGAATAAATGGCCTCATGGCAACCTAGTGCAGTAGACAGAGCACTATGGAATTATGATCTCCATTTCATAGGTAAGAATATCTCAGAGATGCTCTAATGACTTGCGCTTGGATCTCACTATCAGAACAATAACTTAGGTCTCTTTACTCAAGTCCAAGATTCGAGTCAGATGGACTTCTAGCTACATACTATTGGGCACTTTTCATAATAACTCTGCCTCCATTTATCCATTCATAAAATGGGGAATATAATAGTAACTTATTTTGCTATTGTTATGAGAATAAGTCAGTATAGAAAGTAAGCAAGCACAATGAGGACTAGCTACCGTCCTTACTGCACTGTTCTCTTCAGCCCAGAACTGTCTCAATGTTGTTTTTCTGTAATACAAATGTCTTGTACACCCTTTAATAGTATTTCAAGCTGTAAAGATTGTGGTAAAAAACACAGTAAGCAATAATAATTTTTAAATGTGCTTTATCAAACTATAGTAAACCTCCCCCACCACTACCACCACAACCACCTGGAAACACCACTCTAAGGAAACAAAGAGCCTTTACAGGATGGAGTGAATTCCGAAACATCAGACCCATGGCCCTCAGAATAGCATGATAGCCGAAGTAAACTATTCAGTTTAGGAAAAATAGCAAAAGAATGGAATTTCTGAAGATGAGTGAAAGACATTTGAGGACAGGAATCCTCCAGGCAACAGAGCTTTGAGAGTTGGTAGAGACTTTGGGGGTTTCAATCAAGTCAGGACTGTCCCTGGAGACAGAACAATCTGGAGATCTGGAGACAAGGATTTTTTTTTTTTTACAATTTTATTTATTTATTTGAGAGAGAGTGTTCAATAAGGGGTGAGCAGATGGAGAAGGAGGGACTCTCAAGCAGACTCTGTACTGAGCACTGAGTGCTGAGCGCTGAACCCAACGTGAGGCTTGATCTCACAATCCTGAGATCATGACCTGAGCCAAAACCAAGAGTCTGCTGAACGGACTGAACTACCCAGGTGCCCCCAGAGACAAGGATTCTGAGACATGAGCTGAACCTGGCTGAGCTGGGCTGGCTTATTGTCCTAACTAATGTTAACCTCTCCCTGATGCTTAAAATTTAATGGCCTTTAATTCTACATTTAAAGAACAGGGCTTAAAATGTATTTCCATCGGGAAAGGGAATCTATTGACTTAATTTCACAGAGAAATATGAGCCTGATACTAGAGCACAGATCTCGATGAGGGCAAATGCACTGAATTCTTAACGTGCCTGTGATGGGCTGCACTTGCTATGGAGAACTGGGATGTTTTACGGCATAGGGGATAAAGCAGTGTTGAAAGAGGAGCTTCAAAGGCAAACAGGCATCTATTACGGTTTTGCATCTGAGTCACTACTTAGCAACCATAACCTAGGTCACCTCTTGGTGCCTATGAAGCCTGGCTTGTTTTACAAACTTTGAAAATGTACTTATGAACATCAGATACTGCTAGTTTGGGCCCAAACTAAAAAAGAGGAGCCTCTTTTTTTTTTTTTTTTTTTTTTTTAAGCTCTAATTTCTGGAATTTGCAAGAGGCCTTTTTGCTTCATTCTGTAGCACAGGCACTAGCCACTAGAGGGAGGTGCAGCATCAGTTGTAGGACAAAATGATGCCAGGCCCCTCATTCTTGTGGCTTTGACTATCAAATATCATTTTATACCAATTCCCTCAGAAGCATAAAGCAATTGTTAATCCAATCATCTCTCTTTCATAACTTGCAAAATAGACCATCCAGGCCTCAGAGTCGTATGGATGGAAATATCCCTGCTCACCAGGATGAGTTCTCAGGGACCTGGTTTCTATCTGTAGCCTAGCTGATGACTGTCTCCTTGGCAACCAAGACTGTTTCCCTACTTAGAGAGAGTGATAAACTGACAGAGTCCACACAGGTAATCCCATCAGTAAACAGGTCGAAAGTATGACCCCGCTTCCCTCCCCCCACCCCCACCCCCCAAAAAATACTCATTTCCCCAAACTTCACTGGGTGCTAGATTACATAAAACAGGAACCTGATATTGACTCAGTCATTTGAAGTGGGACCACATGGCTGCTGTGCTCTATACTATACAAAACCCAGATCTCTACAATGTCAGAGTTGGAAGAAATTCACAAAACTAGGCTTTCCCAATGAGTAAGGAAGGACAAGATTGAATAAAATTTCTTTGGAAAAATGAAAATCTTCCAATTGGCTTCTGTAAGCAATTTGTGCTCTCAAGCACATTCTGATTCTAACAATCCTCAGTGTTCCATCCGCAAACTTAGAAGAATGAATAAATATTATGGTAGAGAGGGGAAGAGACTTTGAAACATTTACAGAAAGTAGAAGAGGAAGAGTTTCTACCTCTCCTGGAAGTTTTTGTGAATCTTATATAAATATCAATTTATGAATCATTTCCTTGTTACAAATTCATGTCTTATTCATTCACTCAAGAAAATTAAGTCCCTTTAATCTGCCAGGCTATAGGTGCTAGAAAGTGTGTATGGGCCACAGGTACACAATATAGAATCTTTGTTGCTTTTTAAAATATTTTTTTAATTTAACTTTTCATTTTGCAATAATTATAGATTCACATTCAGTTGTAAGAAATAAACAAGTCTGGGGTGCCTGGGTGGCTCAGCAGGTTAAGTGTCTGACTCGGTTTCAGCTCAGGTCATGATCTCAGGGTCGTGAGATCGAGCCCCGCATCAGGCTCTGCACTGGGCATGGAGCCTGCTTAAGATTCTCTCTCTCCCTCTCCGAATGGCCTTCTCACTGCTGATCGCTCTCCCTCAAAAAAAAAAAAAAAAAAAAAATTAATTTTGCCACTTTTTAAGGTATCTTATTTTCTCCTGGTTTAGAATTTAGTCTTTTGGGATTATTACTCAGAATTTAAATTTAGTTGATTTGTTGTTTGCTTGATTTGTTTAGTTCCCTACCCCTTCCATCAATGGAATTGGAACTTTGAGCAACTCAGTTTCTCTATAGAGAGATAAAAAATAATTACATGTTTATACACAGGAGGCTTAGAGGAGAAATGACTACCCTCCTTAAACTTCAAGTGCTGGAATGGACTTTAAAGGGTATATGGTCCAATTCACATCGTATTGGGAGGACCCAGTGACCAAGTGAGGATTTTCCCTCAGCTCATTGCTCTCAATAATAGTCCCCTTTGGGATTTTCAGTTTTCTGCAGGGCCAGCTGGTCATGACTTGTTGTAGCATCTCTAACAAAATGTGTTGGATTCTGTTTAACGTCCCACAGTTGTGTTTAAACAGCTAAAAATATAATTATGTTGTACCATCTAATATTTTCAGATGGTCACTTATACTACTCTTCTTTCTGAAAATAGCAGAGATAAGTAGATTTTTAAAGTTCTGTTCTTTGAATGGGCCAATTCAGAGAACAATACAGTTCTATCTTAGGCACATTTAACTTCAGAGAATTCAACTGTCTGCACTCAGCCCATAGCCCTTCCAGAACGGGAGACAGACAGACAGATGGAGACAGAGTTTGACTCTCTCCTCTTGCCTTGTTGTGGAATAGTCAAGACTCCAGCTAAGTAACTGTCTTCTCTTCATCTTTAAGAGATTCTAATCAGAGATTCTTTTCCCTCATTTCATGGACTGCAAAAAATATAGACCCATATGTGTGTGATCCATCTCACCTGAGTATGTATACCAGTTAGCCTGAACGAGTGCTTGTGTGTTACACAAGTAGGGTATATCTTGAGTGTGAGCTCACACTGGGTTTCATTTTCTTTTCTCTGTCCACATTTCTCTACCTTGACTTCTACACCTATTTTTAAATTTTAGTTTACATAATCAAGTATTTTTGTTACTCAACTTTCACAGAAGCCCAGGATATTACTCAATTTGTTTGCTCTCAGCCACTTCAACCAAACTTTTATTTACCTGTCTTTAAATTATTTACCCAAATCTTCAAACCAAAATGAAGTAGAGGGAAAAACAAGCAAAGGAGAAAAAAATTCTACTCTTGAGGACTAAAAGCACCTTTCATATAATACCTAGGCAATTTTGCAAAGTTTGCAATTTTCTGTGACTACAGGTAATACCAAATACATGTTTCAGGCGTTTTCACTCTGTCCTTGTGGATATAACTTCAATTTAAAGTTGTAACCCAAAAAAAAAAAAAAAAAGTTGTAACAAAACCTGAGTGAAACAAGAGTTAGGTTTAATCTCTTTAAGATCAAGAAGCATATCTTTTAATATGTATTTCTGCTTTCTTTTCATGTATACTCACCCAGGTGAAACAACCACAATAACTATTTCTAAAGTGAAATTAATGTGTTACATACCCTACAACAACCTCCTTAAGAACCTAAATAATAACACTCACTTGAAATATGAATAGTTGCTTGAAAACTTATAGTGACTCAAAAGCAAACTCCAGATCAGAGTTGGGAAATTTCTTTTGCTCTTAGTAAATTGTGAAATAAACAGATCCCCTTCCTTTGAGCCATATACACAGTTCCAAGGCTTACTCGGATGTATTTGTACTAAAATGATTAAGATTATCTGGAATATAAGCCAGAGTACCCAGCAATTCCTCTCTCTTATAATTCTTCACTTTAAAATGACAAGTTCCAGTTCATTGCAGATTCCAAGTGATTTGCTCTTTATCTCTCTTTTTTTTTTTAAATGCCTATATTCTTTAGCTTTTTCCAATCAAGGAAGTGAATGGGTATCTTAGTAAGAGAGGTCCTGAGGAAGATTGCAAGCATTATAATACGCTTTGTGGAGTGGGTTCAGAATAGCTTATAATATATTATCATAAAAACAGATTGTCATCAATAGCATAATTGCTGCATGAATAATCTTGGAACAAGTGAGACCTTTCAAGCTTTTTTATTGTAGGCAATCATTATGCTCACCGCATAAAACAAATGCCTTCTGGGAATTATTTTATAAGACACAGCTTTCTCTAGTTCATATTTCTTGGTTTTCAATATAAGATATCTAAAAGATAAAAGAAGCTGCCTGTTCTGGCTATAGGAATAATACTGTAGGAAGCCACTGATGATTTATGCAACATCAACGGAAAAAAGTTGCACTTATAATGAAATATTGGCAAGTTGGTCCTCATTACCACCATAATATTTGGCACTGAAATTTAATAACCCTTTCTCCATGTAGATGCCAAAAGAGTATTTTAACATTAATTAAAAACCCCCAGTGATATTGGATTAAAGGGATACTGTTAACACAATTTTACATATAAGAAACAGAGTTATAGAGATTAAGAAAGTGACCTGGACAGATTTTTTAAATTATTCATAATGCCACAATATGTCACTGGTAAAAATGGAAATAGGCATAGCCTCCCACAACCACCACGGGACTTGGCGGTGGCCTCATAATGGAATAGAAGCCTGGTAATTAGGGCTTCTGGTTTCTACAGATGTTCTCGCTCACTCTTCTGCCCTGCATCCCCTCAACACTAATGAATTCGGGATTAATTTGCAATAGATGATTAAAAAGTAAAAAGCTTTCTTCAACTCCTTCAGGGCAGAAACCAGTTCTTTCATTTTCCCTGAATTTCTCTGTATTTCCCCAGCTCTGCTTCATGGTATGTGCAAGTAGAGTTAAATAGGCTTCCTTATTTCAAGAGTCCTCAGAGCCTTTGCTACACTGATTGTACACTGCAGAGCTCCAAGAAGAAAATATTACTTGCAGGCTTATGTGACCAGTAAACCTTTATTTCATGGGTATAGTAGGCAGAATAATGGCCTCTGGAAAATATCCATGTGCTAATCCGTGGAAATCTACACGGCAATGGCAATTAAGGTAGCAGATAAGATTAAGGTTGCTAATCAACTGACCTCAAAATAGCGAAGTTATCCTGGATTATGTAGGAGGGGGCCAATGTAATCAAAAAGGTCCTTAAAAGTAAAATTGGGAGGCAGAAAAGAGTCATTTTAAGAGTGATGCAGCATGAACCCTGGTGCACCATTCTGTGGGAATGTAAATTGGTGCAGCCACTGGAAAGCAGGTTTGTCAAAAAATTAAAAACGGAGGGACACATGAGTGGTTCAGCCTTTAGGCCAACTCTTGACTTCAGCTCAGGTCATGATCTCAGGGTTGTGAGATTGAGCCCTGCATTGAGGTCTGTGCTCAGAGGGGAGTCTGTTGAGACTCTCTCTCCCTTCTCCCTCTGCCCCTCGCCACCATGCTCACTTGTACTTTCTCTCTCTCAAAAAAAATAAATGAATCTTTTTTTAAAAATTAAAAGCCCAAAAACCATGTAATCCAAAAATTCCACTACTGGGCATGTACCCAAAGAGAACAAAAACATTCAATCAAAATGATATATGCAACTCTTGGTTCATTGCAGTAATATTTAGAGTAGCCAAGATACAGAAACAATCTAAGTATCCATCGATAGAAGAATGAATAAAGAAGATTGAGATCTATCTATCTATCTATCTATCTATCTATCTATGTGCACACACAGTGGAATGTCACTCAACCATAAAAAAAGGATGAGATCATGCTATTTGTGACAACGTGGCTGGAGCTAGAGGGTATCATGCTAAGTGAAATAAGTCAGACTGAGAAAGACAAATACCATATGATTTAACTTCAATGTGGAATTTGAAAAACAAATGAAAAAACAAACAAGCAAAAAGTGAACCAGATCTATAAATACAGAGAATAAACTGATGGTTGCCAAGACAGCAGGAGGGGTGGTGGGGTATGGTCAAAATGGTTGAAGGGAGCAGAGGACACTGGCTTCCAGATGCAGAATGAATAAGTCATGGATATAAAAGGCACAGCATAGGGAATATACAGTCAACAGCATCGTAATGCTGTTATATGGTAACAGGTGGTGGCTACACTTGTGGTAAGCATAGCATATACAGATGCTGAATCACTATGTAGTTTGCCTGAAATTAATGTAACATCGTTTGTCAACTCTACCCAAATTAAAAAAAATGTTTTTTGAGAGTGATACCTTGTTTGAAACACTACTGGTCATTGCTGGCCTTGAAGATGGAAGGAGGCAAGAGAATGCAGGCAGCCCACAGAAGCTGGAAAAGGGAAGGAAACAGGGTTTCCCCAGGACCCCCAGGGGAACAGAGCCCTGCCAACACCTGAATCTTAGCCCAGAAAGGCCCATTTCAGACTTTTCACCAGAAATGTAAGAGAAGAAAATCTGGGGACACCTGGGTGGCTCAGCTGTTGAGCATGTGCCTTCAGCTCAGGCCATGATCTTGGGGTCCTGGAATTGGATCCTGCATCAGTCTCCTGTGGAGATCCTGCTTCTCCCTCTGCTTATGTCTCTGCCTCTCTCTCTCTCTCTCTCTGTGTGTGTGTGTCTCTCATGAATAAATAATTTTTTATAAATTTATTTTTTATTGGTGTTCAGTTTGCCAACATACAGAATAACACCCAGTGCTCATCCTGTCAAGTGCCCACCTCAGTGCCCGTCCCCCAGCCACCCCCACCCCCCGCCCACCTCCCCTTCCACCACCCCTAGTTCGTTTCCCAGAGTTAGGAGTCTCTCATGTTCTGTCTCCCTTTCTGATATTTCCCACTCATTTTCTCTCCTTTCCCCTTTATTCCCTGGAGGGTATTATGTTGAGTGAAATAAGTCAATCAGAGAAGGACAAACATTATATGGTCTCATTCATTTGGGGAATATAAAAAATAGTGAAAGGGAATAAAGGGGAAATTAATAAATAATCTTTAAAAAAAAGAGAGAAGAAAGTTTGTGTTGCATTAAGGCACCCAGTTGGTAATTTATCGTAGTAGCTGTAGGAAACAAATACTGTGGGACACCTATTAACATCTTATTAACACCTCTCAGAATTACAGTTCTGTGTTGTAGTTTGGGGAGGAAATGCTATTCTGCCTGGAACAGGGCCCACATCGGACTGCAAGCAATAAATATTATAGATTGAATAATTCATTTTTATTGTGTGAAAATGATGGGTACTTGGTCATTGGGGCCAGCCAGTCTATTAGCCTATCTGTCCCACTATGTGCGGAGGAAAATGGAAAACTTTTTCCATTTTATAATAATAATTCCCATCAACCATTTTGAATCATGAAGTAAAAATGTGTTTATTTTCAATGATGTTACAATAAACAGTGTGAAATAGGTTAGTGCATCTCAAAGTTACCCATGCTTGCAAATCATTTGGAGAGTCCTCTTGAAACACAGATCTGATTCAGTAGGTCTGGGGTGAAGCCTGGAAGTATGTATTTCTAACAAGTGCCCTGATGCCACTGCTGGTGATCTGTGCACTACACCTTAGATAGTAAAGAAAAGGAAGGCCCACGTCAGACCCTGTTTGAGTTCCTGCTCTAGAGTGTTTCTGCTCTCACAGGTAGAATCACTGGCAATCTCTCCCTGCCCCTGCTGTTCATGATCTTAAACAGAAGCTATTCAAGCAATTTTAGTTCAATATGTAGAAGAATCAGAAGCTTCTACTTAATATAATACATTTTTCATTTTAAAGTGAATATATTCTCATGAGAGACAATTTGTAAAACAAGGGAAGAAAGAATAATTTTAATCATCCACAGCCCTAGCACCCAAAGATATACCCTATTAACATTTTAATGTTTTTCTTTCAAGATTTCTTTCTCTGCACAGTTTCTGTTTTACATATCTGAAATCATGTTGCATATCTCAATTTTTTTCAATTTATTTATTTATTCATTCATGAGGGACAGAGAGAGAGAAAAAGAGAGAGAGAGGCAAAGACACAGGCAGAGGGAGAAGCAGGGAACAGGGAGCCCGATGCAGGACTCGATCCCGGGTCTCCAGGATCACATCCTGGGCCAAAGGCAGGCACTAAACCGCTGAGCCACCCAGGGATAGCAAGACAGATTGAATTGTTGGTCACAATTCCTCACTCCCCTCTGATAGGATTGTACAACCACACTATTTGCCACTCTAGTAAAAAGTGTCCAATCCTTCCCCCTCTTCTGATAGAAATATGCATTCACTCTTGCCAAGCTGGGAGACAGAGAGGACTTAGCCACACCTTGACTTTGGGCCTGGCTGAGTGACTAAAGTTGATCAAAGGGACATGATCAATATAGGTTTTCTTACTTAAATATGGCAGGACCCACAGATAAGGAAATAACAATCATTGGAAAGAAAGTTTGTTATGCTCACAGATCTCGAGAGAAGGGGGTATGCCATATCAAGGGCCACACAGGGAAGCACCTGGCCCAGTCAGGAGGCAGAAGCCTTGAGGGGAAAATGTGAGCAAGAGCTCTGTTGTGGTTTCTGTGGGAAGGAATGAGCAAGGAAGGAGGGGCAGGATTGGTAGGTTTGAATAATTTCAATGGTCTCTGTGGCACAGGGACTGTTCCTTAGTTGTCTGGTCCCTGGCCCTGGGGGCAATTAGGCCAAGGAAATATTGGTCTGATGGCTTGATAAAGGAGATGGTAGGGGTTAAGGCCTCTGAGTTGGTTTGCATAAGAAAGTTGCCCTGAAGGCTAGTGTGTGCTATCTCTAGGAATCAGCTAACCTTGGAATAGCAGTCCCTCCAGGATCAACAAGACTCAATGCTGTCAAAGCATCGGAAATACAGAATAAAGACATGATTAATACTTCATGACACAAGCAGAGGCTTGGAATGTGCTGTTGTGGTTGGACTTGTTCTCTTGAAATGTGGTTGTCCATAATAAGAAGAGCTCATACAGCCTCAGATGTAGAAGGACCACAAGTGGAACAGACTATCCGCTCAAGGCTAGGAGCTAAACCAGCTGGTGCTCTGCTGGAAGCTGAGACAAGCCCCAGCCAATCCACAGGAATGAGAAACTAATGTTTATTGCTGCACGCCTCTGAGGGTTTGTGATTGATTGTTACGTGGCATTATTGTGGTAACAGTTGGATAAGATAGAAATTATAAGTAGAATCGGGGTGCTGCCATAATAAATCCCAAAATATGTGCCATCGGCTTTGGGACTGGGGAGAAGGCAACAAAGAAAGTGTAATAGGGACCTGGAAAAATGTTGATCCATATTATATAGTACTGACACTTTTTTTTTTAAACTGTTACTTGCAGTAAACTGAAAGATAATGCACATGATAAAGTTGGAATGATGAACAAGAAGTTTCAAGGCACCATGTTAACAGTGTAAATGGCTCACTGGTAATATTAAAAAGATACTATAAGATATAAGAGATGGGTTCAGGCAAAACATGGCTGGTTTGCCAATAGAACTGAGTGAACAAACACAGTCCAGAAGACCTAGGATTTACAGGGATAAAGAATTAAACTGTATTGAGAAAAATTCTAGGAGTTCAAATTAAAAATGATTGTGACTCTTTGATTCATACAATACCTCTGGATTCCTCCTTTTCCTCTATCTACCCCTCAACTTCCTTTAGGCAAGAAGCAGGCCGTAAGGCTGCCCAGCCACCAAACTGGGCATATTCTCCAATGCCATTTTCAGATGTGGTCAGGGAGGGAATTTTGGCCAAGAAGGACTTCCCAAACAGTGGAAACCAGAGCATGGAGAGAAGTCAGATGGGTCTGGAGAACTATTCCAAGGGACCAGTAATGGAGTCTAATCCTCTACCACCAAGGTAGGTGAACCTAGCAACATTTGCCTATGAGGATTTCATAATTGCTGTAAACTCATGACTGCTCTATACTTCTCATTCTTTCCCTATTAGAATGGGGCTGTTGATTGTGGTCATCTTGTTCCTGTTCCACTTTTATATGTTGTACGTGGGAGGGGACAGATAATTAGTCTTTTTGGTTCTCCAAACCAAGAACCAGCCCGAGAGGAATCACATCTGGAGTTGACGTAGATAGAGCAGTGCTATCTTTCTAGCCTGGTGGCATCATAGAATGAGATTTGGGGGAGGTTGGGATGGGAGTGAGTATATGTGGGAAGAATGTGAATAACAGTAATGGAGACCAGACTGTGGTAGGTTGAATGATGGGTGCCAGTTCTTTATTCCCTTGTAGTAGAATTATGTAGACACATTCTTGCCACATTCTCATGACAGGCAAAGGGTACTTCCCTGCCCCTTGACTTCAGGCTGGGCCCTATGACTTACTTGGTCAATGAGAAATTAGCAGCCATGAAGCAAGCAGATACTTAAAACGTGCTGTGTATATACTCTTGCACTCTTGTTCTCTTTTATGAGAAGAGCTTCCCCCTGGTAGCAGGTGCCCTTCAGTCTTGGGCTCAAAAATGAATACAGTGCCTCATACCAGAGCCTGAAACCAAAGCCACTTTTCCTGAAGCTAAAAACAGCCACACCCCAGCTTCCCTGCAGATATGTGCATGAGAAATAAATGCTTATTGTTCCTCGGCACCCAGATTGAGTGCCTGTTTGTTACACAGCTTGATTGAGCAGTAGCAGACAAAGACCTGTTTTTCTCCATTCCATTACATACTCTAAGAATACTTGGGTGAATAAATCAATTCCTTTGAGTAGTTTCACTTACATAACCATTCTTTGATTTTGAGACATTTAGGTTTATCCTCGGATATTGGGGGAGGAGCGAGTAGGAGGACTTCTTTTTCTTGCTTCTTTTAACAACTCTATAATAACATATTGGTATGTAAACTTTTTCTATAGTTTGGTTTATTTTTATAGGGTTCAAACTGGAGAGTAGTAGCTCCACCATAAAGCCTGTTCTGGGAATTAAAAGAGTAAATTAGGGATGCTTGGGTGGCTCAGTGGTTGAGTGTCTGCCTTTGGCTCAGGGTGTGATCGCAGAGTCCTGGGATCGAGTCCCACATCGGGCTCCCTGCATGGAGCCTGCTTCTCCCTCTGCCTGTGTCTCTGCCTCTCACTCTGTGTGTCTCCCATGAATAAAATAAAAATCTTAAAAAAAATAAAAGAGTAAATTACATGAAGCTCCAGGCATATTATCTGTGATATAAGGAACACTCGATAAGTGATTGTTTTTATTATTTTTTGCTGTACAGTCTTAGACGTTGAAGAAAGAATTCAAAGCTCTTGATGTGAAATGTAAAGCTGTTCTCCAAAAGAGTCGTACCAGTTTGCATCCCTAGTAGGAATGTATGAGTTTTAGACCGCTTACAAACAACCACAGCTTTTTAAACCTCTGGCAATTTTAACAGGTAAGTAATTGTCTCTCACAGATATTCCAATTTGTATAGCTTTTATCACAGAGGAGGTGGAAATTTTTTAATGAATTTTCTAATATATCTATGTTCTGTGAATTATCAGTTAACATATCCCTTTCTATCGGTCATTATGAGCCTAGTCTTGCCCTGGTCTGAAAGACTTCCCTGGTGCCAAGAGCCTGTCTTATTTCTGTGTGGTTCGTAGTCATACGTGGCTAGAGCCCTCAAAGTATAGCTAGTGCCACGTGTTGATAGGATAGTATTTTGAATGGACTGGGTTCAAAAAAATTTATCATCAGGATTTTTTTTACCTCTTTCTTTTTACTTTTTAAAATCTAGCTACTAGAAAATGTGAAACTACATATTTCTATACAGCAGTGCTGGTTAGACTTTTGAATGCTGCTTGCCTGGAATTCTCTTTGGTCAAAACTCATCACCCTAACCCTTGTATTGGGTCCTCCTGATGCTGCCTATCGCACAGCACGTCACCTATGGTCTATTGTCATACCTTCTAGAGAGTGCTGGGCTGAGTCCAAATCCCTGGCCTCCCAGTCTCTGCTTAATTTAATCCCTCTTTTCCCCCACCTCCTCCTAATTCACTTCCCTTCTCCTGTGACTCATCCCCCCCCCCCAACTCCATGTCTGGGGAGGATCTATTCCTGAGTGAAATGGCAAACTTGATAAAGATTTTCAACCCTACAACGTATTTTGAACAGATTCTATTCTCTATCACCTGTATGTTCATATTCTATTTATTCTATTTCTGTCATTGAAACATGGTTTTACAAAGTTCCTTTTATATTTTGTCATTGAAAGATCACAAACATATGAAGCTAATAAACAATTTCCTATGTTTTCTAAATTCCCCTGCCTCTACCCACACTTCCCCACACAACCCTGAATCTTCTCAAACTATATTAGTGAAGACAACCAAAGTTTACACATGTAGCTACTTACACTCGAAAGTTCCCCCAACACCATTTCCTAACCAAAATGTCACAGAACTTTGCTCACAATTCCTGGGCTCTTTCAGTCTAGAGGGCAGGGTAGGTATGTTAACTCCTCTGGCTGTAGTAGCAGACTCTTGAAAAGCCATTTTTGAAGGGTTAAAAAAAAAAGAAATCCTTGCTAATGTCAGACAGAGTTCTTAATGTATTGAAAGAGATTATCATGTCACTTGGAAATCCAACCTCATTTTTTAAGAAACATGTCTCTTTCCTGGTTGTCTAAATGTTCATGATTGTGGGGCTTTTTCACCGTGAGGAAATATCTGTAGCACATTTTTAGTGCCAGACCAGCTTCCTCCACTGCTCTACCCCTACCTGGCAGGCTGCTTTTCCAACTCCCCTGACATCCTCCTGGATGCCTGGGGAATTCAAGCCAATTTGAATATGTAATCATGTGGAATAATAAAGCTCAAGCGCACTCTCTGGGGAGTTCTCTGGCTGCTACCCAGCTCCCTGCGACTAGTTTCCTAAGTGTCTTTGAAAGATGCTGAGAACACCATGTTGGCTGTTAACCTTTTAACAGCATAATCATTTTCTGCTCACACTGGCTAGAAGCCCAGCTCCAAAGAATGTGCAGGAAGTGGGCAAAGAAAGTTTCTTTCCTTATAAGATTCAGTAGGGCACACTTTCCGCAGCCTGAGGGAGAGAATTGGGCAGGCTTTGAATCAGTGTATTTTTTAAAGCATTCATTATTCCGACAATGAAGTTCCATGAAACCAGCATTTATTCCTTTTATGTAAGTCACACAGAGATTTCCCAAAACATATTATAATACTAGGAAGTAAATAACCATTGCCTTGTTTTATGAATATGAGAAATCTCTGTGAAGATGCCTAAATATTTTGATTAATTTAAAACTAGATGAGCTGATGTGTAGGTATTTACAGCATCAAAGTACTTCTCTTGTTGAATCAGTTTCTAAAATGTAACATCTAAAGAGGTAGGGTGTTCGTCTTAAATAGCAATGTAGAAATGGGTGCCTTGCTATTCCAGAATCTGATTTAAACACCAGTGTGATCCATTGGAAAGGAAGCACCTCCTTCTGGATTTAGTAGTCAGACCGATGTGCAAAAGCACCTGCTCCACCTCTTGAATATATGATAATAATGAACAATATCAGCAAATGTCTGACTGGTACTCAGCATTCTTTCTTCTATGTAGTCTCATCTATATTGTCACATTTGACCTTCAAAGTATATGTCTGGAAGTGGATATTATTAGTCTTAATTGCAGATGCTGTTGGAGTTGAGACTTTCTTCTCATTGCTTATCACAGTCTAAGAATAACTCATCTTTCTTGAACTCGGGCATAACCACTCAGGTCAAAACTTCTGCAGATTGAGCTTGCACTATTTTTAGGTGGGGCTCCACGAGGCAGCTGTGATGCAAGTGTCACAAGGGCATGCCCTTTTGACTCAGCAGCCGAGTTCTGTTGCACATTCTTCCCCTTCTCTAAACTTCTAGGGCAATGACATAGAGGGTATTTGGGACACACAGTGCTGGCTTATGCACACACCGTGTCTCCACAGTGTGACTGTAAGCCCCCAGAGGTTTATGAGATGTGAGACCTTCTCATGGGGATCTGAGTACCCTGTATCAATAAATCTTCATTGACAATGGGATTCTGTCACATTTCCAAGGCTGCCATGATGCAACACAGACTGGACCCCAAGGAGGACAGTGAGGGTCACCAAGGTCTGAGAGAGACATCCTATCAAGCCACAGTCCAAAGAGTAATGGGAATTGAACAATGGCTGGGCCTCACCTCGCAGAGAGGTGGAAACCTCTGTGTCATGGCTAGAGGTTTCTAGAGATGAGACATAATCCACACTGAGGCATCGGAGAAGCTTTCAGTTTGAGTGACTATTATTTCTTAAGACTCTTGCCAAGGACTCTCACATCTAGAGCCTATTCTCTTAGGGTCTGACTGCTGCCTCAGACACTACCCATGGCTTCTGGTATCCTTTCTGACACCACAAACCAATGGGCCTCACCAAACAGCAATAGAATTATAGAATCTTAGATTTGGAAGGACGCTTCATGCAAATATCTCAGATCCCACCTAGGTTTTTTCAGTTTTACTGCTGCAGGAATAAAGAATTTAATGTGAGTATGGTGATATGGTAACTTTGGCACATTTTTCTCCTGGTATTTCCCCTTTTCCAAGCCTATGGGCAACCCTGAGCTCAATGCCTTAAGGAAGGGATGCAGCTGGTCAGAAAGTAGAAATAGCCCATGGACACTTTTTGTCCCTGTGTCTGGGGTTTGGGTGGGACTTAGAGTTTTGGAGATGACATGAAGACAAAATGTGTGGGTGAAGCAGGGGTCAAAGGGACATCATTTCTTCCACTCCTTGCCTAGAATAGGTTATTCTGTGTGCTGAGGAAGGAGGCAATGAAAGCAGAGAGATGATGGGTACAGGAGCCAAGGGCCCTTCTTTCTAGGCAGTGCCCCAGGGGAGGTGGCAATACCCCAAAGAGGAAATGACTTCTTACAGAGTCTCAGCACAGTGTTTGTCTCCTCTTAAAGTTTCCCTGCCCTTCAGTGATGCAGCAACACACCCATATAAGTCCTCCATCCTAAAGGACCATGATGCAGGCCAAATGCTGTCTTAGGGTAACCCAACATGAGCAGGTGGCTAAGGCCCAGAAGACCCCCTGCTCCCCCAATTTACTGGCCAGGATACACGTGATCTCTCTAAAGTCTTTGTCTCAGCACACCCCCCGCCCCCGCAAAAAAAGATGAAGCCAAAATTTACCTGAGATTGTTACTCTTAGCCTGACAGTAAGTGGATTGAGCATAGAGTTAAGCTGAGTTACAAGAAATGTTTTTCTAGATTAACTGAGTCTGTGAACCTAGACTCATATCTGCTATGCATATAAAAAATCTATAACTACATAATAAATGGTCAAAATGTTATCTGTATTATTAATAATATTATATCAGTGAATTCGAAGTCTACTACAAAATCTGAAAGGTATTTTTCATGCATATAACTGCCAATGGATGCTTATGTGGGTTCTTGTGTCCAGATAGAAAAATGTTGATTTAGTTTATTCTTTCAAAATCCATTCTTAAGAAACGAAAATTGTTAAAGATTTATCATCACTTTAGGGGAAAGAGAGAAGAGAAGGTGGAGTGTACATCTTCATTCCATAGGAACTGGTCATTGTCTCTGTTTCATTCAACACTCTGCAGATTCCTTGGAGAAGAAAAACACATAAGCATTTCTGTCAGACTTTCTACTCTGCTAGATTTGACCATTGGTTCCAACTATGCTACTTTTGAGTCCCAGTTATGTTAACCAAGATTCTGCCTGCCCACTTAATATCACAGTATCACCTGAAAAAAAATTTTTTTTTTTAGAGAGAGAAAGCGCACATGTGCATGAGTGGGGGTGGGAGTGGAAAGGCAGAGGAAGAAAGAGAATCTTAAGCAGGTTCCATGCTCAGCAGAGAGCTGACGCGGGGCTCCATCTCACAACCCTAAGATCATGACTTAAGCTGAAATTAAGAGTCAGAGACTTAACCAACTGAGCCACCCATAGGCCTCACCTCATTTAAAATTTAATCAACACATGAATCTACTTCTTCCATTTCACCATATGTGCAAGCTCCATCCTTAGACCAGCCCATCTTCCTCTTCCTCACCTTCACCCCAACGTGAGAGTGTTGTCCTCTTACAGCTGATGATTGCTGGACAAAATTCATATGTCAGTGCTGATTGACATCACAACCAAAGCAGGTGTTTCAACCTCCCTCCCTGAGCCCTTCTGAGAAACAGGAACTTCTTTCCTCCTTCGGCCAAGGCAACACCACTCCCTTCGGGTTCTCCTCCCACCTCCCTGACCTTTGTCTCCCCATCCTCACTGCTGGCCCCTTTCTTCTTCTTTCCTTAAATATTAGTGCCACCTTTGTTTTAGCCTCAGCTCCCTTCTCGCACCCCTGAGATACCTAGACACTGAAAACTTTGACAACCATCAAGCTGATGATTCCCAGATCAGCCTGAATGGGCTAAACTGAGAAATGCAGATTACATGGAATTGAATAAGTGTTCAGGAAGTTGAATTGATATGGCTTTATGGTTATAATCAAACATCACTAAATCAGAAGGTCCAAGGACCTAAACAATATGAAGGGAAAGAGGGCAGAAAGACATGTCCCATCACTCTTGATGTTCTCCAGTGAGACCAAAGAATCAGTACTTAGTGAGATGAAGTTCTATCCAAGGTATCCTGATGATGGCTGACTATTTAGTGAGAAATGTTGGAAGATGATCCAGACAAAGAATAAGACTTCCCAATTTCATAGAAGAATTGAGGGTTTTATATCTTTCTAAGTGGAGCTGCCCCTAGCTTAGTGGGGTTAGGAGTAAAGTTGCTGACAGCTACAGCTTCCAATTATTCCAAGGTACAAAAAAAATTGTGAGCATGAGTTCTACTACTACTGTATTTTCCAGGATTATTAAAATAAACTGATGTGGGATTTAGAATTAATGTTGAGAAAGCATTATTTCTACATTAAATTCAGAAACTATATAAAAAGGAAATAATCTGTAGGCAAAATATATCCCCTCTCTGGATACCATTCCCTAAATAGAGCTTTTCTTGGTTAGTACTGAATACATTATAGTTGGTAATCATGGTACTATATAGATTTGAATATTGCTGTTAAATTCCATGTAATTGATAAAATACAAACTTGAATTGTTACTTCAGGTTATTTATTTTTCTGCTCAACAGAGGTAAGTTGGTGGGAAGCTGGACTGCTCTATAAAACAGAACCAGAAATTTCTTTCTTGCAAGATTATGGGGAAG
This sequence comes from Canis lupus dingo, assembly GCF_003254725.2. NCBI lineage: Eukaryota > Metazoa > Chordata > Mammalia > Carnivora > Canidae > Canis > Canis lupus. Next base: position 22,871,589 of record NC_064247.1, on the reverse strand, counting down.
GAAATTAAGCAAAGAAATATAATTTAAATCTGAAAGAGACAGGTCTAATATCTGTCAAGCATCTCTACCTAGACTAAAATATTTAATCTCTCAAAGTCATATGAGACATAGTTGTTGTTATGACTACTGCATAGATGCAGAAACTGAGGCTTCGGAATGTAAGTGGCTAACTGAATATCACACAGCTGTGAGTGGCAGAGGCAATGTGCAAACACAGGTACACCTTATGTGGATCTCTGATTCCAAACTCTGTGCACCTTCCTAGGGCATCCCATTCACTGTCTGAGCCATTTGACAGGTAACAGAAATCAATAATTTGTTTCTTCTCTCTCTTGACAGACGAGGAGCCTACAGCTCAGAGGAGCAAGTGTCTTTCCAAAATTACATGATTATTTAATACCACAGAATTCAAACCCACTTTTTCACAAAAGATTTGTCACCAGAACACAGATACCATGAAAACCACCCTGAAATCTAAGCCAAAATGGGAAAGGAAAAGATTCATATTAAAATTGTCCCTGGGCACATGGATTAGGGTAAGTTTACCACCACCTGGTCTACAAATGTGGTAGGACTGACAAAAGAACGACAGAAAAATTTGAGCAGGAAGCTGCTGAGATGGGAAAGGGCTCCTTTAAGTATGCCTGGGTCCTGGAGATACTGAAAGCTGAGCATGAACATGGTATCACTATGGATATTTCCTTGTAGAAATTCCAGGCCAGCAAATAGTATGTGACCATCAGTGGTGCTCTGCAACACAGATTTAATCAAAACCATGATTATAGGCACATCTCCCACCAACTGTGCTGCTTGATTGTTGCTGCTGCTGCTGCTGCTGCTGAATTTGAAAGACTTATCTCCAAGAATGGGCAGACTGGGGAGCGTGCCCTTCTGGCTTACACACTGGGTATGAAACAACTAATTGTTGGGGGTGGCAAGGTGGATTTCACAGAGTCATCCTACAGCCAGAAAAGGGACAAGGAACCCGTAAGGGAGTCAGCACCTACATTAAGAAAATAGGCTACCATCCTGACACAGTAGCATTTGTGTCAATTTCTATATGGAATGGTGACGACATGCCAGAGCCAAGTGCAAACATGTTTTGATTCAAGGCCTGGAAAGTCACCCATAACCACGGAAATACTAGTGAAACCATGCTCCTTGAGGTTCTAGATTGCATCCTGCCACCAACATGTCCAGCTGACAAGTCCTTGCATTTGCCCCTCCAAGACATCTACAAATTCATGGTATTGGTACTGTCCCTGTAGAGACTGACGTTCTCAAGCCCAGCCTAATGGCCCCCTCTGTTTAGTCAACATTACAACTAAAGGAAATTCTGTTGAAATGCTCTTTGAATGGAGCTTTTCCTGGAGACAATGTGGGCTTTAGTGTTCCGGACATGTCTGTCAAAGATTTGTCATGGCACTGCAGATGGTGACAGCAAAAATGACCCACCACTGGAAGCAGCTGGCTTCACACCTCGGGCAGATTATCTGGAACCAACCAGGCCAAATCAGCGCTGGCTATGCACCTTGATGGATTGTCACATAAGCTCATGTTGCTCGCAGGTTTGTTGAGCTGAAAGAGAAGATTAATTGTCATTCTGGGAAGAAGCTGGTAGATGGCCCCAACTTCTTGAAATCTGGTGTCGCTGCCTTTGTTGATATGGTTCCTGGCAAGCCCATGTGTGTGGAGAGCTCATCTGACTATCCTCTGCATCACTTTGCTATTCGTGACATAACACAGATGGTTGCTGTGGGTGTCATCAAAGCAGTGGACAAGGAGACAGCTGGAGCTGGCAAGGTCACCAAGTCTGAAAGCTCAGAAGGCTAAATGGATATTATCCCTGATACCGCCACTGGGGTCTTCATGAGTGAAAGAACATCCCAGAACTGGCCACTGAAGTTTAATAATAAAAGAATGATTCGTGATAGTGTCAGAAGGTAAGGAAAATGTTCTGTGGGCCATTCAGGGTTTGTGCGTGTGGCAGTTTTAACCTATTAGTCTTAAAAATCAGTACTTTTTAATGGAAACAACTTTATTTAAAATCTGTCACAGAATTTTAAGACCCAAGAAAGCAACATTTAAGGAGAAAACTATCTTCTCTTGGTCAACACTATAAATCCACATAGTACTACTTAGGGAAAAGACTTAAATAAGAGTTGTCCCTAATCTATTTCTGTTGTTCCATCTGCTGAAACCTCAAAATTTGATAATTCTGGATTAAGATTTTTTTCTGGGTGCGAATTTGGTTGTTGTTTTTTTCACATTGTCTGAAAGGAAGAATCATCTGGTTTTTAAGGACATGATGCAAAGGTATGGGCAAGTAAGTGTCCATGGTGGCAATGTTTCATAGGTTAGGACAAATAAGCAGAGATTATCTTTGTTTATAGATAAGCTTGTTATAAGAAGGTAAAATTCCACAATACTAAAATCCATGTGTTGCATGTAAAATTATATGTAGCTATATCAATATCAACTAAATTTGTTGATATAATCTCAAATTTTAATTTTCCACTTATACATTCTCAAACCATACGTTCTCAAATATACATTCTCGAATCTATAAATATTAAAGTAGTCTAAAGAACCCAACATGGGAAAGTTAAATTGTGTTGAAGACTGTCCTGCTAGGGTTCATCGTTTCTAGATACTAGGGAGGAAAAAGCTACTGGAAGCTGAAGGAAAAAAAAAAAAAAAAAAAAAAACAGAGAGAGAGGATTCAAACCCAGAACTTCTAATTCCCTCTCCAGGACTCTTTCCATCATGCACATGACTGTAACATTCTACAAAGTCTAGTGCGGATCATTTTTCTTAACATCCTCTGTAGCATTTGTTGAGTATTTACTACTTAACCTACATGACATCCTGGGTCATCCTGTCTCTTAAAATCTAGGCAAGATGATTTGCGGTCTCTAACACACTTTGAGCCTGATGCCTTCTCCAAGATTTCCGTGTATTTCTGGGGGCTTGTGTTCTCACAACCATCTCTTGATTCCGCTGACTTTTTGTTCTCCGCTTGGCATCTTGCAACTTTTTCTTTTTTGCCACCTGGGTTCTTGAACTACCTTCCTTAGTTTTAAATACAAACAAATTTTTCCCACAAAGCGTTTGCATGGCAGATTTTGCAGAAAGTTCAGAAAAATTAAGAAGTAGATGGAGTTGCATTGCTGACCCCATCTACTAAGCAATTAGAATTGAGTAATGGTCATCCTGTTCTATAAAGTCTTTTGGCTGATGTCCCATGTTGCTCACATTCTCTCTCCTTTCTGCAACATGGGTGCCCTCCCACCACCACCATCAACAAGTTTTTAAACACAAAGTAATTGTGTCCCTCCATTTCTTTTCTGCCCAGACTTCTGAATCCTACTGTAGACCTATTTTTCATATTCCAATGCTGCAAGGAGCTTTCTTTATTGAAGACCATTTATTCCCCAAAAGGAATTCTACTATCACTATTAAGAAAACAGTAGGATTTTTTTAACCATCTCCCTAAAATACCACATGTTCTGAGGAGTTCACAGGAAGAAAACCTCTTAAAGAGTAGCCAGTAGAATAGGAAATAAATGCTCATAACTCAAATTTCTCTTGGGCCTTGTCACCTGGTGAAAACTGAGATCACACACACGATATCTAACAGTTCAGTCCCTACAACAGGAACCCCTGGCCTCATGGCCTGAGGGATACAAAGAAGGCCAATACAACAGAAATTTGGCCAGTACAACTATGATAATGATCTGACTTAACCATTTGAGGGGGAAAGGTATCTGGTGGCTGAAGAAGGGACTGTTACTAGGAGGACCACAGGCAAAAAGGGCCCCACCTGAAGGTTAAGTCAGCTAGCTAGGGTCTGAGCTTGAGTCACCAGGGCTAAGTGGTAACAGCCTCTAACTGTCTGTTTATTTCATCTATTTTAGTTTTACTCCCTCCCACCCTCAAAAATCTAGGGTTATCTGGGGTTTCCATTTCTGACCAAATGGAAAGTGCTGACACTCAGAATGCAACTGACGATGGAAATCCGTGTAATGTCATGTTTCTGTGTGTCTGTTACAAGCAATGAGAAAACTAGCGAAGATCAGTGCAAAGTCAGTTTTTCACAAGTTTGAGATAATGCTGCTATCCTCGGTCTTGCATTCCTTTATCCAGAGCCTCAAATCCAAAGAGCTTAAGGTTTTATTCATAAATTTTCTAGTGATTTAGTGGCAAAATCTGACCTGATAGATGTGAGGCCACTTGTGATCTTATTCAGCCCTTCACAGGAGCTGTCAGGTGTTTCCTGTGCAAACATGAAAATGCTTGATTACAGAGTGTTCCTCCAACCTCACTCTGGGAAGGCCCGTAAAATACAGAATGTAGAACATACCTTTCCAGAGTCTGAGACATTCCGAATCCCACAACACATCTGGCCCCAAGGGTTTCAGAGAAAGGGTTGTGTGTCTTTCCTGGCATCTGCTAGAGAAAACAGAGCAGTAATGACCAGTGGGGGAGGCTAAGATGGTTCCAGGGGTCCTATTTTCAGCCTAATTGGAACATGTGGTCTGTCAAAAGGAGAAAAAACTTAGATGCGAGACCACATAGACATGCGGAGTCATGTGGAAGTGGTGGCGAGCAAGAATATCTGGGAAACCCCACTGAGTCCTTCAGCCAAAGTCAGACTGTCTGTCGGGGCCTGTGGTCCAGCCGCTCACCACCACCTACAATGCAGGCGGGTGAGGGCGGTGCAAGGTCGCAGATGTTCTAGTGGATGCTCCTCCTTTTTATTTGAAGAAACATGATCATCTGAATTATTTTTTTTCATTGTTCATTTAATTTTCAGGAAATGGATTATTTTAAAAGGAAAAAAGAAGGGCGTCTGGGTGGCTGAGTTAGTTGAGTGGCTGACTCTTGATTTCAACTCAGGTCATGATCTCAGGGTCCTGGGATCCAGTTCCCAGTGGGGCTCTGTGCTCAGGAAGGAGTCGGCTTGGGATTCTCTCCCTCCCTCTCTCTCTCAACTAAATAAATAAAAGGAAAAAAGAGACAAGAGGTGATTACTAACATGGTTCTCAAACTTGGCAACACATCAGAATCACTTGAAAGATTTGAAACCTCTGATTCGTAAACCCAACAAGCCCCCGTAAAGAAGGGGCTCCAGGTGATTCCAAGGCACCTAGGGTTTTTGGAGTGCCCCAGGTCATTTTGATGTATAGACAAGGTTGAGAACCACTATCTTAAATTTTTTTTTAATCTTTAAAGAGGGAGAAGGAAAAAGACCTTTTCCCTATTTCTGTATAAAGAATGAAAGTGCCTAAGATCCAGAAAAGTCCAACAGGGTGATGAGCATGCTCTGCAGTTCTTGTTTGAATCACATGTGCTAACCACACAAAGGAAGTTTCATTTCTGTGAAAACCATCAGTTTCTCTTTTATGCTTATTGTTCACCATCCTAGACACATGAAACATGTTTCATGTTTCATGCCAATGATTTCATCTTTCCTGTTCCTGAGGGCATGGCTACACCGTGAGTTTATGGACCATCAAGGATGAAAGGAAGGTCTGCTCTATGTCAGAGAGAAAACCAACATGCTCTCTGGTGTGCTGGATGGAATGTAGCAGAATCGGTGCCCTGACAGGGAGCCAATTTCTTTCTCTTTCTTCTTCTGGAACATCTACCTAGTAAAGTTTACATTCCTTATATGAATACTCCAGTAATTTGGTTCTCTCTTCTTTTCTCTGAGCCACTTCAAAATGAAGAAAGTGTCACAAGCTAGTCTCTCTCTTATCTTCCATAAAAAATGACTCCCCAAATGCTTTCTCTTTGGTTCATGTTTATCATCATGAGTGTTTGGTGTCTTTGTGATATCTTATGGTCCTCTCCATCTGCTGCCTGGGCGGAGCGGGGGTGGGGGGATGACCTAAATATGCATGCATTGTCCAATCAGACATACCTTTCAAATCATCATTTTTCTCTCTCCCTTGGGACTTTCTTGTCCTTTCTCCCCCTGCAAGTCTTCTCCTCTGGGAGGCTGCCTTGATTCCCAGTATAAACTGGGTGCCGTTTTACTGTTTCTCAGAATGTCACATGCTTCTTTGATAGCACTCATCACAATGTAATTAAATGTTTATTTACTGTCTATTTTCCTACTGGATAATAGGATATTTGAAGTCAAGAAACAAGTCTGGTGTTTTGCTGTTGTTTCTGGTTTGACCTAGTTTTTTGCCTTTCTTTTTTCACCAAAGCTGTGCCTAATGCTAACACAGAGCAGATGATAAATATTCATCAAATCAGTGAATTACATGCTCCAAAGACTCAAGTAAGCTGGGGCCATTGGGTATGTTCATCAGAAGATCACTATAGACTTTATGAAAAGGTATTAGCAAAAGCAGACATAACTGGAAATCAGAAAGCAGTAGACTGAAGAACTGGGAGCCCAGGGAAAGGAGGCATGCAGGACTTGCAATTATCATGGTAAAAACAAAAGCATTCAAATCACAAAGCTTCAATCAATGAATCGCAACTAACATGAACATTTATTTCAGAGCTGCACATACTATATTTATATAATTGTGATTCAGAATGAATACCTTGATGATGCTTTATTTGCTATGGCAAGTGCTTAATTGCAGCTTGTTTTGTTGGCATTTATTTAAATGTCAGTAAAACTCTCTCCCACAGATATTAAATTTTATAATTAATCATTCATGAAGTCTTCTTTAATCAACTTTTCCTCAAGTATTTCAGATTCTTGTCAGGCCCATTCATTTCCCCTGTGAAGATCTAAGAATTGGTTTTAGGTGATAAATTGACTATGTTCTCCCAGAGCACATTTTTCTTAAGCGTTTGAAAACATTCATCTACATTAATCTGAGTTATGCAGTGGGGCTCAAGCCACAGTAAACACAGTATAATGAGCAGCATCTGTCAGCCCCAATGCAAATGATGTCAGGAATTCTCAAGTTCCTTGCATTTTTATGACAAAATAAATTGATCTATACATTCGGTGAGTCAGCCAACCAACACCTGTGTGAATGCCAACCATGAATCACATCTGGGAATAAGATGCATATAATACTGTATGATATGGTGTATAGCACTATGCCTGCCCTCATGGAGTTTATAGTTTAAGTGAAGAAAGAGACATGAGAGCAAATAGAAGAGTAAAGAGTTATAACAGCTATCATGGAGGCAAGTATAATTCATGGATAAAAGGTTGAAGTTTGGGATGACCAGGGGGATCAAAACAGCTTCCTGATTTGAGCTGCATCTTAAAAACTGAGTACCTAAGGGATTGGAATGGGAAGAGCCATGGGTAAGGAGGGTGATCCAAACATGATGAAGACATGGATCAGAGACCCAGGAGGCATGAAACAGCATGGTGTTTTGACTTGCTAGTCACTAGGCATCTTGCAGGTTGTTAGGCATGGAGGGGGACCCAGTAAAAAAATGAAACAGGAAATGCACACAGAGATCAGATCATAGAGGGTCTTGTAGGCTGTGCTAAGCAATTTGGATTATATTCTCTTGGCAATGTAGAGCCTCTGGAGTGTTTTAAGCAGTGGCTTGGAGAGATAAATATTTTAGAGATTTCACTCTGGCAGTTGTTTAGAGATTGAATTAGAAAATTTGGGCCCTAGAGACATTTTATTCTTTTATTCAAACATTTTTAAAGCATCTTTTAAGTGCCAGATACTGTGCTAAACTCTGAGAATGCCACAATGAACCAAAGAGACAAGGTGTCTGCTCTCGGCATCCTAGCAAAGACATATAGCCAATAACCAGAGAAGTGAGCAGATAAACAAGAAAAATGGAAGATAGTGTTATAAGCACTGTGCAAATATGAAGACAGGCTGATGGCTGATGTCAAGAGAATGTCCAATGGCAATTTTAAATTGCATGGCCACGAAAGACCTCTCTGAGCACAATTCTGAATGACAAGGGAAAAGGTGACTCTATAGTTGAAAGTAGGACCTTCTAGGCAAAAGATACAGGGGGTACAAAATCCTTAAGACAGAAAAACTTAGCCAGCTAAAAAGAACGGAAAAAAGACCACTGTGCCCAAGAATAGCAGCAAGGAGTTGAGGGGTAAGAGATGAGGTTGACTAGGTCAACCAACTAGAATTCAAAGTGTCCCAGACATGGGACAATGTGTTTGAATTTTGTTTTGAATGGTATGGGAAGTCTCATATATAAGTCACTGCATGGTTTTAGGCAAGCAAGTGATATGGCCAGGTGTGCATTTTTAGGGGATCCCTGGCTGCTGTGGGGAAGGTGGACAGGAATAAAGCAAAGAGAAGTCAGAAAGCAATTGTGGTAGTCCTTGTGGAAGAGGTTCGGGTGGATTAAGGTGATGTCGGTAGAGATGGACAGCAGCAGATAGAATGGGATCACATTTTGTATGGAGTTAAAAAGGACTGGGTGGTGGGTTAAATATGGGGAATGAGAGATAAAACAGAATCAAAGAGCACTGCCTAATGTATAGCATGTGCAGCGGGTGGGTGGTGGCAGTGTTTACTGAGGAAGGAGCAGATTCGAGAGAAGAAAATGGGAATTTCTACTGGGCCATGTGAAATTCAAGGTGGAGATGACCAGATAGCAAATAGGTGTTCATGTCTGGAACTCCAAGGAGAAATCAGAGCTATAGATAGAGATTTGCTTGCAAGTTCCACCCCCCCCCCTCCCCTGCAGTGTTGCTAAAGCCCTGGGACTGGGTGGGACACCAGGAAGATGGTGTCCCTGGCGGAGAGGACGGTGCCCAAGAACCAGCTCTGGGTGCTTAGTAGTTGTAAATATGGTTTTAAAAAGATACTGTGGAGTCCTAGAAACCAAGGGAAGAACAAATGGCTTTAGAATATAATTAGAAGATAAAAGTAAGATACTATTATGATGCGCAGAGCTTCTGTTGCAGCAACCTGGCTTGTCCAGGTCTCGCTCAACCGTCTCTGAATCTTTAGTGCTATCAGAGTGGCTAGCACAGGGTAGTAATAAAATAAATCTTGCTGAGCCTAAAGCTCAAGCAAGAGGCCTGGGTGGGAGATGTACACGGGCGTGGAAAATTTCAAATTGAAGTCATAGGAGTGGGAGATTGAAGTTGCCAGAGATGGAGATTCCAGTAGGATGAGATCAAAGCCAAGGGCAGAGAGAACCCAGAGAAGAGCAACACGTAGACAGCGTTTAGCAATGGAACATGTAGCAACATTTAGCAATGGGAACCAGCAGGAACCCACAGCGCCACAGGAGTGGAGTGGGAGGGCGTTATCAGCAGGGAGCAGAGTGGAATGCTCCAGAGGATGGATTATGCCAGCAGGTGCAGAGGACGGGAGCCCAAATGAGGGAATCTTGGTTGTCGTGGGGGAAGAAGAGGTAAGGGAGCGCAAATTTAAGTTTGGCTGTTCTTTCAGGAAATGGGGAGCTAGTTATCTTTTAAGGAGTATAGAGCTTCAGTTTTGCAAGATGGAAAGGGTTCTGGAGACCGGTTGCACAATAATGTGAATTTCTGTAACACTGCTGAGCTGTACCATTTAAAATATTTAAGATAGCAAGTTTTATGTTATGCGTATTTTGCCACAATTCAAAAAAATTTCATAATGCAGGTGAACAGAGGTAAAACAAGATTGATGAAAAGGGACCACCTTGTTCTGAAGCAGATGCTGATGAGGGTAGGTTTGTAGGCACCAGAGCAGAACATAGAGAAAAGAGAGTATATAACGTCCCTCATCTCACTGAGGTGTGAGGTGAGGCCATCAGGGTGAACGGGAGGGCGGGCAGGGGTCACTCCAATGTCAGTTATCCACAATATTCAAGAGAGACCGCATCGTGACATCAGTTCACATGTTTTCCAGCTCCTCCCCTGCTGGACATCCCCCCACCAAGTACATAATGTGCTCTTATAGTTGGTCAGTGAGAGTAAAGAGTTTCATTTCACAGATAAATCCAAAATCTTGTATTTGAGATGCGACTTAAGCTCAACATGCAAATTTTTTCTTCTCTGATTATGCAGCATCCATAAGATCATGATTTCATAGGCAATTAAAAATATCCTTTTAATTTTAATTCCAATGTAGCTAACATACGGTGTTTTATTAGTTTCAGATGTATAATACAGTGATTCTACGCTTGCATAGGCCACCCGGTGCTCATAACAACAGGTGCCCTTCTTCATCCCCATCACCTGCTTCCTGCCCCCCCACCTCCCCTCTGGTGACTAGCAGTGTGTTCTCTGTAGTTCAGATTCTGCTTCTTGGTTTATCTCTGTTTCTCTCTCTCTCTCTCTCTCTCTCTCTCTTTTTTCCATTCATTGCTCATTTTTGTTTCTTAAATGCCACATATGAAATCATATAGTATTTGTCTTTCTCTGATTATTTCACTTAGCATAATACTCTCCAGCTCCATCCATCTTGCAAATGGCAAGATTTCATTCTTTCTATGGCTGAATATTCCTTTGTGTGTGTGTTTGTGTGTGCACACGTGCATGCACACACATGCACATATCACATCTTTATCCACTCATCTGCTGATGGACCCTTGGGCTGCTTCCATATCTTGGCCATTGTTAATAATGCTGCTGTAAATATAGGGTGTGTGTATCACTTTGAAGTACTATTTTTGTATTTTGGGGCATAAATATCCAATAGTGTGATCACTGGCTTGTAGGGTAGCTCTATTTTAACTTTTTGAGGAACCTCCACGCTATTTTCCAGTTTGCATTCCCACCAATAGTGCAAGAGGGTTCCTTTTTCTCCACATCCTCACCAACACTTACTGTTTCTTGTGTTTTTTATTTTAGCCAATCTGACAGGGGTGAGGCAGTATCTCATTGTGGTTTGGATTTGCATTTCCCTGATGATGAGTGATGTTGAGCATCTTTTCGTGTACACAGACGAGTAGTTTTGAGAATGTGTTTATTTGTCAACAGCTCACTTTGCAATCTCCAGATGCTCTTAAACAGATCTAATAAAAGAAAATAGTAGTAATTTTATTTTAAATGTGAATTACTTATAATATCTAATAGTTGATGGCATTTATTTAATAATCTCAAAAAAAGAAGCCCTGATGATGTACTAAGGAAAACATTAAAAATACCTATAGTAAGGGACACCTGGGTGGCTCAGTGGTTGAGCATCTGCCTTCAGCTCAGGGTGTGATCCCGGGGTCCTGGGATCAAGTCCCACATCAGGCTCCCCACAGGGAGCCTGCTTCTCCCTCTGCCTATGTCTCTGCCTCTGTGTGTGTGTTTCTCATGAATAAATAAAATAAAATAAAATAAAGCCTATAAATAGAGATATATATAAAATTGGCAAGCAAATAAAATATTACCATTCACATGTGAATTGAAGTAAATTAAATGCCAGGCAAGGTTCAGGTACATCTGCCTGTTTTATTCTTTGTTGGCTTTACTAAGCAGGTGGACAGCAGAGTAACACGGTACCGTGACATTTCACTACAGGCTTTTTATTTTTAAAGATTCTGTTTATTTATTCATAGGCTTGAATTTTTACAAGGACAATGTATACCTTTCAACTTTTTTATCAAGGAAATGTTTACAAGCAACTATTTTGTACTATTTATAAATATTTCAGTGTGTATTTCTAAAAACCAGGAACTCATTTTTTTAAACACAGCAACACCATTATTACATCTAAAAAATTGACGACTCCTTAATATCATTAAGTGTCCACTCAGCATTTAAACTTTCCAATATATTTTGCAATAGTTCATTTTTTAAAAGATTGTATTTATTTATTTGACAGAAAGAGAAAGAGCACAAGCAGGAGGAGTGACAGGCAGAGAGAGATGCAGACTCCCCACTGAGCAGGGAGCCTGATGTGGGACTCGATCCCAGGACCCTGGGATTATTACCTGAGCCAAAGACAAATGCTTAACCAACTGAGCCACCCAGGTGCCCCATATTTTGCAATAGTTCATATGAGGACCTAAAAAAGCTCCCTCTGTTGCAGTTGGTTGGTGTGTCCTCTACATCTCTTTCAATCTGTAGATTCCACTTCCATTATTCTTTCTCCCCCTGCCCAGCCTCTTCCTTTTATATTGAAACTGAACAATGGACCAGGAACTATGCTAGATGCTTAATGGATATTATTCTATTTATTCTTCAAGTAGCTATTATAATTACCCAGGTACAAAACCAGGAATGAAGGGTTAGAAAAATGAATACACTAGCAGCAGGAAAACTGAGGTTAGATCTGCAGATCTATTCAACCCCAAAGCCCATGTTCTTTCTGTTAGCTACGGCCTCCCAAGTCGCTTGTACTTGGGCTTCTAGAGCCTAAGAGGACCTATATTTAATTTTGAAGTGCTATGCAAGTGAATTGGAGCCCTGGCTCCAATCTGGGTTTCTGTAATGAATGCAGGAAAGAGTGTCAAACTTTCTAACGACCTCAATATTTCCAAATTTTCAAGACCTTTGTTATTCCCACAGAAGCAATACCGATTGCCAAGACAGTGGCTGAGAGACTGTCTTCCCTACCTTTGCCTCCAGCTTCCAGTAGCATCTCTTTGCTTTCCAGGGTTAAGAAGGCAATGAAGAGGTTGCTGTGAGTGGGGAGGGAGGGTCACAGGAGACAGAGATGCAGAAGGGCATCTCTCATATTCATCTCCTTGTCCTCAGATTTGCAGATCTGGCCACTATTGAATGATAACTCAGAACATAATGGAAGTCAGACAGATTCCATTTCCCTCAAAAAAAAATAGTGTTTTAAAACCTTATAATAAAACAAAATAAGTTTAAAGCACTTGCAGTCTCTCAGACAATATTTTGATCAAGGTTTGTGTCCCTGATCAAAAAGCCATCTCAAAAAAACAAAAAATAAAAAAAACATATCCAACAATATGTCAAAAAACAAAAACAGAGTTAACATATTTGCAAGTGCTTAAAATAATAAAATAATACTCCTGGTGCTATAAATGAACATAAATTTACTTTGTATATTAAAGTTTAAAACAGTTCCAATTTACTAGAGTGTATGTAGAGCTTACAAACAACATAATCCTATCAGATCTCCATATTTACACCATTAGACTTGCAGTCAGTCTCCCAGACTTGGGTCCATCATTTCCATGTTACCTTTTGATATACATGGTGAATGCCAACTTTACGCCTAAGCAAACTTGATTTTATTCCTGTATTTTTTCAAGGCACACTTAACAAGCCAATCTTAGGTGGCAGGTCCCGTGTTAGATGCTAGACACCAGAAATCTAATAATTAATAAGACAAAGTTACTGCCATCAGGTGGCACAGCTATAGAAAGCCAACATGAAAAGGAACAGACAGTGTGATGTGATGAGTGCTGGGTGTATAGTGATACAGAGGTTTGTGGAGTCCAGGAAGGCTTCACAGAGTAGACTATATTTGAAATGATGATGAGAGGATGATGGTAATGGTGCTGCTGCTGATGGTGGGGGTGGTCGTGAGGGGTGGTAATAGCATAGTGGTGGGGATGGTAGTGGTGGGGGGGTGGTAATACAGTGATGATGGGGATGAGAGTGTTCACAATGGTGGTGGTGGTGGTGGTGGAAGTGTTGATGGTGATGATGGTGGTGGTAGTCAAAGGGGTGGTAATGATAGTAATACAGTAATGGTAATATAGTAATACAATAGTGGTGGGGATGATAGTGGTAGAGGTAGTGATGGTTGTTGTTGGTGGTGATAGTGGCTTTGGTGGGAGTGCTGATAATACAGTGGTGATGGGGATGATGGTGATGGTGGTGGTAGTCGGGGGGGTGATGATGGTTGTAATACGGTAGTGGTGGGCACGATAGTGGAGAGGTGGTGATGGTGGTGGTAGTGATGGTGCTGATAGTGGTGGGGATGAGAGTGGTGATGGCAGAGGTGCTAATGATCGTGGTGTCATTGCTGAGCACTAGCTAAGGGCCTGTGCCTATGCTGTGTTTATATATTACCTCACCAAATCCTCACAACAGTCCATCAGGATCAGCTTTACCCATGTTCATGCAAAAGAAGTAACTGAGATCCAAGAAGTTAAGAATTTAACGTAATGTCATGCTAGAGGTAGGTGGAATCAAAACCGCCTACTCAAACTTCTCATTAAACCAAAATTTCTGCTTCCAACAGCAGCTTCTTATACTAATCCTTTCAGCCTCCCTGCCCAGGAGTTTATCAAGTGGACAGGGGGAAGGGGACCTCCCAGGCAGAGGGGCAGGTGTGCGCAGTCTTTGAAGTGAGGGACAGCAGTCCACATCCACATAAAGTGGAGCCTGGTGGGGCGTAGACAAAAATTATAGTCTCTGCTAAAAGCTTTTTGTGTCACAGATAAATACACTAAACTAGATTTTACCTCTTTGCAACCTGACTCCAAATGAGAATCATAGAAAAATAAAGAGGCCTCGAAACACTAAACCAATAAAAAAGTTAATTTGGATAGAAGTGTTGAGGGTGGGGTGAAGTGATCAATGGAGTTCATTTACAGTGAAACAGAAAACTGGATATATTGCCTTCTGTCTTCTAACCTGCAAGCTACTGTCAAGTGGAAATTAATGACCAGGTTACCTGGTTTATTATCTACTTAATGTATTCATTCATTCGACAAACACCTCTTGGGTGACTCTGTGGCAGACACTGCTGGGCCCTGCAGAGAAGGGGGTGAAGACGGTGTGAAGCCTCCCTCAAGGAGGTGTTGTCAGGAGGAGGAGACTGACCTCTCAGCAGGTGGTGGCAGTATGTGCACATAGCAAGCACATGGCAAGCTCGGATTCCAGTTCATGACTGTGTCCTCAAATGATCCGAGGTTGGGCACAATGGTGTGGCCTCTGGCAGCGTGGTTCAGCACAAACAAGAAATATAGTATTCTAATTTAGAAGCTCCTCAATGAGAAATTAGATTCATGAGGAGATTGAGTAACCAGCATAACAGCAGACAAGAGCCAGTGCTGGGTGACTTTTCAAAACCTAATACCCGGGGCACCTGAGTGGCTCAGTCAGTTAGCATCTGCCTTTGGCTCAGGTCATGATCCTGGAGTCCTGGGATCGGGCCCCACATGGGGCCCTCTGCTCAGCAGGGAGTCTGCTTCTCCTTCTGTCCCTCACCCCACTTATGCTCTTTTAAAAAAAAGAAAAAAAAAACCCTAATACCCTTCACCTTGGATTAAGCCTCTGCTGTTTTCCTGGGGCACCTGTCCTGCCACAACTGCACTGTATCACCTTTATGTCCTCTGGGAACCTACCTTCGTGTCATATACTGCAGATAATTGGGGGGGTTGGGGGCGGAAAGGATTCTCTTTGGAAAGAAAAAAGGAAAAAGAGTTAAACCTTATTATTCATGTTTAAAGGTTCCCACTTTTTCCTCAATTTTTTAAAGCTAAAGGCCACCTAGCAGGGTTTTGGCTTCTACGTGTAATAATAAAGGATTAAACAATTGTTGACAATGTAATACTTAGGTAAAAAGTAAATGAATAGATAATCTGGCAGAAAAATTGGAAAATGGATACACATTGAGGATTCTAAACAGTAAATGACCACAGAGAAGTGCAGGGAGCTGTGGGCCGAAGGCCTCAGAGCAGGTCATCAGGAGTTGGGAGGATGGTGGGTGAAGGTGGGCCAGGCTGCCAGTGTGCTGTGACAAAGGGAGCCAACTGTTTCCTAGGTCTCCGGTGGTGCCCCCTCCTAGCCACCTCTTCCTGGCTGCAGCCCTGTAAGTGCTGCTCTAGGAGCTGATCTTCCCACCTCCTCGGACTCAGTGGGTCTGCATCACTGTCAACATCACACTCACAGGGGATGTGCCTCTGCATGGTGCTTCTCAAGGACGCCCTGCTCTTACACACATTGGCAACGATAACCAACTAGGTATGAGAGTGGCAGAAAAACAAAAGAGTGATGAATCTGAGTAAATCTCAGTGCTTTAGAGTTTATGGCTTGAATCCATTTGCAGTGAGTCTGCCTTTGCCTATTCGTGCATCACTGCAGGAATGTTCTCTCCTGTGCCACCATCCATTTTCCTTATCTACCAGCTGGGCCGTTTCCAGCACCTATAAACACAGTTTTATCTTAATCACCTTATAAAAATGTCTTCTCTGGATTTTCCTTCCCCTTTCAGCTACCTCCCCCCCCCCCCCATTTTTTCTGTTCTCCTTTGCATCAACACTTCTTGAAAGATTTGACTATCCACTGTGTCCTCCTCCTCCGGTTCTGTCACCACTTTGGAACATCACCACACTTTTGCCACCACCACTCCCCAAAACTGATTTTCCGAGGTCATGAATGAAGGCTCAGTCCTCATCCCACTTGACCAGCAACACGTGACACAATCGATCACATTCAACTTCTTAGAAACACATTCCTCACTTGGCATTCGTGGCCACACACCGGCTGCCTCCTTTACTGGCTTATATTCTTCTCCACGCCCAGCGCTTGGTTCTTAGACCCTCTCCTATTTCTCCCGATTCTCCCCTTGCATTTCCTGGGTTTAAACATATTATCTTTGTGTTGGTGACTGCCAGATTTATACTTCCATGCTGGACCTCCCCCCTGAAATCGTGGCTCATCCACCCAGCCATCTACCCAGCAATTCCACTTGGGTGTCTAAAACATATCTCAAAATAAATATGCCCCCAATGGAATTCCTGATCTTCCTGCCACCCTTAAATTTGGTTCACTCCTTAAACTTCCTCATATCCATCAACAGCATCCATCCTTCCACTTCTTAAGGCTAAAAATCTCAGCATTAGTGTCTCAGTTCCTTAAAATCAGAGTTTTTTTTCTTTTTCCCCTATATGTAGAGGGGACCCCAATAAAAATGTTATAGATCCATTTGAGGAGGGACCCAGTGCCATAAGTACCATAAACCTTCCTCCTGGTCTTCCCCAAAGGGAATGCGGTCATTTACCAGGATGACTGTGCACCGTGGAAGTGGAAATACCCAAACTTTTCTGGGATTACAGAAGACTAGCTCTGAGTTGGCACTCACTCCTGAGAACCCAAAATGCCAGTGTGGTCTTCTGGACCAAATGAGGACCTGTGGAAGTCACGTGATAAGTGTAATTCTGGCCTAAGTCTTTTATGAGCTCAGTGAGTCCAGATACCCATCCTGTGATTCTTTCACTTATCACATGCACGGAGGGCAGAATAATGGTGGTTAACATCACACACTTCAGAGCTAGCTTGCTGGGTTCGAATCCTGTATATGACAATATGACAAATTTCTTCGCCTCTCTGTGTTTCAGTCTCTTAATCTGAAAAAATGAGATAACAATGTCCTTTGAGGGTAGTATGAGGACTAAATGAGTTGGTATTTGTCAAATGCTTAGATCAGTACCTAGGCATAGTATAAATGCTACATAAATGTTGCTTGAATAAATAAAATCCTTGATTCCTTTCTTTATCTCACACTTCATATCAGTCAGGAAGTCCCTTTGGCTTTACCTTCAGAAAGTATCTAAAATTTGGGCAGCCTGGGTGGCTCAGCGGTTTAGCACTGCCTTCAGCCCAGGGTGTGATCCTGGAGGCCTGGAATCAAGTCCCACGTCAGGCTCCCTGCATGGAGCCTGCTTCTCCTTCTGCCTATGTCTCTCTCTCTCTCTCTCTCTCTCTCTCTTTCTCTGATGAATAAATAAAATCTTAAAAAAAAAAGAAAGTATCTAAAATTTGACTTTACACTCCACCACTCTGCACTGCACCACCATAGAGCCAGCCACCACTAACTCTTGTCTGGATTATTGCAGTGACCTCTTAACTGATCAAGCCCTCCATTACCTCTCTGACCTGATCTCTTAATATTCTCCTCCATATGTACACCACTGGCCACCAGCCATGCCAGCTGCTTGCTAATTCTCAAATACTCCAGACTCCCTCTCACCCCAGTGCCTTTGCACTGGCTAGTCCCTCTGCCTAGGATGCTCTTGCTTCAGATATCTTCATGTCTCAACACTCTTTGGTCTTATGCTCAAATGGCCCCTTCCTAGTAAAGTCCACTCTGACCATTCCCTATTTAAACTTCAATCACACTCCCATACATACTCCCAGTATATGAGCATGAACTCCTTATCCTGCTCTATTTTGATAGCTCTTGTCACTTTCAAAAATGTGTATGGGTTAAAAAAAAATGTATACATTGCCATAGTTACCCAGGTATCCCACAGAAGATTATGGAGACGTCCTGAAGGATTAAAGATCCACTAGATGGAAGGGACCAATCTGGATCCCTGGGTCACTGCTTGGAAGAGAATTGTCCCAGAGGACCTCCAGGACAGCAGCGTGTATACTGAACTCCCCATAAGCAAGGACTGACTGCTTGCCAGGCGGTACATTGCCCATTCAAAGGAGCCCAGATAACTGCTCCAGCCAGCTAGGCCATCACTCAAGAGCCTCCTCACCTGCTCAGCTAATAGCCCAAGAGCAAACAGAGCCCTGACAGTCACAGCAGCAGCTATAGGACCCAGCAGCTAGACAAGGAAAAACAAGCAGAATGCCCCAAACTGACAGCTCCTGGTAAACAAGAATGGCAGGAGAGGAAAGAAGACAGCTTTAATTTTTGAATGAGATTTTAAAAAATAATAACAACAATAGCACTCAAAGAAATTCTATCTCAATATGAGGGGAGAAAAAAGACTCAGCCTCAAAGAGGTTTTTTTCCCTTTAGTTTTCCACATCCGAGAGCTGTTATTCTCTGTTGGGGATTGAATTAGGGCCTGTAGGATCAAGCGAAAGATATTTTCACGCAGAAAGTGAAAACACAAAGAGCTGGAAGTCATTATGAGAAAAATTTTAAAAGGGTTTGGCGGACAGATGCAGGGACCTAACATGTGAATAATAGAAGTTCTGAAGGAGGGAGAGGGAACAGATGCAGGGATGCATTAATCAGGGGAATAATAGAAGACATTTTCCCTGGTTTGAAGAAAGACTTGAGTCTGCAAAGTCAGAGTGCTCAAGCAGAATTGATGCGGGAAAATTAAAAACAAACACGCAAACAAAGACACACTTGGGCATGTCCTAAATTCAAGTATTAAAAAATGTATAGGCTGTCAGACACGAAAACTAGGTTGTGTACAAAGGAAAGAGCCAACACAAATTGGAAGAAGACAGGAGACTGAGACTGAGGAATTACACCCATAGAATTGAGGGAGGAGGGTCCCCACCCCAAACCCTACCCCTCGCTGAGAGAGCACCTGCCAGGGTGAGGGAAGGCTGTGAGCAGCTGTGCAGAGATCCCAGGCTTCTGTCACCCTTACGTATTTATCTAAGGAAATACTTCAAGAAGGACTGTAAGACAACCAACTGCAGATCAGAACAGAGTCTCCAGTGGGGCAGAGGCAATGAGGAAATGGCACGAATGTGAGTCTCTGTCTCTCCATGTGTGCATGAGTGGGTGTGGGCGCGAACGTGCATGCAATTTTTACGTCCATTGAAAATAATGGGATGCCTGGGAATTTGTAAAGTTGGTGCTAAATAATGGTCATACAAATAGAAGAAACATCCTATAGGGAACACCTGCAAATGTCGCAGAGAACCACCTATCTCATCAATCCTTGAGAAGGGAGGAAGGAGCAGTAGAGAAGGGAAGAATTTTTCTTAAGTCTTAATCTGAGATAAGAGTAAGGAAGTAAAAGTGTTATGAAGGTGGAAAGGACAATCAGAAAATAAAACACTTTGAGGGAGAGATATAGTTTCTGTATTAACTGCAGAGAAAGGAGGGGTTCAGTAGAAGTGAGCAAAGTGGGAGGGAGAGTAATAGCTAGACAAGTTGGAGATTGTACCAGAACCTCTAAATTTAATCAGTAAAATGGAGTGAATTAATAGTACTTTCATCAGCCCACCAAAATTAAGAGGAAGAAAGGAAAAACATAGTAACATAAATGGCATGCATGAGGTAAGACGAAAGAAATAAAAATCAAAGATATCTGATATTCCACTAAATGTGAACGAGCTGGATTCATCTTTCACAAAAATCGTCAGATTGGACTTTAAAAAGCAAATGTATCTTATTTCAAAGCACACTTAAAGTGATTTGTTTAATGTGAAAAAGAAAGGAAGAGGTAAGCAGATATTAGGAAAATACATTCTTTTAAAAACGAAAAGAAAGAGGAAAAGCAACTAATTATAATTGGCAAAGCAACATGTAGGGTTAAAAGCATTAATCAGGGCAGCCCGGGTGGCTCAGTGGTTTAGCGCTGCCTTCAGCCCAGGGCGTGATCCTGGAGACCAGGGATCGAGTCCCACATCGGGCTCCCTGCATGGAGCCTGCTTCTCCCTCTGCCCCTCTCTGTCTCTCTCTCTCTCTCTCTCTCTGTCTCTCATGAATGAATAAATAAAAATCTTTTTTAAAAAAAAGCATTAGTCAGAACAAGAGGAAGATTATAAAACATCAATACCCTTTAGGAAAAGGCTGTAATAGTCTTAACTCTGTATGTACTATATACCTAAAAGGCTAAATATATCAACTGAACATTATTAGAAACATTTTTCTAGATAAGGCATAAACACTGATTTTTAGTGGATTATTTTAAAAACTGCTTTTAATACATAAAATTTCTATTTTTATTTATGCCTGGGCTCTCAATGCAATAGGCCTGTTTTACGGTTGATAGCGATCCTTAGGTGCAGTTAATCTGAGGGCATCTGAAGATACTAGGTTTAATTGTAAAGATTCCAACTGGGTCTGCTTATCTTGAAAGTTGGTGATCTCCTCTATACTCTTCGCTGACAATCTTTGGCCCAAACAGAACCCAGCAAGAGGATCACAAGACCCACTGAGGCAGAGGGTAGCATGCGGGCACCTGGGAAGCCTCTCTGAGGGGATGTTCAGTCACTGCTAATGCAGCATGGCCTCGGTCTGGGCCTTTGGGCTGGACTGTCTGGTTCCTGAGGGGTGTGCTTTGACCCTCATCCTGCAGCCCCACCCCCATGCCTTCTACCAGTGGGTAAAGAGGTGTGGGCATCCCAGAGGGAGCACTGGAGTAAATCCCTGGCCCCAATTCAGGCACTGGGCAAGCATTCATTTTTTCCTCAGTTTTAATGGCTACCAGCTTTTGAGCTGGTCTTATACACAGTGTGTAGATGACCCTGTTCTGGGCTACTTTTTGTAGGACACTTTACCAGACTTCCATTGGGCCAGGTGATTGAGCCACAGTTCTAGGACTCATGTTTGGTTTCCAGGTGCTTCATACTCAAGGTTTATCTGGCAATAGTCCATAGATGGTGCGACTTAGTTTCCAACAGATTAAGGCAAAAAATTAGAGGTAAGTCCTAAATCGAGTTTCTAGGGAAGGTAAATCTATTCCATTTGGAAGCCTATTCTTTATCCTCCTACCAGGTCCTTCCTTGTTTTATCTTTAGAGTGGCCTTTCTTTTCTGAAATGATAGATGACAAGGGCTTAAAAAAAAAAAAAAAAAACTCTTAACCTGAAAAATAAAAGATTGACAACTCTATGACCCCTAAATAAATTAATGCACATATGGATAGACAATGTATTACCCTGTGAATCCAAGTCTGTGGGGACCCCTGTTCTACATCGTTTCCTTTCTATAGCTGTAAGGACTGTCCATGCTACAAGGATATACTGTTTCTGCAGTTGCCTTGCACTGTTTGCAAATGTACGTTGACTAGCAATGGAAGGGATACAGTCATCCAAGGAGGCAGCTTTATTCTGGAAGGACAGGGGCTCCAGAACAGGCCTGCCCTGGGAGGCTGGAAGAGTGTACTGCATTACAAAGCATTGCCAAACCCGATGATTCCCAGCCATTTTAAAAATCCCCGATGGGGTTTGTCCCCACATTACCAACTGATGTCAAAAGCCTGAATAGTTGTTCCCCCACATATTCTGCTTAGGAAGCTCATCATAATCCAAAATCATTCTAGAAGGAAAATTGTCAGAAACACATAAAGCCATCATCGCTAATATGACAAAGTTGCCCTGAATCTGTCTTCAGAATTCAAAAGAAAAAAAAAATCAAGATTGGAGGTTATAATTTTACCAATATCAAACCAAAGATAGACAAGTACCATCTTCATTTAAATTATACTTTTATCCTCCAAAATTTCCAAATGATTTCTGATGTTATCCCCACATTTAGTGATTAAAATGTTACAGAGTTTACCTTAAACCCAAGTTGAGTTTGCAAGTTTGGCTTGTTCAACATGGTGCTCCACTTCTTTCCACCACAGGAGCCAGCATGGTATAGAATGACGTTGGTCTGTCTGACAGCAAGTATCTAAGTTTAAATCATGACTGAAAATTGTTTATTAGCTGTGCTGCTTTCAGCGAGCTTGTAATCTCTCTGAGCCCAGTTTCACAGCTGTAAAATGGGTATTAGGGGACCAACACCTGGTTACGGTGCATCTGGTGTGAAATACTCGAGAAATGCTAGTCTTGTTTTTTAAACATCTACTTAGACTTCCAATTTTGATTTTAAATGAACTTTCACAGAAAACCTCCTTTTTTGCTTGGATTATAAAAAAAAAAAAAAAAAGAAAGAAACAATTGGGAGGAGAAAAAAGGTTTGCTTTTCAAGTTTGTGAAGAATTACACAAATGAGCCTGGAGTGAAACGGATTTGTGCCAAATGTTTTGCCTACTTGTAACGCCAAATACCCACAAATACGAACCACAGGTGGTCCGAGGTTTAATTTTACATCCCTGTCTCTTTAACTAAACAGTGTCCTTAGCACTGTGCTTTGACGCTGAATCATTACTGACTCAGAGGTTTATAAATACTGCGACTTGAATCACTTGGAATTTTCTTGAGTGGTCCCCTACTTCCCTTTCTAAGTTTCAATTGGACCTGACCCTGCAAAGGGAGTGATATCTGACAAGTTCACTTCCCACACTACTGGGGCTGCTAAGTCTCTATGACGTCCGTGATGCGTTTATAAGAAAGAACATTCTAAAAATAAGCTTAATATATTCTCATCCAGTTCACTATATAACTGATGTAACTTGAAGGCAGCTACACTCGTCAGTTGTCGCTAACAGCTTACTAAATGTCAGAAAGAGATGGAAATGTTCTAAATTAGGACACCACTCTTAATCCCTTACAAGATAAATTAGAATGCATACATTTTTATAGAAAAAATACTTCAAGAAGATAACATAAGTATATAACATTCAAAATCTACGCCTCCCTTGGTAGAAATAGTTGAAAGATCACACTCAAAAAAATAGCTAAGGTGCCATGTTGAAAGCAGCTGAAATGTGATTGCTGGTACGTGAAATCATTTCAGTAAGGGATTTATCTGAGGACTAGGGAGTGAGGAATTATAGACATAATGCACAAGTCAACATTGTTAGAGTCAACTCATCATCTATGCTAACAATAATGTACAGCAGGAAAGATAATCCAAAAATCTTTTACATTGCTTTTGTATTATAACAGTATTTGCAGTAGATTTATTTTCTCAGTTTTATTTCAGATTTGTTTGCTTTTTTGTGTATTCATTACCTGATAGATGGAAAAAAAGATACCCAGTAGCATCCTCAAGGGCACAGGGAAGCCAGGGAGATAAAATTTCACCAGAGATAATCTACAAAATAAATTGTGTCTGCAAGTGAGTGGGAGGCATTTGGAGTGAAGCCAGTCACAATACTTGATGGCTCTGCAGTCTTATCAGTCACCCTACAGGTGGCCTGGGGATAAAGCATGCTTGCAAGAACACCTACTCACTACTGTTGCTCCCCTGTTCCTCAGGCCCACTCCCACCACCCCAGAGAAGTTGAGGTTAGAGCATTGTGGATGACAGGCCTCAAAAAAGGAGCATCCTTTCTGTGGTCCAGGTAAGAAAAGCTCACCTGAGTCCTGGGTGAGAACACCCTGGGCTTCTTTGAGGCCAGAGGAATCCCAAAACTATGAATCATTAGACACACTTTAGATGTTTATTTGATTTTCTGGAAGCCCTGCAATCACTTTAAAAATCAAATGTATTGCAGAACAGACTTATATATGTTCGATGATGGCAGGATCTGCATAGAGCTCTGCTTCATGATGCTCTGGGGAAAACCTTTCAAATTGTCAGTTGTACTATTCAGTATGGCTGTATACCTCATTGTGCTTTTGAATATGCTGATGATAATGTGTTCTGGACCATCAATAGTGCCTACAATTCAAAATCAGGTATCGTTTCTGCAGAAAATCTTAGCGGACATTGTTGTGGTATCCAAAGAGGTGACTTTATGATTGCAAAAAGCCAGAGTGATCCAAAATCAAATATTTGCAAAAGAGTAATTGGTTTGCAAGGAGACAAAATGTTCACCAATAGTTCATCAGATTTCTTTAAAAGCCATAGTTACTTGCCAGTGGATCATATTTGATTAAATGGTGATAATTTATAGAATTCTATAGATTCCAGGTCCAATGGACCTGTTCCATATAAACTATTAAGAGGACATATCTTAAGATTCAGTGTCTGAGTGATTTTGGATTTCTAAGTGACAGCCCTAATGGCCACAAATTTTCTGATGAGCCAGCATGTATTATTTTGACTTGATTACTGTCTTCTGTTCAAGTGAATTTATTATTGCTGCCGAAAGCATTTACTCACTAGTAAAATATTTACTATTCAAAAGAAAGGAGACCCCCTAAGTTTTGGGGTTTGAAGTCCAAAGAAAGCTAATATGAAACAGTTGAAAAATGAATGAGTTCGGCCACATTACTGAGAGTGACCAGAAAAAAGAATTCTCAAAGGAATCTTTCTGCCTCTTAAGAAAGAGATGAACTGGGCAGCCTGGGTGGTGCAGCAGTTTAGCGCCACCTTTGGCCCAGGGTCTGATCCTGGAGACCTGGGATTGAGTCCTGAGTCAGGCTCCCTGCATGAAGCCTGCTTCTCCCTCTGCCTGTGTCTCTGCCTCTCTCTCTCTGTGTCTTTCATGAATAAATAAAATCTTTTTTTAAAAAAAGAGAGAGAGCAAAAATTCTATGTAATTTTTTAAATTCTAGGGAAGATAACATAGAAACAACCAGTTTCAAATCCTCCTCCCAGAAACAGACAAAATCATAAAAGCAAAATACCAGAAACAAGTCCTCAGTGCTGAAACCTAAGATGTTGCCAATAGAGAGAATTATCTGACCTATAAAGTAAGAGAAACAGAATCAAAAGATTTCACCAAAAGCCAATTCAGTTCTCCTACCCTGGAGGTGGTGCCGTGCCCCAAGAAGCGAGGCAAGTCGTGACAGATTTCTCCATCAATCCCTAGTTATCAAGGGTGAGAGCAAGAGGTGAAGGTGAGCTGCATAGGGGGCAGATGCAGAGATCCGGAGGTTGCAGGGCCAGAGCAGAAAAGCAAACCTGGGGATGTAACAGAAAACCTTGCCACAACTCACCTTGCTGCCTACTCAGTTTCTCAACAGTAGCACAGATCATTCTGACATGGAGAAGTACTTTCCTAAAATGCAGAAGGAGACAGGACCCTGAACCTCATTCTGAAAAGGCAAAAAAGACCATGAGAAAAATGAAGACCTCTCCTATGGAGACACTTTTTCAATGGGAATTAATTGCACCATATCTTGGAGAGGGACAATCAACGAAATTCTGTGAGCTCTGTTTTCTCTCATCTAGAATTTTACCTGTCTGACCACTTCCTCCTGATACATTAAAAAACACTCCCCCCCCCCCCAAAAAAAACACTCCCAAATTAGAGATATTTGGAACACTGTATGTAGAGGGACATCCACCCACAATGACAAATCATGCTTCCAGTTTGGTGGGTAAAAGCCCCAGGGAGATCCCAGAGAAAGCTGTGCCTATCATGTGTACTTGGAGGCTGAACAAAAAAAGAAAAAAAAAACATGTATAAAATATCTGACCTCTGGTGCAATAATTTCAGCAAAGAGTGGAAACAACTTCCGTGACACACATCAATCTCTCCCTTCCTGCCCCATGTGCGACCCTGTTCCCTCTCTACCCTATTGAGGCCACTAAACAATTCAGCCCATAATATTATCCAACACCCAGTACTCCAGGTTATCTATGAGAAGATAAAAATAAAAATTCCAAAACCAGACTGGAGCCAGACATCTTCTCTGCAACATTCAATGCCAAAAAAGAGGGAATCCCATAATGTTTAGAGGAAACAGCCATGACTCATGAGTTCTATAATTCAGTAAAGTGTCCTTTTCATATAGCAATAATGGAAAAATCTTATCAAATATGCAAATCTTCAGAAAATACACAACTGGGATGCCTGGGTGGTGAAGCGTCTGCCTTCCACTCAGGTCATGATCTCAGGTCCTGGGATTAAGCCCCAAACCCCACATCAGGCTCCCTGCTCAGCGGGAAGTCTGCTTTTCCCTCTCCTGTCTCTCCCCCTGTTTGTGTTCTCTTGCTCTCTCTCTGTCAAATATGTAAATAAAATCTCAAAATAACCATTTTAAAAAAAATCTCCAATTAGAAATTTTAAAAGGAAAAAATGGAAAGAAGGAAGGGAGAGACAAAGGACGGGAGGGCATGCTGTGTGGGGGAAAGAACACTTCTTTACATAACTGTTGGACCAAAGAGGAAATGAAACCTGCAACTGGAGATATTAATTATAACATAATGTTTATTATAATGTGGATATTAATTATAATGAAACGTTATATATGAAAATTTACAAGATATATTTCTAGGTCCATTCTTTGAGTAAATGCATAACCTTACTTGCTTGCCTTAATTACCAGGTTACTTCTCTTCTCCTCGTTTTTCCTTTTTTATGGATCTTGAATGTCTGTTTGAAGGACTATGACAAAAGAAAAAGAGGGAAAAAATGTAGCCAAAATGAGATACAGGGAAATCACGAAAGAAATTTTTTACCATTACGGGACTTGATCATGTCAATCATTGCAGGGTTCCTCGTGGGTCCCCAGGTTAATGATAAAATGGCATGAGGTTTTATGATACAAATGGTCACAGCTCTGGAAACAGACTTCCCCATTTCCTAGCAAATGACGGACTTTGGAAGCAGCCAGCCATTGTTTCAAGTCCTGTAGCCGCATGAAATGACCCTCACATATAACTTTCATTGCATACCAGCCATTGTTGGAAGCACTTTTCATGTATTAATTCATTTAATTCTCACAACAAACTAATTATACAGTACACTGGCCCAATGTGAGTTTCTTTCCGAGTGCTAAATTAATTTATTAAAGATTTTATTCTCTGCCCTCCCCACTTCCAGTTTATAAAAATGAGTGACCTTTTTTTAAATCTTGTAACTAAATAATCACCTGGTGAAGCATATCAGGTAATCAGAAGGCCTCTTGTTTTTTCCAGAAGCCATGTGCTCTCTATTTTTCTGATACATTCACCATGTGTTCTTCGGAGGACCACCCCAGATCCACTCCTGTTGTCTGAAACTATTAGAAAGAACCAACCTTATTAAAATTATCTTCTTTGGATTTAAAGAATGCAGTGTTTCCCTTCTAGCTGATATTCAAAATTTTTTCCATTTGTGATGACAGCGATGAATCAGGGTCTTGACATATGTTCAAATAATAAAACTTTTCCTTTTTAACTATATACTTATGCGGAGCAACACTAAATAAATAGAGCCAATGGATGTTAACAGCAGCATTCAGTTCTGATACATAATTGCAGCTAACCAAGGAACAGCTGCAATGATACTTTGCAATGAATCTTGTTTTAATATCTCACAGAAAATTATTAAAATTAAAAATTAGATGAATATAGCTTAGCAATCAAAAATTGTCCTATGAAGCCTCTACAAAATCAGCCTAAGAGGTCACTGCAAACTCTCCTAGCTCTCTAAAGATAATTAGTTTCTTTTGAATAATGCTTAAAGGAAAATTGTCTTTTAGCTCTATGAGTGAGTTAATCTTCTGGGATTTTTTTCCCCCAAATAGGAAATTTCTCTGAAACTATATGGTGCAAAACTACAAAAAGAAAGGGGAAAAAAATCTTAGGCTAATGAACAAATAAGAACTCGAAATTGCTTGCTTCATTCAACTACATTATCCTTCATTATGTCTGAGATCTACCATGCTTTAGCTTTTTACCAGCTAGAAATGAGAGAAGAAAGCTTTTAATAGAAAAGAGTTGGAAATGCACATATTCGGGAGCTCAGCAAAGCCCACCATTAGCACATTTTGTCAGACAGTGTAGTGGATTCAATAAAATGGACCCTCCTGGGCTAGTGAAAAGACATTTGGAGACAGAAGAAGGGTAGATCTTGCTCCAGCATTTTATTATCCTTCATATTCCAGTATCCATTGAATATCAGTAATAAGGTTTACTGATTAGTACATTCATTCAACATACATCCTTTGTAATGATTTCTAGTTTTCATTCCTGCTACTGGTGAACTATTTGTTATAGTAGTGGTGTTGGCTGCTATTTTATTATTATTAATCATTAGGAAAAGAGTCCTTTTCACTCTCAGAAGAACCACATCCAAACTAGAAGCTCCTCCCACATAGCTGCCAGGGTTTTCTTTCCCAGAGTAAGAGCAATGAGTAATATGAAGCATTGTTACCGTGCTGGGCAAAGTCAAACTGGCAGCATCTAAGTCCAGTAAAACAAGAAAGGTATCATATCTTAAGAAAACAAATCCTAACCCTGCATTCAGTGTAGTGCATGAAATCACACCCCTAGAATCTAAAAATTTGTCACGAACTAAAGAATCTGGCCTCCCTGTCCTCTGTGGTAACTCTGGAAATGAGACTCAGCCACGGGTTTGGTGGAAGCACTGACCATTAGACAGACAGTGCTCACCAGTCTGAGTTGCATCAAGTTGGTCTTCTTCTATTTCAGAAATGTGGTATCTTTGTGGGGCCCATAATGAATAGGCTTTTCTGGAAAATTTTGCAAATATAGCCATTGAAATTATTAAATTTGTGTGTCAGCATGTGAGTATTTAAATACTATGAAAGAAATGATGCATTCTTAGAGTTTTCTTAATAAAAACATTTTGGTTAGAATGTCCACTTCTGGTCGCAAGATAGCAACAGGCTCTAGAATTAACCTCTCACCATGGACAACTAGAGTAGTGAACCAGAAAAAAAATTAATAGCAGCTGTTTCAATATTGAACAACAGGTAGCATGGCATTGTAGTCTCTTCGAGAAGGGAAACAAATGGGATGAGCCCTACAGTTACCTCAGCTTTTAGCCTAGAGATAATTTCTGGAGGACAATACAGGGAGGGGGAACCCAAGCAGGACCCAGAAATGTCAGTGAGTTGAGGAGACAAGTTGGGTTTGGGGGCATTGAAATGGCCAGAATTTACAGGGCAAAGCACTAAAGAAGAGGGAGATGCATAGAGAAACAGCACTGGACATCTGCCTAGGAGTCTGCTTGAATAGTGGACTGAATACCAATCTTCAAAGGCATTGGATACAACTCCACAAGGCCAGGAAAAATTAATTTCTGAGGAACAAGTAATTTCCAGGCAACTTGAAGCAGGACAAGTCCTGGAGCTCACACAGGGCTGGGAATCATTCAAGTTCCCAAAAGCCAGAGTAAAGAGATGCTGATGAATGCATAGGACATTTAGTCAGGATTCCAGAGAGCTCATGCCTTGTAGTAGGCCAAATTAACCACAGAAAAAAAAAAAAAGCTACTCTGGATATTTACACTGAGGAGTTTAAAAATGAGCCTTGATCTCATCTGCATGTTGGACTGAAGTCCAGCAGTCTTCAAAGAAATACAATAAAATCCAGAACTCAACAATGTAAAATTCACCATGTTCATCATCAGAAAAATTACTATAAGAATAAACATGAGAAGGAGCAGAAAAAAATGTGATCCACAATGTAAAAAAAATAGGTTAATGGAAATATAACCAGAAATAACAGAGATGATGGAATTAACAGGCAAGAATACTTAAACAGGTATTATAAATATTTTCAATATGCTTAAGGATCTATAGGAAAAGATGAACATATGAGAATTTCTGGATGGAACGTCTAGAGATGAAAAATAAAATACCCATTGAATAGGATTAATATCAAATTAGATATTGCAGAAGGAAAGATTGGTGACCTTGAAGACATAGCAAAGATTTATGCAAAATGAAACAAAGTAAAAAGAATGAGTAAAAACACTGGACCCTGAGTGACATATGGGAAGATATTTAACAGTCTAACACACGTGTTTGAATAATGGCCAAACATGTTCCAAATTTGTTCAAGACTATAAATGCATATACCCAAGAATTTCAACAAATAGCAAGATTAACACACACACACACACACACACACACACAAACACACACACATTAACACACACACACAAACACACACACAAAAACACCAAGGCACAACATAATTAAATTACTGAAGAACAACAAAGAGAAAAATCCTATAATCATCTAAAGAAAATCTATCTATTTAGATAGATCTAAATCATCTATCATCCATAGAATGGAACAAAATTAGGTATGACTGTACCCTACTTATCAAAAATCACGCAAACCAAAAGAAAATTGTATTAGTATCTACTGTAGCTTAACAAATCACCCCAAAACTGGTGGCTTT
This sequence comes from Canis lupus dingo, assembly GCF_003254725.2. Classification (NCBI taxonomy): domain Eukaryota; kingdom Metazoa; phylum Chordata; class Mammalia; order Carnivora; family Canidae; genus Canis; species Canis lupus. The sequence goes on along the minus strand of NC_064247.1, from coordinate 22,841,189 downwards.
AAACCACATGATAATATATCATCTTTCACAATATTTATGTCTCGGGAATTTGGGACTGGCTCATTTAGGCAACTCTGGTTGGACTTCTCATGAGATTTCTGGACTGGGGCTAGAGAATCCACTTCCAAGGCCTATCAGTCTCCTGTCTGACAAGTTGATGCTGACAAGTTTGTTTATCTCCACATGGTCCACTTCGTGAGACTGCTTGAAATCCTCGTGTCATGATGAGCGGCTGCATCCAGAATGAGTGTTCCAAGAAACCAAGGGGCGAGATGTGGTGACTGCATAACCAGTCTGAGAAGTAACATGAATCGATTTCTTTTTTTTTTTTTAAGATTTTATTGATTTATTCATAGAGACACAGAGAGAGAGAGAGAGAGGCAGAAACACAGGCAAAGGGGAAGCTGGCTCCATGCAGGGAGCCTGACGTGGGACTTGATCCCAGGTCTCCAGGATCAGGCCCTGGGCTGAAGGCAGCGATAAACTGCTGAGCCACCCGGGCTGCCCTGATTTCAATCGATATTCTGTTGGTCACATGAGTTAGCCCTGATTCACTGTGGATCAAGACTACATGAACACATGAGCACCAGGAGGTGAGGAGCATTGATGGTTATCTTGGAGGCTGACATAATGATAGAACATTTTTTGAGTGCTTGAGAGGGGGAAAAAAAAACAAAACCTCAACCCAGTACTTTATATATGATAAAATCTTTCAAAGATGAAGGCAAAATAATTTATCAAATTAAAACTGTGAGAAGTGCCACCAGCAAACCTGTGCTGCAAGAAATATTAAAGTGCTTTTGACAAAAGCAAAATTACACCAGATGAAAACTTGATTCTACGCAAAGGCACAAGAGTGCTGAAATGATAAATATGGACATAAATACAGAATATTTTTCCTCAATTTTACATAAAAGATAATTGACCACTTAAAACAAAAATAATAATAATGTATCAGAGCTTATAGCGTCTTTAGGTATAAGATGTAGAACAAGAGGAACACTAAGAGTAGGAGGAAAAAATGGAAATGCGGTATTGCCTTGTCTTTGTATGATAACGTGAAGTGGTGTAGTATTTTGTGAGTTTGCACTGTGAGAAATTAAAGATGCATATTGCAAACATTAGAACAACCACTAGAAAGTATGTATCAGAGTACATTTCAGAAGTTTACTTGAGATGAAAAGGGGTATTTCATCAGAATAAAGAAGTCAATTCCTCAAGAAGACACAACAATGTCAGACACATGTATACTTAATCAAATAAAACCCTGAAAGCTGACAGAGTGAGGATCTACAGAAGGTAAAGGAGCAGCAAACGAATCCGTCCTGTCTAAAGCTAAAATGACTCTCTAGATACAATGTTGGTGAGGATGTAAAGCAAGGGGAACCATCACACACCCTCCTGGGTGAGAACCTAAGAAGGTACAACTGCTTTGAAAAGGTGGTGGTTTCTTAAGAATTTCTCTGGGTTCATGCTGCCTCGCTGGCCAAGCCTGTGCAGAAGCAGTCAGCCCCCCAGTTGGCACCTGGCAAGGACGCTGTCACCAAGGCACTGCTTGACTGCTCGACCCGGGAAAGTCTAGAGAAAACTAATCCAATATATAGAGCTCAGTGGTTGCTGGGGACTGGGGTGGGGAGAACTGGCAGGGAAGAAGCCAGAGGGAAGCTTTCAAGGTGGTGACTACACTGGTCTAAGTTCATCCTATTCTAAACTCAAAGTGTATGGATCACAGTGTATGCAAAGTGTGCTTAATAAAATTTATTTTTAAAAAACACTTTGGCCTCATAATGCATCTGGTATCTGTTGTGCATACAGGTCAAGGTCTCCTGATATTAGCTCGTTATCCTAAATAGATCAAACAACTTTTGTATGTCCCCAATTATTTAGAAAGGTGAAGTAAGAGCTGTATGCTTAAATTAAACTGAAAAGTAAAGATTTAACATACCTACGTTGCGCTCTTTGAAAAAGAGTTTCATTTAAAAATGTCTAGTTGTTGCATATAATTTTCAAATGTGACTTTGCTTTCAAATAAAGGTGTTTTTCTGCTGTAAGTTACTTGCAAATACTCCCTTGTGAAATCTTAAAGGAAAAACAGGGGGCACCTGAGTGGCTCAGTCAGTTAAGCATCTGCTTCCCACTCTGGTCATGATCCCAGAGTCCTGGGATCAAGTCCAGCCTTGGGCTTCTTGCTCAGTGGGGAGTCTGCTACACCCCTGCTCGCGTTCTGTCACTTGTTTTCTCTCTAAATAAATAAATAAAATATTTAAAAAGAAAAGAAAAAGAAAATGAAACTTGGACAAACAACTCAAAATTTATGCAACGTTCTAATCTGAACAACGACAATAATTAAAAAACAACAATCCTAGTAGAAAATACCAGTACCATTAAAATGACATTTTAATCCTAACAAATAAAGAAATGCTATCATAAACATGGGAATCTTCCCCCAAACGCTCAAGTTTTATGATGAAGGGGGGTGAAGAAGGACTGATTTTCCGCATTTACAGGGAGAAAGGGCAAATTCCCAAAGATCAAATGGAACACCCAGTGAGTACTTCTAACATAGAACATGTGTCCAGGCTGCAGGGAATAATGGGTCGGATGGGCAACGTGCACACTACTGTATTCTCTCACACTTTGCTGTGCACAGCTCTGTGAGCAGGTTTTGCCTTCAACTGCATTACTTGGTTGCAGCTAAAATGCTGAGAAAAAATTAAATTTAATTTAATTTAAATTTAAATTTAATTTAATTTAATGCTGGGGAAAATCTTCATTATCAAGGAACGTGACTTTCACTTTGTATGGGCACCATCCAATTTACCAATCCTGCGTGAGCCAATCTGACTTACAGAAACGTGTGTCAGAGTAGCAGAATATCATGTACTTTTTTGTTTAATCTTTGAACTCAAAAGTCCATTTCTTAGGAAAATGTTCCCTGCCCTCTTGCCTCAGGCCAGGGCAGACCCAGCCACGCTCACATCCCCAGAGCTCTCTGTGCTTCTCACTTATGTTTCTGTCCTCGTGAAATTACCTTCCCCATTGGATTATAAGGTGTATTTTTACTCACTACTGTATCCTCAGCACCTGCTGTAGTGCCTAGGCTCAAGAGCCGACCCAATATTGGTGAACTAAAAGCATGATTTAATTACTTAAATGTTAAGATGCCATTAAAGTAAAACCTTACTTGCTCTCAGCTATGGTGTTTATAAAATTAAATTTCACAGTATTATTATTTTACCTTATGCCCTTGTTTTCTTTGTGTTTAAAATAAGAGACAGAAATCCTGGATTATGGATCTACCGTGTTAGTGACAGTGACAAAAAAAACAGTGGGAAGACATGAGAAGAAAGACAATGAGCTTGAAAGAGGAATAAAAAAATAATTGTCACTGTGGCTGCCAGATGTCTATTGTAAAAGATTGTCAAGTGAGCCTGCTTAGATCAATGTAAGCCCCACCTGACTTCACCTGTCAAAGCCATCTCTGGAGCTGAATTAAGAAAGTCATTAAAAATAATATTATCACAACAATTTGTTTCTACAAAATTCGCTTGGTGATTTACCATCTCCTTTATTTCTCATAGTAAATGACATAACGGGAATTTGTCTCACATGAGCTAGAGCTCATATACAGCTTCATAACGAGTGAAAAAAAGGAATCAGTATAATAAATATTGCTTTATTTTTCCCTTTCATAATCCTATGCCATTGTCCTTTCCTCAAAATTCTACAGGGTATTGAGGTTCCTGGCTGACTCAGTTGGAAGAGCATGTGTGACTCTTGATCTCGGGGTTGTGAGTTCGAGCCCTATGTTGGGCGTGAAGGCTACTTAAAAAAAAAAAAAAAAAAAAAAAAAGATTGTTCCTAAATTCAACAGATTATTGAGGTTGAAATTAACGTAGAAGTCACTGATGATCTAAGGCCCAGAGAAACTACATATGATCCTGTCCAAGGTCATCTAATGAATTTATGGAAGAGTTGGGGTAAGAATTCAGATGGTCTAACTCCCTATTCAGTAGGACTGAGTATTAGTTGATTATCCTGAGTCTTCTCTTTTTGTAGGGGTTTCTGCATGTCTTCCTTCTTTCTCTTCTCTTTAGAATTGGGTTTTGATTTCTGAAAATCTGCCATGAATCATGACTGCCTGGTATGAAAATCTAATGCTTTTGTTAATGATTTTTAATTTAAATTCCATTAGCCAACATACAGTACATCCTTAATTTTAGATGTAGAGTTCAATAATTCATCAGTTGCATGTAATACCCAGTGCTCATCACATCACATGCCCTCTTCAATGCCCATCACCCAATTATCCCATCCCCCCCCCACCTCTCTTCCAGCAACCCTCCGTTTGTTTCCTAAAGAGTTTCTCATGGCTTTTCTCCCTCTCTGATGACTTCCTATTCAGTTTTCCCTCCCTTCCCCTATTATCCTATGCACTGTTTCTTATATTCCACATATGAGTGAAACCATATCATTGTCTTTCTCTAATTGACTTATTTCACTTCACTCAGCATAATACCCCCCAGTTCCAACCATGTCAATGTAAATGGTAAATATTCATCCTTTCTGATGGCTGAGTCACAATATTCCATTGTATATACGTATACCACTTCTTCTTTATCCATTCATCTGTTAATGGATATCTCAGCTCCTTCCATAGTTTGGCTATTGTGGATGTTGCTGCTATACACATTGGGGTGCAGGTGCCCCTTTGATCACTACATTCGTATCTTTGGAGTAAATAACTACTAGGGCAATTGCTGGGTCATAGGATAGGTCTATTTTTAACTTCTTGAGAAAGCTCCATACTGTTTTTTTCAGAGTGGCTATCCCACTTGTGTTCCCATCAACAGTGCAAGAGGGTTCCCCTTTCTCCACATCCTCACCAACATCTGTCGTTTCCTGACTTGTTAATTTTAACTATTCCAACCCTCTAAGGTGGTATCTCACTGTGGTTTTGATTTGTATTTCCCTGATACCAAGTGATGTGGAGCATGTTTTCATGCGTCCATTGGCCATTTGTTTGTCTTCTTTGGTGAAATGTCTGTTCATTTCTTCTGCCCATTTTTTGACTGTATTATTTGTTCTTTGGGTACTGAGTTTGAGAAGTTCTTTACAGATCTCGGATACTAGCCCTTTATCTGATATGTCATTTGTAAATATCCTCTCCCATTCTGTAGCTTGTCTTTTAGTCTTGTTGACTGTTTCCTTTGCTATTCAGAAGCTTTTTACCTTGAAGTCCCAATAGTTCATTTTTGCCCTTGTTTCCCTTGCCCTTGGAGACATGTCTTGCAAGAAGTTGCTGTGGCTGAGGTCAAAGAGGTTGCTGCCTGTGTTCTCCTCTCGGATTTTGATGGATTCCTGTCTCACATTTAGGTCTTTCATCCATTTTGACTTTATCTCAGTATATGGTATAAGAAAATGGTCCAGTTTCATTTTTCTACCTGTGGCTGTCCAATTTTCCCAACACCATCTATTGAAGAGACTATCTTTTTCCATTGGATATTCTTTCCTGCTTTGTTATTCTGCTATATTACAATTTGCCAGATTATTTCTTCCATGTATGGAAGGTGAGACACAGGAAGCTCATACACAAAACGCACACACCAAAAAAATAAGGATTATAGGTGGGGGAAAATAAGTTGTTTTGAACATATAATTTAAAGTAATAATTAACCTAAGGCAAAGTCATGTTCCTAAATGCCAAATTCCATAACTCTTAGAGAAATATCAACCTAGTCAACTAGGGGTCAATTTTATTGCCTTCAGATGTGGCTTGACGCTAGAGAACTTGTCCTAACTGTTTTGCCAGACAATTGCCAAATTGGATCCAAGAAGGGCTACGGTGTCAGGTTCCAAATGAAAGGTCCTCAAGTAGCATAAACTCAGAGCCACACAATTTAAGGGCTCTTCTCAAAAGCAAGATAGATGAATCCTCCTCACTCCAGAATAAATTTGGACTTTCAGAGATTTATGCTCCAGAGTCTTCACAATTGGGCAATAGGAGAAAGAATTTTATTATTTTTTAATTTTTTTTCTTTGGAATTTTTTCATCTGTATTAAGTTTTTCTATAGTTTTTTACATTTAAATTCAACTAATTAACATACAATGTATTATTGGTTTCAGAGGTAGAGGTCAGTGACTCACCCGTCTTACATAACACCCAGTGCTCATTACATCATGTGCCCCCCTTAATGTCCATTACCCAGTTACCCCATCCCCCCACTCCCTCCCCTCTAGCAACCTTCAGTTTGTTTCCTATGATTAAAAGTTCTTATGGTTTGTCTCCCTCCCTGATTTTATTTTTTCCTCTCATCCTCTATGATCTGTTTTCTTTCTTAAATTCCACATATGAGTGAGATCATATGATAATTGTCTTCCTCTGATTGACTTATTTTGCTTAGCATAATATCCTCTAGTTCCACCCATGTCGTTGCAAATGGCAAGATTTTTTTTTTGATGGCTGAATAGTAGCCCATTGTATGTATAGACCACATCTTCTTTATGCATCATTTTAAAGATGAGATCTTACTCAGAAGCAGGATGTCTGATTGTTCTGAGCACGAGTTCTATACACACACATTCCACCTCTGTTCCAAGAACAACTCTGCTCCTCATTAGAGCCTCTGTCCTTGGGCAAGCCATTTAACCTCACTGTACCTCAGTTGCCATGGCTCTAAAATGAGGGTATTGACAGCACCAACATCATAGAGTAGTTTAAGGGTTAAGCGAATTGATATTTAATGCATTTAAAGTAATATTTGAGACCTCTAATTATTGTATCAGTGTTTCTTGATAAATAAAATGATATCCCTGACAGCATTCAGGGAACTTCTGTTAAGGAAGTTCTTTCTCTATAGTTCATAAAAGTATAGACTGTGGTCCTGTTTACTCACATGGGTGTGACAATTTGGAAAGAATGCTCCCTGTTCCACCTCAACATACAAATAAACGGAAGCCTGACATATAAAACCAAAAGCCTGCCTCACTGTAGTTAGCCACCAAAGCTAATTTTTCATGAAAAAATAAAGAAAAAAATATTCCAAATAAAACAAACCCAGAAGCAATGAAGTCTGCCCATCAGACATGAGCTAAGTCCTCGATCTCAGCATATCACTGATTAGTAATCAGGACCTACCCCTAGGACTCTCAGATGTACTTTCAATGGGATAGGCTCATAGCTGACATTCAGTGAATAAACACGTAATAGCAAATATATGTTACACTTATATCATTTACATACAACATATATTTGTCAAGTATTTTTCTACGTGCTTTACAATAATTCTATAAGGTTATTATTGATTTTATCTCCACTTTAAAGATGAGGAGTATGAGGCACAGAGAGGTTTAAAAATTTTTCTAAGATCACACATGAGCAAAGATTATTGGAACTTACACTGACCCCACAGCCCGTGCATTGAGCAATTACTCTATGAATGGATTCAGGACACAATTCAGAGGGACAGTGTGACAGCCAAAGGAATACACTGCTCAGATCTCCATTCATTTGCAAGGAGTTCAATAACTGCAGGCTACAGTATTTCGGGGTCTGCAGATTGTGAACGGATGCCACTCTCTTCCTGGGCAGACTCTACCAATGACCACAAGATGAGGATACTAGGGCCTGGCTGCTTCTCTCCAAAGCAGGATTCCTCTAATCGGCAAGCTTTCCAATTGTAACAGGAGCTTCTCATTGGGTTGGCAGAAACTGTCAGATCTGCGCGGTGGCGTGAGGCTGTCCCTGCTCAATCCTGCTTCCCTTTCCTTCCTGCTCCGACAGATGGTAGCCCCCAAGAAACTTCTTGCATTTCTAACTGCCTCAACGTGCACTTCCCAGAGGAAGTAGCTGGTATTCCCAGGCTAGCATCTGACTGCGATCTCACCAGTAAGGAGAGACTATGAAACTATAGTAACAAAACCCTGAACTTGACGGAGATGAGTGCAGACCAAATGCATACTAGATGGGGGTCAAGTACGAGCGGGACGAAGGATGGCCACGCTATCTCATTCTAACACCACAGCACTGGTTTCCCAGTGCTTTGTCACTGCGATGACAACGCATTCACTCTCCCTCAAGAACTGATTTCAACCTTATGCTTGGATACCTGCTTTCCTTTTGTCATCTCCACACCAGCAAGAGAATAAAATCTGACTTAATTGCAGAATATTGACATTTTGGCAGATGCAAATGTGCCTTACTCCCCCGGTTTTACTTGGAAGGGAACACAACTTCTTGCACCCCACGCGATTCCACAACTGAGCTGACTTTTTCCCATTTCAAAGGCAGACATTTTGCCTTTTTAAAAGGCCACTAATCTTTTATGTTCAGTCAAAATTAGACACTTTATTAATTGACTTCTTGGTAAAAATTACAGAATCACATCGTAGGAAGGAGGGGAAGATGGGAACACATTCGGATTTCTCTACCATGGGTTCAGCCTCCTGGAAATATAGATAGCAAATCACAATAAAACTAAAAGGCAGAAGGTAACTTATAACTTTTTAAAATTGTATGAGTAAGTAGTAAAGAAACCTTTAGGGAGAGATTACAGAGTATTCATACAGTAGATAGGAACACCACCATGGACAATGGTGAGGCTTCTTTGATAGCAAGTGATAGATAGCATCTGTAGCTAACATAAGCCAGAGGGATATACTGGAAGGATGTGAGGTTCAGAGAAAGAATGGAAGGCTAAAAAGAGGAGCCACAACAATAGAACTATATACCAAGAACAGTATGATCAAGGAGCCTCACTGTGGGGGTGGAAGTCCAACTACCTTCGGCATTACTGTCCTTCTGTTCAAGATTCAAATTCCAGGCAGAGAACAGCAGATTGGCTCGGCTTGCGTCATCACCCTGTTCTTGGGGAGGAATAAACAGAACTCCTGATTACAATCCCAACAGATAGTATCTACAGGGGAAGTGAAAATTCCTAAAAAGGAAACTAGGTTGAGAAGAAAGAAAGAAAGAAAGAAAGAAAGAAAGAAAGAAAGAAAGAAAGAAAGAAAGGGAAAGAAAGAAGAAAGAAAGAAGAAAGAAAGAGAAAGAAAGAAGAAAGAAAAGAAAAGAAAGAAAGAAAGAAAAGAAAGAAAGAAAGAAAGAAAAGAAAGAAAGAAAGAAAGAAAGAGAAAAGAAAGAAAGAAAGGAAGAAGAAAGAGGAAGAAAGGAAGAAGAAAGAAAAGAAAGGAAGAAAGAAAGAAAAAAGGAAGAAAGAAAGAAAAAGGAAGAAAGAAAGAAAAGGAAGGAAGGAAGGAAGGAAGGAAGGAAGGAAAAGAAAGAAAGAAAAGGAAGGAAGGAAGGAAGGAAGGAAGGAAGGAAGGAAGGAAGGAAGGAAGGAAGGAAGAAAATGAATGCCAAACGTCAAAAAACTTTAACAATTTAATAGGTTATATCATTTCCCACTAGTTCTAGTATTAGTGAACAAGTTCGGTGAGATGGCCCCTGCCGAGGCCAGTTGGCCTTCAGCTGAAGGCATACAATGCGAATCAGGAGAAGCATCTTAGTGCTATTGGATCAGTTTTCTGAGAAAGGTGTAGATACATTAGAGTATCTTTTGGGGGGCAGGGGGGTACTATGATGGTGAGAGAACCATCCCGATAAAACCATATGATAAAAGTCATATCCTACAAAGAAGAGTTGAAGGAATAGGAATATTTTGTCAGGAGAAAAAAGGTTTCAGGAGAGATAGGGTAGCTGCCATCACATGATGGTCATGTGTCTGGTGGCTTTAGAATCACTATCTTCCCGAGGAGTAGATATGAAACCAATGATGTTTAGTACCAAGGGATAGATTCAGAATCAATGAGAGGAGGTTGGGTCTGCCTTCACTGGGAGCCAGATGCTGAAAGAATTCCTATCATAAAAAAAAAAAATTAAAAAAATAAAAATAAAAATAAAACCCAAAAAATTAGAGCTGAGGTTGGAAAATTATAGAAGCAGACGAGAGAGAGAGAGAGAGAGAGAGAGAGAGAGAGCTGTTTCCCCAGAGTTTGGGTTTCTATATTTTATCTGCAGTTATTAAATAGGGGCAAGATATTCATCACTGTGGGTGGGGGCAGGATTTTGGCTTTTTCCTCCTAATTTGATCAGGGGTTTCCTATCGTGGCCTCCACCATCTTGTGCCTGTGTGGTTGGAAGTGGCTGCTTGTGGAGTGCTGCCAGGAGAGGCCTCTGACCTTCCCTGTAGCTGACCATGAGTTCTTTGTTGCTTTCATTCAGGTATCCTATTAGAACCCAACTAACTGTCTCCTCTAGCATAGTCTCCCTCATTTTATAGTCAAGAAAACTCAATTCCTATCAAATGAAATGCCTTGACCAAGATCACACAGCCTTAGGGACAGAGTTGGGCCTTTTTATTCCCAGTCATGTACTGTTATTGCAATGACAAGGTGTGCAATCATGGAAAGAGAGAAGCTTTAAAATGGCACATTCAGGCATAGCCCATGTCCTGGCCCTGTGACCTTGGGCAAGTTGCTTATCTTTTCTGATCATCAATTTCTTCATCTGCAAGTGGGAATAATACCCACTTCAGTGGATTCCTCTAAGAACTTGAAGAGGGAATATTCACAAAGTAGTTACCTGAGTGCCCAGCAAACAGAGGTTGCCTACAAAAAATACTTGTGTTCTCCAATTTCCAGCCCTTCTTGCTTGGTTGCTTCCCAAGCCTTCCTGCTGATACCATGTCAATGATTTTAAGAAGAAGCCTGGACTTTCCTCTATTCTTTCCAAATCACACCATTGAGAGACAGAACTGCGGAGAGAAAAAAGAGAAATGGAGCCAATGCAGTGAAATATTAGCAGTTAGGGAATCTGGGTAAGGGAAACTCACACTTGTTTGTGGTTGACTTCCAAGTGTTCTTTTAAAAAAAAAAAAAAGACTTATTTATTTATTTGAGAGAGAGAGTGCAAGCAGAGGAGGAGCAGAGGGAGAGAGAGAATCTCAAGCAGACACCATGCTGAGCACTGACCATGACGCAGGGCTCAATCTCACAACCCCAAGACCTGAGCTGAGACCGGGAGTTGGGTGCTTAATTGACCAAGCTACCCAGGTGCCCCCCATTCCAAGTGTTCTTTTTAAGTTGGAAATCTTTTCAAAATAAATCATTTTTTAATGGAAAGATAAACCACTTGCTACCACATGTTGTTTTTCTTCCATTCCAAATCCCGGTTGCACAGCAACTGGACTAAGGTTTTTTAACCACACATGCATCTGACACTATGTAGTAAGTGCTCCCTTCCAATCCCCCTGCTCTAGAGGAAGTTAGGTCTGTGATTCCTCTTTCAGTTGTCCAACACATGAAACAAAGGGGAACGGTATCAGGCCTAGGGCACAGGCTGGAGCTCAAAAGTGCCTCGGTTTGAATGATAAATATGTGGTTACCCTATGTCACCCACCGATTCAGAAGAGGTCACATGCTAAATTGGAAAAGTCCCGGTGTCGGGGAAAGTAATTGAGAGCTTTTGTGTCCAAAATAGCCTAGATTCCCACTGAGAAGAAACCCAAATCTGTTTTCCTTTCACAGTGATTTAACATGGCCCTTTAAAAAATGCCTTGGAAGACGTGTCCACCAGCTGCTAGATCAGATACACGTTTTTCTTCATCAGCTGAAGCACCAACATCCTGGTCAAGCATGGATCGGGTAAGCAGAAATGGTCCCTACATGCATTATTTTTAAGTTTATGAAGAACCCTCCATGTTTTGACAAATAATCTGCAGATAATTTCTACAAGGGAAAAGGAGAACAATATTGATAGTATCCTAATAAGCAATATTTTCAGAGCAACTAAATGATCTTGTTGTACCTTGACACATAAGGTAGGTTCAGAGAACCCCAACTTCTAGGGGAACCCCCTAGATGAGGCCCCTGCTCTCACTAAATTTCAACCTAGTGGGGAAGATAAGCAATCATGATGAATGTCGTACAGTCTCTGGCAGGGCTGTGGGGAAGCACACAAGAGGGGCACTCCACCCAGCCTCGTTGGGGCTTCCCAGGGAAAGTTAAATCTAAGCTGAGACCTGAAGGCCAAGTAGAAAGAAATCAGGCCAGTTGAGCCAAATGTTTTCCAGACAGAAGAAACAACATGTATAATTACCTAGAGGTTAGAAATTCCAAGGAAGGTTGGGATGAGGAGGAAAAATGAGACTAGAGGGCAGGTTGAAAAGCCGGATGCCATGCACATGTGAACACATACTTGCCATCCTCCCAGAGCTTGCCTGGAGGAGAGGACACCTCTGCAATGTGGCCACATGGCTGTGTCCCTTGGCTTTGATCTGATACACAATCTTTCCTGTAGAGATAAGATTGCGTGGATAAAGTTGACTTTGAGAAGACCTGTTTCAGGGATATAACTTTTCTTTGGTGCCTCTCCCCTACCCTCTTCAAGTCTATGTCTTCGAAGCTGATATTACAGCAGAAATAATTACCATTCATGAAATACTTTATATGTGCCTCGCACTGTTTCAAGTGCCCAACAGGGATTATTTAATCAATTCTCAAAACTAACCCTAACTAACCCTAAGAAGTATAATTGTTATCCCTATTTTACAAATAAGGAGATTTGTGATTCCATACAGTAGCTGGCTAACTTTCCCAAGGTCGCAGTACTAAGTGGCAGAGTTGATAGTAGGACCCAGTTATATCTAAATCCAATGTTCACCTTCCTAACCATCCTGGTACCCAACCCCAAGGTTCTTAGTTTGTATGCCATTCCCTACAGAGCCTTGTTCTCAAGTATCTAACAACTAATAAATTAAGAGGTTAAGAGAGAGAGAGAGAGAAAGATCATTATTGGCCTAGCACCTAGGAGATATTCAACGTGCTAGTGACAAACTAATGTATTAACTGATAGAATTAGATACATTAACTGTTCTTTTTAAACGGAGAATTCTAAAGGTTGCAAATGATTTCAAGGCCCAAAGCAATGAGACTATTCTTATAGAAAGATGATTGGCACTGGTGTATGGAATGGTAACCATGGTACCCCCTTAAATCACACCATGGAAACATCTCACTACCTTCCTGCTTGTTGCTATGCTACTTCCTCCTGGATGATGCTTCTGAGGTCTTAGCAGGAACCCACGCCACCACCACCACTTTCTTCCCGTGTCTCATGAATCAGGGTGTTATATAGGGGGGCAAAATTAGGCCCTCTCCCAAACCATAATTATAATAGAGGATAGAGAAGTAGGAATTTCCAACCCCGGTCAGAAGAAAAATTTAGAACACCTTTTGCCTAAATGTTTTGCCCTATTCTGTAACCATAGAGCAGGTCTATTTTGTTTTGTTTTGTTTTTGATAAACAACACAACTAGCTGTATCTAGAAGAAAATACTTCACCTTTTGGAAATTAATTTTTTTCTTCTATTAATAAACTCAACAAAAATGATCCCTAAAGATCCTTCCAGGTCAAAAACTCTAAGAAACCAGCTGTGTCTAAGATATGTCTGAAAGATCTGAGTATTTGCTTGTAGATACAGTCTAAGGTTGAAAGGAACCTGAGGAATCCTTGACTCTAGAGGATCCTGCTAGACTGCCTTACTGTTCTCTTTCCATATTCCTAGCCTAAAAAATACTCAAACGTTTGACTCTTTTGAGACACCCCTAATCTGATCCATGAATCCTTCCTAATGTTGTCTCTGATATGTGGTCATTGGCCGCTGCACAGACAATATACCGCAGAGGCCATGAAGCTCCCCACTTCTTCCTCAGGCACTTGTAGTTGCTATTGGCTTGTCTTCATACTGAGCCCAAATCCACCCCCTGTAATTGTACTTCCCAGGGGAAAAACACTTCCAGGCACATGAAAACTGGGCTGACAAGACAGGGCTACACAGGACTTCACAAGCCACAGAGCGACAAGGGCTCCTACTCGTCTTCTTTGACTTTCTTTTTCATCAGATATGTAAAAACAATCTATGTAAGGAGCAAAGACAAAAATACTGACCTTAGGAACACAAGGGAATGGGGTGAAACTAAATCAGGCCTCCCTATGAACAGGGAGAGTGTTCATGCTTTTTTATGAATAAAGGAAGAGAGGGGCCAAGGTCCGAACTATAAATGACCCAGGGCTTCTTCCAGTATTGAAAGAGAGAATGTGAAAAACCCAAATGAATCACTGTCCCAATTCAGGCTACAAGGCGGGCATGGCAGTGAAAAATGTGTCCCAGGAGGAAAGGTCGTGCCTATTAAGACAAGTGTGGAGTCGTTTCAAACACAGCTTCCCTGTGCTCTGATGAAAAGCCTCACTGGTCATTCTTTATGCAGAGCGTCCCATTCACTGCCAACTGCCCTGGGAGAAGGAGCAGAGGCCGCATCTGAAAAGGATAACTTGTAAGGAAAGTGCAATATAGAGTGGCCACCTGCCAAAGGGTCAAGAGGTGGCTTTAGGGGCATTATCTTATTGGTCCTGTTTTGTCCTGGGAAGGTATGAAATATTTCTGGTTGTGCATCAGGAATGCAGTTCTTTGGATGGAAGGGAGGGCTGCTTCCACTATGACTGGCTGCAAACTTGAGAAAAATCTCTTCCTTCTGTGTGGTTTTAGTGGGCTTATTGCTGACCAGAAGGTGGGAGAATGAAACACCAGCCTTCTGTTGGGAACTTGCATTTACTGTACTCGAATTACTTTGGACACTCTGGTCCCAAAACACTGAGAAGGCAATATATAACATTTCCTCTCCAAATAGTTTCTGCCTATCAAAGGGCCATGGGAATGGACAATGCTGTTCGCAGACACCTAGGAACCCCCATCTGCTATAATCCTAAGGCTCTTTCACTGTTCAGAGCCATAACCGGTCCCAAGCTACTGAGTGGGCAGGCTTGCTCCAGCAATCATGTACATTCACAAGACCTATTCTTATCTCCCTCCCCAGGGAGTTTGGGAGCTTCCTGAACAAGTCCAAAGCCATGGTCAATTTTCTCCATATTTTAGGGTAACCTTACCCATAGTCTAAACTGGACCTGACATGACCACCTACAAAGAGTTCCCAAGGGCCTTGAAACTAGAGATTAGATTAGTGTACCAAGGAATCTAGAAGTGACCACAGAACAAATCATTTAGCTCATTGGTGTCAGACGATGGGTGGATACTTCATGGCTAACCATGCTCAATCTCCAGTGTAATTTTTTTTTGCACTCCTTAAATAAATGTTTCTTTATTTCTGAAATATATTTGGACCTCTTGATTTTTTTTGAAGTACTATCAATTTAAAAGTTTGTAGTGATATATTGATCCTTGTCTTTTGTTGTTTTGTTTGACTTTATTTTATTGTAGTAAGAAAACATGAGCTCTACCTTTTTAACAAAATTTTAAGTGCATAGTGAAGTATTGTTGACTATAGGCACAATGTTGTATGTCAGATCCTAGGACTTAGTCATCCTGCAGAACTTTATGCCCACTTCCCTCTCCCCTCAGCCTCTGCCAACCACCATTTTACTTTCTGATTCTAATCATTTACTATCTTAAGTACCTCACATAAGTGGAATCGTGCAGTACTTGTCTTTCGGTGACCGGCTTATTTCACTTAGCATAATGTTCTCAAGGTTTCTCCTTTTTGCTACATATTGCAGAATTTTCTCCTTCTTTACAGCTAAATAGTATTCCACTGCATCTATATACCACATTTTCTTTATTCCTTCCTCTGCCAATGAGCATTGAGGCTGCGTCTGCATCACATCTTGGAGATTGTAAACAGTGCTACAATGAACAAAAAAGTGCCAATATCTCGTCTAGATCCTAATTTCAATTCTTTTGGATAAATATCCAAAAATGGGATTGCTGGAATATATAGTCGTTCTATTTCTCTTATTTTGGGGGGAATTTATATACTGTTTCCTATAGCATCTGCACCATTCTGTATTCCTAACAATAGTGTGCAGTTCTAATTTCTCTACACCTTCACCAACATTTGCTGACTTTTGTGTTTTGTTTTGATTTGTTTTTGATCATCACCATCTGGACAGATGTGAGGTCATATCTCATAGTGATTTTGATTTGTTTCCCCAGTGATATGTGATGTTGAGTACTTTTTCAGATACCTGTTGAACATATACCATACTTCTTCTTTGGAGAAACCTCTATTCAAGTCCTTTAAAATGGGCCTTTTTTTAATTGAGTTTTTTCAGATCTCATATTTTTTGTGGTATCTTTCTTAATATCACTTGTGCCAGTGAGAACCAAAAGCAATACTTGAATGAAACAAAAGAACGAATTGACTTGTGGGCAATAATCCCATCTTCTCCCTAACTCTATTTCATGTCAATCATCCAGAAAACATCAAATGGACTCTCTATTTCTGCAAGCCCAGGTGGGCCATGGGTGGACCATGGGTGGATGGCCCATGGGACCCTGTTGCTTTCTGGATTGCTGACTCTAAGCAAAATGGATACATGGGTATTCATTCATCTATCTCTAAAAATGGACTGAGCTCTTAGTAATAGTTGTTAAGCATTTTAGCTTTTTTAAAAGATTTTTTTACTTATTTATTCATGAGAGACATAGGCAGAGACATAGGCAGAGGAAGAAACAGGCTCCCCAGGTGGGGAGCCTAATGTGGGACTTGATCCCATGACCTCGGATCATACCCTGAGCTGAAGGCAGACATTCGACCGCTGAGCCACCCAGGCATCCCGCATTTTAGCTTTTATAAATCCATTTTGACCATTGTCAGATCTTCCCAATTATTTTAGGTCTTAGAATTTGCACTTAGAGCCAGAAGGCAGTGCAGAAGGCCTCAGAGAGAAGCCACCCCTTTCCTTTCTGCATTTTGTTTCCTTTCTGCGCCCATAACTGGTTATCATTATCAACAGAAATATCAGCGAAAACTCACTGATTGACCTAAGTACACACATGATAGTAAGTCTGGGTTACAGTAAGTTACAGTAAGTGAAAACAGCTCCTTCTCTCATGACTTTCATGAATTATACAAATTACATATTACCTAATTTTTCTGGATTTCCAAAAAACCCAACCACGTGCTATACCACTAAAGTTCATTGATAATGTATTACATCTAATTCCATTAAAGACGGGATCCCTGGGTGGCGCAGCGGTTTGGCGCCTGCCTTTGGCCCAGGGCGTGATCCTGGAGACCCGGGATCGAATCCCACATCAGGCTCCCAGTGCATGGAGCCTGCTTCTCCCTCTGCCTGTGTCTCTGCCTCTCTCTCTCTCTCTGTGACTATCATAAATAAATAAAAAAAATTAAAAAAAAATAATAATAATTCCATTAAAGGCCTCTGCGCTCATCCTTGTTGGCCAAGTAATCCAAAGGCCCCAAAGTATTTCCCAGCGTGTCCTAAAAAGAGTTGATGTCATTTTCCAAGTCGTTTCCCGGGAACCCGCACTTCACCTGTTCCTCCTGACTGTGTCCGCGTTCGTCTGCTTCTCTGATCCCTGTTCCACATTGTGCTTTTCTGTTCTTTTCCTGCTCTTTCCATCTCTGGGCTGCTGGTGGTTGCGGCTGCTCTGCGTTCAGCAGCGGCCTTGTGTTCTTCCTCCCCGACACCTGCCACCGCAGGCTCCCCTTTGTGTCTCGGGCCTGCGCACAGCTTCCCTTCCGTCGCCCTCCTCCCTGGCTGTCCTCCCTCCTGCCAGCTTCTTTGTCTTCTGTGCGGCCACCAGACCCAGCTTGGGCCTTGAGAAGCCAGCTTTCTGGCCGCAGCCCACGACAGCCCCGTGAGCTTCGAGAGTCAAGCAAGACAGAGGAACCCAGAGGTGACACCCTGCCACCACCTCCCGAGGCGAGTCGGTGCTCCAGCCAAACTGGCTTGTCTTCTTCACCAAACAGATCTCGTGGTCCAGGGCCCGGAGTGGGCGCTGAAGGCTTCTCCCCTTTCTCCCTGTTGCGTTGTGTGTGTGCGTCTGTGTGTGTTTACAAAAAAAGTAATTTCACCTCTTTGTACTTCATTCTGCGCACCTGCCAGGTGGGGAAATTTCCGGGGCTCACCGCAGCCCTGATGGTGGAGGCGACAGGCCCCGGCTCACCCCCACCTGGTGGCAGCGCCCGGAGGGGGTGAGCCGGGAGTGTGGGGGTCACCCACACTCTGAGGCATTTTCCCAAGCGGCCTTAGTCCCTCAATCAACATGGACTTGGGAGCACTGAATGGTTTTCTGTCAGATTTTGAGGACGATGCAGGGATTTATGAGACCTATTTGCTGCTTTCCAGGAGGCTGCAATTTAGGGGAAGCAACAGGACTCATGCAAACCAAAAAGATAAAAGTATGCAAGCGAGGCCACGTGCAAGGAAGTGAAGAAGACAGTTTGTAGGAGCAGCTGGGATTGAGATAAAGGCAAAATCAGGCTTGACTGGGATGAGAGAGGGGAGCCCTTTGCTTTGAATGGGGCCAGGAAGGGGTAGCTCTAGGTGAGGAGCCCAGTGGGTCAGGAGGCTGTGAGGCTGTGGTGGGAATGCTTAGCACCCCATATGTTGGGTGCCCTGGGGATCTGTCCTTGGACCTTTCTACCTCACCATCTGGACTCTTCCCCACAGCTTTAATACCTCCTAATCTGAGGGGTTAATGATTCTCCAGATCTACTCTCCCCAAAAGTCTTATCCATGGAATTAAATGGCACCACCAGTCACCAGCTTCTTAGGTTGAGAATCTGAAGTCATTCTTTTTTCTTTTAGTTCCAGTATAGTTAACATACAGTGTTCTACTAATTTCAGGTGTACAGTACAGTGATTCAACACTTCTATACGTGACTCAGTGCTCATCCTGATAGGTGTGCTCTCAATCCCCTTCACCTGCTTCACCCATCCCCCACACCTCCTCCCTGGTAACCACCAATCTGTCCTCTCTAGTTAAGAGTTTATTTCTTGGTTGTCTCTTTTTTTCCTTGTTCATCTGTTTTGTTTCTTACATTTCACATAGGAGTGAAATCATATGGTGTTTGTCTTTCTCTGACTATGGAGTCCTTCTGATTCTCCTCCTTCCCTTACCCTCATAGGGAGTTAACGTGTCCTGACGGTCCGCTCTGAAGCAGATCACACATCCTCCCAGTCCCCACCATGTCTGTTGCTGTCACCCAAATCTGAGCTGCCATCGTCTCTCCGGGATGATGTGATAACCCCTCCCTGGTCAGCCCAGCTCCACCTTCCTCCTTCTCTCCTCCTTACCCACACAGCAGTCATAGGGACCTTCCAAAGGTGAAAATCAGAGCATCCATTGCCTAGCTGAAAGTCCCCCTGTGGCTTTCCACTCCAGTGGAATAAAATCCTGCTCCTTACCCTGGCCTCGAATGATCTGACTCCAGCCTCTCTTTTTGACTTTCTCTCTCACCACTCAGCTCCATTCACACTGGCCTCCTTTCAGGCCTTCAGATCTCCCAGCGGACTGTAGCTTCGGCCCTTGTGTCAGCTACTGCCTCCCTCTGGAAAGCTCTTTCCCGTGGTCTTCTTGGGACTCTGTTCTCATTCAGTCTTTTCAGTTGAAATCTCTCTCCTAGACAAAAAAAAAAAAAAAATTCTGTGATCACTCAAGCTGAAGAAAATCCTTCCTGCCCTCCTTCACTCTCTATCCAGTGGCTTCATTTAATTTTTTTCACAGGACTCATCTGGAATCATATTATATATCTATTTGCATTTGAGTTTACTATGCGTCACCTCCTCTGGGTATACCTACTCACTTCCTCAAGTAGTTAAAATGACGCCCAGAAGTCCCCGATAGATGACTGTTCATGAAAGAAGTGGATGTGGAATGAGGCCCTTTCTGTGTGCGGGAGAAATTCCATTTGAAGCTTGGTGTGGGGGCAGAGCTCGGGGGTGAGGATGCCTCCAGCACATAGACGCTGGTAGGTACCTTCTCATCCACGCAGTTGGAGTTTTAGACATTGGGGAAAGCCCCATGGAGAAGTAATCAAATAAAACTATCTAGCAGCAGCATTTATGTATATTCTGAGGGCACAAGGCAGACTACCACACTGGTGGCTCATTCTTCCCACCTGTTTGAGGGGAAAATGGTTAGAGTTTAAAGCAGAAGGAGACCATTCATCCACTACCTAACTATGCATCACATCTTTCCCTAGGTGCTCCCTACTCATTATCTTATTTTGTTCTCACAATTACACTGTGAAGTAGGTATTAATGGTCCCATTTTGAAGATGAGAAACATCGAGGCTCAGAGAGCTTATATAGGCTTCAGGTCAAATTGCTGGTAAGTGGCAGAAAAAGAATTCAGACGCAAGACTGCTTGATGCTAACGCCAGTGCCTCTCTCTGTCTGGCACACTTCCACAGGAAGACACAGTGATGAATCAAGAGCTGGTGTGCAGGGCCAGTGTCAGTGGATGACATGCTGGTCACAGTGCCCTTGGCAAGGGCAAGTGGGTACCTTGGCAGGAGCAGGGGGGTCTCCTTTAGGGCTCTGTCACCGTGATGGGAGGCAGCAAGGGAGGAGGCTATGAGACACTTGCCCGAAGCCTGTGATACAGGCTTCCCACTCTCCCATGAACCCAACTCGACCTGGCCAGGGGATATAGCAGGAGTGAAATTGGAAAGGTCCAGCTAGCAGGAGTGACTTGAGGTGTATGGATTTCATGATTGCCTGTGCAGCCCAGACCCTGTGGTCCTGACTTCGCATGTGAGGTCTGGCTCTGCTAGACACTCTCCTGACATCACGGGTCTTTCCTTGGTAGCACGTAGCACAGATACAAATTTTAATTTGACGTGGGATTTCACATAGTTAAGGACATTATTTTATACCCATCACGGTATGATCGTGTATTGTATCACATCAAACGGTGCGTAATGTCTGGTAGTTCTAAGTACACTAGTGCTAAATTTGAACTCTGGGTTCAGGTACTGGCAGCCAGATCTTTCCATTGTAAGGTACATTTCTCCTTGTGCCATTAGCCTGAGTGAATCAATCAATCAATCATATTTGTGGCCTGATATTTTGACAGCAGTGGTTTGTAACCTGGGCTGCTCACTAGAAATCACCTCGGAACTTCTATTTTGAGGCCCAGAACCCATTCTAGGCCAATGTTATCAGAACCGCTGGTGGTTGGATACAGGTGTCAGAGTTCTCAAAGCCCCTCAGTGATTGCACAGAGCAGCTGACTTTGAGAATGGCTAATCTAATGGTTTTAGTAACTACCGATGACCTATACTTGATCTTTGCCTTAATCTTTTTTTATTAGGGATCAAAAATTGGTGATTTCCTAATTCTGTAATTCCTTCTCCCTGTTTTTTTTTTTTAAAGCCTTTCCTAATCAATTGCTATACTAAAATACAACTGTACTGAAAAGGCAAGATAAACACTTAAATCTTTCCTCATATACCTTGTTACTTTGGGAAACTCACATGGCGATGTTACTCAGATGCCAAAGAAGATAACATGGGGGCTGTCAGAATTCTGTGACTCTCAAACCCTCATTCGAGGAGCCATCTCATTTGTAATGTTTGCTGTCCCTGCCGTGTGACTGATTTCCATTTTGGTGTCTGTGGTAGGTCCCTGTGGCCACTGTGACAAATTAACACCAACTGGGTGGCTTACAAAATCTGAAATTTATTTTCACACAGTTCTGGAGGCCAGAAGTCCAAAATCAGCTTCCAGCTTGGGTGGAAATCAAGGTATCAGTGGGGACATGCTTCCTCCAGGTTCTAGGGGAGAATCCAGTCCTGGCTTCTTCCAGCTTCTGCTGGCTGCTGGCATCTGTGGCTCGTGGCCACATCATTGCGATCTCTGCTTCCGTGTGTGCATCAAATCTCCCTCTGCCTCCCTCTTATACAGATACACTTGTTTTCATTTAGGGTGAATCCAGGATAATCTCTCTCTCTCTCTCTCTCTCTCTCTCTCTCTCTCTGTCTTTGTCTCTGTCTCTCTGTCTCTGTCTCTCTCTCTCTCTCTCTCTCTTCCTCCTGCTCTTACTCTCTCACTCTTGCTCTCTCTCTGTGTGTATGTGAAGTACACATGTGAAGTCAGCAACTAGGCTCTCTTACCAGGCTGTTCTGAGCCACTGATGAATACTTATTGGAGAAGTGGAGGAGAATGCAGCCATTCTGTGCTACTGAAAATCTCTATTTGATTTCCGATGCCGTTTTTCCGAAGTAGCCTCAGATGTGGCTACAGCTGAACATATACATCCATTATATATGATGGACATCTTTCGAAGAGTCAGTTTTCAACCTACCACAGTTTTCAGGAGAAAATAGGCCATATGGGCAGTCAGTCAAGATGTGGTTATTCTATTCTTCTTGCTTTCTCTGTCTCCTTCTAAATCTTCTTAGTACTCTCTCTTCTCTTTTATCCCACCAGAGATTGATCTTTCTCTCACCCCTCTGATAGATGATAGATAGATAGATAGATAGATAGATAGATAGATAGATAGATAGTTGATAGAGATGTATATGGACTCAAGGATGTGTGCTGGTCCTCTGTTCTGTTCTGTCCACCTAGCCAGCACCTATCAGAATAATGTACAGAATGTCTGTCTCCTTACATGGATTAGCAATTCAGCTTCTCTCCTTCTGTCTCTCTGCTGCTTTACTTCTCCAAAAATGACCTCAGTTTCTATTGAATCTTATGTCCACAGACTTCTTTCTCTGACTATATACATTATCTTCTATTTCTCATCTTTACCATAGCTAACTAAGCCTTTTTCTTTTCCTTTCTGCCTGGGAAATATTTGCTCCAGAGTTAATCTCAGAATGCATCTTCTTCACAGCTCCCAGCACTCCTTGATGAAGATAGGCAATGCCAGGTTTAACAGAAACAAGAATGTGATTCCCAGATAATACCATCCCCTTCTATTCTAGACTTGTGTTATCCTCTGCAGGACAGGTTAACCTTGCCTTTCTGGAAGTTGGCTGGGCTCATCAGCTCTCACAGGTTCCACCCTTTTTCTCCCTACTAGAGTTCTCAAATAGCTCTATTTAACATCAATATTTCTTTCTGTGTTCGTGGCAGGTGGTAATTCATCTGTAAATGTTCATTTGGCCTTGAATGTCTTTCACAGTATTGGGCTGCTATCAGAGAAAAGCAAAGTGCAGCACAGAGGCACCTGCCAGCATGCCAAAAAATAATTATATCCTTATGCTAGGCATCTTTTCCAAGAAACTTCATACCGGGTTTTTGAAAAAAATCCCCAGCTTTCCAGTTTCCCAGGGAGGTAGATGAGTGTCCTCGCATTTTATAGGGGAAAAAGATAAGACTTGATATTTAACTGTAGCAATCAGAGTACTGAATTACAGGAATGTTTTTTTTGTTGTTGTTCTATTCATTTGTAATAGTTCAAACTCTTCCTGTCGGGTCAAATGAAGCCTATTTTTTATTAACTCCTTTGTATCAAGCCAATATCACTCCCATGTGATTCCCTTCTACTGGACTTCGATTATTTAGAAAACTTGAAAAAATGGAATATAGAGATAATTTAATTTTCTGGTGACTCAAAAGAAAACTATTTTTATTTCTAATGTTTATTATTATATATCTCTCCAAAATATAAGTCCACATTCCAGTCTCAGTAAGCAGGGATCATGATTTATTCCATATCTACATGATTATGGACTTACACAATATTATGGGATGAATATTCTGAAGAGTAAAATACAACTAGAGCAAAAGTTGGGGCTTTCTAATTGAGTTGCACAGTTTATGAACTGTCTTAAATTATATACAACATGTTGCACATTTTTCTGTAGGGTAGTTGGCTAAAACTTTCACCAAATTTTCAAAGGTGGCTGTAATGAAAATAGACTACTTATCTAGAATATGCAATGTATGTAGAGCATGATGCTCTTTATATAAAGTTTTTAAAGCTGCAAAAAAAAAACCTACTACATAATTCTTGTTCATGGATCCATATAAATCTAATAAAAGTATAAATCCTGCTTGGTTGGGGTTGATAAATAGCAAATTCAGAATGGTAGTTACTTCTATGTCTTACTCTGCTTAGGCTGCTACAACAAAATACCATAACGGGGTGGATTGAACAGAAAGATTTTTTCTCATGGTTCTGGAAGCTGAGAAGTCCAAAATTAAGGTTCTAGATGCTGAGGACCTCCTTCCTGGCTTATAGATGGCCACCTCCTCACTGTCGTCACATGGTAAAGGGAGAGCTCTGGTATCTTTTCCTCTTCTATTATGACACCAGCCCCGTTGGATTAGGGCTCCACTCTAATGACCTCATTTGACCTTACTATCTCTTTCTAGGCCCTATCTCCAAATGCAATTGCATTGGGAGGTAAGGCTTCAACATTGGACTTTTGATAGGACACAATTCTGTCCATTGCCCTCTGGGAAAGGGGGATGACAAGGAAATGAACTGGAGGCTACAGAGAGGGTTTTGACTCGATATGCAATGTTTTTTTCTTTAAGAAAACAAAACTGAAACAACTGTGACAAAGTGTTGAGATCTGACTCATAGGTAGGGGATATGTGAGTCTCTGTGCTGAAAATTAAAAATAAAAAAGAGAGAAAGAAAAAGAAACAAGCAAACAAAAACTTACTTAGATTTCTCCAGAGTGTTAGCTCCATATCAGCAGGGATTTTGTTTTATCCCCTGCTATATATATCATCATTACTTAGAACAGTATCCAGTCCAGAATTGGTATTCAATAAATATCTGAATATATTGAATTGAGTGAAAAGAATTGAATAGAAAATTAACTTGTATCTTTACTCAGCCTAAAAAACTTTTATGTTGTGTTCACTTTCTAGAAGTTCTTTACATAAGTGAATATTATAAATTACATTAACATACTGGAAATAAGGTCCTAAGTGTGAAAATGATAATAATAATGAACCTGGGTATGAGACACACTGTCTTACCTATTACAGAACTGATAAGTGTTAAAAGAGGTGTTAGTTAAATCTTTTTTTTTAATTGGTGATTCTTGCCAATTGCATTACTTCTAAGGACTTCCCTACAGCCCTGCAAGGAATAGCAGCCATGTTTTCTAACATAGAACCTTATGGCTCACTGACTATGACTGGTTGTATCAGGATCGGTAGCTAATCTTAGGGTACCTCTTCTATTGACTGGCCAACAGTCAATGGGTGAAAACTGTTTCAAAAAGATGAACTGTGCCAGTCAGGTTCTTTTCAGGTATAAGAAATTAAATGGAAATGGACATACTGAGCAATTGATAGCAGAGATAGAAACTAAATATTAAGAACTGTCCAGAACATAGAGATAGCACAATCAGAGTGCACCAGGTAAAGATCAATGTTCTAAAACAATAGAAACTCAGAGGATGAAGAAAAAGGCAAATGGTAGAGAAGAGAGAATAGAATATGCCTCCAGAAAAAAAAAAATGTTAAGAGGAGGGAAGGACAGACAAAGTCTGAGGGCATTTCTAAATGCCAAAAGCAGCCCAACTAAAAATCATCTAGTCAACCTCCTTACTTTATAAGTGAGAAAACTGATGAGTTTGGTAATGTACCCAAGGCCAACAGTGACAGGCAAGGGACCCTTCAGTGTTCTTACCTTTCTCCAGTGCTTTTCTAACTCTTAAACCATGGTAACCCATGCTTTTAAGTGGCAGAGGGGAATAAACTCCCAGAGTCCAAAGGCACAATGTGAAGCAGGTTACCTTAAGTGCAAAATTCAAGGTTTTTAAAAAATGAGAACCAGTGTTGCAGTCTATTCCATGGTGTCTCTGTTTTAACATGCACTGATGTTTAAGTGCATGATACATGAGAGTGTATTATATTTGATCCCATGGTTTTGTGCTCTGCCCAGCCCACTCTCTCTCCTCCCAATTTGAGGAGATTTCTCCATTTCATTCCAGACTCTCTGCATTCCCAGAGCACATCTGGCAGTTTCAGATGAAATTCTTTGGATGGCAAACTCTCTCTGAGAATGTAATAGATATTCCTCTGGATCGGATCAAAGTGATGGACTTTGGGAGGACTCTTGCATCCTTGTGTATCACCTGTAGCTAGGAGTCACAAAAGCCCCCCAGACTTTGTAGATCATCCTGCCCTTTAAAGGCTTGTTTCAGCATCTTAGTCTATTATTCTATATGCTGTGAGAAGGCCAATGTCTTCTCCAAGGTTTCCCAGAGGTGTGTATGTTCTCACTGACACCTTTCATCTCAGTGGGATGTTCCTGCTGAATTCTCAGTCTTCCTGGGTCAAACACAAAGTGCACCCCAACAACATAGCCACATTGCTGCAATGTCCAAGGAACAGCTTCTGCCCGAGTGTGAGATGCCCATTCTTCAGTGTTCCTGGATCATCTCTGGGTCTAGTTTGTACCATCTCCGAGATGGTTCTAGTTTGTACCATCTCCGGGCTGTTCCCACTTTCCCCCACAGTCCCTGCCCCTTTTTTGGGAGCTGCCTGTGCAAATTTTAATTTCCTCTCACCTTCTCTGACAGGAGCCACTCAGATCCCTTGGCTTTGTGCTTCCTTTCAGCCCATAGCCTGTGGCATTTGCTTCCAAACATCAACTGAAGCACAGGGAAATTTGCAGTGTTTTTAACAGGTGAGTCAGGGTAGGTCTCGTTGAAACTGTGAGATTTCAGCAAAGACTTGAAGAAAGTGGGGCAGCTGGCCACAGGTTTTCTGGAGGAAGAAGCTTTCCAGAAGGAAAAATAAAAGTGTTCCACAGGAGAGGACCTGGTGTGTACATGGAGGGGGAAAAAGTAGTGGAGGTGATGGGCATGGAAACGGAGGATGGATCAGCATCGCGCTGAAGCTTGTACCATATGCTGTGGACTCTGGCTTTTACTCTGAGTGAAATGGAGCTCTTTGGGGGTTTTGAGCCAGAAAAGTGATACGATCTGATTTTGGTTTTCAAAATCCTCTGCCTGAACCAGCTAGGAGGGTGTCTGGGGTGGGGGGCAGCTGGCACAGGATGTCAGAGACCAAACAGAGGAAGCAGGGTATCCCAGGCAAGAAGCCTGGCTAGAGGAATCAGAGTCAGGAGCATGAGAGAAGGGTGTCTGGGGGAAAGGAGATTATCTACAGCAAAGAAGCAGAATTTTTTTGGAAAAAATACCTGAATCCAAAGTCCAGACAGGGAAAGTATAAGGTGAGCCTGAACAATCTTGTACCAAAAAACAAGAAAATCTTTTTAAAAAATGATGGTCACATGGGAAAAGGATATAGAAGCCAACTGGAAACAGTTCCCACCAACCAAATTAAGGACAATTTGAGCATTAAAATAACTGGTGATGGCAATATGTAAAATAGGGATAAAATGATAAAATAAAAAACTGTGAAATTTTTTAAAGTTAAAAATTAAATATACTTGGAAACTGTGAATCCATACTGATACAAAAAAAAAAAGACAAATTTTAAGTGTAATGAGGAATGGACTATTTACATAGTTTCCAAGTACCTGCATGCAAAATTCTCATTAATTATAAAAGACACATAATAACTTTATAGTGGAAAAGTCTGGCAGGTGCTAAGTGATTAAACTGAACTTCATCAGTAATAAAACAAATTTGAAGAAGTTATGCACCACCCAGCAGGGTGCAGTGAGAAAAACACAGCTCACTTATGTAATATGCCTGCAAAGCTGCATAATTTGAATTTATTTATGAGGAAACATGAAACAGACTGATATTGGGAAATGACTTACAATATAGCTGGTCTGTGATCTTCAAAAATATCAACGTCTTGAAAGTCAAGGAAATACTGGGGAAATGTTCCAAACTAATGTTTTCTAAAGAGACATGACAACTAAGTGCAACTCAGGGCATAAAGCTGGGTCCTTTTGCTATAAAAGATAGTTTTGGGGACCAACAGGGTCCCAAAACTTAAACATGGTCTGCAGATTAAGTAATAGAGACATATCATTTTTAATTTCCTGATTTTTGTGGTGCATTGTTGTTATTTAGGATAATATCCTTGCTGGTAGGAAATATACAAGGTATTAGGGCAGGGAGGTGGTGAGGCATCAGGTCAGTAATTTATGCTCAAATGGTTCAGGAAAAATAAGTTCTTTGTACAGAACTTGCATCTTTTCTGTAACTTTGTGATCATTTCTTTTTTTTTTTTTTTAAAGATTTTATTTATTTATTCATGATAGTCACACAGAGAGAGAGAGAGAGGCAGAGACATAGGCAGAGGGAGAAGCAGGCTCCATGCAGGGAGCCCGATGTGGGGTTCGATCCCGGGTCTCCAGGATCACGCCCTGGGCCAAAGGCAGGTGCCAAACCACTGCGCCACCCAGGGATCCCCTTTGTGATCATTTCAAACTAAAATAATAATAATAAAAGTGAAAGAAGACTCAGTGCTGAGACCAGTAGTCTAGGTGAGACATGGTGGTAGTTTAAAGCAGATGATAGCTCTGGTGGAGTGAGTAGGAACAGATGGTAGAGCTGCATATGGAGGTATACAACTTTGAATATTCTGCATGATTTCTAGATGGGTTAAATAAGGATGTGAGTGAAAGACAGGTATTCAAGAATTCAAGTGTTTGGGGTCTGAGCAACTGGAAAGATAGAGTTAACATCAGCTGGACAGATTCAGACAAGGCTATCAGTAGAGCAGATTTGAGGCTGGGGGAGGAAGAAAAGATCAGGAATTCAGTTTTGAACATGTTTACTTGATATGCCTACTGGACATCCAAGTGTGATAGCAAGTAAGCCTTTGAAAAGCTGAGTCTGGAACCCAGGAGAGAGAGAGGGTTGGGATGAGGTTAAAAATTTGCGAACAGTCAACTTGCAAGTGGTATTTAAGCTGGGGAACTAGATGAGGTCATCAAAGATATGGTTATGACTAAGGAGAGAAAAGAACCATATCCAGAGGTTTATACACATAATCCACATTTATTACTTTACAAAGAGAATATAGCAGCTTTATTCATAATTGCTAAGATTTGAAGGCAACCAAGATGTTTTTAAGTCTGTGAATGGATCAACAAAATGTAGTACATGCAGACCAAAAAATATTATTCAGATCTAAAAGGAAATGAGCTATGAATTCATGAAAAGACATGATGGAATCGTAAATGCATATTATTAAGTGAAAGAAGCTAATCTGAAAAGGCAACCTAATGTATAATTCCAACTATATGACATTCTCCCAAACACAAAACTGTTGGAACAGTAGAAAGATCAGTGCTTGACAGGAGTTGGGGGGAGAGAGGAAAGGGATGAGAGAACAGAGAACAGAGGATTTACGGGCCAGTGAAAAGACTTTGTATGATACCGTAAGAGTGGATAATATGTCACATATTTGTCCAAACTCATAGAATGCTCAACCCCAAGAGTGAGTCCTAATATAAACTATGGACTTTGGGTGATAATGATGTGTCAATATAGGTTCATCAATTATAGCAAATGTACCATTCTGGTGGGGGATATTGATAATGTGTGGGTTCAGAGGGTTTATGGGAAATTTCTGTACTCTCCACTCAATTTTTCTATGCACCCAAAACTGCTCTTTTTAAAAAGTCAGAAAAGACAGTGAATATTATAATGACATTAATATTCCCTCTCTTTTATTTACCACATCAAAATTTTAGTTCTGATAAACCAAACAATATTCTACAAAGAATACTTGTCTCCTAAAGATATCCAGAAGAAAAAGAGGGGGAGATCAGTAATGCTTGAATATCATTCTTGCTTTGAAATTAAATTCTCCATCTTTTTAAAATGTCATTTGTTTATAAGATATCTAGTGTCTCCTATTGGCCTGAACTGTCCTGGATTTTACATCCTTGTCCCAGGTGGCTCTTTGTCTTGGATTCTAACCCAGATCATGTCTTATGAGCCCTGCCAAAAGCTACCTAATTCTAGGACACAAATGTCAATCTCATCTTATGATTGGAAATCTAGAATCAGAAATAGAGAAAAAGGAAGAGCATATTTTTACAGAGTTTCACATAGTAGACAACAGTAGACATGTAGTCAACATTTGTTAAGAGAACATAGACATATAATTGATATTAATTCAATGATTCAATGAATGTGTTTATTAATTTGTAAAGTGAGTGAACTGCCCAGCTTATACTCAGTGTTTGTTTTCTTACTAAATTTGGCCTTGAAGTTTGTACCTCTCTAGGCTGATTTAATTTCCTGCCAAAGAGGACATGTTGTCATGAGTATTTATCCAACAATGAAATATTTTAAATATCCTTAAACCTAGTCCTCCTTGTTTTCCCATTATTGTCAATTATGTCATCATTCTGTTCTTATGTTATAGTATGTGCGAAGCTCCAGGTGCCCTGACGGTGTAGCAAAGAACTTAACTTAAGAGACTGTTGAGGAATAAATGGCAAAGTTGTGGCCTTGGCCAACAGAACACTTGCTCTCAAACTATGGCCTAATTCACCAAGAAGCCTCAAGTCAAAGTCAAAATACAGAATTTCAGAATCTTTGAGGAAGGTAGTAGGTGTTTGCTTTCAAAAAAAAAAACTTAATTAAAAAAAGTAATTTGAAATGAATCATATACATACCTATAAAGGCCAAACTATAAAACTTCTTTTAAAAAACATAGGTAAATATTTTTGTGACCTTAGAAGTAAGCTAATATTTTTTAAAGGGCCAAAAAATGTATAAACAAAATATTAGTAAATTGGATTTCATCTAAACTTAAAATTTCTACTCCTTAAAAGGTATCATTAAAAAATAAATAGGTAAATCACAGATGAGGAAAAAAATATATTCATGGTATCAGTATATAGACAGAGTATATTTGTATCCAAAATATAAAAATATCCCTTAAAAACCAACAATAAAAAGATAACCAATGAAAAAATGGGCAGAAGATTTAAATAGTCACTTAAAGAAAGAAGATACATGAATGGCCAATAAGCCCATGAAAAAGTAGTCAATGTCATCAAGGAAATTTTAATTAAAACCATAATGAGACAACATTTCATCCACACTAGAATGGCTTAATCAAAGACTGGCTACACCAAATACTGGTGAGGATGAAAAACAATTAGAACACTCATATGTTGCTGGTAGGTATGCAAAATGGTCTAACTATTTGAAGAACTCTTCGGCAGTTTCTTATAAAGGTAAATACATATTTACTTATGAACCAGTAATTTCACTCCTAGGTGTTTTCCAAAGAGAAGCAAAATGTATGTTTACACACACACACACACACACACAGGCATACACATGTGTGTGCTTTATAAGAATGTTTATGGAAACCTTATTTGTAGCAACCAGGTACTGGAAACAATCCCAAATATCCATCAACAGAAAATTAGAAAAACAAATTGTGATGTATTTATACAATGGAATATTACTCAGATATAAAAAGGAGCAGCTACCTACACAAGCAACAATGTGCAAGAATCTCACAGACATGATATTGAGTGAAAGAAACCAGACACAACAGAATACAGTGTGTTTCCATTTAAATGATATCTTAGGCAGGTAAAATTGATTGATTGGGATCAAAGTAGGAAAGCAGATCTTTCTGGGAAAGAGTGGAATTGACTAGAAAGGGTGATGAGGGGATCTTCTGAGGTCATGGCAACATTCTGTATCTTATTTGGGTGGTGGTTAAATAGGTCCATGAAATTGTCAAAACTCAATGAACTAAACTCTTAATATTTGTGCATATTTGGGTGTGTATATGATATAGCAATTTTTAAAATGTGACTTTTAAAAAACTAGAAAGCTACAAGAAACTGGAAGAAAACTTCCTTTATTTGATAAAGAGTATGTTCCTCCAATACCTAGCAAACATCATACTTAACTGAGAAACATTAGAAGCATTCCCATTAAATTCAGACATAAAATAAGCATTTTTAGTACTACTTCTACTCAACATTATCCTGGAAATGCCTGTCAAATAATATTACAAAAAAAGGGGCACCTGAGTGGCTCAGTCAATTAAACATCTGGCTTCAACTCCAGCCATGACCCCAGGGTCCTGGGATCGAGTCCCAAAAGGGGACTCACGCTTAATAGGGAGAGTCTGCTTCTCCCTTTCCCTCTGCAGCTCTCCTTGCTCAAGTGCTCTCTCTCAAATAAATAAATAAAAACCTAATAATAATAATAATAATAATAACAGTAACAATATTCAAAAAAAGAAATAAGTATAAATACTGGAAAATAAAAGACAAATTTCCCATTTGCCAATGATTATCTAACTAAAAAATTAAAGAGAGTCAGCTGAAATCCTATTAGAACTAACAAATTTTAGCAGGAAGGTCAGAAATAAGATCGATATACAAAAAAAAAAAAAAACTTCATCTCTAATTCCTTAATAATTTCAAAGCATAATGCAAAACCATCCCATTCACAGTAGAATCAAAACTACAAAATAGCTATGAGAAAACTTGTCAAGAAAAGAAAACAAAATGAAGAATTAATAAGAAAGAAGGATTTTTTTAAAAGACCAAACTAAATATAAACACTAACTTTCTAGTTGGAAAAACTCAAAAATTGAAAAATTATCCATTTTCCCAATGAATCTATCAATTCAGGATAAAGAATTTTATCCTTATTCTTCACCAAGAATTTTGCGACTCTTAAGCTTAATGCTAAATTTCATGTGATAAAGAAAATACACAAGATTAAAAGAAAATTGTGGATAGGCCTTGCCCAGATAGTCTCTGAAATACTTTGAAGCTATAGTAAGTAATTACATTAATGTGATATGGATATAGAAATATACAGATAAATAAAACAGAATAAAAAATCCAGAAACAGACTCACATATAAGTAGAACTTCAGTATATTCCATAAACATGGCATCAGAATCAGAAGATATGCTCATTGGACAAAGGACATTAGAATAAATATCTATATTTGGAAAAAATAAAATCAAACTAAACCCTTATTTCAAATTATACACTAAAAATCACAGCAAATGTAGTAGAGAGCTAAAGGCGAAAAACACATTTAAAAATTAGAATAAAGGCAAAAAAAATCAGATTTGTAATCTTAAAATTGAAAAGGCCTTCTTAGGTTATAAAATACCAGAATTCAAAATGGGAAAGAATGATTAATTAAATAAATAAAGCTTAAATTTTTCTTAATGATGAAATTGACCATAAATAAAGTAAAAAGACAATAGTGGTAGAAAATAATAGAATACAAAACAAATAGAGAATTAATACGCAATCTATATATAGATCAAAGATTGTGAAAAGGTAATTGGTAGAAAAACTATAAATGGCTAATCAAAACCCATCAAAAGGGGATCCCTGGGTGGCTCAGCGGTTTAGCGCCTGCCTTTGGCCCAGGGTGTGATCCTAGAGATCCAGGATTGAGTCCCACGTCGGGCTCCCAGGATGGAGCCTGCTTCTCCCCCTGCCTGTGTCTCTGCCTCTCTCCCTCTTTCTATGTCTATCATGAATAAATAAATAAAAATCTTTTTTAAAAAAATCAAAAGTTGGGCAGCCCTAGTGGCCTAGTGGTTTAGCGCCGCCTTCAGCCCAGGGCGTGATCCTGGAGACCCGGGATCGAGTCTCACGTGGGGCTTCCTGCGTGGAGCCTGCTTCTCCTTCTACCTGTGTCTCTGCCTCTCTCTCTCTCTGTATTTCTCATGAATAAATAAATAAAATATTTTTAAAAAATCAAAAGTTGTCTAACCTCACTAGTAATCAAGGAAATACATATTAATGTAATGTTATATTTCTTCTATCAGATTAATAAGAAATTTAAAAGATTTATAATACCTACTACAAGCAAGGATTCAGGAAAATAAGCACTGTTAGTAGATAAATTGGTAAATTCTTTAGAAGGGAACTGGGCAGTTCTTAATGAAATTTTAAATGCATGTACCTCTGGTTCAGCTATTATATTTCTAGGAATTTATTTTACAGAAATTTTATCTGTGTACAGATAAATATGTATTAGAATCTTAATTCAGGACTATCCAAAACATTTTAAAATAGAAATACATATTAATAAGAGAATGGTTAAATAAACCATGCAACAATCATATGGAATACCCATGCAACTATTACCAGAATGAGGCAGATTAAATCTTCTGACATGCAAAAGTCTCACATGCAAAGTATAATTTGTAAAGCAATGCATATAGAATGAGCCCATTTACATATATATATATATATATTTATATTTATCATGTAAATGTTTAGAAGAAGACTGGAGGATATGCTTCAAAATCTTATTTGTTTTTTTAAGTGAAAGCAGATTATTGAAGATATATATAGGGAGAAAGATATGGACAGAACGTCTGGGAGACTCAGAAAGGAAAAGAACACAAGTCTTGTCTTTGGTTTTTATTAGTGATTACAGTCTAGTGCACGTGTCCTCTTAGGCATCCAGAAACTGGTCAGAACAAGGACAGAGCCCAGGTGTCCTACATAAATCATGCATTCCCTGAAGTCAGGGGTCTCGGTGTCAAGGTGTTTGCCGTCAGTGGTCTTGGAGAATGTTTATGATTACCTCACTCCTTGGATGTTATCTATTGTGCTGGAAGGCTCCACAGATATCACTATCTCTTTGTCCCTTACAAGGAGGACATATGCTATTTGCATGACAAGGCAGGTGCAGAGTGACATAGGAGTGCAGGCCCTAGCAAGAATAGAAGTCAGAGCAAAGGGAGGAAATGCTTTTTTTTTAAGGGTCCCTACAGTTTTCCTGTCTCGTTCCTTCCATGGGAATCTCCCCACCCCTTTTTATTCTTTTTTTTTTTAAGATTTTATTTATTTATACATGAAAGACACAGAGAGGCAGAGACATAGGCAGAGGGAGAAGCAGACTCCCTATGGGGAGCCCAAAGCGGGACTCAATTTCAGGACCCCAGGATCACGCCTGAGCCAAAGGCAGATGCTCAACTGCTGAGCCACCCAGGCTTCCCTATTGTCTTTATTCTTAAAGAATGTTTAGAAATTACTTCTGGGAAGGGTAATGGGAGCAAGTAAGGATGGAGAGCTTTTAACATTTTGTTCTGTATATTTTCTACTGCTTGAATCTTTAATTAGGTTACACCTCTTTTATTAGGTTGGACTATTTGAAATGGTTGCTGTTCTACCATTTTGACCTACAAAAGCAAATGCTTCCTAAGATTCAGTGTAATAGAATTGTTTGTGTGTTGCCTCTGTCATTTAAAGAAGGGGATAAGAAAAGAAGTAAAAAACAGAGTATGTTAGGGACGGAGTTAGGTGAGCAGCATTAGGCAGGACTCTCTAAGGATTTGGGAGAAACTGTCCAAGAAGAGGGCAGTGCAGAGTCATGGTTCGTTTAAAATGACTGCTCAGTCTCCCTGCTGTCCTTTCTGCTGTCTGTCCAGCAGTTTTTGTTTTATAACCTCAGCATTGGAGAGACAGGCTCTGTTGCCTTCTCCTCTGGCACTGTAATCCTGCCTACTGAATGGGACAGTGGTCTCAGCAATGTATTCCTATGTGGACACATCTTGACATTTTTGCACACTATAAATAAAAATTCCACATCTTACAAGAAGTTCTGAGAAATGTGATAGTCATTATTTCTACACCTCCATTAGTAATTTTCTAAAATCATCCTGAGTTCTGTGGCAAATTACTGTAAAAACAATGACCTAGGCATCTTTTTTTTTTGCCATTACCGAAAACCCCATTAGCAATCTTATTTGAATAGACCAAACCTTTTCCTGTAACCATTGCAAACAATTTTAAATCAATCTACTTTTCCCTCAATAGAATATATACTTGTCAAAAGCTTCATTTATTTTTCTTTAAAAAAAAAAAAACATGCTTTTTTATGATCCCTGCACTGATTCCTGAGAATATATAATCTTAGTTAAAAAAAAAAAAAAAAAAAAAGATTCTCTGCTAGTCTATTCAAAGATGACAGGTATAATAATTTACTTTTTAAAATTGTACCAAGGTAAATTTGAATAAGGTCTATGGGTTAGATAATAGTATTAGATTGGGGTTGATTTCCCTAATTTTGATAATTGTCCTGTGGTTATATGGCAGCAATGTTCTTGTTTTCAGGAAATACACAGCAAGTGTGTAGAGATAAAGGATCATTATATCTTCAACTTACTCTAAAACATGTCAGGAAAAAAATTACACAGATGTACATAGAGAACTATGAAATAAATAGTAAAGTCAGGCAGTACCATGTCAACATAAAATTATATCAGAATGATTTTTTTTAATTTTTATTTATTTATGATAGTCACACACAGAGAGAGAGAGAGAGGCAGAGACACAGGCAGAGGGAGAAGCAGGCTCCATGCACCGGGAGCCCGACGTGGGATTCGATCCCGGGTCTCCAGGATCGTGCCCTGGGCCAAAGGCAGGCGCCAAACCGCTGCGCCACCCAGGGATCCCCAGAATGATTTTTTTTTTTTTTAAATCTATAGTTTCTCCCAGAGTGATTTATGGATTTAGTGATAACAATTACTATCCCAAGCTCCATATGCCTGGTGCCGGTTTAGGCCTTTGCAAGGACTGTTTCTACTTTCAGAAACAGTGAGGAGATCCATATCCCCGAGTGCCAGAGCCTGAGGGGGCCTCCACCAGCCGCTCAGTCATGTTCTCCTCTGCCTGTACTCAGCCCCTGGTCCATGGCTTTAAGGGCTGTTCTCATCCTTCACCACTCTTCAAGCCCCTCAACACCCTCCACCCACCAGTTTATTCATTCCTTTGTTCAACATGTAATTGTTTCCCTCTCTTCTGTATATTTGGAATTGTTTCCTCTTGTTCAGAAAAAAAAAAAAAGAACAGCCATTGGAAAAAAAAAAAAAAAAAAAGCCAACTGTGTGTTCAAGATGGCATCACTTAGAGGCCCTAAGTCAGGACACCAAGACTTAATAGCTGACCTCACTGCATTTTCAACACCACCAATTCCCTCCCACCCCTAATATAACTTCTAACCAGTCAGCATAGAATTTCCTGGTCGGTACTAGGAAATTTACTGATAGACCTTTCCATTCCCCTTAGGAGGACGACCTTGCCTAAACAATGCATTCCTTGCTAATAAATTTTTCTTCTTTTTTTAATACCTTCCTCTGCCTTAAAAAAACTGTTCTCTTGTGTAGTTCAGCGGACCTCGCATCTACTTGCAAGATGGGATGCTGCCTGATTCAGGAATCATTTAACAAAGCCAATTAGATCTTCAGATTTACTCGACTGAGTTTTATTTGGAGACACTCTCTACTGACTCCCCTCAGGCCACATGCACCGGTGAGGTTACTATGTCCTATTTTAGAAGTCCACCCTTAACTCAATGTCCTTCTCTGGCTTTCGCCTCAATCTCTGGCTTCCTTTCACACTCAGACTTTGGAAAAGAATAACCTGTGTCTCCTCATCTCACTTCCATTCACACCAGGAAGGAGAGAGAATCTCCATCCTATCATGTGATTGATGTTTGCCAATCTTTTCAGATAGGTCTCTAGTAAACAAAGGAAAGCTGAATTTAGAAAAAGATAAGGATGGTGCCTGCAGGAAGGAAAAGACAGACTCCCTCCCTGGTCTGCAAAAGCACACACTGAGTAAAATAAATGGCCACTGGACATCTAGTACGAAGCACTCTTGTTAGGTGTGAGCTACTGGATGTTTAAGATTCTTGTTTATAATCTACTTCTGGCTGTAAATATAAATCTCACTACCAGAAAAAAAATGCTAAAGACAAAGATTCTTAAAGTAGCAGAACAATATCAATCTTCTAGTTTTTTAGGTCAGATAGGATCCTGGCAATAAGGATGAGAAACTGCAACCGGGTGAATTCGAGCTCTCCTTCCCTTCTCATCAAAGGAGAGTCAGGTGACATCCTCACTTAAAGAAGTCTTAAGAGCCAGGACAGTTTGGGGCTTTGCTTGTTCCTTTGGCTTCACGCAGGGCTGCTGGTGGACCCCAGTCTTGAGCTGAATGAGCCCCTCCAGTTGTCTTTTCCCTTCAAGAGGGGGTTGTAAGTAGTCTCGTCACCATTCCCTAAGGCCATGTCTCCATTTCCTGATTCTGGACCCTGATCACTGAGCAGAAATAACTCGTAGCTGCAAGAACAGGGGCAACATTCAGCATTGTTGAATGAAAGGATGAATGAATGAATTGTATCTGTAATGGCCCTTACATAGACGAAATTTTATGAATATTTCTTGGATGAATTAATAAACTTAATCCAACAAATAAAAAGCCAGGACAAAATTGCTGGCCTTTCGATGATAATCCCAACTTTTCCCCACTGCCTTCTCCAGCCCACAACCCGCCACACCTCATCATTTGGAACTATTTGAGGGATCAGCTGAGGCTGAAGACTATAATTAATCATGTTTTCATCTAGAAACGCTTCTAAGCCAAATGCAGGTAAAAACAGAGAATTTGCGCAGCCATCACCGAGGTGCTGTGGCATAGCTGAGTGGCCCCAGGCTGCGAGGTGGTACTGTGCAGTTCTTATTGTTTGGTTTCCAACTCAATTCATTTGTCCATTCATCCAGCAAATAATTATTGAAAATAACTATTCAAAAAATAATTATTGAAAAGCTCTTGTACTAGTCACTGGAGGCAGAGCAATGGGCAAGCCAACAAGGTCCCTGCTCCTATGGATTTATTTATTCATTCATTCAAATGACAAATACTCAGAGGCTACTAGGTGCCAGGCTTTTTACTGAACAGTGGATATACATACATTCCTGCCTCCATGAAACACATACTGAGGGAGGAAAACCAGACTATAGCAAAGTAAATAGCTTACACAGTATATTAGAAGGTGATAAACCCTGAGGGGGGGATAGGGTGTATGGATAAGGCACGCAATTTTAGATAAGGCAGTCAAGGTAGATTTCATTAAGAAAGTGATACTGGTGGGGACACCTGGGTGGCTCAGTGGTTGAGCATCTGCCTTTGGCTCAGGTTGTGATCCCGGGGTCCCGGGATTGAGTCCCACATAGGGCTCCCTGCATGGAGCCTGCTTCTCTCTCTGCCTGTTTCTCTGCCTCTCATGAATAAATAAATAAAATCTTTAAAAAAGAAAAAGAAAGTGATATTGGTGCAAAGTCCTGCAGGAAAGGAGGGAGCAGTATGTCTGGGGAAGAACATTTCAGGCCGAAGGAAACAAATGTAAAAGCCCAGAGCTGAGAACACTCTTGGCATGTTCAAGGAATAGCAAAGAGCTCAAAACAACTGCAGCAGAGCAGATAAACAGAAAAGGGCTGAGGTGTGTTGAGAGAAAACTGTGTTGGGCCTTGGTCATTTTATAAGTTTTGCCCTTTCCTCTGACCAAGATAGAAATCTGTCAGGTGATTTCTCACAAAGGTGACTGGAGTTTTAACAGGATCCCTGTAGCTCCTGAGCCTAAGAACAGGCTATGGGACAGCAGGGAAAAGACACTGGAGCTGCGGGCTTGCCTGGTAGATGCAAACGTTCTAGCGAGAAGACAACAAGGAATGCTCCGAGGAAGACAGGGGTCACTTCTAGGAAAAGTCCTTGAGTGGGCAAGAGGGCCATGGCTCTGGTGCCTAAGTGAAGGGGCTGAGAGAACCTTGGGGTCACTGGGGGTCATGCAGGAAGGCTGAGCTTATGGGCACAGCCCAACCCAATGGAGTCAACACGGTGGCAGGAGCTTGTGTTCTCTTCCATTTGCTTCAGTTTTCCAATGAGATCGGAAGCAAGACCACCAACCTAGAGTGAAAGTGAAGCAGAAGGAATTGGAAATTTGGGGAAAAAAAAGGATCATCCTGACACAAATGCATCTTTAAATAATCCCTTGAAAAACTCACACAACAATACACATAATACTAAAATTTTGGCTATAGATGTGGTTCCAGAAAAAAAAAAAAAGAAAAGAAAAAGACCAGAAAATATTTTTACACATACAGCATATGTAAAGCCATCTGAGTACAACAACATGTACAG
Source organism: Canis lupus dingo (assembly GCF_003254725.2). NCBI lineage: Eukaryota > Metazoa > Chordata > Mammalia > Carnivora > Canidae > Canis > Canis lupus. The sequence goes on along the minus strand of NC_064247.1, from coordinate 22,801,508 downwards.
ACGAAGTGACATGATTCGGCACATTTCCATGAAGCAATGAAAACTGTAAGTCAATTCTCTAAATTCTATCGAGATTTGAATCAGGCAAGCATCTCTTTATTACTGGAAGTCATTTAAATTTAGGTCACTGCATTAGGAGTTAAATGCTGTTGGGTAAAACACGTGCCCAGAGTTCAGCAAGTGAGAAACACCGGCCAAGAAGCATAATTGCAGGCTCTGTTTCCCACCCCGCACTGAATTCCAACTGCCTTTCTCACCGAGATCTGTGTTACACCTCCCCCAGAGATTGGGAACCTGGAATTCCCAGGATTTTTTCAACACTGTCTTCTCTGGTAATAGCTCAGCCCACAGTTCCACTACGGAAGAACACACTTAGAATACATTCAGTGCCACTACTAGATTTCAGCAACCGAGTAAGACAACTTCAGAGTGCAACACACAAACAGTTAAGGCGAATTAAAAACCCAAACACAACTGTCTATTGGATCTTTCATTTTATTTTTTTTAAGATTATTTATTTATTTATTCATGAGAGACACACAGAGAGAAACAGAGGCAGAGACACAGCAGAGGGATAAGCAGGCTCCATGCAGGGAGCCCGATGTGGGACTCGATCCCGGGACCCCAGGATCACGCCCTGGGCCGAAGGCAGGCACTAAACCGCTAAACCATCCCCTGGATCTTTCATTTTTAAAAAATGGTTTATTTAAATTTCAGGATGGGTTGACATTGGTCAATCAAACAAGAGTAAGTTGATTTTCTGATGATGACAGGGAGCCACAGTGATACTTCTTGGAAATAATCCGGAAGCCATTTTGCCATCAGCTCTTTCAAATTCACAGTCTCTTGCCCATTTCCCAGGTCAACCAGTACAGTCCAAGATACCTCTGGATCTGTGACCAGGCAAGCTCTAGCTACATCCCAAGATGTGTGCTGGCCATTTAAACATACCTCATACATGACAACTCTGAGAGGGGTGGCTCTTACCATCTGGGACTCTTTCTCATTTTGTAAGGGAAGAAAAGGATGTTGCCAAATATTGCTAATTAACTATGAATATTCTCTTTTTTTTTTCCTTTTTTTTGTATATTTTTTTACTGGATTTTGATTTGCCAACATATAGCATAACACCCAGTGCTCATCCCAACAAGTGCCCCCCTCAGTGCCCGTCACGCAGTCACCCCAAGCTCCCGCCCACCTCCCTTTCCACTACCCCTTGTTCATTTCCCAGAGTTAGGTGTCTTTCATGTTTTGTCACCCTCACTGATATTTTCACTCATTTTATCTCCTTTCCCCTTTATTCCCTTTCACTATTTTTTATATTCCCCAAATGAATGAGACCATATCATGTTTGTCCTTCTCCGATTGACTTACTTCACTCAGCATAATACCCTCCAGTTCCATCCACGTCGAAGCAAATGGTGGGTATTTGTCGTTTCTAATGGCTGAGGAATATTCCATTGTATACATAGACCACAGCTTCTTTATCCATTCATCTTTCCATGGACACCAAGACTCCTTCCTTAGTTTGGCTATTGTGGACATTGCTGCTATAAACATTGGGGTGCAGGTGTCCTGCCATTTCACTGCATCTGTATCTTTGGGGTACATCCCCAGCAGTGCAATTGTTGGGTCTGGATCTTTCATTTTAAAGCATGATGCACTCTCTTGGTATCTTGGGAGCCTGTCTCCCAGCTCAAACGTTGACAACATTGCTCAGCACCCCAGGCTAGTAGTTGGCGCCCCAGGCTGGGCTGCGTGTGGCTGCTGGCTGGGGCCGGTGACCACAGGTGTCCCACAGTGCAGAGAGCATCTAACCAGGGGGACACATGCATGTGGGAGGACCAGCAGGGCTGGGGGCAGGCGGGAGGCTGCACGTCCTTGTGTTTGGCCTTCAGCAGCCTGGGACTTACCTGCGAAGTAAATGGTCTCACCCTGGAAGCTCTGGAGGTGTGGGGGTGTGGAGATGTAAGCCCCGGCCTTGATATCTCTTGTCCATTTTTACTTTCATTTTTAAATCCATGGATTTTAACTTTTTAAATTTTATAATCTCTTGGCTTAACTGCATCCTTCTAACATGTTATTATTTTTATATTTTAAATATCTTCTTGCCTATCATGGCTTTCTTTTACCTTAATCAAACTTAGTCTATTTTGTCTTCCTTACTATTTAATTTTTACATTTGGATATTTTGAACAGTATTCAAAGGCCTATGTTTTATCTAGTTTTCTAGTCACTTTCAATTTTCTTACCACTTTTTATGATAGCTATATTTATTTATTCTGTCTCTCTTCTTTTTTCTTTAATTGCAGCATTGCTTCTAATTTCTCAACATTGCCCAGTGGCTCCCCTATTTCTTCCAGTTTTAACAGCCACTCTCCATCTTCCCCCACAAACTCCCAGTGAACGCCTTTAACCCAGACATTTCAGGAGATTCGACAGCCACAATTCCTTCCCTGGACCACAAATTTCCTATTCTAGCTGCACCTATTTGCACACTTGGAATGGGATGTGTTTCTCACACCATGCTGTCAGGTCCATCTGTGATGTCCTTCTAGAATCTGTGCTAACTGTACAGATCAATGGATGGGAGCAAGACCTGTAGAGAATCGATACATAGTAGGAGAGGAAGGGAGGCACTAGCTTTCTTCCAGAAAGGAACCAGGACCTGCTGTCCCAGTGCTTATTTTAACAAGAGTCTCGAAACTTGTGATAGCTGTCCTAAGAAGAAACCACATAAAGACCAACAAAATCCTCAAGCTAAAAAAAAACCCTGAACTTTCTGTAACTAATATAATTAATGTTTTCAAATTCTGATGTAAAAAAATTCTACTCATGAGTAGATCTCCCACCTCCCATATTTAGGCTTCTAGAAGTAATGAGCTCTGGCAGGAATTATCCCAAACAGGGTTTGGATTTTGCTTCTGGTTTGGTGTTACATAGGCATATAAATCTTTGTGTGTATGTATATATATTAGACTTAGCTGCTTTTTTGTTTTGAATCTGAATTACTCAGAGTCCATAATCTTAGTAAGCAGCCTGGAGTTGCTATAAACCCTAGGGCCCCATAATAATGTATGATCTGCTTCTTTCCTTGACTAAAAATGAATCATTGTTCGACAAAGCAGGGACTAAGGCAAGATGCTTGCATGCCTGCGCTCAATTCCCTCAAAGAAAGCAGGATGCCATGTTGATTAGACTCAACTTTCTAAAAACAAACTGATTAATTATCAGGGCCTAGATCATGTCCATGATTCCCCTAAACTTGTTCTCCTGCCAGGATGCACATTGATTGCTCAGGTGCCTGGCCTCTAACAGGTGTGATAATTATCTCTGAAGGCTATAATGTCAAAATTGGCTCCGGAAGATGGCTTGAACCAAAAGAATTATTTCCATGTGACATGGGCTGCTTCTCTATAGTCATTTTAACCTCAATAAAAAAATCTGCTGCCAAGTGTATATATTTCACCAAATATGCAGAAGGATAGTCTCTGATAATGAGTTTAGTGTAAATTTCATGTATTTCTCAGTTCTCTTGCATTTGGGGAGGTAGGAGGGAAAAGTACCAAAATATATGGCAGGTGAAATCTGAAGTATTACAGCCTTTTTTGGAAAGCAATCTGGCGATATCTTTAAAAATTAAAATTCTGGATACTCTTCAACTCATCAATTCCATTCCTAGGAATCTACCCTTTGGAAATAAAAGTACCAATATAAAAGGATGCCAAGAACTGTAAATGAGCTGTAAATGAAGTGGAAGTCCACCAGTGAGGGTGGAGTGCTGAGTTGTGGCAGGCTCAGGCAATACCACACAGCCCTTGAAAAGCATGGAGTAGAGCAACACAAGATGATCTGGAAGGAGCCCATAAACAACTTTTGAAGAAGAAAAGCCAGAAAGACCAAAAAAACTAAAAACAGGAAAAAATGTGTAGAATATAATTTGTTCCCATTTTTTAATTTTTTAAAAAATTTTATTTATTTATTCATGAGACACAGAGAGAGGCAGAGACACAGGCAGAGAGAGAAGCAGGCTCCCTGCAGGGAACCCGATGTGGGACCTGATCCTGGGTCTCCAGGATCACGCCCTGAACCAAAAGCAGACACTCAACCACTGAGCCACCCAGGTGTCCCTTGTTCCCATTTTTTAAAAAAAATTGCCCAAAAAGTCTGCATGTTACAGATGCATAGGTAGATATAATACACTGTATTGAATTACATGAATACTGATAATATATAAGCAGACATTTGCTAAGGATTAACAGGGACCACTTAGAATGGTCAGTGATCAGAAATGGGATACTGAAATCTAGACAGAGTGGTATGATAAGTGTCCATGATAAAAGCAATAGGAAATATGATATTGTTCATGTAAAATCATACATGTATTTTTAATTTTTATCTTATTAGATAAAATAAATCCTAAAATAAAACATAAAAGCAATGATCACCAAAGTTTAATGATGGTTATCGCAGAGTAGTAGAATTTTAGGTGGACTTGACTTCCTTTTTTTAGATTGATTTATTTGAGAATGTGTGTGTGTGTGTGTGTGTGTGTGTGTGTGCATGTGTGTCCGTGCAAATGCACACAAGCAGAAGGGAAAGGTAGAGGGAAAAGGAGAGAAGCAGACTCCTCACTGGTAGTGGAGCCAGGCAGCCTCAATCCCACAACGCTGAGATCATAACCCCACCTAAAATCAACTGACTGAGCCACCCAGACACCCCTCTTTTTTTTTTTTAAAGACTGTATCTTTAAGTAATCTCTACACTCAACGTGGGGCTCGAGCTTACAACCCTGAAATCAAGTGTTGCATGGTCCACCGACTGAGCCAGCGAGATGCACCCCTCTGTTTGTTTGTATATGTTGCTTGAATTTTTTAGGGAGAGCATGTGCTAGCTACTTATATTCTATACAAATTTATTTATATATCTGTGGAATTAAAGATCAACCAAAATAGAAAAGCAAAGCTTGCTTATTCTGAGCTTACTACAGAAAGGATGACAGCCCCCATCACGAGCATTTTGGCAGTGTCAATGGCAGGCAGCGGGGTGGGAAAGCCTTATAGTGGAGAAAGGGGAAGGCTCCAGGTATGATCCTGATCGGAGGCTGTTGGTGGGGGGAAACAGTAGGCAGGCTAAACAGAGGGGGTGTCCTATGGTCAGGACGTGTTCAAAAGAGTGAACATTTAGCTTTCTCTGGTTGGTCCTAAGTTGGAAGTGGGGACAAAAACCAGGAAAGCTGTTAGTTATTAATCAGTTTTGCCCATTTTGGAGTGATTGTTACAGAAGTTATTGTTTAGCTTCCTGGATCATTTCTAGAGATAGCAATCTGGCCTTCTGAGAATCTGACCTACAGCAGGCTGGCTTCCTGGGCTGATTTTGTAGATAAGTGGGTTGTTTCTCTGGGCAGGTTGCTGCAGGTTATGGGTCAGAGTTCTATTTTTATAGATTGTCTGGCCATTGTTCATATATTGAGTCTGTCATATTTTATTTGTAACTTAATATATTTTTACATATTGACAAATATGTTTTATATTACATGATTTGTATTTTCTATAAAATGACCAATTTACATTTTATATAAAAATAAAGTTACTTAACTGTGTTTTTTTTTTTTCTTTTCATTTTTATTTATTTATGATAGTCACAGAGAGAGAGAGAGGCAGAGACACAGGCAGAGGGAGAAGCAGGCTCCATGCACCGGGAGCCCGACGTGGGACTCGATCCCGGGTCTCCAGGATCGCGCCCTGGGCCAAAGGCAGGCGCCAAACCGCTGCGCCACCCAGGGAACCCGAGTTACTTAACTGTGAAAAACAGAACAAAGAAAAAACTTCTAATTAAGTTGGTTAATGGATTGTGTAAAAGAAAACAAGTCCTGTCTTCTTAGCCCTTGCCATAATTTGGACTTGTTCCCAAACCTGTTTGTGCACATTATTACACCTTTTAAAAATGGAAATTTAGGGGTGCCTGAGTGGCTCAGTCGGTTAAGCATCTGGCTCTTAATTGTGGCTCAGGTCATGATCTTAGATTGTGAGGTTGAACCCTGCATCGGGCTCCATGCTGAGCATGGAGCCTGCTTGAAATCCTCAAATAATAATAATAATAATAATAATAATAATAATAATAATAATATTAAAATAGGAGTTTAGGGATGCCTGGGTGGCTCAGGCAGTTAAGCGTCTGCCTTTGGCTCAGGTCATGATCCTGAGGTCCTGGGATAGAGCCCCATATCAGGCTCCTTACTCAGTGGGAAGCCTGCCTCTCCCTCCCCCCCTTGCTCATGCTCTCTCTCACTATCACTCTCTTTCTCTCTCTCAAATAAGTAAATAAAAATCTTTAAGAAAATAGGAACTTATTAAATTGAAATGGAAGAATGTTCCTACTTTTATAGGAATCTTCTTTTTTTTTTTTAATAAACCTTCTAAAACCCTGTTCCATTTGCTCTGTCTACCTCTTATTGCTGGATTGTTAACTGCATCACCTTCTCTATGGGATTTAGGAGGACTGTTACATAGCAAGAACCAGCCTGGCTTAGTTAGCAAGGTTAAAGAGAACATGGCATGATGTGCTGAGCTGGCCTGGAAGCACCATGATCAACCCCCACCCCAGTCCCTTGTTCCAAGTCCTCTCACGATGCGGGGAGGCTGGGGCCAGGGAGTTAGACAAGTGAGCCAAGTGCTACTGCAGAGCTGCCACTGGGTCCTCAGATAAACTTAGGGCCCCTGGAATGTATCTTTTCTTTGCAACCTGAAAGAGTCAAACTAACACAAGTGGGCACTAAGGAATATATTTAATTAAAAATATACATATTTCATAAAACAGATGTAGTAAATCAACATAGGAGACTCTATGTTTGGTTTGTATAACTAATTATAATGGTGTATTTATGGACTGTCTTCTGCTGTACAGCTTTCAACAAAAGGAATTAGAAGCACAAAATTAAAGTCTGGAAGACCTATTTCTTCCAGCCTTATAAATCTGATGTGACTTTGCATGTTTCAAGTTCCTAAGGTTTCATATACCCTAAGCTCCTCTCGTACTGAAACTAGTCTTAAAATTCATCTGAACACACCTCCTACATTGACGTTTAGGGTGACTGCTCCTTGTCTCAGACCCATTTCATTCCTATTGCCCCACTGAGGATGTTCCACTCTCCTCTCATTAAAAAAAAAAAAAAAATCAGAAAAGAAAAATTTAAGCTTGTGGACTGATTGCCTACTTGAGAATATGTTTATATTGTTTCCTTCCTGATTCTCCCCCAAAGACTCCTATAAGAAGGAGGAGGATAGAGATTTAGTGCAGCCACCCTCAGACCGGGGCAGGGCTACAGGGCTTGGGTTAGGCCACCTTGCAAGGAAGATGTAAGGATTTAGGGTAACTGCACTTCCAGGGAGGACGTGGGTGGTTAGGGTGGCCACCTTTAGAAGGGAGGACAGAACACTGTTACCTGAAAAAGAAGGTGAGAGGAGGCAGATGAGATGACTGGAACTAGGAGAAGGTGAGGAGGAAACAGTTGTGTCTGGGGATAGGATGCCTGGACCTCATTCCCAAGGAGATCCTAATTCAATCTGAGTTAGCCCCGAAGAACTACTGTGTGGGGCACCATGCATGAGCTCTAAGGCTGTGGCAGGCTGTTCCCTGCAAAAAAGGAACATTAGACCTCCCCCTGCCATCGCCAGGACGTGGCAGGAGAGGGTCCCCCACTTGTGCTTGGAGTCCACGCACACCAAGACATTGGTCACATTGAGGCAACCCCCCACCTCACTCTAGGACACATAGAAACCACTGAGTACCTGGTGAAGGAAAGGAGAGGTTGTCACAACTGCATTTTGGATCCCGATAATGGTTCACTAGAACAATTCTATCCAACAGGGAGTACTACCGCTTACAACATTTAATGCCTTGTCACTGCCCTTCTCTTGAGTCAGGAAGTGGCTCTGGGCTGCGCCGCAGGAACTCTGGTTACGTATGTTCACACAAAATGAGGGAAGGCTCCAGGGGTCTCCTGACAAGTCAGATGATATTTTCTAGCAGTCTGCATTCTGGCCCTACATTCATAATTTGAAATTACTTTAGATGATCAAGAGGGTGTCCTCTCTCATATGTAACAAGAAGACAAGTATCTTGCTTTGTGTAATTGATAATGTTTTATTATGAACCAGGGGATGGATTCACAAACAACTGGTCATTGAGTCTATTGCTAGAAAGAGAGGTTCAGTATTCATTATGCAAAAGCTAAAAATATTGTCTTTGATAGTCTCCAAAATTAAACTCCAAAGTTTAACATAAAAAAATGACTTACCATAAACTAATGTGATTTGTGATCTAGAGATACATTTTGCTGTTAATTTATCCTAGAAAATACCCCAGGAAAACAACTTAAAAGCTCTACAATCCATCTTCCTCTTCATCAACGGTGCCACTCTCTTGTTCTAAAAAGTTTCTTGACTGGACAACTATAACTGAGTTCCACCGAGTCTCCATGCTTCTGGTGTGTCTCATCCTGGCTACTTTCAACGAACCCATTCTGCCCACAGAAATGTGTGAAAATATGTAGCTGTGCTACAGAAATGTGTGAAAATATAAAAGTCCCACCACATAACAGTCCCACTGCAGTACTGGCTTCCATTCTTGGAATTATGCAGGCTACCTCCTGTTCCGTGTGTTCTAATCTGGTACTCCTTACTCTTGTCTCTTCTGGGCCTCTGGCTGCAGCCTGGATGGCTCCCATTGGACATTCCACTCCAGCTCAACCCCAGCATCTCTTCCAGACATGATCCTGGTATTTGTCCTCCAGCATTTGCTACCTAGCACTTGGGTAAGAGATGCTTCTAACCACCACCCCCACCACCACCACCACACACACACATACACCAGTCTTTCAGCATCTATGCCAAGGGAAACTGGAAAGTTTCCAGTCTTATCTCCTTCTGATCTATCCTCACTGAAGCCAGATTCATCTCTCTAAAATGAAATTTTTATAGTGTTTCTCCCCTGCTTAAAATTCTTCAATGGTTCGCCTGTGGCCTTCAAGATGAAGTTCAAACTCCTCATGGCAAACATGGCAGACAAAATCCTTTTTGACTTTGCTCCAACCACCATTTCTAGCCTCTTACTGTCACCTCCTCTATACTCACTTTTCATCTTAACCATCATAATACACTTGCATTTTCCCCAAAGTACTATGATTTCCTGACTCTATATCCCACCTTTCTAGAATGTTCTTTCCAGAGCTTTTTACCAAGTGACCTCTAATTCAGTCTTCACATAATAAAGACTTCCTTTTCCAGAAAGCTTTTTTTTAACTTTTTTATAAATTTATTTTTTATTGGTGTTCAATTTGCCAACATACAGAATAACATCCAGTGCTCATCCTGTCAAGTGCCCACCTCAGTGCCTGTCAGCCAGTCACCCCCACCCCCCACCCAGCTTTTTTTTAACTTATTGCAGCAAAGCTTACCATGTCATTCTTGGAGGTCCTACAGTGCTTTTAACTTACCTCATTATGTATTACTGTAATCATTTGCTTTTAATGTTTGTCTTCCCACTAAGCAGTCTTTGAAGCCCTAGTTCCTTGCATAATATCTGACCTATATTAATTGTTGAGTGAAGGAACAAACAAACAAATGAATTAAGGAATGTTAGAATGCATCCAAAGCACATTCCTGGGAAAATTTTAACATTGCTTTTGGATGTCAAACTCTCCCAGAGTTGTGCAATATCACTGATTTTTTTATTAATATTTTTTAATGGTGGAATAAAAGAAGGACAAGCCTGTATTCCATAGTTTGAGCCAAATGTTGTGAGAGTGTTTCTCCATGACGCTAGTGGTTCCTGACCCTTCTCTAGGAATTCTGAAAGGGAAGAGGTTACAATGAGAAAAGAAGGAAGGAGAAGAAAGAAATTTAAAAACATAGCAGCTCATGGTTTTGGCAGGTTAAAGAAAGAAGGAAGGCACTTTCACTTTGATGACATTTTCAAATATATAAGCTACCAGGTAAGAAGCCATAACCAACCAATTTTGTACATGTCGGGAGAAAAGGGAAATTTGCATCCAGTGATTCGTGAGTCTATAAGTGATACGATGAAGAAATGTACTGGTGGGCAGGCAGGGCATCAGCTACGAAAGACTAACGCCATAGGACAGTTACTAGTGGTTTAAAGTTGTGTTAGTTTTTTTTCTATCTTCATGAGTGGAAAACATGGTTTTGAGATTAGAGAATTAATAAAATAATTAGAGAATAAATAGAACCCCGAGATCTGTCTTACAACTGACATAGCTGATTAAATATGCTTCTGATGGTTCTATTAAATTTTTAATTTTTTTAAAAAAAATTCTGAACAGCTGGGTGAGAAGGAAGAACAAATTCTCCCCTATCCCATGTCTCATAGCTGCTGTACTCATGAGTCTCTGATTCATTTCCATGTAGAGGTAGAAATGATCATCCAGAGTGTACTGAACAAGCTTATATATTAATAATAGGATGACAATCTGGACTCTGCTGTTTTTACTTTTAAAGCATTTATCCATCTCAGCCAGCCACAGAGACCACTGATGAATCAAGTGCTGAACGGAGAAGGCAACCTCAGCTTTGTCTACCTCCTACCCAGCTCCTATCAAGAGCCTCTGGGAAAGTGGAATTATTTAGAAATTATCTCTTATGTTACACAGTCCCCCTGCTCTTCAAGTTCTATGTTCAATTGTTGAATCAAATCAAACTATCAAATGAGATGTTTATCAAAGCGTGCAAGAAGCAGTCATATTAAAATCCCTATTTGATTTCCCATTCAAAAAAAATCACCGGGATGATTAATGACCATTCTTAAAGTTTCATGTGTGATATTTCTTCAAAATAAAGGGAAAAGAGGGGAACCTGGTTGGCTCAGTCAATAGAGCATGTGACTCTTGATCAAGCCCCACGTTCAGTGAGAGATTACTTTGAAAAAATTAAACCTTTCGGTGTATCTGGATGGCTCAGTCAGTTACATGTCCAATTCTTTCAGCTCAGATCATGATCACAGGGTTGTGAGATCAAGCCCCACATTGGATTCCACACTCGCCATGGAGCCTGTTTAAAATTCTCTCTCTCCCTTCCCTTCCCCACCCACCCCTCTAAAAAAAAGTTTAAAAAAATTAAATCCTTAAAAATAAATAAAATAAAGGAAAAATAAACAAAACAGAACTCAGGCAGTTTTAGCTACTCTGAGAAAAGCTGTGCAGGCTTCCTCCTTAAAATCAAAATTGCAGCCAGAGGCTGACTTCTTTGGGTCCTCTGAGCCCAGTTCATGGCAAAAGCTCTACTGAGCCGTTCCCAAACAATATGGCCATTCTAGTCCTTACCTGCTGTCCCTTGAGCTTGCAAGCCACCTTCTCCATCTCTTCTGCTTTTCTTCTATTTTCTTTAAACGTAAACCTCCTCCAGTGTTAAATTCTCAGTCCTATTCTTTTTTTTTTTTTTATGATAGTCACACACAGAGAGAGAGAGAGGCAGAGACACAGGCAGAGGGAGAAGCAAGCTCCATGCACCGGGAGCCCGACGTGGGATTCGATCCCGGGTCTCCAGGATCGCGCCCTGGGCCAAAGGCAGGCGCCCAACCACTGTGCCACCCAGGGATCCCCTCAGTCCTATTCTTTTATTTGTTCATTCAACAATATGTATTGAGATGTACTGAGAGCCCACTATGTGCCAGAGATCATGTATGTATTGGAGATTGTGAGTGAGACAGAGCCAGTCATGGAGCTTACAAGCCAAGCTAGGAATCAACTCAGGTTAAGGTATCTTGAGCTCTTTGACAGTTCCACAATTTCTCTGGCAAAAATCACAAGCTCTTTGCAACTCTCTCGGCTCCTAGAGGTGGTCTCTCTGGGCTCGAGGACTCTGCAGACATTATCAGACACATGCACATCAAGAAGCAGCAGGTGATGAAACGTTCCATTTGCAACCCCGGGCCCCAAGTTCATAAGGGCCTTTGAGGGAAATGCTGTTCAACAAAAGTGTGGACTCTGCCAGAGGCTACGGACTTTGAGAATATTCTAATTCCTGTGACATGATCCCAGTCTACCTCTTCCATGCCCTCCATTTCTTGCACACTGTGCTTTTTTTTTTTTTATAAATTTTTATTTATTTATGATAGTCACACACAGAGAGAGAGAGAGAGAGAGGCAGAGACACAGGCAGAGGGAGAAGCAGGCTCCATGCACCGGGAGCCCGACGTGGGACTCAATCCCGGGTCTCCAGGATCGCGTCCTGGGCCAAAGGCAGGCGCCAAACCGCTGCGCCACCCAGGGATCCCCACTGTGCTTAATTGATAGCAAACTACTCCAGTTCCCTGAACACACTATGTCTTAGAATTTTCCACACTCTGCAAATGCTTCCACTTACCCATCCTTTGCTAACCTGTTCATGTATCATACTCCTATCTGTCATTCAAATCATCCCTTAAGGAACACCACCTCCCTGAATACCTGCTGGCTTCCCTCCTTCTTCCCCTTCCTCTCCTTTCCCCAAACAATCCCTCCCTCTTCTGTGCTGCAGAGGTATAATGCAATGGTTTCTAGCTGAGTCTCTGAATTCTAATTATTCTGAGTTTAGTTCCTGGCCCAACCACTTAGCAACTATGATCTTGGACTGTTTATTTAACCCTTCTGGGTCTCCGTTTCCTGATCTGCAAAAAGTGGCAATAATAGTGTCTATCTCATAGGGTTGTTAAGCAACATAAAGAAATATGAAAACTTGGAACAGGTTCTGATGCATAGTTATCATGTCTACTATTGATCAGATCACATTGGGGTGCAGTTCTGTATTTCAGTTTCACTTTACCCCATTCAACTGGCAGCTTCTTAAGAGCAGGAATCATGTCTAACTCATCACTAGGCCCACTTATACAATAAGTGCACAGCAAGGAGGTTTTAGCTGAACCTAATAGTGGTATTAGGTATGAATGTCATCCTTCCTTACAGTTCAATGCAATTAGAATGCAAGGGATTTTGAATGACTCATACTGTACTAACTGCAATTAGTGATCCTCTTCCTCCCATGCCCTTTTTTAAATTGCCTTTCCCTTTGTGGCTTAACTTCAATCATTCAACAATTGTCTATCAGAAGCCTATTCTGTGCCAAGCACTGTGCTGGGCAGTGGAGATTTCTCAGTGAACATGAGGCAGTCCCAAGCCTCTAGAAGAGACAGACAAGTGAACGATCTTATGCGGCAGAGTCCTGTGAGAATCCCAATGAGGTAGTGCACAAATGTCAAGTGACAACCTAAGGAAATGCAACTGTCTAATTTTTGAAGTCAGAGAAATGAAATCTGGCTGAAGTGAGGAGAGCAGAGTCTTTGGGAGGTGTACTCTGTACCCACTAAGTTAATAAGACCAACCAGCTGCCCTTAGTTTTAATGACAGACTCTAAGGAACTCTGGGGAGCAGTACCTTGGGGTCTTGAGCACCCCTGCTTTCTTGCAGCATTACTTCCTAGAGAAGATTTCGCCCTTAGAAGTTGCTATGGAGGAATGCAAATATGTCTGGCAAGCATGAGATGCCTGAGGCCATATTATCTGGAGCCTCCGAGGCCTCTTGAATTCACTGCAGTAAATCTTCTTGCTTTGTTCAACCACGTCCCTTCTTGAAAGGATCCAGGCTTTTTTCAAAACACCTGTTAGAATTATACCGCATAAATTTTTTGTATTATGGTCAGAAAGACCCTAATTCTCTTTGCGTGTAACTTGTGCTCTACATCTAAAACATTCTTAGTCAGTCTCTGAGTTCTTTCATTAGTAAAACATTTATTGGACATCTACTGGGGCACCATGATTATCATAATTACCCCCAGGGGCTGGCATACCTTGACTTTGTAAATTCTTCATTTCCTTTCTTGATTATCTCACACTCCGTTTTCCCACACCTGTGGGTTTATTTATGTAGTGAAGTAATTTGGGGGAAGTGTAAATACACTGAAAAATATGAAAGTCAACAGAATCCCACATCAGAGTTTGAAGTATCTTCTGGCCTCAGCTTGTAGCTATAGGGGCTCCATTCTGGAACTTCCAGTCTGGTGAGCATGGTTGCCTTTCCCTCCCTGGGTGGCACTGTAGGGCAGCTCTCTTTCATTCACACTTTTCTTCCTCATGTGAAGTCCAGCCCTCTCCCCCTCCTATTAACAACAGAATGTAATTCTAGATGTCGAATTTGAATTCATCGTTGAAGGTTAAAAATTTCGGATGTCAGGCAGAACTGGATTTGAATTCTAACTCCAAACCATTGAAGTAGCTGTGTGACTTTGGGGAAGTGGCTTAACTCCTCTGGACCCAGTTGTCCATCTGAATAGTATTGTTGTAAAGATGCAATGAGATAACATATACAAATAGCTTAACTAAGTAAGGGTTGTTCTAGGTGCTTTATATGTATCCACTCTTTTGCCTCTTACAAGGGGCCCATCCCATAGGGAACTTTGGGGTAAATTTCATGTCACCATTTTCTAGCGAGGTCTACCAGCCCACACCTCCCTTACATGCCACATTCTGTACTTGCCAGGCACAAAATAAAGGCAGCTTTCTTGCTGTGGCTGGCCTTGAGGTGCTACCTGCCTGGGGCATCCAGCCCTCCAGCCCTCCTGAAGGGCGCCTCCGACAGGCTCGAGTGACAGGCTCAGCACGGCTGCTTGGCTCAGATAGGCAGCCTGCAGCACTTTGCACTAGCTGCAAATACATCTTGCATTTTAATCCAACAGAGCTAGCTTTGCTGACATTAAGGACGTGGTACAAAGCACAGCTCTTTAGTTTCCAAATGAATGAAAATGACACATTGAAAACGAGGCTGGCCACAGCATCGAGCTGGAAAACAATAATGACTCACAGGAAACACAGGGACTGAGTAAGCACCAACGAAAGGCCACTCAGCCCTTCGTTAACATCACTCGGGAAAACGTGGTCTCGCTGCGGAACAGCCAAAAACATATGGACAAAATCTCCCAGCTTTTGAGGACAGTCTAATTCCCATCTGGCTTATAAACTGCCTACCTTCCAAATTAGGTACACTAGGAGTTGACAGAAGATGTGCAGGGGCCATCGGTATAGAAATGTTAACATGTGGCATGCATCTGCGTCAGGACTGGAATTGCTAATCAATTGTGAAATGACTATGAGATAGCTTTAATAAACAAGCTTATTATTTACAGTCTAGATGTGAGACCACAAAAAAAATACTCTACTGGTGACAGAGATTGAAGCTTCCTTCTGCATGTATGTACCATCAGAGGTCTGAGCACAGATTTTTAAAAATCTAATCATAAATCAAATATTTTATGTGCTGCTCTTGTTTATTATCTTTATCATCACTAGGTAATGCATTATCTGATGCACAAAAAAATCTTATAATGCATAAGCTTTTCCTTCAACCTATTCATTATTTTTATGGGTGATCATTTATTCAACATATTAACGATTATCTTTGTGCAACAAAAAAATATTGATTTGTAATGCTAGTAGATGTTCACAATTTTGAACTAAAAAAAAACTATATGATATCCCACAAGGAAAAAAATTACATAGGTAAAAGGAATGAATCCGTATTGCTTTCACTTTTGGGGGGGCTTCTCAGGAGTTGCCAACAAGAACTGGGAACTTAAAGGAGATGTCTAGGAGATTGTATGCTAAAATATTTTGTATTAACTCAATCATGGGTTTGGTTACCAAAATCAAGCATTCTTAGAAGACACACCTCATATACATTTTTAATGTTTGTGGCTCCCCAGCATCTAAAGCTCTTTGCTATGCTTGAGAAACCTTAAGAGGCAGAGCCCATCTCTCACTGCAGAAAGTGAACATTCCTGGCACTAGCTTGCCCATCCTCCTTTGCAGCTGGAGCTCCAGCACAGGGTCTAAACTCTGATTGGATGCACTCATGTCAGATTTCGAACAAGGAGCTAGTGACCAAAGATGACCAAAGAAAGAGAACCCTCATAGAGTTCATTCTGCCAAGAGTAATAGTAGAACCAGAGCTACATTCCGTTTTCCAGAAGCACAGCCATTTCAGTGGCCACTTCTAGAGCCAGCCTTGGGGTGGTGATAGGACACGCTGTGGTGTTGATACCTTCCTGGAATACTTCTGTGGTGTGATGCTGGACACAGTGCCTGGCTCTGTAGCCTCCAAGCTTGGTTTTCAAGCCTAACTAGAAATTATATCAGATCCTAAATATTCTTTCATAAATTCTATCGTATAGGACCAAAACCCTGGCTGTTTCACTATACTTACTTTTTAAAATATTGAACACTTTACTCCAGCTATATATTATAGTTTGAGGAGAAGAAGAAATATTCTTCTAGATTAAGAGAGAAGAAAACAAACATAAGCACCACAAAGCAGCTGGAAGCCTTGTGAACACATTTGCTGTCAGTTTCGGACATTCTCACTTTGAATTCCAGAATGTACCTTCCAGGTGACAATGACTATGTATTGTCATGTGATGTGAAGCACGTAACTGTTCCCTCTTACCCATCCTAGAGTCCTCACACATATGATGGATTTCAGCCTGTTCTTCCTCCACCCTCTGTGGTCCACTCAGAGTGCTTTACTGGGATTAATTCTCACCCACTGAGAAGAGCTTCAAAATCTTAGATCAACTTTCTAGTTCCACTAGACTTGCCTTCATTTTGATCATTCTCTTTCTACTTTATTCTCAGAGTTTGTTAGTCTGTTTCTTTGAAGAGCTTTGACTAGCTCTTCTACCCCATTTCATCCTACTTCTGAGGAGATAAATGGCAATAAACTGTGCATGTGTAGACTGTCCTTTCTGGAGTTAGCCACACCATCTCTTTTTCTCTTTCTCTCTCTCTCTCTCTCGATAGGTAGATAAATAGATAGATAGATATAAATATACATATATATAAATACATATATCATTTAATATATATATTAAAGGAATTTATATATTATATATATAAATTCCTTTATATATATTATAAATATATAAAATATATTTTACTATATATTATATATTTATAATATATAAATATATTTATATATAAATAAATACTTATATATTAATAATATATTATTATATAATATAATATATAAATAATATAATATAATATATATTATAATATATAATATATAAAATAAATATTTATAATATATATAAATAAATATATATATAAAGGAATTTCTTTATATATAAAGGAATTTCTTCTTCCCGTACTTCGGAAAGAAGAGAAATTCTTCTGTGGGAATTATATCTTTGTCCTACCCCCCAGAGCATAGTGCCACTTTAAGTAGTATCTTAACAAAGTTTTCAGCAATTAACTTAACAATTCAATTAAAACAACGTCTCCTACAGGGGCACCTGGATGACTCAGTGGGTTAAATATCTGACCTCAGCTCAGGTCATGATCTGGGGTCCTGGAATCTAGCCCCCAGTTGGGCTCCATGCTCAGCAAAGAGTCTGCTGCCCCTTCCCCTCCTCCTGCATTCTGTCTCTCTGTCTCTCAAATAAATAAAATCTTTAAAAATAAAGAAATAAACCTATGTCTTCTACTAAGCAACAAGGTTACTTGAGACCTGGGTGATTCAAGATGGATACAGTTCACACAGAGCTTTCCAAAGCAAACATCTATGAGATTATAAGCATATCCACTTAATGAAAGAGAAAGTTAGTGTTAAAAAAATTTACTTCCCTGATGGCAAGTGGTGTGGAGTATTTTCTCATGTGTTTGTTGGTCGTATCTATGTCTTCCTCTGTGAAATTTCTGTTCATGTCTTTTGCCCATTTCATGATTGGATTGTTTGTTTCTTTGCTGTCGAGTTTAATAAGTTCTTTATAGATCTTGGATACTAGCCCTTTATCTGATACCTCATTTGCAACTATCTTATCCCATTCTGTAGGTTGTCTTTGAGTTTTGTTGACTGTTTCTTTTGCTGTGCAGAAGCTTTGTATCTTGATTAAGTCCCAATAATTCATTTTTGCTTTTGTATCCCTTGCCTTCATAGATGTAACTTGCAAGAAGTTGCTGTGGCCAAGTAAGAATGGTGAAAATTAAGAAGACAGGAAACCACAAATGTTGGAGAGGATGTGGAGAAAGGGGAAACCCTCTTGCACTGTTGGTGGGAATGTGAGCTGGTGCAGCCACTCTGGAAAACTGTGTAGAGGTTCCTCAAAGAGTTAAAAATAGACCTGCCCTATGACCCAGCAATTGCACTGCTGGGGATTTACCCCAAAGATACAGATGCAGTGAAACCCTGGGACACCTGCACCCCAATGTTTATAGCAGCAATGTCCACAATAGCCAAACTGGAGAAGGAGCCTTGGTGTCCATTGAAAGACGAATGGATAAAGAAGATGTGGTCTATGTATACAATGGAATATTACTCAGCCATTAGAAACGACAAATACCTACCATTTGTTTCAATGTGGATGGAACTGGAGGGTATTATGCTGAGTGCAGTAAGTCAATCAGAGAAGGACAAACATGATATGGTCTCATTCATTTGGGGAATACAAAAAATAGTGAAAGGAAATAGAGGGCAATGGAGAGAAAATGGGTGGGAAATATCAGTGAGGGAGACAGAACATGAGAGACTCTTAACTCTGGGAAACAAACAAGGGGTAGTGGAAAGGGAGGTGGATAGGGGGATGGGGTGACTGGGTGACAGGCACTGAGGAGGGTACTTGTCAGGATGAGCACTAGGTTATATGCTATATGTTGGCAAATTGAACTCCAATAAAAAAATTTAAAAAAAAAAAAAAAGAAATTTACTAACCTGCCCAAAGCACAGAACTGGTTTAAAGTAGGACTGAATTTCTGAGACTCAAAACCCAGGTTTCAAACCTTGTACTATTCCTTGATGTAAATGTATCTCTCCACTTTAAAAAAAAAAAAAAAACAAACAAACAAAAAAAGATTTATTTATTTATTTATTTATTTGACACAGAGAAAGAGAGATAGAGCATGAACAGGGGGAGGGGCAGAAGGAGAGGGAGAAGTAGGCTCCCCACTGATCAGGGAGCCTGACGTGGGACTCAATCCCAGGACCCTGAGATCATGACCTGAGCTGAAGGCAGATGCTTAAGCAACTGAGCCCCCCCCCACCCCTCTCCACTGTTTAAGTGTCATTTGTGGTGCCCACCATATGCAGAGCCTAGAGCCACTTCCAAGGGAAATTGTTCCCTCTTGAACCCCTGCTGACAGGGCAACCCTTGACCAGCCATGAGTGGCTGTTCCCACCCCTCTCTGGCTTCTACTGATTGAACAGAGTGGGCAGCTGACCTTGAAGGAAGCCAATCCACAGATTAGTCAGCAGCTCATTGAGGTGGCCTGACACAAGAAGTTTTGACTCAACAGAGATGACCTCTGTCAACCAGATTCTGGCTGATTCTTATTCCTTCTAACCAAGGGACCCTAATTGACTTAACCTTTCTGTAGATGGTTGTAAACAGATTGTGTGAAACAAACTTGTTCAACTTTCTATTTTACCACTTTTACGTAAACATATACTAATAGAACAGGATATCACATGTTTGGAAGTTCCCAGTCTTCTTAATCTCTGATAACTACTTTTCTTTTAGAAATTTTTTTCTATGGAGTCCTTGCTCCCATACAATCTTGGTCCTCTCTCTCCTTTTTCGTCTCTCCTTCCTCTACAGGAAGAGGCTACACAGCATTTTGAGTGCTTTACATACATTATCCTATTTAAGGCTCACAGCAACCCTATAAGGTAAACATTCATATCTCTATTTTACAGATAAAGAGTAAAAAGCACAGAGTGATGGTGGTGGTTTGGATTAAGGTGATGGTAGAGGAGAAAGAGGGCAGAGTAATATATTTTGAAAGTAGAACCAACAAGACGTGGCTGCTGAATTAGATGTGGAAGTGAGGGAGGTGATGCTTAAGTAACAGACTGAATTATGCAGCCATTTGCCCATCCTATTGGTCATCTCTAATTAGATGTTCCAGAAGCTCTTCTAGAAGATGAGTTCACCATGCTTAAAACTGAATTTTATCATTTTTTTCCCCAAGACCTACTCCTCCTTTCAATATTTTCTTTTTCAAAGAGCATCACCATCACAATGATTAAGTGGCAGGTACTTTATAGAAAGGAATGCAAATGAGAGAAGCAGTTAAAAGTATGGTCATATCGTACTCCAATAAAAAAATATATACAAAAATAAATAAATAAATAAATAAATAAATAAATAAATAAATAAATAGAAAAAAAACCACAAAATTGAGATGGGCTGTATGTATAAACTATACACCAATATTTAGAAAACTTTAGCACCAAAAAGGAATGAAAATTCTCTCAATCAACTTTTTATATTGATTATGAGGTGAAATCATGCTATTTTGGAAATATTAGGTTAAATAAAATATATTTTTAAATTAAAAAAAAACACTATGGTCAAGATCCTTCTAGGTATTCAAAGTGTTTTCTCTGATTTATTCATATATTTACTGACTTTTAGCTCCATCATTTGACCATAAGTCTCTCTGGGGCAGAGATTATATCTGTAATTAGAGCTAATATTTACTGAGTCTTTGCCAAAGGTCAGGGCTTATGTGACACACTTTGAATGCATCATCCCATGTAGTTTTCCCAACAGCCTTATGAGGCAGTACACCATGGCCAAGAGCTTCTGTTCAAATCCTGGCTCTGGCACATGATTTGGGGGAAATTACTCAACTTTTCTGTATCTTGGTTATCTCACAGGACTCTGGGAGGATAGAGAAGAGACATCTAACCCAGAAAGACAAGATCAAAGGAGGCTTTCTAGAATGGAATGAATCGCTGTGCTAAATCTTTGTTCACAAGGTATTAGGGGAAGGGCATCACCAGCAGAGAGAGCACTCTATATGGGGGCCTGGGAATAAACCATGGCATGAAACCTTCTGATGATTGCCAACGCAGTTTATGAAGAGCAAGGAAAGGTGACAAGCTCAAGAAACTACAAGAGCCAGGCAGGTAAGTGTTTTAAGAGAGGCTGGCCAGGGATGCCATAATGGGAAGGCATGTGGTCTGTGCAAACTGGACAGCAAGGGGCTAGCTGCTGGGGCCAGTCTCTACTCCCACTACAGGCTCTTCAGTCTCTTCCTTGACCCGTATAGCTGACACTGCCTTGGGGCTCCTGCACTTGCAATGGCCTCTACCTGGAATGTGGTTCGCATGGGCTAGCTCCTTTGCATCATTTCAGCTAAAATTCGATTGAAAAAAAGGCTTCCCTGATCACTGCCTGCAGCCCCTGCAGACCTGCTAGTGCTCTACTCTGACTTCTTCAGAGCACTGACTAGTATGTGAAATTATTTTGTCCATTTGTGGCTTCCATCTGTTTGTGTAATGGTATATTTATAATATAAGCTCTGTTGGAGCAGGAAACTTTTCCAGCACCTACAATGACTGACATAGTAGGAGCCCTCCAAAAGGCCATTTATTCATTTTGAATAAACAAAGGTGCTTTGTTGTGTGCATCTCCTCAATGCCATGTACTATGCACTACAGAGATGGATTTGACAATCATCAGAATATAGGTACTACTGAATGCCGCAGAAATGGATGAGAAAACCCAGGACATGTGTATGGAGCCAAAATATAATGAATCAGAGAGGAATTCTTCATAGGAATAGAGAGAGGAAGTAAGAGGGAAGCAGGAGAGAAGTGGTATCACAGAAACCAAGGGAAAACAGAGCCCATGATATAAATTACAGCTTGATTAGATAATCTGCTTCTGGCTGATTATGACGTGCGGTAGATACTTGGGGTAGCTAACCTTTCTTTCATTACTTGTTTCCTTCCTGAGCCCATTTGGGGACTTCTGAAGAAAGTCTCACCTACATACCTACTTTCTTTCTGGGTTTCCTATGATATATCTCAATAGTGATGTCATGTCTGTTTTCCTTTTACCTTATTCAAGTCAACTTGCCAGAATTCTCATCTTCAGATAAACAGATTTCCATTTATGTATGTGTGCATCCTATCTGGAAATAGTATCTATATATACAGATATCTGTAGTGTCTATCTATCTATGTCTATATCTGCATCTAGATCTATCTCAGGTGATTATAAGTGCTAAAAAAAAAAAAAACGGGGGGGTTAGGGGATGGATGGATGGATAGAGACCAGAATGTATATGAAGGGAGGTTTTATGTGGATGTTCCAGATAGAGCGTTGAGAGATGGCTTCTCTATTGAGGAGACATTTGAGCAGAAGTTCAAAGGACACTAAGAAGCAAGCCTTGTGGGTGTTTATGGAAGAGTGTTCCAGAGAAAGGGAATGGCCAGAATGGCAAGAAGGTTGGTGTGGCAGGTAGAGGATGAGCAGGGGAGAGTGGGAGGAGACAAGGGGTTGGCAGGTGCAGGAGGGGCTGAAGGAAGCAGCAGCGGCTAATGGGAGGACCTCCCAACCGTGCCCAGAACATAGCAGGTGTCCAACAAGCACTTGTTAAATGAATGAATCCCTAAAGTGGACAAGAATTCTTTTGATATCTGCATCCTGGGGATTGCAGCTGACAGAAGGAGTCCCTAACTCGGGGAAGTTTAGTACTTTTTTTTTTAAGATTTTATTTATTCATGAGAGAGAGAGAGAGAGAGAGGCAGAGACACAGGCAGAGGGAGAAGCAGGCTCCATGCAGGGAGCCCGAAGTGGGACTCGATCCCAGGTCTCCAGGATCACACCCTGGGCTGAAGGCGGCGCTAAACTGCTGAGCCACCTGGGCTGCCTGGAAGTTTAGTACTTGATTATAGTTAATTTAGTGTTTTCTCTGGATTTTTTTCAAATATGTCTTATCTTTAATGTATGTATTCCTTTAAAATTTTGATTTATTTAGGATATAGGCCACTTCTTTTACTTTATGATTCAAAGTCCAGTGCTAGAACTCAACAAACACTTGTTTAATTAAGTCAAGAAAGATAGTGGAATATATAGAGAATTAAAAAAAATTAATTGCAAGGGTTATCTCTGGGTGATAGGATAAGAGACAATTTGTAGTTTTGAAATCTTTTATTTTTATGTGTCTTAAAAACCTTCTTAAAAACATGTGTTCCTGTGATAGTTTTTTTTTTTTTTTTTCCTGTGATAGTTTAAAATAATACTCTTGGGGCACCTGGGTGACTCATTCAGTCAAGTGTCTGCCTTCTACTTGGGTCATGATCTCCGGGTCATGTGGGGAGTCTGCCTCTCCCTCTGCCCCTCCCCAGCACTCATGCTCGCTTGCTCTCTCTCAAATAAATAAAATCTTTAAAAAAATAAAATAATACATCAGACTACTACAAGTTACTAGGTATTAAACCCAGTGAAAACCACTTCCATTAACCGTTGTTCCAGATCCATGAAGCCAAAGGACTTGACCCTCAATTTCACCTTTGGCCAGCTACCTACGTAAAAGATCCAGCTCTCGCTTTTGTGCATAAAGAAATTGAAATTGTGCAAGACAATACAAGTTATTGTATAGACCCAGTCCTACCAAACTCTAACATTTCTTACAAACACATATTTTAGCAAAGTAAACACAGAAAGTGGTGACAATGTATTTCATCAGGACAGGGTCTTCTGGTAAACAAGTTGTCCTTGCCAAAGCTTACTGAGCATTTAACTGCCTCTTGTCACTATCCAAAATAAAATAGTTTCCTGAATTTCTCTAGCAGGGTCTCCATTAAAAAGCAGGGACTGCCAAAGATAGGTAATGCTCACTTTTTAAAACAGGTGCTTGTAAAGAGACCTAGCCCTTCTTAGTAAACCAGGATTCTGTGTATAAGACAAAAACTGGAGGGGATCACACAGTAACTAAAGAGCTAGAGAAACATTTCAGGGGAATACTGACATCATTGGCTCAGATAAGATAAATGTTTTGACCAAAATGAGGGGCCATGAGACATGGGAGTCCATGCATGGCTGACCTCTGTTCAAGCCTATCCTGCCTCCACCTCTGCCTATGAAGGTTACACCTGCATGCTCTGGATTGACCACAGGATGGATAAAACAGAAGACAAATACTTTCTTGACAATCTGAGCTCACCTCCACCAAAGTCCTCATTGTGATCCAGGACCTACCCAAATCATTCAAAGCCACCAGATAGTTGCATTATATTTCTCTCTTTAGCCTCAGTCCTAGGCACTGACTGGGGGGACCCGTGGAGATGTGCTTTATGTTTTCCACCTGGCTGGACACTTCATTTCTGACTCCTGGATACTCTGACTAAAGATTCCCTGGAATGTCTACGTGCAGACAAAAACAGCTGGCAGTGGAAATTTCCCTTTGACTTCCACTCAAGATTAGAAGTGAATACCTGGAGCCATGTAGGTGGGCTGTTTTCCCTGTATCCCTCTGATGTCAGCCACCGGCTCCATTACCTGTCCCCTAGCCGAGACTCTGAAACCAGCCTAGACCCTAAATCAAGGTGACTTTCCCTATCCAATCGCCCAACTCCAGCGGTACAGTGACTCAGCAGCAAATCTGCTCTGCTCATAATCCTGCCCTTCCTGGAAACTGCAGCCCTAATTTGGGGGCTGTGTCTTCTACTTTATTGTCGTGTTTTATTAGTTGTTTGTTTGGGGAAACTGTCTTGTTTTAATTTGTTTGTAATTGGTTGTTTTTCTTTTTCTTTCTTTTCTTTCCTTTTTTTCTTCTTATTTTTAAAACCAAGCCCCTGCCTTTTTCTGCTATTCAGTAGTTGGCTCCTTGCTTTGTTCCTCTAAGTACTCTTCTAACTCCCCAGCTCTTCTGAGATTTGAATTCTGCTTTGTCCATGCTTTCAGAGACTGGAGGCCTGAATCCTGGTTCCCCTGGCCATGTCAGTACTGCCTGTTAGCAGATAGATGCCTAAACAGGCAGCCACAGGCTGGAGAGGCATGGACTGCTCTGGTCCCTGGGATGGAGCCAACCTGAGTGTTTTCTACACACTAGGCACAGAACTGGGGACACTGCAGGAACACGACAGAGCTCCTGCCTTCGTAGGATTTACATTATGATGTGGGGAGACACAATAACACAAATAAGCAAATATAATTGTAGGTGATGAGTATGGTGGAGAAAAAAATGAAACCTATTCATCGGCCCACTCCAGGGGCTCACACTACTTCTGTATCTCCTCACAAGAACTTCGCTGAGTGCTCCCTTTAGTTAAAGCAGTCCCATCAAAAATCCTCATAAAATCTGAGTTGGGAGCTTTTAGCAATTAGTAAAAACACTGACTAATCCCACTAACTCTGGCTGGGAATCCTTTAGTGTTACAGGACCTCCCTTTCCACATGACCATAGGTATCTTTCCCTGGCCTGGGAACCCCCGGAACTCATGCATGCAACTCACAGGACTCCCTCAACTTCCTCATCCTTGTGGCTGGAGTACTATTTCCAAAAATAGGATCTGCTTATTTATAAAATAAAAGTAGAAAGGGGTATTAAGGGCAGCCTAGGTGGCTCAGCGGTTTAGCGCCGCCTTCAGCCCAGGGCCTGATCCTGGAGACCCGGTATCGAGTCCCATGTCGGGCTCCCTGCGTGGAGCCTGCTTCTCCCTCTGCCTGTGTCTCTGCCTCTCTTTTGCTCTATGTCTCTCATGAATAAATAAATAAAATCTTAAAAAAAAAGGGGGGGTGGACAGCAGCACACATCACTGATAAATGTAGACTTAAAAAAAAAACTGTTTTTGAAAGCTAATTCAAGCACCCAATTTAAAACTCAAAATCTGGGGTGCCTGGTTGGCTCAGTCAGAGCATACAACTCTTGATCTTGGGGTTGTGGCTTTGAGACCTATGTCTGGTGTAGAGATTACTTAAAAATAAAATCTAATAAATAAATAAGTAAAATTCAAAAGTTATAAATGGTTATTGAATAAAAAGTGGATCTCTTTTACATCCTTCCTTCCTGATAATCATCCAGTCCGCCGGGCTAGGATAATCACCATTACCATTTTCTTGTGTGTCCTTCCAGAGGTCTTCTTCGTTTTTTACACAAATGGTAGCACACTAGATACACTGGTATTTACCTGATTTTTTCAAAAACAATTCCATACATAAAGCCGTTTCTCTCTTTAATAGATGAATGACATTCTGAAGATAGCATAATTTGCGTAGTTTCCTATTAATAAATAGATTTATTCCTTTTTTTTTTTGCCTTTGCAAATAATGCTGCAATTAATATTCTCCTTATGGAGTCTGTTCACATAGGATGCATTCTAATCTGAAAATTCCATAATTCTGTCTCTAGCTAGCTCACTTGTGTACATTTGTAATTCTGTATACCAATTTCCTTGGAAAACAACAGATGCTTGCAAAGGTGATGAGGATGTTTTTGGCTGCACTTGACATTCCATGTTAAAACAAAAAAAATTTAAGCTTCTGAGCAAGGTGAGCTGCAACGATACATGTGGCCCTTGTCAAAACGGCCAAGTGCCACCTTAGGAGCATTTGTAAATTCAACATTAAGCGTTTATTGCTCTCAAAATTCCATGTTGACTAAATGTAGTAAATTAGGGCAGCCACACTGGTTCAGGTAGAAAACCAAGCCCATGACTGTATGACACAGCATATTGAAAACCTTGCTGTTCTGCTCTCTGGTGGCCTCCCACAAATGCTGGGGGAAAAAAAAGAGAGACAGAGAAAGAGTCATGCTGCTAATGTGGAATCTTGTGGTAACTCATCAAAAGAAAGAAGTCCTGGGATTGGTCAATAGCACATATCTCGTGTCCTCCGGTTTCCTTTCCCTAAGAACTCAGCATTAAAAAGCAAGTCTAAGCAGTCACTGAAGGACATGGGCAGGACTGCGTTTCATCCCTCTGTGTCTGTCTTACACAGATCATGTGATTCGAAAATGGCTGTTTAGGGTAATGATATTAAGAAAACTCAACATTTCATAGGTGGTTGGAATGAACCAGGACTTCTCCGGAAGATATAAAAGAAACTGAAAAATCATAGTAGTCATCTGGCTACAGGTGCGAAGCTCTTCAACTGAAGGAAATCAAGTTTTGGCCAAAGGGCTGGAGATGAAGCACATGGAAGGGACTCTTGACTTCATCTCAACTCAGGTAAGTGTTTTGGTAGAAATGGTAGAGGCAGGAGAAATCGTTGTCTCGCATCCTCAAGTGTATCCACGGGATACACACAATTTCAATAAGGAAACATCTAAGGACACCATTAGGAGAGCTCTGGATAGACCAGAAGCAGTTGCCAGGGGGTTGTGCCATTTTGAATCTGAGAGTGACTATGGGTTATCACATTTGAAGTCTCTGGAGGTCTTAGAGAAGGTGGCTGGACATCGGAAGCTCCAGACTGAGGCAGTCAGGTGCGATGTGATGGCTGTCTGAAACTCTTGTCTTTTGAGGTTCAAATGTGAATATAGGTGTGTAGCAGTCTACCTGGGAGCTATATATCAGAAAAAAAGTATGCTCTTGCAACCATTCTCTCTCTCTCTCTCTCTACACACACACACACATACACACACACACACACACACACACACACACACACACCTCCCACGCCTAATCTGTTCTTTCCAGAGCATTTGCTTTTAACTAGTGAGGCTGTCCCAAGGCTTCGCCTACTATGGAGCTACAACCACTCAAATTCTTTAATTGTGCGCAATTCAGAGTCACAATTTGAGGTCCAGCCTTGGTTTTATAACTAAGATACAGATTGGTTGTCTATCCAGAATTGATAATGGCAAACGTGCCATATTTTGCCCAATGCCTATTTTGGAGTTTTATTGTCAAGACATTCAAAATTTGATGCTCAGTTTCACCATCTGTAAAATGAAAAGTGGGCTCACATGAAATGATCTCTAAGTTTTCTCTCATCCCTTTTATATTCTTTGAACTTCTCGGAATTACTTTCCTACTTTTCCTTTTAAGTCAATATAACTTAGAGTCAAGAAAAGAGGATTTCCCTAATGCTCGTTTGTCTCAGAGCCATAGGAGCATTTTATTTTTGTCAGAGATTTTCTCCCAATTCCGGTTTACTTCAGATGAACAACTGTGCTTGGTTATTATCATAACAATGAGCATTTAATTTTTCATACCCTCTCAACAACATAAAAGTCTCATTTACCCAACTATTTGTCTTCTCTAGACAATATGATAAAATATTTCCACGGGCATATCCCACCGTAACCACAAATACATGCTTAAAATCAAACTATTCTAAGCATTTGTTAAAAAAAAAAAAAATAGTTCCTCTACCCCTGAACTTCCTCTTTTTTTCCAGTCAGCATTACTATAGGTTTCATATCCACACTCGAGAGGTTATTTTGGACTTCTCCCCTTTCTTAAGTCCATCTTCGTCAAGGGTGTGCAGTCACTCTGTGGGACTTTTCAGGTCCCAACGTCTCACTAGATTGTCCCCTCCTCTCCTTCCCCGCTATTTACTTCAATACTTCACGTCTGTTCTGCCATATTGGCCACCAGCCACGTCTCCCTGCTCCAGTCCTTCCCCTTGCAAACCATCCAGTAACAAGCACTGTATTTATTTTCCTAAAATAGGATGTCCTCCATGTCATCCTGTGTCCAAACCCCTTCACAATTCCCCACTGTGTACAGGCTCTGTTGAACTCAATCCCTCTCTTTCTCTGTCTCTGTCTCTCCCCATTTGCAGCTATCTGTGTAATTTGGTTCCAAATATCCACTACAGCTTTTTTTAATCCCTATTTTCCACATTCCCTGGCACTCCATCTTTATTTATGCTGCTCCACTCAAGACCTGCCCCATCCTCTTGGTTTATCAAAATACTATTCCTCATCATTATCCAGCTTCCTTTTTTTTTTTTGTCTTTTGGAAGCCCAGGATCATCTTCTGTGTGAGTCTTCCCAACCACGTCAACGTAAGGCAGTTCTTCTGTCCTCAGAAACTTCGTTGCATTTATTACCCGTGACACATATTTAGCACTACTAAATTCTCTTGTCCTCTTAGTTTTCTTTGAACTTTTGTATGTTTTTTTTATCTCAACTACATAGTAAGGGAACTAAGGGCAGTTAGAGTATCATATTCACATCATGGGTCCAGATTCCAGAACGAGACTGCCGATGTTCTCGTCCCTGCATGCTGCTGACTGTAATCTTGGTCTGAATTTTCTCATCTGTGAAATGGAAATAGTGACAGTTATTCTCTCACAGGGGTTTCGTGGGTATTATATGAGCAAACACATGGAAAGTGCTTAGAATGGTAAGCATTCACAAAATGCTGGCAATTGCGATAATTATTCATGCCTCTTAGCTCCAAAGCACCTGATAGAGTGCCTTGGTCTATAACAACACATAGTCAATGCTGAGTGGAATTCAGTTGAGTCAATGAGGGAGCTAAGATAGACTGTGAGGATGATATATCGTGGAGTAGGGGAACTCCTAGCATCATCAAAACCATGTCACAGATGCCGTCACTTACAGTCAGCCAGCCAGCCTCATTTTAGGTCTCTGCCACTCCCTAACACTGCTAGAGGGACTTCTGAGGGTTTGGCTGGGTGAACAGGGGATGATTTCTCAGAGCATCCCTCCCTTCCTGCCAGGCAAAACTGACCTGGCTGCAGATAACAGGTTGCCAGACATCCTATGGGTCTTAAAGGTGGTATCAGAAATGTAGACCAGAGAGCTCTCATGGCCCCAAAGAAGCCTACCAGTTTGCTCTATCACTCAGCAGCCCTCAAGACTGGCCTGCCCAAGCGGAAAGCAGGCTCATCTCAGCAAGATGCACCCCTTTCATCTTGCAGCATGATGATGCCCGTGGGCTCTAGCCAGCAGGATGCTCTCGGCTGGGACCCCATCATCAATTGTTAACGGGCTACAAATATGGGCCAAAGAAATGGGGACATCCGTGCTGCTCAACTGAGCCATAAAGTCAGATTTTAAAAAATTTGTTAAAGAGAACTAGAAATTGTAAAGTTTTAGCCCCAGTTATAGATATCACTGTATCTATATATATAACATTATAGATATCACTACCGTTAAGTAGCCCAAGCAAATTCAACAGATCCAGGCCTAAACCGTATACATGCTCTATTGAAAACAATTCAGAGTGCCAAGAAGTCATTTTATTAAAGGTGAAAAGTGTCATCAAAGGCATGAACTCTGGTCCAGTGAAACAAGTATGTGCTTTGGATGCGGACAGACCTGTGTCCTTCATGTCCAAACCGTGAAATTTCAGCAAATTTTTCTAACCTCGATTTGCTGAGGGATCAAGGGGATTATAACACCTAGCTCACATGGCTGTGGTGACACATGAATGAGATAACGCATTTAAAGCAGTCTACCTAGCCTGTGGCCCAGGCTGGGGACACAATCCACGTGAATTCCCTTCCCTTCCACTCCAAGACCAGATGCATCCTGTCCGAGGCTAGGAGTGAGGCACCTGGTGATAATTCCACAGGCAGGCGAATAGATTATTTGAATATCATCGAAATGTTGACCTAAATTGTGCCGGGCGTTGGACAACTGACACAAGAGAAGAGGCTCTCCGCTCCCGGTGCTTTCCCCACTTGCGGCTCAGTGCGGAGGGCGGTCTCCTCCCAACCTCGAGAAAAGAGATCTGGATTTATCCTGGGCTTAACCTCGATTTTGACATATCGCAGTTTCCAATCAGGCCAGTTTCCTGGCCAAAAGAAGCCCTTCCCCTGGGTGAAATCCAAACAGCCGCATTTGTGTAAGTTCCCTTATTGGTCTTGCTAATGCGGGTGTGGTTTTTCCTCGTTACAGAATATTGATAATAAGCAGGCAGCCGCGGGAAAGCCGCCTGGGCTGGGCTGGGCTGGGCTGGGCTGGGCTGGGCTGGGCTGGGGGGGCGGCCTCTCGCTCCCCCGGCCGCCCGGGAACGGCCCGCGGCGGCAGCGGCGGCGGCGGCAGCGGCGGGGGCACCGGGCGTGGCCGAGCGCAGCAGGGGCGCCCTCCCGGCCGGCGCTGGGGGTGGGGCGCGGGCACCGCCGGCACCGCCGGGACCGCCGGGACCGCCGGGACCCCCGGCCGGGAGGGGCAGGGGCGCGCGGAGGAGGCGCGGGAGCCGGCGGCGGGGCCCGGCAGGTCCCGGCGGCTCCCCTCACCCGTCTCCACGCCTCCCGGGTTTTCCCCTTGGCTCGGGGTTTCCTGTTTCAGTTCTCGGTGATCTCCAGCAGCAGGTGCTGGTTTGCCAACCTCCGCTCCGGCGGAGAAGGAAAGAGGGAAAGGGAGGAGGAAGCGACGCAGCGGCAGCGGCAGCGGCTGCGGCTGCGGCTGCGGGCGGGCGGGCGGGCGGCCGAGGAGCGCGGCGGCGGGCGAGCCGGGGGCGCTGTCTCCGCGGGCGGCGGGCGGCGGGCGGCGGGCGGCGGGCGAGCCGAGGCCGGTGCGGCCGGGCGGGCGGGCGGGCGGCATGTGGGAGCCTCCCGCTCGCCCCGCGCCCTAGCGGCGGCCGCGGCGGCCCAGGGCGGAGGCGAGAGGCGGCCGCCCGCCGCAGGGCCGCGGAGCCGCGGGGCCGCCCGGCTTCCCGGGCCAGGGGTGATGGCCGCCCCCAGGAGACCGCAAGTAGGTTGAGCCGCAACCCCGCGTGCGCGCGCGGCCGGGGCGCGACTGGCGCCGCCGGGGGAGGGGGGGGGAGGGGGAGGGGGGAGGGGAGCGGCGGGGGGCGGCGGGGCGCGGGGGGGCGGGGGGCGCGCGGGCGCGGCTCCGCGCGGGGAGGGCCGGGCTGGCGGCTGGCGGCTGGCGGCTGGCGGCTGCCGCTGCGGGCCCCGCGGCCGGCTCGCCGCCTGCTCGCGGAGTCGGCCATGCCGGGGAGCGGCCCCCAGGTTTGTGCCGCGGGCGGCGGGGGACGGGGCGCTGAGGGAGCCGCGCGGGGGCCGGGGCCGGGGCCGGGGCCGGGGCCGGGGCCGGGGGCCGCGCCCGAGCGCCGGAGCGGAGAGGCCGGGGCGGGAGCGGCGGCGCCGGGCGAGCCCCAGGCCCGGGCGGGGCGGGGGTCTCCGGGCCGGGTGGGGCCGCGCGGGGAGCCCGGCTGCCGTGCCCGCGGGCAGAGCCGCCCTCCCGGGGCTCCGGGCCGGGTGAGGCCAGCGACCCGGGCCCCGCGGCCTAGGGCAGCGGTCCGCTCGCGCCCGCCCCGGGGGCACGGCCGCCGCGGAAGATGGAGGCGAGCCCGGGCGCCCCGCACCGAGACGGACCCCCCGGCGCTGCCCCTGCGGCTCCGGGCGCCGCGCGCTCCGGGGTGAGGCGGCTCCGGCCCCCGGGCTCGGCCCCCGCGCTCGGCCCCCCGGCCCCGGGCTCACTCCCGCGCCCACCCCGCGCTCCGCGCTTGGGCCGCTGCCGCCGGGTTCGCCCCCCGCACCGCCCTGCTGCCCCCGGACCGGGTCCCCGCTTCAGCCCCCGGAACCCCGCAGAAGCAGCCTCAGCGCCCAAGTCCCGGGTACTCTGGCCGGGAGGCTGGCCACGGGGGTAGCCGTTAGCAACACTGGTCTGTGCTGTGTTTGGTGATAAAGAGATGAAATGCGAATCCAGATTTAGGGAAAGTTTTCCTATTGGTTGCGAGGCTGTGTTGGAGTATCCTCAGGCCGGTGAGGCGCTTATTGATTCAGATTTCTCTCTCTCTCTTTTTAAACCATCTTAGAATAGTTACAGAGACACTTAGGGCCAGTATATTTAGAAACTTGGTAAAGTTCATCAATTCTTTACTCATTTCCTCGCTCGGTGTTTCTAGTGCATATAGGAAAGCGGTGGATGGGTCTCAAACGCTCCTTGGGCTTTCCGAGAACCACAAGAAGTCAGCAATACGGAGTACTGTGTATTTTTTTAAGTCTTAATATATTTAGGTTGTAGTAGGTATGACTTCCGTTTATTGAATCACTCACATGTATATTAATTTTAATGGCAGTTTTTAAGATTTTGGTGTCATCCACTGTTGTAGACATTTGGCCTCACCGAGTGTTTGTAAGATGATCTGACAACTTACCTCTCTGTTCACCTGTTTGTTTTTTCCCCAATTTGGCATTCTTTAAGTTACCTAAACCTGTCTATTTGAAGGTACCCTTAAATACCAGAATGATCTAGGAACTGTGTATCTATAATTCAAAACGTTGGAATATTTTTACTTCAAGAATGGGTTCTACTTTCAAAGGACGTTTAAACTCTACCTCAAGCATCCTTCCGGTCCTCGGTCATCAGGAAAGTACTCAAACATTACAAACAAAGTAAAATGAACTCTTTAACAAAACAACAAGAAGGCCAGTAGTCTTTAAAGTGCATTTGATAACCAACGCCTCATGAGACTAGTTTATTATAATGGAAAATGTTGAAGAAGAGGAAACAGAAACTTGGAATGTTTGTATGCTGATGGGAGTTTTTATTAGTCACTTCCTTTTGCTACATATTTGTTTTAATTACAAGACTAATAAAAATATCCCATTTGATATTACTGGCTTCTCTGGAGCTGTGTTTTTCATGGATTACATTTGCCAAATTGTACCCCAGGTGCTTTATGGAAATCCTATTTTTAAAATATTTTCCTCATTCTACAGCTGGGTTACCTTGTCCTCATTCTAGCAGACCACAATGATATTTTACATTAATTTTAATTACCGTAACAGATGTAAAAGTGTTGCTATCATTTTATAGCTTTTAATAACCTTTTCTATGCCCTTTTATACCTTTTTATGCTCTTTCTGTGCTTTTCATTATTTTTGTAGATAAATTTGGAAGAATTCTCCCATTCTCATTTGATAGCAGTTTTAAAGAAATGAATAGAAGATATTAAGTAGGAGACTTTTTAAAATCCTTTTCGTGTTAGAATGTAGGATTGTAAACTAATCTGCAGTTGTTGCTCACTTGACACTGGTAAACTTTTATTCCCTCAGCAGATAATTAATTTAGTATCGATCTGGGTGCTGCAGTAGGCCCCTGACCTCTAAAAGAAGAGAGATTATGAACAGATAGAAGATAATGCTAGATAAAATGTACTAAGTGGGACAAGCAGAAAATAAGAAATGCAGGTACTGTAGTAGGGAAGGCTGCATGCCAGCTCTTAAAGCTAAGATTCAGGCTGGTACAGCTGGATAGGAGTCATTTCCAAGTGAATAATGCTGTGAGTCAAGGAAAGCAGGGAGTGGGTGGGCCAGTGTGTCTGGAACATTAAGTAGGTGATAGGAGTAGTGAGTGATTAAAGTGGCACACATGGTTTCAGGGTATAGTTTTTATTGGAAAGAGAAATACTAAGTAAGAAGGTCAGGGAATGACAAAAATGTATTAAATCAGGTTTCCAAATTTAAACCAAAGTACAACCAAATTAAAAATACCAAGATTCTAGAGATTGATATCAAATCTACCAAATGTAAAAAAATCTTGTGTTTTAAGTGCTGACATTCCTCATGGGCCTACAACATACAAAATCTTGTGACTTTATAAAGACTTGACTTTTAATAGTCACTAAAAAACAATTATTGCTGCTGTTTCACTGTTCACAGTTCAGAGAAATGATGGACAATTGAGAATATGGTTTTTGTAATCTGTTTCATCCCAGAATATATCTCCAATTTCTTGGGAAAAAAACTTTATAGGATTATTGAGCTATTTAAATGAGATAGTATGTGATAAGTATACCCTGTCTGGCACGTAGTAATTTTGGTATTTGATGGCATAAAGATAACTTGCAGATCTGTAATGTGGAGGTTATCACTTCCCTATCTTTGCTACAGTTTTTATAGCTGACATAATGCTAGCTGTTACCTACCGTGCACTGAGATGCCAGATGCCATGCGTATGCACTGCTCTTATTATCCTCATTCTGTGGATGAGGAAACCCAGACATAAGAGTTTAAATAACTTTAAGTCACACATCTAGAAAGTTGCAGAAGGGAGTTTGAACCTATGTCCTTAATTAACCGTTGGGCAGTTCTGCCTCTCTGATTCTGTTTTTACTTTTTTTCTCTAAAAATCGTGTCATTGTGTATACGTATGTTGACACACGTTGTTTGAAAATTAAGAGATGCATGATAATTAGCATTATAGGTCTGGGAGATAAGAGAGGTATATTAACCTTTACAAAGTCCTGCAGTGATGGAACAACATGAAATCCTGTCTGGCCAAATAGTTGGAAGGCAAGGTTGCGTAGATCCATAAGAAGATAAGCCCAAAGACCATTTTAGTTTGGCCTGGCATATGTTTAAGCAGCAATGTAGTACCACCAAAGGGAGCGTTTTTTGTTTTTTGTCTTTTGTTTTTGTCAGAAACCTCAAAGGTTTTTTTATGAGTAGGGGTTTTTATTGATTTTTACTGAACCTTATCTCTGTAGTAATATAATGTACTTAATTGTGGAGAACTTAGGAAATGTAGGGAAATGTAAACAATTTTTAAAACCCCTGTAACCCAGAGATAACTAACAATATTATGATGGATTTCTCTCTGATTTTTCTATACGTCAGCAAAGGATTGTCTTCCTTAAAATGAAAATAGAAAATAATGCCCCATAAAGCATAATGTACGTGGTTTTACATCATAACACTGACAGTAATTCTTGTGCTCAGTGAATTAGCCCACAAGCAGATGTCTGAAAATTCAACATGTTCTGCCTTTAAGATAATTATCAAATCCCTAAGGAGGGATAGGGAATACATAGAAAATCCCAAGGTTGTCTTATTTGCCTGGAATGTTTTCCCTTATGCTCCCTTACCTTTTGCCTGGCTCACATCCCATTGTTGAGGCCTCAGCTTAGACCTCACTGGTTTACTCTTAAACTTTTAAGATTGATAACAGTAGGTAACTCTTAATTGTGCCAATCATTGTTCTAGATGCCATACATGTATTAATGCATGTGATATTCACTGCCTCCTCCTACATGAGAATTTGTTTGCAAAAAGATAGGTCTTGTATAATTAGGATGTGATAATAGAGCTTTGTATCCTACCTTTCCATCCCCAGTTAGCATACACTAAGGATTTTCTCATGACGTTAAAAATATTTCAGGACGCTTGGTGGCTCAGTCAGTTGGGTGTCCCACTCTTGATTTCAGTTCAGATCATAATCTCGGGATCCTGGGATCAAGCCCCGGGTCTGGTTCTGTGCTCAGCTGGGAGTCTGCTTGAAGATTCCCTCCCTCTGCTCTCTCTCCCTGCTTACACACACTCCCTCTCCCTGTAAAATAATAAAATTATTATTATTCTCTCTGTAAAATAAATCTTTGAAAAATTTTTTCTTTATTTTTATTAAAACCGTTTCTTCCTAAGAACATGTCATTTTATTTATTATTCTATTTCAGTTAGACATCCGGTTCTTTTCCCCATTATTTTAATATCATAATGCATTAGTTGAATGTCCTAGTAAAAAAAAAAAATGTTTTCTGCATCTGTGTTCTTAGGATTCATAGAAGTAATGATCAAGGAGAATAAGCTTTAAGGTTTTTGATGGCCATAAAGCTTTCCAGGAAAGTTATATGGATATGTACACCTATTAGCAAAGAGCGAGAGAGCTGATTTCATCCCAAACGTGAATGCACTGTTGAGTTTTTAAATTTTTGACAGTTAGATGAGCATTAATATCTAATTTTAATGCTGACTTTTTTTTTTTTTTTTACTTAGACTTTAAATTGTTAAAGTGGTACAAGTTAATTAAGAAAAAGCAAAGAGAAAATGAAAGCCACCTGGAATCTCCTTACCAAGAAATAACTAATGTAAATGTTTGGATAAATACTCTCCTTTTTTTTATTCCCATAGGTATACTTTACAGAATTTTTACTTGGGTTTTTAAATAACACAAGCATTTCATAGTCTCCCAGTTTCAGGCAAAATTATTTGCTTAATCCCCTGTGTTTTCAAAATACAATGTATTTCCTCACAGAGCCTTGAATATTTGGTGGTGGTTCACTGTTTTCTTCCTTATTTTCTGCTTTCTGTATCTCTGCTCTCCATCTGTAATGTAAAACAGAAGATACTGCCTAGAGCATAGATTCGTCATAACGATTTACTGGTAATACAAAATGCTGATAACAGTACCTTTACTATGCCTGGGATTTTATTTTATTTTTATCTTGTTTTAGGCTCCCTGAGGGCAAGGACTTGGTGGTCCACATTGTTGAATCCCAAATCTTGTATATCACTTGGCACATAGTAGACGCTTTATGAGTGTGTTTTTTTTTTTTTGATAAAGGCCACATAGTACTTAAAATGAATCTGTTCATATGGGTAGAATGAACAAAAGCCTATAGATGATTAAGAGATGGTTTCAATAATTAATTCAGAGCAAATAACACAGTTGGTACCCAAAGTTTTAAAAGGTCGCTTAGAATGTATAACGTGATTTCTTGAGGGGCCATACACATTTACCTCCTAAGAATATAATTAACCTTATCTACCCCACTTAGCAGGGGAAGGATATTACAGAAGTGAATTTTTTTTTTAAAGATTTTATTTATTTATGAGAGACACACAGAGAGAGAGAGAGACAGAGGCAGAGACATAGGCAGAGGGAGAAGCAGGCTCCATGCAGGGAGCCTGATGTGGGACTCAATCCCGGGTCTCCAGGATCACACCCTGGGCCGAAGGCAGGCGCTAAACCACTGAGCCACTCAGGGATCCCCAGAAGTGAATTTTCTAGAACATTTATTCTTAAAGTCTTGCAAGAGCAAAACATTTCAAAACTATTTTATTTACTTTGATTTTTTTGTTCTTGTTGTTTTAAGTAGGCTCCATGCCCAACATAAGGCTTGAACTCATGACCCTGATATTAAGAGTCCCACGCTCTACCTGCTGAGCCAGTCAGGTGGCTCATTTTAACTATTTTAAATGGAAAATTTATATGGGAATTTTTATATTTTTCTATCTTCAAATAATATGCAGCTTATAATTTCATTGGTTGTAAAATATAATAATAGTTCACATTTATTGGGTACTAATTCTATGCCAGGCAAAGTATTAAGCACTTTACTTATATTATCTGATTTAGTTTTGCAACAACTCTAGAAGATTTATACTATTGTTTTGCCTGTCTTCCAGGTGATGGAACTGATACCTAGAGATGTTAATTAACTTGGCCAAGGTTATCAAGATTTCTGATTTATTTTAAACTAAATAGCAATACTTGTTATGCTTTTTTTTTTTCTCCTGTAACATGGCAGGGGCAGAGGGACCTAATGATTTATATTGATTTATATTTTTACTGGGTCTTTTCTCCTTGATGTTAGCTACTCCTTGCTGACATTGTCACTCCCTCTCTCTAAGCTGCTGTGCGTTGTGAAACTGAAGGACAACAGCTAATATTAGGTCTAAAATAAAAGTGTCCAGGCAGTGATTAAGGCCTGATGCTCAGATAGTCTAGGTTGGAGAACTGAAAAGATGATGCTGCACAGAGATAGCAGGTGAGGGCTCTGAAAGCAAGTAGATGTGGATTTGCATTTCCTAGCTGTGACCTTAGGGAAGCCTTGATTTCTCTTTGACTTCTCATCCATCAAACACTGTGTACTTTTGCAGAGTTGTTTTTACCAAATCAAGATAATGAGTGTAGAAGTGCCTGGCACATAGAAGCACTCGATGTTATTATAGAATGATTTGATTGGACAGAGGTTTTGTTTTGTTTTGTTTTCTAGTCTACTTATTGAAAGGCTCGAAATTGTCTCCTGAGTAATTGGGATTACCGCATATAAAAATTCTGTAAGATCAGGTTTGCTGTTACTGCTTTTAATATGTCCATTTATATTTTAGATTTTTCCAAAGGGCTTTCAAATCTATTACTTCATGTTTTTTAGGGTGAAGCTAAAATTAGTTTTTGTTCTTTGTTCTTAGTCATCTGTACTCATTTACTATTCAAAATTATGTGGGCTTATTTTTATCCTTATTCTGTGACTTAGTCTGTTTCAGATCTTGCCTTTTACTTTATAGCTCATTTTTATTATGTGCTTACAGGGAGTGGGTTTCCCATATAGTTGAGGCTTTCTCCTTCTTGTCAACGTAGACATTTTTTGTTTTACCGTTGAGTTTTCATTTTCATTAATGGTCTCACTGGGATGGTGATCTTAAGTATTGGATACTTTCTGAAATTTTGCTATAATTTTAAATGATTAGTACAGATTTAAAAGGCTTTAAAACGTGCAGTAAATTATCTATTTTGATAAAGTAGGTATTCTGCTGTTGCTAAGATAGTGTAAAGCAACATAAAAGTCGTGGACATAAATATATGTTAAAATTGGCAATATCATGCATAGGAAAAAACAGTTTTAAATAGGAGAAATGTTTTCTAAACTGCATTTCTATTATTTTGACTACTTCATTTTATCTTTTAAAATTAAATTTTGAGTTTACTTAACACATTCACTTTATCACATTTTTAGAATCCAGAAAAAATCTAAAATGATACAGAAAATCATCTATAATTCTCACCTAGAGATAGTTTTGGTATCACTATCTTCGTTTTAAAAATCTTTTAGTCGGGGATCCCTGGGTGGCGCAGCGGTTTAGCGCCTGCCTTTGGCCCAGGGCGCGATCCTGGAGACCCGGGATCGAATCCCACGTCGGGCTTCCGGTGCATGGAGCCTGCTTCTCCCTCTGCCTGTGTCTCTGCCTCTCTCTCTCTCTCTCTGTGACTATCATAAATAAATAAAAATTAAAAAAAAAAAAAAAAAAAAAAAAAAAAAAAATAAAAATCTTTTAGTCAATATAAACACATCTTTTAAAAAATGTGTATTCATATGTAGTTTTGTATTCATATGCTCATTTAATATGTTTTCCTGTGTTATTAAATATCCTTTTAAATGCTTATTTTTATTGATTGAATGGCATTCATCATACTCAACTACTGAAATTAGTCAAGTTCATATTGTTGAATATTTGGTAT
Source organism: Canis lupus dingo (assembly GCF_003254725.2). Classification (NCBI taxonomy): domain Eukaryota; kingdom Metazoa; phylum Chordata; class Mammalia; order Carnivora; family Canidae; genus Canis; species Canis lupus. The sequence goes on along the minus strand of NC_064247.1, from coordinate 22,761,788 downwards.
GACCAGTCTTTTTTATTGTTATACACAACAGTGTGATAAGTGTCCATGTATATTGATCATTGTACACATCGATTCTATTTTTAACAAATTCCTAGATATGATTATGAAAATTGCTTCCTAGAAAAGTTACACCAATTTATATTCTACTGACATGGCATGAGAGTGTCCATTCTTTGCACCTGTCACCATTTCCTCACACAGCCTATCTTTGTTATTTGATAGACAAGAATGGGCATAATAGTGCTAAGAAGTGCATTCCTTAAGAATGCATTTGAGTTCCATTTCTGACACTTACTGGCTCTGTAATCTTGAACAGTTTTCTTATAATTCCTCTAAGCCTTAGTTTCTATGCAGAATTGTGATAGCAGTACTTATAATCATGATATTATCATCTAATATTATGGTGTGGAGATTAATAGTTGATGTGTATTGAAGCATAAGTCCTTGAGAGATTCTAGCTACCATTATTTGTTATGAGTGAGATTTCTCCTCGTTATATTTTGTAATTTGGTTACCTATATTATACCAGCTATGGCCGGTATAAAGGAAAGTTACTCGTTTTTTAAGTAATCATCTAGCTACCTTACTGAACTTTTTTTATGTACTTTAAATTGTAGGACTTAGTTCTAACATGTTTTCAGTTGAGTCTGTTGATTTTCAGAATATGTATGTAATGGTAATGTAATAATTCAGTTTTTTCAATATTTCAGTTCTTTTTTTTATTATCTTATTGCATTGGTTGAAATTAGAAAACAGTGTTGATTAATAGTAGGCATTTGGGCTTACTTCCAATTTTATTATTTTATTTTTTAAAATATTTTATGTATTTATTCATGACAGAGAGAGAGGGGGTGGGGGGACAGAGACACAGAGGGAGAACAGGCTCCATGCAGGGAGCCTTACGTGGGACTCGATCCCAGGTCTCCAGGATCACACCCCAGGCTGAAGGCAGCGCTAAACCGCTGGGCCACTGGGGCTGCCCTTATTTCCGATTTTAATGGGACTTCCTCTCGTATCACTTTTTGAATGTCAGGGCTATTAGGTGTCTCCTACACACACGCACACACACACAAACACATATTCCTGCAAATAACTACAAAAGTTAAATGTGAGAAACTTGAAAATAGACTTCTATGTCATGGAGGAGTCCTTTAAATTATTAAATCCATAAGTATCTTTTAGGTACATCTTCAAAAATATTTTTTCAGTATTTGATTCATATTCTCTTCCTTTTTAATTAAATGTGCAATCAGTTTAAATAAATCTTAAATTTCAGCAAGGCTGAAATAATACTGCTTTAGTGTTTTGCCCCTGGAATAGAACCTTTTATTCAAATGAAGTCTTAGGATCAGGGTTCCAGTGTCCTCCTTATTCAGCCTCTTAGGCATTTTGTAGAACACTGTGAAAACTACTTCCCCTCCAAAAAGATTCAAATAATCTGTCCCCAAAATGACAGTGCTACTAAGCCTGAAGTTTTCAGAGGTTAGGAAATCTACCTTGTGATGTCATGAGGTTTTTATTAAATAGATTTTGTACTGCAGTTCTAATTTAGCATGTTTAAAAAGATGACTAAGTATGGCAGTATGTGCTACATGAAAATATATTCACAAATCTAGGTAGTATCTATCATTAGGTTACTGAAATTTTGGTCCTGGAGTCTTCTTTTTTCTACAGCATTCCATCTATCATTATATCTTAAAATACCATCAACTTGCCAATGACTACCAATGTTATATTTCTCTTTTATGCACCTGTCTTGGGACAACTCCATTTGTATAGCTGTTACAATATGAAATGAAAATTATCTAAAGCAGTTTTTTATACTTCCAAATCTGTTTCTTTCTAAGCCTTCCCTACTTCAGTTAAGTGTTACTACCATCTTCTCAGCTGGTCAAACCAAAAATCTAGAACTTCTTTTTTTTTTTTTTTTTTAATTTTATTTATTTACTCATGAGAGACAGAGAAAGAGGCACAGGCAGAGGGAGAAACAGGCTCTCTGTAGGGAGCCTGATACGGGACTTGATCCCAGGATCCTGGGGTCATGACCTCAGTGAAAGGCAGATGCTCAACCACTGAGCCACCCAGGTGCCCCAAATATCTAGAACTTCTTGATTGGTCAGATCCCCTTTTCCTCTTCCACAGCCACCTCAATGGATGAGCCTTTAATCAATTCATGTAATGAATTGAATTAACAAGATTGTTAATATCTTATCAGAAATATCTATTATCATAGAATAAAATCCATCCGGTTAGTATGTATTACTACAATTTGAATAAGCTACGTAATTTACCTTTCTTTTTTTTTTTAATTTTTTTAATTTTTATTTATTTATGATAGTCACAGAGAGAGAGAGAGAGAGGCAGAGACACAGGCAGAGGGAGAAGCAGGCTCCATGCACCGGGAGCCCGACGTGGGATTCGATCCCGGGTCTCCAGGATCGTGCCCTGGGCCAAAGGCAGGCGCCAAACCGCTGCGCCACCCAGGGATCCCCGTAATTTACCTTTCATATTTATAGAGCTCTTGTGGATAATATAAGTAAGATTAGGCATATATTTGGTTAGTTTTTGTGCCGTCTTTGTTAGGTTTTGTCAACAGAATTATGCTCACTTCTTAAACCAGTGACATGCTTTCCATGGTCTTCAGTGCCCTAGAATTATATAAATGAAGCTGGGTACTTAGAGGTTTTGCTAGAACACATCCATAGAACCTATAGGTGTAACATCCTTTTTCAGGAATGGAATTGTGAGCATAAATCTTTCATAGACTTTCATTTCTTCCATGATATTGACATTTATAACCTTTTCTTAAGTTGGCTTAATTATGGTTTCTTAATTTATTGGCATGAAGATTTATGGGAAGAATCCTTCCATTTCATTGAACATTACATTTGTCTTGTTAGGTATTTGCAGAACTCCCTACTCTTGCTCACAGTTTTAGGATGTTTGTCATTCATTTGTACAAGTCGAACCAGCTCTCCATTTCATTAACCAGTTCTACTTTCTCTTTTTTGGCTCCTAGTTTATTTCTGCTTTAAATTTTATTACTTTGTTCATTCACCTTTATTTGATTTGCTTGCTCATTTTAATCTTTCCAATTTAAATCTTTAATTCCTTGATTTCTTCTTTTCTATTAAATACCATTAATATTAAATACCATTAATTTTTCCTCAAGTATCATTTTGGCCACATCCCCAGGTTATATTTTTATTTTTCTTTAAACAGTTACTTGGAAGAGAGTTTTAATTTATAGATAATTTGGTTTTGGCTATCTGTTGGTAATGCCTATCTGTGTATCATGGCCAGAGTATATTTCCATTCTCTCTAGGTTTGCAAAAAGGTGGCCTAGTGCAAATGTCTGCCTGTATCTCAACTTTTGAAGTCAGGCAGCCTGTGGTGAATTACTCTGTGAGTACTGGGGATAAGGGTCTTTTTTATTATCCTTGTTGTTGCTTAAATACGTATAAACCCCAGGGTTTAATGCCATCATCATTTAAGGCCTGTGGATGAGAGAAGTAAATCCAATGCTTTGGACATCAGGGCTTTCTGTCATCTTTGTGTAAGTATAGGATGGTGTTAACTTTCAAAATAAGCTCATTTCCCAGTTTGTTTTAAAAGTATTTGAGTTCCTTGCATGGAGCTTCTCTGCTCCTCTACACACCTCTTGGTCCTCGTGTGTTGTCCCCACCCCACTTCCCCCACTCCCGGTGTGTTTGCTAGGATGTCCTGGGGCTGGGAGTTGAGCCAGTGGCTATGGCTTCTTCGTCATCCTCCCTCTGCTCTTCACCAAGTTAATAGTGTGACAGGGAGCGTCTTCTGAATCCTCCCCATTGTCTTCCTCAAGATTGTAAAGCTTCCAAAGTAAAAATTAACTGTTCTTTCCTGACCTGTTGTTTATGGATTGGATGAATAAACTGGCCAAGAGGAAGAGCAGAATCATAGAAATCACTCTCCATTCTTGAATGTGCGCAGTAGTGGCAATTCTAGTGATTCCCATGAGAAAATTAACAAATTACTCTTTTTCTGAAAGAACAAAATGCTTCAAATTACTGCCTTTTTATTTCCCTGGTAAGCTAGCTCCCTACTGTTGGGTGCTCTCTAAGGTCTTCTGATTGCATTGAAGAGAGAGCTGCTGATTGGTCCCAACGCCATACTCCCTCCCCTTTGGAGAAAGGACATCAGCAGGGAACAAGAGACAGCTAATGTCTGAAGTCAGACCCTGCCCGCAGATCACAGAGATTTTCTGTACCGAGAGACTAGATTCAGAGTACAGGAAGCATGTTTAAAGTACGATTTTGAAGAAGCACTAGGAATCAGCTTAGAAGAAAAAAATTTCACAAAATTGATGTTGTGACTTTGGTGGAGGTAGGAAGTTTTAGTGCTGGCCTGGGTGGCTAGGAAGCAGGTGCCAGGTTGGCAGCTGCCGCTTAGCCTCGAGACCACCCCGAGCTGCAAGAGCACCTGAGTGAAGCTGTGGCAGGTGGAGAAAGCACTTTGGAGCTCCTGAGTGACAGCCAGAAGCCAGAATGCCAGTTTGGCAAGTGTGTTGCTGGGTGCTGAGTCTTGGGCCTGAGCATTCCTCAGAATAACAGGGAGATCGTAAGTGTTTATTTCCTACCTTGGTAGCAAACGAGTGCTTAAGCTTTATGTGCACTTCCATAGATGGAGTACTTAGTCATTGATCAGCTCCTTATATAGGCAGGACAGACCCACAGAGATTTACATTTCACCAAAATCCTGGACTAGTTTTCTTCTCACTGTGTGATAGCCTCTTATTCAACTTTTTGTACCATCTCTTAAAAAATAATCAGTCCTGGAAATAACATAAAAAAATTATTTATCTTAGAACAGCTGGTTCCAAAGACTGATTCATGTGGTTGCCAAATCTTTGCTTTCCAGTGAAATAGTTTTTTGTTTACCAAACCAAATGGGTTAGGAATCTCCTAAGAGTGAGAAAGGCTGGCTCTTTCCTCCCTGCACCCCCTTTACTCCAGGCACGTGGAGGGGGCGGCACGCACACACGCACATACACACATACACAGCAGCAGCATGAAGGAAGAAGGATGCAGGGACGAGGAAGGAGACCCAGGGCCTGGCTAAATAACACTCTTTAAAAAAAAAGATTTTATATATTCATGAGAGAGACGCAGAGACACAGGCAGAGGGAGAAGCAGGCTCTATGCAGGGAGCCCAATGTGGGACTCGATTCCAGGTCTCCAGGATCAGGCTCTGGGCTGAAGGCATCGCTAAACTGCTGAGCCACCCAGGCTGCCCCCTAAATAGCACTCTTATATTTAATAGTCTTTCATCAGTTTCTTTAAGTCATTTGGTTGAACAAGCTATTCTTATAATATTCAATGAACTTTTACCCCTTCTTCAAGAATACTTCACACTTAGATGTTTAATCATTATTTTAATCATATAAGCATTGCAATACCCTCACTGATCTTACTTTGGGAGTTTTGATTTTGAGGAGAGGGCATCTGGAACGAGCAATGAGGGGAATCTTTAGAGTGAATTCATTGCCAAATGTCCGCATTAAGCCTGTAGGTGTCTCCAAGGCTGGGACAGAAGATTGACGATGTATACATACGATGTATCAGAAGAGGAGGGGGGAGAGCAAGGGAAAAAAAATGAGCCCCCCCCCCCCCCCCCCCCCCGTCTCCAGAGTTTCCAGTGGGAGATGCATTTCTTGCCTTCTGTTCTGAACTCCTGGCAGTCCTGGCCCCCTGGGTCTGTGGGGGCAGGGAAGACCTGTAGAGTTGGGGTGGTGTTAACAGACTTAACTCAGTTCACTTATAGGCAGACGTGCACACCTTTTTTCTCCCTGGCCTCACTGAATCCATTCTCCCGGCTTACATTTCTTAAAAAACAAAACAACAAAAAAAAACCCTTCTCCTTCCCGAACACCCCTCCTCTCAAATATCTTTGTCTTATGCCTTTCCTGCCTAACATTACAAGAATGTGTGTGCCATCCTTTCCTCTTCCCCAAATGCCTGCCCCTGGGCTGGTACTTTTCCTGTGGTCTGTGCTTCCTTGGAGCACTCCTGGGTAGAACTGGGGCCTTTTGTGATGTTGGGCGGGAAGAAATTTACATCTTTATACTCCTGTCCTCTCATTGAAATTTAGCATTTCCCTCAATTATGAATGTAAGTAATAAATCCACTACTAATAACAGCATACATGACTTTATCACCCACAGAAAGCATAAATGTTTCCCTATCGTGTCACAGTCCAAATAAATACTCCAAAATACTGTTTTCACTTTTAGCTACTTGAAAATCATGATAGTTATTAGAGGCCTGCTTCATCTTGTTCTTTTCATGTGTTTGTAAAAAATATGTAAGTCACTAAATTCACAATTTTTACATATTTTATTAACTATATTTTACTATACCTAGCTTCTTTGTAATGCTGTCTGGGTTTTTACATATTTAACAGCATTACTTTGGAAAGAGGTCTGTAGACTTCAGTTGCCTGAGAAGGGGGTATAAGGCACAGAAATGGGGCTGAGAACATCTGTCCATCCCTCTCTTCATCTCACTGAAATAAGTCCTTCCATGGCCACTAAATGCCTTTACCCAGTGTCTTCTTGGTCATTTTGTAGTGTATTTGTGTCATTTGATGCCACCATTTTTTAAATACTTTTTAAAAAATATTTTACTTCCTCTTTTGCCTGGATCCATGGGCTCTATCTTAGATAATATATCCTATTTGTTTTTTTTTTTTTTCTGCATAACTTTAGATACTAGTCACCTTTTGTTTGGACTATTATAATACCTTCCTAATGCATCATCTTTTAGTTTCTTGCCCCCACCCCCCAAAACTAATGCAGCTGGAGTTATCATCCTAAAATGTAGCTAGAAAACATATCATTCACATTGCCAAAAACCTTCAGGGTTCCCCATTACCTTTCTAAAATGTGGGTAGAAATATAACCTTCTCCTTTTAAAAATTTTAATTCCAGGGTATCCCTGAGTGGCTCAGCGGTTTGGTGCCTGCCTTTGGCCCAGGGCGCGATCCTGGAGTTCCGGGATCGAATCCCGCATCGGGCTCCTGGCATGGAGCCTGCTTCTCCCTCTGCCTGTGTCTCTGCCTCTCTCTCTCTCTCTGTGTCTATCATAAATAAATAAATGAATCTTTAAAAAAATTTTTAATTCCAGTGTAATTAACATATTCCAGTGTAATATTAGTTTCAGATGCATAATTTAGTGAATCAGCACTTCTATACATCACCCCAGTGCTCATCATGACATGTGCCCTCCTGCATCCCCATCACCTGTTTCCCCCCACACACACAAACCCACCTCCCCTCTGGTGACCAGCAATGTAGGGTTAAGAGTCTAGTCTGTTTCTTGGTTTGCCTCTCTCTTTTCCCTTTGTTTTGTTTCTTAGATTCCACATAAGAGTGAAATCATACAGTACTTGTCTTTCTCTGACTTAGCATTATGCTCTCTAGCTCCATGTTGTTGCAATGGCAAGAGTTCACTCTTTTTTGTGGCTAATATTCCATTATATATATATATATATATATATATATATACACACACACATACACACACACACACATATACATACACATACACACCATCCTTTTTATCCATTCATCTATGGATGATGGACACTTGGGCTGGTGTCATGATTTGGCTGTTGTAAGTAATGCTGCAATACACACTAGAGTGCATGTATCCCCTTGAGTTAGTGTTTTTGTAATCTTTGGGGTAAATATCTAGTAGTGCAATCGCTAGATTTTAGGGTAGCTCTATTTTTAACTTCTCGAGGAGCTTCCACACTGTTTTCCACAGTGGCTGCACAGTTTGCATTCCCACCAACAGTGCGAGACGGTTTCCTTTTCTCTGTATCCTCAGCAACACTTGTCTGTTTCCTCTTCATCCTCAGCAACACTTGTCCGTTTCCTCTTCATCCTCAGCAATGCTCGTTCCTTGTGGTTTTCATTTTAGCCATTCTGACAGGTTTGAGGTGATACTGTGGTTTTCATTTTCATTTCCCTGATGATGAGTGATGTTGAGCATCTCTTCATGTCTGTTGGCCATCTGGATGTCTTTGGAGAAATGTTTATGTCTTCTGCCCATTTTTAATTGGATTATTTGGTTTTTGGGTGTTGTGTAAGTTCTTTATATGTTTTGGATACTAGCTCTTTATCAGATATGTCATTTGCAAGTATCTTCTCTTGTTCAATAAGTTGTCTTTTAATTCTGTTGATTGTTTCCTTTGCTGTGTAGAAGTTATTTTGATGTAGTCCCAATAGTTTATTTTTGCTTTTGCTTCCTTTGCCTCAGGAGACATTATCTAGAAAAATATTCCTGTGGCCAATGTCAGAGACATTACTACCTTTGCTCTCTCCCATTCCTTTTTTTAAAAAACCTTCAGTAGTTTCCCAGTACCAGAGTTGAACTTTGGCATGGCTTTCAGAACTTCCCATGAACTCAATACATCGTGACTTTCTAGCCTCTTCTATAGCACTATTACTTACACAGTGTTCTGCATATTTTATTATCTCTCACATCTCTGGGCCTTTGCTCCTGTTGTTCTCTGGGCAAAAATCCTTTCTTTCCATACCTTACCTTGCTCCCCATCTTCCCCCAAGCACAGATGCATGTACCATAGTCTGTATGGGACTGTGTTGCCACCATCCATCTCCACAGCTTAATATGTCACCTCTCCAGACCTTCTCCAACCATAGCCAATGTCCTTGTCTCTGGTACTGACTGATATCTCTGTTAGAAGCATTAATTTTAATATACCCTAGGCTTTCTAGATATTCATTTACCTGGTTTCCCTAGTACAGTTTATACTCCTTAGAATAGCACCTGGATACGTGTTGATGCAGTCTCTCATCCTCATTCAGCATTATTCCTCTGATGTAGCAGCCTTTCAAATACATATTTCTTTAGTGAGCGCATGAATTCACAGCTTACTGGCTTACCCTCTCACCCAGTTTGGTTGGGTAATCATGGAACATGCTGCTCTTTTCTTGCCCAACACCACTGTATTATTTCTTAAATGTATACAGTTTTAGAATGAAATGGGATCAACTAGCTAACATTTAACATCTTAAATGCCCTAAGAACTGATGTACTCTATAAGTAATGATACTATTCTCAATAAAAATCCCTGTCATAAGAATCTCTTTTTTTCATAGAAGATTTTGTTAAATAGCAGTTATTTAAGGGAAAAAAATCATCATGGCTTTAATTTCTCAGTAGTTAATAACTTCTAGATCTTAGGAGAAAGCTAACTCAAGAAAGTGTAGCAATTTATTACCTGGGGAGAGTTCCGTGGCAAGAAATTAAAATATTAATGAAATTATGTTAAGAGAGAAGTGGGAGGGGATCGCTGCTCCTTGTCTAGAGCTACTTATTTTAAAATAATTTTTCAAAGCCTACCATCTAAATTGTTAAACTGAAAGAAATGTCTCATTTTCAATAAGAAATCCTTGCTTCCTTTCAGGTGTCTTACTGGTTTTGTTTCTTTTTTTTTTTTTTCCTAATTATATTTCCATTTTCTCCCTCCTCCCTTTACTCCTGCCCACCATCAGACCATTGTGTTTCTTCTGGATCACTGGCTCCTTCTGGATGACTTTCATGCTTATGTTCCTTCTCGGCTTTCCATCAGCATCCCCTGATTATCTTCACTGGCCGAGGTATTTGTGACCCTTACATCTTCAGTAGCCTTTCTTACAAAAAAGCATGGGTATGTTTGGCCTTTCAAAACTAAATGTTACCCCCCCCCCCGAGAAACATTGCTCTAAATTATTAATTTAACAAGACTCATATGGTAAGATCATGAACAAAGGCATAGCATGAGGCATTTGAACTCCAAGTGGCTTGAGTTTTTGGTTGTGTAAACATGTGGTAAGAAGAGCTAGTGGGACACCATCATACTCTTTGTCTCCATAGTCTGTCTTGTCATTAGTAAAGAGAGAACTTTTTGAAAGTGAGAACATAAAATAATAAGAATCAAGTTTTCTGGGGTTTTTTGTTGTACAATTTCACTTTTCCCATAAACTTTAAGATAATACTTAGCATTTACTATGTGCCAAACACTGTTCTAAGTTACCTTGTGTACTAGACCATTTAATCTTCATAATAGCCCTATGCTGTTGGTGGTGTGTTACTCGCATTTTCTAGTGGATAAAACTGAGACACAGAGCAGTTAAATAACTTGTCCAAGTTACTCAGTTGTTGGGAGATGGTATGGTATGATGTTGGTTTTTATATTTATAAATTATAATCTCTTCCTCTTGCCCATCCTCTATTCTTTGGACCCCATGCTGGAGTAAACTCTTACCTGGAATTTATAATAGAGATTCAGAGACATGTTTCAGAATAGCACTAAATCAGATCTTTAGAAATAGTGGTACCTCCATAGGAAAGCATGGCCCAATCTAGTCCAGTTCTATTTGGTACACTGAGCAATTGGTTTGTCATTGAGACAGAGTTTGAATGGGATACCATATCCTTTTTCTAACCTCAAAATAGGGGTGCCCAAATATGGCAAAGCAGATAAATTAAGGAAAGTGACAAGCTAGTCTTACAATTATTGATATAAAAATTCTTGGAAATATCAGCATATATAATCCTCTCAAAATGTAATTGTGTTTCTATATTAGACACTATTAATATAAGTCACAATGTTAGTCAAAAAAGTGTGATCATCTTAAAATCTGAATGCTGCCCACATTCCTGATTTTTTTTCCTAAATTTTTCATGTAGGAGAAAAACATATTTCTATAAATGACTTTTCAAAGGCTCTATATAGTGTGGTGTGTATGTGTATAGATGTAGATAAGCAAGTAGTTACATATAGCTAACACTCCTGAATGCTTACTATGTGCCTGACTTCACTCTCAGGTTCTTATATTTATTAGCTCATTCAGTTTCAAAACAGCCATATTCTATTTTTTTTTTTTTTTACAATTGAGAAAAATGAGGTACAGGGAGGTAAATTTGCCCAAGGTGATATATATGTATGTTGTATATATATATACAACACACACGTAGATATACAACATACAAATATACCAATAATAAAACTCTAGAGGTGTTCCCATCAATATTGGGGACAATGCAAAATAGCCAATTAATGCACTGTAATTAGACAAAAATATGGAAGAAGAGTTATAAAAATTGGTAAGGAAGAGGCCATCTGATGATTTTATGTCATATATACCTGGAAATCCCCAGAGCCTCAGTGAAGCACTGATACCAAGGAGGCACCTGGCACCAAGGAGGTGCCCAATTGCTGAGTGAAGCTGGTATTAAAAACTGCAATTGAGATCTTGAAGATCTTTATCTTGATAAAGGCGCAAAGAGGTCACTGACATACCTAGTTTTCTTTTTTTTTTTAATTTTTATTTATTTATGATAGTCACAGAGAGAGAGAGAGAGAGAGAGAGAGAGAGAGAGAGACACAGGCAGAGGGAGAAGCAGGCTCCATGCACCGGGAGCCCGACGTGGGATTCGATCCCGGGTCTCCAAGATCGTGCCCTGGGCCAAAGACGGGCGCCAAACCGCTGCGCCACCCAGGGATCCCCATACCTAGTTTTCTAAAGTTTTATATGAATAAAATAATTTTTTGGACACCAGTAGTAACTAATCAATAAATAAATGAGAGAAGGGGGGAGAAACCTTCATTCACAGCAATAAGACAAAAAATATTTTAAGATAAGCTTAGTAAGAAATTTATGTCTCTCATGAGGAAATCTAGGGAACTGTATTGAAAGAAAAAATTTCAGTAAGTTCTTTTTTGTAATTTACAAACTATCCTATGAATTTCGGGTGTACGTCATAGTGATACAATATGTTTATACAGTACAAAATGATCCCCATGAAAAGTCTAGTTACCATCAGTCAGCCTACAAAGTTAGTACAATATTCTTGACTACATTCCCATTCTGTACATTAGGTCTACATGGCTTATTCATCATGTAGTTGGAAGTTTGTACCTCTTAATCCCCTTTATCTATCTTGCTCACCCCCAACCCTTCTGCATTGGGTAACCACTAGTTTGTATCCTGTTCCTGTGAATCCAGTTTCTATTTGTTTTGTTTTTTTAGGTTCTGCCTGAGTGAAATCATATGTTATTTGTCTTTCTCTGACTTATTGCACTTAGCATAATGTCCTCCAGGTCCATCCATAGTGTTGCAAATGGCAAGGTCTCACCCCTTTGTATGGCTGAGTAATATTTGTGTATGTACCATATCATTCTTGATTCAACAGTTGAACAAATCAGCGTACTATTAAAGCAAGTATTACCATAGCATGGTCTCCACCAAACTCCCAACAGCTTTTTGGTTAAAATCTGTCAAAATAATTGTAAAGTATCTGGAAGCATGTACATGTAAAAATAGCCAGGATAAAAATATGAAAACAAGGAGAAAAAATGTAATGAGAGAAGACTTGCACATGCAGGGTTCCCAATATATTATAAGTTTCCAGCCCTGATACATGGTACAGGCACAGAACTAGGAGATCAATGGGACACAAATGGAACTGTGGAAATAAGCCCAGGTTTACAAGACATTAGTATAAAATAGGGTCCTATTACTCCCTTTGCTCAAACTCTCCGAAGGTTTTTCATCTGAGAATATGAGCCAGGGCCTTAGTGGGATCTATGATCTTGCTTCTCAAGATAGGATCCATGGGCCAAGGGCAGTGGCGTCCGCTGTGAGCGTGTTAGGAGGCAGAGTCTCTGGCTTCCCAAACCAGAACCTTGAAGATCTTCACAGAGCAGATGCTATGTAAAGTCTGAGAAATGTTGCCCTTCAGAGCTCCATGTGACCTGGCTTCTCCTGAGGGTCTCTTCTGCCCTCCACCTTCTGACTCCCCTCCCTGCTCACTTACCACCAGTATGACTGGCCAGGTTGCTGCTACACACACACACATACATTGAGGGCTTCATTGAGGTGTCTGCACGAATCTCACCTTATCAGAGAGGCCTTCCCTGACTCAGAGTTTCCTTCTAGCCTTTAACCATCATCACCTGGTATGTATGTACTGTTCATGTTCCATCGCTCCCCCTGTGAGCTTGGTGACAGAGAGGGGCTTGCTTCGTGCTCACTGTATCCCCAGCAACTGGCACCAAGGAGGTGCCCAATTGCTGAGTGAAGCTGGTATTAAAAACTGCAATTGAGATCTTGAAGAGTCCCGTAGAGAGGGAGAAATTCACGCAACTCTTGTTGTTCATTGTAGTTACAATCTGTGAAGTTGCTGAAATGATGAACCATCAGTCCTCAAGGAAATACAAGACTACGTTCCTGTGAGCCTCTGGTCAGAACATTCTCATGGGCCCATCAATACATAGCTTGTTGTATGCGTGTTGCTGTTTAAAGACACCTTATTTAAGATCTGCTGACTCGTGAATGCTTGAACTTGGAGCCAGCAGCGCGGGAACTCCTGCCCGCCCAAAGCTCACCTGCCTCGCATCCCTTCTCTGTCAGGCACCTGCAAGCCCTCCCGCACTTAAGAGCACTGGCCAGCACTCGGGGGCTAGGCTTGGGAGCAGTTTACATGGCAAAATCTCCAACAAACACTCCCGAATGCAAAAAGACCTAACACCAAGTGGTATTTTTTGGGACATGTGACTACAGTATGAGAGCTTAGAGCAGGAGGCAAAGCCTCACTTGGTTCAGCCTCAGCTGGAATGTCTCCTCAGCAACTCAGATTTTTTGCCTCTCTGCACACGCGCATGTCCACGGAATGACTCTGAAGCACCAAGAGTATTAATTTGGAGATTACAAATACATTTCTACGAGTAGGCAAATCTGCAAATGCAGAATCTGCAAATAATGAGGACCAACCACACATCCTTCTTTCAATAAATATTTATTGAGTTTCTCTCTGCTCTGCTCCCAGAATTATCCACCACTCAGACATTTATTGAGTCCTGGCCTTATGCCAAGCCCTGTGCGCCACTCAAATAATCCAAAGATAAATTTAACCATGTTCCAGGGAAGGTTTCCTGGCAGAGTTGGGTCTTAGCGGAGTCTTCAGTAGTAATGAGTAGGATTTTAATATGTGAAGCTGTGGAGAAAGGTATTTTATTTTTTTTTTTTTTTTTTTTTTTTTTTTTTTTTTTTTTTTTTTTTTTTTGAGAAAGGTATTTTAGAAGAAAGAAGCTTTAAGTCACTGGGCTTCTTAAACTTGGGTGCCCATTAGACTCATCTGGCCTATGGCCAGTCCAGAAAATAAACATATGTAGGTGTGAGACTCTGGCAGCAGTCTATTTAAAATCTTCCCAGATGATTCTAGTGTGCAACCAAACTGAGAGAAATGTTGCTGTAAATACTCATGTTTGGGTAGAATATAGGTTATGTGAAGGGAAGGACAAATAAATCTGGTAAAGGGATTTTGACCCAGATATTGAAATGCCATCATTTATTTAGCAAACATCTATTAAGTGCCCGCTGTGTGTCAGGCACTTTGCAGGGTCCTGGAGACACACCAGAAAACAAGACAGGAATCCCTGCCTTGTTAGAGTTTACGGTCAAATGGTGTTGGCAGCTGTTTAGGATGATTCATGTTCTAAATTTAACTTATTATAGTATACGATGATTTGCATTTAGAAGGAATCTTGTCCTAAATGCTCAGAAATCTAAATTATTACATCGCCCTCTGATATGAATAGAACTCTATAAAGAGAAACTCTGTTATAAACTTCTGTGCTGATTTCACTCAGCATTGTCTAACACAACCATTTATTTTGTCAGCCTCTCAATGTTTTTTCGATTGCTTGCACACCAGGACAGTTGTCTAAAACCAGTAGTGTGCAGTAATTTAGAATCACTGGTATGAGGGCCATTGGAAGTACTGACTCAGGCATTTCATTCTGCCATCTTAGAAGAATTGGTATGTAAGGCATTATTTCTGTCTTGATTATCAATAGGAATTTAGCTGGAACTCATAATAAGAAGAACTTCTATTGGGTCATAGCTGATTTGTAGTTGCTTTCGTATTGTTCACTGCATACCATGCTTTTTTTCCCCTGAGTTCCTTTACACAGTACACTCTTAACACACTCTTCCAGACCATTTGTAAGAACAGACGGACCTCATGATAGAGCTTTCATTTAATCTTCATAGCCTGACTCTGCCAATCTCTCTTTTCCCAATGCTCCTGACCAAGCAGTGTTTGAATTAGTTTGCTAAGTAAAATAATTTAATGCCTAAAGAACAAGCCCTGTGCCCATCCTCAGCTGGGATGGATAGCCTGGAGATAGAAGGATGTACACAAATGAGCATATACTGGATAGAAAATGGCATAGACCATGGGATTGGTAAAGGTCCATAGCATCAGGAGAGAAGAGTTGAGTTCTGACCAGGCTTGGATGATGGTGTTGTGAATATTATCATTACTCTAACAGGCAAAGTGTCATTAAGTTGTTAGAATTCAGAGAACATCTTGTGTATATTTTATATAAAATCACACTTTTGGTCAGCTTTTCCTCAGAGTTTCAGTATACTTAATATAACTGTATTTTATTAATATGGATGATAGCATGTGCTTTCTACACCTCTTTTAAAATAACTTATGGCTTTTTTCCATCATGAATTTTCTCTCCCTTACTCCCTTATTCATGAGCTGTGTTAATAACCTGTTCCATCGGCGTTTAGGATATCATTGATATTCCCTGAGCTTTTCTAAAATTCCTTGATTATTTACGAGTTTGATGAGAGTTGAAGATCATCTTTTTAAAGTCCTATTTGTTTAATAAATTTTTTAAACTACTGCATGGGAAGTTAATACTGGGAAATAATTGAAGTCTTATACTGTGGGTTATGTTGTCACTTAAAATGACTGCGGAAAAGTGTTTCTTTTAGGCCACAAGGAAGAGATAACTATTTGGGGGGATTTGTTTAGTATTTGTCTCTGAAGCCTAAAGAGAATTGAGGTTTGTTCACTCTGAGTGATATGGCACTGAAAGATTGTCAGACCTGTAGAATTTTTATTTTGAGAAACATTATCTTTCCTCTTTGTTACAGAATTTTTTTATTTTATTTTATTTTTTTTTATGATAGTCACACAGAGAGAGAGAGAGAGGCAGAGACATAGGCAGAGGGAGAAGCAGGCTCCATGCACCGGGAGCCTGACGTGGGATTCGATCCTGGGTCTCCAGGATCACGCCCCGGGCCAAAGGCAGGCGCCAAACCGCTGCGCCACCCAGGGATCCCTTTTTCTTTATTTTTTAAAACCTTTCCCTTCATGTGTGTTTTGAAGTAGTTGATCAGTTAATTTATATCAGTCTTTTTATCATTTTTTTCTGTAATAGTTCTTTATAGCAAAGCTTTTGTTGACTGTTGTTTGAAGGCAATGTTTTTCCTGCCTTAGCCCTGAACCAATTGAGAAATAGACAAAGAGGCCAGGCAGATGGACATCAAAATAGCCCCCCCCCCTTTTTTTAATAGAATGATTGCAGGACATGACTTAAGAGCTCAGCTTGAAGGGCTTAATGACATTGAACCCTCCAAATTAGAAAGCTTTAACCACCTAGTCTCAGGCAGTGCTGGGGAGCAAGGCAGCCATGGACTCTCTGCCCCTGGGCAGATCCCAAAGAGACAAGTTCAGAGGAAGGGACCAGGCTTTTCTCACAGAACTCCTCTTCCCAGACTCACCCACCAGATGAGTCATCCTCCAGTGAGGAGGCTGAAGCCAGAGCAGGAGACCACAGTAAGAGGCCTGCTCTCTCAGTCTGCAGCTGCCCTGAGCATTGACAGTAGCCTCAGTGGGAGAACCAGGGCTACAGGGACATTGCAGAGAGCTGAGGGCTCTTGGGAAGGTCATCTTGACATTAAAGAGAAAACCTGCCCGGGAGCACTTCTGTTCACATGTTAGTACCTGATTGATTTTGCTCCATTCTCTTACACTGTGTGTGTAAGTTAGGTTTTTTTGTTGGCTCTTTTTATTTTTTTAATTCTCAAAAATAATACAAGTTTTTGCTGAAATTTTAACATTTCCACCTTTAGAGGACAATTGGGAAAATCTGATAGGACAGCTTTGTTTCCATGGGGTTATTGTGAGGATCAAGAGAGATTGTATATTCATTGGGGAACAAATCCATATTAAGAGAAAGGTACCAGGAAGTGGGCTCGCTACACCAGTGATCAAGATGATTGATTCCAAAGATGAGCAGCAAGGCCCACGTGTTCACCTTCAAACTTCAGCCAATGGGCCAAGGTCCTCTCCACATAGTTGAAGCTCCTAACGTTGGACACACCACTGGCCCTGACAGATGCTCGTGTGCTCCCAGAACCACGTGCTGCCTCCCGTTCTGTCTGTACACCCCAGGTACTGGGGTGCCCCACGCAGAGCCCAGGGTAGTTGTTTGTATTTGCTTTGTGGTGGCAAGTGGACCAGGGCCTGTGACTGAGAAAGCCAGACGGGGCTTTTCACCTACAGATGTTTTAATGTGCTTAACATTATCCAATACTAGCAACCAAGATAGTATAAATACCACAGCAGGATCTGATTAGCTTTTTCAGATCACTGCCTTTATTTGCTGTTTGCAAAAAAGCTTAATCCAGTGCTAGAGATCAGGCTCCCCGTTGAGCCCTTGGGTAGTTTTCTTTCCTTTGTGTTCATGGTGGCAGGAATTAGTGAGAAGATTCCTCTTCCTCCTCCTCCTCTTCTCCCCCCCCCCCCCCCCCCCCCCCCGAATTAAAGCTAGAAGGTAGTAACTATAGTAGCAAGGGATAAAGAGAAGAAAGCAAGCCCAGGGCAAAAGAGAAGACTTTGTATTCATACTAAATAGTTTACTTTTTATACACAAAAAAATTTTATTATGAATTCATAAACACTGACCTCACTGACTCGTCAGTGCATAGCTTAAGTTTCATTAGGTTTTAGTTGTAATCACTTTGCATTAATGTCTAGTTTTAGTTTTGTTTTTTGTTTTTGTTTTTTTTTTTTAATTTATGATAGTCACACAGAGAGAGAGAGAGAGAGGCAGAGACACAGGCAGAGGGAGAAGCAGGCTCCATGCACCGGGAG
The DNA here is from genome assembly GCF_003254725.2 of Canis lupus dingo. Classification (NCBI taxonomy): domain Eukaryota; kingdom Metazoa; phylum Chordata; class Mammalia; order Carnivora; family Canidae; genus Canis; species Canis lupus. The sequence continues at coordinate 22,743,783 of NC_064247.1, read as the reverse complement.
CCCGACGTGGGATTCGATCCCGGGTCTCCAGGATCACGCCCTGGGCCAAAGGCAGGCGCTAAACCGCTGCGCCACCCAGGGATCCCTAGTTTTAGTTTTTATCTTACTAAATCAAACTCGGTTTTACCAAAAGAAGTACATTTACCAACCGTCCGACTGACCTTGATTTATATTTCTCACTCCTTTTACTCATGAAATTTCAAAAAAGAAATACCACTACACCACTTAAAAAAAAATTTAAAAAGATACATTTTAACTCTCTTCATTTCTGTGTTCATATGTTTACCCAAGACGTAAAATTTGAATTCTGGGTAATTCACCTTATAATTTGCAATAAACTGTAATATTAAAGCATTAATATTATCTTTAACAGGCTTCTATGAGACCATAGGTTTAACCAATGCAGAAACATTTCTGCAACCCTTGGCAAAAGAATAGTTTTCCTTTAGAAATTAGTTTGGCATGCAGACATAATAATAATAATATTAATAATAACGGCATTTAGGTTAAAATATCTTTACAGATTTTGAAATTTCTAACATTTTGGGAATGATATGCTTTCATAAAATATTAAGCTCTTTTGAGGAAAACTGCAAGTGGTGATGTAAAGCATACTTTGTATTTTTTATTTCTGGTAACAGTAATTTCTTTAGGCTTTTAGTATGCATAATGTTCAATGTTTTCTTCAGTGAGATAACTGAAAAATTTTAACTATGTAGAGTAGACCTTCTCTCTTACGGTTGTAAACAGAGAACATCTTCTTTACACTTGAGTGGGCACGGTAAGTCCCAACAGATACTACTTTTCCCCCAAATATTCCCAACTGAGCATCCTTGGTATTTGTATATGTGTGAAGAGAGACTGATTTAGGTGGTTTGGGGTGCTTTACCCAAATCTTATATCTTGGAAAAGTCTAGGCTCTGTGTAATTCAGCCTATATCAGAAAGTTGTGGAAGCAGCTCTTGCCTTCGCTCTTGTCATCTGTGCTGGAATGAAAAGTGGATGTGTGCATGTGTGGGCGTTTGGGGGGGGCGCTATTCACAGAAGTAGGGAGTAGGACAGCTGTACGTGTCTTTTTCCTTTAGCGGAGAGCTAGTTTCACAACACCTAATGGTGTTTACATTTTGATTGAACTTTTGTAATAACCAGAGACCACTCAAAATGTACATTATGCAGCTCTCAAAAGCAAGTAGCCCTGGCATTATAAATACTGCAGTCTGGAACTGTGGAAATAAATCTGGGGTAATAAGCTTCCTCCCGGAGGGGCCAACTTGTATATTCTTCAAAAATACTACATTATTTCTTCTTCATAAAGTTAACTAGCTCCTGAGCTGACATTTGAGTATTACTCTGAAGAAATTTTATGAAAAATCAAATGCTTTTAACAGGTATAATATGTTATGTATTAACATAAGGAAAGCTTTTAAGGACCTGAGTAACTAGAACCCATAATAAAAGAATCTTACATTGCAGTTGGACATGCATATATGGTGGGCTATGCTGGTGATTTAGGTTGAAGTTAAATAGTTTTGTCTATAAGTACAGTTTGGATGACACATTTGGCACACAGTTGAATCACACTTGTTTTATCTTCCTACACTGTGCTTTTAGTGAACTTTGTAAAATTCTGTTTGTAAGCCCTTAAGCCTTCGTCTTTTGCAATCTTACTTTCATTATCTCTCTCCTTTTTTTTTTCATTTTATTGCTTTGCAGCAAATTAATATCTAAAAATGTTTCAGATATCCTAGTGTTTGCAGGGAAATAGTTTTACTAGAGCCTTCTGTCCCACTTCACTGCCAACTCATTAAAGAGAAGGGATTAATGCAGTAGGAATTGCTACTTTGACACACCTCCTGTTCCTTATTTCTCAGAACCCAAAAGCTAATAGACTGGAGTAAGCCTCAACTTTTTGGAAACCTGCAACTTTTACTACTTGAAAATATAATTGGTTTCTTTGTTTCGTGCATGAAAAACAAGGAGGAAAAGCTGAAGGCTGCCCAAGCCAGGTGTTTCTTGTTGGCAGCCTGCTGCCTAATGACTGGGCTCCCAAAGAGCAGCTGCCTACCAGTCGGCTTTGTCTGGCCTATTGTTGGAGCACACCCCTCGTTAATACACATGCTGCCCCGGGCAGACCCCGAGAATGACATCAACTTGCTTATCTTAGAGACCTGCGAACCTGACCCCGGGTGCTGAGGTTGGCTTGCATCTGCCCGGCCAACTAATTGTGAGCTCTCTGGCCTGTGATTGGCTGTTACTCTACTCGGTAATAGGTTAAGCAAAGACATTGCCATTCCATCTGTTCAACCATTCATTGTTCTTCTTGCCTGCCTGCAAGTCTGCAGCTAAAACTGTGTTAAGGAGCTACTGCTGAAGCTGCTGCAGAAACCAATGTCTTTGTATTTTCCTGCTAACGTGAGTATCTGGGCTGCTTAATGCCTCACCAGGTAACTTTGCTAAATATTGAGAGTATTAATTTGAACTCTGTAAAGGCCAGAAAACCCCTCAAATGAAAAGCTACAAATTTTTCCATAGTGCCAAAATACAACAAAATTCTCTTATGTAGATTATGTCTAGAGTCACATAAATAATGACAGCTTCACAAATGTTTGCAAGGCATTAGGCATGGCATGTGATCATTTGGTGCTTAAAGATAAGTTATAATAGGTTCTGATGTTTTGATAAACAATGAATTTGGGTTTTATATTGTCACATTCTTACGTTTCTTCAAGTGTCACAATCGGACTTAAGCGATGTAAGCTGGTAGTAAGATTTGATAATTTTTTTTTCCATTGTCTTAAAAATCTAGCTGGGAGAGATGGGTTGACATACAGGTAGATGTTTCAGACAGCTTGTTGTAAATATGATGACGAAGCAGCCACCTGCTTTGTCAGCAGTTTCAGTAGTCACCTGTAGTTTCTAATTTCTCCCACCTTTCCCCGTCCCCCCCACCCCCGCCCTGCATTAGTTTGAAATATTAAATTGAAGGTGTCATTGAAGGGACGACTGCTTGCAGGAGTTCTGTAATGGGGAAAGGAGGAGGAGACAAAGATGTTCATCTATCAGTTGGGAGGGAAAGAGTGAGCATAAAGGGTTAAAAAGAGGTTTTCATTTCTACCACATGCCCTATTGTGTGAACATATGCATGAGTCTATTGAAAGTTTTCAGAAGATGGGCAGGCCACCAGTTGCTGGTCTCCTGCAGTTCCAGTAGACATCTGTTGCCCCAGAGCATTAACCAATCTGTTCAAAGGGACATCCTTCCTTTGTTAGCCAGAGGGATGCAGACAACAGCACTCACTGAAATACAATGGTAATTAAATACACAGAGACTACAGCAGTAGGTATTTATTACATATTCATTATTTTATTTTCATTGTTCTCATAGTACTACCATTTGGATAACAACCAGAACCCACTTTATGGCATTGTAACTTTTATGTTACAAACAAACAAATTGATTTAACAACTTTGTGGTCTAATATTCCTAATTAATGTGAGGCTTTTTATAATTAATTTTTTTTTTTTGCCACTGGATTTGAGGTGAAGGATTATCCAAGTCATCTAATGAGAACTTTCAAAGATCTCACCAAATGGGGGAATTGGGAATTGGAATTTCTAGTAAATAACCATATCATAAAGCTGTTTTCAGTTAGTACAAAGTTTGTTTCTTTGACAATTAAAATAATTAGTTCAACTTCATCATCTACGAAAGTAGCATGAAAATTTGGAGCTTTTTCAACAACTAATATGTGATTTTTTAACTTAGTAGGCCTTTAACAAGAAAAATTATTTTAGTTTCTAGTAGAGTATCTGGAGGGAGTCGTTGTCTTTATAAGTGTAGAAATCTGTGTTCAGACCATTATATTTTTGCCGAGTGCTTTTGTGCTAATGAATACAGTGTATAAGGGCCAATTACAGTGTCTTCCTCATATAAAGCTTAAAGGTTAAGCCATATTTTTTGTAGTTTTGTAGTTTTTTTATGACTATGGGAGTACAAACACTGACCTGTTTTGTGTGTGAAATTTTCTCTATGCTGCTGCTTCATGAAATGAGGAAACTTATCCTTATTAGTTAAGAGTTGATTAATTTAAAAATGAATACATCTAAGTAAATGCAAAATTTAAAAGTCTAACAAATGATTTAGTAATTAAGGAGAAAAATATTTTCTACCTTACCTGTAATAATAAATTTTGTGAAGTTATTGGAGTCTTTTCTATCTTTTTCAACATTATATTGATCATTTTTATGTCATTGAACAAAAGTGAAGATCCTCTACTGTTCTTTGTCCTAAGCTTTCTTATAATAATTCCTTGTAAGTTTTACATGTGACATTACTTGAACAAGTACTATAGCCTCTGAAAATATTTTTTTCAGCTTTTAGATCTTAAGACTGGCATTTAATTTTTTATTAATGATTTCTAGATATTGTGAAAAGAAATTTAAGTGTCATGTTAAGTCATGGCATCTTTTACTCATTTCAAGTGGGCAAGGAAGCATTTCAGATTACAGTTTTAAAAACCAAGTGTTTCCCATTTGGTCACTACAAGTAAAGTTATTTCAGATTTAAATTATGTAACAGAGAAGATCTAGGCCCGGCAACTGAACTCCTTTGCCCATATTTGTACTTTCATATTTCGTCTACTGATTGACAGGAACTAAAAATAATTATTTAATTGTTTGTTTAGGACAAAATAACATTGGGTAACTTTCTCTGAACTAGCCAGTGAAGTATGAAAAAAGAAGAGAAGCCTGTCAGTATAGGAGGAAAGTTCAACCAGAATATTTTAAAAGAAAAAATATTTTGACTAACAAAATTAGATGTTAATTTGTTTTAAAAGTAGGGTAGATCAGTGTTAAAAATCATGTTAGCCCAATTATTGTAAACTTTTTACTTTCATAGTATCTATAAGTTTCAGAAATTATTACAAGTTAAAGGTGTGTGGAACTCAACACATACATTATATATACAAATGAGTTTTCTCTCATTTAATATTATAAAAAGCAAATTGTTGATAACCTCATTTTTCCCCTATTTTATCATTATAGCCATATAATAAAATTATATAGTAGAGTGAGTTTACATAGGATCATGAATACTTTTTTTAAATATTAGACTGAAGTGATACAGAAAGACTTAGATACTTGTGTAGGGTGGATAATTTTTAGTTTAAAAACTTGTAGTATTTGGTTTTGTTGCTTTGAAAAATGTGAAAATTAAGAATATTTTCACTTACTCTCTAAACATAACATTTCACTTCCATGTTCCCCGGTTCCATGTTTTTCATAAAGTATTCATCTTGTTTGAACCAGTCCAGAAGGAAGACACTTCAGCTCAATATTAAAATAATATTTCCTAGTTCAAGTCAGGGATTTGGTCAGTGAGTCATTATCTTGAAGAATTATCTCACAACAGCACTTATGCAAAACCCAAACTTTTCAGGGGAGATCAGAATGGTTGCCCATTAAATACACTTCCTGCAGTCAGAGCAGATTGTGGGCTTTCCCGAACAATGATGTCGGAGCTTCCAGATCGGTTTGGCAGCTGCATTGTTCTCAGAGGGTAAACCAGACGCACTTAAGTCCCAGTCTCTTTTATAGGCTTTTGTTCATACCAAATTATTCTTTCACTGTGCTAGCATTCATGATGGCATGTTAAAAGAGTGCAGCTTAGCAACCAGCTTCTGGTTGCCAGGCAGCCCAGCTTCCAATAGGTTTTCCTTGTTCGGGATACTTTTGCTGGGAGCTCTGTGAAGGCCACAGTGCAGATTTTTCTTTTAACTGTATCCCTTCATTAGGATTCTGTTGTGATTTGTTACTTGCATTATGGTGTCAGTATATTACAGTAGTTAATAAATCACTGAGTGTAAAGATTTGCTTTCAAAATCCCTTCCTTTAATTCTAAATAATTGGGCTCATGCATATCCATATTAATAGAAAAAATTGAAATGGATACAGCTCTATAACGGAGCAGATGTATATAGAGCTCTCCTAAGGAGTATTTCTTTTTATCAGTTGTGCAGGCCGGAGCCCAGGAGAGCCTGAAGTTTCTTTAAAACTAATAAATGCTATATTAATTAGAACAATGTTATCTGTCTTCTCAAGGAATAAAACCTGAAGAAACTCTTGTACAAGTGTGTAGGAGTTCTACACTGAAGAAATTTTAAGTGTATTGTTATCAAGCTAAAGATTCCATGTTCTAGTCTCTAGGATTTACCATATGTAATATAATTTGTTTCATTATGTAGAAATACTTCACTCTCTAATAAGTTCACCAAGTATGCATTCAAATGTGTGACTTCTTAGAAAAACACTTAGAGTTTTCTTAACATTTATATAATAGCTCCTTTCTAGTGTAAATAAGATGTTGAAGAGCTTTAGAATAAAATGTTTTTACAATTTTCTTTTTTAGATTATTTAAATAGGTGTTTTATGACAGTCTCAAATTCAGCTACCACTGCCTGGTTAACGTTATCCCTGGATAGAACATTGGAGTTGCCTTCATAAGTAAACTACTGATATCAATATAGTCCTTATACTGATGCACAAGAGCAGATAATTTTCTTTTGCTAACCTGTTCCTGGTAGAGAAATAACAATGATTCCCAAAAGACATTAAGGAAACTTAGCAAACCAGCAAAAGTGTTTTAAACAGTAAAAGCATTCCTGAGGGGACGAGGGTGGAGTAGGAGAAAAGATGACTTTTTAACCAAATGCAGATAATGGATAACTAATTATCTGATATAATACAGAAATATTTTCTTATGTTAAATGCAGTAAATTAAGATGACACTTATTCAGTGTACTTTATTTGCTGCTTATTTTGTGTGAACTTTTCATTTCTCTGCTTTCTATAAATGTGCATAGAAGAGCTTCCCCGCCCCCCCCCCCCGCCCCCGGAATGAAATAGATGGTAGTGTCCCTGACACTTAGTAAGGAAGGATAGCATAGCATTAAAATTTGTATTCTGTTACTATGCTCTGTATCCACAAAATAAAGATTGTTAGAGCAAAACTGTTCATCTTCTAAATGGAGTGTAATTCACTTTGTGAGTATTTAGTTCTTTGCTGGCTGTTGTAGAATTGTGCTCTTTTAGCAACTCCACCTAAATTATATTTGGAATGTCTTTAGGTTGTTGTTAAGCTTGATCCAAATTAATGTCAATTTTTCAATTATAGTAAGTTAATGTTTTCCTTTCTTTCCATATGGCTTCCCCTTCAAAATAATCTTTACAAATGTTTATGAATTCTTTTAGAGCAAATGTATGTAACCTATCACGGTATACCTAGAACATGCTTTTTGGTAATATTCTAGGTGTCAGTCTGGAAACATTGGCCTTTCTGACAGTGAAAAGATCTCTTCCATGAAAGGCTAAGAAGCAGCATGTTAGAGTGGGAAAAGCATGGATTTGGGAGTCACGTAAAACTGAGTAAAAAAAAAAAAAAAAAAATCCAGTTCCACTAGTTATTTTCTTTGTTGCCTTAGCGGGATTGCTTGGCATTCTGCTTCCGAACTCCTTCATCTGAGAAATAGGGCCAGATACTATCTGGGGCAAAAGTGTTATGAGGGATGAAAAGATGTAGAGAAACCGCAAAGTGGGTATTCAGTAGTTTGACGATGCTCTCGTCAACTTCTGTATTGGAATAGGAATGAAACAGTAAAGAGACAAAATTCTAAATATTTTACATTTTTTTCTCTAGGAATACGGGGTGCTTTGCATTCAGGAATATAGAAAAAATAGCAAAGTGGAGTCAAGTACACATAACAGCTTCATGGGCTTGAAGGATCCTCTGGGGCATGACCTAGGCCACCTTTATGTGGAGAGCACTGACCCACATTTAAGTACATCTGTACCTTGGTCAATGGTAGAGAAGCCAACAATGGATAAAGTCAATTCCGGGAAGGAAGAAAAAGAGGTGTCTGAAGAGAATACGAGCTCTGGCGACTCTGAAGAAAGCACACATTCTGACAATGAGTCCGAACAATTGAGAAGCGTTTCAGTAGAGCCATGCTTATTAACCAAGACTCACAGACAACTGTGTAGGTCTCCCTGCTTAGAGCCTCACATACTCAAACGCGGTGACATTTTGCAAGACTTTAAACCTGAGGAGTCCCAGACTACATCCAAGGAAGTGAAGAAACCCCCTGATGTGGTGCGAGAATACCAAACAAAACTGGAGTTTGCACTGAAGCTAGGCTATTCTGAGGAACAGGTTCAGCTTGTGCTAAATAAACTCGGTACCGATGCTTTAATCAACGACATTCTGGGAGAACTCGTCAAGCTTGGAAATAAAAGCGAGACTGAACAAACAGTGAGTACGATTACCAGCGTGACGCGGGACACATCCTCCCTGGAGTCTCAGCGCTCCGACTCTCCAATGCAAGAGATTGTAGCGGACGATGGGGAGAATCTCAGACCAGTAGTTATTGATGGCAGCAACGTGGCAATGAGGTGAGTGGGGAGGTCTTTACTCATTCTTACCAGACCATCTTGGGGAGGGTATTTCTAATTTCGTGATCGTTGCTCTTCTACAAGTCGATAAGGTCGAGATTATTCTGCATCCCAACCTTGGCTTATGTATTTCTAATTAGGTCTCTTTTAGTTTTCTATCATCTCCTTCTAGGGAGAAGGGGGTGGTCAGCCATCCTCCCCCCATTTGTCTTTAAATAGAGACCCTCTTTCCCCAGATCAGTCTCTTTTTTTCCTCATCTGGCTAAATTATTATGGCATAAAAATTAGCACATATTCCTAGTTGAGTGTTAGCCACTAGTTTTAAATGTAGAACTTGAGTATGATGATATTCACCAATTTTGGAATCTAGTCAGATAAATAGTCCATTTCTGTGTGAAGTCAAATAACCATAGGGAAAAAGATGCCAGTTCTTTCAGAAAATTATTTTTATTGATTTGGAAACAAATCAGAGTTACAGTTTCAAATTTCTTTTGTTTCACTTAAGAAATGTAAATTCAAAAATAATTCCTTAGGAACTGGGGATTAAAAAAACAAGAGCAAAACTTCTAATGAAATTCTTTTACGAATTTTGATAACTTGAAATTTTAAGTGCATCTAAATTCAGTTAGTATAAAGTTAATTATCCTCAGTGTTCAGAACACTGGTGGGGGTATAAAAATATGTAAAGTCATCAATTCTTTTGGAGAACTTAGAATTTCATATATTGTTTCTTGAAGAGTGATCTGAGGATACCTGCCACAGGTGTCATCTAGGAAAACATCTAGAGCAATGCTGTTCAATAGAAACATAATGTAGGCACAGGTATCATTTAAAATTTTCTGGTACCTACATTAGAAAGTTAAAGAGGTAAAATAATATGGATGACATATTTTATTTAGCCTATTACATAGCCAAAATGTAATTTCAACATATAATCGATAACAAGATATTTTGCACTATTGTTTTGATATTGAGCCTTAACATTGGATATCTTACACTTACTGCACATCTCAATTCAGACGAACCATACTTCCAGTGCTCAATAGCCACCTGTAGTTAGGGGCCACCATACTAGACAGTATAGTTCTAGAGACCCGCCAACTCCACACACAGACTTACCAAGTCCAGGTTAAGGGGTAGCTCATGCATCTCCTTTTGTAACAAGTACCCCAGCTAGTAAGAATGTGTATTGAAATTTGAGAACCATTGGTTTTTAGTAGGTGAGAGTAAGGACTTGTACACAGGTTATGAGAAGGACCAACTTCTGATCCTCAAAATAACCTTTTCAGGTGGAAGCTGTATTATCTTTCTTTCATTTAGAAGCAAATGAGACTTACAGGGTAGTAATTGCTTACCCAAAGTAAAGCATAATTCAAACCCAAATATGAAAAAAAAAAAACAAATATGTTTGACTTCAGAGTCTGTACACTTTTTATCGGATAATGAGAGATAAGAACAAGTTGAAAACGTTCAAGCCAGACCTTAAAAGGTCTTGAGTGACAAGCTAGAGAGTTTAAACTTGCCCTAATCTGAAGGTAATGGAAGATTTTTGTGGAGAGGAATGTAAGAGTAGAGTTGTGCCATCTACTGATAATCTGGCAGTGATGCTTAGAGTGGATCATAGGAGGCCAGAGATCAATTTGGTTGCACACAACCCTTTCTGATGGAGTAAAGAGGGCCTTGAGTGTCACAGAGGTATGAAGTGTATGTATGGCCTTGAGAAGTCTTTCAGTAAAATAACCTGTTATTTAATCTTTCCCGAGCTTCACCATGGAATGATTTCTTTTTTCCTTGTAATCCAGAACTAGTGAATAATGACCTCAGCAGAGTGATAACTTGAAAGGCCAAAACATCATGAAACCTCCAGGAGAGAGAGTAATAAGGGGAAGTAGTAGGATCTGGAGAAACACCTGTGACAGTAGCCAATGATCAGAATCACCAGGGGGAGTCTTAAAACATATACCTTCCAGATCTCTACTCTTGGATAATGTGAACCAATGGGACTATGATAGAGCCCAAATAATAATGTATTTCTTAAGTGCCAAGGTACTTCTGATGCATAGTCAGTGTCAGAAATCATTCAGCCTGAAATGTGGATATTTACAGGTCAGGAGATAAAAGAGAGTGATGGTTCAGGGAAATAGCGGTGTGAAAAACATGAGTGTAAGAAGAAAGTACGGTGCTAGGAAAACTAAGGACCTACAAATGCCATCAAACTGGAAGAAATGCGGCTTTAAGGAGACAATACCTTGTGGGTAGTACTGAAAAAAGATCAGAGGACGTGACAGCTGGGAAGTCACTGTCTTCAGGAATGCCACGTGGCATTAAAGATAGAAACCAAATTACAGGGATGTCAGGAAGTGAAGGAATAGGGGAGCCTGGCTGGCTCAGTCGGAGGAGTGTGTGTGACTCTATCTCAGGCTTGTGTGTTCAAGCCCCACACTGGACATAGAGACTACTGAAAAATCTTTTTAAAAAGAAAGAAAGAAATAGAGCCAGACCGGTATTCTAGAAAGTTGACGGAGGAAGGGAAGAAGGAGGAAGAAGTGTTGGGGGAGAACTTTGTTTAGTTCTGGGTTTAAGAATGAGGCTGTCTAAGCAGAGGGTCTGGGGAGGAGTCTCCTCAGGAGAGGAAGACAGGAACGACAGGACAGTTTAACCTTTGCAGCAGAGTTCTCGAGGGGGGAGCAAGAAAGGCACAGGTAGAATATTTGGCGTTGGAGGTAAACGCACTTTCAGAAAGGAATGAACAGACCTCGGATGGGAAAGGGCAGGAGACTTCTAAAACTCGGAGCCCACAGAAATGAGTTGCTGAGATGGATGTCATCGAGCTAAATGATGTCACAGTAGGATCAGCCTCACATCAACGCCTACGGCTAACACCTTGTTCCCAGTGGAAATGAAAGGTCCTTGGATAATTGAAACTTGACGTCAGACTCTAAACTTTCCTTATGGCACATGGTGAAAATCATCCACAGGAGAACCGTGATACTAAAATAGATGGCATAATTAAGGCATTTGAACAGTCTATTCTTATGTAATTATGAAAACAAACTTCTACCCCCACACTCTCTTGGCACCTCCCCACTTCCCTTGCTGCGAAGTTGGGACAGCTTGACGCCCGTTCTTCTCTCCATCATATATTTTAATCTGACACTTAAACTGAAGTGCTCCAGGCATTTCAGGACAGAACAAGTTGACAGGAAATTTTTATTATAGCAGCATTATACTATCAGTCACAATAAAATGTTGTATCACGTCCATAACTTTGAAAGTGCCAGAACTCATGAAAATTCATAGTAAACTTTTATATGCTGCCATTTATAAGATCTACATAAAGTAAAAAAAAAAAAAGTCATTTAAAAATACATATCTACTGCAGATTCTAAATCTTAATTTAACAAAAAATGCAGACAGATTTCACCCATTTCATGTCTCATAAAACATGCTTTTACTCTTGAAATTAATTTCCCACTTGTGCTAAGGTAGGCAAACCTGTTGTATAATAAATTTGTACACATAATATTAAAATAGTAAGTAAATATGGGGGCCAGTTAAAAATAGAGTACTATTTTGTTTTCTTTCTCTCAGGCCGAAGCAGTCCATATATAAGATGAATATATTTTAGTTTCATTTAAAATGCCAGCCATAGAACTGATAGAAGATGATTTAGATAGAACTTAAAAGTAGGAAGGCAAGGGTATTTTTATTAAAATTAACAAAGTATACTTAAAAAAATTAGTTCTCTGTGTACCACCTTGCGATTCTAAATAAGTTGTTAAAACTTTGCAGCTGTACTTTTCAAAATTATAAAAAGGAGAATTCCTATCTTACAGGATTACTATTAGAATTAAAGGTAATTAATAGCAAGTGCCTGGCATGTCATAGGGTCTCAGGAAATTACAGCGATTGCATTAGAGCTAGATTTTATATTTCAATCCAGAAAATAGTAACTAATGAATACTTTGAATACTTTGTTACCCTAGGGTTTTTTCCTTCCAGTATTTAATAATAATAAGCATAGCAATTTAGCAGCCCCATTTTATTTATATGATTTATAGGAATATTTCAATTCTTGCCTCAAGTTTATATCATCTGTGATTTTCAGTGATGGTTTCTACAGTTTCTTAAAGGAGACGGGCTCTTAGATCCTGGTGCCTTCAAAGTCTCACAAGGACAAGCCACATAAGTGAGATGGCACCTAAGGTCCCAGGACTGCAGGGACCTTCCAGTGGTGGCTTGGAGGGAGCATGCTACTGCTTCCCATGGATTCATATGGTTTTTAAAATGTGCCACATTAAAAAAAAAATGCTGCATTGATAGAAGTTCTGGGTAAGTTTGTTGAATAAGCAAGTCATCAATAATTGACAATTACCTAGAACTTAGTTTAGCGTAATTTGTGATACCTGTTTCACTGCTAAGTATGGAGGGCATAAGCATATTAAAACAGAAAAGTGAAGTGTAGGGAAAACCCTAAACTTTTGCATATAAAATAGTAAGTATTCAAAATGTGTTTGGCTTTGGAAATATGAATATGAAACAGAATGAAATTTATATTTAGTGGAGCTTGATAACAAATCCTGATAAAAGGTGCAGTTGATTTTAATTCCTTAAAAAAAAAAAAAAAGAAAAACCTGCAAACTGGTCATTGGGCAAATAGGCCTCTTTCTTTAAAGGGACAGATACTTGATAATGTAGATACACAATGAGGTGTGTGGCCCCGATAGAGACACAGAAATAAAGCATGAGTAATATTTATCATATTTCTGAAATGAAATTCTTAGGCTATTGTGATTTTTTTTTAAATTTCCTCCAAGTAGCTTTATAATGCTTCGAACTCTGTAATTCCATTAAACTTAAAGTAGTTCAGTAGTATGGTTCATCTCTGTCCAGAGGTATCCAGTAGTTAAAATTCAAACTTTCCCTTAAATCCAGTGCTCTTCTAATTTGCATGTAAAGTTTCAGATGACTCGTCATGTCTTTAACAAAGTACAGTCCTGAGAGTCACTGGAGTGGGTGTATGATAAGATGACTTATGTGTCTGTGTGCTTTGATTACTGAGTCCTCGATGATTTTTTTTAATTGAAGTATTATTCACAGACAATGTTATACGAGTTTTATGTTTACAACATATTGATTTGACAGTTCTACACGTTATTTATTGTTCACCATGATAAACGTAATTACCATATGTTACTACAGTAATATTGACTGTATTCCCTAATGTTGTTATTTTTCATCTCCATGACTTACTGATTTTTTTGTCTGGAAGTTTGTACTTCTGAAGCCCCCTTACCTATTTCACACACACACTTCCAACCAGCTACCCCAGTGGCAACCACCAGTTTGCTCGCTGTATTTAAGTGTAGTTATCCTTTTGTTCTTTGTTCATTTGTTGTTGTTTTTTTTTCTTAGATCCCACATATAAGGGAAGCTCTATAGGGTATTTGTCTTTCTCTGCCTAACTTATTTCATTTAGCCTAATATTCTCTAGGTCCATCCAAAGAATGAGATCTCATTCTTTTCTATGACTGAGTAATATCCTTTGTGTGTGTGTGTGTGTGTATACTGTATCTTCTTTATCCATATAACTATAAATGAATACTGAGGCTGCTTCCATATCTTGGCTATTGTAAGTAATGCTGCAATAAACATAGGAGTGCAAATGTCTTTTTGAACTAGTGTTTTCCTTTTCTTTGAGTAAATACCCAAGAGTGTAATTACTTCATCTTGTAGTATTTCTATTTTTAACTTTCTGAGGAACCTCTACACTTTTCCATTGTGGCTGCACCAGTTTGCATCCCCACCAACAGTACACCAGGAAGGGTTCCCTTTTCCCAGTATCCTTGCCAGTTTGGTTTTTGGTATTGAGTTGTATGAATTCTTTGTTTCTTTGAGTACTAACCACTTATCAGATATAGGATTTGTAAATATCTTCTCCCATTCAGTAGATTGCCTTTTCGTTTTGTTGGTTTCCTTTATGCAAAAACTTATTTTGGCGTACTCATAATAGCTTATTTTTGCTTTTGTTTCCCTTGCCGGACAAGACACACCTAGAAAAATGTTTCTACAGCTAATGTCAACAAAATTACTGTTATTGCCTTTGTTTTCTTCTAGTTGTATGGTTTGAGGTCTCGCTTTAGGTCTTTAATCCATTTTGAGTTTATTTTTGTGTAAAGAAACATTTACTTTGGAAATATTTATTTAGAAATACTTATTTTGGTGTAAGAAAATTGTCCAGTTTCCTTCTTTGGCATGTTGCTGTCCAGTTTTCTCAGCACCATTTATTAAAGAGACTGTCTTCTCCCCACTATATGTTATTCTCTCCTTTGTCATAGATTACCTGACCATATAGGTGTGGGTTTATTTCTGGGGTCTCTGTCCTATTCCATGGATCAATGTGTCTGTTTATGTATCAGTGCCACACTGTTTTGACTCAGAGAGCTTTGCAGTATATCATGAAATCTGGTATTGTGATACCTCCAGCTATGTTCTTCTTTCTCAAGATTGCTTTGGCTTCCTCAAATTCTTTTGTAGTTCTGTACAAATTTTAGTATTATTTTGATCTGGATCTGAGAAAAATGCTCTTGGTTTTTTATACGGCTTGCTTTGAATATGTAGATTGCTTTGGATAGTATAGACATTTTAGAAATATTATTCTAGTCTATGAACATGGCATGTCTTTCCATTTGTGTCATCCTTAATTTTTTTTATGAGTGTCATCTAGTTTTTTGAGGATACATCTTTCACCTCCTTGGTTAAATTTTTCCTAGGTATTTTATTCTTTTTGGTGCAATTGTACATGGTATTGTTTTCTTAAATTCTCTTTCTGCCACTTCATTATTAGTATATAGAAATGTAACCTATTTCCATGTTTAATTTTTTATCCTGCAATTTTACTGAAATTTGTCAGTTCTACTAGTTTTTGGTACAGTCTTTAGGATTTTCTCTGTACAGTATCAAGTCATCTGCAAAAAGTGATACTGTTATTACTTCTTCCTTACAGGTTTGAATGCCTTCTATTTCTTTTGCTTGTCTGATTGCTGTCCCTAGGACTTCTAGTACTATGTTAAATAAAAGTGATGAGAGTAAATATCTGTATTTTTTTTTTGATATCTGTATTTTCTTCCTGATTTTGAAGGAAAAGCTTTTAGCTTTTCACCACTGAATATGATGTTACCTGTGGGTCTGTCATATGTAGCCTTAATTATGTTGAGGTATGTTTCCTCTATACCAACTTTGTTGAGAATTTTTAACATGAATGGATATTGTTTTTTGTTAAATGCTGTTTCAGCATTTATTGAGACTATCATGTGAGTTTTTTCTTCCTCTTGTTAATATGATATCTCACACTGATTAATTGCAAATATTGAACCATATTTACATCCCTGAAATAAATCCCACTTGATCATGATGAATGATTTTTTTGATGTATTTGTTAATTCAGTTTGCTTATGTTTTGTTGAGAATTTGTGCATCTATGTCACCAAAGATGTTGCCTATAGTTTTTCTTTTTTAAGATTTATTTGAGAGAGAGAGCAAGCATGAGCGGGGAAGGGAGAGAGAGAAGATCCTCAAGCAGACTCCCTGGTAAGCATGGATCCCAATGTGGGGCTCGATCCCAGGACCCTGAGATCATGACCTGAGCCAATACTAAGAATCAGCTGCTTAACCAGCTTTAGCCACCCAGGGACCTCAGGCCTATAGTTTTCTTATTTTGTAGCGTCTTTGCCTTTGGTATCACGGTAATGCTGACCTCACAGAACAAATTTGGATGTTTACCTTCCTCTTTTATTTTTTTGAATAGTTGAGAAGAATAAATATTGACTCTTTTTTAATGTTCAGTATAATTCACCTCTGAAACTATCTGGTCCTGGACTTTTCTTTGTTGGCAAAGTTATGATTACTGATTCCATTTCATTAATAATAATCAGTCTGTTCAGTTTTCTATTTCTTCCTGATTCAGTCTTGGAAGATTGTATGTTTCTAGGAATTTATACATTTCTTCTAGGTTGTCCAGTATGTTGGCATATAGTTTTTCATGATATTCTTCTATAATCCTTACTATTTCTGTGATGTTCATTGTTACTTCTCTTCATTTCTGATTTATTTATTTGTGTCCTCTTTTTTTCTTGATCAGTGTACCTAAAGGTTTATCAGTTATGTTTGTCTTTTCACAGGACTGTCTCTTCTTTTCACTGATTTTTTTCCTATTGTTTTTTCATCTCTATTTCATTTATATCTGCTATAATCTTTATTCTTTCTTTTCTTCTAGCTTTGGGTTTTCTTTGTTGTTTTTCTAGATCCTTTAGGTGTAAAATTAGGTTGTTCATTTGAGATTTTTCTTTTTCGTGAGATAGGCCTGGGTAACTATAAACTTGCTTCTTACAATGGCTTTTTCTGTGTCCCAAGGATTTTGGGCCATTTGTTTTCATTTTCACTTGTCTCCATGTATTTTTTTTTATTTCCTCTTTGGTATTTCAGTTGGCCCCATTCATTGTTAAGTAGCCTGTTTTTTTTTTAGTCTCTGTGCATTCATGTTCTTCCCAGATTCTTTTCTTGTAACTGATTTCTAGTTTTATATAGTTGCACTCAGAAAAAGATGCTTGATATGATTTCAGTCTTCTTAAATTTATTGAGACTTGTCTTGTGGCCTATCATGCAATGTCTTCTGGAAAGTGTTCCATGCACTTTAAAAATCGTGTATTTTGCTCTTTTTGGAGGAAATCTGTATCTTTTAGGTATCTTTTAGGTCTATCTGGTCTAATGTGTCATTCAAAGCCATTCTTTCCTTGTTGATTTTCTGCCTAGGCGATCTATCTACTGATGAAAGTGGAGTGGTACAGTCTCCTCTTACTGTATTACTGTCATTTTCTCCCTTCATGTCCTCTCTTAAAATTTGCTTTATGTATTTAGCAAATACATATATGTAATATATGTTAAAAACAGATATTTACAACTGTTATGTCCTCTTATGGATGATCTCATTATCATTTTGTAGTGCCCTTTGTCTCTTGCTACAGTCTTTGTTTTAAAGTCTTATTTTGTGTGATACAAGTATTGCTACCCCTACTTTGTTTTCATTTCCATTTGCATGGTATATGTTTTTCTTTCTTTTTTTTTCTTTTTTTGTTTAAAATTTTTACTTATTTATTCATGAGAGACACAGAGAGAGAGGCAGAGACACAGGCAGAGGGAGAAGTAGGCTCCATGCAGGAAGCCCGATGTGGGACTTGATCCCGGGACCCGGGGACCACACCCTGAGCCAAAGCAGATGTTCAACCACTGAGCCACCCAGGCATCCCAGTGTATGTTTTTTAACTCTTCCCTTTCAGTCTATGTGTATCTTTAGGTGAGTCTCTTACAGACAGTGTAGAGATTGGTCTTTTTTTTATCATTCACTCACCCTATGTCTTTTAATTGGAACATTTAGTCTATATTTAAATTATTGACAGGTGTGTACTTATTGCCATTTTCCTCATTGTTTTCTGGTTGTTTTTTTAGTTCTCCTCTGTTCTTTTCTTCTTTTGACCTCTTTTGTTGTGGTTTGGTAACTTTCTTTAGTGCTATGCTTGGATTTCTTTCTCTATTTTTTGTGTTATCTATTAAAGGTTTTTGATTTGTGGTTATCATTGGGTTGATCTGTAACATCTTATGTGTATTACAGACTGTATTAGGTTGATGGTTGCTTAAGTGTGAACATATTCTAAAAGCACTAAATGTTTATCCTCCCCACCATGTTTTATATATAGATGTCATATTTTACATCTTTTTTTTTTTGTATCCCTTAACTAATTTTTGTAGATATAATTGATTTTACTACTTTTTTGTTCAGACTTCCATACTGGCTTCATAAGTGATTAATCTACTACCTGTACTATATATTTGCTTTTACCTGTGAAGTTGTTGCCTTCCATAATTTTCTTCTAGTTGTGGTCTTTGCACCTGAAGGCCTCCCTCTAATGATTCTTGTGAGGCTGGTTTAGTGGTGAGGAACTTTAATTTTTGTTTATCTGGGAAACTCTTCTTCTATCCTGAATGATAATCTTGCTGGGTAGAGTATTGGTTATAGAGGTTTTTGCTTCCTCTCAGCACTTTGGATATATCCTGCCACTCCTGCAAAGTTTTATCCAAAACTTTATCTTGCCTGCAGAATTTCTGGCAAAAAAAAATCCGCTGATAGCCTTATGGGATGCCCTTTGTATGTAACTGTTCCCTTTTTACTTGCTGCTTTTTAAATTTGTTCTTTATCACCACTTCCTGCCATTTTAATTGTTACGTGTCTTTGTGTGGACCAATGTGGGTTCATCTTGTTGGGGTCTTTCTGTGCTTCCTGGACCTGGGCGTCTGTTTTCTTCCTCAGATTAGGGAGGCTTTCAGCTATTTTCTTCTAATAAGTTTTCTGTCCCCTGCTCACTCTTTTGTCCTTCTCGGACTCTTGTAATGCAAATGTTATTACACTTGGTGATGTTGCTGAATTCCTTTAACCTACTCTCATTTTTCTATTATTTTTTTCTTTTTTCTCTTCAGCTTGGTTGCTTTCTATTACCTGATCTTTCAGATCACTGATCTGTTCTTCAGTGTCCTCTACTCTGCTATTTATTCCTTCTAGTATATTTTTTATTTCCATTACTGACTTCTTCAGCTCTCACTACCTCTTTTCTATATTTTCTACCTCTATTTTTTTGATCTTTTTTTTTTAATTTTTTTTATTTATTTATGATAGTCACAGAGAGAGAGAGACAGAGACAGAGACACAGGCAGAGGGAGAAGCAGGCTCCATGCACCGGGAGCCCAACATGGGATTCTATCCCGGGTCTCCAGGATCACGCCCTGGGCCAAAGGCAGGCGCCAAACCGCTGCGCCACCCAGGGATCCCTTCTACCTCTATTTTTATAAATCCTGAGATCATCTACTCTTTTCTCAAGTTAGTATCTGTTAGAATCATTACTTTGAATTCTGTATTAGGCATATTGCTTATCTCCATTTCACTTAGCTCTTTTACTGTGATTTTGTCTTGTTCTTTCATTTAGGACATATTCCTCTGTCTCCTCATTTTGTCTAACTCTCCATTTGTTTTCGTGTGTTAGGTAGGTAAGCTGTGTCTTCTGGTCCTATAGCAGTCTTGTGTAGAAGAGGTCCTGCGCACAGTGCCCTGTGTTCCTGTATGGGCCGCATGTTCCCTGCTGTTGTGGCTAATCTGTGATTGTTTTCAGCCCAGCAAGCTGCAGTGACCCACTTTGCCTGCTATGTGCATGCTGGGCAGGGTTTGTTCCCCATACTGTTGAGAGGCCAGAGGCCACTGCCATGGTTGGTTTATGGGCAGGCCAGGAGTCAGCCCAGGTGTCTGCAGTTAGCTTCTCTGCCACAACTGCAGGCCAAACTACAGGCTTTGCTGCCTGTGTGACAGAGAGGCTCTTGTCGGTAGGTGGGACCAGCAGTCAGACTATGTGCATGCCACTGGCCACTCGGCCACATCTGTAGGTGCACCCAAGGGCAGGGCTAAGTGGTTGGGCTGCTGGAACTGTGGGTATGCTGGTGTGTGGGGATGTCTCTCCATCCCCAAGCAGGAGTCACTTTGCATTGGTGCTGATCCTTCTGGGGTTGCCTGCAGGATGTGGTAGGGCAAGAGCTGCTTTGGAGGTTGGCCCACCAAAGTGGGTGGTTTGATGGGCAGGCCCACAGTGGAGTGCCGGGGCACAACTGTGGTACCAGGAAGACAGATGGAGAGTTGACAGCACCGACTACTGCAGGCATCTGGCTATCTGGGCTGAGGAGGGTCAGGATGAGAAATGGCACCCACCAGCACTTTTGTTCTTGGAGAAATCTCTTGCAATTCTCTGCCCTTCCATCACACATTCTAAGATCAGCCAATAAACTTCTTACATGTGTATCCCAGGCACTTTCCACACTGCTGTTACTAGGTTGTGTCTCAGTGGAGTTACTTACTACTCTGGCTCTTTAAGGGCAGGGATTCAGTTTCCCATTGCCCTCTGGCTTTCCTGATTTTTTTGGTTCCCTGGGCTCAGTCCTGATGATTTTTTAAGCTTCTGAAGTTAAGCCCCACTGGTTTCCAAAGCCAGATGTTATGTGGGCTCATCTTCCTAGTGCAGGTTCCTGGAGCCATGGGCACCTGGCATGGGGTCTGATCCTCTTGCTTCTCCCTGTGATTTCCCTCCTCTTCATGATTATTCCCACCAGAGATCTGGTTCCCAACCAGGGCTCCACCCCTCTTTCCTCTGCAATAAAGCTCCCTTCCTCTGATGAACTACAAAAGGTCTGTTCTGTTAGTCTTCAGGTCATTTTCAGAATTTGTTATATGGATGTGGCTGTTACTGTGCCCTTGGGTCAAGTTGAGCTCAGGATCCTCCTCTTCTTCCAATCTCCCAATGCTAGTACTTGACTTATTTTTTTATTTTTTTAATTTTTATTTATTTATGATAGTCACAGAGAGAGAGAGAGAGAGAGGCAGAGACACAGGCAGAGGGAGAAGCAGGCTCCATGCACCGGGAGCCCGACGTGGGATTCGATCCCGGGTCTCCAGGATCGTGCCCTGGGCCAAAGGCAGATGCCAAACCGCTGCACCACCCAGGGATCCCTAATACTTGACTTCTTCAGTATGCTTCCATGACCTGGTTATTCAAACTAACTATCTCTGTATTTTGCTTTAGCTTCTACCCATTATATGAGTAATAAACAAGAAAAAACCCGGAGCCTCATCACTCCCCCTACATGATAATGTACCATAGGTTCTCCTATTGAATAAAATGAAAACTAGGCACACCGCTCTTCTCTTTCTGATATGAACAAATCATTGAAACTCCTCCTCACTCCTTCCCCCCAATCATGGCAAGTCCTCTGTCTTGGTCAGGGAACCAAGGTATCTGGATTTAGATCAAAAAAGAAAAGAAAATATATGCAAAGGTTAAACTGTGGGCAACTGAAAAAAAAAAGATAAACTAAGAATATCCATTGCTGAATATTACTCAGCTACTAGAAATGACAAATACCCACCATTTGCTTCAACGTGGATGGAACTGGAGGGTATTATGCTGAGTGAAGTAAGTCAATCGGAGAAGGACAAACAGTGTATGTTCTCATTCTTTTGGGGAATATAAATAATAGTGAAAGGGAATATAAGGGAAGGGAGAAGAAATGTGTGGGAAATATCAGAAAGGGAGACAGAACGTAAAGACTGCTAACTCTGGGAAACGAACTAGGGGTGGTAGAAGGGGAGGAGGGCAGGGGGTGGGAATGAATGGGTGACAGGCACTGGGGGTTATTCTGTATGTTGGTAAATTGAACACCAATAAAAAATAAATTAAAAAAAAAAGAATATCCATTGCTTTTGTATACCAATCAGAGAGCAGGGAATGAAGAACTTAACTATTTCTACCTCCACCCCCAAAAGGGCTTGTGATAGAAACCAGCTGGTGTTAGACCAAATCTCAGTGTTAACAGGGATGTAGATAGCACTCTAGGTGAATCACTGAACGTTTGAACAGAAATCAGGTATAGATATTAGAGTATGAGCAGAGAAGATGTGTAAATTGTGATAACTTTCTTTATATCAATGTTAGTGGGGTAAACCCATATATTTATAAAATACAAGCAGAGTCTAGTAATCTATATAAATGGAACTTGGCTTCAGATTTCTTAAAAGCTCAAAGGCTTTCATGTATCTAATCTGGTTTGTGATGCTTTGTGAACTCATTTCAATGTAAATTTGAATATTGAAGGTCATCTTACCCAGGATTTAAAATTTGCCTTCAGTTATTTGTTGGGTTTGCTGTCCTATTGCCTATTTACTATTTAAGTACAGCCCCAATAAAATCCTCCTGGACACCTAGTCCAAGCGTTTGCTTTGCACCGTGAGAGAGAGTTCATTCAAATTTGGTTTGGTTCTCAGCAAAAAGTAATCAAAATTCTGTGCAGTGGACCTGTGTGGTCCAATGTGGTGACTATTAGCCACCAGTGGCTTTGAGCTCTTGTAATATATCTGGTCTGAATTGAGATATCCTGTAAATATAAAATACATATCACATTTTGAGAAAGTATGAGTTAAATGAAATATTACTAACTTAATTTCAACTGCTTTTTCTTTTTCTTTTTTTTTTTTTTTTGCTCTTAAAAATGCACTATACTAGATCACTTAAAATTATATATGTGGTTCACATTATATTAGATAGCCTCTCAGTTGAATGCTTGTTATGCCCCAGCTTAATTGGGGCTTACCATTAATTAAAGGACAACTTAATTTTCCCCTAGGTGCGTATCCTAGGTATTACTTACATGTTATTTGGTGGTGTTCCATTTCTCTTACTGTTATAAAGAAAATCCTTAGAGACTGCAAAAAGAATCAGGACTAGTTTTTTTTCTGTTTTTAATTATATCAGTATGGAGTATGACAAAGACAAATATTAGTAATATTCCATTGCTTCTCTTTATAATCCTAAATTCACAATTCTGGTGGTTATCAATTATGAATTTTAATAGGCCAGTGGTCCGTAAACTTTGCTGTTATCTCAAATA
Organism: Canis lupus dingo; assembly: GCF_003254725.2. NCBI lineage: Eukaryota > Metazoa > Chordata > Mammalia > Carnivora > Canidae > Canis > Canis lupus. Next base: position 22,720,804 of record NC_064247.1, on the reverse strand, counting down.
TGTTTATACCGAAACCTAGGAATCAGCAACATTAGTAATCCAGTTACATATGAATAAAGTTAATTACAGATCCCCTAAGTAATGTTACCAATTATAAGAAATGGGAAATGTTACCTATTTATAAGAAATAGAACAAAGTGAGCAGGGTCTATGTTTTCTACTTTTGCTGAAATTGAAGACATTTTTATACCTACTTAACAGATATGTTCTCTTCAACATCTTTAGATTAATGACCCAGTTGGATCAAGATTAGCTTAGGTGTGCTTCCTGTTACTAATTTTGGCTTCAAATTATGAACCTTATAAGGTCAACACAGTCTTTCTCCTTTCTTCCTTATGTTTTTCCATTCTCAAAACTCTCTTGACCACACTGTTGTTATATCCATAACCACATGAAAGGTGATAGTAAGCTATTTTGCATTTCATATATTTAATTGTAATTTTGGTGTTGAATATTTTCATTATTGTAAATCAGTGATTTTTCAGACTTTTTTTTTAAAGCCGTATAATCCTGCAAATCTTGTTGGAAGCACATTTTTAAAACAGACAAAATCAGAATTCTGTTTGAATTGAGTGATACAGGTGGGTTTTGTTTCCACTTAAAAATGCCCTTCCCTGGTGCCTAAAAGTGTCTCTGAGCCACCATGTGGAAGTTTTGAACACAACTTGGTGAACACTGATTAAATAATGACCAACAAGGGAGTATGGTTTTAGTTTCTGGTGGTACATTCAGTATTTAGCATCCTAACAACTAGGTTTAGCTTCAAAGTGATCTTGGTATATAGGAAAAAAAGAGCAGAGATCATAAATCTGAGCAGCTGTAAGAGTGACAGAATAGAAATCAATCGTATGAGCCTTCAGTGCAAAAGAAAATTTTGAATTCCCATGAGGCAGCACATAAAATTGTACATTCTCTCATACAATATAAAATTTAGACTACAATGATAGAGAAAGTAAAATTTTCTCTTATGTCTGTATTCAGGATTATATCCAGCTGCACTCCTTTTTCCCTGTTTAAGAAACATAGGATAGATGTGAAAATTTCTTTTAAAACAATCATAAAACATTGAAAAATGTATTAGTGAAGAAGGTCTTAAAGCCATTTTTTTAAAGAGTTTTTTAAAATTAAAATATCTTCATATGGCCAACCTGGTTTACATATGGTCAGGCCTAAAAATTGAGGGGAAAAAATCAAGTAATCAAATTTTTGAAGAGCAACTGGGTATATTAATAATTTAGTGTTCAATATTTTTAGCAGTGTTACTATGTTACAGTTACCTGTGATTGATATCCAGTGCACCCTGACTTCCTGTAATGTCACAGAGCTAAATCTGAACTTGAAGGACTTGGTACAAAAGATTCAAATATGGTTTTCTAGTTTAAAGGGACACCTTTGGCTCCTAAATTTTTCATTGTAGCCACTTGGCTGACACCCCTGCTAACTTGTGTCTTACCCATAGCTTGATATTGTAATGGCCCATTAAAGCCACTGAAGTCTTATAATCATACTTGGACCTTCTGGTGGAGAATAGAGCATACTTATAGGTAAAGTTTTTGACTTAAATAAAAAATGATATATACAAGTTTATTTAAAAAAATTCTTTTTTTCAGTCCTCTGATTACCTTGACTACTTCTTGATTTCTTTGGAAAACCAAAAGAGTATAGTGAACTCCAGACATCAAATACATTGTTCTCAAAATCACACTTTACTATCCATGGTGAGTTTTAAAGCCAATAAAGATTTATTTTATTGGTTTCATTTTCAATCTGAAGCAAGTTTTTTCCATCTTCCACAAATTAGGACTACAGGGACATGAGAGAGTAAAGGCTCTAATCTTGTTACAGCCCTCTATGTGTGCCGGGCACTCTGCTGGGCGCCTTATGGATGCTACCTTGATCAGATGCTACCTTGATCATCACTCAACCTGCAGGGTTGGTGGATTGATCTCCATATCAAACATGAGAAAATTGAGGTTCAGAGCAAGTAACTCACCATGGTCATGCAGAAAAATGGTAAAGAAAATACGTAAACTCCTATCTAATTCCAAAGATAATGTCATTTTTCACCAGATTGGACTCCTCACTAGGAGCCATTCCTATTTACTAGTCCTAGTCTTATAACTACTGTTATAACTATTGTAATAATTAGCTGTGCTGATGTATTACCAGCATGACATTCTAGGTGTTATTTTTATAATTAGATTTTAGATCATTTATGGAAAGATTGTTTTAAGAATAGCTTTCCTTGGATTGTGTAAGTAATATACTTGCTACATAAATGTCAAAACAAAAAAAGTCATTAGTGATTTCCAAGTTGTTTATTTTTTTAAAGTTCACCATATTTATTTATTTATTTATTTATTATTTATTTATTTATTTATTGAAGTATAGTTGACATATACTGTTTTAGTTTCGGATGTACAACATAATGATTCAACAATTATATACATTACAGTGACCATCTGTCACCAAAGTTAGTAAAATATTATCAATGATATTCCCTAAGGTGTGCTTTTTATCCCTGTGCCTTATTTATGTAATAACTGGATGTCTGTACCTCTCCATCTCCTTCACCTATTTCACCTATCCTCCTCTAGCCCTCCCCTCTGGCAACCACCAATTTGAGCTCTGTATTTATGAGTCTGATGATTATCCTTTTTATGTCTGTTTTGGTACTTAGGTTTCCTTTTTAGATTCTTTACATGAATGAAATCGTGTGGTATTTGTCTTTCTCTAACTTATTTCACTTACTGTAATACCCTCTAGGTCCAGCCATGTTTTCATGAATAGCAAGATTTTATACTTTTCAAGACTAATATCTACACCACATCTTTTTTATCCATTCTTCTATGGGTGGATATTTAGGTTGCTTCCCTATTGTAAATAATGTTGCAATAAACCTAGGGGTGCATATATCTTTTCAAATTAGTATTTTATTTTCCTTTGAGTAAATACCCAGAAGTAGAGTACTGGACTATATAGTATTTCTATTAAGTTTTTGTGAAGAACATCTATACTCTTTTCCATAGTGGCTGAATCAGCTTATAACCTACCAACAGTGCTCGAGGGTTCTCTCTTCTCTACTTCCTCACTAACATTTATTATTTTTTGCATTTTTGATACTAACCATTCTGACTGACTTGAAGTGATACCTGATTGTGGTTTTGATTTGCATTTCCCTGATGATTAGTGATGTTAAGCATCTTTTCATGTATCTCTTGGCCATCCAGGTCTTATTTGGAAAAATATCTGTTTGGATCCTCTGCCAATTTTTAATTGGATTTTTTGTGGGGTTGTTTTTGAATTGTTTTTGTTGTGTGAGTTCTTTATATATTTTGGATAGTAAATCTTTATTAGATATATTCTTTTGCAAATATCTTCTCCCATTAGGTAAGTTGCCTTTTTATTTTGTTCATAGTTTTCTTTACTGTGCAAAAGCTTTTTAGTTTGATGTATTCCTTATTTATTTTGGTTTTGTTTGCCTTGCCTTGGAGACAGATCCAGAAAAATATGCTAAGATTGATGTCCAGGAGATCACTACCTGAATTTTCTTCTAGTGGTTTTATGATTTCAGGACTTACATTTAGGTCTTTAAATCCATTTTGAGTTTACTTTTATGTACGGGGTAAGAAAATGGTCCAGTTTCCTCAACACCATTTATTGAAGAGACTGGCTTTTCTTCATTGTATATTCTTGCCTCCTTCATCATGGATTAATTGACCATGGAAATGTGGGTTTGTCTCTGGGCTCTCAACTTCGTTCCATTGGTCTCTGTGTCTGTTTTTGTGGCAGTACCATACTGTTTTGATTACTACAGTTTTGTGGTATATCTTGAAATCTGGCATTGGGACACCTGCAGCTTTGTAGTTCTTTCTCAATATTGCTTTGGTTATTCGGTGTCATTCGTAGTTCATACAAATTTTAGAATTATTTGCTCTGTAAAAAATACTATTGGTATTTTGATGGGGATTGCATTGAATCTGAAGATTGCTTTGGTTAGTATGGACATTGTAGCAATATTTACTCAATTCCTTTATCAATGTCTTACAGTTTTCAGAACAGGTCTTTTACCTCTTTCATTAAATTTCTTATAAGGTATTTTATTCTTTTTGATGCAGTTGTAAATGGGATTGTTTTCTTAATTTCTCTTTCTGCTAGTTTATTGATCTACAGAAATGCAGCAGAATTTTATTCCCCGTCTTTATTCCATTTCTTCAATTTTTTTACACGCCTGTGTTCAAAAAAGATCCTTGATTTCAATCTTAAACTTGTTTTGTGGTCTGTGTGTAATCTATCCTGGAGAATGTTCCATGTGCACTTAAAAAGAATGTGTATTCTGCTCTTTTTGGAGGGAATGTATCTGTTAGGCCTACTTGGCCTAAGTGTTATTCAAAGCCACTCACTGTTTGATTTTCTGTTTAGGTTGTCTATTCATTGATGTAAGTGAGGTATTAAATTCCCCTACTCTCATATTACTGTCAATTTTGCTTTATGTTTGTTAATATTTGTTTTATGTTTGTTAATACTTGTTTTATGTATTTAGGTGCTCCTATGTTAGGAACATAGATATTTACAGTTGTTATGTCCTCTTGTTGAATTGATTTATCATCATGTAACATCATCTATCTCTTTGTTTTAAAGTCTATCTTGAGGGATGCCTGGGTCGCTCAGCCATAAAACATCTGCTTTTGGCATAGGTCGTGATCCTGGAGTCCTGGGATTGAGTCCCACATCAGGCCCCCTGCATGGAGCCTGTTTCTCCCTCTGCCTATGTCTCGGCCTCTCTCTCTCTCTCTCTCTCTTTGTCTCTCATAAATAAATAAAATCTTTTTTTAAAAGGTCTATCTTGATATAAATATTGCTATCCCATTTTTTTTTCACTTCCATTTTCACAGTATAGGTTTTTCTATCCCTTCATTTTGAGTCTGTATGTGTCTTTAGGTCTGAAGTGAGTCGTTTGTACAATCACAGAGAGCAGCCTTACTTTTTATCATTCAGTGGCTATATGTCATTTGATTGGAGCATTTAGTCCATTTATATTTAAAGCAATTATTGATAGGTATGTACTTATTGCCATCTTGGTCATTGTTTTCTGGTTGTTTTTATAATACTTCTTTATTGCTTTCTTGCTCTTTCCTTGTGGTTTATGACTTTCTTTATTGTTGTTTGGCTTTCTCTTTTTTTTTTTTTTTTTAAAGATTTTATTTATTTATTCATTCATGAAAGACACACAGAGAGAGGCAGAGACACAGGCAGAGGGAGAAGCAGGCTCCATGCCGGGAGCCTGATATGGGACTCGATCCCAGGCCTCCAGGATCTCACCCTGGGCCAAAGGCAGGCGCTAAACCGCTGAGCCACCCAGGGATCCCCTGTTTGGCTTTCTCTTTTTGTGTGTTTTTGTTATAGGTTTTTGGTTTGTGATTATCAGGACATCCTAAGTATCTAGCAGTCTATCTGAAGTTGATGGTCACATTCTAAAAGATAACATTTTTACTCCCCCCTCCATGTTTTGTTTATTATATTTTACATCTTTGAGCTCCTCATCTAATCTTTGTAGATACAATTTTACTACTTTTGTCTTTTAACCTTTGTACTAGCTTTATAAGTGACTGATCTGCTACCATTATGTTTGCTTTAGCAGTGAAATTTTTTCTTAACGGCCTTTTCATTTAAGAAAATCCATTTAATATGTCCTGTAAGACTAATTCAGTGGTGATTAACTCCTCTAACTTTTGTTCTTATGCAAAACTTTTCCCTTCAATTCTGAATGATCAAAAAAAAAAAAAATTCTGAATGATCATCTTTCCAGCTAGAGCGTCCTTGGCATTAGGTTGTTCCCCTTTCAACATTTTGCATATATCTTGCCGCTCTCTTCTGGCCTGCAAAGTTTCTCCTGAAAAATCAACTGATAGCCGTCTGGGGTTTCCCTTGAATCTAACGGTTTTCTTGTTGCTTTGAATATGCTTTTTAATTTTTGCCATTTTAATTAGTATGTTGGTGTGGACTCCCTTGGGTTCATTTTGTTGAGCCCTCTCTTTGCTTCCTAGATGTCTGTTTCCTTTCCCAGGTAGGGATGTTTTCAGCTATTACTTGTAAATTTTCTACTCCTTTCTCATCTTCTGGGGACCTTATAATGCAAACATTAGTACACTTGATGTCCCAGAGATCCCTTAACCTATCCTGTTTTGTTTTTTTTTTTCTTTTGCTCTTCAGCTTGGGTGCTTTTCATTACCTGTCTCCAGCTCGCTGATCTGTTCTTTTGCATCTTCACATATGTTGTTGGTTCTTTCTACTGTGTTTTTCATTCAGTCATTGTATTCTTCAGCTTTGACTGGTTCTTTTTTATATTTTCTCTTCGTTGAAGTTCTCATTTAGTTCAGGTACTCTAGAGACTCTCTCACCCAGTGAATATCTTTATGATCATTACTTTGAACTCTGTATTTGGTAGATTGGTTATCTCCATTTTGTTTAGCTCCATATCTGGGGTTTTGTCTTTCTCTATCTCCTCATTTTGCCTGCCTGTGTTTGTTACTGTATCTTAGGTCAGCTACATCTGGTCTTGCAAGTAGTAGCCTCGTGTACAAGATGTTTTGTGGTGCCCAGTAGCACAGTGGCTGTGCACAACTCCTCTGGGTGCTCTGTTGGGCAGAACAGGCCCACAGCCCAGAAGACCACCTGTGCCACTGCTATGGTACATGATTGGCAGGACTTGCCTCTGACTGAGCGGTCTGGCTACTGCCAGTGTAGGTATACTGGTTGGTGGAACTAACTGCCCCATCCTCAGGGAAAAAGTTACGCTGGAGGGGGTGCCAGTCCTGACCAGGGCTGTCTGCCAGGTGGGGTGCATCATCAGGGGAGTGTCTGGGCAAGACAGGTAGTGCTAGCAAGGTAGGTGGAGTGTCGAATTGGTTCCAACAAACACTGAGCCAGCTAGAATGAAGGAGGGCAAGAGGGAAGGTGCCCAGCAGCACATTCAGATCCCTGCCCCTTCTACATATGTCCAAAATTAGTAAATCTTCACATTTACTCCAGTTACTTTTCAAACTGCTGCTTCTCTTCTGGGTCTTGGGCTAAGAGTTAGTGTTCCGACTTTTTAAGAGAGGAGACAGGATTCACTACAGCTCTCCCAGACCTTATGGGAGCCTGATTTAGTGCAGGGTCCCAGGGCCGGGGATGCCCTCCCTGGTCCCTTCCCTTCTCAGGCAAAAACTCTGCACCTGTGACATCCCTCCCCCATGTGGGTTGCTGCCACAGCAGGGTACCTCTCCTCCTCCTGCTACTACTCTTCTCCACTTGGTGATTTGCTCCGCTGGTCTCAAAGTAAGCTGCTTTACGTGCAGTGATTGCCTCAGGGCCCCCCTGAGAGGAGGTGCGCTCAGGATCCTTCTACCGCACCATCTTCCTCCCTCTACCTCCAAAGTTCTTTATAACCATAGTAGGTACTATGTTAATTCAAAGCAAATACTCAAACCAAAGGTAATTAAAGAGACTCCCATGTTTTCCCTTTTTCTCAGTGCCATCAACACAACTGAAAAGCAGTCCCTATGATAGATCCCTTATTCCATTTTTAGATTTCTCCCAAGTTTTCAGTTAGCCCTCATGCTGGCCACTCGGTGACAAGTCATAACTTTAAAGTAACCCTTCCCATCCTTGGTTAACCCAGTTAGTGATCCGTGCATATGTAACTTAAAGTATTATACAGGAAATTCTCTTTCCTAGATATGGCTGATGGAGTGCTTGGCCCATTGTCCCTCTTCTAGATCCAGTTTTGAAGCAAACTACATTAAAATATGTAGTTCCTTGAATTTTTCTCTGTATTACAAAATATGCCTTTATAACCCATTAACCATCATAGGTGACTCATCTAATGACACGTAAATAAGCAAGTATATTGCAGTTCTCCACTGGGAAGTATATATTGTGTTGTTATAGCAAATCATGTTATTTGGAGTGCTAATGGAATTGTCCTTCTGTTGAAGACAAAAATGTAGACTTGTATGTACTTTAAAAATTTGTTACAGAAGTATATATGAGTACATTAAAGTTCTGTCAGATATGGAGACAGTGAATTTACAGAATGGTAAATTGGGATAGTGAAAGTCTTATCAAGAATATGTTTGTCAAGATAATCTGTATTTATTTTAGCTCACTTAGTTTCCAGTGTCTAGTTCACAAGGTGTCGCTCCTGTGTGTGAGTTAGAGTCCCTCCATAGACATATCAGGGCTTCAGTTACCCCAGCCAAACTGAGTAGCCCTTTCTGTGGCTTGGTCTGAATTAATTTCATCTCACTGTCTGGTACACACTGTACAATGAATTACAGAATCTGTTGGGGAAGTTGTGATGACTAAATAATCATCTGCAGCTAGTTTCCCTTGTGGTTTATTAGTTGCCACTGATGTTATAGAGTCTCTCTTCTTCAAACTTTGGCCCATAGCCCAGCAGCTCCCTAGCACATATTTACTAATTCAGATGCCCTGTCTCCCAGACACTTCAGAAATACTCTACCTAGAGTCCAAATTATGGTATCCCTTAGTTTAACACATAGCATTGGGAGATGAGAAGTCACCTTAGATCTGCTGAGGGACCTCACAAGGTGAAAAAAATAGGTGGACGGTTGTGTCTGGCCCTGGGTGAAACAAGAAAATACAATAGAAATACCAGAATATTGTTGCTCTAGGATCCATAAGAAAGGACAGAAAATGATTACAGTAGGAGGAAAAAGACCCCTCTATAAGGTTTGGTAACACCACAGTCTTGAGTTTCTTATTGCCTTCACCTTTCCCCATCTTTTCCGAAAATATTTGGAAAACATCTTTCCCAAAGTCAGTCCCCAAGGAACTGTGTATGCTTACCACCCAGGTACCCTTTTACTTGTGTTTGAATCCCATAACAAAGCTACAAAACAGTGAGGGGCTTCAGGGTCTCGTCTGCTCTGCTCCCTGAAACCATGCTCTTGGGTTTAGAACGTGCTTCATGAATCACTGATGAAAATGCACAGGGACCTCATCTAGCAGCAACCCTGCAGCTTCTCCCAGGTCCCCTTGTGCAGAAAGATTTCAGAGACTGCCACTAGCAGTGCCTCACAGGGCATCTGAGGTGTGAGGAGCAGCTGCCCTGTCAGAGATGCCTGAGGCCCTGGCACTCAGTTGTAAGGGGCTCATCCTTCACCTGGATAACTTCTAAAAGGCAGATCCGAGTCTCTGCTGCCCCAAAGGGATCAAGCTGATTTTCCTCACACGAAGATGAAACATTGGCTTGTATGGCTCTCTTACTGCTTAGTAGGCTGACTCCTTTTGTTTCCCCTTTCTTCTAAGTTATCAGGGTAACCATTGGCCAACAGATGCTTTCATTCTAGGACAGTCTCTTACCCCAATTCTCAAGATACCTTGTTCTTTCCTCTTCATCATGTCTGCTTACCTAGCTATGTTTTGCATGTTGAATGTAGGGGATCTTGGAGGTAGAACTCACATCAGAACATTCAGGCAAGGCTGGCAAGTCTCCCTCTTCCAAAGGGAAGTTATTCTCATACCCTAAAGCCATTTGCAAATATCCATCCAAAAAGTCATCCTCTCTCTCTCTTCTCAGTCCCAGGCAAAGAAGATGAAGGGGAGTAGGGGGAGAAGAAGCAACAGCGAGAAGGCTTGAACAGCAGGAGAAAGGAGCCTGGAGTTTCTTAATTCATTCTTTGCGGCTGTCCCAGTTCATTCTTTTATTTACTTCCTGATATTCAGAGATACCAGTAATCCTTTTATTTTAAGTAGGGTTTTTCTAAAAATCCCTATAAATATACCAATCTGCCTACTTCAAATGAGCCTTTCTCTGGCCATTTCAAAGCAGGATTTTTATAAGCATGCTTATTCCAAACATGACAGAGTAAAATAAGCCTTTTAAGAAAAGTACCTGCTGGTAGGTTTCCTGTGTTCTTCTACCATTAACGCCAATGGTGAATCACATGCAAAGTCGGAGCCTGTGTTATATATTTTGCTCAACAGTAAAGAGCAGAATTTGCAGTGAGAGTTTGGGACTTCCCCTGGGAACCCAGTCTCACTAAGCCAGAAGGACACATTTCATAAAACATTCAGGGTCTCTTACCCAATCAAAGGTGGCCACAGATCTTCCAACAAAGTCAGCATCAGAAGGACTCACTTGAGGTATACCATCTTTATTGCCAAATAGTTGAAATAAAAAAGAAATCAAGACCCAGAGGCACATGCCAATTCATAAATATAGAATTAGCTATTTTTACTACTGAGAAAATACATGCAGGCATAGCCCATAAGTGACTACAGAACTATAATGAATTTTCTCCTCTATTTATATGGAATTAAAACTTCAGTTCTTAAACATCATCCTACTTATTTTAGTAAATACTCAACAGATAGTTCATTTGCACAGGTAGCTACATTGTGCTTGCTCTGATGTCCTGTTTTTATAATTCTTTTTTTTTAAGGTTTTATTATTTATTCATGAGAGACGCAGAGAGAGAGAGGCAGAGACACAGGCAGAGGGAGAAGCAGGCTCCATGCAGAAGCCTGACATGGGACTCCATCCCAGGACTCCAGGATCACACCCTGGGCCGAAGGCAGGCGCTAAACCACTGAGCCACCCGGGGATCCCCTGTTCTTATAATTCTTTATCAGGACCTCCTTTGTATTGTATCCAGCACATAGGAGGCTGCACATTTTTCAATGTGCCTCAATACGGTTAGACTAAGTGCAGTCTCCTAAAGCCCTCCTAGGCTGTTTGGAAGCCCATCTGCAGTTTGGAAGCACCTGTCATTTATCTGCATGGGCTTTTAATGATTCTGGGCCTTGGTAGCTGGGAGGTACTTCCAAGGCAACAGCAGCCGTTCCAGGGATTCCATGGTTAGCATTCATTTCTTTGGTCTGATCAGTAGAAGATTGGCTGGGAAAGTTTCAGAGACTCAGAGACCCACGCTACACAGACACACTTGCCTGCCTCTCCCTGCCCCCCACATGAGCTCCAAGTCTAGGTCAAGCATGAGAGCCAATTGCTAATTGCATAAACTTGATTTCACATTAGTGTGGGGTGTTACTATACCTGGATATGGAATTACTACGTTTTAGAGAAAGCACGCCTTCAACTTTATAAAGTACTGCCAAATTGTTCTCCTGAATAGTTATACCAATTTACACTCCCACCTGTAATGTATGAGTTCCTACTTTCACACATCCTTGGCAACATCTGGTGTTTGCAGACTTTATTTTTTCCAATCTGATGGGTGTGAAGTGGTGTCTCATTTTTGGCTTTAATTTGCATGTCTTCACTATTGAGCATCTTTTCATATGTTCGTTGGTCATTTGGGTTTCCTCTTCACTGTTCATATCTTTTGCCTGAAAAAAATGGGTACCCTTCTCAATGTGTAGGAATACTTTATATACTCTGAGTACTAGCCTTTTCTTTGGTTCTATATGTTGCAAATACCTTGTCCCAGTCTGTGGCATTTTTGTTCATTCTTTTCCATGCAGAAGCTTTATTACTAAAATCTATCAGCCTTTTCCTTGATAGCACATGATTGTGTGTCTTCTTTAAGAACTGTTTCCCCATCAGGGCGCCTCAGTTACTTACGCCTCTGACTCTTGGTTTTGGCTCAAGTCATAATCTCAGGGTCATGAGATCTTGTCCCACTCCGGACTCTGTGCTCAGCAGGGAGTCTGCTTAAGATCTCTTCCTCTCCCTCTGCCCTCCCCCGAATTCATACATATGCATGAGCTCGCTCACTCTCTCTCAAATAAATCTTTTTTAAAAAAGTATTTCCCCATCCTAATGTGAATGTGTCCTATAATTTCTTTTAAAAGTTTTACAGGGATCCCTGGGTGGCGCAGGGGTTTGGCACCTGCCTTTGGCCCAGGGCGCGATCCTGGAGACCCGGGATCGAATCCCACATCGGGCTCCCGGTGCATGGAGCCTGCTTCTCCCTCTGCCTATGTCTCTGCCTCTCTCTCTCTCTCTCTGTGACTATTATAAATAAAAAATAAAAATTTAAAAATAAATAAATAAATAAATAAAAGTTTTACAGTATTTTTCATATTTAAATCTTTGACCTATAATTTACTTTTGTGTGTGTTAGGAGATAAAAATACAACATTTATATATGTTTTCCATATAAATAACCAGTTGCCCTAGGACTGTGTTAAATGGTCCCATCTTCATTAATTTCTAATGTCATTTACACACAAGTATTACTTTCAGCTCACTCTTCTGTTATATATTTCATTTTTTAATCTTTGTCTATACCAATATAACCTTGAGTGGATTTCTGCAGTTGTATACTGTGTATTGACAGCTACCAGGAAAGTTCCTCCTCTTTTCAGTATTGCTTAACCATTCTTGGTCTTTTGTTTTCCCACAGTAATGTTAGGATGAGCCTCTCAGTTTCTCTACAAATCCCTTTGAGGGCTTTTATTGGAATTGGGGTGGACTTACAGATTAATGTGAGAAGTGCTATTTTAATAGTCTCACCATCCATGAAAATGTCTTCACTTTTGCCCTTCAGTACAGGCTTTCCATTTTGGTTTGTTCCGTAAAGCTCTTGTCTCTCTTTTCCTCTTAGATTTTAGTTTTTGTTACTTTCACAAGTGGGAATTTTCAAGATTTATTTATTTTAGAGAGAGAAAGAGTGAGCAGTGGCGGGAGGGGCAAAGGGGAAGAGAGAATCCTAAAGCAGCCTCCTTCCTGTGCGCAGAGCCCAACACAGGGCTCGGTCCCAGGACCCTGAGATCATGACCTGAGCTGAAATCAAGAATCAGCTGCTTAACCGACTGAATCACCCAGGTGCCCCCTACAAATGGGATTTTTTTAATTAAAAATTTAAATTGGCTTGCAAGTGTAGAGCAATACAAATTTTTGACCTAGAGCCTTGTACCTTCAATGTAATAACAAATTGTCCAAGAATGTTGTCTCTATGATAGTTTCCGGTTGTCTGTGGAAATTCGTTCCATGGCCCAGTATATAACCAGTTTTATAAATCTTCCACATATTTTTTAAATGATTTTCTCATTTTGTGCAGAGCTTTGAATGTGCCCATTAGATCAAGCGTGTAATTGATTGTTCCAGCTGTCTATATTCTTACTACAGGTTTTCTACTTCATCTTTCAATTAAAATTTTCCCTCTACTAATTCAGTCATCTTTTGCATTACTCATTTGGAGACTAAGTTCACAATTATTATAGCATCCTTGTGAATTTTCTCTTTATTATTACTTGATAGCTTTTTTGTCCTTTTAATGTTTTTACATTAAAATACGTATTAATAGAGCTTTCCAAGTTTTCTTTAGTTTAGCTACAAATGATAGAAGACTTGACTACTGTTTCTCAAATTGGGGGAGGTATTTTTTCTCAAATAACAAGGTCAGAGAGAGATGTGGGTCCCTCTGTTCAGAAAGTCAGGCTCTTTGTATGTCCCTGTGTATCATTCACAGTATGGCACCTTTCATCCTCTTTCTGGCTTTCTCCGTATGAGGTATTGTTGGATGGCAGTGCGGGCAGGGGAGTGGATGGGGGGGGGGGGGGTCGGTGTCGTGGGACCAGCAGAGGGCAACCTTTACTGTCAGTGTCCCTGTGGAATAATACCTGTTTTAGCATCTAGAGAATCTTTGTCCCACGATGGTAAACTGTTGTTGTTACACGTTTTGTGAACATTCTTTCACTTAGAATCTTCTATTTCTGCAGTCAAATGTGACCATTTCCGTTCCCAAGTGAAGTCACCAGGAAGAAAGTGCTTATGCAGTCCTTTCCTTAGAGCCAGAAGCAGTTAAATGCTCAAGGCTCAGGAAACCAAATATCATCATCGACTAACAAGGTACACTTGGATTTCAAAGCATTAGTACAAAATAATATGGTCAGGTTTTAGTGAATGTTTGTATTTAGGAATAATATATTCTCTCAAGAGGTGATACCATTCTTTCCTATAGTTTTTCAGAAGACTGATTTCAGCATTTTCTATGAAACTCAGCATCACTGTGTGTCATTCGTTGGGGTGTTGGCAGGGCCATCGGGTAGCTCGTCTTAGCTAGAAACTAGGATCCCAAACTTCCCTTTCCCTTTGCCCTTCCTCTGAAACTTCCACTGCATCTGAGTGCACCTGTCACGTTGCCCTGCATTTGTAGGCTTCCGGACCTATAAAGGAAGTTGGTCTATTTCTATTTTTTCCTTAAAATGATTATTTAGATGGTTCTAGTACCTTCTAGGAGTCTAGTAGAATATATCAATACACTTAATATTTGATTTGCGCTAAAAATTAACAGAGCATTTACTTACCGTATTTCATTCAGCCCTCCTTAACACCAAGAAGTAAAGAATATCTGTCTCCACTATGGAGCTCTCAAGCTGCAAAGAACACAAAAACAAAAACAATTGTTACATTCAAAGTAGGAGAAGGAAAAAAAAAAAAAACAAAGTAGGAGAAGGTTTCTTTTTAAAAACATTAGAACCAGTGTTATTTTTTAATTATTGGTTAAAGGGCATGGGCAGAGTCTGGTGCTAGATAAATATGTATTGAGTGACTACACTTTTATCTGGGCATTTTCTTGTAGGTACTAAGACTGCTTAATCCACTTGTGAATGCCCTCTTCTCATTAATCTTTGTCCAACACAGTATTAAACAGAAACCATGTCTTTTCATTGAAGGACAGGGGAAGGAAGCACTATGAACATGATATTCTGTTCATAGACTTTTTTCTATGTGTAACTTCTTTTCACATTTGACTGACGTTCTTGCGGTGGTGGAGACCCCCTTTTTCCCTCATCCTGATTAAAAAGAGCTTGTATCTTTCAGACTAGTTAACCTTTACAACTTGACATTTAAAAAATCATTTTTCTTTATTCTCCCCACAATAATTATCCCAATTTTCATAGTTCTCCTCACAGATTTTCAACTTTTCAGGTTATCTCCATGTTCCTCTGAGATCTACAACTCCCTCTGAAACTTGAGATCCATTACTATTGTAATTATGTGATCACTTCTGATGACAAATTTGAATTAAGTCGAATTGAGATTTTGTTGTGTTTTTAACGTGTTCTAAAATCATCTTTCAGCCATGGAAACAAAGAAGTGTTTTCCTGCCGGGGAATAAAATTGGCAGTGGATTGGTTTTTGGAAAGAGGCCACAAAGATGTTACAGTTTTTGTTCCTGCCTGGAGAAAAGAGCAGTCCCGACCCGATGCTCTCATCACAGGTAAGCTCCGTGAGCTGTTCGTTGGTAGCTTCCATGCACACCTGGGCAGGTTATCTAGCACCATCAGATGTTGCTGACGAAGATGTCCATCTGTTTCTGTTTACTCAGTCTGTGTGACTGCCACTTTCTCTTGGGTGAGACCTCAGCGTTGTCAGTGAGTTTACATACTCCCAGATTATGTTAAGGAAACCGTAATCCTTCCTCCATAAACCAACTGTTTGGGGTCTTTTTTTTTTTTTTAACTTGGAAGCTTTTTACTTCAAATTTTGTAAAATTTTTGAGACATGGTAAGAGTCAGGATACCTAGATTAAAATTCTGGCTTTGCCACTTACTGGCCATTGGACTTGCTCAGGGCACGTATGATGACTAGGGGAAAGATAAATTGAAAAAGAAAAAGCATTTAAAGCTGTAAATATCGGAAAGCTTGAGCAGGAAAGGAACGTGCGCCCCAGAAGAAGGGGAAATGGCCATGGGTGGGGTGGGGCGGGGGGTGGCGGAGGTGACTGCTTTTAATTTTTAAAATACCAGCATGCCAGGTGTCTGGAATGCTTCAGACTGCATGGACTCTGTAAAATGCGTACAGCTCCACTTGACACTTCCATGTACTCATTCTACAACACAAGTTTGAACTGCCTGGGTCCACTTAGAAGTGGACTTTTTTACAATACAGTAATTTTACAATACTTTTTTACAATACAGTAAATGTAATTTCTTTTAGGATTTTCTTCATAACATTTTCTTCTCTCTGGCTGGCTTTAAGAATACAGTATACACTACCCATAATGGAGAAGACATGTGTTGATGGTCACACAGTGGGCTTCCCCCCAGTAGTCAAGAGTGAGGGGTCAGCACCCTCATCCCTGCTCAGAGGTCCATAGGTGTTACCCCCCAGCCCCCACCCCAGGGAAAAATTCTAGATAAAACCTGGTAAATTGAATGAATAGTCTGTTATTTTTCCACTGTACTGAAAAAGATACTTGACAAATATTTTCCGGCTCTCACATAGAGATTTAGACTAGTACTTTTTCCAGCAAGTTAACGCCTATTTTACAAGCGCTAAACTCTGTATCAGGTGCTACGCAAGGAATGAGAGATTCAGTTCAGCTTACTAGCCATATCTGTTTAAGTTAGGATTATTTATCCTAATTGGTGTCCTTTTTAACCTCACTAGGTATTATAGAAAAAGCAAATTAAGCAAGATGATGTTGACCATTAGGCCACCACACTTACTTCTCTAATCACTTCATTGCATAGCATGTATGAGGAAACACACAAATAAAGTAGCATGGCTTATTCATGAACAGTGAATAAACTGGAAGACCTCCAAATACTCATCTTTAAGTATTGCATGTACTCATTCTACAGACACTTGCTGAGTATCTCCTGCTGTGCTTCCTGGGCTGAGTGCTAATGGAAATAAAGAGCAACATTTTGAGGGCAGGGACCATGTCTCATTTATCAGGGCAACACACAAAAATAATTATAATATGGCAAAGCCTGTAGTTGAGACCGAGCTTTTGAGTTTGTATTGGTTTTCTGTGATTAAGAGGTCAGTAATTTTATCTATTAAAATCCATCTCAACAGTGTTGAGAGCTTGCTTGGTTCTATGCTAAGTACTTGTACATGTGGGCAACTCACTTCTAGCCACCTGACTGCCTTGAGGCTCAATAAAATATGGCTGTTTTATATAGAAGATGCCAGAACCTGAGATTTACCTGTGATTTGCTCTTTCTAACACTCACATTTCTTCCACTTCTACTCTGCTGCTGCTCTAAACCAATGTTCTGGTCTTAACGAAATCGTGTCAGGAACATCATGAAATCTATGTGCCAGTTAGAGCCCGCCAACCCCTAATCCTTGACGTGTTCCCTCCCCAGTACTCTGCTCATACTTCTGTTGTGGTGATCACAACCCTTGCTTACCTGATTTGCAGATTTCCTTTGTGAGGCAAGGTCATTCTTAATCTCAGTGGCCGTGGATGCTTGACATACCACAGCACAGGCAGGCCATATCTGGTCACCAGAGAGATTTTTTTTAAAGCTTAGCAATTCCAGTTCAACATGAAAAAGTAGCCTTTTTTTATTTTAATTATGGCATCAGGACTCCGGGCCAGAATGTACAACGGTGGGAAGACAGGAAGAGGCACAGCAGGAAGAAGGGATGATGAGAGATTTTTTACCATTCATGAAAATATGAACTCTATATAAAGTTCATATTTTTTTATAAAGCCCACTAAACAAGTCAGAGTTACCAAGTGCTGTAAGAATATGCCAACAGAAGCCAAAAGAGCATTTCTGTGCCTACCTTTATTCTGTCTGTGGCAGCTTTCCCCTCTAATCATTTCTCACCTCTTCTCTTCTCGCAGTCCAGCCTGTGAGGATGCTTGCATTTGTGCCACACGTTTCACGGCCAAGGACACAAAACACACACTGATCACGTCTGTAACAACAGTTCTGACTTCCCTGCCTCCTCTGTGAACCTTCCACATCATAAGACTCTTCCCCTTGCTACCTCAACTACTTCTGGTGCTCCTCAGACTCTCCCCTATCACATCCACTAAGCAAAAACAGAACTACAGAATAAACGGGGTTGGCAGGGAGGACACACCTGAGCCCAGCACCACTGTTCTGTCCGAATGGTGGTGCACTGGGCATATGGCTGTGTGTGTGCCGTCCTGCAGGGCTCCAGCTCTCCAGCAAAACCTTACGTAATGAAAAACATAACTGAGCAAATTGCATTTTATTCTGTTAAAGTTTTAAATCAGCTTTTAATTACTTTGGGGGCTGTTTATATAGGCTTTATTATTGCAATCCTCGAGGAAAAATACTGGGAATTAAAAATGTGTTCTATCTACAAACTGTAAATCATAATCCCTAATTAAATGGTTACATAAATCCAGTTCCTATTATAAAAGCTCACGTTGTATGAAAGTTACTTTGTGTGTCCTGTATGTACTTACTCCTGAAATTCTACCCCAATCGTCCTTGCAGATCAAGAAATTCTGCGTAAATTAGAGAAGGAGAAAATCCTAGTGTTCACGCCATCCCGACGAGTGCAGGGGAGGCGGGTGGTGTGCTACGACGACAGGTTCATCGTGAAGCTGGCTTTTGAGTCGGATGGGATCATTGTGTCCAATGACAACTACAGGGATCTGGCCAATGAGAAACCAGAGTGGAAGAAGTTCATAGATGAGCGACTGCTAATGTACTCATTTGTCAATGACAAGTAAGTGAAACCATGTACTTACCAGTGATACTGCTTCCCTGCCAACGTGGCCATCCCTGGCAGCTGCCACAGGAGCCCTGTCTCCGCCTGCCACTGACCAGACCTAAGACACATTTCTTCCCACAACTGATATCCCCTCTGATCCTCAGTGGGAGTCAGGAAAAGCGTGGAACGATGCCTCAGGAAGCCACATGTGAGTGCCAGGCCCCTGCAGCGGAAGGCAGTAACAGGGCAAGTCTGTCAGAACAGACAGGGACATTCCCCATCTTCACAGGACACAGATTTGGACCTGTTGACCCTCAAAACACGGCCTTTCAAAATCTACTTAGAGCCTTGATCACTTAAGTATATATTTTAAATACAGGATTTTTTTAATGTTACACCAATGGTAAGACTCTAGTCAAGACGAAATTGATAAATGGACAGATAACGATAAAAAGCAGGTCTCCTGAGAAATAAATAAAGCCCACAGATAGGTGGGAAAGTTCACCTGTTGACAAAAATGCAAACTAAATGTACAGAGAACATCTTTTTTCACCTATTTAATTCACAAAAATATTTTTGCCTGTGCCTTGTTCTGTTAAAGATGTAGTTTAACACATCTTTGTGAAATAGTTTGGCATGGGTTAGCAGAAGCCTTGGAAATATGCAGACCCTCTCAGGCCCATCTCCTTTCTTGGAATATATATCCTGAGGAAAAAAGACCAGATATGTTCATTTCCGTAATACTTATTATTGCAAGAATTCAGAGGCAGCTAAAGGTACCATAGAGAAACCAGTTAAGCCGCTCTGCATCTAGTGGAATATTCATCAGCTCTTCAGCATTATGAATACGAAAGCTATTGAGGAACATGGAAATTTATTTGTTAAAAAGACAAAGCACAAAATTATATCTGTGTTTGTGAAATGCTTACGCATACAGAAATGACTAAAATGCAACACATACACGAAATAATTGTAGTTAAGATTATAGGATTGAGTGCCTCTTGTTTTTAATGTTGCCGCATTGTTCTGATATTAAACAGCATATTTGCTAAGTGTTCTTAGCCACCTGACACTCCCTTAGGGGTTCATACAACATCGTTCACATTTCCTGGGTAACTGCATGGCCCGTTTCAAGTTCCAACAGTGACATCACAAGTAGTAGAGCTCTTCAGTTGTAACTTCTGTTATGCTACATGCCATGAATTCCTGTGTTCATGAGATTTTTTCCATCTCTCTGCTGAGGAGCAAAGAGAATGGGCCTGTGGGGTTCGACTTAGAATCTCAACTGTGCCCTGTGAACTTAGATCAAAGTCACTTAATTAGGAAAGCGTATTAATCTACAAAAACTAATACTTCAAAGGCCCACTGTCAGGAAGAAAGAAGAGAGGCCACGCAGGGCCCCAGCCCGGAACGGGATGTGGCTGGTGTCCACGTTCCTGTCACTGCTCCTCACTCACCCTTACTGCTGGACGTGGTCGAGGCTCACCAAACCCTCTTAACACAGAATCGTGTGGTTTTCTGAAGTTCTTACAAAATCCCAAGACTGACAGGAAGAAAGAATTAATGAGAACATACAAGGCTCAAAACTTACTTGAGTTAAAACCAGTACAGGTTCGGCTTGACACAGTTTACTTGTGTCCGTTAAGAAAATTCTGTGTACTGTTATTTTTTTTTTACCCCATAAACGCTGAACCAGAATGTTTGTTAAAAATGTTTTAAAGACCTTAGAGTGAATCAAGTTCTCCCTTCTGTCTTCAGAATTAAATTATCAAGCTCCTACTTAGATATATTTTGTATTATATCCATGACAGGTTCATGCCCCCTGACGACCCTCTCGGCAGACATGGCCCAAGCCTGGATAATTTTCTGAGGAAGAAACCTATTGTTCCTGAACACAAAAAGCAGCCTTGTCCATACGGTAACTTTTCTTATAAGTATTTAATATTTGCCTTTAGAACATAGTACGTTGTTAAACTTTTGTTGATAAAAATAAACATTTTTAAAATTTTGGATGGCATAGTATGCAGTTCTTTTGATTGTAATGAGATTTAAGAAAACAACCACGGGCAGGGTGGGGCGGCAGGGGTGGGGGTGGAGGGGGGAGGTGAATTATTTTTACCTAATCATGTTCGATGCAAATGCACTTCCCAGAGTTAAAACGTGGTTAGCTCCAAAAACTGAGCTAATTCTTTGTGAAGTTAGTTGTCAAGCAGGTAAAAACACCTGGAGTCCTTCCAACTAGAAACAAGTCAGGTTGGCATGAGTGTACTGCATTCCAACAGCTCGTTTTGCTCTTTAGGACAGAATGTCGTATCTGGTTATGAAGCCATGTGGGAAGAGCATGGCAGGAAGGAGTTGAGGACATGGGGTGCCCACCCAGACCTCAGGAGGGGACTCGATCGCTCGGCCGATGTGTTCGCTGCTCCCTGGAGCCCGGCAGCGGGGCGGCTGAGAGGGGCTCATCTCCAGAGGGAGGGTCGTACCCCCGCCTCTGCCCTGGCCTCGCCCACAGGTTGAAATAGTCATGCCAACCCAAGCTGCTGGGGTCTGGTAGTGTGCTCCTTTGCCTAACTGATCTCCCTCTCCGTAGGAAAGAAGTGTACGTACGGACACAAGTGCAAATACTACCATCCCGAGAGGGGCAGCCAGCCGCAGAGGTCGGTGGCCGACGAGCTTCGGGCCATGTCTCGAAACACAGCGGCCAAGACCTCCAACGAAGGCGGGCTGGTCAAAAGCAACAGCGTTCCCTGCAGCACGAAAGCGGACAGCACTTCAGATGTCAAGCGGGGTGCTCCCAAGAGGCAGTCGGATCCGAGCATACGGACCCAAGTCTACCAGGACCTCGAAGAAAAGCTTCCCACCAAAAACAAACTGGAAACCAGGTCTGTCCCCTCGTTGGTGAGCATCCCGGCGACTTCCACTGCAAAACCCCAAAGCACTACATCTCTAAGCAACGGCCTTCCATCTGGAGTTCATTTCCCAGCTCAGGATCAAAGACCACAGGGACAGTACCCTCCAATGATGATGGCAACCAAAAATCACGGAACGCCAATGCCTTACGAACAGTACCCCAAATGCGACTCGCCCGTCGACATCGGGTATTACTCCATGTTGAACGCCTACTCGAATCTGAGCATCTCAGGCCCGCGCAGCCCCGAGAGGCGCTTCTCCCTGGACACGGACTACCGCGTCAGCTCCGTGGCCTCCGACTGCAGCAGCGAGGGCAGCATGAGCTGCGGGAGCAGCGACTCCTACGTGGGCTACAACGACCGCTCGTACGTGAGCTCGCCCGACCCACAGCTGGAAGAGAGCCTGAAGTGTCAGCACGTGCACCCGCACAGCCGCCTTAATTCCCAGCCCTTCCTGCAGAACTTCCACGACCCCCTAGCTAGAGTGCCAAGCTACAGTCACGAAGAACCAAAGTACCACCCCAAGCCGCCCCTCGCGCACCTGGCCGTGCACCTGCCGCACCCGGCCGCGGGCGCGCGCTCCAGCTGCCCCGGCGACTACCCGTCCCCGCCGGGCGCCGCGCACCCCAAGGCGCCGCGCCTCGGCCGCTCGCTGCTGGCCACCCGGCTGGACAGCGTGTCGGACTCGCGGCTGTACGACGGCTCCCCGTCCCGGCCCAGGAAGCCCTACTCGGGCCCCGACGGCCCGGGCGGCTGGGAGAGGCCGGCGTTCGCGCCCGAGGCGGCCTACGGCTACCGGCACACCTACTCGCTGCCGGACAGCTCCACGCAGCCGGGCTACGAGCCGTTCGCCTTCCAGAGCCTGCCCGAGCGCCCGGAGCCCGCGTGGCGCGGCCCGTACTGCGCGCCGCCGCCCGAGCCGCCCCGGTACCAGGACGACCGCGAGAAGGTCTACGTGAACCTGTGCAACATCTTCCCGGCCGACCTGGTGCGGACGGTCATGAAGAGGAACCCGCACGTGACGGACGCCCAGCAGCTGGCCGCCGCCATCCTCGTGGAGAAGTCCCAGCTGGGCTACTGACGGACGATGCATCTTCGTGGTGTGGAGTCGTTCTTTCGTTCAGCTCAAATGCTGAGGGAGGTTTGCTACAATAGCACATGTCATCTCCTTCGCGGCAAGGAGGTTAAATAGTATCCATTTATGTGAAATACTGTATCATGGAACCTGTACGTAGAGCCCCACAGCGTGGAAGTATCACGGGATTGCTTTACCTTCAAACTTTTTTTTAGACATTTCCTTTTTAAAAGCTCTCTCCTTGGCTGGAGATTTTTCCAGTTTGATTTATTAGATGTCTCTGTGATCTTTGATATTAATCTTTGGTGCATCAGGGGTTTATATGCAGCACTTTTTATCCTTGTTTCGTGTTTTATTACCTTGGTGTTTGTCTATCAATTGCGAGCAATTACAATACTTTCAGAATGTCGAACATTTGACTAGACCCTAGCCGACTATTTTTTCAAGCCAAGCTTAATTGGAATCTTTTACAGCTTTTTAAGTTATTTTTATTTGGGGAAAGTGGGCTTCTTTGTGCTATAATCATTATTTATAGAAACAAAGATATACTACAGCACTGACTTTATATTTTAAACAAAATGTAAGTTACCAGTTTATACGGAAATGGGTAACAGTCTATATTAGAATGATTTACAATATGGCACTTTTCATTGTTTTATTTTTGTTGGGATTTTTTTTTTTCCTGTTAGGTAATTTAGTTAATTTAATATGGTTGATTTAAAGGAAAGCAGATGCAATCAATGGAAAAAATTGTTTCCATTTTTTTTTTCCTTAACGAATAAGGCAAAAGCCGTAACTGTTCCAGTTTAGAGCTTTGTTATCCAGCTATGATGTGCTTCTAGACGGTAGGAATGGAATTGAATTCCTAGATTCTCATTAACCTGTATTTTTAACGTGTTTGTCTTTTTTGTTTCGGGGCACAACAATACTGGATAAAAGAACCCTTTCACAGTCCTTGCCTGTTTTTAATGAATCTAATTATTCTCAATGCAACTTTTATATTTAATATACTCTTTAGCTTTCCTGCTATTTATCAAGGCTGGCCTGAGGTGGGTTTATGTGTTGAGGATATGCAAAAGTTATTGATACTGCACTATAGGAATGGTGGTGGAGGCGTTGTCAGTGGTAACTTAAAATGTTTGTAAGATACTGTATATTTTCCATTTTCCTGAAGGTAGTTTTTGAGGGGCCTGTTATATTATTAAGGCCAGATTCTTGCCACAAATAGTGTAGTTTTAGCTACAGACTAAAGTCTGTTCTAGTATTAGTAAGGGATATTTCTGGTTTCAAAGTCATGGGTTTTGCTAGATGCGAATTCATTTTTGTCCTCAGAAGACAGACCTTGCATTGAGTGGCAGACAGTCGTGTGTGCTTCACATGACCTTGACAGTTGCCTCCAGGCTTTGAATTTTCCTTCACGTGACAGACCATCCTGATCTGTCTCTGTCGTCTGCCTCGATGCCCTGGGTGTTCTGACCATTCTAACATGCTACAGTTTGAAGTAAAGCCCTGAAAAGCCAGAAAGTACCTTTTACTGTTGATACAAATTGTATCTTTTTAACTATAAGAACTATTTTGATTTGTAGATCTAGTGAAAACACAAATGTGTAACTATGATTAGACTTTTGGGCAACATTTTATCCCTTATTTAAATACAAAATTTTAAAGTAAAATTGAGGTCTAGGATAGGGTAGAAAAATAAAAGTAACGATTTAGGTAAATAAAATTGTCTGTCTTAGTTTTATAGAATATATTAAAATATATTAAATACATTTATTGGCATTTTCTTTCTCCTAAAACTTATCTAGTGAGAACTTAAAAATAAAGGTAAAATGCTGCCTGAAAATAATGTCCAAGCACCTTTGACTAGGATAACATTTTCACTACTTGTGTGACACTGTGTGTTGCATGAAGTAGGATTTGGGTATACAGTAAATGCTTCTAAAAGGCATTGTGCATATTGACATATCCAATAATCTGAACCGTGTTCAGCAAACTTAATTCAGGAAAGTGGTGTTCTACACAATTATTGCTGTTGTTTTTGAGGTGAGTGTGGCCCTTATCTGTACCCAGAAACAATACAGATGGTGACACAAACCATCCCGAGTGGTGTCCGGGTGTGACCCTACTCGCTTGTGAATCTGTTCTCCTTGATTTCGTCAGTCACTATCTGTAGAACAAGTTTAAGTGTAGAAGCTAAGTGAGTGCCAAAAAAAAAAAAAAAAAAAAAAAAAAAAAGGGTTACAGATGTGGAGTACCTTTTATTTTAGTCATGTTTTAAGCCTTTTTTTTTTTAAGTATGAAATCCTTTTTAAATTGTAGATTTCGCTCGCATTTTCTTAATGTTAGCATTTTCACTATCTGAAGAGTCTGCCAAACATTACTAAACTTATTTAAATGAGATCTTCAGCGAAATGTGTATCAGACTTTTAGTTTGATGTTCTCGTGTTTTTAGCAAACTTGTCTGTTATTGCTTCATGGATTTTAGACCATGGAACATAGTGTAGCTTGCCACTACCTGTCCTGAAGTGAATAGCTCTGAATTGCTCACACTGAAATCCTTCAGTATAATGAATTGTGAGTTAAGAAATAGCAGTTTTCTTATGTCAAGAGGACAGTTTGTCCCCCTCTCTTTTTCTTTCTTTCTTTCTTTCTTTTTTTTTTTTTTTTTAAGCACCCATGTTGCTTTCAGAGCTTAAGAATGAGATATTTGGCAGGCTTTAGACACAGCAAATTCTTCATTCTCTAAAGCAATAAGTAAAAGGATCCACCGTTCAATTAAATCCATAGCTGATCCCAAACCTTCATTGTAGCCAAAACTTTCACCTTAATCCTGTCTTTTACCAGATTCACTCACAGATAACTGGAGAGGGAGGAGGTGTTAGTAGAGAAACTGCCCAGAGAAACTGGTCAACCGATAGGAGAGAAAAAACTCAGATTGGATTATTCTGCCCCCGAATAGTTGACAGTTGACTGTCCTTTCCCCAGCAAGGAGCCGGTGCACTGTCTCTGTGTCTTACTACAGAGGGAGTAGCAGCCAGCTGGCCAGATCCTGGCCCTCACGGTTCCCTCCCTGCACGTGACACGTACGTTTCCCATCTGTTGATATCTCTGTATCCTGATAGAGTTTGTCATTGACCTCAACATTTGAAAGAAATGCACACCAGTATAAAATGTGTGATACTGGTAGAAACTTGAACTTTGTGCTTTTATGAAGTTTCCTTGATGAGAATATGTAATATAACTTTAAAAAAAAAAGCATTTTATATGTATATATACATACATGCCTACGTATTTGTCATGAAGTATTAAAAACAGGAGAGGGTGTTACGCTTTTGGTGGCTGACCTTCCCTTCATTGAACTATGTTTGAGTTGTGGATGACCAAGACTGGAGTCTGGATGACCAACGATAAGATTTTAGAACCACTTGAATGGAAAGGAACTCTTCGATGGTTTTATTCCTGGTATTTTTAAAGAGTTATTTTGATAATTTTAATAGAATGTGTCATTTTAAAACACACACAAAAAAAGTAGTATTGATTATACAAATAATTATTTAACATGTCTTTTACGGATGTATCTATGTATATGGACAGTAATATATTTATAAACAAATATACTTTGATTATGTTGTAGCTATTAGTTTGTGATAGGTTAGCTATGGCTCTGGATACCTGTGTGTGTGTGTTTTGAAAACTCTTGAGCTGTTCCCCCCACCCCACCCCTCCCACCCCGATTTACGGGCACTGACCCGAAGGTATATTTGTTTTCATTCTCATTTTTGCTATCCGACTTACTTCCTCAAGATGAGCTTCCTAGGCATACACCCACAGATAAAAGTGTAAAACCCATGAACTACACACGTGCATTAGCGTAAGACAAAGCAGAGCTCGTAGAAGTAGAGAAGCATGCGATATTTCAGATTGGCCTGCGAGACTCCTAGGGCAGCGGCTGACAGACCTGTTCTGTGAAGGGTCAGGCATAACCAGTCCGAGCTTTGAGAAGCGTCTGGTCTCTGTCACCTGCTCACCTCTGCACGTAGCACCAGAGCAGCCGCAGACAGGAGGCTGAGTGAGCCATGTGCAAAGGCCTCTACTCACAGGAACAGGCAGCGGGCCAGCGGGGCTGGTGGTTGGAGTCCTCGCAGCCCTGTCCCGGGGGGGAAAACCCAGGATTATTAAGCCCTAAGCCCTGGTACGAACGTGTTCGTAGAAGAACCAAGAACTGTAGTTCGGTTGACATTCAAAGACCGTGTTATTATTTATTGACCGCCTTCAAGAGAGGATTGCGAGACGGTCCTACTAAAGCATCCTCATTTACTTGTTTATTCTATCCTGTCCATTACTTACTAGAGATATTTCTTAATGTTAAACTGCACACACGAAAAAAAGCATTCTGTCGACAGATGTTTTAATAAGTATTGAAATTTTTTCATGAACTTTGTATTTCTATTGATAAGATGGGAATACCTTACCTACATTTAGTTTTTTAAGGGCCTCATGGACCAAAAATCCTGTTGTATTTTGAAAATTAGCATGTAATTAGCCACAAAATATTTTATAAAGACTGCATCTGTCAGTTACATCTTTCTGGTTTTTTGACTTAAAAAAAAAAAAAGACAGATGTGCCCTTCTTTAAAAATGGTTTTAAAGAAGATAAATATATTGTAATTTCACATATTATAGCTTTATTCTGTAAGATTAAAAATTGTGACTAGTATAATTGTAGCTATAACGTGCATTTGCTGTATTTGTGATTCTTTATAAGAAACCAAGTGTATCCCGGCTTTCTCTGTCCAGACCTTTAGTATAGATCTTTTTAGATGCCTTAGGACGATCCTTGGTGAATGATATTCTTAACATAATCATGTGTGATTTTAAATTCATTGGAACTACACACTGCTGAGCGTGTTCATTCACAGTGCTTTATAAATTGTGTTAACATTATTTCCACAAGATTAAATAGTTTTGAACATCACCATACACTTTAGATATCCTTTCTTTTACAAATGGAATACAGCTCTAGCTTTTAACAGTGTTTACTGTTTAAAAGGGTTTTGGTTTCCCCCACCCCCTTAATGCCATCTGTTAACCTGCTTTTTACTTTGTTACAGTAACACCGAGATGTGTTAGGAGTAGCTTTTTCCCTATGGTCCCTAGTCTTAAGATTAAAAAACAGTTTAAAGTTTTGACCATTTGGCAATTAAACAATTTTTGAACAGTCTGTGCATCATTTAATTTAGTTTGATAAAATGTGTAAAACTTCACTTTTAAACCATGTACCAAATCTGCCAGTTGTGTGTATGAGATTTCAGATGAAAAATTGTTGTCCATTAAAGCATTTGACCTCTCTCTTACTTAAAGCAGCTTATGTCTCAAGGGGAAAACAACAACAACAACAAAAAACCTTGAAAAGCAATGGCTTGTTTTTATACAGTGTATATTTTAGATTTTCTTGGGTTTTTCTGAAATCATGCATTTCTAGCTAATACAAAATACCCACAAACACACAGATCTCCTCAGAGACATGAACCAAGCCTGCAAGTGAACCAGATCACTGATCTCCTCTTTTCCCATGAGGTGGTTGTCCCCTTCACCCCCAAACCATAGTCCTGTGCTGATAGAATCTCCAATTTGGCCCCTCAAACTTCTCTTATAGGAAAATAAGGTAAAGAACGTTTAGAACAACCATCTGGCATACTGATGTGATTCTCTTTATCCTCTGTTCTGTGTGTTTCTGTGATGGAATTTTTACGACTCCAAAAAGCAGTACTTTAGACTTACTGGAAATCCATATTGAAACAGTGATGTGATTCCACCACTAAGAAAAAAAAATTAAAAACTTTTTTTTTATGGTGGTTTGTTTTTGTTTCGTGAGGAAATGAACCTCCTGCAGCAGCACAGATGCTAAGTAATCGAGGGCCCCTTCCTCCAGGCCCGGGGCTCGCCTGCCTTCCGTGGTTCCAGAACAGGAGTCTTCACGGATGCGCACGTGTTCCTTACCAGTGTGTTGGAGCCAAATGAATTCATATGAAAATTGGAATTAAGGGCCAAAGACAACTAGTCATTCCTTACCAATTTCCCACCAGTGATTAACCTAAGCCCCTGAAGTCTTTCTGTGTCATCTGGTGGCCCAGTGAGGTCTCCGTTGTATGGGTCTCGTTTCCTGCACCCCTCTTGGCATGAATCAAGCCTACAATCCTACTAATGCCTCATCTAAGTAGGTTCGCTTCCCTTATTTTATACCCAACTGGGAATTGAAAATACTCATTTCATACGTAGTCACAAATCCAAAATGGGCTACTGATCTTCATGATGTAGCAAATTCATGTTCTGTGTCCATGTCTAAGAAACTTTTATCTCCAGATCAGAGAGGGGTTTTTTCCTTCATTGTTTTTCAGTTTTTCATTTTGCTTCTTGGGTTTTGTTTTACTAAAATCACCATCTGTCAGGTGTTTCCTTCCTCCACCCCCCACCCCCCACCTTAAACTCTTGGCCTAGGATCTGGATTTAGGTAATTTATCTCCCCTCCGTCAGTAGATTTAACTACGCCCTTCAGCTGCAGTTGGCAGAGAACACAGCACATTCCAACTCCGTAGTCTGTTGGCAGCAGAGGTGGGACTGAGCATCCAAGGAAGCTACCCTGTGGACTAGTGCTAGTAGCTTAGTCCTTCCCCACCTCGCTCCTTTGTCTACAGAAAAAGGATTCATACAACCTGATGAGTCAGGTAATGCTGGGGAAAAGGAGATGGAAACAGCAGCAAAATCCCTATCCCTGGGTCTCATTAGCAGGACATATGTACTTAACCAGCATTTGTACCTCAGCCTCAGATGCTGGTTTAAAGACTTATTTTTAGAGAGAGCAAGCACACGCACATATGCAAGCAGGGGAGGGGCAGAGGGAGACAGGGAGAGAGAATACTAAGCAGGCCCCACACCCAGCAGGGAGCCCAGTGTGGGACTCAATCCCACAATCCTGAGTTCATGACCTGAGCCAAAAATCGAGTCCAGTGCTCAACCGACTGAGCCACCCGGGTGCTGCTCGGCTCTAAGAGGTTTAAAGCAACCTTTGAAAAACTGCATTCCTATGTGCAAACCCCCACCAGCACCCCCCACCCCCGTGGCCCCTGGAGACGGAGTCCTGCCACCCGCACCCTGTGCGGAGCTGGGCAGCCTCACCTGCTGGCTTCTGAGTGCGGAGCTAGACCCCGTGCACAGGCAGGTTCACGCGTGAGTCCACCTCGTGACTCTGTAAATGCTGGTGTGTAAACACACAGCCGTTTCCTGATGTTCACCTTCGAGCACTTGGCCCTGCGCAGCTGCGCTGCATACAACTCTGCTGGCCAGAGTTCCGACTCCCACAGGGTCCTGGGACGATCCCAGTGGTGGCGTCTACTTCAGGAATGGCACTGTAACCCGTTGAAAGAGTTCTTGGCACCCTAGTTCCGTGCTACCCCCCACTGCGAGGCCTCCTAAAGACTCTTCTATGGATCCTAATAGGAAAGTAATGGAATAACAAAAATAAGGAGAACACAGAAGGCAAAGCTTCTGGAAGCTCACAGCCCAGTAGGTCAGGGATGGCATTACCGCTCCCCCACCCCAGCCAGGGCCCTGGAGATGCGGCCGTCTGCACCCCAGCCCCCCTGACCTGAGTGGAAGGGGACGTCAGTCCCTCCCGATGGGAACCCCAGGGCCAATCTAGACAGAGCAGCATGTGCTTCGGTTGGTGGCTCAGCTGCACCAGGCACAGATCTGGGAAAACTTCTCATCTAATTGGGTGATTTTTCCCCCTTTGGGCATTTGCTCCTAGTTTATAACTAACTGCTCCCCTCAAATTTGGAGAGGGCTGGTGGGGAGACCACTCACATTTGAGGGCCCAGCACCACAGTTTGGTTAAACCACAGTCCTTTGCAGCAGACATTGCCACTTCTTAGAAATGAGAAGACTAAGACTCAGAAAGGACAAAGCACTTGCTCAGGGACACCTGGGTGGCTCAGCGCTAAGCGTCTGCCTTCGGCCCAGGGCGTGATCCCAGGGTCCTGGGATCGAGTCCCACATCGGGCTCCCTGCAAGGGGCCTGCTTCTCCCTCTGCCTGTGTCTCTGTGTCTCTCATGAATAAATAAATAAAATTTAAAAAATAAATAAATAAAGCACTTGCTCAAAGAGAAATCCCTCTTCTTCTCAAATTCCCTTTTCTGTTCACTGTGCTGCAAGACAGCATTGGGAGTGCCCGTGGTCATGCTCCGCGCGGTTATTGTGCAAACATTTAGGAGTGACCTCCGTGCCAGGACCTCAGCGAGGGCAGGGGAGGCTAGGAAAAGCGGGACATGAGCTTGTGTCTGCACTTTAGGAGACCCCCTCGCATTCACTGCTCTGCTGTCACAGCCCCAGTCATCCTGACGAGGGGTCACTCAGGTTGGAGGGAAAGATCGTCCGAGATCGGCCGTCCTGAGGTTTGTCTGGTGGCGCCAGCCCAGGCCACAGACCAACCAGCTGCCCAGGGCTCCCTGCTCAGGGCCTGGGAAGCCAAGGACACTCTTCCTCTGGCCCAGGACTGGAGCCTGGACTCCTGGGTCCCTCCTTAGCGCCCCCTCTGGTCCTGGGGAGTAACAGGCAGCGAGTCCACTCATGCAGGAAGCCCTTCCTGGGTGCGCTTGGAGACTCCTATGAGGCCCACTGCAAACACAACAGCTTTCATGCGAAGGAGCTGCCATCTGCAGTTCCCAGGCCATCTATTTGCACAAATTCAGCAGGAGATTAGAGCCAGACAAGCTTAATTAGGTGACCCAGCAGATGCCCTTCTGTTCCCCAGGACAGCTCAATGAGGGACAGAAAGCTCAAAGCGCAGGAAGTACAATACAGAAGTTGTCAGCCCGGCCCAGCCCCCCGCAGCCCCGCGCCCCCGCCGGCCCCTGACACTGGTCCCAGGCCACAGGCTTTTCCGCGCCTCACCTTGAGCTCTCCTCTCCCCACTCTACTTTCCAAACCTGTACTTACTATTCATTTGAGTAGCTTGCAGATGTGCAGGTGGAAGATTCGGGGGGATGGCCAACCCAATTTGAACCACATGAAAGGCCGCCCAGCCCTCTCCGCGGGGACCTAGGGCTTTGCTATGTACGGACCGAACGGCCGAGGCTGGGACAGAGCCCGCTGCACGTCGTGAATACAGCGCGCATCAAAATGCTGTGAATCCCGAATCCGTCAAGGGAGACGCAGAGCGAGTGCACGGTCTGCTGGTCCAAGCTCCGCGTCACGGCCCATGTGGCACCCCGGTGGCGGGCAGCACGGGACCAGCCCGAGCGGGACTGGAGGCCACCGTGGCCCGGGGGCAGTGCAGCGAGGCTCCACCAGCCCCGGGGCCCTTCACACGCTGCCCTCCCACCCTCCCCGCTTCCCAGTCATCCAGAAAGTTCAGGACTCTCAGCTCTGCTCTTCCCCTTCCCCAGCCGGAGGTTGCCTGGTGACACTAGGCTCACCAGGTGGCGGCGGTCATGGGGCCGGGGAAAGGGGATGGTGGCAGCCGGCTCTGGAAGATCCTGATACACAGACTTGTGGTGCCAGCTCCCAGGCGGGTAGCAGGAAATGCCGCCTGGCCAAGGGGGTGGTGCAGGGAACACCGGGGTCCAGCCAGAAGCTCTGGGGGGCTGCGAAGGTACGTGCGCATCGGGGACGCAGCAGCCAGGCTCCGGAGGTCCTGGCGGCGGCCCGCGGACATGGCCCAGGCAGCGGCCGCTGCGGCGCCCACCTGGGGCCCCTCGGCCACCTCTGCTAACCTGCAGGGGCAAACAGCACCCCGTCGGCCCAGGTCGGGGTTCGCCGCCCCCCCGGGAAGCTCTGCCCGCACGAGCCTGCCGGCCCCCGCCGCGGGGCTCACTGTCCCCGGAGGAGGCGCGCTCTGCCCGGCGCGGGCTCTTTCTGCTGGTAAAGCGGAGGGTTGCAGCTCGCGGCAACCCCGGGGCGAAGCCGGAAAAGGAACTGCAGCTTCAGGACGCCTCCCCCCATCCCACCCCCCACCCCACCCCTACCCCCCCCCCCCCCCCGCTGGCAGCCCCTGCACCGCGACGGCGGCACGAGCGGGCTCCAGCCCCCAGCCTGCCGCCCCGCCAGCCCCGGGCCCCAGATGCCCCGGGGCACAGGAAAAAAAAAAGATGCAGTTAAAATAGGAGAGAGGATGCAGCCCTGGAACTGTGCCGGCGGGGAGCGGCGGGGCCCTGCGTGGGCCGGGCCTGGCGGGCGCCCCGTGCGCTCAGCCCTTCCCCCGCCGGCGCGGGAGCAGGTCGGGGCCCACGGCTGACCCGTCGCCTCACCGAGGCCCAGGCGTCGGGGCACAGCAGCCCCAGCCAACCCCCCAGCGCAGCCCCGGACTGATACACGGGGGACGTCCCTGCTCGGCGCCAACTACCGCTACCGCCGTCTCGCCCAAGTGACCCGGGCGCAAAGCAACCTGGAGCACCCCAGGCCCACGCTCGTTCAGCTCCAGAGGACTCGCAGAGCATTCCAGGACCCCCCCACCCTCCTCAAGCTGGCACTCAGCGCGGTTTCAGCAATCCGGCCAGGATTCCATATGTGTGGGATATACCGGGATCCCCTAACCCACACCTACCTTGGCTATAGCCACCCTGCCAGGGAACCCCAGCCTGCACCCATATCAACTCCAGCCACCCCACAGGGGTGTCCCCTGCACACAGGACCTCAGGGCCTCCCTGACCTGCACCCTCTTCAGCTTCCCATATCTTAGAAGGGAACCCTCTGTGCAGATAGCCCTGGGACTACCCAGGTTGCACGCACTCAGGTTTCACATTTCCTACCAGGACACCCTGTGCAGAGAGCCTAAGACTACCCCCAAAACATGCTCAAATAGCTTCAGCTGTCCAACCAGGAACTCCATGTGTGGAGAGCCAAGAGACCACCCTAGCCCACTGCCTTGTCTGCTCCAGCCATCACACCACATAGGCCCCAGCACAGAGTGCCCCCGGACCCCCAAGTGATGCCAACCACAGCTCCAGCCAAGCTAGCCAAAATCACCAAACATACAAAATGAGATACCCATGCACAAGATCGTTCCATCAGATTTAACAGTAGTAGCTGTTGCATGCACATAATTCACAGGAACAAACACAAAAAGTCAAGCAAAGTAAGAAGAAAAAGGAATAGGCTTCAAATAAAATAAGAAAGAACCTCAGGAAAAGGAATGAAATAGAGAAAAGCAACCTATCTAATAAAGGATTCAAAGAAATGGTCATAAAGATGCTCACCTGGGACACCTGGATGGCTCAGTGCTTCAGCATCTGCCTTTGGTTCAGGTTGTGATCCTGGGGTCCTGGGATGGAGTCCTGCATCGGGTTCCCTGCTTCTTCCTCTGCCTATGTCTCTGCCTCTCTCTGTGTGTCTCTTATGAATAAATAAATAAAATCTTAAAAAATAATGATAATAGGGATGCTTACCCAACTGGAGACAAGAGTGGATGAACTCAGGGACAGCTTCAATAAAGAGAGAGAAAATGGAAACAAGAGATGATCAGAATTGAAGAATAACTGAAATGAAAATGAGCACTGGGTGTTATTCTGTATGTTGGCAAATTGAACACCAATAAAAAATAAATTTATTATTAAAAAAGAAAAATAAACCAAATATCAACATATTAGAGAATGTGGAAGAAAGAATCTGATCTGGAAGACAGGGTAATGGAAAGCACCCATGTGGTACAACAAAAAGAAAATAATAATTCTTTTTAAAGATTTAATTTGAGAGAAAGAGGGAGAAGGAGAGAGAGAGCAAGAGAGTGAGAGAGAGAGAAAGAGAGAGAGAGCAGTGGGGAGAGGGAGAAACAGACTTCCCTCTGAGCAGGGAGCCCAACATGGGACTCAATCCCAGGACTCCAAGATCATGACCCGAGCCAAAGGCAGATGCTTAATCGACTGAGCCACCCAAGTGCCCTGAAAAACAGAATTTTTAAAATGATAAATTAATGGATATTATGGAAAATATCAAGAGAATATGCATGTTTGGGGGGTTCCAGAAAGAAAAGAAAATGAGAAAGAAGAGGGTAGAAAATTTATTTGAAGAAACAAGAGCTGGAAAATTCCCTAATGTGGAAAAGGAAACAACATCTAGGTTCACGAAGCACAGAGGGACCCAAAAAACATGAATGCAGAGAGGTTTACGCTACAACATATAATCATTAAACTGTCAAAGATTAAAGATGAAGAGAGAATTTTAAAAGCAGCAAGAGAAAAGCGACTAGTTATGTACAACAAAAACCCTGCCAACTAATACACTGGCAACTGATTTTCCAGCAGCAGATGCACAGGCAGAAAGGAACGGTGTGGTAGGAAAATCCTACAACCAAAAGCACTATACAAGCAAGGTTACTATTCAGAATTGAAGAAAAGATAGAGTTTCCCAAACAAAAAATTGAAGAAATTTATCACCACTAAACCAGCTTTACAAACACTGGTAAAGGGGAGGAGGGGCAAGATGGTGGAAGAGCAGGGTCCCCAGGTCACCTGTCCCCACCAAATTACCTAGATAACCTTCAAATCATCCTGAAAATCTGCGAATTCGGCCTGAGATTTAAAGAGAGACCAGCTGGAAGGCTACAGTGAGAAGAGTTCGCGCTTCTATCAAGGTAGGAAGACGGGGAAAAAGAAATAAAGAAACAAAAGGCCTCCAAGGGGGAGGGGCCCCGCGAGGAGCCGGGCTGAGGCCGGGGCGAGTGTCCCCAGGACAGGAGAGCCCAGTCCCGGAGACGCAGGAGCTGCACCGACCTTCCCGGGCGGAAAGGGGCTCGCAGGGAGTTGGAGCAGGACCCAGGAGGGCGGGGATGCCCTCGGGCTCCCCGGGACAGTAACAGCAACTGCGCGCCCAGGAGAGTGCGCCGAGCTCCCTAAGGGCTGCAGCGCGCACGGCGGACCCGGCGGGACCCGGAGCAGCTCGGGGGGCTCGGGCGGCGGCTCCAGAGAGGCGGCTGCGGGACCTGGAGCAGCTCGGAGGGGCTCGGGCGGAGGAAGAGGCTCCGCTGAGGGGGCTGCGGGGCGGGAGCGCGAATCCAACAGTGCAGGCCCCGGAGCACAGGGCGCCGGGACAGCCCAGGATCCGGCCTCCCCCGGGACAGGCAGAGGCCGGGAGGGCCCAGGACAGCGAGGACGCTCCTGCCCCAGCTGAGCAGATCAGTGGCCCCGCCCCGGAGCCTCCAGGCCCTGCAGACCGAGCGCTCCGGAGTTACAGCGGGGCTGACTCCAGGGCTCCAGAGCTGGCCCCGCCACTGGGGCTGTTGCTCCTGGGGCCTCACGGGGTAAACAACCCCCACTGAGCCCTGCACCAGGTAGGGGCAAAGCAGCTCCCCCAAGTGCTAACACCTGAAAATCAGCACAACAGGCCCCTCCCCCAGAAGACCAGCTAGACGGACAAGTTCCAGGGGAAGTCAAGGGACTTAAAGTACACAGAATCAGAAGATACTCCCCCGTGGTTCTTTTTTGTTTTTATTTCTGATTGCTCTCCCCCCACCCTTTTTTGCCCTTCTTTCTTTTTCTTTCTCTTTTTCTTCTCTTTTTTCTTTTTTTCTTCCTTTTTTCTTTTTCTCTTTTCTTTCCTTCTTTCTCTCTCTTTTTCTCCTTTTCCCAATACAACTTGTTTTTGGCCACTCTGCACTGAGCAAAATGACTAGAAGGAAAACCTCACCTCAAAAGAAAGAATCAGAAACAGTCCTCTCTCCCACAGAGTTACAAAATCTGGATTACAATTCAATGTCAGAAAGCCAATTCAGAAGCACTATTATACAGCTACTGGTGGCTCTAGAAAAAAGCATAAAGGACTCAAGAGACTTCATGACTGCAGAATTTAGATCCAATCAGGCAGAAATTAAAAATCAATTGAATGAGATGCAATCCAAACTAGAAGTCCTAACGACGAGGGTTAACGAGGTGGAAGAACGAGTGAGTGACCTAGAAGACAAGTTGATGGCAAAGAGGGAAACTGAGGAAAAAAGAGACAGACAATTAAAAGACCATGAAGACAGATTAAGGGAAATAAACGACAGGCCTGAGGAAGAAAAACCTACGTTTAATTGGGGTTCCCGAGGGCGCCGAAAGGGACAGAGGGCCAGAATATGTATTTGAACAAATTCTAGCTGAAAACTTTCCTAATCTGGGAAGGGGAACAGGCATTCAGGTCCAGGAAATAGAGAGATCCCCCCCTAAAATCAATAAAAACCGTTCAACACCTCGACATTTAATAGTGAAGCTTGCAAATTCCAAAGATAAAGAGAAGATCCTTAAAGCAGCAAGAGACAAGAAATCCCTGACTTTTATGGGGAGGAGTATTAGGGTAACAGCAGACCTCTCCACAGAGACCTGGCAGGCCAGAAGAGCTGGCAGGATATATTCAGGGTCCTAAATGAGAAGAACATGCTACCAAGAATACTTTATCCAGCAAGGCTCTCATTCAAAATGGAAGGAGAGATAAAGAGCTTCCAAGACAGGCAGGAACTGAAAGAATATGTGACCTCCAAACCAGCTCTGCAAGAAATTTTAAGGGGACTCTTAAAATTCCCCTTTAAGAAGAAGTTCAGTGAAACAATCCACAAAAACAAGGACTGAATAGATATCATGATGACACTAAACTCATATCTCTCAATAGTAACTCTGAACGTGAACGGGCTTAATGACCCCATCAAAAGGCGCAGGGTTTCAGACTGGATAAAAAAGCAGGACCCATCTATTTGCTGTCTCCAAGAGACTCATTTTAGACAGAAGGACACCTACAGCCTGAAAATAAAAGGTTGGAGAACCATTTACCATTAAAATGGTCCTCAAAAGAAAGCTGCGGGTAGCCATCCTTATATCAGATAAACTAAAATTTACCCCAAAGACTGTAGTGAGAGATGAAGAGGGACACTGTATCATACTTAAAGGATCTATCCAACAAGAGGACTTAACAATCCTCAATATATATGTCCCGAATGTGGGAGCTGCCAAATATTTAAACCAATTAATAACTAAAGTGAAGAAATACTTAGATAATAATACACTTATACTTGGTGACTTCAATCTAGCTCTTTCTACCCTCAATAGGTCTTCTAAGCACAACATCTCCAAAGAAACAAGAGCTTTAAATGATACAAAAACTGGTAAAGGGACTTCTTTAAGTGGAAAGGAAAGACCATAATTATTTTAAATATTATAAAAGAAAAACTTCATGAGTAAAAAATATATAGTAAAGGGAGTAGATCAATCACTTATGAAGCTAGGATAGGAGGCTAAAAGACTAAAGTGGTAAAATCAATTATATCTAAAAAATTAGTTAAGGGACCTACAAAATAAAAATATGTAAAACATGACAACGTACATATAAAATGTAGAGGGGAATAAAGTGGAGTTCTGAATGTTTTTGAATTGGAGAGAATTGGGAATAAAATGGAGTTCTAGAATATTTTTGAACTTTAGTAATTATCAATTCCATATACAATGCTACATACTTAGGATGTTATATATGAACTTAATGGTGACCTCAAACCAAAAACCTGTAAAAATATATACAAAATATAAAAAGAAACTCAAGCATAACACTAACAAAACTCATAAATCACAAGACAGCAAGAGAAACAGGGACAGAAGTAGTAACAAAAACAACTAGAAAACAATTAACAAAATGGCAATAAGTAAATACCTATCAGTAATAACATTTTAAAATTTTATGTAACTTTAGTTAACATATTATGTATCATTCATTTTGGAGGTAGAGTTTAATTATTCATCAGTCTAATATAACACCCAGTGTTCATTACATCACGTGCCCTCCTTAATGTCCATCACCCAGTTACTCCATCCCCAACTCCCCCCCTCCCGCTGCCTCCCCTCCAGCAAACCTCAGAGCAATAACTTTAGATGTATTTATTTAAATGCTCCAATCAAAAGACAGAGTGACAGAATGGATTTTTAAAAGACTCATCTATAACTCACTTCAGACCTAAAGAAACAAACAGATTGAAAGTCAGCATCTTCCATGTAAATGAAAGAGAGAAAAAAGTCTGGGGTAGGAATACTTATATCAGACAAAACAGGCTTTTAAATAAAAGTGGAACAAGAGACAAAGAAGAGCATTACAGAGGAATAATCCAACAATAGTATACAGCAATTATAAATTCACCCTGTATTAAAGCAAATGAATGCATAAGGAAATATTAACAGGCAAAAAGGGAGAAGTTGACAGTAATACAATAAAAGTAGGGACCTTATAGTCCACTTACATTGATGGATAGAACATTCAGGAAGAAAATCAGTTAGCAAACAGTATCTGTGCTGAAAGGGAAAAATCTGCAGCCAAGAATACTCTATTCGGAAAGAGTGTCACTCAGAATAGAAGGGGAGATGAGGAGTTCCTAGACAAAAATGGAAAGAGTTTGTGACCACTAAACCAGCCCTGTAACAAATATTAAAGGGAATTATTTGAGTGAAAAGGAAAGACTAAGTGATGGTATGAAAAGTAGGAAACACAAAAGCAGTAAAACTAAGTATTTTTGTAAGAAATCAGTCAAGGGATTCACAAAATAAAAGGATGTAAAATATGACACTGTATACCGAAAATGTTGGGGGTGAGGGGTGGGAATAAAGACTGCGTTCAAAGTTAAGTAACCCTCAACTTCATATAGACTGCTATATGCAGATGATATATACAAACCTAGCGATAACCACAAATTACAAACCACTAATAGATATGCCAAACATAAAGAGAAAGGAATCCAAGAATATCATTAAAGAAAACTAGCAAATCATAAAAGAGCAAGAAAAGGATTAGAGTAAAACTACAAGAAAATGCCAAAACTTGTAGCCAAAGGACAATAAATACATATCAATAATTACTTTTAATATAAATGGACTACATGTCCCAATCAAAAGATACAAAATAATGGTGGGGATTAAAAAACAAGACCTGTCCATTTGCTGCCTACAAGAGACTCATCTCAGACCTAAAGACACTTGCAGATTGAAAGTGAGGGGATGGAGAAACATTTATCATGCAAATGCATTTCAAGAGGAACCCAGAGTAGCAACAATTTTATCAGACAAAATAGACCTTAAAACAGACTATACAGAGACCTGGACATGATGTAATAATAAAGAGGACAATCCAATAAGAAGATATAACAATTAAAACATTTATGCATGCAACATGGGAGCACCCAAATACATGAGATAGTTAATAACAAACATAAAGGACTAATCAATAGTAATTCAGTAATAGTAGGGGACTTTAACACTCCACTTACATCAATGGACAGATTATCCAAACAGAAAATCAACAAGGAAAGAGTGGTGTTGAATGACACATTGGACCAGATGGATTTAATGGATTTATTCAGAACATTCCATCCTCAAACAGTGGAATACACATTCTTGTCAAGTGCACATGTAACATTCTCCAGAATAGATCGCATATTAGGCCATAAAACAAGCCTCAACAAAATTCAAAAAGATCAAAGTCATACCATGCATCTTTTCTGACCACAATGCTATAAAACTAGAAGTCAACCACAAGAAAAAAATTCTAGAAAGACCACAAATACATGGGGTTTAAATAACATGCCACTCAATAACAAATAGATCAAGAAATTAAAGAAGAAATTTAAAGAGTATGTGGAAAGAAACAAAAATGAAAACACAATGATCCAAGACCTTTGGGACACAGTAAAAATAATTCTAAGAGAGAAGTTGATAGCAATACAGACCTTCCTCAAGAAGCAAGAAATAACTCAATATTACACCCAAAAAAGCTAGAAAAAGAAAAACAAACAAAACCTAAAACTAGCAGAAGAAGGGAAATGATAAAGACTAGAGCATAAATAAATGATATAGAAACTAAACAATAGAACAGACCAATGAAACCAGGAGCTTGTTCTTGGAAAAGATCAATCAAATTTATAAACTACTAGCTTGACTCATCAAAAGAGAGAGAAAGGACTCAAATTCACAAATGAAAGTGGAAATAGCCAAAACCACAGAAATATAAACAATTTTTCAGAGATTATGAAAACCTATATGCCAACAAGTTAGAACCAAGAAGAAATGAATAAATTCCTAGAGACATAGAACCTACCAAAACTGAAACAGGAAGAAATAGAAAATTTGGACAGATTGTCAGCAAGAAGACTGAATCAGTAATAAAATAACTCCTAGTAAATAACAGTCCAGGACCAGACAGCTTCATAGGTGAATTCTACCAAATATTCAAAGAAGAATTAATACCTATTCTTCTCAAACTATTCTGAAATATAGAAGGAAAAATTCCAAGTTCATTCTATGAGACTTGCATCATCCTGATACCAAAACCAGATCAAAATACCACCAAAAAAAGAGAGAGAAAGAAAACAGCAAACTAACATCTCCATAGATGCAAAAATCCTCAACAAAAGTCTAGCAAACTGAGTCCACCAATGCATTAAAAGAAATCATTCACCAAGATCAAGTGGGATTTATTCCTAGGATGCAAGGGTGGTTCAATATTTGAAAAGCAACCAATGTGTTATATCACACAATAAGACAAAGGATAAAAACCACATGATCATATTAATAGATGCAGAAAAAGCATTTGACAAAGTACGACATCCACTCATGATAAAAGCCCTCAGCAAAGTTGGTTTAGAGGGAATATATCTCAACACAGGAAAAACCCACAGCTCACATTATATTCAATGGGGAAAAAAAAACAGAGCTTTCCCCCAAAGGTCCAAAACAAGACAAGGATGTCCACTGTCACCACTTTCAACCTAGTACTGAAAATCCTAGCCACAAAAATCACACAAGAAAAAGAAACAGAAGGCATCCAAATTGATTAAGGAAGAAGTAAAACTGCCACTATTTGCAGAGGACATGATGCAAATATAGAAAGACCACCAAAAAGCTATTAGAACTGATAAATCAGTAAAGTCACAGGATACAAAAATCAATGTGCAGAAATCTGTTAATTATCTATATGCTAATAATGAAGCAACCCAAAGAGAAATTAAGAAAACAATGCCATTTACAATTGCACCAAAAATAATAAAATATTTAGGACTAAACCAAGGAGGAAAAAAAACCTATTCTGAAAACTATAAACACTGATGAAGGAAATTGAAGATGACACAAACAAATGAAAAGACATTTCATGCTCATGGCTTGGAATAACAAGTATTGTTAAAATGTCTATACTACCCAAAGCAATGTACATGTTTAATGTAATCCCTAAGAAAATACCAATAAGCATTTTTCATAGAAGTAGAACTCACAATCCTAAAATTTATATGGAACTGAAAAAGACTCCAAATGGCCAAAATAATTTTGAAAAAGAATAACAGAGCTGGAAGTATCACAATTCCAGACTTCCAGTGATATTACAAAGCTGTGCAATCGAAACAATATGATACTGGCACTAAAAGAGGCCCATGAGGTCAACGGAACAGAGGAGAAAACCCAGAAATAAACCCAAAATTATATGGTCAATTAATCTTCATTGAAGAAGGAAAGAATATCCAATGGAAAAAAATACTTTTTTCAATAAATGGTGTTGAGGAAACTGGAGAGCTACCTGCAAAAGAATGAAACTGGACCACTTTCTTACACCACACACAAAAATAAACTCAAAATCGATTAAAGTCCTAAATGTGAGACCTTAAACCATGAAAATCCTAGAACAGAGCTGAGGCAGTAATATCTCTGACAATGGCCATAATAGCATTTTTCCAGATGTGGCTCCTGAAGCAAAGGAAATAAAAGCAAAAATAGATTTTTAGGACATCAGAATACAAAGCTTCTGCACAGACAGGAAACAACCAACAAAACCAAAAGACAACCTAGGAGAAGATATTTGCAAATGACATATCCAATAAAGGGTTAGTACCCAAAATATATGAAGAACTTCTACAACTCAACACCCAAAAAATAAATAACCCAATTTAAATGTGGGCAGAAGACACGAATAGCAATTTCTTCAAGAAGACACCCAGATGGCCAACAGGCATATGAAGAGATGCCCAACATCAGTCATCATCAGGGAAATACACATTAGAACCACTATGAGATATCACCTCACACCTGTCAGAATGGCTAAAGTCAGTAACCCAGGAAATAAGAAGTGCTGGTAAGGATGTGGAGAAAAAGAGACCCTCTTGCACTGTTGGTGGGAATGCAAACTAGCGCACTCACTGTGCAACACAGTATGGGGATTCCTCAAAGAGTTAAATATAGAACTTCCCAATAACCCAGTAATCATACTACAGGGATTTACCCCCAAAATACAAAAACACTATTTTGAAGAGATACATGCACCCCTGTGTTTACTGCAGCATTATTTACAATAGCCAAACTATGGAAGCAGCCTAAGTGTCCCTTGATAGATTAATACAGAAGATATAATACACACACAATGGAATATTATTCAGCCATAACAATAAAATTTTGGATGGAACTAGAGAGTATAATGCTAGAAAGTATTATGCTAAGCAAAATAAGTCAGGAAAAAACAGAAACCATATGAGTTCACTCATGTGTGAAATTTAATAAAACAAATGAGCAAAGGGAGGGAAAAAAAGCAAAGCAAACCAAGAAACAGACTATTAACTCTAAATGCTGGGCACCAGCGGGGAGGTGGGCGGCAGGGGTGGGGGTGGGTAGGAGGTGAAACAGGTGATGAGGATGAAGGAGGCACTTGTGAGGAACACTGGTTTGTATGGAAGTGCTGAATCACTATATGTACACCCAAAACTATAAAGCATTATATGTTAACTATACTAAAATTAAAAACAAAAATTCAAGATTTACGTATATGATATGAAACTTCAATCTGTACTATGTCGTATCGCACAGTGTTTAAATGTACATGTGACTACACTGCCCACATTTCTCTAAAATTTAACTCCCAAGATACTACAGTTTTGGAGTGTCCTTTAGCTTTGATTTTTCACATTATCCCTTTCCTTGGATGCTTGATAATTAGAAATAGTCACTACCTCACAGGTCACATGTGAGGCCATGAAACAAGCCTCAATAAATGTAAGAAGCCTTAAAGCATAGCATGCATCTTTTCAAACCTCAAGTGTGAAGCTAGTAATCAATTATAAGGAAAAAAATAAAAACCAAAGAGAGTACATAATGAGATGTGCCCTGGGTGTTATATGTTGGCAAATTGAATTTAAAAACAAAAAAAACAAAAAAAACCCAAACATGTCAGAGGCAAATAACAAGCTATTAACCAACCAATAGGACAACTAAAAATTCATCAGGAAATCAAAAACACATAAAAACAAATTAAAAAAAGTGAAAATGAAAACACAATGGTCCAAAATTATGCATTCACATCAAAAGTTCTTTTTTCACATCAAAAGTTCTAAGAGAGAAATATAAAGCAATACAAGCACACATCAAGAAACAAAAATCACAAAAAATTAGTATTACAACTAAATGAACTAGAAAAAGAGTAAATCATAACATTAGTAGAAAAACTAAAATAATAAAGATCAAAGTTGAAATAAATGAAAGGAGAGATTAAAGAAACAAAAGGGAGGGAAAAAAATCAATGAAACCAAAGCTGGTTATTCAAAAAGCTAAATAAATTGATAAACTTTAAGCCAGATTCTTGAAGAAAAAGGAACAAAATCAATAAATTCAGAAATGAAAGAGCAAAAGTAATACTTGACACCACAGAAACAGAAACCATTAGAAGAGACTACTTTAAAAAATATGCTAAGATATTCAGTAACAAAAAGGAAACAAATTATAAAAATAAAATCTTCAAAAAATGGAAAATATGAACAGAAAAATTAGTAATGAAACTGAACAGGTGATCAAAAAACTCAACAAATAAAAGTCCAGGGACCTATGGGTTAAAAAGCAAATGCAATGAAAAATTCAAGCAGCATTATTTTCTATTCTCAGGGTATTCCAAAAAAAATTTTTTTCCAAAAAATTTTTTACAAGGATTCCAAACACATCCTTAAAAAAAAATTACCCAAGACCAAAACCACAGTCATTACAATAAAAGAAACTACAGGCAAATAAGCCAGATAAACATACATGAACCACAAAATAGTAGCAAACTACATTCAGAAATATATTAAAATAATCATTCAACACAAGCAATTCATATTTATTCCAAGAAATACAAGGATGATATTAGAAAATAAACAATATACCACATTTTATTAAAATGAAGGATAATGAAAAGGTGAATATCTCAATCGATGCAAGAAAGCAATGTCAACACTCCATATGAGTTGATCATGAAAACTCAAAAAAAGTGGGTTTTGAAG
This sequence comes from Canis lupus dingo, assembly GCF_003254725.2. NCBI lineage: Eukaryota > Metazoa > Chordata > Mammalia > Carnivora > Canidae > Canis > Canis lupus. The sequence goes on along the minus strand of NC_064247.1, from coordinate 22,676,128 downwards.
GAACATACCTCAGTTTAATAAAAGCCACGTGTTCCATACCCAATACCAAAATTGAGAAGACAATGTTCACTTTCACCACTTTGATCCAAGATAGTGTTGCAAGTCCTAGCCACAGCAATCCCACAAAGAGAAGAAATAAAGGGCACCCAGATTGCTGAGGAAGAAGTAGAACTGTCCCTTGCAAGTGACATGATTCTATACCTAGAAAACTCTAAGGACTCCTCCAAAAGAACCATTAGAAGATGTGAATTCAAGAAAATGGTAGGATGCAAGATTCACACACAGAAATCTTTTGGGTTTCTATACACTAATCACCGAGTAGAAGAAAGACAAAAGAAGGAAATGATTCCAGGTCCATCGCATCAAAGAGAACAAAATACCTAGGCATCAACTCGACCAAGGAGGTGCAAGACCTGTGCTCAGAAATCTACAAAACACACAGGAAGGAAACCGAAGAAGACACTATCAAATGGAAAGCTATTCCATGCTCGTGGAAAGGACCAATATTGTTCAAAAGTCCATCCTACCAAAAGCAACCTACAGATTCCAAGTCATCTGTATCAAAATACCAATAGCATTCCTTACAAAATAAGCAATCCTAAAATGTCTGTGGAACTGCAAGAGACCCCAAAGAGCCAAAGCAACCTGGAGAAAGAACAAAGCTGGACGTGTCACAGTCTCAGATTTCAAGGTTTACTGCAAAGCTAACAGAGTCAAAACAGTATGGTATTAGCACAAAAAGATGCATATGTCAATGGAACAGAACCGCAGCCCGAAAATAAACCCACACTCATGGTCAATCTATGACAAAGCAGGTGAGGACATACAACTGGGAAAGACAGGCTCCTCAATAAATGGAGTTGGGCTACCTGCAAAAGAAGAAAACATTCTGACACCAGGCACAACAATAAACCCACCATGGATTAAAGACCTAAATGTCAGACCTGAAACCATAAAACTTCTAGAAGGCACAGGCAGTCATCTCTTGGATGTCAGCCCAGGAACATTTTCCTAGACATGCCTCCTCAGGCAAAATAAAAATTAAAGAACACTGAAGCAAAAATAAATGATAGGGACTATACCAAAATGAAAAGCTTTCACACATTGAAGGAAACCAATTGAATGAAAAGGCAACCTACTGAATGGGAGATACAAATGATAGTTCCCATGAGGGCCTAATATCCAAAATATCTATCAAGAACTGATATGATTCAATACCAACCAGCCAGCCATTAATGATCCAATGGAAAATCAGGCAGAGGACCCGAACTAACATTTTTCTAAAGAAGACGTGCAGATGGCCAACAGGCACTTGAAAGGATCCTCAACATCACTAGTCATTAGAGAAATGGAATTGAAAAGTACTTGATATCACTTTTCCCCCTGTGCCCCCCATGAGAATGGTTGGTATCAAAAATGTGAAATTAATAAGTGTTGGTCAGAATGTGGAAAAAAATGGAATCCTCTTGCACAGTGGATAAGAACATCAAGTGGTGGAGACACCATGGAAAGCAGTATGGAGGTTCCTCCAAAAATTAAAAGTAGAAATCTCATGCCATCCAGTAATTTTACTACTGTGTATTTACCAAATGTAACAAAAACACTAATTCAAAAATCATGTACATCCTATATGTTTATTGCATCATTATTTACCTTAGCCAATTAGGGAAGCAACCTGTGACTATCAATAGATGGTTAAGAAGCATTGGTATATATACCATGGAACATTGCTCAGCCATAAAGAGGGCGAAACTCTTGCCTTTGTTGAGAATCTGGAGATATGTGGGATCTAAATAACAAACCAACACAAGTAAACACAGAACAGACCATGATTGCCAGGTTGGGGGTTTTATGGTGGGACCGGCAAATAGGTGAAGGGGATTAAGAGGTACATACTTCCAGTTATAACATAAATTAGTCACAGTGATATAAAGGACTGCCTACGGAATACAGTCAGCAGTACCCTAACAGTGTTCTATAGTGACAGATGGCAACTACGCTTATGCTGTTGAGCACTGCATAATGTCTAGAACTGAGGAGTCTCTCTGTTATACACTAGAAATGAATAGAAAATTGTAGGTCAACTCTGTTTCAATAATAGGTGTTCTAAAAATTGCATTCCCTGTGACCTGCCCCATTCTCCAGACTAATTCTCACTGTCTGACTAAACATGCAGTGTGTTCACTGTTCATCTCCCTGTACCGGAATGTAGACTCCATTAAGGCAGGGACTTGATCTATTTGAAGCTCAGGACCTACACGATGAACCAACGGACAAATTTCCTGTTGCCACATTCCAGGCATTACCTTAAAATGTGTCTAGATCTGGCTGAGTGAGCACAGCTGAGGTGGTAGCCAGGCTCCGGGCTACGCACACCTGCACGCACTCTGGGGCTCAGGGCTGTGGGTCCTAACTCTGCTTTCAGGCCATGAGCTACTTCACAGCCAGCAGCTCCTCAGGACCCCCTGCTACCTCATCCCGGCAGGAGGCAAGGGTGGGTGCGTGGGCAAGAAGCAGAAGGCCCAGAGGAGATTGGGTGGGAGGGCCTCAGGGCTTGTCTAGGAAGGGGGCCATGGCTCCATACCCTAGTGTCTGACGTATGAATCAGAAGGGTATCCCCAGAGAGGACAATGGGCCCCATCAGGACTGTGCTACCCAGAGCTCAGCAACATCCCCCAACAGAGCAAGGAAAGGGAGGCATCCAGGGCCTGGGGGCCACACACATCAAGGTGGTAGATAGTAGGGCACAGGGAGGTCATCAGCTCCGCCACCCATGGCGGCCACCCGGAGAAAAAGGCAGCTTGTACCCTCAGATGTTAGTCACCCTAGATGCAGACTCAGGACATACCCCACAGTCAACTCTTGATGATTTGGGTATAAGCCATCGGTCTCATGACCCTCCATATACCCTGGGCCTCTCCTTGTCCCTCTCAAAGCACCCCTCGACCTCCTGGCTGCCTCAGGACGAGGCCAGAGCCGGAGCGAGGACAGACGGTGGGATGAGACACAGCAGCGAGGCTCGCGGGGAGGACAGGCTGCAGCGTCCAATCCACTTGTCACTTGCACCCTCCCTGGCCCCGCACACAGCGATGGTCCTACATGCTGTGGACGGAGTAAGTCAGAGCGGGTATGTTCTCAGGGAACCTTCTTCCTCATTGGCGGGCGCAGGCATTCGTCAGAGCTCAGACCAGGTCTCTTCTGCTCTACCTGGGGTACTTTCTAGAACAAGCTGCCCAGGGCGAGAGCAGGCTGCCCCCAGGGAACAGTACACAACCACCAGCGCTCAGTTCATGTAAGCCAAAAGGAACCAAAAACGGGTTTCTGAGCAGCTACAGACTTCATCTGGGGAGAAAAATATGGGTGATAAAAATCAATCCATTCCTTTATAGGTGTGTAGACTTCAGTCCAGAGAGGTTAAAGCAGCTGCCCCAAGTCACACCGGAGAAAATGGTGCAGTTGGACTTCAAGGGAGGCTCATTTCCGACGGTAGGGCCAGCCGGCCGGGGGGACCCAGCGACAGGGGTCCCGGCTTGGTAAGGCTGGTGGCGCACCTCGGGCCGGCCCCACCCAGGAACCCGGGGGCGCCAAACGCGGGGTGAGGCACCAGGCCTGCCCGAAGGCCGGGGAGGAGGGTCCAGGCCAGCTGGGGTGCTCCCGCCACCCCTCCACCCCTGCTCGCAATCTTCCTGTCATTCCTGCCCATAGTCCTGGGGCCGCGGCCGCACGGGGCGGCGGTCTCGGGGAGGGGACGTGAGCCCTGGGCACAAGGGCCGCCCCGGGCAGGGTCCCCATCGGGCCCCCGGACACTTCCCGGGCCCCCGCCCCTAGATGCCAGGGCCTCACACACCGCGTGTCCTCACGCAGTCAGTGCCCCGGGGCGGGGGGCGCGCAGACACCCCCGGGTGGGAGCCCTGGAGGCCGAGGCTGCTGCTGCGGACAGACGCGCCGGCCGGCCGCGGGGAGGTGGCACTACTTCTGGCCAGGGAAAGGCGAGAAGAGACGGGGGTCACTCCTGGGCCCCCAGGCCCTGCCCCCTGTGGTGGCGCCTGAAGGACCGCGTGTTCTGTGTGGGGACAGGGCCGATGGGTCCCCGCGGAATTAAGGGGAACAAAACGGCCCAAAGACACCAGAACCAGGATGAGCCTCGGAGGTGTGGGCGCTGCCGGGGTCCGTGCGGGGGGGCCTGGCCCAGCCGCACCCACGGAAAGGGGTGATGGGAGGGGTGGGCTGGGCCAGGGCAGGACCAGGCTGGACAGGGCCCAAGTCAGCAGGGCAGATGGCGGACAGTGATTTTTAAGAACTCTGAGTTTTTAAGTGGGAGAAACCAGCCCCTAAAGAAGACCTGCTGAGGGAGTGCATCCCCGGGAGGTAGCAAAGGGTGAAAGCCTCTCGCCCCCGGCAGAGTCCAGAGAGCACTTACCTGAAGGGGGTGGGGGGGCCTAGTGGCTGAGAAAAGCCAGCGAGACTTTGGGGGATAAATGTTTTCTTTCTGGTCCTGCGTTCATCCCACTGGTACGTGCAGTTTTTTGAAGGCTCTTCAGACTGTCCACTGATATGCTAATGCGGGTGTCACAGCTCAGGGAAACGTTCTCCAAATGCACGAGCTTCGTCATTACTGCGGGCCCCTAAGTGCCTCTGCACAGAGCCCTACACGCTCTTACCAAAGGAGAGCTGCAAGAGGCTCCCAGATGCTGTTTCCACACTGGCATTTCGGGGCTGATTTATGGCTGGCATTGATTCATCGCATGTTCTACTTAGAACAGAAATGAGTGTAATTTATAACCATTTGTTCCTCCCCAAGGCCGCGGGCGAAAAGAGGATATTGATTTTTGGAGTTACTCACAGTGACCAGAGAAGGTTCGTCGGCTCCGGTTTAGTCAAGGACGCCCCGCTGACTCAGAGGCCAGGAGAACATTCGGTCCCGGAGATGGAGGGGGCCCTTAACCTTAAACAGAGCTTTCTCCCAGCCCAGAGCTCTGTCTCTAAATACAGCCCCCCCCCCCCCCCAGCCAGGCACAGCTGGGCTGCGCACCTGGGGATGTCCTAGAGACGCAAACTCTCCATCCCCACGCCTACCCGCCTACCCGGGGAGCAGAGACCAGAGACTCGGGGAGCAGAGCCCAGCATCTGTGTTTTAACAAATCCTCCAGGTGATCAGGATGCATGATAAAGTGAGAAGGGCTGTAATTCGTGGAGAATGAAAGTGAGAGAATCAGCAGCTGGAGGCCGGCAGGTCCCCTTTCTCACAGATGCAGCTGGTGCTGCAGAGCGCGGCTTGGGCGGTGGCTGCTGGGCCACCGCTGGACACGCTTCGCCCTCACGCGGGGACCGGCCTGCCTTGGAAACGAGGGCCAGAGGCGCAGAGGCAGCTGAGCTCCCTGCAGAGAGCCGGCTCCCACCGCGGGGAGGGGAGGCGAGCCCTGGGAGCCCCCCTCGCTCGGCTCCAAACCCACCAGTCAAGCGGCCCATCCGCCGAGCGCAGGACTGTGGCGCCCGACGCGAGGGAGGGAGGCGGCCCCCACCAGCCTGTGCCTCAACTCTTCGTGTTGTGGACGATTGGTGACTGAAGTGACCGGCTTTTCTCCCTTTGGGTTGCTGCTCCCCTGTGAGGACCGACCAAGTCCGGCACTTGCCAAGGCCCAAGAGGAGCACTTCACGGCGCCGTCCCCCGCCAGAAAGTGGCTTCTTGGTCTGAGCCTTGCCCTTCCCAGTCTGGCCCAATGGCGGGTGTCAGCTGCCATCTCCTGCCCTCTGCAAAAGAGCCTGAGAAGAAACCCAGCCTGTGGGACGCCCGGGCCCGACGTGAGAGCCAGTCCCGTGGCTCCTTGGAAGTGGTTTGCCAGGGGGGCTTGACTTGGAGTCACCTCACTGAGCTTGTTAGCATCTGAAAGTGTGTCACCTTCCTCTCTCCTGCCTCTCCATTGCCCGTTTTTCACCCTCCCCACGACCTGGCCCTGGAGCAGTAGAGATATGCCCCCTTCCCTGGCCGGAGGAGAGCCTCAGGGAACAGAAAGGATCTCAGAAATTATTCAGTGCAAACAGCTCATTTTCGGGCAGATGAATGGGGCACAGGAGGCTGGAGGAACGCAGCCAGGCCCTGACCCCCCAGCAGAGGCGGAGCCTGCCTGCCCAGGCCTGAGACCTCGGGGCAGAGGGGTGGGGGGATCCCCAGCCTCCATAGCTCCATCAAAGGCTGAGGAACTCGTGGCTACACCACATTCTAACGAGGCTTATGTGTTGTCACACTCTCACCAGAGGCAACTGATCATTTGTCACATATCTTTTTAACACCCACCCCCATCACCTGTCCTGGCCACACTGTGTCTGTGTGTAGACAAGGTCTGTGCCGAGTTCTCCCACGGGGGTACCCGCACTGTGCCCTCTTCACCCAGGGATCCCGAGCCACAGGGTCCATGGAAAGGTGAAAGACAGCCTGGCACGACCGTCCGGATGGTTATCTGATCAGGGGCTCAGAGGACTCCACCTTGTGATTTCCTCAGGCGCTCAGTCTACGTAGTTCTAACATGACAAGTGGTTTTCCACATGCTGGCCCAGGACACGCAGCTTCCACTGCACCCCAGGGGCTGAAGATGTTACATTCTTACGTATTCATTTTACGCGGATTTCCACTTAGAAATCAAGGAGGAGCCTGAGAAACAGCAAATCTGATGAGAAACCATAGCAATGTATGTGATTTCTCTTTTAAGTTGTAAAAATGCCTGATAACCAAAGATTTCAAATAAATTATGAGACCAGTGTGGGAGCAAATCCTCCTTGATCTGACAAACAGCATTATCTCTGCAAGATAAACAGGTGTCCCCTTTAGGAGGACACTGTTTCTAAAACTTGGCTAGTGCCCTTGAAAAACATCAAAAACAAAAAAAAGAAAGAAAGAAAAAAAGAAAAATATCAGAGACAGATGGACAAAGTGCAAATCATGTGGCATGTTTTGCATGTTTTTTTCTGAAAATCTTTATGAGGTAACTCTGTGCTTACAGGTGTCTGCCTTCTGACTGTAGAGCAGCACATTCTTGGAGGGACTGTTAAAGCCGCTCACCGTGCAAGCTGCCACCCGATCCTCAGAGGTCCAGCCTTGGACATTCGAGCCACCTCAGAGCACCAGGAAGAGTGCCACTTAGTGAATTAATAATGCTGCTTCACATCCCAGCTCCACCACCATACTCCCCAAGCTTCCTTCTCCAAACACTGGCCAACTCCAAACTAATGCTCTGTGAAATCAGAGAGGATGAGAACCAGATAGGAGGATGCAGGGGCAGGAGGAAAGGAATGCCCCCCTGGCTGATGTTAGAATGTATTTATTAGAATGTATTTATTGCTACATTTATGTACAATTATACAAACAGCCCAGACAGGAAAGGGAATGTTGCATTGAGTTCTCCAGATTCCACACATGTGCACAAGTAAACAGACCTGTACTCCGCTAAGTTTGCTCTCAGTTCAAAGCCAAAACTAGGTCACATACATTTTCTGAAAAAGTGGGCAATTCTTGGGAATTGTCTCCATGTATCCCTCCTTCTTTACAAGCTAGTCATGCAGAAAAAAAGTGGGTTCTCAGAAGCGAATGCCCTCAGGCATCTCTGTAGAGGGCGGTGCCTTGAGGACAGGATGCAGTGGGCACAGGCCTGGGACTGCAGGTGCAGCGGGGCAAGTCCCAATCCCAGCCCACCTTCCTAAGGTCTGCCCCCAGGAGAGGCCATGGGGGGAGGGGGAGGTTGGAGAGAGAGACAGAACAGCAAAAGAGGGAAAACCAACAGGAAACTGAGATGTGAAGAGAACCATCAGCCAGAGCCCAGGTGGAAGTGATGCTTGTCCATCTGGTTCCAGCTAAGAGTCCAGATTTGGGGGAATGTACACATTCGGGATGGCAGGCATGTCTTGGCATGTCCTCATCCTACAGCTCGCTGTGTATCAGACGCCAGGGACCTGCATGAAGACAGTGGACAGGAGCGTGAGGCAAGAAGGAAGACGACTAAACTGAAATATGATCCTACTGGCTAAAGAGGGCCCCAGACATCTTCCCACATTTCACAGGTAACGCAGAACCATGCACGGTGGAGTGCACTGCTGACTCATGAAGTGGGGCCGGAGCGCTCAGGACACTCAGGGAATACAGGCTGTACCACAGCAGAGGGGCTGCCCAGCCTCCACTCGGACCTCGACCCAGCCACTGTCATGATCCCACAGTGGATCTAACAGAGGACCTGGCAACAATCAGACCCAGAATTGTGAGGTGGATCTGGGACCGTGGCAGAAACACACTCCCTTTCATGTCACAGTTCCCTAAACCTTTGTGACAGGCATCACGAGAGCCAGCTGAGCAGCCTGACAGGCAGGTGTGCCTGAGGGGTGAGCTCACCTCACCTACAGCAGCACTGCCTTCCCCACCCCAGGCCACTTCCCATTTGAGGGCCCAATGGGAGGGTCTTCATATCTGTTCTAACCCAGTGTCCTGGGCTCAAATCGACCTGGCACCTCAGGGAAAGACAGGGCCTCAAGGATGAGAGCCAGAGGCCTGGGAGTCTGAACACCCCAAACCATCAGAGGCCTTTGGGGATGACGGGCAATTTGTATCCCTGGAATGTGAGGCTGTAGGGCCTCTATCCCTGCAGAAACCAGCCAGCTCTCACTTGTCCATGGTTATGGATGTCCCTCTAATTCCTCATCACCATAATCCCATAGGTGAGCCACAAGGAAGACTGGATGAGACTTCTGCCCGAGAAATCCTAAGGATGGTGGGAGGAGGACCAGAAAAACCATTTGGAAGTCCCTGTCCTTCCTCTTGGGTCAATAGCATTGTAATCAGCCATAGGGGGGCCCATCGGCTCTTCCAAGGCTGCCAGCTATGTGACATTTCAAGCTGAAGTATGTGGCCACTGCCAACTCCTTGGATCCTTTTATCAATTCATCTCTGGATAATTCAAAAATCTCTGTCATTTGATCTTGACTTTTCTGGTGAGTCATGCAGAAACTTTCTTTTCCTACTTCTGATGACAAGAGCACAGAGTTAAACTCATTGAAAGAGTTCACTCTAAAAAGCAAAAACATTAACAAATGACAACCAATGAGGAAAAAATTACAAAACATCAGATACATTTCAGTGTGGGGGCTTTTACCCATCAGCAAACAAAATAGAAAGAGTTATGTCAAGTCCTGCATTGGAAGAAATGGTGTAAAGGCAAGTAGCTAAAAAGAGTATTGTTTGTAGCTCTGTAAAGAATGTTAAGAACATGTTTGAAGTAAGGATTCCAGCTGAGATCCCAGGAATAAGACTAATTAGATTCTCCCATTTTACAGTCAGCCACACCACTTTCAGAACAATGACAGATGTGTCACCAGCCCTTTCACATGGACTCTGACACAGTGGTAATATTTTGGTGATGTCACGGAATGTCAGAGATGCTCACAGGATATGAAACTCATTTCAAGGAAATCCAAAATTCAAGGCTAAAGAAGCAAATCATTTCTAAAAATCCCTACCCTGGGCTGAACATATATGATCATTTTTTATGTCACTTAAAAAAATCTTAAAGATAATATTGTTATTAGAGACATTCATTCTACACTTTAAAGTATTACCTCAATATTCTCATACAGCTAGAGATGGGTTTATAGAACTTGAGGGGGATTAATCAGCAATTTTGGGGAACTCAAATGTATCATTCAAGATGGACAAGGTAAACTTTATTGCCATGGTTTTATTTATAAATGGGATGAGTCAGAACAGTCTCTGCTAAAGAAATTAGAGAATTTTATTTTATTTTTTTTTATTTTTTTTTTATTTATTTATGATAGTCACACACACACAGAGAGAGAGAGAGAGAGAGAGAGAGAGAGAGAGGCAGAGACACAGGCAGAGGGAGAAACAGGCTCCATGCACCGGGAGCCCGACGTGGGATTCGATCCTGGGTCTCCAGGATCGCGCCCTGGGCAAAGGCCGGCACCAAACCGCTGCGCCACCCAGGGATCCTGAAATTAGAGAATTTTAAAACAGCCTGCTTCAAGGTAATCGTGGTCAATGATTTTAAAATATTTCCAAATTGAGATCAATGCATAACACTAATCTGGCTTAATGAGCCAATTCTAGCTTTATTTATATATATATATATAAATGTGTATATTTATACATAAAATGTATATATGTTTTATATATATAATGTATATATACATATATATTATATATAATGTATATATAAATGTATATATGTATATGTATATACATATGTATAAATATATATAAATGTATAATCTTCATTTTTAAGTCTTTTAATCTTTCATTTTAATTTTAATTCATCTGAATTTTTTATTTCATTTTTTAAAGATTTTATTTATTTATTCATGAGAGATACAGAAAGAGGCAGAGACACAGGCAGAGGGAGAAGCAGGCTCCATGCAGGGAATCTGACGTGGGACTCGATCCCTGGTCTCCAGGATCATGCCTTGGGCTGAAGGCAGCGCTAAACCACTGAGCCACCCAGGCTGCCCTGAATTTTTTTTTTTTTTTTAGATAAGAAAAAGCCTCCCAGCAGCAGTGTTATCTGTGTGAACTTGCCCTATAATACTCCACATCACAAAAAAGAACAGTCTAAAGTAGCATGTCCCATCCGTTCACATGGATTACAGATAGAATCTCATTTATCTGACGTCAAAATTATTAAATTGGAGGAAGATGTTCTTGATTGGCAGAAAGCCCACGAGAGGTAAACAGAGAAAGAACCGGGAAGGGGGTGGAGCTAGATGTTGTAATGGGAGGGCTTGCTGTGGGTGAGCTCCTCTGACTGGGGATTCATGCAGCTAGAATAAAGGCTCTGGGCAGTGGACGCACAGATTTGGGTTCTACCCGGCAGGGGAGAGGTGTGGCAGGTATCAGGGACAGGTGGGCGGCCGTGGCCGCCAGTGGTACTTACCTAGTGAGGGTAACTGTTACATTTGCTTTATACTGCTTTGGCAAGAGCGCATCTGGAAGAAGGCATACAGTTTGGGTCCCCACCTTTCAAAAGAGACATGAAGGGGTTAGGAAGCACTTAGCAAAAGAACACAGAAGGAAGTGAAAACAGCACAGAACAACAGGAGCACTCTCGTCACTCTGGATCCGGAGGGCCTGCGGGGCAAAGTGCCAAAGCAATCTTCTCCCTTAAGTATTAACTGTTTGTCTTTTCAATCCAGTCTTGAATCTTCACTATTACAATGTGGAAACAAGAATACCTTGACCACTTCCTTTTAAAATGGATGCTCAAATTCTAATGGTTGTAGCCACTCCACACAAACCAATCGGTTTCACAGGAAGAATGATGGATCTCAAAGTCATACACACCAAAGATTTTTAAGCATTAGAATCATGCTGATCAGATTTTATATTTAAAGTTCTCTCATGATTAATCTAGGCACTACTAAAATGTCCTTTGGGCACCAACCATTTACAGGCCCCAGATACTTGGTGGTGCCTCCTTTGAAATCAATAGTGGCTATCCTTTTTTTTTTTTTTTTATGATTTATTTATTTATTTGAGAGAGAAAGAGAGGAGGGGGGGGGGAAGGGGAAAGTCCCAAGCAGACTCCATGCTGATTAGAGCCCTATGTGGGGCTTGATCTCATGACCCTGAGATCACGACCTGAGACAAAACCAAGAGTTAGTTGCTTAACTGCGTGAGCCACCCAGGCGCCCCAGTGATGTCTGTGATTAAGTGAATTTTCAAGAGGCTACGGCTACACCTACCTGCTAAAAGACTGGGATGGGCTAAGACAAGGGATCTCCCTCACAGCCCTGTGGCCCAGTGGTGGTCAGAGAGACCAGTTTCAGCCCCACTGTCTCTGGTCTGTCTTCTTCAGCTGACCCTCCTGCCATTCTCAGGAATAGCCCTCATAGACACTAAAAACGAGTTTGCAATGAACTCTACAAAGAAACCACCAGGCCTGCCAAGCTTATCCACGCGCAAGTTCTCTGGGCACAATAGTGCCTACGGTACTTTCTACGCTGTGGCTCAAGCAGTTGGAGATGCGGTTAGTGGTCCGCTCTTATAGATCAGTTATGTGCCAGAAGGGCATCTGCGCTGGGCTGTTTCCCACAGGGATCAATAGTAGTGCAGATTCCAGGCACTTAAACCCATAATGAAAAACCGAGGCTTTGTAGTAAAATACAGTAGAAACCCCAAATTTGTCAAAGCTAGTAATAAAGGAACACAGAAACAATGAAACTTATTAACAGTTTTTAAACATTTTTTAGATTTTTCTTGTAATACTTGAGCTTGATGTTAAACTGGGCAGAATTAATTAGATGACTAAGTAGTACTTGAAATTTGAGAGCTAGAACTTTATTGTATCAGGTTTTTTAAAAAATGTGCTATATTTTTCCCCTTAGTCATAAGCATTACTTTTACCATGATTAACCATAATTGAGATACGACTGACACTCATAAAGGAACAAAAGGAAAAACAGGAAGGAAAAGAAGAAAACTACAGAAGGAAAAAAAGAATGACTCACACGAGTACACTGAAGAAGTTTGGGAAAGCAAATGAAAAGGAGGATGGGGGAGTAAATGTGATACATATACGGGACAAGGAAGAAAATGGAATTAAATGACAGTTGTCAGTATTAACAGAAGAAACTATATCCATCTATTTCTCTAAAAGAAACAGTAAGATATCAAGTCAGAAATTTCAAAGTTTGCCGCCAGATGGCACCATGAGATTAAAGTAACTTGGTTGAAGCCAGCAACCCATGAGGGGGCGGAAGGGGGTCCCTACCTATGGAGGGGCAGGATATTCAGGATCTGTAGAGCTCCGTCACAGGTTAGGACTTACGAGATAGATCAAGCTACCCCAGGAACACAAACGTAAAAACATTAGAAAATCTATCTAATTCAGTATGTTAAAAAAAAAAAACAAACCTTTTTTTAAAGCATATGAACATATTATCTCGATATACACAGAAATTGCACTTGATAAATTTTTAAACCTTATCTTTATTTAAAAAGAAACTATAGCAAAATAGGCATATGTATATAAAAGGAAGTTTTATCAACCCAATAAAGGGCATGAAACAAAAACCTAGAGCAAACATGGAGTGGCAAACATTAGGAATGTTAGAAGCATTCCTCTTAAATCAGAAATGAGATGTCACTTACGCCCGACACTATACTGAAAATTTCAGTCAAGTCAGCTCAAAGAAAGAAAGGTTATATGGCTTGAGAAGCCAGATTGAACTGTCATTATTAGAAACAAGAATAAGCAAGGCTCCTGAATATAGAGTCAGCAAACAAAAATCAGTTTCATTTCTACAGGCCAGCCACAAGTAATTTTAAAATGTAACTCTTAGAAGATAATAAAAATGAAGATGCTTAATAGTAATTCCAACAAAAGGCACAGAGGATCTTAATGCAAAAATTTACACTTCGCTGAAAGGCATTACGGAAAACCTCAATAAATGGAAAACTATTACATGTTCCTAATTAGGGATATTTAATATCGTGCAGATGTATCTTCTTCCCAAATGAATCTAATATCAATTACTATTAATCCATTTCCAAACAGAAGTTTTTTTTCCCATACAATTTTACTGATCTTTTTAAAAAAGATTTATTTATTTTAAAGAGAGAGTGAGTGGTGCAGTGGGGAGCGGCAGAAGGAGGAGAGAGTCTTAAACAGAGTCTGTGCTCACACAGAGCCCAACCTGGGGCTGCATCTCAGAACCCTGAGGTCAGGAACTGCCTGAGCTGAAACCAAGAGTTGGATGTTTAACCGACTGTGCCACCCCGGTGCCCCCAATTTAAATGATTTCTGGGGCACCGGGGTGGCTCAGTCGGTAAGTGTCTGCCTTTGGCTCAGGTCGTGATCCCAGGGTGGAGCCCTGCTCAGCAGGGTAGTCTGCCTCTCCCTTTGACCCATCCCACTCTTGTGCACCCTCTCTCTGAGATAAATCTTTAAAAAAAAAAAAAAAAAAAGATGATTTCTAAAATGTGTGTTGTAGAAGGGGGGTCTGGCTGGGTAGGGCATGCTATTCTTGATCTCAGGGTTGTGAGTTCGTATCCCAGGCAGCATGTAGAGACTACTTAAAATACAATACAATTTATGTAGTAGAACAAAGGCCCAAAAACTAGTCAGGAATTTTTTTTTTAAGATTATTTATTTATTTATTCATGAGAGACACAGGCAAAGGGAGAAGCAGGCTCCATGCAGGGAGCCCGATGTGGGACTCTATCCCGGGTCTCCAGGATCAGGCCCTGGGCTGAAGGTGGCGCTAAACCGCTGGGCCACCTGGGCTGCCCACTAGTCAGGAATTTATTATTAAAACAAGGTGGAGAAAAAATACAGCTCTGCCAAATATTAAGACATGTTACTAGCTAAGGCTTTTATTAAGACCTTTGGAACAGGGCAGCCCAGGTGGCTCAGCAGTTGGGCAACTGCCTCAGTAGGAGAGGGATGGATTGTCAAATAAAGCATTACACAACTGGTTATCCAGCTAGAAAAAAATGGATCCACACTTTATACCATACCCAAAGTTACTTCTAGCTGGACTAAAGACTCAAGTGTAAAAATAACCAAACATGTAGAAGAAAACTTAAAAATGCAAAACTCTTAGAAAAAAATGCAGAATACCTTCATGACCTTCAGGAAAGTAAGAATTTCTTAAATAAGATACACATAAAAAAAACCTGCCACAAAATTCTAAGAAAAAAGATATATAAATTAAGCTACAATAAAATTTAAAAGTTTCTCCATCAAAAAAATAAAAAGATGAAAAGATGAGGTACAACTTAGGAGATAACTGTAAAACATTTAAGTGTCAGAAGATTAATAACCAAAATATAAAGAAATTCTGTGAAGCATTTAGATCAAGAAGGTAACAAAAAATGAGCACACACACACGAAAAGTCATTTCAAGGAAGAAGAGACATGAAAAGCCCATAAATGAGAAAAACTCTCAATTACATTAATAATCAGGAACATGCAAATTAAAAACACAAGTATGATACCATTTTAAACCTCTCAAATTGGCAGAGTTTAAAAATTCTAGGACTATCATGTGTGGTAAAGATGTGGAAGTACCTTTACTCTGATGGCTACATAGTCAAGTTGAAAATGTACCTACCCTGTAACTGAATAATTCCCCTCCCTAGGTCTCAGCCACAGAGATACTATTGCTCACATTAACTAGAAACATGTACCAAAAAATCTATGCCTATATTGTTTGTAAAGTAAAAAAATACTAGAAACAAGACAAATGTCCATCATCAGGGGAATGCGTAAATCATAGTATACTCATAAGATGAATACACTCACAGCAGTGAGAATGAATGAACTGATGCTAGTCACCAAAATGGATGTGTGTATGTCTGTGTGATAAAACTAAAGTTCATATTCATGCAAAACTAGACATCATGTAAACCAGACATTATATTGCTTGTGGATAACAAACACAGTGAAACTCACAGGAAGACTTGAGGTGAAAAGGAGGGCTCCAGAATGTCAAAGTTGCTGGCAGTGTACTATTTTTAAAACTGATACACGAGGGCCACGTGGGTGGCTCAGTCCCTTAAGTATCTGACTCCCGATTTCGGCTCAGGTCATGATCACAGGGTTGTGAGATCGAACCCACAGCATCAGGCTCTGTTCTGGGATTCCCTCTCTCCCTCCCTTAGCCCTTCCCCCCCCTAAAAAAACTAGTGATACACAAGTATCTATTATATATATATACACATATATATATATAATATATATAATATACACATATATATGCACACTGACCCTTGAACAATAGTGGTTTGAACCATGCAGGTCTACTTACATGTGGATTTTTTTTATACAGTCCAGTACTGTAAATGTATTTTCCTTCCTTATGATTTTCTTAATGGCACTTTCTTTTCTCTAGCTGATTTTATTGTAAGAACATAGTATGTAATACATATAAAATATGTGTTAAACAACTGTTACTGGTAAAGCTTCCACTCAACAGTAGACTACTAGTAGTTAAGTTCTGGAGGAGTCAGAAGTTACAAATGGATTTCCAGCTGAGCAGGGGCCTGGTACCCTGAGCTCCCATGTCATACAAGGGGTCATCTGTATAATATTATAATGTGTTTTAATAATAACCTAGTAATATATAAGAATATATATGTATATATAAGTAATATATAACAAGTAATATATATTAATATATAAGTAATATATAATAAGAATATATATATATATATATATATATATATATATATATTCCTTTATATATCTCCAAGAAACCTTTCTTTCCCTAACACTCTGGTAAGACCTTCTCTAGTTTTTAAGGGTTTAAAACAGATATTAATGGAGGAAAATACAACAGGAAAGTTACAGATTTGGTACCATTATCTTTGGTCATTAAACCATCAGAATTGTGAAGGTCTTAATTAAAGAAACCATCTAGGTGGAAAACTCAATAGTCATTCTAGGGACACTGAATAAATGCAACCACATGATTCCCACAGTGTTGGGCACATCTTCCCTTGGTCAGTGCTTCTCATGAGGGGTTCCAGAACAGCAGCGTCAGCCCCACCTGCTAAAAATGCAAGTTCCTGGGCCCCATGGAGATTCACTGAATCAGGCATTTGGGGAGGGGCCCCTGCAATCAGTGTTTTAAACAAACTTTCCAGGTGATTCCAATGCATGCTCGTGAGAACTACTGCTGAAAGTTTTTCAAATGTGTAAAAAAAAAACACACACACACACACTTTCATTCCAGCAAAATAAGACCCTTCTATAATCAAATAAAATTCTAGACAGGAAAATCACACCACTGGCCTTTGGAAAACAGGACTGACTTTCAAATCCTTTAATTTCAGGGGTCAGCAAACCATGGCTCATGGACCACATCCAGCTCCCTTATCTGTTTTTGAAGAGATCATGATTTTAATATACATTTTTTTAATCAAAAGAAAAATATTTCATAATACATAAAAATTAAGTAACATTCAGATTACAGTGTCCATATATAAAGTTCTTTTTAAATAAAGATTTATTTATTTAGAGAGGGAGACAGAGCACATATGAACAGAGGGAGGAGCAGACTCCACACTGAGCACAGAGCCGATGTGGGGCTCCATCTCAGGACCCTGAGGTCATGACCTGAGCCTAACTTGAGAGTCTTAAGCTCAAGGGACTAAGCCACCCACATGCCCCACATATAAAGTTTTATTCGAAGGCAGCCTTCCTCATTCATTTACCATGGCTTTAGCTCTTTCTAAATAGCAGAGTTGTGCCATTGTGACAGGAGCTATTTGGCCTATAAAGTAAAAAAATATTTAATACCTGGACCTGTATAGAAAGAGTTTGCCATCTTCTGCTTTTATTCGATATTTAGAATCTACCAATCTGAAAGCAAAATATAAGCAATCACAGTGATTTCTTTTAAAAATACAATTTTCATTTTAATTCTGCAGGCAAAAATCTAATAGCTCAAAGAATCATATGGAAAGCTAAATCAGACCCACTTTTATCTACAAAGCAAATCAAATAGCCCACATAGAGCATCTGGAAAATGTTAATTATGCTTTCTCTCTTCAAATATTCTAATAAATGACAAAGAAGTGACTGATGAATTTTAATGAAACACTATCACACTGAATTCTGAAAGCTAACTTAGCCATCTCCTCCTGCAGACGTTCACTCGGGTGTTAACCTCACCTGTCAGGCTGTCTTGAATGATGGACTTCACTTTCTGGGCTTTACACTGCGGCTGCCTTCTTCTCTTCCCTGGAATGCAAGTCTCCTCGCAAGAGCCTTCTTCCCTCTGATCCTCAACCTCTTGAATCTTTTCCAGACTAAGTTTAGCTCTTATCACTAAGGACCTGCTCACTGAGCTCCTGAAAATTTTATCCAACCCCCATTGCATGGCTGAGAAAGCCAATTTCTATCCCTATTCATTTTCACTTCTGAGATTCACTTTCCTCTGGATGTCTGAGATCCCTTGAGCATCCATCTTTCTTTTCATTTCCAAGGCTTTAACACTCAGTAAAAAGAAAAGGATGAGTTCTCACCTCTACAAGAGTACATCATGTATTTCAACTTTAAGTGACAGTCACCTTATCTTGGAAATGAGAGCACACTGAACTCTTGGCAGGTTGGTGTTACCAGCCCACACAAAACAGCTGAGCAAGGGGCAGCCCAGGTAGCTCAGCGGTTTAGTGCCACCTTCAGTCCAGGGCGTGATCCTGGACCTGGGATCGAGTCCCACATCAGGATCCCTGCAGGGACCCTGCTTCTCCCTCTGCCTGTGTCTCTGCCTCTCTGTCTCTCTCATGGATAAATGAATTAAATCTTTAAAAAACAAACACAAAAACAGCTGAGCAAGTAAGTCTGGTCTTCAACGTCATGGGGTCTGATCTTTAGGTCACTGTTACTCCATATTCAGCTCCATATTTAAAGCATTCTTCTTAGGCCTTTAAATCACTGGATGCATCCACTTGTAGTTGTGCGGACAAGAAAACCCACCAAAGGGTGCTGTCATGTAAACACATCTCAACTGGGAAAGTAGTCAGTGTTTGTAGTAAAAAGGATCTGGGCTTCCAGTTCAAAAACCAAACCCAGAGGCAGACTACACTCCTGTGGTGCCTTCAGACAGCTGACTCCGCTGTGAGATGGTACCGTGCACCAATCTTCAAGGACACCTGTGGCATTTAGGACATCTTTGTGTGGATTGGGGAAGGGATCCTTTCCTCTCGGCAGATGCCACCCTGGGAAGCCCCAGGGTATGTGCTGGTTGTGTGCATACCAAATCCACACCTGCATGCCTGCCCACAGACCTCTGTGAGCTCCTTGGGACCCGGCTCCTGTCCCATCTCACCCCGTACAATACTCCCCTCTCTGGGCTCACTCAGCTCTGGAGACATACGGCCCTCCTTTCTGTTCCTTCAACAAGTCAAACCTTCTCTTGATTCTTGTCTTTGCATATGCTGTTCCTTCTACCTGGTATGCTTTACAAGAAAGATAATAGTGTCCAGTGGCCACTTCCAGCAAGCAGATACATTGCTCGGTTTACAAAACATTTTCTAAACTTTTTGAAGTACCTGACATATAAAATTTAGATTTCACATAAAAATTATATTTCAGCTTATCTTAAGCATTATTCTTTGTATATTCTTTTTTTTTTTTACAAAGCTACTTTCTAGCTTATCTTGGAAAACCAGAAAGCTCAGCAACAGTGGGCCTCCCACATGAGATGTTGCTGGGCTACTCAGAGCACAAGGTTTCAGGGGATACATCATCCCCACAAGGCCCTGGGCACTCCTTTGATCCCTCCCACGTTTGCGTTTATCATCCTGATTTAAATAAAAGAGAAGCAGCTGGCTTTCAGGGGGCATCTTACAAGCCACCTCTTACAGAGACTTTTTCTGACCTTCTTACCCCCAGTTATCATCCTCATATTTGCCCCTACTCAGTCCACTGTTCTTTCATAGTATTGATATAAATATGTTGCTTTTATAGGTCAAAGATGTTGGATAGTGGCAATTTCACGATTCAATCTAATTTACAACCTGTTAATTACTCTGTTTCATGTCGTCCTATAGAAAGTAGGATCTAATCTTAGTGACTCATATTTTCAATGACCAGTATGTAGACAGTGCCTGGCAGGTACTAGGTACTAAAATATTTGGATGAGTAACTTCAAGGACTCCTCCCACCAAAAGTTCCTTGGCAGCTCCAGAACATACACAAAATTCATTTTCACCTTCCCTGAGGTCTCTAGAATCAGCCCAAGTTAGAATTGGCCTGACCCATACCCCAGGGCAGTCCTACCACTGCTCAGCACTGCCCCCTACTGGGCTCTGGAGCTCTTTTTTTCTCCCAGACCAGCTTCCACCCATACAGCTGATGCCCCCTCGTTTTAGCTTTAGAGATTATTCTGAAGGTGTGATTTTTTTCCTGGAACCCCTGCAAACATCATTGAGACCACCACTGGACATCCAAGAAGATGTTCCCTCAGCCTTAAAAGGAAGCGGGGGTGGGGTGGGGCAGAGAATGGTACTTGTTCCTGAATTAACTGCTGACCATCACCAGAGCCTCGGCCTGCTTACAGATGTCAGCAAGAGGCTGGCTGCTAATCTTTGTATGTGTTCTCTTGTTTACTTGTCTCATTGTCACATTGTTTAACTCTTCTGTTTCCTTCTCTAGTCTATGAATTTTTGAAATTATCTGCAAATCCTCAAGATCTACAAGTGTGAAATTGAATAGGTTCAATCATTCAAGGGCCACATGTAGCATCCATCCCCCAAAGGTGAACAAGGACACAGATGGCCATTTGCCAGGATGCACATTGGTGTCAGCTTCAGACGTCTGTATTTGACAGAGAAACCACCAGGAGGAGCATTTTCCTGCTGTATGCATATGTTTGTGGGAGTATGTTCCAGAAGACACTGTACAGTTAAGTGAAAAAAAAAAAAAAACTATTATAATTCCAGGGAAAGTGCTCTTTTCAATTATCTTCCTGTTGCCAAAACCAGTGTACACTTTAAATACTGTAACAAACCTTTTTCCTAAGACACTAGTGGTCACATGTGCCACCCAAACCCCTGCCCTGGAGTGTTTCTGCAGTTCTCTCTCCCATCTCTTGCTTTGGCACTAAACATTGTATTCTCACCAAGGTTCTATACTAAACCCAGTCTCCCCCTTCTTACACTTTACCCTTGGGAAATTTCAACTGACATTCCATCAGCATTCCAAACTTAAATTGTCCAAAAAGAAATGTCAAAGGCACACACACATCTACTTCCTCTCATGATTTTCTAGTGTTTCATGACCCTACCTTCTGAATCTCAAACTTCAACCTTTATAATATAAACTGACAATTCCACCACAATCACGTTTTCTGTGCCTTCATGGGTTTGTATATGTAGCTCCTTCTATCTAGTCTTCCTATTCCCTCTCCCCCACCCATTTAAGAATAATTCATTTTTAAAGACTTGGCTTACGGATCATCTCCTTCCAGGAAGTCTTCCCTGGACCTTTCCAGAAAGATTAGGTGCCTTCCTTCTGAGCTTTCATACCTTATCCTATTCACTTCACAGTTCATAGAGAGTACCTACCATGTGCCAGTCACTGCTCTAGGCACTGAGCGCATATCATTGCACAAAATTCCTGCCTTCATGGAGCTTACATTCCAGTGGGAGAAGGTAGACAATAAATGATGCAGACAGTCCCTGACTTACAACTTTATAATGGTATGAAAGTGATATACATTGGGTAAAAACCATGCTTCAAAATTTGAATTCTGTAGGCTAGTAATATGCAATACCATCCTGTCACCTGATGCTAGGCAGCGGCAGAGTTCTAGGTCAGCCCAGAGTGATCATGAAGGTCAACAACTCATATGCTGACAACCATTTTGTACCGAGACAACTATCCTATTTTTTACTTTCAGTGTAGTATTCAACCAATTACATGAGACCGTCAACACTGTATTATAAAATAGGCTTTGTGTTAGACAATTTTGCCCAACTATAGGCTAATGTAAATGTTGTGAGCCCATCCGAGGTCAGCTAAACTAAACTATGATGTTTGGGAGATTAGGTGTATTAGATGCATTTTCTACCTAGGATATTTTCAACTTACAGCTTAACAAATGTAACCCCATCGTAAGTCAAGGGAGATCTGTATACAAATATAAACATACATTATGTGAGATGGCAAGTGCTACAGAGAAAAAAAAATGGGAAGAAATGTGTAGGGAATACTGGGAACGATGCAATTTTAAATAAAGTGGTAAGGGAAGACCACAGTGAGGGGACATTTAAGCAAAATCCCAGAGATCACAAAGAAATAAATTATAAAGGTATCTGGGGGGAAAAAGGCATACTAAGCTGAGGTAATAGGAGCTCTGGCTAAAGATTAAGAAAGAAGCCAGCTGACATTAATCTAGTGAGAGAAGGAGAAATCAACAAATGAGGTCCAAGAGCAACAAGGGACCAGATCTTGGGCTCTGAAAGCCACTGAGAAGATTATGGCTTTTATTCTGAGACGGAAAGCCTCGAGGATTTTGAGAAATGGTAGGATCCGACTTACTTTCTTAAGGCTGCTGTCTTAATAGACTAGAATACCAAGAGAAGAATCAAGAAAACTCATCACAAGGCTGTAGCAACCCTGGTGTATGCAACAGGGCAACAGCTGTGAAGGATGGATGAAGTGCTCATATTCTGGATATATTATATATTTTTAATGTTGGGCCAACAGATTTGTGGTTGGGTTGGATGTGGGTATGAGAGAAGAGTGATATATATGGTCAGGGTTTGGGCCTGATTCACTGAAAGAATGGATTTGCTCTCCTAAGGAGTATGGAGGCAGGAGCAAGCAGTGGGAGGGAGAAAGAGTGATGGAAAATGGTGAACATTACAGACTTCCAGGCCTTCCTGATAAGTTGGCCTAGAGTTTAGTGTGAATCTCATGGAAAAAGGGGGAGAGAGACCACAAACCACTAAGATCAATGTTTCTTCTATCTGATTAACATGAAGTATCATTAGCACTTCTGAAACAAATCTAGGGTGTATACGTCCCACTCCCAATTATTTATGACCCAAGAAAATCACTTAAGAAAATGATTTATGGTCAATGGTCAAAGTTTATAGGCACAAGTGCAATATTTGATCTAAAAAGAAAGCTCTAAAATCAAAGGACATTTTAACTTCAGAAAGACCACATTAGCACAGTGAACTAAGTATGAGAAGACCACACATACATTGTAGTTTAGAAGATGTTCAAAAAACACTAAGTTAATCTCCCTCCTAAAAAAAAAAAAAAAAAAAAAAACTTGCAGAATCTAATTTCTAATTTCTATAATACTTTTGCTGTCTGGTGTCATGGTAAAGTACCTTCTATCATTAAGTGTCTTTCAATGACCTAAGCTTATCATTCGCTGTTTTAACAAAAGTAGGCGAATACAAACTCAAACCACTGAGGATATGATGGCCATAGAAGGAAATTAAGAACCAAAAAGCCACTAACGTACATTTAGAAAACCCTACCCTACTGATTTTTTTTAAGTAACATTTTCTGACTACAGAATTTGAAGAAGTCAGAAGTTTTATTGGCAGATATTTCTCACTTGGGGCCCCAAAGGTGAAATGTTAAAACCATTATGGCCATGTCACCTTTTAAGTAAACCTGATACACAGAAATTGAATAGAGAGAAGTATCTCTCTTCCTATTAAAGGTGCTTCCATAAGCACATATTGCTATTCAAATTTGTTATATGTAAAAAGCACACCTACATTTAAGTAAAAAATAATTACCTGTAATTTTGGAATACCTAAGATTAAAAAAAAAAATAAGTCAACTTACCTCATCCCCTAGACTGTAACACAATTTCTTAGAATAAAACACAAGCAGTGTTTGTGCAATACACTACAGTATCGTTTATAAACAGCAAAGGATTGGTAAAAACTGTTCATCAGCAGTAAAGGAGCATCTGTACAGTTAAATGCTATGGTATTTTTGTATTGACAGGTGATGATTTCCAGCAAGCAGTGAAAGAAGTACACAACCGTGTGTACAGAAAGTTCGGATGTACACGAACAAAAGTAAGTACATAAGACATATGTGTGTAACGTCCAGATCTCCTCAGGCAGGAGGAATAGGTGGAAACAGTGACCTCTGCGAGAGGCTGGAGGGTTAGAGGACAAGAAAGAAGGCTCATTTTTCAGTGCTATCCTCCTCTACCTACTGATTTGTTCCATGTTTCATGTATCACTTATTTTTTAAAATTCGAATGATTTAACTTTTTAAAGTAAGGCATTGGTCACAAAGTAGCTAAGCAGCACCTAAAATATAAAGTACCCTTAGAATTTGGCAACTTCACACATGATTTGGTAACACTGGAAGCCAATGAAAAACAATATTCCTAAAAATATTTGTGACTTAATATCTACTTTTCTGAGTGTTCTTTTAATAAAAAAGGGAATTGACAGTAACTTGACCATTTTAATGCTTTAATAAAAGCCTCCAAAGAAAAATAACCAAAAAATCCTGAAATACCCCAGTTTTCTGGTGCTTTCCTATGATACAAGCTATTATCATTATAAATTTACAAAAATCAACACAATTAACCAGGGTTTCAGATGGAAATTCTACCTGTACTGCTTGAGGTAATATATATCCTAATATTTACTTAAGGTATTTACTTAAGGTAAAAGAAAAATTTGTAGTAAAAAAATGCTAAACTTAATGGTAAGTTAAATACAGTAAATAAGGTTATGATTACTTTCATTAATATTATGTTTTATATATACACATATGTAAACATATATATATATGTGTGTGTGTGTGTGTCAATACTGTCTATTCTATGGATGAAAGATCTAAATGTGAGACAAGATTCCATCAAAATCCTAGAGAAGAACACAGGCAACACCCTTATTGAACTCGGCCACAGTAACCTCTTGCAAGATACATCCACGAAGGCAAAAGAAACAAAAGCAAAAATGAACTATTGGGACTTCATCAAGATAAGAAGCTTTTGCACAGCAAAGGATACAGTCAACAAAACTCAAAGACAACCTACAGAATGGGAGAAGATATTTGCAAATGACATATCAGATAAAGGGCTAGTTTCCAAGATCTATAAAGAACTTATTAAACTCAACAGCAAAGAAACAAACAATCCAATCATGAAATGGGCAAAAGACATGAACAGATATCTCACAGAGGAAGACATAGACATGGCCAACATGCATATGAGAAAATGTTCTGCATCACTTGCCATCAGGGAAATACAAATCAAAACCACAATGAGATATCACCTCACACCGGTGAGAATGGGGCAAATTAACAAGGCAGGAAACAACAAATGTTGGAGGGGATGCAGAGAAAAGGGAACCCTCTTACACTGTTGGTGGGAATGTGAACTGGTGCAGCCACTCTGGAAAACTGTGTGGAGGTTCCTCAAAGAGTTAAAAATAGACCTGCCCTACGACCCAGCAATTGCACTATTGGGGATTTACCCCAAAGATACAGATGCAGTGAAACGCCGGGACACCTGCACCCCGATGTTTATAGCAGCAATGGCCACGATAGCCAAACTGTGGAAGGAGCCTCGGTGTCCAACGAAAGATGAATGGATAAAGAAGATGTGGTTTAAAAAAAAAAAAAAAAAAAAAAAAGAAGATGTGGTTTATGTATACATTGGAATATTACTCAGCTATTAGAAATGACAAATACCCACCATTTGCTTCAACGTGGATGGAACTGGAGGGTATTATGCTGAGTGAAGTAAGTCAGTCAGAGAAGGACAAACATTATATGTTCTCATTCATTTGGGGAATATAAATAATAGTGAAAGGGAATATAAGGGAAGGGAGAAGAAATGTGTGGGAAATATCAGAAAGGGAGACAGAACGTAAAGACTGCTAACTCTGGGAAACGAACTAGGGGTGGTAGAAGGGGAGGAGGGCGGGGGTGGGAGTGAATGGGTGACGGGCACTGGGGGTTATTCTGTATGTTAGTAAATTGAACACCAATAAAAAATTTAAAAAAAAATACTGTCTATTCTAATATGAACCATTATTAATAAGGTTGCTTATATTCAATAAACTGTTACTATAAGAATATCAGACACACACTATCCAAGGGCAGTATCGTTGGATATTACATAATATGCAGCTCCTCAGTGGCAGAGAATGAAGTTAACAAATGTACAATATTAGCTGGCCTGCTTTGTAATGAATTTATAACGTTCGATGCTTCCCAAGCTGCTATAATCTTACAAATGAAGAAAACATTTCCCAGCCAGATCACTCAAGTTGATATCATGCTTCTCATCTGCTAATTAGCACCTACTAAACAACCTCTAACTTAACTCCCAACTAACTTCTGCACATTTTATTGCACCTTTCTCTTCTGGTATTTACTATTTTACTTTCTACATCTCACTTTGGGTCTATGTCTTAACTCTGACTTAACTATAATTTCCACAACACAAGGGGTCTCAGCCATCCCCCATAAACAGCAATGGCTCTGCAAACCCCTGGCGGAAGGAATGGCACTATGAATGCGTAAGTATACATTAATAGTCTTACCACTTTAGGGAAGAAAGCCATGCCTCTCTGTCTCCCCCTCCCTCACCATTTCTTTCATAACATCATTAAACTGAAAAATCTTTTAAATTTTTCATGTCTAAGAACTAGAGCACAATGGTTCAAAAATAAAAGGTGGTAGAGAACATCTTCTTACCTGAAGACATCAGACCAGTAATCTAGAAGACAGATTCGCTTCCAGTCTTCCTAATGCTTGAGAACACCCCAAAAATGTTAATGCCAATAATACCCACTAAAGATGCAAAACCACTTATCTAATGAATATATTTTCTATACATTTTGATGCATAGCCTTTAATACAGTCTGTGTCTCCCAAATTCATTATAAACATCCTTAAAGCATCAACTTATACTGGAATGTAATGCAGCCCAGCACATTAAACAAGATTATAAATAAAGTATACAGATGATTAGGTTCTGGGTTCTCATTCCACGGTTCATTATAAACAGTGCTTGATACCACATTTGCAAATACTACTTAAAAAGTAAACAGACTGCTGAATTATGATTTTCTTTTGCATACACTGAAAGATTTTGTCTTCTGGTAGAAAGTACTTTTAAAACACACAAATTAAAAAGCTGTAATATTCTACATTTAACCCACATACCAATGGTTAAGGTATTATATTTTAAAGTTAGTGGAGGAGGAAAACCATCCACTTGTAACTTAGATTATCAAAAGATTGTATTTACTTACATTCAAAAGTTTTATGGCCTAAAAATTAACAAGTATATCGTACTAGGAATTATCTGGGGAAAATAAGCAAAAACAAAAAGGAAGAAAAACCCTAATGTATCATTTGGGCATAAACAGATGAATCAAGTCATACTTCTAGCAAAAGCCACATTGATGAGGCATAATCAAATCTTAACTTTTAAAAACCTACAGAAATTTCCACAGTAAGTTGTTCAAAGCTGCCACAGCCAGTGAATAATTGCATGTGTATGTTGAGACAATCTTCACTTAGTTGTTTCTGTAAGTAATATAACCCCTTCATAATGAGCTGAAAGAAATTATTTTTCTAACCACTTAAAACCTATTTTAAAAAATCCTTTAAGTTTCTTCCAGTCACTACATTATCAGGGCCAACTGGGAGCAGAAATAACACTGACGCAATTATTATTGTAAGCACACTCTGCATTAATAGTTTTCAACCACAAACAAGTATTCGTGATTCAAAGTACATGAATATTAACCCTTGGTCAGGCATTACACTTTGCGGAAGACAGTGCATCTGGAATCTAAGTGTCTAAATCAGATTCCAGAGAAATATGCTGAATCAGACCATCTAATTCAGAACTCTGAAACTGCTCATAAAAACTGGAGTACAGGGATACCTGGGTGATGCCTAAGTTAAGCGTCTAACTCTTGGTTTGGGCTCAGGTGACTCAGAGTTGTGAGAGTCAGACCGTCATTGGGCTCTGTGATCAGCACGGAGCCTACTTAAGACTCTCCTTTCTCCCTCTGCCCCGACTGCCACATACACGCGCGCATACTCTCTCTCTAAAATAATAAATAAATATTTAAAAATAACACAAAACCAGAGTCCAAGCGAGTGTAAGACCTGGAATTAGAACTCAGAATCCAATCCATTTGTTCTTGAAAGTCTTTCATTTCTGGTTCTCTTCTGGTGCCACTGAAGAACCTCTCTCCAAAAGATCACAGATAAAAGAATAAAAACAGAGGTCTTAACTACCCCCAAAGAGATCATTTGGAAAATAAGCAGAAGAAAAAGTATTAATTACACATAGTAAATATGAGAGCAAATAACACCTAGGTATTTCTAGACTCTAATCTTTCTTCCAGCCAATTCCTGTACATGACGTTCTTCTATCAAGCTTTCCTTATATTCTGCACTCTCTAGTATACCTTGCACAGCAGCATGAATTCTCCTCTGGGGCAAAATTTAGTTATTGTTTCCTTAGTAACTGCATTCCTCAAAAGCACCAGATGTCTTCAAATCAAACTAAACCACCTCATCACAGGATTCAAGACTCCATAAATTCCTGGCCCGGCCCACCCTAGCTTCACCATCCTGTTATCGGTGCACAGTGAAATCACATTTTCTATCCCAGTTAAGACAGCCTACTCTTTACAGACTCTAACCACTGAACATAATCATTCTCTGCCTTGCCTCTTTTCAATAATACCTTTATCAAAAAATGTTTTCTCTTTAAAAACATGAACCTGAGGGGCACCTGGGTAGCTCAGTGGTAGAATGTCTGCCTTCGGCTCAGGTCGTGATCCTGGGGTCCTGGGAACGAGTCCTGCATCGGGCTCCATATAGGGAGCCTGCTTCTCCCTCTGCCTATGTCTCTGCCTCTGTGTGTCTCTCATGAATAAATAAATAAAATCTTTTTAAAAGAACAACATGAACACAAAAGGCACAGGCAACAAAAGAAAATATAAGTTGACTTCATTAAAATTAAAATCTTTTGTGCAAAAAAGGACACTATCAATAGCGTAAAAAGACAACCGAAAGGATGGGAGAGAATATTTGCAACTCTTGTATCTGGCCATGGATTATTTATAACTCATATATCTGACAAGGGATTAATATCCAGAATAAAGAACTATAACTCAAGAACAAAAAAAAATTTAAAAGTGGACAAAACATGAACAAGCACTTCCACAAAAAAATGGTCAATAAGCATGAACAGATGTTCAGTATCACAGAAAAACGCATCACAGAGAAATGATCAAAACCACAATGAGATACCACTTTACCCATTAGGATGGCCACTCTTAAAAACAGAAAAACAAAAAATAACAGTTGTTGGTGAGGATGTGGAGAAACTGAACGCTTATGCACTGCTGATGGGAATGTAAAATGGCACAGTTGCTATACAGATAGTATGGCAATTCCTCAAAAAATTAAACATAAGATCAGCGACTCTACTTCTGAATATGTACTCCAAAGAACTGAACATAGGGGTCTGAACAGGTATTTGTATACAAAAGTACACAGCACTATTCACAAGTCAAACTGTGGAAACAACCCAAATGTCCACTGACTGATGGATTAAAAAAAATGTGGCATATATATATATATATATATATATATATATATATATAAAATGGAATATTATGCAGCCTTTAGAAAGAGTGAAATTCTGATACATATGATAACATGGGTAAGCCTTGAAAACATTATGCTAAGTGAAAGGGATCAGACACAAAGGACAAATATTGTGAGTCACCTAGAGTAGTCAAATTCGGAGACAGGAAGTAGGACAGTGGTAACCGGGCACTAGGAAGATGGAGGAACGGGAAATGAGTGTTTTAAGGATTCTGTTTGGCATGATGTAAAAGTTCTGGAGATGAATAGTGGCAAAAGTTGTGAAACATGCATGTAATTAATGTCACTAAATGGTACACTACTTGAAAGTAGCTAAGATGATAAATTTTATGTCATATATATTTTTAACAAATTTAAAAAATGAAGATTCAGGGCAGCCCCGGTGGTGCAGCGGTTTAGCACCGCCTGCAGCCCAGGACGTGATCCTGGAGACTCTGGATCAAGTCCCTCGTCGGGCTCTCTGTATGGTGCCTGCTTCTCCCTCTGCCTGTGTCTCTGCCTCTCTCTCTCTCTGTCTCTATGAATAAATAAATAAAATCTTTTAAAAAAATAAATAAAATAAAAAAATGAAGATTCAACTGAAAACTGACTCCACAAAACTTCTCGTTTAATATAGATATTATTAATTACTATGCTTGATTGGTTTGTCAATATAAAATGAATCTTAAGTTAGAAAAACTTCTGTAATTAGGCACTTTTTAAGGGATATCTTTATTTATTTATTTTCTTAATATTTTATTTATTTATTCATGAGAGACACGGGGAGAGAGAGAGAGAGGCAGAGACGCAGGCAGAGGGAGAAGCGGGCTCCATGGAGGGAGTCCGACGTGGGACTCGATCCCGGGTCTCCAGGATCAGGCCCTGGGTGGAAGGCAGACGCTCAACCACGGAGCCACCCAGGCATTAAGGGATATCTTTAAGTACAGTGTTTAAAATTTGACCTATACAATAAAAATTAAGTAATCTGTCAGAGAATAAGCAAACTTGAGAAACTGTATTATAAATTCTTATTCTTATCCTTATTAATTTCTTTTTCTGATCTTATGTTGTAGTACTTTCTTTCATTACAGAACTCTATCCAAAATAGCTAATATTTTAAAGTAAATAATTTCATAAATGGAGTAATGGTATAAAGGATTCCAGTGCTCAACCTGAATTACATAGACATTTCAGTATAAACCAAAGGAAAAGGAGGGAGAAGGTGTTGCCTTCTAAGTCTAAAACATACATGCATTTTTCTAGGTCTAACACATAAGTTAAGACATTTTAACTTGCAAAAAGTTAAAAGGGATATAATAGCATATGTTATAACACAAAGAAGAATTTCACATAATCCATGTTTTATCAAAAGAAACTTTTCCAAGGATCATCATATAAATCTCAAAGATTCTGATGCTGTATCACCACTAGTAAGACAAACATGGGCTCTTTAGACTTAGTCAACAGTGACAGAAACCAGGATTATTACTTTTAGGAGTAAACTAAATGACATGCATAAATATCAAAGTGAATCTTAATTTATTAAGTGATCATTAAATAAAAGTGAGCAACTGGAACCAAGTAATAAAAATAATAAATTACATGGATGGAAGCAACTGACTAGATGTAAGCACGGAGGAATCTGGGCATACAAATAACATGAATCAACAAAGTGGTGCTGCCATCTTAAAAGAAATCTAGTATTTTATAAGATTAATGCAAATGATCTAAGATAAATTAGTATCAAGGTTCCACATTTTAAGAGAGGCCAAAACAAAGGGTCACCATCATTCTACTCCTGTTGCCATATACTAGACTATAGCATATAACAATATATTGGCTAAATGAAGATCTTTAAATTATAATCTGGAGAACTCCAGAGCCAAACATAAACCTGAATTTAAAAGATGTACCACTGGGTTATTATCTTAGTCATGATTTTTAACCTTAAAATTCTGTGGTCAACTCCTAAAGCAGTGTATGTAATGTGAAATCAGATAACCCTTGGATCACAGAGTTTAAGGGAAGTCAAAATACTGAGGAGTCAGGATCTTTCTGGAAGGAAAATGGCAGCTCTTAAAATCTTAAAAGATGGATGTACTAAGAAGGAGGTCCACGAGGGAAAAATGGGAGTTAAGGTAATTTAATTGGAAAAGTCAAGGATGGGACTATGATAAGCTTTACTATGTGAAACACTGTGTGAACCAAGGTTTCCTCACCACCAATGTAGAATGTGAGGATTACCTTGACATTTCATGTTATCAGAACTTCTGCAGAATCCACTGAACTTTTGAAATGTACTAGAATGCTGACCTTTTACTTAATAAACCACAATATAGTATTTGATAGATTATTTTCTAATTACAAAAAATGAAGTAAGAAAATGCTGAAGTTCTGCTCATTTAGAACAAATTTAAAAGAGGAAGGGATCGGGCAGCCGGTGTGGCTCAGCGGTTTAGCACCGCCTTCAAGCCCAGAGTGTGATCCTGGAGACCGGGGATCCAGTCCCACGTTGGGTTCCCTGCATGGAGCCTGCTTTGCCCTCTGCCTGTGTCTCTGCCACACTCTCTTTGTGTCTCTCATGAATAAATAAAATCTTAAAAAAAAAAAAAAAAGAGGAAGGTGTCTACCAGTATAACTCACTACTCAGATGATTTCCCTTCAGGATAACTAAACTTTGGTTTACTAATCAATCAGTTCAGCAAATTAATGATAAAGGCTATAATTTATACTTAAAACTTAAGTTTTAAGCTTTAGATTAAAAAAAAACTTTTTCTCATGCATACAAAGAATGCGATGCTTTTGGATCTAAAAAGGTTTTAGCTTCATTTCTACAAACATCACTAATCAACAAGGTAATAAAAATTGAGACAGAAAGTAGTGGCATTTATTATTTTTAATCCTAACACTAATATTGAAATTCCTCTCTAATGATCTCAGAAGTGAGAGTTTCAATAGTCTATGATAACTTTGTAAGTGGTAATTCTAGTTCTTAAAGAAAAACTCTAATTACATATAAAGCAATCTTATAAAATTCCACCTTCCTTTTCTTGGAATAAAAAAATCACTACCTGGCTTTGAGAAAAAAATAAAGTGACAGTTAAATATTACTATAAATTGAGCAGAAACCCATCTTTTTCTTTTAGAACAGATTTATGACTTATTTAAGAATAATATTTATGTTAAAAATTAGGAAGCTTTTAAAAAGACTATAACCTTCTATATTTATGATAACTGCACTATAATGTCTGTTTAAAATAAAATATGTATCTAAATAAATGCACTTAGTATATAGTTCTTTAAAGAATATTAGCATTTTAATAGCAAGATTAATCAATGACAATGAAACTATATTTTCCTTAGGAAAAAGAAACTATAAACAATATACACTTAAAGCAATGACTGGAAATACTAAATAATTTTCTGTTATCAAGAGAGTCAATTTAACAATTTAATTTTTCACAAAATTAACAATCACTATTACTTTTATACCAAAAGAGGCATAATTTGGGGGGAGATAAATCTGAGGATTTTGAACATTTTCGCTATCCATTTCTCATTTTTAAGATGTGATGATTCATGGGTCTAATTAAAATTATAATTTTCAGAAATATGCAAAAAAATCCATGTTAAATAACAACAGTGGACCTTGAAGGCATGAGCTTTTGTCACTTTATTGTTAACCAATGAATGTTATCCAAAATTATAGATGTAATTGTAACTTAATTGTACAACACAAAATTATGCTAATGGTAAAAGCCTGTTGGAATTTACCAAATACTCATTAATATATTTTACATTGCTATATGAACATGTGCTCTCAGCTGCTAATAAGAGTTATAACTGATATAATCACTATGAAAACCCATATTGCAAATAGTTGTTCCTGTTTAGAAAAATTCACACAGCTTTAAAAATGGATTAAATCCATTTTAATCCTAATCTACAAATAGATTATAAACAGCAAATATAACTGGTAGTTTTTCAACACTGATATCAAACTGATGTAGCAATGGTAGTGCACACAATCAAAATGTAGAAAATTAATAAAAATCCAATGGAAGTCCAAGTTTTCACTTACTATGGCAATGGCTTTGATGCTTTGGAAAAGTGAACATTTATGCTTTAACGCATGAAGAGCAGAGTTCAACTATTCCTCTGATGTGCTGCAAGGAGAAATATTCTCCTCTGCAGTGTTTTGAAGCATGTGCACAACCACCATACAACAGTCACTTCAAGGTTATTAACCAGTTATCTTTTGTCCTACAAAGTCCAAAAAATATATTAAATGCAACTTTTCCTTTTCATATGTCTGCCCAGATTAATCCTTTTATAGTCAGCAAAATCAAAAAAGCACGAGAGATATTTTCAGACACAACTTCAATCTACTGTGCATGAAAAATGCTTAACAAAATGGCAATTTTAATAGATAAATGTAAATTTGAGTGCATAATACCAAATGAAAAGTAGCTGAACCACACAGAGAAAACAAGGCTTTCTTTATGTCCAAGTCTAGATGTTTCACAATAAACAAAATATTAGAACATGTGAATATCAGAACATCTTTCAAACTGGAAAGATTTCTTAAGACATAATTGAACTCAACATAACCTAAAATTGTAATTTCTAAAATAGGATTAACAAACCAAATTTAACTATTTTTAGAGAATGAAAAAAAAATAAGCACAATGATTTAGAAACTGAATCTGCTAAAATGATTATGTAACAGTTATATCAAGAAATGAAGGTACAGACATTCATATGCTACAAGGGCAAATCTCTCTCTCCCTCTCACTCACTCACACTCTCTCTTACACACACGCGCACACACACACACACACACACATTTCCTCTGACATACAACACCCCTCCAGGAAGATAGTATACCAGCAAGAGCTTACAATTTTAATGTAAATCAGAGTCCCACAATTCATCTCAACAAAAAGGCAGTAAAAAATTAAGCACTCTAAGATATTCTGCAGGAAAAGGAAATCTCAGAAATACTCCTTGCATGATTGAAAGTATTGGTATGTATTATAAAATGCAGAGCTTTACACACTCCACTGGGTTGGAACAACCAGTCATCACAGGTGTAGTAGTGAGGTAGTATGTATTACTGCCCTTCTTTGGGACTGATGTTTTTATATGGTGCCCTTCCAGAAAGGTTCAGGGTTTGGGTTTTTTGTTTTGCTTTTTGTTTTTTCATGATTATAATAAATTATCAACAAATGAATTTTTAAAAATTAAACATCTGTCTAAATCAGTCTATGAAAAACAGACTTTTTAACCTTTCAGAGACAATTACTATTTGCAGGTAGTATTTCTTCCATAAATTCTCCTAGGGAACTACTACCTGCTGTCTACACCTTTGTGAACAGGAGGCAAAGAAAACCAAAGGATGACAGGAGATGAACACCAATCAATTCAGCTATCAAGGAGGACTGTAATTAAGTAAGCAAATACCAAATACCCAATAGTTAAATTGGGATTTAAAAATATTAACCACCAGCTGCATGCTTCACTGTTAAATATTCTAAATCCTTTTCATGATTCATAGCCATCTTCTACACAGTTATCACATGATCTACCCTGTCACCTACCCTCATTTTAACCACTGCCAATGATCTGTATGATGGCAGAATTATGGCTATTGGCATGGCAAGTTAGGAGAAGGGCACACCGAATGAGACAGGAGCAAGACAGAATGTGGAAATACACACAGGCAAAATTTGGAAGGGGCAAAAGAAACAGAGCACTCTACCTGAACACTCATTAAGTCACCATCATCCTTTGAACTGTACAAAGTACTGAAATCACGCATACACATTTGTCAGACATGATCATTAGTGTTAATCTCCAACAGAAAAAAAAAAACAATGGAAACTGAAAATGTGACAGGAGGCGATGGAACGCTGTCCTCCACTCCCTGGCCCAAAAGGAAAAGAAAATCAAGCATGACATCACACTGCCTTAATGTTGAAGAGCTTCCCTCAAGTACGTCTTTAGCCACCACAGTCAACTGGTGTAAGTGCTTTGGCAAGGTGGGATGCGTTCCATCACATCTGCAAAGGCCTGCTTTTCTCTGTTGGTGGTTCAGCTTATGAAGAACATGTATGCAAAATAACAGCTCTCACATGGCTTCAAACTCATCAATCCGCTGCTTGGTGTTGCCTTGTCGAATCTGCCGAAGAGTCTTGTACTTATCACGGCCGGCTTTAACATTCTCAGCATGAAGAACATCATTTTGTGTTTTCTTGGTTTCATCTCTAGCTTGGGCTAATTCTGAACTTAGTGCCTATGTTTAAAAAAGAAAAAAATGACTAGGATTTTTTTTCTTAGATTTTAAAAAGCTTATGAACACACACACACACCACAAATCTTATATTTTCATATACTAAAATTCCCATTGTCACATCTTTTTCTTTAAAGTGTGTAACTTTGTTTTACTTGTAGCCACAGCAGAGGTGGTGGCAAAGGTGGAAGACCCATTGCCTTTCATTTCTATACTCATCAACCATGACATTCCACATTTCCTCAACTTTCTCATACAACACTTGAAAGGATTTACCAAAAAAAGGCTCAATGGAGACATTACAGAATGTTAAGATCTAAAATCTATGCCATGAGAAAAACTTTCTCCAAAGTCTTAGTGTATTTATTAGAACTATCACATCATTTTCTTCTGTTTATTAATATTTAAAGATTTCACCAATTAAAAAATTAGAGAACTTTTCTGGAAAAAAGGTCTAATCAAGTTAAAAATTTCCTATTTTGCTCTATGTGCTTTTAATAAAGTGACCTTTGGTCACTATAAAATGTGAACAAATAGTTCAGATTACATAATGTCATACAGTTAGTCTATAAATTATATTGTTTTTAATGTAGACTTCACTGGTTAAAAACTAAATTAATTTGTCTTTTAAAGAGCATTAAAATACCTACTACCTTTTAACATTGATTCCAGTTGTAACTGAAGGCTTAATTACCCAAGGCTAACAAACACTTACTACAATGTAAGAAGTGAAACAAGGTGACTGTAAGCCAACTACTCATAAACCAACCACAAGGACAGCTAGTGGTAAAGGCTTTAAAAAAAAAAAAAAAAAAGTGTTCCTTTTTAATAAGTTTGTCTTAATAAATGGGAGGAATACTAGCTATATTTTATAAATGAACATACAACAACAAATTTTAAATACCTGGAGTTGCTTCTTAACGCGCTCATTTTTTTGAGTTTCTGTTACACGTTCCTCTTCACTTCGATGGTTCATCACCCCGTCATTTGACAATTCAGCACTGGCCTCAGCATTATTCTCATCATGCTCATCATGTTCATTTTCTGTTGGAGGAACGACTGGTGGTGGTGGAGGTGGAGGAGGTGCAGACATCACAGTTTTGAGTTCTTCTTTGGTCTTTTCCAAGTCTTCCTGGGCTGCAAAAGCCTGAACATTAAAAATAAGTTTATCAGCAAGTTCCCTTAAAATTGGTAATTAAAAGAATCAAGTTATCCTTCTTCCCTAAATGAAACTATATTTCAGAGCAATGAAAATAAGCCCTACTGATGAAAGCTCTATTTTTATAGAGGAATGCCAGCAGGTAGGAGTGACAGAACTAAAATACGTCACTTTGCAAAACCTAATAAAATTGTTAATTCTGGCAAGAATGATCAAATGTTGCTAAAATTGTTATGCAAATGGTTGATGAGAAATGGTACTAATATAATGCCAATGAATGCCACATCTAAGAGATCATGTTTTAGCCACAAGGGGGAACATGTCATCAGTCAGGAGGAATTGGACCATCATTACTCTAATCCAGTCATCAATTAAAATCATTTATGCTAGGTAACCCGTTAATAAGTGTCTCCTGAGATGATACAACAGGAAATAGCCAACATTACCAATTATTTGGGTGGTATATTGTTGGTTTGCCTAGAAAAGTCCTGTTTTACACTGTGGTCCATAATTATATTAATAACAACACCTTTCACTCTAAAATATGTTCTGATTTGGGTGATAAATTATATGGCAGTCTCACTTCTAAGGCATTGTAGCCAAAAACTTTTAACTTCAATCCTTTAAATTTTTAGGTCTATTTTCCAGTTTACAAGGAATACTAATGATAATAAAAGGAGAAGGTAACACCACAAGGAAGCAACTAAACAAAAATAAAGGAGAAGGGACAGTCTGCAGGTCCTTGCAATAATTCGGTATCATAAAAAGGACTGTCCTATTTTAAAAGAGACTTAAAACAAACATATACAATGCAAAGTCCTAATCTGGACACTGTCCTGCCAAATTAGCTATAAAAGATTTTGGGTCAATTCTGAATGTAGTCTGCCCAGAAATAAACTCACACAAATATGATCAATTAATTTACAGTGAAGCAGCCA
This sequence comes from Canis lupus dingo, assembly GCF_003254725.2. NCBI lineage: Eukaryota > Metazoa > Chordata > Mammalia > Carnivora > Canidae > Canis > Canis lupus. Next base: position 22,638,616 of record NC_064247.1, on the reverse strand, counting down.
AAAATATACAATGAGGAAAGGACGGTCTCTTCAATAACCGGGTATTGGGAAAACTCAGCAGACACGTGCTAAAGAATAAAAGTAGACCACTATTTTACACCATACAGATTATCAACCCAAAATGATCATGAATCTGAACATAAGATCTAAAACGATAAAACTCCTAGAAGAGAACATATGCAGCAAGCTCCTTGACATTGGTCTTGACAATTATTTTTTGGATTGGACACCAAAAGTAAAGTTAAAAAGCAATAATAAGCAAGTGGGACTACATCAAATTAAAAAGCTTCTGCACAGCAAACTATTAAAAAAATGAAAAGGCACCCTACTGAATGGGAGAAAATATTTACAAATCACATATCCAAGTATATAAGAAACTCATACAACAGTTAAAAAACAATCTGATTTAAAAATGGGCAGAGAGAAATTAGAGATCCCTGGGTGGCGCAGCGGTTTGGCGCCTGCCTTTGGCCCAGGGCGTGATCCTGGAGACCCGGGATCGAATCCCACATCAGGCTCGCGGTGCATGGAGCCTGCTTCTCCCTCTGCCTGTGTCTCTGCCTCTCTCTCTCTCTCTCTCTCTCTCTCTCTCTCTCTCTGTGACTATCATAAATAAATAAAAATTAAAAAAATAAAAAAAATAAAAATAAAAATGGGCAGAGGATCTGAATAGATATCTTTCCATAAAAGATACAGATGGCCAACAGACACATGGAACAGGTGCTCAACATCACTAATCAACATGGAAATGAAAATCAAAACCACAATGAGCTACCACCTCACACCACTCAAAATGGCTATTATAAAAAAGAAATAGCAAGTATTGTCAAGGACATGGAGAAAAGAGAACCTGTGTGCACTATTAGTGAGTATGTAAATTGGTGCAGCCACTATGGAACACACTACAGAGGTTCTTCAAAAAATTAAAAATAGAACTACTATATGATCTAGCAACTCCACTTCTAGGTATTTATTACCCAAAAATGAAAACACTAAGTTGAAACAATATATACCACCATGTTCACTGCAGCCTTATTTACAACAGCCAACATAGAGCAACCCTACTGTTCATCAAAGGATGACTGGGTAAAGAGAGTGTGGTTTACATATACACGTGAATATTATTCAGCCATAAAAAAGAAACTTGCTGTCTATGTCAACATGGATGGAACTTGAGGGCATTATGCAAAGTGAAGTAGGACAAAGACAAATAGCATATAATCTCATTTATATGTAAGTGTAAAAAAAATTTAAAAACAGAGCTCATGGATACAAAGAACAAATTCCTGGTTACCAGAAGTGGAGGGTGTCAGGGAGGATGAGGAGTGAGCAAATGGTGGAAGGGTCTAAAAAGTACAAACTCCTGGGGTGCTTGGGGGGCTTAGTCAGTAAAGCATCTGCCTTCGGCTCAGATCATGATCCTAGGGTCCTGGGATCGGGCCCTGAGCCAGGCTCTCTGCTCAGGGGAGTCTGCTTCTCCCTCTCCCTCTGCACACCCCCCCACCGTTTGTGCTCTCTCCCTCTGTTTTCTCTCTCTCAAATAAATAAATAAAATCTTACAAAAAAGAAAGGAAAGGAAAGGAAAGGAAAGGAAAGGAAAGGAAAGGAAAGGAAAGGAAAGGAAAGGAAAGGAAAGGAAAGGAAAGGAAAGGAAAGGAAAGGAAAGGAAAGGAAAGGAAAGGAAAGGAAGAAAGGAAGAAAGGAAGAAAGGAAGAAAGGAAGAAAGGAAGAAAGGAAGAAAGGAAGAAAGGAAGAAAGGAAGAAAGGAAGAAAGGAAGAAAGGAAGAAAGGAAGAAAGGAAGAAAGGAAGAAAGGAAGAAAGAAAGAAAGAAAGAAAGAAAGAAAGAAAGAAAGAAAGAAATTTCAGTAAGTATCATCTTCATTGCATCCCTTGAAGACTTCATGTCCATTATTTGGTGGTCATGCCCTTGAGTCTACCACAAGATGTCTCTCAACAATCCTGTTCCTCTTCTTTCTCAGGTAAACCTACCCATTAGAACAATCCATCCTCCACATTGATTGCTACATTATTTTTATGAAGCCATACTTGATCATGTTATATGTTATAGTCCTGTTTCCAAATCTTCAAAGCCTAATGTCTACAGACACTCCCTATCATCTTGCAATTTATTTAAAGCCCTTTACAACTTAATTTCCTCTGTAATCTTCTGGCTACATCTCTCAGGATTTCTGAACCTATACTCCAAAGTTTAGGTTAAGTCTGCCATGTACATTCTATTCACATTCTGTTCCCTCTGGAAAGATGAACTTTGCAGTCTCTTACCACTTTTAATCTTTTCTACTCCAAAATTCAATTTACTATTCAAGATCCAGCTTAAATTTAGAAAGGTTTCCCCAACACCTGCCTTAATCCAAAGAAATTAATCACCTCTTTTGTGTTCCCAAAGTACTTAGCTTGCATCAACAGATTAGTAATTTATTACAATACACACATTCATATACACAGTTATCTTTTCCCTCTAAATTGTGACTGTATCTTATATTTATCTCTATAAACTCAGCATACTACTGGGTACAAAAACAGATATTCCATAAATGATACTGAGTGAAGAAACAAATGATCACCTTGTGTTGCCACTCAGTAGCTTCCTCTTCCTTTTTCTTCTTGGCTTCTTCTAGAAGTGCAATCTTGGCAGTGAATTCAGCAAGTTCTGCTGCCTAAAATAAAGAATATGATTACCAATACTTAAAAAAAATACATTTCTAAAATTAACACTGTCAACAAAGCTTTAATGTACATCCTCGGGCTGTTTTATATGTTTCTCTTTTAGACAGTCTTTTATTTTAAAAAAGGTAATATTTAAGAACATAAATATTTATAGTAGGTCTTATGAACTAGTAAGCAAAGTGAGAGCAGTTTTATTATTTAATAGACAAGTAGTTCTTCCTGTTTCATAGCAGGAACTTAAATGTGCAACTCAGGTGCTATTTTTAAACTTTGATCAATAAAGTACTTGCTAAAGCCTACAAAAGAAAAAAATGCAATTTATATAATGCTTTCTAGTTTAAAGAGCATGTTATCAAATAGTCTCACTGGATTCCCCAACAATCCTATTTGGTGCCTTTACTCCTTTTTTCAAAGGGAAGGATCTGAAGCTCAAAGACGCAAGGACATGTAGCAAGTAAAATGTCTGAGCTAATATTTAATTCCAGGATCTTTTAAATGTCATGCCTACTCAATACTTGCAAGTTCAATAAACAAACAAAAACATTCAATAAATTATGGCCTACAGTTATCTTCTAAGAAGGAATGAGAACATAGTGTCAATTTATCTAAAAAAAAAAAAACAAAAACAAACAAAAACAACAACAACAAAAAAAAAACAAACCACATTACTGGCTTATGCGAAGTTTAAGTCAATCTGAAATCTTTTGTTAGCAATAGGCTCCGTTTATATTTTAATGTCTTTATTTTTAGGTGATTTTTTTTTTAAGGCCGAAATAAAACTTTTAGGTTTATTTCCACACTTTGTAGCTTTGGTTTGCCTTCCAGATGTTAATATACTGAATTTTACAAAGTTTGTTTCATCATGCTTTTGTCTCAATTGTTCTTTTTTCTGAAACAGAACTAAGACAGGTTCCTGACCAGTTGTTCCTGATTCTTCATCTGATCGGCAGCTTGTTTTGCGATAGCAGACTTGGCTTCTTCAGCAGCTCGACGTTCCTTTTCAAGCCTTTCTGCTTCTTCCTTTGCTCGTTTTCGTTCCTGGTCCAGTTCTAGAGCTTTCCGAGTCTGTTCTTCTAGTTCTGTCAAATATATGTACACCGCCCACCCCCCCACCAAACAGCAGTTAATTCCAATTATTCTCATTATCAAAAGAAGCCAAAATGGTAATGAAGAATCTAATCTAAAATTAGAACATCTGCAAATGAATACATACTTTAACTTGGCAAAAGCCTAATAATTTTTTAAAGTACTATACAAAAAATTTGAAGAAATGAAAATTCTTTGTAATTCAATGTATAGCATAGGCTAGAAGTACATCTTCAGTTTTAAAAAAATAATATCTCCAAAGTTTTGACCTACACAACTTGCCATCTATTTCAAAACTCTATAAAACAATACACTTTAAAACTTATAAAATTTTTTACTTTACTAAGTATCAGATAAGGAAACTCAAGACATTAAGACTGAAAACGATACTGATTTAAAACAGAAATTTTGATGTGAATCCTATCAATTATTAAAATTTTTTTGAATTATTGGTTGATAGTCATTCTTCAGGTATGAATACAAGATAATATTTGGAGATAAGTGACATGAATTTTAATCTTTCAGTATACAGATCATAAAGTGTTTTCTTATTTGATGAGTGAGAAAAAAACATTATCAGTACAAAGCCAAAAATTTTTATGTAAGTTTAAAAGTACTACTTTTAAACATTATTCTGACAACTCTTGTTTAAAAACAAGGACATTTTGGGACACAAAACAACAGAATTTGTCTGTTTAAGAGGGTGCAATGTCCTATAAATAATGATTCTCCCTCTTTGTATACTCCCCAAAGGAGGAACAACTACAAATCTGTATGTTGTGAGGTTTGAAAGCTAATTATAACACACACACTTCTTTTCACCATTCTTAATTTTGTTGGTCCTGGTCAGAATTAATTTAGGTAATTGCAGTTAAGACTTGGGAGGTTTGGAGAGGAGCAGGAAGAGAAATGACTGGTTAAAGTTTAAATTCTTGATAAAATAATGTAAAAATTGTATGTGGCTATCTGGCTATACAGATGAAATGTATATAACACTGGATATTGCCGAGTCCAAGCTCTAGGATTGTTCATTTTAGAATTTGCCTTCTAAAACTGGGACATCAAGCTAACTTATCAAACTTTTCTTAGGACCATTCTTTCCATCTAGTTGATTGATATATAAAGCACACAAAACTCATTGTTGTATCATTCATCTAAACTAGCAAACAAACTAAAGAAAATAAAAACAATGCATTTTCTCTCAGAGCAAAATTTCCTTCTGTACTATGAAAGAGGAAAATAAGTTTGGGTTTTAAAGTTAAATTTTAAATTAAATATTTCCCAATATTCATTATTTTCTGTCATTTTTTTGCAGTAACTATCATTTTTAAGAATATAGACAAGGCTATGGCTCTTTTGTGATCTATTAAGAATTATACAAAAGTGTAAATTATTTTAAATGTTGAAAATAAATCAAAACTTCAAATCTATTCTAGTCTCTTCTAGAAAGGAATGTTTTGAAATGACTTCTTTCTTTCCTCCCCAGTTAAATGAGAACAGAGACTAGAAAACTATAATCCACTAACTCAATGCCTTATTTTTGTAAATAAAGTTTTACTGGAACTCATACCCTCATTTAGTTCAATATCCTCATATGTTTATGCACAGTACACAACTGCTTTCACTATGCAACAGCAGAGTTGATCACTGCACCAGAGACCATGTGGCCTGCAAAGCCTGAAGTATTACTATCTGGCCCGTTATAGAAAAGCTTACAAATCCACTTATTAGAGTATTTCTATGAAACAAACATGCCTCTAAGACCTTGGATCCCATTAGAACACCTGCAGGGAAGGATTAGCTTAAAAAGGTAAATAATATCAGTATTTTGCTTCCCTGGTTCATAGAAATCTAGGACCTATAATTTTTGAGGTCTGGCATATGGGAAGAGGGTATCAAGGAATATGGCTTCTTTTAGAAGATCAGCTCTTTCAGGAAGAAGATTAAAGGTTGCAAGAATAAGCTGCTTCTTTCATTAATAGTACTGCATTGATGTAGATGGTTATGGTGTTTGGGAGTAGATCAAGGAAGTTTAAGCTAATAAAATTTGTGAAAGGCTCTCCTTCCCCATCAGGCTTGAACACAAATTTGATTTCTTAAAAAAAAAAAATTTGATTTCTGACAGGTCTAAGATTTTGCAAGCCAAATGATCTCTTATGTTCCCCTGAGGGCAAAGCTTAGAAACTACATAACTGCAAAAGAATTAGTAAAAAATACATTAAGGAACTATATCCCAAAAGGATTATAGAGTTTTCTTCCTTTTCCCAAAGATAATAGTTTATTAAGTATCACATTCTTCCTTAGGAAAAGAGTACTGTTGTTAAAAAAAAAAAAAAAAAAAAAAGGCAAAGGGAAGTTCCATAGTCTTAATTCTTAGAAATCATAAAGTTAAGAAGGTGATTACCAATTACTCACTATAAAAGCAATTTTAAAAGATCTGCACTACATCTAAGCAATGGAGTATTACACCACCATACCAAAAACAAAGTAAGGAAGATCTCTTGGAGTGTATGCATATGATGTTTAAGAGTGTATTAGCTGAAAACAGCAAAGTACAAAAAAGGGTATGTGCAGTACACATTTTATGTAAGAAAGAAGAAACAAGAATATAGTTTTGAGTGTGTATTTATTTTGTATACAAAAAAATAGATATTCAAAAATCCCAGCAGAATGGAACAGAGGTGGAGCAGAGTGCAGCAGCCTGAGGCCTGCAGCTGAACAAGGCTGAGAAGACAGAGATGCAGACTGAGGTGCTACCTCAAGGCACCCAAGGCTTGAGAAGCCAAGACCCTTAAAAGGAGTAAATAGAAAAGTAAGCTCTAAAATCTTCATGCTATTTCCTTTCAAGATGTTTGCCAACTCCTATAATGTACACATATGGGGGTAGAAAACTAAGGAGACAAGCAAAAAACAGCTATGATAGGCTAAAGAGCTGAGCACAAAGCACAAAGCTGAGCACTCTCTTGCAGCCAGGAGCCAGAGGCTGGTGTTCAGGGCCCTCTAAGACAGAAGGACTCCAGGAAATAAGCAGTCCCTCAGAAGACCCTCACAAAGGGCTACAGACTAGCAGGGAGGGAAAAACCAGCAAAGTCTGAAATCCTGCTCAATTCCACCCATGATCTGCTCATATTCTACCTGTCAAAATTAAATCCTCTCTAAAGGAAAAGAACATCATCCGAAGTCTCCCTAATGTTTCATATTCAATGTTAGGCATGCAACCAAAATTACCAAGTATACTAGGAAGATGGGACCAAATGACCCCCTCCAACATCCTTAGGACCCCACAAAAGAAAAAGAGACAACTGTAAGGGCCCAAAGATTATCCAGATATTGCAGTTAGCAAAGTAAGGATATTAACATAAATATAATAGATACTGCTTATCTAGGAAAGCTGAAGAATAAGCAAAGCATGAAGAAAGATAATAAAGTCTAGAGGAATACTGACAATCCTGAAGAAGCAGATCTTCAGGCATCTTATAAACCCTCTGCAAGATATCAAGGGCCAGAGTCCCCTTTATAATTATGGAAATCCAAGTTATCAATATTTTCCTTATGGTTATGGTATTTTCTAGAAACTTCATTCTCCTTTCAGCATTTAGGTCCACAATCCATAGCCCCCATAAAGAAACAGATAAAATTCGGGAGGTCATTGACAGGGACCCAGATAACACTACTTACTCATTTATTTTGGCAAAACCTTGAGCAAGTAGAGTCATGTATTGAAGTGTCATCCTCCTAAAAGATAAAATATTTATAACCACCAAACAACCAGTAAAGCTGCAAATGTGGAAGTACATGTGAAGCTCCTTCAGTGACTTAAAATAAAGGTTAAGGAAAGAAAATCTGAAAGGCTAGACTTGTAGAAGCTGGGGGAAATCCATAGAAAAGCTAGAAATAAATGCCAATGTGGAAGATAAATCAGAGTTCTGGAACTTGTCACCACATTCAGCCACTGTTCCCACATCCTCAATACACAGAAGTGTGCAGCAAAGACATCCCAATAGCTAATAACCCTCATCTTTTAGACTATCCATCTCCAGAACTTCCTTTCCAGAAGCTCTCTATTCAGAAGAGAATTATGAATAGAAGATGGGAGGAAGGGAAAAGTACAATTAATATGGCAAAAAGAGAAATTACCAACCCAGGAACAATCTAGGATGTGCATCACCTTGCAATACCACAGAAGAGAGTCCGTACTGTGAAATATGAAGAACATCTGGACTGAGGACTCCCAACTGAGTAGTCCAGTCTTAGCAGATAGATAATAAACTTTACTGGAGCTGTAGTTTGTCCTGTTATCAACTAAATGGCTCCCTATAATAACTTATTCAAATAATTATTTTCTTCCTTTTCTCAACTTCAGATTTTATAAAAGTATGCAACATGTACCCATTAACAATGCCATTGAAGATAATGTAAAATTTAAGTAATCCAGAGCCTAATAGCTTGCCCTTGTCTTTGAAACATGCTTCCTACTGTACACGGACATGTACTTTTCCTTGTAATAAACAGTCCTTGTAATAAATGGGTCTGGGTCAATTGAAAATATATATATGGGAAAAAATAACCCTGACTCCTACAAAAATCAGTTATATATGGATAGTGGACCAAAATGTAAAAGGTAAAGCAGTATCCAGAAGGTAGTAAAAAATAATAACTTCACAACCATAAGAAAAGAGTGATAAATGGAACTTAAAGACAACTTTAAAAGACACTATTAAAAGAGAAAAAAAGGCAAACCATGGAGAGATTTTAACAATACATGAAAAGAACTATAGATCAATAAGAAAAAAAAAAAGAAAATCCAATTTTAAATAGGCAAAAGACATGGAAAAGGCACTTTATGGATTACTTATAAGCATTTGCAAAAGTGCTTAAAATCAAATTATTAGTCATAAAGAAAATGCACTGTACTAACTGTACTCAATGGAATGGCTAAACAAAGAATACAAAAAGAAACCCTGACAGTAACAAGTCATCAAAATAATGAAAATATGGAGCAATTTAACTTTCATTCACTACTGCTACCAGAATGAGCACTGATAACAATCACTTTGGAAAATGGTGGCAGTATCTACAACAAACTGTAGCCGTGTTACAGCAATTCCACTACTGGGTGCAAATACCTCCCCAAAATTAATACCTAAGTGCTACGCTTAAGAATGCTTACAGCAGCCTTAGTTTATATATAGTAGCTCCAAACTAGCACTATCCCTAATGTTTATCATCAGAGCATGTGGTATATATACATAATAGAATATTACACAGCAATGTAAAAGAACAAACTACAGGTAAGGGCATATGTTTTCAATAAAAAGAAGCCAAACAGACAAGCACATGAATTCATTTACATGTAGTTCAAAAAAAGGCAAGACTGTTCTTAGCCATGATACCAAAAGCACAAACAAAAAAGGAAAAATAAACTGGACTCCAGGGGTGCTTGGGTGGTACAGCCTGTTAAGCCTCTGACTCTTGGTTTCAGCTCAGGTTGTGATCTCAGGGTCATGAGACTGGGTTCCATGCTCACTGCAAAGTCTGTTTGAGATTCTCTCTTCCTCTCTCTCTCCCTCTCTCCTTCTAAAAGTAAATAAATATTTTTTAAAAAACTGGACTTCATCTAAATTTAAACCAGTAGACTTCAAAGAACACCATCATCAAAGTGATTGTAACCCACAGAATAGGAGAAAATATTTGCAAATCATATGTTTGGTATGTCATAAGACATCTGTTACCGAAATATAGAAAAAAACTCTAACATCTCAACAACAAAAAGACAACAGAGTTGAAAAATGAGAGGAAAACTGAAAATACATTTTTCCAAAAATACATAAATGGCCAACAAACATATGGAAAGATGCTCAACATCATTAGCCACTCAGAAAATGCACATCAAAACCATAGTAGCACTTCACATTCACTAGGATGACCATAATCCAAAAGACTAACATTAGCCAGTGTTGGTAAGGATATATAGATCATACAAATCATACACTGATAGTGGGATTGTAAAATGGTATAGTTATTTTAGATACCAGTTTGGCAGTTTGTTAAAAACTTAAACATAAACCTAACATATGACCCAGTTATCTACTCAAAAAGTTTATACTCAAAAGAAATAAAAACATACAAATACACAATAACCAGTACACAAACGTTCATAGCAACATATTCCCAATAGCCAAATGGTGGAAACAACCAAAATGTTCACTAACTAATGCAAAGTAAAATATAGTCTATCCATAGAATGGAATATTATTCAGCCAAAGAAAAGAATGAGTACCTGATACAAGCTACAACATGAGTGAACCTCAACAACATTATGTTCCATGAAAGACAGCTACCAAAGACCACATTCTGCATGATTCCATTCACACAAAATGACCAGAACATTTAAGTCTACAGAGCTACAAAGCAGATTAGTAGTCACCTAGGACTGGGGGAGGGAGGACTCAGAAAAAAATCTAAGTGACTTCTAATGGGTATGGGATTTCTTTTTGAGAGGATATAATTGTTCAATGGCACAACTCTGAATATACTAAGCATTAAACTGTACACTTTAAATCATTAACTGTGTGGTACTGTGACTCACATCTCAACAAAGCTATTAAAAATAAATAAGACTAAACTATGATGATATACAGCAGAACGGTTTAAGTCACACTTGGGGTAAAAAAAATGACTGGGAAAGGACACAAGGGAGGTTCCCTGAATGTTCTGTATCTTGTTCTTCTGGGTAGTCACAGGAATAAATTCACTTGGTAAAGATTCATTAAGTTTTGTACCTAAGAGGTAGGTACATTACTATATGTATGTTATACTTTATAATTAATTTTCTAAAAAACTTCCCAAAAATTCTTCAAAAAATTTGAGATTTACTTCCATTCTAGAAATTAGGAACCTAAAGAAACTGAGAGATTAAAATCTTTTGCTGAAGGTCATATTTTAATAATGATAGATTAAAGCTTAATTCCTACTGTTTAATCCTATTCATAAACAATGTAAACATAAAATGCACAAGCCCCCCAAACTCCCAAGACCTTTTATCACACTACCATGCTTACTTCCTCCCAAACACGCAAAACAAATGACCTTTATTATCTATTAATTTTATTACTCTGTCTTTCCTCAATAAAATGTAAGCTATATGAGATCAGGGAACTTGTTCAGCATCATATCCTCAATATCTACAACAGTGCCTAGTAACACTACATGCTTAATATGTATGCAAAATGAATGACATTACTATATTTCAACTCCTTCTTGTGGTTTCTTGTTTGATATTTACTTGAACAGTTAAGTGAATGCAAGACTGGCTCTGTTGTATCTCAAATATACCTTCAGAGATGGTTTAAAATGATAAAAAATAAATAACTGTGAATTATGGAAATATAAATGGTAGAATGGTTCTATTTAATGATTTAAAATTCATTTCAAATAGTAATGACTTTAAAAATTAAAAAGAAAATAACAATAATGAAGTATAGAAAAGTTTCTTCTCAAAAACTTACAGGCTTATCTACTAAATATTATGACTTAGATATGACCAGAGTTACTGCATTTGAGTAAGGATTTAGCATAAATTACAAGACAAACATGAAGATTTTAGGACAGCCTGGGAAAGCTTTATTTTAGGGGGAAAAAAAACCCAAGAAACAAATTAGATGTCCTTTGCCATAAGATGACTGATTTGAAATTGTCTTGATAGGGATACTCTACATTCTTTCTTATGTTCTATCTTCCTTATATTCTTTAGTGCTTCTTGACTTGAGCAGTTTTCTGTGTGTAAATCATTAATATTTTTATTATACATCCTAAATAAACAAGATCAAAAGATTTAATAAGTACCTATTCTCTTAGAAAAATATATATGCAAATTTAAAAGTTCTATTGTTCAATTTTTTCTTTAAAATCACACCAGTATCATAAATTTCTTTAAACATATTTTTAAAAAACACACATTGTATTTTTACAGCATTCTTCCTCTAAAAGTATTGCTCACAGTATTCACATGGCACTTAGTGCACATTAACTCACTTTATTTATATTTTTATGAATACATCTTATTTCTGTCAACCACACAGATTTCATTCCCATGCATGCTACTTATTTGTATTCCTAAAATATTGCACAAAGTAGTCACTTCATAAAGGTCTACTTTAACTGATGAAAAGGCACCTAGAGTAGTAGAAAGAGTATGAAGTTGGAATTCAGAAGAATAAGTTCTGCCCTTGTCTTAAGGTCTGTAAGCAAGTCTGTTTAATACCTCTGAAGTAAATAGTTTTGTAGATATTTTCTAGCTCTGAGAAGTGAAGCTTCTAACAAGCAGATTAAAGCATAGGTTTTTTTCTATTTCTGCTCTTAGAAATATGATTTCCAATTCTCTTGGAATTAGAATAATCAATTAATTTGTGGATTAAGAGCAATCTCTGTGGCTTCCTCCTCTAGTTACACATTTGCAAATTATTCTCCCCATTGCTCAAGAGGATCTCCCCACCATGGTAGCCTGATATAAGGAATGAAAATAATCTTAAATAAGGCTATTTAATAAACTTTAAGGTTATTATTCTACCTAGAATAAAAAAACTAATGGTTGGTTCTACCAGTTGTCAGGAAAGCAGATGTTAATTCTAGTTTTATAAATAGTATATATTTCATATTACATCGCCCACCAAATTCTACTGCTTATGAATGGGGAAAAAAATCTTACTTTGCTCAATACCTTTTTTGTTTCTTCTGTTCTTCCAACTAATTGTTGTTTGAAAGTAGCATATTCTAGGGTTATTTAATATAAACTACTCTCTAAATCCAATGTATCCTTTCTATACACTGTAGCATTTTGGTTACATTCTGCACAGGAAGTGGGTTTTTCCCAAGGTATTACCAAAACCAAGCTCACATCTATGTGTTGTGTATTTTTTTAATATCCTGAAATAAAATTTAGATTGAGTTCCAAAAGTTAATTATAGTCAGACTAGCTTAAAATGCCTAAAGGTGCTCAAATGCCTTAAAGTACTTAAATATCCATAAAGCATCAAATAGAATGGCTTTTGTTTAAATGCTAGCAAGTACTGAAAATATGTGTTTATGGAATCCTGAACCGTAAGTCATTTCTGACATATAATAAGGGTGTATGTGAAAACACCTACATTTTTAAGTGAAAGAGAAACCAGCACATGAGCACTGTATGTGCCTCAGTTAAACAAGTTTATGATGTGATCCCACTATGTATTAAAATGATAATTAAGTGTAATTATTCTACAAGATAGATGAGGTTCATGAGCAGTAAGGAAATACTGGACAAGACAGCGGTGAATCCAGTGTCAAAAAAGGAAGCCACTACCTTTCTGGGCTTTCACCGTCTGTTCTTCAATTTGCCGCAGCCGCTCCATCAGCTCCTCCTTTTCCCGTTCTATCCTTTCTTTCTCCTTTTCTGCTATCTCTCTTTTCTTCTTTTCATTCTCTAGTTGTGCCCTGAAGAGGAATTAAAATTATTGTTATAAAAAAAAATAAAAATAAAAAATAAAATTATTGTTATAAACAAATATGCAGAAATATTTACACGAAACCTAAGAACTGTGAGTACACCAAGAAGAAACTAAGTATAAATATTTTAAGAGTCTTCATTATATTCAGCTGGGCTTAAAAAAACTGCAACAACGACAACAAAAAAACAAAAAAAACCCCATGGAGTTAAAAACATCAGACTGCCCTGGTACATGCACACATACTGGAATATAATGCATTTCTTTCTGTGGGGTCACAGAAAATGTAGTCTAGGATATTAAAAGGGGTAGCTGGGTGGCTCAGTCTGTTAAGCATCTGCCTTTGGCTTAGGTCATGATCCTAAGTTGGCTTCTCTTTTTCCACCTTTCCCCCCATTCGTATTCATGCTCTCTCACATAAATAAAATCTTTTAAAAAAGGTATTAAAAATTTAGCCATTTTGGAAAGATTTTCAAGGGACAAATTTACAAAACAGCTAGGAAAGTAATATTGTCAAATACATCCCTGTGTGCAAAGCATGTTTTTGATGCAGACTTGAATGTGAGGAAAAATTAGGAGATTTATCACTGCAATTGCATACTCAGTGAATTCTGACACGTTACAGGCCACCACAAAAACAGTTAACTGAACAGTTCCCCTTGAGAGAAATAAGAAAAGCTTGATAGAGAGCACACAGGTTATTTTACTTTTAATAGTTTAATTAATTAAAATAACCTGGGAGGGCAACAATTTTCAATCATTAACATGAATTAACACATTTTTCATTCCTAAAGTAGTACCAACTTATGCTTAGATAGAAATGGTAAATCAGTTTTATCTCCTTTGACAACTCCATTAGAATGACAGTAGGTGTCCAATACTGCTTAAGACAGATCATCCTGAGAGTGAAAGACCACCTCCTCCACTCTGCTGCATCTGCCAGGGGCCTAATGAGACTATTTCTCTTAAATACATCCCACTCACTCATCACACAACTACTGAGAGACTACCATGGATCAGACTTCATGTGAAGGTCAGAAATATAAAGATGAATAAGAATTAGATGAAGTACTACCAGATAATACTATTTCATAAATTTAATCAATATTCCTATTATTTTAATGGGAATAATTTCTTTTTTAGTGTAAAAAAATCAATTATTTCATCTCTGATATATATCTGACTACATCTAAATATTCTCAAAAAGGACATCACTGCCATTTGGTGTCAATTCTGAATTTCAGGTACAAAACCCTGTAATTTCTCAACTTCCAGTCTCTGATAAACTCATCAGCAAAGTTTTACTAATCAAGTTTTTTTCCCTTACTCTATACACCTAAATTTCAAACTTCCCACAGTTCCTAGATATTTATCTGTCCCCACCACAGAAAGAGACTCCAACTTTGGGGCAACAGCTAAAACAGACAGTTAATGGTGACCTCCTAGTACACCAAGCCAAAACCTGAAGTGTAAGGGTTTCTCCTCTAAGTCTGAAGCCCACTTCTAACTTTCAAGTCTTAGTAAAGTCCCCCTTACCCCATGAAGCCTCTTGTGATTAAGCTAAGAGAAATTTAAGTTTTTATTTAGAGTCTCGGTTTGGAAACACTCATTTGACCAAGTTATTCTAGTTTAAGAGCATAAATAGCATATTGATAAACTATCAATTCTCTGGACTAACATGCAGAAAATATTTAGAATACCTTACTTTTTAAAGACTATCAGATGAACTCAATTACATTTTTCTTTTTTCTTTTTTTTTTAAGATTTTATTTATTTATTTGAGAGAGAGCAAGAGAGCACAAGCAGGGGGAGCAGCAGAGGCAGAGGGAGAAGCAAACACGGAGCAGGGAGCCTGATGCAGGGTTTGATCCCAGACCCAAGCCAAAGGCAGACACTTCACCAACTGAGCCATCCAGGTACCCTTTGATTACATTTTTCTTAAGTGAAAATTAAGAGCTAATTTATATTCAGCTTCTACTCAGACTATACATTAATAATATTAAAAATTATTATACTAGGTACTATTTATTAAGCATGAGGTACTTTGCCAAATGTCTGTATACCACTGTCAGTATTTCTCACAGAAATCTTTGCAACCTTGAAGCTGGGTCCTACTGACACAGGCAGCCAGTTATGATTGGCTACATATCAGTATGTGGGTATCTGAGTCTAAATTGTCTCCATTTAAAAAAAATTGTTTTAAGATTTTATTTATTTTTCATGAAAGACACACAGAGAGAGAGAGAGACAGAGGCAGAAACAGGCAGAGAGAGAAGCAGGCTCCGTGCAGGGAGCCCGATGTGGGACTCTATTCAAGGATCATGCCCTGGGCCAAAGGCAGACGCTCAACTGCTGAGCCACCCAGGCATCCCAAATGTCTCCATTTTTAAATGTGGTAACAATTTTAGCTATTATAAAACATGTTCAGGAATTACAGAATGAGTTAGCATTTAACTTGGATGTAAATAACTGAGAGCATAGACTGCAGAGGCCAACAACCCCTGGTATATAACGTCAATTTCAATGCCAAAACCCCAAAGTTATGGGAGTTAAGGGGCAGAGAGTATGGCCACACATCCCAAGGTACTGTAGGGAAAGAGGTCCCTGACTGACCAGCTACTATTCTTGTCTGAGAGCTTCCAGCAGTACAGCTCTGAGCATTCCCCAAGTATTTTTGCTGGCTGCTCTGCCAATGGGCTTGACCAAAACTGTTTCCACATATACAGTTGTCATTTTTCTCTTTCTGAACTGTAAAACAGGGAATAAATGAAAACTTGGCATGCCATTTCTGAAAGACCTGCCATACCCCCATGTGGCTAGACTAATATAAAATATCCTTAGATGTTCAAATGAATTAAATAGCTACTAAATTCCTACAGTGTACAAGGCAGTCAATAAATGTCTGCTAATGAAAGACTGTAAAATGTATTCAAGACAGAAACCATGGAATTGTTATTGTGGGAGAAAAGAAACAAAGTCTTTCACTTTCATCTAAGCTTTAGAGTAACTCAAATACAGCACCATCACCAAATGGTACTTATTAATCATACTACATATACTAGAAGCCATACAGCACTCTCCTCTACATGTGAGAAATAAAGGACAAATCGGGGTGCCTGGGTGGCTCAGTTATTTAAGTGTCTGCCTTTGATTCAGGTCATGATCCTTTGGTCCTGGGATGGAGCCCTGCATGGGGCTCCCTGGTCAGCAGGGAGTCTGCTTCTCCCTCTGATTGTGCTGTCTCTCAAATAAATAGAATCTTAAAACAAAAAGACAAATGGAAAAATATATTTAATAATATAAATAATATAGCAACACCACACATAAGCAGAACAGCTGGACATTTTATGGAGTGATGAGTATGGAATGATTTTTTTAACTTGTAACAGGAGATCTTAGAGATGGGCCATGATGAAAAGGGAAGGGAGAAAGAGAGAATGAGGATAAGTGTGAATGTGCATAGAAGAAAGAAGGAAAAAAGGAAAAAAGGAAAAAAAAGCTTGTCTTTGAGAGAGACAGAAAGGCTACGATGGGTATGAATATATAGAAAGTAAAGCACAATAAAGAACTACTTTAATGAGCATGGAAGACTAGAATCACAACATGATCCTAAGCCACATGAGAGCAGTAAAAAATGAGTGATCCCAGTCAATTCAATATAGTATCTTTAATGATGGGGTAGGGATTACTAGAAAGTTTCATGCCTATATAAAAAATGTCTAGTGATGCAGTAAACTAAGGCACAGCCTCTAAGGCAGACAACCTGAGGAGAGCTATCTAAATTACACAGAATATTTAAGAAAAAAACAACTATGACAAAAACCCATCATTAAACACAAACATTATGTGTTTAGTAGCAAAATTTTATCCAGCAGAGCATCCACTTAATTCTTGGATTCATATCATGTTATTTCCTGTACATTTGAAATATAAGTTTAAATATGTTTATGGCCCTTCTGTTTTATTTAGGATCTACTCTATTTCTCAGAGTACTGTGTTATTCTACACTACAAAGATTTCCTCAATAAAAGTTAACTGTAGGGCAGCCCTGGTGGCGCAGCGGTTTAGCGCCGCCTGCAGTCCAGGGCGTGATCCTGGAGACCCTGGATCGAGTCCCACGTCAGGCTCTCTGTATGATGCCTGCTTCTCCCTCTGCCTGTGTCTCTGCCTCTCTCTCTCTGTCTCTATGAATAAATAAATAAAATCTTTAAAAAAAAAATAAGGCAGAGGATTTCATTGGAGTTCCTCTATAAAAAAAAAAAAAAAAAAAAAAAAGTTAACTGTAGGTTGGTCTCTAAATTTTTTCAAATAAAATAAAAAGTCGGGATCCCTGGGTGGCGCAGCGGTTTAGCGCCTGCCTTTGGCCCAGGGCGTGATCCTGGAGACCCGGGATCGAATCCCATGTCGGGCTCCCGGTGCATGGAGCCTGCTTCTCCCTCTGCCTGTGTCTCTGCCTCTCTCTCTCTCTGTGACTATCATAAATAAATAGATAGTTTTAAAAAAAAAATAAAATAAAATAAAATAAAAAGTCCAAATCAATCTAGAATCAAATTTGGGAATTAAGCCGCTGGACCCAGTAATCTGGTTCCAGGGTCAATAATAGGCTTTCATTCAGCATCTTTCCATTTTCAAAACTCTAATATATATTTAATAGTATCTTTTTTCAAAAGTCTAAGTGAACCTGGTTAAAGAGAAAAATCAGTGTTATTGGCAGGGGTACTGGTGTTGCTCTGTACAGTGACTTTTCACTTGAGTTCTGCAGTGTCATTAACATTGTTTAAAGCAAAATATCCAGCTGGGTGCCTGGGTGGCTCAGCTGGTTGAGTGTCCAACTCTTGATTTCAGCTCCAGTCATTTCAGGGTCATGAGATTAAGCCCCACATCAGGCTCCACACTCAGCACAGAGTTGGCATGTTCCGCCCTCCCCCATTTGTGCATGTGTTCTCTCTCTCTCAAATAAATAAATACATAAAATCTTTTTTAAAAAATAAAGCAAAATTTTTACTCAGCAATTCTTACCCACAAGCAAAACAAACTTGGAAAATTCCAAATGTATACAGTACACAAACCAATGTCAGTGAAAAGCAAGCATGTTAAAAAAAAAAAAAACACATCTATGAATTCATGAAAGTTACTTTCCAGAAATAACTGTCAAAGATTTCTAATTTGAAAAGTATATACACTCATTTTAAAAGAGAATAAGGCTAATACTCAATTTTAGTACAATGAAAACAATGTAAAAACGTAAACTCAGAGTATGTCAAAGAAACAGGCATTCTTAAATTTTAGACCATGTACTTGATTAAGAATCAAAGCCTTAAATTCCTTACCTTTCCAACTGCTTCTGATGTTTCTCCTCCCTCGCCTGAGCCTTCATCTGCTGCACTTCAATAGTATCAGGCTTCCTTCTTCGCATGTAGAGTTCATGGTTTCCCATACATAAAGCCAAAATCCGCTTATTGATTCTCAAACGAGGTGCATAAAAAACAAAATCCTAAACATAAAGTTTCTGAATTTAAAATCTTCCTGAAGGATAGTACTTCACAATAATCTGTACTAAATTTTAGTATGTGGTATGAATTCTAACGTCATATTACACACAGTTTAAAAATCATAAATTTCCCAACTCCTAGCAAATATGCCATATTTGCACATAATTGTGAAGTTTATCAACAAACAAGTGTTTTTAACTGCTTCTTAGGAATAGTGATTATTTTCAATTACCTCCTTATAATAAACATCACATACCTTATAGTTGAATCTCAGTTAAAATATTTACATGTTATAAAAAAGATAAAAACCTTGTATTTTTATTAACACACATCATTTTATCAGCAGTAAAGTAAAACTATGGAAAGGGAATGTTTCTCAGGAGCAAATCAATAAATGAAAAATGCTACTCTTCAAATGGTATCACAGCAAAGTGGCAGAAATTTAAAAAGAGTTAACACAGAAAACATAAAAGAATTTTACTTACAGGTGCCTTTTTGTCGATTGGCTTTATAACAAATTTTTTGTCATTAAATGAAATATTTCTGATTTCACTCCAGGGAAAACCAATTTTAGGTGTTAACCTTAAAAAATGAGAGCATTCCTTTAATTAAAAGCAGGAAACAAAAGACAAAATTTGTAACATTTTGGGGCCAAATTAGCCGAATGACTCTTCTTAAGAGCATAAGACTTTCAAATGCATTAACTTATATTTGTGAATAACATTAAAAACACTGAATCTCAGTATCTTTGAAAGGATTAATTTTATGGTATGTGAATTATATCTCATTAGAAAAAAATTTAGACATTCACATATACAAAAGTTTGGATAAATGGTAGAGCTGGATTTCCAACTTTAAGAAATACAAGTTACCCCCATCGTGCCACACTGCACATAAAGATTTAAGGAATCAAATTGGAATTTTGGGGATCCCTGGGTGGCGCAGCGGTTTGGCGCCTGCCTTTGGCCCAGGGCGCGATCCTGGAGACCCGGGATCGAATCCCACATCAGGCTCCCGGTGCATGGAGCCTGCTTCTCCCTCTGCCTGTGTCTCTGCCTCTCTCTCTCTCTCTGTGACTATCATAAATAAATAAAAATTAAAAAAAAAAAAAATTGGAATTTTGTTTCTGCTTTTCAATGTATTTTACTATTTCAGACTACCCATGAAATGTGTCAGTGTTATCCAATAACAAGTGTGCAAAAAGATTATGATACCCTTACTGGCCAAAAGGTACCTTGTTAGTCTTCTAAGAACAGAGTATGAATTTCTACCTATTTATAGTCCTTTTAATTCTCACACAGATTATGAACTGCAGCACAGCAAATAATTTTTCTACATAAAACTTTGTTTCTCACTATCCATGTGTTCTACTGTCCTCTACTGGCTGAGGGAACATAGTATTTAAGGTAACGTTGTACCACATTTACATGTTATTTTGAAAAATCCTAAAGCAATTTCCTCATATAATTCTCTCAACAATCTTTTGAAGTAAACTTGGCAGTTATATGAATTTCAAAGAGTTAACAACTTGATCATGGTCACAAAGGCAATTAGTAGCAGAGCTGGTAAAAGAACCTAACTAAGCTTTTAAAGTTATACCCCATTTTGATTTTTTAAAAAATCTTTTGGAAATATAAATAGATTTTAACTATTTTTAAAAAAATGAATCAGTACAGTAAGACCAAAATCCCCTTTGTCCATAATCTCCAACCTCAGTGACTCCCATTCTGAGCTAATCCCCTCTCTTTCATATTCCCTATCTTTATCTGTAATCATATCTATAATGGGTAGTCCAGGATAAATTAATTCAATAATTTTTAAAAGAAAGAAAAGCAAAATGATTTGGTCCACAAAAATTAGTCTCCAAGTTTTTGCTTTTCAAAAATTTCAAAAGATCATCTTCTGAATGACCTAGCATTTTAACTTGCTTTGTAATATAAATAAAAAATATCTATCAGAGCAAAATTAGTAGAATGCTCTTTTGGACTTAGTATATATTGTTAGAAATGTGTATTTTATTAGATATTTGTAATAATGAAACTAAATTCTATAACCAACCAGAATAAAGAGAAATGCATTAGAAAAAGGCATTACTGACATGGACCTAAATGCTTATGTGGTATAGCAAAGGAAGAAAGTATTAATAAGCAACTGTAGCTATCATTCCTAAAAGTATTTTAAGAGTCTGACATACTCTATATTAATACAAAAATTAATACCTGGTCAATTTCAAAACAAAATTACACTGTTCACTATGCTTAATACAGTGATATTCTACTTTACTGATGTCTGAAAATATTCAAAACAATTCCTGTGTCTTAAAAAAGATATTATAAAAATATAATAAATCATATATCAATTTGTTTCATTGCTCTTGACTTATGTCAATTAATTTCAATTAATATATTAATTTCAAGTTATATGCCATGCATAACATTTAAGGAATTATTCTTCACCTATAAAGCGAACAAATTTTAATTAATTTACTAGACAGAACTCACAAGAGATCATATAAAAGTGAATCATCATCCCATCTGAAAAATACACTGAGAAGTAGAATGCTGAAATGTTGCAAAAAATGGAGACATAAGATCTATATGGCATTAAGTAATCTTTTAAGTAGGAGGAAAAGAAAAAAAGTAACCAAGCCAAAAAAAGAACTTTTACAAACACAACCTAAGATTAAAGCCATATTAATCACTGATTAATGACCAGTTCACTGTAGCTAATTTACTCACTTGTCATCATGCTCATAAATATTCAGACCCAAAGCATCAACGCCTAGCCACAATTCAGTTCCCTTTTTATTTTTTATTTCAAAATAGTTGACTCCATACATTTCTAGATCTTGGGCAATCTTCAGGTATTCCATCATAGAATCTTCCCTGTTGAAATAAAGCTTACTGTAAAACATACTGAAGTAAAAGTAATGCCAAACAAATTACAAAAATACTTTGGATTAAAAATTAGCTTTATATTGACTCATATAAGTTGAATGATCTTTGGGGATAATCTGATGTATGAAATAAAAATACTTTAAGTTGAGGAAAAACACAGCCACCCAAATACCTCAGCATTCCTCTGTGCTCTTCATGCCAGTTCTGTATTCTTTCTTCCCACTGTTCTTTTGTCAGTTTGTGTTGTTCCAAAACACTATGAGGAAAAAAAAAAATCTATGAAAATGTTACCATGATTCAAAATTAATATTCATTTAAAAGTCTAGAATCATTCAGTATCTTAACTGCAGCAGCTGTCATAAAAATCTATATACATGATAAAATTGCAAAAACTAATAAATATATACACATACACAAATGACTGCATGTAAAAATCGATGAAATCTGAATCAGGTTGGCGTATTTTATCAATATCCTGATTGTGATATAGTATTCATTATGCAAGCTGGGAGAAGGATATTCAGAATCCCTTTATTTCTTACAATTGCATATGAATCTATAATTATCTCAAAATAATAATTTCAGGATCCTGAAATTATTTTAAATAATACATGTTTTTAAGACAGTTATAAAGATAGTCTATAGGAATTCAACTGTTTCAAATGAATAAACTACTGGGCCAAAAAAAGAAAAATGACTTTCTCATTATAAATAGAAAAATTAGAGAAGAGAGTAAAAATCAGAATTCTTGGGCCTTAATTTCTTCTTTTACTCTATGTATTTTCTTTTCTTGGTGGTAAATTTAATTTTCTTAGTTTCTACAAGTAATACCTTACATAA
This sequence comes from Canis lupus dingo, assembly GCF_003254725.2. Taxonomy (NCBI): domain Eukaryota; kingdom Metazoa; phylum Chordata; class Mammalia; order Carnivora; family Canidae; genus Canis; species Canis lupus. Next base: position 22,616,130 of record NC_064247.1, on the reverse strand, counting down.
AATTATACAAGTGGAAAGTTTTACTTTTTACCACCCTATGTCCTCCAAATAATTTTTTATAGTTTTTTTTACTCTTCCAGTGTTCCTTATGCAAATATGTAAGCAAACATACTTTCTCTACTACTGATATTTTAACACCAAACCAGCAAATTCAACATGCATATAATTTACCTGCTCCACACTATAGGTGATTACAATTCTCCTTAAAACATATAGTGATAATTATACATTTTTCTTTACTGGTGAATCCTCAGATCCTACTTTACTAATAGCAAAAGCTGTGGCATTAAAATATTATTGTTTAGCTGAATAAAAATTTTACATGAAACCCGGGAGTTTTTGGCAGTATAAAGGAATCTCAGAATATAATCTTCCCTTGCACAAGTTACTCACCATGTAGAATGGATTCCTTAATGGGGTCTTAGACACACCATTAGATTCTTACTATGCACTGCTCCTTTTTCAATGTACCCTCTTTTAAGCTCTTGGCTTTTGGGGGAGTTTTGTCTTCCCCCTTAGGGCATTTAAGTTTCCACATTTTTCTTGTCTTTATACCTTCTCCTGATGCCTGGCCTCGATTGCTTACGGAAAGGAATGCAATCAGCCTTGAGACCATAATCAGTACAGACAACTGCTGGTATCATGATATTAACTAAATCTGAAGGTATGGGTTAATTAAATTGGATGCCACTAAGATAGATGTTATAGCTTTTTATATCCTGCATTTCAAATCTCATTTATTTGTATTTTATATAATTGCCTGTACTATAAATCTGCATGACTTGTTTGCTGGTATTCAAAAATTCCCACTTTCTTCTGTCCACATAAAGGAGTCCTTCATGCCTAAGGCTAATCTATCCAACTTGGCTTTAAACCTGTCTACTATCTGGGTCTTAAAAGGACTTCTCCCTTTCTCAGGATCGATCTATCTATCCACCATCATTTATGACAGGGCGCATATCTGTTGTCCCCTGCATACATGTTTATATCATCATATATACTTCTTTGTGTTACAGAGGGGAAAGGACCACATCCATGTTGCTCACCACTAAATGCCCAGTGCCAATACTGAAGAGGTACTCAAAAATTTGCAGAGAGAATAAAGGAATTAAAATAAATCAGTTCTTTCCCATCTTTTAAAGAACAGGTCTATGAACTCATCCTTCCCTAGCTTTTTCTGCTTTTTCACAACCAAACTTCTTCCAAGAGCTATCCATATTCACTATCTTTCATTTCTAAACCTCACATCCACTGCCCCTAATCCACCACAGTCTGGCTGCAATCACCAATACCATAATGAAGCTGCTTTTACTAAGGTCACTACCAATCCCCTTACTGTTAAACCCAAGAGACACATTAATTCTCTCTCATACTCAACCTCTTTGTTATTATTTGATGCTGCTGATCAGTCTCTCCTTAAAGCTTCCTTGTACCTTGGCTTCCATGACTAACAGTCCTCTGGTAGAATTCTTGACTCTCTGGCCATTTTTCCTCAATTTGCTTTACGGAATCCTCTTTCCCTGTACCCAAAAATTAAGTTCCAACAAGATCTGTCTGAGGCCTTTTGCTCATTCTGTATGTACTTTCAGGTCCATCTCCTTCATACCCATAAGATAATTATCTATTTGCTGATTATTCCCAAAACTGTATCTATCGTTCAGGCTGCTCTCCAAGAGCTAGACCCACACCTACAAATGAGTATTAGTTACCTCCCTCGGTTATACAGCAGATGTTTCAAACACAACCGATTCAAAACAGAAATCTTCCTCCTCTAAAACATATTCCTTTTCCCCATACCTTGGCAAAAAGGTATCACCAACTACCCAGATGCCCACGTCAGAAACCTAACCATAAAAACTTATTTCTATCTAGGCTCTTTTCAAAGGAGAAAGTGATACTCCCTGGTAGAGCTGGTTAACTACATCACCAGAGAGCTTAAAAGTATGGTGGGAGAAGAAATTGTTTATCTGGGCTTTTCTATACAAGAATTAAAAACAGCCATCAAAATCATCAAATTGTATGCGATTTATGATCACAAAATAACCTGATTACTAATTTCCCCCTCATACTTACACAGTGAGAAAAAGTGTGTATCTCATACACAGAATAAGTAAGTCACTGTGAAGGTATTTCCTCCATTCTAAATATTAATATTCTGATTTTATGATATGCTTATGAGTAAGCTTAGATAGCCTGAAATAGCCCTCCAAAGGCTACCAACTTGAAGAACACCTGACTGGACCTTCAAAATTAAAGACCAAACCCTGGGACGTCTGGGTGGCTCAGCAGTTGAGCCTTTGGCTCAGGGCATGGTCCCAGTCTGGGGATCTGGTTCGACATGGGGCTCCCTGTGGGGAGCCTGCTTCTCCCTCTATGTCTCTACTTCTCTCTGTGTCTCTCAGGAATAAATGAATAAAATCTTTAAAAAATAATAAATAAAAATAAAATAAAGACCAAATCCTGAAGAGCATGTGCTATCTTCCTTCTTTTTAAACAAAGTGGGTTATAGCACACATACATTTAAAAAAATTAAATTGTGCTTAAGTGTGATACCAGTATTTAAAAATATTTTTTAAAAATCACATGAGTATTAAAGCTAAGCCAATTAGTTCATCTGGTGCTCAACCACACAGCAATCTAATATAACATTAAAAGAACCACCATCTATGATATACCTGAGATTAAAACATGCCTATTCTTTTATGAATCATTAGGAAATTTTAAGGGTAATTTTGATTATATATAATATTTACCTTCTATATTGATTTAAAACATAATCTGTATCTTTTACTAAATAGAAGTTATATCTCAATTTTGGTATAGAACTGTGGAATCACTGTATTATACACTTGAACGTAACACTATGCCAATTATACTTTAATAAAAACTAAAAATAAATTAAAAAATTAAACCTCAACTAAAAGTAAAAACTAATGCTTATCTGAAATGAAATTCTATGGTGCCACTAATAAACTTTTAATTCAATGCTTTAAAAAAAATCTGAGACCGAGAATTTGGTGTTGGAATAATAATCAAAACTAAACATGTAGGCTAACAGGTATCTCATATTCCTGATTCTTTGGTGAAAAGTTCGTATTATTTTGCCCTCTGAGAAAACTGTTATTGTAATAGTATTACAGTGTAACAGTAAACAGTGTAACATTTTTTAAAAAGATTTTATTTATTTATTCACCAGGGATACAGAGAGAGAGAGAGAGGCAGAGACACAGAGGGAGAAGCAGGCTCCATGCAGGAAGCCTGACATGGGACTCGATCCCCAGACTCCAGGATCACGCCCTGGGCTGAAGGCAGGCGCTAAACCGCTGAACCACCCAGGGATCCCCAACAGTGTAACTTTTAATAATCAATTAAGGCTACCGTGCCTAATGATATCTTATAAAGCATATATTAATACAATACAACTTATTAATACAAAATAAACATTAATGGCTACAACCAAAGGAAACAAATAAAAGTAGACATGAAGTAGTTTTCTTACTTCATGCATATTACTTCTGAAAAAGAAACTATCATCTAAGAGTTTAAATACTATAAGGAAGTAGTGCAACAATGAAATTTTAGGTGAATAATACACAATTTTGCATTTAAAGAGATTTTAAAATTCAGAATTTGGATTAAGCGCAGTAACACCTTCTCTTCGAGTTCTTTTTTTTTTTTTTTTTTTAATTGTTTTTTTAATTTTTATTTATTTATGATAGTCACAGAGAGAGAGAGAGGCAGAGACACAGGCAGAGGGAGAAGCAGGCTCCATGCACCGGGAGCCCGACGTGGGATTCGATCCCGGGTCTCCAGGATCGTGCCCCGGGCCAAAGGCAGGCGCCAAACCGCTGCGCCACCCAGGGATCCCTTCTCTTCGAGTTCTAAAAGAAAGATCTCCAAGTATGCTACTCTTATAAACTGAGATATTTTAAAGTAATACTTGACACTGTATTTTTTGTACACTTCCTAGTTAAAACTGTGAAACATTTAGTTCATGTTCTATAATCATAAACCATAAGATAGGCAGAGCAGGATTAATGTTTTTTTTAATTTTTTAAATTTTTTTTATTTATGATAGTCACAGAGAGAGAGAGAGAGGCAGAGACACAGGCAGAGGGAGAAGCAGGCTCCATGCACCGGGAGCCCGACGTGGGATTCGATCCCGGGTCTCCAGGATCACGGCCTGGGCCAAAGGCAGGCGCTAAACCGCTGCGCCACCCAGGGATCCCAGAGCAGGATTATTATTCCCATTTCACATATTCAGATACAGAGGCTCAGAGATTTCTGGTTATGCACCTAAGTTCACATATAGTAAAGGACAGAACTAATACTCAAATACTAGGTCTTCTGCCTAATGATTTTTTTTCCTATGTCATGCTATTTTAGAATGACTATTATAGAAGCAGCCATATACTGAATATGAGAGCAGAGCACTAGACTAGGGAGTCTAGAAAATGAGTTTAAAACACCCTTTAGGGTGTGCCTGGCTGGCTCAGTCAGAAGAATATGAGACTCTTGATCTTCAGGGCTGTGAATTCGGGCCCCACAGAGGGTTTAGGGATTACTTAAATAAACGTAAAACAAAACAAAAACATTTTAAAAAGTTAGAAACTTAATTGTATAGAAGAGATATAGTCTGGCGCTTATTATTCTCAAAGTATTGCTGAGGCACCTATCTGCCTGTGTGAGAATTTTTACCAAGCAGCAGCAGTCACACCCTCCCCCAAGCCCAAATTACCACTACTTCCATTTACTGCTTATCCTGTGGGAATGAGGAGAAGAGGCAGGAGGTTTAGGTGAGTACACCACATATAAACCTATGTAGCTACTGGATCATGACTTTTAAAAGTATATTCTCTCTGATCCAGCTAGCAACCTAAGAAAATATTTTATAATTTACAAATTTCTGAAACGTCACTCTTCAGAGAACATAAAAACATATTTCACTTACCGCTGGGGTAGGAGTCTATCATTAGCCAGGTAGCCTGGTTTATGAATCTCTTTATTATAGTCTCCGTATTTGGCTTGGACAGCATAGGAAGCCAAAAGAACTGCAGTTTCTGGCGGACAATAGATCTCATCATTTAAGATAGCTTCCTTAACTTGCAAGAAGAAAAGTCTCTGGGTTATTTCTTGAATTAATTCCTCAGAAACATCTTCAGGAAAGAATTTAGCTCTAAATTTGAACTGTAAAGGATTCTCTTTTTTAACATCTTGCTGTGTCACCTGGAACAGTGATTTCAAGCATAATCAACAAAAATCGCAAGTTCACATCAAACTCTTTTGAAGAAAGTAGGATGTGAAACACAAACAAGATTCTAAATCCATAAGACTAGTGTGCAAGACTCTAAACTTATAAAAAGGTATGTGAGAAAAAAGATTTTATGCGCTAACAAATGTCTTGACCTATGACTCATACATAGGTCCTGTCTTATAACGAAACTGAAATTTCCCTTGAAAAGCTTATCCTATAGATACTCAAATCAAAGTCAAAACAGTATTCAGTTACATCTAATAAACCTTTATTAGGTGTTAAGTTTTCAAACAGGTAAAGTGAACATTTCTTTTTTCTAAAACCTAAGTTAATGGTAACTTACTGAATTAAACGACATAACACCTTTAATAACTCAGAGATAATTCTAATTGTAAAAGGAGACTTGAAATTAGACTCTGAGCTTCTCTAGTACAAATTCCTGATCACAATAATTTCCAAGTAATTTAATTATTAGCTTAGTTTTATACCTATTTTACCTTTTTATTTAGTTTAAGCCATGTAGAATAACCTTTGCTGTCCACATACTGCAGTCCAAAAAACCACACCTCACGCAAACCAACTGTTTTCACCACCTTAAAAAAAGAGGTTCAATTTCAGTTCAACATTCACAGTCTAATTAAATAATATATTTCAAAAGAAAAACAAAACTACATGGGCATTATAGGTATATTTATTTGCTAGAGTTCTTTCTTAAACAGAAATATAGTAATTAAAAGAACATTTCTTAAAACCTAAATTCAGGTTTTGTATATTTTGTCTCATTTCAATCTTATTTGATCCACTTTTTTTTATTTGTTCTCATCTCCCATCATGACCCCAATAGATTAACAAGAAATATGGGAAATAGATACAAAACTACCATAATCCCACTATCCTATTTCAATGTATTCCTACAACTACACAACTAAGTAGGCAAAGCATAGTATCATTTTGGTGATAGGAGTCTCTGAGGACATTTAAAAGCCAATACCCCAGGTTATCCAACTGGTCATTTCATATCCACTTCTACTACCCTTCACTCACCATCAGATATTCTGTTCTTCCCTTATTGAGCAATAAACAATTCTTGGAACTTGCTCCAACTGTACCTTTCTACAGCCCTGCTCACATTTTTTCTTCTGCCTAGAATGTTTCTTCTGTATTTTTACCACCCAGTGAATAATTTATTCCTCAAGACCCAGCTCAACTAACAAGCCTTCTGTGAATAAAGCTGTCCTACTATATAGAGAAAATTAATCACTTGATGTTCCCATAGTATTTTATCTATACTGTTACTGGAAAATTTACTCTATTATAGGGGTATCAAGGGGTGCAGGGGGCCCTCTATTATCATAAAGAACTGTATGATTACTGGTGTGTCTATTTACCCTCCCTTCACTGCTTAAAACTAAGAACAGACATTACTGCCTTATTCATCTCAAAGCATGACTGGCCTGTGCCAGACACTCAAAGCATTGGAATGGCTAAAGTGGTGAGTGAGGACCCACCTAGGAATGCACCAACACTTGCAAAAGCATATTTAAAAAAAAAAAAACTCTATTAAAACAAAATGAGGCAAATGAGCCAAGAGAGGTGAGAATTTATTAATATTGTAAAAGCTTTACAGAAAGATTCAACATTAATTTTTTTCTTTAGAAGATCTTCTCTATTTTAGAAAGAGAATGAGAAAATCTGCAAATAGGGTGAGGAGCAGAGGGGGAGGGAGAAAGAAGGGGAGAGGATCTCCAGCAGACTCCATGCTGAGCATGGAGCCAGACATGGGGCTCCATCTCACGACTCTGAGATCATGACCTGAGTTGAAACCAAAATTTGGATCATTGGTTTTTTTTTTTTTTTTTTAAAGATTTTATTTATTCATAGAGACACAGAGAGAGAGAGAGGCAGAGACACAGGCAGAGGGAGAAGCAGGCTCCATGCAGAGAGCCTGACGCGGTACTCGATCCAGGGTCTCCAGGATCGCGCCCTGTGCCAAAGGCAGGCGCTAAACCGCTGCGCCACCAGGGCTGCCCCAAAATTTGGATCATTAACCAACTGAGCCACCCAGGTGCCCTTCAACATTAGTTTTAAAGTGATAAATATTCTTGGCTTATTTTTTAAAAATATAAAAACAGGGGCACCTGGGTGGCTAAGTGGTTGAGCATCTGCCTTTGGCTCAGGTTGTGATCCCGGGGTCCTGGGATCGAATGCCACATCAGGCTCCCCACAGGGAGCCTGCTTATCCCTCTATGTCTCTGCGTCTGTGTCTCTCATGAATCTTTAAAAAAGCAAAAAATCTAAAGACATATCAGGCTTTTGGATTTCATGAGAGCATACCAAACCCTTCAGTTTACTTTCCTTCTCTTAAAATTTTTTTAAATTTTAAATTTTTAAATTTTTGAAATTTTTTCACTGAAATTACACACACCAAAATAAAGATAGGAGATATCATCAGGACTCAGAGTGATACAAAAACTGACCAATGCCAAACAACCAAAACTTTAATATAACAGAGAAGATCCCAAATAATTTAACTTTGCCAAAAGACAGGCTGTCCCAACAGAGGAGCCCCAGAAAGGATTCCAGCTCATAGTGGCAGAGTAGGGAATTTTCATAGGTCAAGACAGGAGTGTATCAAAGTAGCTCGGCTCAGTTTCTGTCTCTAGATTTTGTGTGATTTCTGATGCCTAAGTAAAGGTGGGATTTGCCACTGTGGGCATGAAGGATAGGACCTTACCTAACTTGAGACTATCAAACACCAAGAAGAACAAAAGAGCTCAGCTATGAGCTCAGATCAGCCCTATCTCTTCAGCACCTTCCCTACTACTTCTCAAAGCGTTCTCAGAAACTTTCACATACTTTCATAAGTAAAAAACAAAAACAAAACCTGGGCACTTAACTACAATATATGTATATTTACCTAGAAATTATACACATACACTCACACTAATGCATTATGAAAGCATTTATTTTTAAAGTAACTACAAAAAGACAAAAATATAAGCAAACATTTTAGTATTTTTTCCTTACATTCTAACAGATCATGTTGAATGCTTCTTCGGGGTATGATACTCTAATCCCACAGGTAGAAGCTGGAAGAGGATGATAGTACAGGAAGAATCAGGGAGCAAACCAAAGGACCTCAAGCACTCAAGTAGAGTCCCCTACACATAGCTGCTAGCCTCAAGCTCATCATAATCAGAAGTGGGCTTTGCTACTGATGGACTCATGTTGCTACGTACCCTCATTTGAGAGGGCCCGTCTCTAGTCTATTCCTGGCCTAACCCTGAACCCTTCGTATCTGCCAGTGCATTCCATAATACCACCATACCCAAAGTAAAGCCTTCTTTTAGATCCTTATATTTGGGCTCAAGAGAAGTTGTGGGGAAACAACAGTGACTCTAAGAATTAACTGCTGAGAGAGCATATTACAGATAATACTCCTTAACCTAGAACTTCATTTACACTATGAAGTGTGTGTGTATGTGTATCAAATACAGAATTAACATGGATTCTCATTTAATTCCCACAGCCTTCTAAGGGAAGAGTGCTATCATTACCCTAATTGCACAAATGAAACCTTAAGGCACAGAGAGTAATTTGTCCCAAGTCAAACGCTACAGCTGGGACTCCACTGCAGGCACTGTGGCTTCAGAGCCCACATTTTTAAACTACTACACAATCCTGCACTATAATAAATGAGGTTTCCTTTCTCCTGATATCTAAACTAAAGTAATTCTACTTAATAAAAAACAAGTAATTTATTTCTTAGTATACAATACCAAAGAAGCCCACTTGCTGATTAGCTGACTACCACAAACATTTCCCTCACTATAAATAACATTTCAACTTGCTATGAAGTAAGTACAACGAATGCTAACTCCGTTCATATTTTTATTCAAATAAGATTGATGATATATTTACAAACAGGAAGCTTAGAAGAAACAACAGAAGTAGATCAGAGTTCACAATGTAAAATATGTATAAGGTATGGCATATGTAGATGCTTATGATTTTAAGAATTTGTTCACTCTACAAAAAACCTTTCATGTTACAAAAGACCTTAACAGGACTTTCAAGATCATCAGTTACCTAATCAGAAAGATTAAGTATACTACTTTGTCAAGAAAGAAACAACTTCCTAGGAATTTTAAAATTTTGTACCATATTTTAGATTAATATATGATAGAATGATACCTAATAAAAGCAAAATATCTACTAGGTTACTTATTGCTGTATGCTAGAAACTCTCCTGTTCTGTTCTCCAAGGTCAAGGAGGTCTGACCACAGACTACTACTCTCCTGCCCATGTGTAAAAGTTCATGTAAACATCCTCTCTTGAGTCTCATGCCCTCAATACCTTCCCCCCCTTATAATCATCAAGTCACACTCCTAATTACTTGGCCACTGGGCACCAATCTCCATCCTCTCCTTCTCAATAAAACATCACTTACAACACATATTGCATCACCTGGGGAGCTTAAATAAATAAATACATAAAATACTAATGATTTCCAGTAGTCCCCAGAGAATTAAATCAGACTCTCTGGAGGTGGTCACCAAGCATTGCCTTTTTTTCTTTTCCTAAAGCTTCACAGATGACTCAAATATGTACTCAAGAGTGAGAAAAAAAATACAGGACCAGTAGTCCAAATTCATTAACATGATACCCATGTTAGCTTATCACGAGCCTATGACACCAAACTGCCGTCAGGTGCCTACTTACAGTCTGTAATTCTTGGGCCTTTGCCCCTGCCATCCCCTCTGGCTAGGATCTCCACCCATTCCACCATGTACAGTATCTTTTAATTCCTTTCAATCCTCATTACAATGCTTTCCTTAAAGGATGCTAAGGAAATACTTGCTAATAATTATTTTTTTAAAAAGTCCTATCTCTCCAATCTATACAGCTGTTCAACTTAACTGAATAGGTACTATGAAAAATTCTAAGTGCCACACTATTGCAATACCAGTAAAGTTACAGAAAAACATACAAAGAATTTGTAAAAGCTTCCACTCTAAGTTGTCAAAAGTTGCGAACTTCATGTGGTTAAATGATACCTGGTCAAAAAGTTGTTTGCCAGTCGTATTGGGCTGAATGGCAAATTCCAGCTCAGCATCCATGGTGGTTACTCTTACATTGATCTGCAATAAAAACAGAAGGGAAAATCACTATCAAAAGAATATACTAGTTAAGCATTAAACATGAGGCAATATTTTTATATAATTTATAAAATAAAGCATAATATGCAGGCAATAAAGAGCTACTACAAAATTATACCTAAGATTTTCTTTTTTAAAATGATAAACTTTGATTTTAATCACAGGAAATCTTAAATCTATTTTAAAAAGAACTTACAAAGTCCTCTTTTAAAAACATTTATTGAATATTTGGAATACACTAGACACTAGGACATTAGCTTTCCATGTTCTCATTTAAGCCCTGAAACAATACTAGGAAATATGTTCATTTCTACAGAAACTAGAAGGGTTCTCATTACTTACCCAAGGACACAGAGGTATCAAACAGCAGAGTAGGTCTTTCCGCTGAGACATAACTCCAAATTCTTTGAATGGTATCCACTATTCCATTTTTCAACACCAAGTTCAGATACTCAATTTTATTCCAATTGCAAAACTATTCAATTTATAAAAAGTACTCATCCACTGACCTTTATTTGTTAGACTCTATTTTAAATTATTTTTTCTATAAATACATTCCTAGCTGGATATCTCACCAAAAACTTAACATGCCTTAACTAAAATAATTTTAACTTCAGAATAGCACCTTCATCACTTAGAATTCACCACCATGTGGTACAAATCGATTTAACTTTAACTCACACTATGAGAACTCTAAATCTGACTCACGTTTTTTTTACTCATTCTTAACAACCACACCTCTGTACATGTAGCTTTTCTCTGAAATACCTTTTCTAATCAAATAAATCTTATAAATCTATTATTTATAATAATATCTATTAGGAAATATTCATACACATAAAACAACACATGTAGCATATGTAAACAATAAAGCATAATAACAAAAAACCTACTGTGATATAATAAATATATATTTGGTCTTCATTGTTTCCTGGCCGAGAGCTCCTAAAACCTTTGGAATTTCCTGAATGCTAGAAGTTAGTGGAGTATTCGGTCATTTATAAGCCCCTGAATTTACACTAAATGACTCCTAATGACTCTCATGGACCTCTATACACCTTCAGGATGGAGACTGGTAAGAATCAACCAGGTAATTAGAGCCACCCACTCCAACCTCCAGGGAGGAGAGGCTGGGATGTGAGTTAATCATCAATGGCCAATGATTTAATACCTCATGCTTCATCATGGAAACTTAAAAAAAAAAAAAAAAAAAAAGCCTAAACAAAGGAATTCACAGACAGCTTCCAAGTTGGTGAATGCATCCACATGCAAAGAGAAAGGTGGACCTCAAATTCTACAAGGACAGAAGCTCCTGTGCTCAGGATCTTTCTGGACCTTGACCTATGTACCTCTTCTTCATCTTTATCTTTCACCCAGATCCTTATAATACCCTATATATTAACCACTAACAATAAATAAAAGTTTTTCCTGGAGTTGTATGAGCTATTACAGAGAATTATAGTACCTGAGGAGGGGATCATCGGAATCTCCTATGTGTAGCCAAGTGAGAAATGTGGGTAACATGGGACCCACTACTTGTGATTGGCATCTGAAGCGGACAGCAGTCCTCTGGGACTGAGCCCCTAACCTATAGTGTCTGTGCTAATCTGGGTAGCTGGTGTCAGAATGAATTAAACTGCAAAAATACATAACCGATGTCTACCTAGATGTAGAGAATTGTTTGATGTGAAAAACTTAAACATTACCAGAAATTTTGAGTAAAGAAAGTTTTCCTTTACCCATAAATCTACTATTCAACTTATTAACTAGAAATGGCAAATAATTCTATAGATGCCAATGTATTTCTTGTGAATTTCTCTGTCCCCAATCCCCCACAGGTAAGCACTAACCGGAATTTTCTATTTGTCATTCTTTTAAAAGAATGGTTTGACCACAAATGTAGGTATCTCTACATAAAGTAATTAGTTTTTTTTTTTATTTTGAGCTGTATTAAAGTTGTACAGTACTGGCTAAGCAAGTCTTCCTTCATGATGTGGGCCATGGTTACATGAGTATATTTACTTTATGAAAATTCATCAGATGCAATGAAACGCTGGGACACCTGCACCCCGATGTTTATAGCAGCAATGTCCACAATAGCCAAACTGTGGAAGGAGCCTTGGTGTCCATCGAAAGATGAATGGATAAAGATGTGGTTTATGTATACAATGGAATATTCCTCAGCCATTAGAAATGACAAATAACCACCATTTGCTTCAACGTGGATGGAACTGGAGGGTATTATGCTGAGTGCAGTAAGTCAATCGGAGAAGGACAAACATGATATGGTCTCATTCATTTGGGGAATATAAAAAATAGTGAAAGGGAATATAAGGGAAGGGAGAAGAAATGTGTGGGAAATATCAGAAAGGGAGACTGAACACAAAGACTCCTAACTCTGGGAAACAAACTAGGGGTGGTGGAAGGGGAGGAGGGCGGGGGGTGGGGCTGAATGGGTGACGGGCACTGAGGGGTCACTTGACGGGATGAGCACGGGGTGTTATTCTATATGTTGGTAAATTGAACACCAATATAAAATAAATTTATTATAAAAAAAAGAAAACTCATCAACTACACGCAATATGTTCTTCTCAGTATGTATATTCTATTTCAATAAAAAGTTTAAACAAAAATTATACTTCATTGTAGTTTCCTTTTTCACTATTTCTAGGATTTATTGATTTTTTCTGTGAGTAGTTGCAATTCACTCATTTTTACTGCTATACGATTACTGCTGGACGATAATTTACCTATTTTTTTTGTCAATAGATATATATCTCAATATGGTCTTACTATGCAGATCTGATTCCTAAAGAGGCTAACAATATTTTTGCATGTGTAGTACGCAGAATTCTAAGGTGGACTCCATGATCTCCATTTCCTGGTGTTAGTCTCATGATGATGCTACATTTTGTAGATGTACTTAAAGTTACTAACCAGTTGACTGCAAAACTGGAAGATTATGTGAGTAAAGCTAAGCTATTCATAGGAGTCCTTTAAAAGCAAAGCATTTTCTCTGATTGAAGAAGTCAGAGAAACTCAAAGTGTGACAGGAATTTGACATAAAGGAGGTTCTCCACAACTGAGTTGGAGAGGCCATGGGACAAGGACCCGACACCAGCCTCTAGGAACTAAGAGTAACTCCTGGTCAATAGCTAGTAAGAAAATGGGAACTTCATCCTCCAGTAAAGAAGGATGGATCATTTTTACAAGAAAATGAATTCTGCCAATAGGAATAAGCTTGAAAGAGAACCCAGAGCTCCAGCTGAGAATATGGCTGGGGTAAACCTTGATTTCAGGCTCGTGTGACCCTAAGCAAAGAACCCAACCACATTATCCCATATTTCTAACCTACAAAACTGTGAGTTATTAATGGGTATGGCTCTAAGCTACTAAATTGTGGTAATTTGTTATAGAATAATATAAAACTAACATAATACGTTTATTGACCACTTAGTCTCCCCATCTTTAGAAATGTCTGTTAATATCTATTGCTTATTTATCTATTAGGCTGTCTTTTTCTTTTTACTATGTAGGATGTCTTTATGTATTCTACATATTAATCCTTTGTTATTTTTAATCACAAAAAAAATTGTATTTCTCCCAGTTGGTAGTTTGCATTCTACTTTAGGACATGTCCTTCTTTACAGTAAACACATTCTTAATTTTAATGTTGAATTTATCAACATTTTACATACAAGTATCAATTTTTTCGGCCAATTTAAGAAATCTTCCTCCACTGTGGACTCATAAAAATGTGCTTATATTTCTTTCTTTTTTTTTTTTAGATTTTATTTATCTATCCATTAGAGAAACAACCGCTGAGCCACCCAGGTGTCCCAAAGTTCTATTTCATCCTATAGTTCTATTTTTCAAAATTTGTCTTCAATGATTTTTGCTTATGCTCTGAGATAGAGGTCTAATTTCATTTTCTAATTCCTGTAACAATAATGATATGGAGATTTAAAATATCTAAGTGATATATATTGGTTAGTTAATTTGCTTCTTAAAGACTACTGTGTCACAGACCAAATCTCTATAAGGTAGAGTCTGAATCTGTGCTATTCTATTGCACTGGTTGATTAACTGTTCTGTCAAATCCACGCTGTCTTAATTACAACATCTTTAAATAAGTCTTGCTATCTGGTAGGGAAAGTCTCCTCTCATTATCTTCAAAACTAACAGAATTATAGCTGGATGTATGGCTACTGAGCTATAGGAGAACATTTCCCAAGGCCTCTTGCAATTAGATATGGCTCTGTGACTAAGCTCTCACCCACAGAACAAGAGCAGAAGAGATAGAGACCACTTTTGGGCCTCAGCATAAAATAGCAAGCATGCTTCTCTGCTTTTTCCTCTCTTGTTGCTGAAACCCAGACAGAGCAGTAACACCTTAAACTATGGAGATAATAATAATCCTCTAGGCCAGAAGTTCTCAAACTTCTTGGTCTCACCATCTCTTTACACACTTAAAAATTACCAAGCATAGGGGATCCCTGGGTGGCTCAGCGGTTTAGCGCCTGCCTTTGGCCCAGGGCGTGATATTGGAGTCCCAGGATTGAGTCCCACATCGGGCTCCCTGTACAGAGCCTGCTTCTCCCTCTGCCTGTGTCTCTGCCTCTGTGTGTCTCTCATGAATAAATAAATAAAATCTTAAAAAAAAAAAATTACCAAACACCCCCAAAAGTTTTTGTGGCTTATCTATCTACATTTACCACATTAGAAATTAAAACTGAGAAACTTAAAATAGTAATTCATTTAAATACAATAACCTTATTAGATATTAACATAAATAAAAATACAAATATTACTTATAATTTTTAATAAAAAAGCACTATAATACAACTTTTAGAGCTTTTTCATTTCTTCCTAGCAATAATAATACCCTGATATATTAAGGGTAATCAAAGCACTTATTAAATCACCTTTACGTTATAACTTAAAAACTTGACCAAGATTACATATCTAGTAAGTATGAAGCTGAGCCAATAGGATCAGTGAAAAATAAACAAAACATGGAAATCAAATTTCTCCAAGCTTTCTGTTTTGAAAAATCAGACTCTTTTCTCTTTTGCAGAGGGGCAGGTAAGGGGGGGCTAATTATATCCTGACCTAAGAAATTTACAAGATAAAAGTATATTACTATTAACAACATGTTTTCTTCCAGAATTTTATTAGTTAATAATATATAATTTATATCCAACTGCATATACAATTTTGAATCCTTACTGTAAGGAATAATAAATGTTTTACACTTGATTATAGTAAGTTTTCCAAAGTAATTGTAAAGTTTCATGTTCCTATCAGAAATATCAACAGTTCTGGTTGCTTCTCATCCTTACCAACACTTGATATTATCAATCTTTTAATTTTAGCCCTTAAGGTGACTATAAAATGGCAACTCATTGTAGTTTTGTTTCTCTGTAATGAAAGATATAGAGGATCTTTTCATGTGTCTGCTAGTTATTAATACGTTTTTTGAAGTATCTGTTAAAAGTTTTTGCCCATTTTTAAAAAATTGGGTTATCTTACTGTGTTCCAGAAGAACTTTATCTTGCAATTACTTTCTCCCATTCTGTTTTATCTTTTCATTTTTTTATTGCTGTCTTTCAAGAACAAAAGTTTTTAATTCTGATAAAATCCAATGTGTTTTTTTTTTAATAGTTCAAACTTTCTATATGTTATCTAAGAAACTGCCTATCCCAGTGTCACAAATGTTTTCTTATGTTTTCTAGCAATTTTATATTTTGGGCTTTTGTATTTATTCTATGCTCCACTTAAAGTTAATTTTGTGTGTAAATTGTGAGATAAGTGTCAATATTCATGTTCTTCTCTACGGATAACCCTTTGTTCCAACACTATATGTTAGAAAGAACTTTATTTCCCCATTGAATTGTGTGAAAATCTTGTCAAAAATCTAATGAATGCATATGTGTAGTTATATTTTTGTTCCACCAATTCTATTTTATCTGTCCTTTCACCAATACCACATTGTCTTATTCTTCTAGCTTACGAAGAAGTCTTAAAATCCAGAAGTGTGAACTTTCTTCACACTTCACACTTTCAAAGAAGAAAGTGTTCCAACTTTCTTCTTTATAAAAATTGCTTTAGCTATGCCATATAAATTCTGGAAGTTCTTTTTTTTTTTTTTTTTAATTTATTTATGATAGTCACACAGAGAGAGAGAGAGAGAGAGAGGCAGAGACACAGGCAGAGAGAAAAGCAGGCTCCATGAACCGGAAGCCCGATGTGGGATTCGATCCCGGGTCTCCAGGATCGCGCCCTGAGCCAAAGGCAAGCGCCAAACCGCTGCGCCACCCAGGGATCCCAAATTCTGGAAGTTCTATAGACATTTTACAATCAGCTCATCCATGTTAGCCAAAGAAACTGCTAGTAATTGCATTCAATCTACCATTACATTTGTGTAGGAGTGACACCTTAATATTTTCTAGACATATCTATTAACATTACAGAATATTATCCCATATATTTAGGTCTTGAATTTCTCACAAGTTTTCAGTGTAGAGATTTTATATAGCTTCTGTAAATTTATTCCTAAGTATTTTATATCTTTGATGCTGTTACAAATAGACATTTTTACTTTATTTTTCAAATTTTGCTACTAGTATATAAGAAAGGTCATGGATTTTAAAAAATATAACCTTGGGTCCAACAATCTCGCTAAATCAGTTATAGTTCTAGTAGCTGTTTCTAGATTCTTGAAGATTTTCTGCATAAACAATCATGTCATCTGCAAACAGGAAAATTTACTTCTTCCTGTCTGATGTTAATGCCTTTTATTTCTTCTTATTCTTCTCTCCTTCCAACAATGCAAATTCATACTTTGTTACCTACCTGTTGAGTCCTTAAAGTAATTCCAAAGAGATATTCATGCCAGCCAGAAACCTCCAATAGCTATTAACCAATGATTTGCTTAAAAAGGTAATTGGCCAAAAGAAATATTGAAAAAAAATCCCAATTTTGTTAGATGAAGTAAAAACATTTATGCCAAGAGAAGAAAAATAAACGTCAAGAACTATATAATTATAAAACTAAGTAAAATCATATATACACCCTAAAATTTAAAAAAATAGAAAACTATATGAGCATTGGTAGCAGTAGAATCAAAGCTAGAATTATGAGAAAATTAATGCATGGATCCTTCCAACTTTTCATTAATTCCTCCCATCTAACAAGAAGTTACTATTTACTAAGCACTGAATGTGTACCGAGTTCTTCTAACTCTCACCAAACCCCTCTAAGTAAGCAACTAATTACATCTCTACTTTTTATAGAAAGAAATTAAGAATTGGAGAGTCTAAAGTAACCTAACTGAAGTCACAGAGGGTAAGCAGCAGAGCCAGGATATGGACTGAGACAGTTTGGGTCCAGAACCCATGAATTTTCATCTTAACTGCAATGTAAGCTATACCTCTTCTCTACTGGCTTACATAGTAGTTTGCTGAAGCTACATTAATCAAGAACAAGCAACAGCAGTTATCAGTGTCTTTTTCTTCCCAATGACTCTACCATAACATTTTGCCTTGTTCCAAAAGAAATTTAATGCTCCTGATATTTTATTAAGAAGTGGTAAAAGTAAAATACACTTACTGGTTTCGGCATTTTCCTTCTCTTTTTGTCACCTTCTTTAAAAATTGACTTTTATGAATTCTGATGTCACCTTCAGTTAAAGAAAAAAAAAGCATAATGGATCTATTACTTTTGTATAATGTCTTGATTTTAATGTAATTTATATAGAATAAAAAAAAACACTTTAAACTGAGTTTAACACAAAGCTCTCTAAAAAAAAAATTAAAATAAAGTAACAGAATTCTCTTACTCCAATCTTCAATGTTCTTTTACTATCATTTCACCTTCTCTAAAAATATTTATAGCTGTGATTTAAAATAGCACACATATCAGCTGTGATTTAAAATAGCACACATATCAAACAACATAATCTAATGCATACTGATCACCAACCGAAAGTTTTGATTTACTCAGAGACCATGCATAGCAGGGAAGCAAGACCACTAAGGACCTAAATGCTGTCTCTGGCTGCGTCCAGTTCACCTCTACACCCAGCCTAGGAGACAGAGGGATAGTAAAGTGGAAGATATAGATTCAAATTCTAAAGAGATGAACTCAAGAACACTTTCAACCTTTCTTTTTTTTGCACTGCCAAAGACAAAGGAAATTATAACGTAAACTCTAAAAAGATAACTTTTTAAAGAAAATTATTTTCTTCTTGAAAGTTTAAAAATCTCAGTAAAAATATACTGAGTAGTTTATCTATGGTGTATTAAACAGCCACAGACTACATACTAGCAGTCTGCATATTACTCACCAGCAAGTTGGTGGCCTTTACTGAAATTTAGTTGTCTTTGAGACCAATGTTAAACTTTATCTTCTCCCTGTAAAGCAAAAGAAGTGAATCCTAATCCAAGAAAACCGTCATGCTATACTGTTTTAGGGTAAATGTTCTTAAAAACATCTAACCAACCAACCAAAAGATCTAACATTTTTAATCATTATTAGTTGTCCAGAAAAAAAATGATATATTATTCCAATTTGAAAACCTTCAGGGAGGTATATTCAATTATTATTTGAAAATCAGCTTCCATTGATACTATCTCTGCCAAGAAAATTCATCCATTATAGCAGCATCAACTAAATCAATACACAATTTTGTTTTAAAACTACAGTATCAATTGCTTTCTTAATATGCTACAATAAACCCGAAAATTTTCCAAGTCAAAAAAAAAAAAAAAAAAGACAAATTATGAGAGACTCCGAATTCTGGGAAACAAGCAAGCCATTGCAGAAGGAGAGGTCGGTGGAGGGATGGGGTAACTGGGTGATGGGCATTAAGGAGGGTACATGATGAGATGAGTTGTTATACTCTATGTTGGCAAATTAACTTTAAATAAAATATAAAAAAAATAAACATCAAAGGTCGTTTCCCTAAATTTTGCTCAATTATGTGTCAATAAACCTCTCTTTAAAAGGAACTTCTATCTGAGATAGTTTTTATCTAATAATTCAACTATGAAATTCACTTCCCTAACTCTTACCTAGGAAATGTTAATACTTCCTCCACACAGTCACCTACTTTCAGAAACCTAAATGTACTTCAGACCTAATCTTTTCATTCTATATCCTCTTTTCATCCCGCTACTGCCTTAGTTCAGATCCTTATCACTTCAGGTCTTAAAACATCCTCAAAACTGACCTGCTTTTCACATCATTTATAAGTTAGTAATTCCCAAATCTGTATCTGAACTTGCTTGGTTAACTTGCCTTACTCAATGTCTACATTATTTCAGATGTAACATGGCTGAAACATTTAAATCTCTACCCAAATCTAATTTTCTACAAGTCTTGGTGCATATTTCTAGAAAGTTATCATAGTATTCCCTCATGATTTTTTTTATATCTATTAGCAGTTATGATCCTCTCTTCATTCCTAATACTATTAAATGTTACCTTCTCTTTTGCTTGTTAATCTTGCCAGAAGTTTGCTTAGTTTATTTTTTTTAAGATTTTATTTATTTATTCATGAGAGACAGACTGAGAGAGAGGCAGAGACACAGGCAGAGGGAGAAGCAGGCTCCATGCGGGGAGCCCGATGTGGGACTCGATCCCGGGACTCCAGGATCACGCGGCGTTCTGGGCAGAAGGCAGGCACTAAACTGCTGAGCCACCCAGGGATCCCCAGTTTATTGGTTTAAAAGCCAGCTTTTAGTTTCGTTGATCTTCTGTTTCTTTTTTGTTCTTTTTTTGTTAATTTCTCTTTCCTCATCACTTTTCATTTCGTTAGTTGGCTTTACTCTGTGGCTCATTTTCTAATCCCTAAAATTAAAACTTTAGGTAATTCCCAATTTGTTTTCTTTTCTAGTATGTGCATCAAGGTCATAAACTGAGTACGTCCAAGTATAAGGCAACTCCATATATAAAGTATCCTATTTTGTCGAGAATATTTAAAAATAATCTTTATCATTTGAATATATAAGGTAATCAAGTATGTATTTATAACATTAGTATACTTAAATACTAAAAACACATGATCTATAAAATATTGAAATATTTTTTGATTTTCATAGAACATAGAATTTCTTTAAAAATCCTCACACAAATGAGACAGATTATACAAGCACTTTTTGAATCAATATATAATACTATTACTAAAATTTTTATCCCAAACCACACCATCTATTCATATAAAAACACTGGGAAGTTTTTTTCCTATTTGTACTGTTGGAATATATTTTAGGGTGACGGGCACTGAGGGGAGCACTTGATGGGATGAGCACTGGGTGTTATTCTGTATGTTGATAAATCGAACACCAATAAAAAATAAATTTATTATTAAAAAATATTTTTAAAAATAACATTTTACAATTTAAAAAATATATGTCAAAGAATCATTTGATGGAAATTATTTCAATACAAGCCAGGAATTTACATGCCATGCGTCAACCTGGTTTAGACCATCTAACAATGGATGTTCTGGAATATTGAAAGGAGACAAACAGCAGTGTCAAATGGGAGAATAGGAGAGACATCTTAACCATGCCTGATTCCAAATAGAAGTTTTCCTTAAAATTTTTTAAATATTTATTTTCCACCTAAAAATTCTGTGTTTAAACTACCTTTTATATATTCGATGCTAAAATTTTTAACTTTAATTTTTTTACACTTAGGCATAACACAAAAATGTATCTGTCCTCACACAACTTGAAATCTATTGTGATTTACATAATTTTTCATAAAAACTCATAGCAGGCCTAATAAAGTTTTAATAGGTTTAAAAAAAAAGGAATATATTTTAGTTCTATAGTGTAACCAGTGTATTGTTTTTTTTTAAAACCAGATTTTCTAGATTTGCCTCTGTTTTAATGTTTAAAACACTTACCAAATGGACTGTGAGAGCTTTCCAAACCCACATGTACTAAAGGCATTTCAGGTCCATATGCCTGTCTTAAATAGTACTTTCAAGCCCAAGAAAAAGAACAGTCATAAGAGAGTTCCTAAAAACACAAATATAAATCTCCTTTTCTGGGGATTTTTTTTTTTTTAATGTCTGGACTTCTATTCAAAATCATACCATTTTTCTAAGCAAAATAAGTCAATCAGAGAAAGACAATGATTTCACTCATGTGGAATTTAAGAAACAAAACAGAAGATCATAGGAGAAAGGAGGGAAAAATAAAAAAAGATGAATTGGGAGGGGACAAACCATAAGAGATTCTTAACTACAGGAAACAAACTAAGGGTTGCTGGAGAGGAGGTAGGTGGGGTGACAGGATAACTGGGTGATGGGCAACAAGGAAACAAGAGAATGAAGAGCACTAGGTGTTAAATGCAACTGATGAATCACTAAACTCAACCTCTGAAACTAATACTATATATGTTAATTAACTAAATTTAAATAAAATTAAATTTTAAATAACAACACCATTTTTCTAAGTATTACTTTTAGTGGTTTCACATACAGGTTTTCATATGCAGTTTTTTCATTGGCTCTAGAGGTTTCCATTTCCAATTTTGATCCCTGATCATGACTGAGTTTTTTTTTCTTTTTCAAAAGGAATGGTTACTACAGTCTGGGAGCAAAGTGTGTTTGTTTGTTTGTTTATTTATGGAGAAAAAGATCACAGAGGGAGAGAGAGAGGGAGAGGCAGACTCCCTGCTGAGCATGGAGTCCAAGACAGGACTCAATCCTAGGACCCCGGGATCATGTCCTGAGCTGAAAGCAGATCCTTAATGGATTGAGCCACCCAGGTGCCCCACTTTTTCTTACTTTTTTTTTTTTTTTTAAGATTTTATTTACTTATTCACAACAGACACAGAGAGGAGAGACACAGGCAGAGGAAGGAGAAGCAGGCGCCATGCACGGAGCCTGATGTGGGACTCCAGGATCAGGTCCTGAGCCGAAAGCAGAAGCTCAATCATTGAGCCACCCACATGTCCCTTCTTATTTATTTCTAACTTTTCTATACCACAGCCAGAGAATTCATTCAGACTTCCTTATGTTTAGTACTTGGTCAGTTTAATTTCATTTCTAACTGTTCTGGCTATAAATAACAATAATGTATGTTTTGTATTTGATAACTTACTTAGATCAAGCCAGTTGAAGTATTAAATGTTTTGTTTAGTTTCCCTACTGTTGCTCATTTTAGTCTACTTAAGCAATTTGAGAAAAAAAATGTATTAAATTTTCCCAAGCATGATTGTGGATGTTAATTTCTTATAAATTACTAGTTTTCAATTTATATTTTTAGGCTATGCTATTAGGTGAGTGTAAGTTTACAACTGTTATATTCCTCCAGTGAATACTTCCTTCTTTCCATTAAGTAATAATTTAATTGCATGTGAAATTCTAAATTGGCTGTTACTCCCTCAGCATTTGGAGGACATTATTTTTCTGGCATCTGTTACTGCTGATGAGAAGTCTACTGTCAATCTAACTCATTTCTCTGAAATAATCTGCTTTTCTCTCTGCTTTCCTTCAAGGAATTTTTTTGGGGTGTTCTTCAGATTTGCTTTTATTTATCTTGTTCAGCTTTTGGTTAAGCTTCCTTATTCTGAAGACTCATGCTTTTCTTAAATTCTGGAAAATTATTAGCCATTGTTGCTCTCATTCTCTCTTTTCATTTGGCAATTCTCACCGCATACATACTGCATTTTTTATTCTCTAAACTCTGTATCTACTTTTTCATATTTTCCATCTCTTTATCTCTCTGTACAACATTCCTCCAATCACTAATTCTCTTCAGTTGTTTTTAATGTTTTACCTCAATAATTCAGCATTTCAGTATTTACATATTTTTATTTCTAAAAATTTTTAAAGAAGAATTTGCTTTGTTTTAAAAACTTAATCCTATACTATTTAATATGTTTTTTTTAAGATTTTATTTATTTATTCATGAGAGACACGCACAGAGAGAGACAGAGAAAGAGAGGCAGAGACACAGGCAGAGGGAGAAGCAGGCTCCATGCAGGGAGCCTGATGTGGGACTCGATCCAAGGTCTCCAGGATCACGCCCTAGGCTGCAGGCGGCACTAAACCGCTGCACTACCGGGGCTGCCCAAGTTTTAGGTTTAATAAGAGAGCTCTGCAAACATAAAATAAATTTATCATATGCCAACACATACAAAACCAGGTTTTACACAAATGAACTAAGCTTTTAAAATCTCCAACAACTCATCTACATGAACTGTAGGGAGTGGGGATAAGGATATATGGTAGACTTCTAAAAGAGGCTTCTAAACTGCATGTTTTCAGACCAGTGTTTCCCTCTTAGAAGTCAGGTTAGTCACCACCTTGTTTTATTTCAGTTAATTACAAATATCTGAGAAGATTAAGGTTCTACCTCTTTATTTACCAGCTGAACACAGTATTATTACTCAACAACAATGCCCTGTACTTACAGAAGACTCCACAGATGCATGCTTTGATACATTAATTCTCTATTAACAAAAAATCCAAGGAGACAAGACGAGGTCACATTATAGTGATCTTATAGTCAGGCTACCTGATAGTTGAGGAAACAAAGTCAACTGCATGAAAATATCTTGTTCTTAGTCACACAGTAATCTTTGGCCCAACAGTCTTTGATGCCTACCCTCGAGTCCAGAACTCTACCATACATCCACCTGTCTTTCTCTATTTGATATTCAAAAAGTGCTAACTAGGGACGCCTGGGTGGCTCAGCGGTTGAGTAGCTACCTTTGGCTCAGGGCGTGATCCCAGAGTCCCGGGATCGAGTCCCACATTGGGCTCCCTGCACGGGGCCTGCTTCTCCCTCTGCCTACATCTCTGCCTCTTTCTGTGTCTCCCATGAATAAATACATCTTTAAAAAATGAAGTCCTAAAAATCAATCAATTAATTAAAAAGTGCTGAATAATTTCACTTGTGGAAATTTACCCAAATAACAAATGTGTACCAAGATTCTAGAGTGTTATTTACAGAAGTGTATGCAGCACGGAGACATTAGTGTCCATCTCATTAGATGAACCATGGTACACCTGGAGGCTCCGTTAGACCTCAGTGTGACCTATCAGAATGTCACGGAAAAATATGAAATGACACGCAGAATATTCACAAACTGCTGAAAAGGCAGGTTATAAAACCACACATACAATATTGTCACACTTCTTTTTTAAAAGTATAAGTGGAAAGACCACTATGACTATACTCCAAATGTGGAGTCCTTGTGCATTAATATGAACCTGTAAATTTCTAAAGTGAAAATAGTTTTTGTAATAAGAATTCTTTAAAATGAAAGAATAAAATTATTCTAATAAACTGAAGTCAGACCTATAATTTCACCATAACATTTAATAAAATCTAAGTAGGTGAAACTTTTTTTAAAAAGAGACTTTTTAAAAAATTCTAATTTTGGAGGAAAAGATTGACTAGGAAAGATATGTTGATGAAAACAGATTAACATATTTTATTTAAAATCCTTACACCCATAGAACAAAATAAATAGCAAAATAAAAGTAATAAAATAGAAAAATATCCAAGAGTCATAACAAAAAGTTACTATGGAAAAAATAATATATAAATATATCACTCAGACCCCCACTCAGTAAACGGTTAAAAGGCACTCTACAAACTCTTTACAAAACTAACGATGTGCTACTGATTAAAACCACAAATTGAAATGGCTTTAAGGTAATACTGATGATATACTTATTAAACTAGCAAAATAATTATTAAGTATACATGCCAGTACTGATAAAGCAATGTTGCTAAATAAGCAGATAAATACTGCTGGTAGCACCATAAATTGGCTCCATATTTCTAGAAAATAAGTTGTCGGGATCCCTGGGTGGCGCAGCGGTTTAGCGCCTGCCTGTGGCCCAGGGCGCGATCCTGGAGACCCGGGATCGAATCCCACGTCGGGCTCCCGGTGCATGGAGCCTGCTTCTCCCTCTGCCTGTGTCTCTGCCTCTCTCTCTGTGTGTGTGACTATCATAAATAAATAAAAATTAAAAAAAAATAAGTTGTCAACATTAACAAAAGCTCAAACTTTTTTCTGAACGGAAATTCTGCTTTTGGAATATACCCCAAAGAAATAAATACGAAAGTAATCTGTAGCAAGATATTCTCAGCAGTACTCATTATAAAAGCCAATGATTAAAATCACAATATGCAAACTATGTGACAGCATGATGGACTATTGCAGATGTTCTGTGTATTATGACAAACTGTGTCAACATTTACATTAGGATAAATGATTATGGAGCCACTCGTTTTAACTATGTAAAACATAAGTATCCTTTACAAATTACATCTTGATATATAGAACTAGGCACTAATACTAATCAGGGTCTTATTTTTGTTAAGTTCCTAATTTAAAAAATCAGATAAGAATTTTAAAAACGTAGTCCCGGGCAGCCCGGGTTGGCTCACCGGTTTAGCGTTGCCTTCAGCCCAGGGCCTGATCCTGGAGACCAGGGATCGAGTCCCACGTCAGGCTCCCTGCATGGAGCCTGCTTCTCTCTCTGCCTGTGTCTCTGTCTCTCTCTTTCTCTCTGTGTCTCATGAATAAATAAAATCTTAAAAATAAAATAACATATTCCCATTCATCAGTTACATCTCAGTTTATAAGATTTTATAATATGACATATATAAGAATCCCATCTTAAATTATTTTTAGGATGCAGCAGTGTTTTTACCCAATTTAGTTATTATTGAAAAATATTTATATCATGATATTATTATTTAACCTCAGTAATATATTTCTAGTCCTTCCATGATTGCATTAGGATGTTTTTTCCTGAAACATTTGTTAGTACCAGAATGGACAATTTAATAGAATGTCACCTATAAAGCTAAGATACCAAGATACATGTCCTGGGTTTTCATCTCTAACTGATTCATCTTGAAATCAGTCTTTCAGTGGCTTCCTTTCTTTCTTCTCCAAAAAAAAAAAATTATATATAATCACCTAACCATTATATAATCAGAGATATATAATAAAAATCAACTTTCCTCTCATCTACTGGCATAATACATAATCACTGAGAAAGAATTTACTCCCTCCTCTCTACTCTTCCTAAATCTCTTAAAGTGGTCTTACCCTACCTCTTTGCCATACTGACTCCTCCAGAAGCAATGAAGTGCAATCATGGCAGCGACATACTCAAAAAGTAGTTTTAAAAAGATGCTGCCAGCAAACACATTTCCTATTTCCAGAAAATTAACTGTATGGTTACATACTCTAAATACTACGTTCACAGACAAAGCATTTATATAAAATATTCTCTTTTTTGTCCTTTAACTGAGGGTGGCCCTAAAACAAACTCCTCTCTACTTCTACCCATGGAAAAGCAACTTCGTACTTAAAACGTTGAGCTCTACTAAGTCAGTGGCACAAGATTCTTCCCACCTGCCAGGTGGTAAAACAGGTGTTAAGTCTAGTCCATACTGGGCCAACACCGAAGCTTCAATAATTTATACCACAATGCCTACTTTTACTCTTAAGATATCCTTTTCTCCCAACCCCTGATTATAATTTTTTTTTCTGCCTTTTGAAACACAGAAGCAATCTTTGAACCAACTGTGGTTTCTCCACAGATCAAAAAGTTACAAAAGAATTCCCCTGCCAATTTACTGGGGGATTTGGAAGCAGTGTAACAAAGAGAAGTATAAACTGAATTAATAAGGTAACCCTGGCAGTCAAACCAACACAATAACAATATCTACAATAAAAAAGTTCTTAATCATTTTACCCCTGGATGAGCCCCTCTGGTGAAGCCTTGAAGCCTTTCCTAGAAAAGCATTTTTAAATGCACAAAATAAAATACATTAACATTGCATTAAAAACCCAATAATATTGGAATGCAATTATCAAAATGTAAAAAGCACAAATTCATGACATAGTAGTGTCTGCACTTTTTAATTAATCTTTAAGTAACAATATTTACCAGTGGATCTAATGATTAAACTTGTAAGTAATGATGAGTTTATTTCTGTAATAGTAACAGATTATGAAAATATCTGCAATTTCTATTGGAAACAGTCTCTGCTACTGCTTAATCTTACCAGTTGGCAACATTAATAATGAAAGAAAATGTGTAAAAAAAAAGATGCATCTTTTTCCCTATCCAAGTTCACAGACCCACAGGCTTAAAACTTCTACTATACAGAGAACTATGTTTATTGTGTTTTTAGCTCAGTGTTAACATTGAATTTAATAGCAGTATTAATGCACCTTTAGCTACATAATGCCATGTCACTCCCCAAGTGAAGCAAAGAGGACAAAATATTTCAGCTCCTTTTTGCAAATAAAGAAATAAGGCCACAACAAGGACAAGGGTAGTGAATGAAGAAAGTACCTGAAAATACTTACTCTTCAGCCACTTTACCTCTATTTACCTAATCTTTATAACTACCCTCTGCCCTCTGCCCAAGATAGGTATCACAATCCCTCATTCTTTTGATAAGGAATTTAAGATTCAGATAAGTGACTTGCCCAAAAAGTAATAATGCTAATTAACAAGTCAAAGTTTCTTTTAAACCCTAGTCTTGGGGCTCTTCTCACTTCCCTATTCCACTTCTTTTCTGACATCATTCTAGGCAAGCTCATCTCAAAAACTGCCAGAGCTTTCCATCAAGAAGAAACTAACATTCATTCTTCCATCACCTTCAGGTCAAAAGACTACCTCAAAAGATATTATAAGTGCACATTTAATCCCAGTGTAATCCCAGGGAGCCTGGGTGGCTCAGTTGGTTAAGCATCTGACTTTTGATCTCAGCTCAGGTCTTGATCTCAGGGTTGTGAGTTCAAGCCCACACCCAGTGCGGAGACTACTTGGGGGGGAAAAAAAAAGTACTGGTATAATCACCTCTGTAAATGGATTTCCTGTAAGGCTGATATGCAGTTCCAAATAAGGTATTAAGTACTTGCTTATGTAGAAAGTGATTTTTGTACAAGGATATTTTGAAGGAAATGAAATACTCAACATTTTGAGCAATTTGTACATGCTACTGAAAATGTAAAGCAAAATTCGAGCACTTAAATATAAAGCAGAACTGCAATATTAAAAACAAAATTTTACATTGAATTCAGATTCTCTTGTTAAAGAAATCTGTAAATTTAAAGGAAACATATCTATATTGTTTCCAACATGAGTAGAGAAACAAATAATACATTACCATTTGCAATGATTAATTTAAAATGCTAAAAGCTAAGAATGCTAAATCCAGTTCAACTTTTTACACTTATGAAACCACCAAAAACTAATATAGTGTTTAAAAATATAAAATCAGATTCATGTAAGTTACTTTTGCAGCAGGAAAGAAGCAAAGTACTAAAATGACCTGAATTCTTGCAAATAATTCTATGTTTTATAGGTTTTGAAACACAGGACACTATAGTAGCTTATTTTCAAAATAAAATAATTATCTTTCTTAAATATCTCTTAAATTGGATAATACTCTCTCATGCAGTCAATAAGGCTATAGGGCAGTTCTATCATTAAGCTTCTAATTTTCAAGATATTCAAATCTCCCTTTTAGAAACTGGAATGCTGCCTGGCTCAACAGTAGGGCATCAGAAGCTTGTTGTTTATTTTGTTGATGAATTAAGTTTACATGTAATATTCATTTGACTTTTTCTGTTGATTATCGTCAAGGGCAATATTTTCCTCTCATTTACGTTATAAAATGACCAAGCAAGACACTACAGGAGAAAGCAAACATGAATATGGGGAAGAAGAAAATCCTCCTAACTAGGTTTCCCAAGTTCAGGCCTCTATCATCTCTATTCAAGACTCTTTTAATAATCTCATTTAATTTGACAATCAAATTAAAGGCCAGATAATTTGACACTTTTAATAGTAACTATAATTATTATGTCGGTTGTTGATTAGATGAAAGTAATGAGCTCTTCAGGTATATATGCCAACTTTGCTTGATACCAAACTAAGATTTTATAAGTTTCTCCAAGTCTAGAGTCTACAAATGGCTTAAATAAATAGAAGTCCTGATAATAGCTAGTGAAGTTTTTTGGGGTTTTGTTTTGTTTTTTTCTGCTAGCAAAGTTTAATCCATCCCACACACTCAGTAAAAGCCAAATGGTTCCAGGTTCAATTAAGCATGGCTGAAATATCCTATATACCCATTCCCCCCTTTTATCAAGGGTCTCTCTGTTGCACTCCTGTGCCCGTATCATTCCACACACTAGCCAGGATTTTTGGTTATAAACAACACCTACTCTGTTAATTTATTGAAAGGTTATTAGTTAACGTACAGAAACAATAGATTAAAAAAAATAAAGCAGGAAACATACTCAGAACTCACATCACAGAAGACTCTGCTTAGAACACTGCTGTACTGAATATTAACTCCTGTTTCTACATACAAGACATTTTAAATAGTTAACAAACTTTATAGTATACAATACAGCACATCTATATTCCACATTAGTGTGACTTTCTCAGTCACACCTTACTCATCAAATACAAAGAGTATACAGTACAGAAGTATAAATGTATGTATGTTATCTTAAAGTCAGCAAACTTTTTCCCTAAAGGGCCAGATTAATAAATGCCTTAGGTTCTACAAGGCTATATGGTCTCCATTGTGATTCTGTTGTAGCATGAAAGCAGCCACAGATAATATGTAAACAAATGTGCTATGTGTTCAAATAAAACTTTATTTATAGGGGATCCCTGGGTGGCTCAGCAGTTTGGCTCCTGCCTTCAGCCCAGGGCATGATCCTGGAGTCCCGGGATCGAGTCCCACATCGGGCTCCCTGCATGGAGCCTGCTCCTCCCTCTGCCTGTGTCTCTGCCTCTCTCTCTCTCTCTTGCTCTCTCTCGCTCTTGCTCTCACTCTCTCTCTCATGAATAAATAAATAAAATCTTTAAAAAAAAAAAAAAAATCTTTAAAACAAAACTTTATTTATAAAACCAGGGAATAGGCTGCAATTGGTTCATGGGCCAGTTTGTCAACCCCTGCCTGAGAAGTATTTTAGCAGGAATCAATGCTTTTCATTTTGTAATTTAAGTAAATTTAGTACCCATGAAGGTATGAACTCATATTCATGCCAGATTATGTATGACAGATCAATCTTGGATATGACTTTGGGTCGGAATACAACCTACTGGGAATAAGGAAAACAATCTGGTGGGGGCAGAATCATAAGAAAGGCCAATTCCATCACCCTCACCAGTGACTAGTTAGGTATGGAATGCATCCCAACCCCAGCCTGTGAGACTAAGAAGACATCTGCTGAGGGGCTTTTGGAAAGGAGACAGTCCTTCTCATTCCTTTGGATACTGTTATGTGGATGGCATGCTAGTCCTGTTGCAGCCAGATTGTAACAAGAGGAAAACAGTCTTACTATTAAGCTGATGGGGAAGACCACAGGGCAGAGAACTGTAAAGAGGAGTCCTTCATGTCATTACCAAGCTATTCTTGAGCCTCTGGACTTTATTATGTAAGATTATAAATTTCCTCATTATTTAAGCCAGGGTGATAATTTTCTATTATTGTGTCCAAAGTATCTTACGTGATAGAAGTCCTTGAAAAAAGATAGTTCACTTCACAGTTTCACCACAGCCAATCTTCTTTTCCTTCGACTTTCCACAAATAAAAGAAACATTTAAGGTCCTGAAAGCCCACAGAGACTACCCACAACTCAGAAAAAACTATCGGTTCTAATTACTGATACTGAAATTTGTAACTTTATAAATTCTATAATCATGGGGGAAAAGACAAAACAATGCACTACCTCCCTCTTTGATACCATAGCTAAGACATTCTTTCAACAAGATGTTTTTGCCTCTGTATCAGTGGTTGGCAAACTTTTTTCCATAAAGGGCCAGAGAGTGAATACTTTAGGTTTTGCAAAATACACGACCTCTGACATTACAACTCACAAAAGCAGCCATATACAGTATGTAAACAAATGGGATTTCTGTGCTCCAATAAAACTTCATTTACAAAATCAGGAAAGCAGGCCAAATTTGGCCTGCCAACTAGTTTGTCGACCTGTCCTCTAAGTAGCTAACTGCAAAAAGTATCTTTCTCAGGCAAATCAAGTTGACTAAAACTCAAAAATGGTTTATTTCAAATGTATGTAAGTTAGGCAGAAAAATAACCCAGTATATCTTGACCATTCCTACTCATCTACATTAGATTGCTTGACGTAAAAGCAAAACACAAAAAAGGGTCATTACCTTGTTTGTATACATAACTTCTGCAAAATGCAATTTAGAATTCTACTGTTATAGGGTAACTAATGTATATTACAATAGAAAAAACAAAACAAAACACATGCATTGCAAATTTATAACATCATTAAATAAAACTAAGAATTTTAAATTAGTAAATATGCAAGCATTTCTATACATACTGCTTATTCAAAGAAAAAAAAATTCTCTTCACCTAGTACCTGACTGAACTGCTCTTTTCCAGGAAGCTGAAGCTAGAGTTCAGTATTAAATGGAATGAGGAAAGAAGCAAATCATATGGACTATATTTCCTTTTCAAACAATTTCCAATGCAAAGACATATTTTTAAAGGATACCATTTTTTCACTAAAAATTATATGCCACGCTCTAGGGAGAAAATAAAAAGTGAACTTTACCTTCAATCATTAAGCAAAAAAATTTGCACAAGCACATAAACACACTTTTGAGAGTATAGGAAATCACATTGTGTGATTTCATTCAACTGATAAAAATTTGAGAAACATTAATGTTTAACACAGTAATACTCTTTCAATGTATGTTACAAAATAACCATATTTTTATAGACTTTAAAAGCAAACATGAGATGAAAAGTATATGCTTATTCTTGTGTAAGTACTGGTATTTTTCTATACACAAGAAGGAAGTACTAAGAGCAATCAACTATGAAAAACATGAGAGTGAAAGAGATTGAGAGGGGGGTTCTGGGGAGTGAAGAGGACTTTATTTTCCCTTTACATCTCTCTAGATTCTTTTTAGTTCGTCATAAAATGTATTACTTTTATAGTCTTTAAAAATGGTTTGAAACATATGCTCAATACAAATTAATACTAAGAAAGATAGCAAGAACAAAAATGAATAGGAAAGGCAGGATTCTGTGAAAGAGACTAGAAACTAAGAAACTCTCTGGGGTCCAACTAACCACTTCTATCACCAAAGAGGTGAGCGTACACTACCTGCAAAAATAAGGGAAGGTCCCAGAGAACTTTAGCCATCAGCAACAACACTATGAGGCTTAAAATAACCTCCTAGTAGGGGAGTCAATAATAACTCCAATTCAATCCAGTCCCACTGAGTCCAGTCCCAGGGGTAGCATCAGAGTAAAGAAGCATCCACTAGCTTTGGTCTGCTGGAGGCCAAAGCCACCCAAGAAAAAGTGATTTCCTTGAGTTCCTATATTCACAGAACTAGCATAAAATTATATTAGCTTTACCCTATCAAGTATGTTCCCCTGGCACAACTCGGTCTTTACTATCCTCACAGGACACACTTTTTTAGGCCTTGGTCTATGAGAAATATCGGTTAAAATTTGCCATTTTTAAATGGCGTAAGTTAAAATGCATTAAGTTAAAAATGGATGAAAAAACAAGACTCCCACCATCATTCCACATTTCAAACTCTAATTAGACTATGCACAGATTATATTAAAAGACAGAAAAAAAAATAAAAATATATAAAGACTTGCACTTCAACAACCTGCAAAAGATAAAAATGAATAATAAAATCAAATTCTGCTGTTGGCAATGGAAAAGCCATAAACAAGAAACAACCCCTGTTCTCTCCCTGAGACACAAAGGAGAGGAGCAGTCTGTCATTTCTTACTACCACAGGAAAAACAATAATCACTTTAAGTTCCAGTTAAGCCAAGACAATGTCTAAAACAAAGGACAGATTCAACATACTTTACCCACATCGGAATTAATTATATTTTTTTCCCACAAATATTTGAGTCTCTCCTACACACTCTTACATGTGTAGGGAAACAGGAGTGAACAAAACAATGTATAATCCACAACAGCAAGAATTCAACATTTCTAAATGCGATGATCAAATTTTGCTTCACTTAAATAAAACTAAAGAATTCCAATGCATACCTATTCATTCCTTAGTATAGTAACTGCTTGCTGAGTTCCATCATAAAAAAGTGATCACGCAAAGAAAAGTACAACCCTTTTTACAGCATACCATTAACTTCAAAAGGAGTGTACTACCTCTTGTCGTTCGTCACATTTTTGTCATATTAGTCTCTGAGAGATAAAGCGCACTGGTGAAAGCAATGGAATTCTGAACATTAAAAAAAAAAAAAAAAGTGCGACCCTGGATATTAATCTCCTCTCAAATCTAATAATGTTGTTTTGGCAAATGGATTAGGCCATTATTTATCCACGGAGACAAGTGAACGGGGCAATTGTTCCTTCAGAGCTCCATCTGAAATATAAAAGAGTATTTAGCGCTCCAAAAAAAAAAAAAAAATGTATGCTCTGTAAACAATAGATTGCAATGTGGACGTCCAACGGTTCCTTTATCAAATAAACCCTTATTATCGTAGACGTTTACACTTGCATCAAATAGCCTTGGTGCCACGGGACTGATGAAAACGTCCTCTACGAATTCTCAACTCTATTTTTAAATCGACGTCTGGCGAAACTGACCTCACATCTCCCACCTCATTCATCAGCACTCCTCGGCGGGGAGAAATAAGCCCGCAGCCAACATGTGGGGAGGGCGAGAGCCCCGCCGTACCTGGGTCGGAGGCGGCGCGCCGCGCTACAACTCCAGGCACGCAGCGCCCCTCTCGCAGAGTCAGCCCGGAAGCGAAGTTGCCGGGGCTTCCCCGGAGCGGGGGGGGCGGTAAGGTGGTCGCCCCGGGCGGGGTCGGAGGCGGCGAGCCCACGGGGCCGCCCGGGGGCGGGGGCGCGGGCGGGGGCGGCGGCAGGTCGAGCGGGCCTGCTCGCGGGGGCGGGGGCGGGGGTGGGGGTGGGGGCGGCTCCGCGCCCCGGACCCCGTACCGCGCCGTCGCGGTCGGCTCTCGGGCGGACGCGCGCTGTCTAGTAATTCCACGCCCCTCCTTTCAGTCTGCGGCCCGGGGGGTCTAACGCGCCCCCGCCCCTACCCGCGAGACGCAATTCTGCCCGCGCTGCCGGGTGCTGAGGGCGCCCGAGGGCCGGGCCGGGCCGGGCCGCGCCCAGGCGGCGGGGCTGGGGGTGCGGGGCCCACCCCGGCCACACACGCGCGGCGGCTGCTCCGGGGCGCGCCGCCGCCGCCGGCCCCGGAGGGCGGCCTGGCCCGCGCGGCGCCAACCGAGAGGCGCGCCAGGCCCTCGCGGCGCGGCCCCGGGCAGCGCGGGCCGCCGCAACTTGGCGCCGCCGGGGAGAGGCAGCGGGGAAGGGAGGGCGCCCGCGGCTTACCCTGCGAACAGGCGGCTGCTTCCCGCCCCGAGCGCGGCCGGGGCGCTGCGCGGCGGCGACGGGCGTGCGGCCGCGGCCGGCGGGGAGAGGCTGTGGGGGGACGCTGGGCCGCCGGAGACGAGAGGCGCCGCCACCGCCGCAGACAGCTCCGCAATATGGCCGCCCGGCGGCTCCTCGGGGGAAAGGCGGGGCTGCCCCGCGCCCCCCGCCTCCCCCTGCCGGCCGGCCGGCCTCGCGCCGCGGCCTGAGCGCCCACGCCGCCGCCGCCGCCGCCGCCGCCGCCGCCGTGAGGGCCGCCGCCGTGAGGGCCGCCGCCGCCGCGCCGTGAGGGCCGCCCCGCCCCCTCCGCTCCCCTCCCCTCCCCTCCCCTCCCCTCCCCCTCCGCACACGGCGTCGCCGGGGGTCGCGGCGCGGGCTGGGGGCTCGCGAGGGCCGGCGGCGGCGCGGGAGCCCCGCGGGGAGCCCCTCCGGAGGGGCGCGGGCAGGCCGGGCAGCGGGGCGCCCCGCCCGGAGCTAGCTGTGCGCCCGTCGCCACCTCCCCCGCGCCCCCCGCCCCCCCCCGCCGCCAGTGGAAACTCGAAACTCCCGCCGGTGCCGGGGCCCTCGCCGAGCGCGTTTCCATCGCCGCCGAGCAGGGACTCCTCCGCCGGGACGCGCCGCCCGCCCGGGCGCTGCTCCTCGGCTGCTCAGCTGAAGACAAGATCCGCCGTAGACGCTTTTGTGTTGGCCACAGAGGACTTTTAATGATTGTAGCAGTTTATACCCAACTGGAAAAACTTGCTTTTTCGGATACTTCCACCAAAAACCTCGATCGTGCAAATCTGCGTCCTTTAGGCAAGCACATTTAATGATTTTTTGTTGTTGTGATGACCAGCTACTTTAAAAAAAAAAAAAAAAAAAAGGCAGTTGGAAGGAGTTGGTCAAGAAGAAAAAAGTTGGAAATAGGGCCCCCAGAGAGCAGCCGAACCTAAGTTATTGCAGAATTAGAGAAGGTTGGACAAACGGGTCCCCCCGGGGCTGGACCGGCTTCTTCCCGGTCCGTGTCGGCGCATCCACGCCTCGCTCCCATGCTCTCCCTCGTGCCTTCTGCTGGGATTCAAAGCAACACCTGCTTCATAACCACACCTGTAAGGACCGCGGGGCACTAAACCAGATCGGCCCAGCTGTCTTTATGCAGCTCGCCTTTTATGAACGAACTTTTAGATTCAAATAACAAAATCTCAAGAGTGTGCTTCACTCAGAACAAGTAATTCATATCCTTCCTGCCTCATTAGCACTTGCCTTCCTTGAGACAGTAGCTTTTCCAGGAACTCCCTCCCCAGATCACTTTCACTAAGCTCAGGCTTCGGTTCGCTAAGCTCCGAGCTTTAGTGAGTTTCCCTATTGCCCTCTGAGACCTCTCGGAACAATTAAAGGCCCCTAGAGCTAAAAGGTCTTAGGTTGCAGATTCCTCAAGGATGGGAACCAGGTGTGTGCTTTTTCTTAACTAAAAGATTACTCCCTGACTCTCCCCAGGGTGCAAGGATTAGCCAGGTAATTGTTCAGCCTTCCACCTCAAGTTGCACGCATAGAGATAGTCAAAGTATTAGGTGAATTCCTGGTAGTACGGTAGTCAAGCAAAAGTATGTATTTTGCATACTTTTGTAATGAGAAACAAAAGATTGGCCATTGTTTGTCATACGCTGGGCACTAGGGTAACAGGCTTTTACACGCACATCTCTTTTGATAATTAAGTGCAATAACCCTGTATTTGGGGTCAATATTAACATTGACTTTTTAAATCAGTGAATAGCCTCAAAGAAGTAATTTTTGTAACACAGCCAGGAAGTGGCAGAGCAATGACCAAGACCTAGCTGTCTGACTCCAAAGCCTTGATTTTATCCTCTACTCTGCAACAGCAAACAGACCAGAAAATGTAGCATTTCATTTGGCTATCATATGGGTAAATATTTAAGTAAAAGATAACATTCAAGGCTGGTGAGATAAAAAGGGTACTCTCAGACATGGTGAGTGGGGGTGTAGACTGAAACTACGTGTTTAGAAAGCAATTTGGCACCTGTGATTCAACCTATAAAAATGTTCATCCTCTTGTAAGCCCTAATCCCGTATCTGGGATTCTTTCTGAATGAAATCATCTGAAATAGAGCAAAAGCTTTATTCATAAACTCTAGATCACAATATTATTTATAGGATGCAAAAATTAAACATGGAAACTAAATAGCTTAAAAGTAGCTATAAATGTTCTGTAGCATTTTGGGTAACAACCTTAAATGCTTGTGTCATGTGTATAACATCATGGCATATTTTTTGTAGCATTAGAAGGAGGGAACCAGTTATGAAACCATCCATGCAGTATGATCACATGTATGTTTAAAAAACAACAACAAGGGGTCACTTGGGATGGCTCACTGAGTTGGGCGTCCAACTCTTGGTTTCTGCTCAGGTCACAATCTCCAGGTTGTTGGGCTCTAGGTTCAGCTCTGCGCACAGCATGGGAGTCGGTTTGAGATTGTGCCTCTCCCTCCATCCCTCACACCCGCCCCCACCCCTCCACCTCATGCCCACACTCTCCATCTCTCAAAAAAAAAAAAAAAAAAAAAAAAGCATGAGGTGTTAGAAGAATGAGTCAGATTGAAACCCAGTGTGTTAGCTGGGTGCTTTTCCATAGACACATTTTTTTTCCTTCATTCTATTCTTCAGTATTTTCTGTATTTACATGTGTAAAAAATATATTTTAGTTTTACTACAGTGTGTACCATCAGTGACAAGAAAGCAGCAAAATCACAGTTTCCTAAGTATGAGTCTATTCTGTGAAAAACTGATGAACTGAGCCAGCAGAACCTTATGGTTAGGGGTTAGGTAACTTCACTATAGATGTCATCTACACACACCATTGTTTTTGTTTTGTTCTTTATGTCTAAATATATGCATCTTTAATGAAATATAAACAATTCCACTGAAACTTTTCTTTCTCAGTTTTATTCCAACATTTCAGATTTCAAGGGGAAAAGTTCACACGTTTGCAGAAACTACATTTTTTCAGAAAAATAATCTGATGATATTATCAGTAGTTACAAAAATTTTATATAGCACCTACCTAATATGTGTAAAAAAGAAAGACCAGAGGCACCAGGGTGGTATAGTCAGTTAAGCAACTCTTGGTTTCAGCTCAGGTCACGATCTCAGGGCCATGAGAGCTTCTCTCTCTCTCTCTCTCAAATAAATAAATCTTAAAAAAAAAAAAAAAAAAAAAGAACGGAAGCTATCTATTACAATCTATTACTAACTCTTCTATGCTACAATCCTATTGCCCTCCACCATAACATATTGACTAATTCTGAATTCTGGAATTCCACTGATAGTTACAAAGCATTTGTCTCAATAGTGCACATAAATTTCCTTCTTGAAGAAACCACATTTTTACAAGTGTGGTTTGTCAATGGAAGGTTTTCCACCCAGAATAAACTTTGAGTTCCAGGCCCCTTGTTAGTTTGAGTAAGACTAGGCCCTCTGGATTCAGTAATGAGAATGGCAAACAAACATTTGTGCAATATGAGCTATAACAGAGACACATAGTATCAAGTGAAACAGAAAAGAAGTACAGTTAACTTTGCTAACCAGAGAGGTACGCTGAGATCTGTCTGGGAAGATCAGTTTGCCCTTCATCCTTAAGAAAGTAGAAATTCATACAAGGTAGGAAGAAGGGGAATAATGTGACCCTCTTTGTGTTAGTAAAGTAACTGGCAGCCATGTCTATTACTGGAAGAGTGGGTCCATGACACAGTATTCGGTTAAGATCACCGGGGTCACCGCAGACAGTTTTGCTGTAAAAGTCCAGGGAGGAGAGAATGAAGGACTGACCCTGGGAGGTTCTGAAGATGAAGAGGAAATCGAATCCTTTAAAAATTTTATAGATAGGCTTTGAGGAGTCAGAGTAAAGGAGATATGATTGTAGGCTCTTCAATGGGTCATTAACTAGGGAGTATAAAAGAAGGAGAGGTCAAGACAATTAGGCAAGTTACAGGGATGCTGATTTTAAGTGTCTATGGGTAATCTAGAAATAAATGTACATTTAGCAACTGGAAATAAGAACTATGGTGAATGAGACATCAATCAATTCTCATTAAATAAATGAACAGCAGTAACATACTTAAAACAGGCCTTTTATTTCCAACTGTGTCTTTGGAAAATTTTGTTCAACTCAAGGATTTGAATATTAAATATTAGATATTAAATTAATCCTTTAATCATTTACCTTTAGATTAATCATCATTAATCATTTAAAGAGTAAGCATCATTTACCATAAAAAAAGTATTCACCATTTTTTAAAAGCTATAAAGATGTAAAATCACAACTATATCAAAAACCTATAGAGAGGGCAGCCCGGGTGGCTCAGTGGTTTAGCGCCACCTTCAGCCCAGTGCCTGATCCTGAGGACCCGGGATCGAGTCTCAAGTCGGGCTCCCTGCATGGAGCCTGCTTCTCCCTCTGCCTGTGTCTCTGCCTCTGTGTGTGTGTGTGTGTGTGTGTGTGTGTGTGTGTGTGTGTATGTATGTGTCTCATGAATAAATAAATAAAATCTTAAAAAAAAAACAACCTATAGAGAGAAATGCAAAAGAGAATTTTCTATTATGACCTTGACATTTCATACTATTCCCACTATCCTGCATACTTAAATACATATTCACAGTGTGTTCACCAGTATAATGGCCCTCAGTAAAAACAGAGTAAATAAAACTACCTTATCATCTGCTTTGTATGCCTAGTAGGCCATACAAATTTAATTGCTGATATAAGCTATAAAATTTCAGTACAGTCAACAGAGGTTTGATGGGTAATGTACCTATAAGGAAGACTCAAGAAACCACAAGTCTGCTCCTACCTTTATTCTCTCCCTATCAAAGATTAAATTACATAAGTACATAATTCATAATGTATTCACAGATATGAGCATATTAATCTTCAACAGAGACAAAGTAAAAGTTATTACTTAATCCTCTCTGCTTATATGATTTTAAAAAGCCAGTTTAGCTTGTGATAAAAGGCAATAAAATTTCAGAGGTAAGCAATAGAGTGGAAAGAGTCTAAATGAAGGAACCCATAACTTTGGCTTTATTCCCAATTCCTATAAACAGGTTGCTAAGTGACCCTGGAAGATCCAATGAACTCTTCTGTAACTTACTTGCAAAGACTATGAAACAAAGGAGAATGTGACACCTGTTGTGCCTTTCCAACAGCTTGTCTGAAGAGGGCTGGGATTTTCAGGACTAGAAGAAGATCTCAAAGAGCAATGACTCCCCTCTCCAATAAGTAGTATTGTGAAATGGCCACCCCATCAAAAGTGGCTTCCTCCCACTGTGTGAGAGCTCCAGGAAAAAAAACAATTTAAAGAAAAAAATGTGTATCGACTCCCAGTTTTCTATTAAATAGGGAGCTAGATTAGACCAACCCTCCTGTACACTTTCTTCAAGCTCTAATATTCTTCAACTCTGACTCTGATTCACCCATAAAATATTTGATTCTCATATATAACATGTAATTTCCAGAATTTATCATGTATCTTAAGATCTAGGCAGAAAGTATTTATGTACAGAGAATCATTTCATAGTGTTTCATAATTTTTGACCCAAATATCTATTAGTTTATGACTCAATAAGCTTTGTGCATTATTAGACTGTCCTTGTCTCATTACAGAGATCTAAATGAATAGTCACCCTTAGAACTTTAGCACTGAGTGTTCCAGACAGCTGTTTTCTAGTTTTATAACACTTCAGTTTTATTTTAATTTAGTTGAATGTATACAACAGTTGTTATTTACTATTGAGGAAAGGTGCCTGGCAGTCTTTGAAGTGTCAAGTGTAAAAGACTTAAACTTTACTGTGGTGGTTCTAGGATGCATCTGCATATTATTTGATATGCCTCCTTTAAGAGGTAGGGTCTAATTCCCCTCCTCTGTGAGTGTGGACTGGACTTAGCGACTTGCTTCTAACATAGAAAAGTGGAATTGATGGTATATGACTTCTGAGACAAGATCATAAAAGGCGCTGCAGCTTCCTCTTCATTGACTCTCTCTGGGACCACTTGCCTTGGGGCAAGCCAGAAGCCATGTCACCAGGACACTCAGGAGTCTGTGGAGATGCCCATGGGGTAAGAACTGGAGGTCTCCTGCCAAGAGCTGTGAGGACCTGAGGCATTCCTCTAACAGCTGTGTGAGTAGGCCACTGTGGAGGCAGATGAAACTTCTAACCCAGGCAAGCTGTCAGGTGACTGCAGCCCCTGCCAAGAATCTGAATGCCACCACTTGAAAGACCCTACACCAAAACCACCCAGCTCAGCTCCTCCTGATTCCCTGACTCACAGGAACTATGAGATAGTAACTGTTCTCTTAAGTTACTAAGGTTTGGGTAATTTTCTATGTAAAAATAGATAACTAAAGCATTTACCTGTAAAGATTTTCACTCAAAAAAAAAAAAAAAAGATTTCCACTCGAGTTAGGGTACTCTATTTTCAAAAAATGATTGAATTCTATAATTCAATTATACAAATTTAAATCTGGACTGGACTTCAAAGAAAAGTCTGCCTCTTATTTTGCAGAAGAAGAAAATAGGACCTGTAGGTCTATTTGAAATCTGTATGCTTTCATTATTCCCTAACTCAACCGGAAATGTAAGAGCCCGCCGTAACACTGCCCTCTTCTTTACCTCCTTCACACCCAGCTTATTGCTTAATCCTATTGCTTTGACTCCTCTTGCCTCAGTCTAATTTTTCCTATCTCTACCATCCCAACTAGATCAGACGATGGTTATCTCTTCTGGACCAGCAATAGTAGCGTTGTAACTGTAATAGCGTTCTCATGTCAGCTTGTGTCCCCTATAATTATTTTTGAATATTGAATCCAGAATTAATTTGTTGAAATGTAATTATGATTATCTCACATCTCCTTCCCATCTCCTCCCCCCAGACCCATTTGTTGACCTCCTATTATTGCCCATTGGTTTGCACTCATCCTCCAAGCTCAAGCAATTCTGACTGTATAATTCCTACCTAGAATATGCCTGCTGTCCCATCCGGGCCACTAGGACTTTGCAAATATAATTCCCTCTGCCCCATTTATCTAGTCGACACCTGATTATCCTTCAGATCTCAATCACAATCAAGCCTGTACTAACCACCCTGCTACCCTGGTACAATCTCCCTGTGACTTTTCTTTGTAGTACTTCAAGGCAGTTGTATTGTTAATTCACAGATTTGTTTTTAATTGATGTCTGTCCTCTCTATTAGACAAGTCTGTAAATGTAGATACAATGTCAATTTCTTTTCACCTTTGTGCCCTAGCACTTACCACAAAGTCCAGAGCTTTATATGGTGTTCAATAAATATTTGTTGAATGAATGTAACTATGCAAGAAGTTAGTGTGAGACTAAAATCTAGGTTTTCTGACTCCAACTTTCACATTAATTACAATCTGCTGCTCTCAATTTGGTGTACTCAAGTCTGAGAACCAATGCAATGCATTTATTAAGTGCAAAGAAAATCACTGATATTTTTCAAATATTGTTTTTGGCAACACTAATGGTATATAATATCTAGGCATGATTACTGTATTAAAATGACAGAGTTCTTGTGCAGGCTTGATTACTTTGAGACCTTGCCACTTATTTCCTGAAATACATCTGTGATGGTTAATTTTATGTGTCAATTTGACTGGTTTAAGGGATACCCAAGTAATTGGTTAAAAAAATGTATTTTCAGGGGGTTATGCCTGTGAAGGTATTTCTGGCAGAGGTTTAACATTTCATTTAGTGTATTGAATGAGATCTGCCTTCACTAGTATGGGTGGGTATCAACCTACTGGGAGTCCAATTGGAACAAAAAGGTGAAGGTAGGGCTAATTCTCCTTCTTTTTGAGTTGGAATATCCATATTCAGGCTCCAGGACTTATGCCAGAGGCCCCATTGTTCAGGCCTCTGACCTTGGACTGGGAGTTATACCACTGGACTGTGAATCTCGGGCCTTCAACTCAGACTAAATTATACCGCTAGCTTTTCTGGTTCTCCAGCTGGCAGACAACAAACAGGTCATGGGACTTCCTGGCCTCCATAACCGCATAAGCCAATTCCTAGAATAAATCTTCTCATATATTTATCTATTGGTTCTGTTTTCTCTTCAGAGCCCTAACTGGGTACAATAGCCATTACTTGAAACAATTCAAAAGCAACTTTCACTATAAATTGCTTTTACACAATAGGAGGGTTAATAAATTAGGAACTATGGTCCATCCTAATCCCTGCCAGTCGGCCTGTGGCCTGCCAGGTTTCATTTGTGGCCCAGAATATTCTAGAAGCCTTACCTAGAGGAGTGAGCAAGGCTTCAGTGGGCTTGTACCAGAGGTGCTTCTAGACACTCTGGGAAAAGAAAAGAAAAAAATAAATAAAACTAAGTAACTGAATGTATGAATGCCTTTTTATTCAAGAAGAATATATATGTAATGATTACAGAAAAGATGGAGAGGCTGTCTGAATCAGAATTGGCTGTTTGGGGGAAATACCTAGCTATTCCTCGTAACTATGTGTGAAGAAAGGGGGCAAACTGTATAGGCCCTTTGTAAACTCACTGGGGTCCTTGATTTAATCCAGTTATGAATCTTGCAGTACTTTCAGATGGGGACTAATTTTCAGATCACCGTGCCTCTCTGTTCCCTTCCTCAAAACTCCTCTGGGCATTGCGATCTGATTTGAAAAGAGGGTAGCCAGGGTGGCCCTGAAGCATTGAGGTGGTGACTGGTGACTGTCCAATGCTCTGACCTACTCTCAGCTACATGTTAGACATGGTGGCTTCCAGGACACATTGCAGGATGTTATGGTAAGTTCCTCAGAGGAAAAATAAATAAAGAATGGCTTTCCCAACTACTGAAAGACCTTTGGTTGAAAGGTATGGTATAAAGTACTTCGGAATCTGAAAGGTTTTTCTTTTTCCGGTGGAAATGACTTTGAAGGATGGCTCAATGCTGAGGCTAACTTGTAGAAGCTTATTAAAACATATTTAACGGAGTGCTTGGGTGGCTCAGTCAGTTAAGGATCTGCTTTCAGCTCAGGTCGTGATCCAAGGGTTCTGGGATGGAGGCCCATGGGCTCCCCGCTCAGTGAGGAGTCTGCTTCTCCCTCTTCCTCTGCCCATCCCCCTTTGTTTGTTCTCTTTCTCTCTCAAATAAATAACTTAAAATCTTTAAAGTAAAAACCATAATGGTATGCTGCAACCAACTGAGGTGTATAATCATGTTTCCACTAGAATATATACAGGAGTTTTCAACTTGAGATGACAAATGCGTGTACCTTTTTTGACTGATTGAAATTCATCCATTCATT
This sequence comes from Canis lupus dingo, assembly GCF_003254725.2. Taxonomy (NCBI): domain Eukaryota; kingdom Metazoa; phylum Chordata; class Mammalia; order Carnivora; family Canidae; genus Canis; species Canis lupus. The sequence continues at coordinate 22,571,948 of NC_064247.1, read as the reverse complement.
TATTTAACTGTCACTTAATCACTGACCCAACACTTATTGAGCATTGACTATGTATGTTGTAGTTTCTGTTCTAAGTTCTGGGAATACAAGATTAGCAAGACTATTTCTCCCCCAAGAAACTCAGGCCACTGGGAAGCACAACGTGACAAACAAAAAATTACAAATCACATGCTCTAACCAAGCCTTGTCCTCAGAGCTCCAGGCTCATCTATTCATTTCCTGCTTAGCTTCTCCACTTGGCACCCAGGGGCACCTCAAATCTAACCTTCCCAGGCTAAATGCATCATTTTTTCTACCTTCTCTATCAAACCTCCTCCTCCCCTCTTCCTTGTCCTCGTTTGTATGTGTTCCATCTCAATTTTTGAAGCCATTTCCTAGCCAGACCTCCATCCTAGAAACCTGAGAATAATTCTGAACCCATTCAGCTCTGGATTTCCATCAGTAATCAACTCCTGTGAATATTGTCTCTTATAGAGTTCTATAGCCCACCCACTCCTCCCTAACTCTGCTTCTGTTTTAATCTAAAATGCTGGTTAACTTCCCACCTGGAATCCCAGGCCAGTACTCTGACCCTCTCAAACACATCCTTCACAGAGTGTGATTCCCTGGGTTTTCTAATCGGACAGCTTAGCACAGAGCCTGACCCACGGTAAACATTACTGTAATTAACATCAAGTGTTAATGTAGATGAGAAGTACTGACAGTTCAGCTTTCTGAATGGAGAGTGTTTTGTTGTATGCTAGTCTGGAATGTCAGTATTCTGTTATCTCAAAGGCAACCAGGTCACTGGACATCTGGCTCACATACCCTAAATTTAGAAGAGATGATAAAATGTAATGGTGAAAACATTGACGTCTGGATCCAATGCTGCCATGTAATGCATCTAAAATAACACTGATGCTATTTTTTCTTCCTTTCATGTCATTCACACAGAATGCCAATTTTCTATTTGAACGGTTAGGATTAAGTTTAGCAGAAAGTGACAGAAAACCCCAAATAATAGTCTTTTAAAAGGACAGAAACTTTTCTTTCTCAAAATGATATCCAGATAGGCAGTCTAAAGCTGGTGTGGTGCCTGCCCATTCACCAGAGACCCCAGCTGCTCTTGTCTCTGTGCTCTGCCATCTTCAACACATGACTTCTACTTCATTGCAAAAAAGCTGCTCCAGCTCCTGCCATCACATTTGCATCAAAGCCAGGAAAGAGGAGTAGAGACAAGGAGAAGGCATGTCCATTCTTAGGTGCGCCTGGGTGGCTCAGTCAGTTAGGTGTCTGACTTTGACTCAGGTCATGATCTCAGGGTCCTGGGATCGAGTCCTGCATTGGGGTCCACGCTCAGTAGGGAATCTGCTATCCCTCTCCTTCTATCCCTCCTCACCCCCCCACCCTCTACTCATGCTCTCTCTCTCTCTCTCAAATAAATAAAATCTTTTTAAAAAGAAAAGAGAAAGGGAAAGAGGAAGAGAAGAGTATGTCTCTTCCTTTAAAGACCCTTCCCACAACAGGGAAGCCCCAGCAAAGGAGTCAGACGGTGAATGGCACAGTCATGAGGGGCGCCATCATCCTGTGGCACCTGCGTGAAGTCAGAGCACATGCAGAGCTGGTACTGCAGCAGCGGCTAGACCCAAAGAAAGGCCAAAGTCTGAGAAAGATAAGGCTTAAAGATCTCAAGTGTCACCTAAGGGATGTCTAATGCAGTAGACATCTAAGTAGACTTGTCTCCACCACATTACGTTAAATTTGGGTTTCCTGTCATCGACAAAGCCTGTGTGCCTGAGTACCCAATGCCCAATACCGAAATACTGGCACCACTGAGTTAGTAGCAACAAAAGCATTTAGCCACCACCTGCTCTAGGCCAGGTGATCTGCTAAGAGCTTTACAGGTGCTATGTCACTGAATCTTCCCAACTAATGTGGCCGGAAGGTAGTATTTCTTCTTTTTCTTTTTTTATTTTGTTTTTAATTTTATGTGTGTGGAAACAAATGGAAGTGTTAACATGACTGGTAATCAGTGAGGTCAGGATTTACACTCAGGAGATCACCCAGGGCTTAGAATGCTGCCCTGCTGCAAGGCATGAATAATGAGAAAGATGTAAAATCACTGTGGGATTTTTTTTAATATTTTATTTTTTATTTATTCATGAGAGACACAGAGAGAAAGAGAGAGGCAGAAACAGGCAGAGGGAGAAGCAGGCCCCATGCAGGGAGCCCGATGTGGGACTCGATCCCGGGTCTCCAGGATCACGCCCTGGGCTGCAGGCAGCGCTAAACCGCTGTGCCACCAGGGCTGCCTCCAGTGTGGGATTTTAAGAAGATACATTCGGGAAAGTAAACCTCATGATCTGAAACAACATGTTAGTGTCTGATGGAAAATTTAATGATTTTTTTCTTCTCCACTATAGAGTTCTACCCATCATTCCTACCCAGAAACTCAAAATGCCTTTGGTGGCCAGGTTCTCCTGCTAGTACAGATGCCCAGGGACATGTCTCCTCGCCTGGCTGGCTCTTTATTCATCCTCTCCTCCCAGAGAATCCAAGGGACACTAGCTTTCTCCTAGCATGGTCCCGCACTCCCTAGCTGAGCCTTCTTCCGTCTTTGGCCCTGAAAACGATATCTTCGTTTCTCCCTCTCTTCTTCCTCTCTATGCCAGAAATACTCTGAGTATTTCTGAGGAATTTCACAGCTTTCAAAAGAAGAAAAGCATATAAGGGGTTGAAATAACATCATTAAGAAATTTCAAACTTAGAAGCAGCCTTAAAAAGTTTTTTTTTTTATTTATTTATTTATTTATTTATTTATTTATTTATTTATTTATTTATAGAGACAGAGAGAGAGAGGCAGAGGCACAGGCAGAGGGAGAAGCAGACCATACAGAGAGCCTGACGTGGGACTCCATCCGGGGTCTCCAGGATCATGCCCTGGGCTGCAGGCGGCGCTAAACCGCTGCCCCACCGGGGCTGCCCAAAAAGTTTGATGGCTATGCCACTTACTCATTTTTCCTTGGAATACAAACATAACTAGATCAGACTGTCCAAGGTTCCTTCTTTCTCTGGCCCATCATTCTGGTAAAAACTGGATCCAGACAATCCAATTCCTTGATCCCTCATCTACTTGCAGGGCTGGAGCCCCTGGGATTGGCTTCCTCTGATGAGGAAGGCATCATCCTTCTTCCCACTCCACCCAGGCTCCTTGGTAAATCTGAAGGCCAAAAAGTATAGTTACTGACAAAGCAGGCTGACAAAGGCTCAAGGACGATTTATTTAAATTTCAAAGAAAACTCAGACTGCTCACCTTTACTGTCAATTCATTTTTCGTACTCAAAGTCATCTTGGACTATTCTGACAGTAACATCTCAGCCCAAGGAGTCTTTCCTTGATGGTAGTTTTACTCTCCCCATTTTCTTGACTCCAAGATAACAACCACCTCCTCATTCAGCATATTTTGGCTAAAAGCCTGCAGGGCCAGACACCATGAAAGGCAGGGGGTGTGAGGTACTTGCCTCGCATACTTTCAACACCACTTCTCATCATCTCAACATGTTTTCATACCATACTGCAACATCGAATGAATATGCACATTGTTTACCTTTAACTCGGAGTTTAGATCATGTCTTTGATAGGCTCCTGTGGACCTAATTCGAAGCATGTGCACTCACTCTTTGGTCCCAAATAGTACAACTTTTTGTCCGCTTCTTTACCATCTTTCTTTCCAAATATCCCACTAAAAGCTGATGTAACATAACCTATGGATGTTGGCCCTACCTGAATTATCTTGAGGGTCATGGGCCCTAATGCATCACAGACTGTCTGAGACTACACCATTCAGTGCTGCTAGACCAGCAGGGACACATCAATCATTTGGGTAAAGGTCAGAATCATCAAATAAACACCTAGAAGACTCAGCATTCTGTTAGAATTCACAAAAAATGAAAAGATCCCAGCACCTGACCTGTGTCTTAGCTTTGTCCCTGATATAACACAATTAAAAAACAGGGAATCTATTTTTTAGATTTATCTAAAAATCTATTTGTGACAGGGATCTAAACAGGCTATACATCCTAGAATGACTCTTTAGTTTTAACTATTCAGTCTATAAAATTATACTTGATATTTGTAGCTAAGTAATTGTCACTTCTTACCAGATGACAATTTCTACTGGAGACCTATAATTAAGTGAAAAAGAAAAAAGCCAAACACATTACATGAAAAAGAAATAAAATTCACCATTTCACTAACTGCCTTACAGGGCTACCTGGGTGGCTCAGTTGGTTGAGCCTCCGACTTTTGATTTCAGCTCAGGTCTTGTTCTCAGGGTCATGGAGTACCGGGCTCCATGCTGGGTGTGGAGCCTACTTTAAAAAAAAAAAATTTACAAAATTTCTATGTGTTCATGTATCAGAATCAGAGATTACTTATAGAAGGTAATCTGTATGTTAGCAAAAGAAATATTGTGAGATTGACAAGAATTGTAATGCAATGTTAATTAATTTTTTTTAATTTTATTTATTTGTTTATTCATGAGAGACATAGAAAGAGGCAGAGGGAGAAGCAGGCTCCCTGCAGGGAGCCTGCTGTGGGACTCGATCTCAGGACCCCAGGATCATGCCCTGAGCCAAAGGCAGATGCTCAACCACTGAGCCACCCAGGTGCCCCTGTTAATAAGTGTGAACAACACTACTTGTCTCATAAAAGTGATGCGTTGGTTTTCACTTTTTTGAAAAACTGACTTCTATCTTTTAAGAAGGATGTCATATCAAAATAATAATTTCCTTCAAGGAATTTCCTTATTCCCTTAACCGTGGGGAGAAAATTATGTTAAAATGTAAAACCTCTGTAAGTTCAATACTTTAGAGAATATAGTAAGATAAATGCTCTCACATAATTTTATGTATTTCCAATAGAGATGTAAGGTGGTACAATATTGCTGAAAAAGTTTGACACCATGTCAGGAGTCCTTAATATAGTCTTATTAGTCTTTGATCATTAATTCATTTCTAAGAGTTTATACTAAAAAAAATAAAGGTTTAACACACACACTTACAGAGATGTTTAATATATATTAGTGCAAATATATAGTGCACAGCATAATATAGATTAGTGCAAACAAGGACAACCTAAATGTCCCCAAACAAGGAAAGTTAAAGAAATTATGGCATATCCATTATAATGTAATGTTTATTACACATGAGAAAAATTGTATTTTTGACAATTACATGTAAAATATAATTACATGTAAAAATGCTTGTAAATGTAATACTACAATCAAGACACAAAACATGGCATGCACTATAATCCCAATTTTAAAAATTATGTTTATATATTCATGAAGAAGTCTGAAAAACAAAAATAGTAGCTGTTATTCCTAAGTGGTAGGATATATACTTAATATTTAAAAAATATTTTCCATATTTTCTGAAGTAACCTTTTTTTAAAAAGATTTTATTTATTTATTCATGAGAGACAGACAGAGAGAGAGAGGCAGAGACACAGGCAGAGAGAGAAGCAGGCTCCATGCAGGGAGCCCGACATGGGACTCGATCCCAGGTCTCCAGGATCAGGCCCTGGGCTGAAGGTGGCGCTAAACCGCTGAGCCAATCTGAGCTGCCCTCTGAAGTAACTTTTAATGATAAAATATTATTAAACCCCATTTTAACACCTTAAATATAATTTTAACTTAACAATATAATTATCGTTTAAATACTGTAAGCAAAAAATTTTGAAATACTGGGTGAAGCTATGCAACTTTGATTGCTAACATTACATAATTCATGAACAAATTGGGAGGAATAAAAAGAATAGTGTTTAACAAAGCATTTTTTTTGCTTTATTGAGCTATATTTTCCATATAATAAGTTGCATATATTTAAGGTATAAAATGTGATGAGTTTTAACATATTTATACTCTCATGAAACCATCACCATAGTGTGGATAAGGGATGTTAATACTGTTATCCCAAAATGTTTCCTGGTGACTTTTCATAATCTATTCCTCCCTTCCCCCCAACTGAGGAAGTTCTGCTTGACTTTATGTATGTGTACCTAATTTGCTTAAACAAATATCTTCATAAGGATGCCTGGATGGCTCAGTGGTTTGGCCACCTTCAGCCCAGGGCATGATCCTGGAGTCCCGGGATTGGGTCCCACATGGGGCTCCCTGCATGGAGCCCTCTGCCTGTGTCTCTTCCTCTCTGTCTCTCATTAATAAATAAAAATAAAATCTTAAAAAAAAAAAAAAGCTACCATGAACACTGTGTACAAAATCTCTGTGTAGAATCACTGTCATTTCTTTGAGTAACTGCCCAGGAGTGGAATGGTTGGGTCAAATTATAGATACAACTTATGAGGAAACCGTTTAAAGTTTTCACAGTGCTTGCACCCTTCACATTTCTACCGGAGAGAATTCACTTGCTTCCTAGTCTCACAAACACTTGATATTGTCAGTCTTTTTCACTGTTGCCACTCTAATGATTGTGTAGTCATAGCTCATTCAGATTTTAATTTGTAATTCATTAATAGCTCATGAGGACCTTTTAATTTGTTGTCATCCATATATCTTCTTTTGCTAAAGTGTCTGTTCAAATATGTTGCCCATTTCAAATAAAAGTTACTTTCTGATTGGTTTATAAGAGATATTTTTATATTCTAGATAAAGTACTTTGTACGTAAAGGTTTTGTGAAGATTTTTCTCACAGTTTGTGGCTTGCTGTTTCATTTTTATGGCAGTCTTTTAAAGAGCAAAAGGTTTTTATTCTGATGAAGTACAATTACTGAATTTTCTTCTTTTTCACTCTGTGCCTTTGGTGTCATTTTTTAAAAGATTTTATTTATTTATTCATGAGAGATACAGAGAGAGAGGCAGAGACACAGACAGAGGGAAAAGTAGGTTCCCTACAGGGAGCCTGATGCAGGACTCAATCCCAGGACCCCAGAATCATGACCCAAGCCAAAGATAGTCGTTCAACAATTGAGCCACCCAGGTGCCCCATTGTGTCATATTTAAGAGCTCTTCAACAAACCAAAAGTCATTAAGATTTTCTCCTGTATTTTCTTCTAGAACTATTATAATTTTAATTTTATACTTAGGTCTACAATACATTTCAAGTTAATTTTTGCATATGTTGTAAAGTATGTTTTGAGGTTCCTTTTTGAGGGGTATGGTTATCCAATTTTTCCAATACTATTTATTAAAAAGATTTTCCTTTCCTCATTGAATTACTCTTGTGGAAAATCAATTGAATCTGGACACTCTCTTCCTAAATGTCTATTTTATGCAGGCCAATTCCAAACAACTTTGATTACTGTAGATTCATGGTAATTTTGAAACCAAATGGTATATATCTATCAACTTCATTCCTTGTTTGGACCTATTCCAGGTACTTTGCATTTTCATATGAATTTTAGAATCAGTTTACTAATTACTACAGAAGAAAAGAATATTGATTTTGACTGGGATGTCAATTTCAGAAGAATGGACATTTTAACAATATTGATTCTTCTACTTTATGAAAACACTTCATGTCTTCATCAGTTTAAGTCTTCTCTAATTTCTCTTAGAAATGTTTTATAAGTTTTGATGTATAGGTCTTACCATGTTTGGTCAGATTTATCCCTAAATGTTTAATACTTTTTTTAAAAAAGATTTTATGTATTCATGAGAGACACAGAGAGAGAGAGAGAGGCAGAGACACAGGCAGAAGGAGAAGCAGGCTCCATGCAGAAGCCTGATGTGGGACTCGATCCTGGGACTCCAGGATCCTGGGTGGAAGGCAGGCGCTAAACTGCTGAGCCACAAAGATCCCCTAAATGTTTAATACTTTTGATGCTCTAAAAATGGCATTGATTTTTTTAAATTTCAAGTTGAGACTGTTCTTCACTAGTATATAGAAATATGCTTGGCTTTTATATATTAATCTTGTATCCTGTAACATTGCTACACTCAATTATTAATTTTAGCACCTTTTTTGTGATGCCATTGGATTTTCTATAGGTGATCATGCTTCCTCCAAATACAAATAGCTTTACTCCTTCCTTTCTTATCTGCATGCCTTTTACTTCTTTTTCCTGATTTATTGCACAGCCTAAGATCTCCAGTACCAACTTAAATAAGTCAGAATAGATATCCTTGCCTCCCTCATTCCCAATAGTAGGGAAAAAGTATTCAGTCTTTACCATTAAGTATGATGTTAGCTGAGGTTACCCTTTATGAGATTGAGAGGGTTCCTATTTGTATTTTGCTGAGAGTTTTGTTAGGGATGTTGGATTTTTAAACATTTTGAGCATTATTTAAGTTTGAGCAATTAATGGGGCATCTGGCTGGCTCAGTCAGTGGAGCATGTGACTCTTGATCTCAGGGTCCTGAGTTCAAGCCCTACAATGGGTGTGGAGCCTACATAAGTAAATAAATAAAAACAAAGAAAGAAAGTTTGAGCAATTACTTTATTTTTTTAAGGATTTTATTTATTTGAGAGAGAGAGAGGATGAGCAGGGAGGAGGGACAGAGGGAGAGGGAGAAGCAGATTCCCCGCTGAGCAGGGAGCCAGATGGGGAACTCAATCCCAGGACCCTGAGATCATGATGTGAGCCAAAGGCAGACACTTAACCGACTGAGCCACCCAGGCACTCCAAGCAATTACTTTAATATAACCTTAAATTTTGCACCAAATACATATAAGAGTAAGTCATGTTTTAATTTTTTTCGTAATTTTTTCAATGGATTTATAGTATGTCCAACTAATAAAAATGAGTTTTCTTACTAGTATTAAAAAACAAATTCTCAGCTTTATGACAGCTTCAATAATAAACAGAACCTTAAGTGATTTGAGGTTGAGGACTATTGTCTCTCACAACAAACAATTAAAATTTTAGTTTGGATATATTGTGACAATAAGAGAAGTTAATTAGGCAGCAATTACTGCAATGTGCTAATAAACACAGATATCTGGTTTCAAAGACATATGTGTGTGACAAGGACTCAAGTTATATACTGATGTGTGGGTAGCAGTGCTATCTCTGCTCTGTGCTAATTTTTGAGTGGAGGCCAACCTGCCATATAGGCTTCACAGTGTTCCTTATTTATTGTATCAGGGCATCACAAAACACATATTTTAAGGGACTTGAGCTAAGGTAAATTCAGCCTTGATGTAGACTAATGAAGTCAAAAGAACCATTGAGAATAAAATTCCCCAAACACCCAGAATCAAAAAGCTGATATGAAAGACCCATTGTTTCTTATCATAGGTGCATAATGTACCATTTTATGAAAATATACAAAGATAGTATCATAACTTCTAGGCAGATTGTCAGGAAATCCTACTTTAAAAAAAGAAAGCAAAGAGCCACACCTAATTTACTATTATTTGAAAAAAAATCCATTGGTCTGTGTGATAAACCCTAAAATAGACTGATTATATACCTGGCTAGTAGCCAAGCCATTCTTTTGTGAATTCTAAGATAGTGGACCTTCATTGTTCTGTTTGTTATCATTGCCAATTCCTATCAGACTGATCTTCAGTAGTTATGTGGGCTTCTGCCATTTATCAAGTCTTAGGATTAAAAGTCTCTACTTGTCCAAAACAACAATTCATTTGTTTAGTAAGCATACATTTGATAAAATTTGCAAGGTTCACCCATAATTGGTAAGCCTCCACTATTTCTAAGTGGAAGAAAATAGTAAAATCAGCTACATTTATTTGTAGTAGAGACATCTCCTCCCTTCTTTAATTTGGCAATGAATCATTTTAGATTTCACTAAAATACAAATTTTCTGTTATTTAAAGGAAGTCATATTTGGTAAGACGTATGATAACAAACTCTAGCACATAGAGTTGGTGACACTGTTACAAAATTACAGAACCTTTAATAAATTTATTTTTATTGGTGTTCAATTTGTCAACATACAGAATAACACCCAGTGCTCATCCCGTCAAGTGCCCACCTCAGTGCCCGCCACCCAGTCACCCCCACCCCTTGCCCACCTCCCCTTCCACCCCTAGTTCATTTCACAAAATTACAGAACCTTAAAGCAAAAAGGGACCTGATTTCATGTGGGAATAACTTCTTGCAGAATTCTTATGCCTGCTCTGGTCTTCTAGAGATGAAGATTTCATTGTGTCCTTTGGTCTTTGTATCATTTAACTTCTGTACTACCAGGCTCATGAAGTTCTTTTGCCAAAATTTCTTTCTCCATTTTAATCACAAAATCCTTCAGGTCTGCCCTTTATAGGAATAGGAACAATTTTCTCAGTGAGACTCTAACCCACTAAACTGCATCCCGACAATCTCTAAATGTGGTTTTTATAAAACAACGATAACATCAGCTCGGAGATTATCCCATATATACTTGTAAGTGTGTTTCCTTTTGATTTGGGTGCCTGAGTCTACATGACAAACTAGACTGCAAAGGAGAACAATGAAAATAGGAAGACAAAAAAAACTTACAATCAGTTCCGAAATGCACTCTGGAAAGTTATTCTGAAAAGTGAGCAAAGAAATAAAAAGTAACAAAGAGAAAGACAGGAAGGAGGAATGTAAATATTTACATATTAGTCATAGAAAATCATAATAAATTTTTGTTAATGCCATACTTTACTTGCTTAGATTCTGCAGAAGAGATGAAGGAAAGACAATATATAAAATCTTAATACGACGAAAGACAATACATCTTTTCTAAAGGTAGAAAAAGACTTCTAAAATGTCCCTTAAACTCTAGCAATTTGAGAGTTGTGTAAGTGGCCCTGTGTCCCCTTAGAGGAGCCAGGCACTCTCCGTCAGTGTGAACTTCCTCTGGCTTCCTCAAAGCTCTTAAACATCCCAGGAGTTCACAGCAATACTTGTCCGTGAGTTCCATGGCTCATCCCTGGACCTGAGTCCTGATGTCCTCCTCAGGGCTGTATTGTCCAAGACCTCGCTCCCTGGGAAGGAGAAGGAAAGGGCAGGGCAGGAACCAGAACAGGGATCAGAATGAGAGGGTTTGGTTACAGGGCCACGTTAATTGTGGGTGCTACCTTTGAACTCAGCCAATGCCCCCAGAATGGGTCCTTCCAGATTGCCTGTGGTTGAACCTTATTGTAGTGATCATTTCACAATATGTACATATATCAAATTATCGTGTTGTACATTTTAAACTCACACAAATGTTATACATCAGTCATATCTCAATAAAGCTGAAAGAAACTAAATAAAGGCACTGAGGACTATTTATTTCGGGGGCCATCCTGAGTTACAACGACAGGATTTCCTGTGAGAGAAGACAGATGCTTTTCTTTAGAATAATAAACATTCCACAATCCCATAGAGGCAATCTTTTGTTTGTTTCTTCAGCCTGGACAATGGGAAGTCAGAGGCCTCATGCTCAAGGTCACTGGGCAGGCACAAACTTCCAGAGCGCAAAGGAAAGGTAGAAATCCCTAGGAAGGAAGGTAGGAGTGTGCCCTGCTGCCCAGAAGGCCTCCCGGTCCCACTTCCTCTCTTTTCTCTCTGCCACCGGGTCCCTGGCTCTACTGCCACTGCCACCGCGTGGCCTCCAGAGCATTTCCACCATTTATTCTGATTTAGGTGTGGGAAATCAGTGTTCCTCTTGGCTCAGCTGGGACTTGGTTGGAACTAAAAATCAAAACAAAACAAAACGCTGAAGGAAAAGAAAGCAAATATAAGAGCAGAGAAATGGATAGGTTTACAGAGATGTTTTTTTATCCTAATCTCACCAAGGTCCAGGCTGGTTAGCTTGGCTCTGTTTGTGGAGTTTGCTGAGCTCCAGGGCTTTTTCCTGGCCTCCACACTGTCTGGCCAGATAGGGTAGAGGCTGGACTGAGCTCCTCAGATTTCTAGCTCAATGTTACTTTAGGTTTTTTAGTGGGTTTGTGTGTGTGTGTGTGTGTGTGTGTGTGTGTGTGTGTGTGTTTTGTTTTGGCCCAATGTTACTTTGGAAAAAATGATCTAGAGTGGAATCTCAGGAAGGATTTTTGGTTCCTTCTGGAACTTGCTTTTGTGTCTGTTGTCTGGGATCAGCCCTGGGATTGTCAGCTCCAGTGTGAGGCTCAACTGATCTTTCTTCACCCCACCCCACCCCACCCTCCCCTGAATTCTGTTGGCCCAGCTTTGCTTCTTTCTTTTTTTAAATTTTTAATTAATTAATTAATTAATTTTTTTGCTTCTCTTTCTACGCAGAGAAAGCATTTGCCTCCCTGACCTGCAAGGATCCTGCTCTTGATCATCAGGCATTTGTGTTCAGCACCATCCTCCAGTTAATCTTTATGACTCTGGCTCTTGGAGTCCTGCTTTGCTCTAATCCCTTTCTGCTTAGCTGGTTTGCCTCAAGTGGGTAGTTATGGCTGGGTTTATTCTTTGGGTGAAACACAGCACATTTCCTAATTTTACTCTAAGTCAACATCTGTAGAGTGGTCTTTACATATCAATGCGATTAAGTGGAGTGATTCTATCTACATCTTCTGTATCTTCACTAATTTTCTGTCAAGTTGTTCTATTAATTCTACGAGGGGAACACTGAAATCTCCAACTGCAACTGTTGAATAGTCTCTTTCAATTCTGTCAGTTTTTGCTTCATGTATTTGGGGGCTGTTTTTAGATATTATCCTTTTACAATTATTACATCATGATTGGCTTATCAACCCAAAATCATGAGAAACATTTTCCTGAAGACATATATTAACTGATCTATCCAGTCCAGCTACTATATAGTTTGTTTGCATTACGTATCTTTTCCCACCTTTTTGTTTTCAACCTACTTGAGTCTTCCAATCCAGTGTCACAAAGTTGTCCACACTGAGACAAAGACAAAGAGAAAAGCTTATATAATTTTTCTTCCTCAAAAGTTTCTCCTTGTCCAAATATAGACATCTTTCTGTTTATTCTACTTGGGATTATTTGAGCATCTCGAATCTGCAGATTGTTTTTGTTTTTTTTTTTCCCAAATTTGAACTTTTGGCCATTATTTCTTCAAATATGTTTTTCTTCACCACTCTGTCTCTCATCTCTTTATGGGATTCCTATTATATGTTTGATGTCGTCTCATAAGTCTTTGCGGCTCTCTTTACTTTCCTTCTATTGCTCTCTTTGGAGCTCACTTATACCTGCTTCTCGCATCTCCAAATCAGTGGTTGAATCACTGGGTTGAACCCAGCTAGTGAAAATTTTTGAAAATGTCAGTGTGGTTTTTTTTTCAACTCTAGAATGTGTGTGTGTGTATGTGTGTGTGGTTTCTATTTCTCTACTGATACCTTGAGTTGCTGAATTGTTGTCATAATATTTCCTTTAATTATTTGAATGTGTTCATTATAGTTGCTTTGAAATCTTTTCCTGATAAAGCCAACATCTGAGCTCACTAAAAGTCAGTTTCTATTAACTACTTTTCTAACTATGAGTCACTCTTTCCTGTTTCCTTGTACATCTCATAATTTTTTGTAGAAAACTGGACATTTTAGCTAATATGTTGTAGCAACTATGAATTTTGATTAATTTCTTTTTAGTACTACAGAATTTATCTTCCCTACAGTATGCAGCTGTTGACATGTTTGCTGAGATTTTAATTGTAATTTTTGTTTCTTTCAGCCTAATTTCCTAGGGTTTACTTTTAGGTCTGCATAGCTGAGTAGCCTGCCAGTGGTCTGGGCAGAGGTTGTCATCAAACAGCCAAAGGCTGTGAGGCATTCACACTCTGCTGACCCATCTGTGTGGTGGTCAGGAGGACGTTCAAAGCATGGCCATGTGTTCTAGGCCCCTTGTATTTCCTTTCTGCTGAGCTCTCTCAGGTCTTCTCTGTGCATTCATGTAGTCTCCCAGTCATTCAGGGAAGAGCTTACTTAGCATGTTAGAGATGAGTAATGCTTCAGTGTCACACTCAGATGCAAAAAGAAGTAAAAACCACAGAAGCATGAGACCCTGATAGAATCATAAAGAAGTGTCTTGGGTGAGTAAAAACTGTAGAAATTACTTATCAAATATAACTGGAAAGGAAACCATCACGAGGTCACTTACTCAGGTGCAACCAAGATGGTTCGATTGTATCTCTTAAAATACAAGGCTTACCTTACTGTATTGTGACCTGGTGGTCCTCTACACAAAGGAACTTTTCAAGATGGCATAAAATGCCCTTTAATATCTAGCACATCTTATCAGCCTTATTTTTCACTCTGTGTCCATTGTCACACTGCCATGTGGTCCAACACGTCAACTCCTGTGCTGCCATAACTCCCCTCCACATGTCCCTACTTGCCTGACCACTTTAAACACAGAGAAAATGATACACATTTTGTGATCCCATTTCTGATTTCTCAAGACAAAGTACACTCAACTTCCTTGTGTGCAATAAACGAGAAAGAAGGATGTTCAATGATACATCTTTGGCTGGCTGTGCTATGGACTGAGATTTAACTTATATCCTCATGTCCCTTCACACAACAAAATAAATAGTAGGCTAAAGATGAAATTTTAAAAAGGGAAGTATAGAAATAAAATAAGAGGGTTTTGGTTAAACATGATAGACTGAACAAAAGAATTATGTTTTTACTCCCGAAAACTCACTAAAATTATTTTAATGCCTATGGGGAGAAGGTAACAAGAAGTGAAATAGTTTCTGCCCTTGAGCTCCAGAAAGATTCAGGCATTTGAAGGCTGGGGTGTGGCACTGGGCTGAAAACAGGAGGGTTGGACGAAGGGAGTGGTTGGGATATTCACATCGCTTCCTCTACCCTAGGATTCCTTCCTCACCTCTGCAGAGGACTGGAGACCAATCCATTCCCTGGAGAAATTGAACCAGACAGGCCTTGAACTCTGGAGCATTAGCATAGCTTAAAGTAGGGGGTGAGCCACCACACACTGAAAAAGGTATGTTTGGGGGGTGTCAATTTAAAGTCTTAATAATAATTAATGGGATCTCCCAGAATTCTGAGAGGCAGCCTTATAATTTACCCTTTAGACCAGAGACTGGAGGACTTTTTTTTTTTAAGATTTTATTTATTTATTTGAGAAAGTGACAGAGCAAGCATGAACAAGGTGGGGGGAGATGGGCAGAGGGAGAGGGAGAAGCAGACTCCCCTCTGAGCAGGGAGCTGATGCGGGGCTTGATCCCAGGACCCTGGGATCATGACCTGAGCTGAAGGCAAATGCTTAACCACCTGAGCCACCCAGGTGCTCTGATTTTTTTTTTTTTTATATGTGAAACTGACAAGCTCTAAGCAAAGGACTTCTATATACTGATATACAGAGGAGGCTACCCACAGAAACAGCAGCACCCCTACTTATTCTGAAACCCATCCACTGACAGTCTTGCCTCTGCATGAAAGGCTTCCAATCAGCTTTTCTTGTTTCTGGTTTCTTTTCTTTCCTTTTTTCTCCCCAGCTGACCACTAGAAATTATTCTTTATTGTGTAAGCCTTTAAACTTTAAAGCAAAAAAAAAAAAAAAAGTTAATTTTAGTGTTGACCAAAGCCCGGGCCTTGGGGCATTACTCAGCCTCTCTCACCTGACGGGATTCAGTGAAGAAACATCACTTACCAACCACCAGCCCTAAAATCTTGTTAGCTGAAAAGAGCCAATGCTTTAGAAGAATCTAATAGATAATTTGCCTTTGCAGTATAGAGCATTCTCATCAAAATTATTATTCCAAGTTGCCTCATCTGTGATCTAAGAGTTACCAGTACCTACTTTACTTGTAATAAATAATCCAATCCTTATGCAGAAATATAATCAAACAGTGTAAGAAAAATCCTCAAACTTGAATGGCCTCAGGAAAAGGGACACAGAGGTCATTCTACTTTTCTATTATTCGGGGGTAAAAAACAAGCAACAGACAGCAAAGGCTGTAGGGATGACAGTGCAGTCTGATGACAGGCCCACCTATGGCAGGGGCAGTGGCTGCTGAGGAGATGGTGGCTGACATGATCACGATGGGACCGGTGGCAGCTTAGGTGACAGGGCATCTCCTCATGGTCAATCCAGGAGTGATAGCAGCTGAGGTGGCTGCAGCCCAAGGACCACAGACCTTACTGGTGAGGGATGCACAGTGGCTATTGGTAAGAGGCTATAACAAAGTTGCTGTGACTACAAGTTAGGAGACCCCTTCTCTTAATTCTCAAAGGGAACACCACTGTGGGTAGACAGAGGCCCCTGGCCAACTGCAGGTAGAACTGCTTCTTGTGGTTGGAGCTGTGGACTGAGCAAGCTCTTCACAAACGTCAAGGTAAACAGTCTGTTCAACTCTACTGTGTTTATAGGTAAGCAACCTCTTCTGTGGCCCAGGAAACTGGAAAATGAGGAGGGATGAGCAGCTGGTTGCTAAAGACAGGGACCTCGGGTCTGTGTGGCCTCAGGGTCAGTGTTCTGGGGTCCCTCCCATGGGTATTGTGGGGGACAGCTCCCCATTCCAAAGTCTTGTGGGAGGAACTGGCATCCCCGGCCACCCAGGCTGGGCACCGAGAGAGAACTGGAGGGACTGTTGGTGGGGCTGGAGGCTGTGTGCACAGGGGCTGCAGACTTGGCAGAGGCAGGCTTCTTCCACAGCCTCGAACATGGGAATACTCTTTCTGGGCCACCGACCCATTCCCCAGCGAATGGCACAAACTGGGGCTAGCCAGACACTTCCTTGTTTTTCAATTGCCCAATGCTCCAAATCCTCAGAGCTTACCCCCGTGTCTTCCTACGTACTGTGCCCATAGCTCACACACGTGTGTGCCGCCACATCTCTGGCTCCAGGAAAACTGCTTCACGCCAGTCCTCCTCCTCCTCCTCCCACCTACGGTTGGGCCAGCGTCCGCTGGGGCTTTCGGCACTGCTTACCCAGTCCTGCTCTTTTTTAAATATTTTATTTATTTATTCATAGACCCAGAGAGAGAGAGAGAGAGAGAGAGAGAGAGAGGCAGAGACACAGGCAGAGGGAGAAGCAGGCTCATACAGAGAGCCTGACGTGGAACCCGATCCAGGGTCTCCAGGATCACGCCCTGGGCTGCAGGCGGCGCTAAACCACTATGCCACTGGGGCTGCCCCCCAGTCCTGCTCTTGAAAATGAATTATTTTGAGTACTTTCAAGTTTGTACATTAAGAGGGTTTATATACACGTACTTATTGACAATGACCGTGGAGGCGGAAGATAGTGATGGTGACTTGCATCCAGGTAGCCGAGGGCCAGGAGGGTCTGTGCCATACATTTTTGGCCTAGGATCAAGTTAGGAGGGGAAGGGAAGCCTATCGGGAAATAGTGGAGCCACAGTGGGCCAGACTGGAGGGCCCAGAGCTGGTGATATTCAGGATCTTCAGAAAGGAAAAGAGCCAGTGTCCAGGCAGCTGATAACCCTGGGCCGTTAGTTCAGAGCCACCCCCCTCCAGACAGCCCTGCAGACAAACCCCGACCTCTTCTCTTTCAGGAACAGATATCACCTTCTTCTCCTCTTTCCTGTTCCCCGCCTACTACCTGTCAGCCAACAGCCCCAACAGCCGCAGCAGCCCCAGAGTGAACGCCCCCAGGACCTGAGGCTGCAACGAAGGATAAGCCTCCCTCTCTGCCATCTGCTCACTTGGTGAGGGGGAGGGAATAGAAAGAACTGAGCATTACTCACATCCTCATTGCCACAATCTTTAGCTTGTCCCACATTTGAGAGCAGTCCCCCATAGGAAATAAAAACTGATATGGAACAAACGTGTCTTCCCAATCACCACAAAGGCAGTCTGCCAAGGTGAATGTGATGCATGCCCCTCCCAAGGTGGGATGGAAAGAACCTCCTGAAGTTTCCCGACACACGGGACTAGGGTGGCTATGTCGCCCTCTTATTTGTGTAGGCTGTACCTGATTTTTGGACAGTGTTATGGTCCTGCTAATCTTTTACACAGAAACGAGTAACTGGTCTCCTGAGCTCTGACCTGTTAGGTTTCTGTCGCCCTCTGTTTTTGCCTTTGTCCTGCTCTAGTTCATATGTTGAAACCCTGCTTCGGAAGGTGAGGGTGTCGGGAGGTAGGGCCTTTTGGGGAGATGACTGGGATTAAGTGAGGTCCTGAGTGTGAAGCCCTTGTGAATAGGAACAGTGCCCTCATACAGCTCAGGAGAGAACTTGCTTCCTCTGCTGGCTCTGCCGTGGGAGGACACTGTGAGAAGGCAGCCATGGGCAACCAGAAAAGGACTCTCCAGAGCCACGCTGGCACCCTAATCTTACACTTCCAGTCTCTGGAACTGTGAGAAATAAATGTTTATTGTTTATGTGCCACCTAGTAGATGATATTCTGTGATAGCAGCCTGGACCAGACATTGTTAGACATGGTGATTGGATAAGACTGGAGACTGGGCTCAGGACTCTCGGTAGTACTGTGGCCTCATGACACAGATCTCCAAAAATGGAACAAAGAAATAAAAATTTAAATCTGGACAGCCTACAGGACCATTAATTCAGGACATGAGTATTTTAAAATACATATATACCTTTTCTGATATACATTATTACTTTTGAAGTAAGACTGATGATTATATGGAGACATACAAAAGCAACAGGAAAATAAGCAAAAAAACCCCAAATAAATGCCAAAGAATATCAATTATATATTTGCAAACATTGTACCATAACAAATAAGGACTGTAAAGAGCTATTTATTTTCTAGCTCAAATATATTCCAAAGAAGTGAGTCTGCCATCTGCCAGAGAATTGAGGAACATTGGAGGTTGATGACGATATACTTCTGGGTCTCCTTTAGAAACCCCACTGCATTTCCCTCATAATGTACTTTTTAGTGGCAGTTCAAAGAACAAGTTATGGGATCCCTGGATGGCTCGGCAGTTTAGTGCTGCCTTCAGCCCAGGGCGTGGTCCTGGAGTCCTGGAATCAAGTCCCACATCGGGCTCCCTGCATGGAGCCTGCTTCTCCCTCTGCCTGTGTCTCTGCCTCTCTCTCTCTCTCTCTCTCTCTCTGTCTCTCATGAATAAATAAACTCTTTTAAAAAAAGTGTTATAAATTTGGAAATAATGTTGAAATATCTCAGTCACTAAATGTCTAAATGTCTAACAGTAGATCTCAGGGCCTTCAGGGCATTAAAATACCTCTGCCCCGTTTAACGGACTTTTAGGTTTAATACATAGGCCATTTTAATGGAATTTGGTGCCAGCATATAAATAGGCCACAAATGGAAATTGAAACAGTATAGTCAAAATACATGTTTTGAATAATTTTTATACTCAGTGACAGTAATGACATGTTATACAAAAGAGACTTAAGGTTTGAATTTATATAAAGACTTAAATATAGATTTTTTGGCTATATATACAACTATGAAAATACAAGAGTACTTCCAAAGAGAAAAAATGGTCAACCACTCAGTATGCCGTTTGATATATGCACACATTGAAAAGGAGAAACTTTGATATCACTTCTTGTCTTCTATGGACCTTAACAAACAGTCTCTTAGATGATGTAAGGTTTTCCTTATACAGCTTTAGGAATATATTTTTATTGACTATAGAAAGAAATATACCATTTCATATTTAGAGCTGCATAAAGAAATGAACACCTCTGGTAATAAATAAAGGTAAATATAAAAATCTTTTCTTCCTTATCTTAACTGCTCTAAAAGATAACTATCTAAAACAAAGATCAGTTGTACCAGTATATTTTGTTTTTATAACATATGTAGAAGTATAACATATGCTAACTATAGCACAGAGGATGGAAGGGTAGAATTGGAAATACAATGTTGTAAGACCCTTAAATAATTTATGAAATACTATAATATCATTTGAAGATGGGCTGTTATGAATTAGAGATGTATACCTAGGGTAAGCACTAAATTTTTTTTTTAAAGATTTTATTTATTTATTCATGAGAGAGAGAGTGAGAGCAAGAGCGAGAGAGAGCAAGAGAGAGAGAGAGAGGCAGAGACACAGGCAGAGGGAAAAGCAGGCTCCATGCAGGGAGCCCGATGTGGGACTCGATCCCGAGTCTCCAGGATCACACCCTGTGCTGAAGGCTGTGCTAAACTGCTGAGCCATCTGGGCTGCCCACTAATTTCTTTTTTTAAATGAGGTAAAAATAGTAAGTCTGTAGTAGTTATAAAATGAAGCCCAAAAGACCCCACCAACACTCAAGTAATCCAAAAGAAGGCAGAAAGAGATGGAATGAACAAAAATGGAATGAACAAAAAAAATTTAATCCTCATATCACAATTACATTAAATGCAAATGGCCTAAATGCACTAATTAAATCACAAAAATTACTTGGATAAAATGAAAAGATTAGATACAAAACAAGAATCAAGAATATACTACCTACAAGAAACTTACCTTAAGTATAAAGACATAGTGTAAAAAATTTAGACAAGCTTAAGTCCCTATGTATGTGTTAGGGCACATGGAAAGTCCAAAGCTAGTCATGCATGACTGTAACCCTTTCCCCACCCAAGACTAGACTGCACAAAATGTAAAAACCTGTGGGTCAACAGGAGGCCGGGCCCTGAGTTTATACAGTTGCCAGAGCTCCACCTGTTCCTTTGACTACCACATGACGCCATTTTCAGCCTCTTCTCAGTTGTCTCCAAGCATTCGGTGGGTAGACAGATCTTTTACCATGAACTTTTCTACTGACCATGAACTCAGCTCCAGAGGATCCTATCTTTACTCTCAGGACTGCAGCACGTGGTGACACAGGTAACACTCATCTGAGGTCCTATCCCCTGAGGCACTGTGTGTGAGCCACTGAGAGCATGGAGTCTAATGGTTTCCCATCCTTCCCCATCTTGGGACTCTCTTTATCCCCCCAGATTAGATACCTCCCTTTCTTGAATAATTCAGCTCTATCCCCCAATTAGCCTATGTTAAAAAACAAAAACATCTTAGCTCTTTCATGGTGACCAAGAAGCCATAGGTGTTAGTTTACACAGTTCCGTCAAGGGCTGTGATGTGGTGAGGAAGTAGCTCTGTATCGGTTAGACTTAGATTCACCCATAAATAATAGGAAAACCACCTACAGCCTCTTGAAAGATAGCAGCTTATTTTTCTCACTTAACAAGCAGTGCTGATGTCAGGGTTGATGTATCTGATTCTCCTGACCTTTCTCTCCTGGTTACATGATGACACTGTAGGTCTAGCCATCAATGCTGCACTCAAGAGAGAAAGAGAAAGGGAGAGACAGAGGTAATGCGGGTCTCATTTGTTCTATTTCTTTCTGGAAAGCATAATCTTTCTCAGCACTCCCTTCTCCTTTGACCAGCAGCCCCAGGTGTGTCCCCTGGGCTAGAACTGGGTCCCAGAGACTTCTGGAGGCAAGGAAAGATGGACTAGCCAGTAGGGTGGTTTCCAGGCTATAGAGTGAAAGGCACAAAGGGACAGGAGGTTTGAGAGTGGCATTTTAGTAGCCATTTCATTATCTTCCATAACCCCTCATCTTTCCTGATGAGTAGGAAACAAGGCAGAGTGAATTTCACCACCACAGTATCCCGGTATTTGTGCCACAGCAGGTTATTACATAAATGGGATGTCCAGACCCTACAGGTTAGCACCATGGTACCCTGGCAGGTCGCATAAAAGAAAGAGCAGAACATATTGTGCATCAGAAATTGGGGGAAAGTGGCCAGAGGAGAACAAGTGTTGGGAGGGTTGGGAGTGAAATGGGGCAGGATCACAGAGATACTGAGATAGAGAAACACACAGACAGCAGCAGCCGAAGGCCCCTGTCAGAGGCAGAAAGGGAAAAAGTCTCAGATGCCATGCGGTTCCCACGGGCATCACATCTGTGGAATTCCTACCCCTGAATGGATGGAATGAAGAATTCCTCAGGCCAAGTCAAGTTGACGCTGCTTCTTACTGTCATTCTGACCTTATCACGTGCCTGGCCTGCAGTGGGAAAACATAAATTATACCACTAAATCTGATATATCAATAAAGTTGTACCTGACAAGTATCGTTTCTTTATAGTCTTTAAGAAAAGAGACTTTTCTTTGGTATAAATATGAACTATCTGATAGTTGAGAGGTCACTAAGAGGTCACAGAAGCCAGAGAAATTTATTAGATAAATTCTCCATTCGATCCTACATCCCAATTCCATAAATTTCAAATTTGTTTCTATTAATTAAATTCCTTTTCTTCGCATGGGCCCAAATCATTGGGAATTGTACCTGTGCATGCGTACATGTGAATGCATTCAACAAAACCTGCCACCTTGCTCCCTTTTTTCTTACCAACTAATTTATCAATTCAACAAATATGTACAGAGCACCTTCTCTCTCCTTTTCCCTTTCCTACTTCTCACACTTTAGACCTGAAAGGAGTCTGATGAGAATTACAGGTGGTGGTTTGGACTGAGGAGAGACAAAGCACATCCACTCTGGACAGATATGTAGAAACTTCTCACCCTCCCCCCACCTCAGGTCCTGGAAGAGAGCAGTAATAAATTAGAAGGATCAATTACATGTCTAGCTCTGCCACTATCATGCTGGGTATGTCACAAGACTTCCCTCTGTTTCACTGACTTTTCACTAAGACAAAACTGGTATTATTTCTTTGCTTTCCCCTCTCCTTTCATCTTTCTTGTCCAACTACCTAACAGATCTGTCACACAGATAAATGGGATATTGCTGGTCACATTTGCTGGAAAAAGCAAAACCAAACTATACATGAAAAACATTTTTCTTCAATAGAGCTTTTATGTTTACCCCCCCCCCCCCAAGGGTCAGCTCAGAAGAAGGGGTGTGCAAGTGTCTTGAGACTGTTAGAGAACTCTCCTCTCCACGTTTGCACAGCTGCCTCTTCTATTTATAGATGTTCAGCAGAATGCATATTCACCTCCTTCCCTGATACCTCACTCTAAGTTATGTCCACATATGATAGTTTATCATCCCTGGCAATTTTCCTTCTTCCCCTTATCATATTCCTATATGTAACCAAGTGAGGAACACTTACAATGTGTGTTGCCAGGCACTCATTGCTCAAGGTGCTGAGGATACAAAAGTGAATGACCCAAAATTTCCTGTGCTTTTGAAGTCTTACATCCTACTAGAAGATACACAATCAACACACACACAATAAACACATGCACGTGTGCACATGCACGTACACACACAATGTGAGGAAGGAATAAGAACTGGAAAGAAAATAAAGCAGGTCAAGAGGGTTGAGAGAGAGATGGGGAGGGATCTACTGTTTTAGTAGTTTAATTTAGTGGTAAGGAATGTCCTCTCTGAAAAGCTGACATTTGAACAGAGACATGTATCAAGTGAACTGAAGGAAAGAGTCATCATACTATCTAGGCAAACAACATCCCGGACAGAGGGAAACAAATGCCAAGGCCCCAGAATGGGAATGTACAGAGCAAGCTCAAGGAATATCAAGAAGAGTAGGAGGAAGGTGAACAGAGAGGCAGATGAAGACCAAATCATGTAGAGCCATACATATGTCATATGTAAAGACTTTACCTTAAGTATGATTGGAAGCCATAAACAAGGGACGCCTGGGTGGCTCAGCAGTTGACCATCTGCCTTTGGCTCAGGGTGTGATCCTGGGGTCCTGGGATTGAGTCCCACATCAGGCTCCCTGCATGGAGCCTCTTTCTTCCTCTGCCTGTGTCTCTGCCTCTCTCTCTCTCCTTATGTCTCTCATGAGTAAATAAATAAAAAACTTTTTTTTAAAAAAGGATATAAACAAGGAAATGATATAATCAGACCTATGTTTTATAAAGTTCTCTCTGGCTGCTATATCATGAGTAGAACAAGAGTAGAATCAAAGAGATCAGTTGGGAATCCACTAGAATGATTCAGATGATAGAAAATGGTGTCTTGGACTGAGAGAATAGTGATGAAGGTGGCGGGAGATGGTGAAATTGTGTTATAGGTTGAAAGTATAACCAAATGGATTTTTGGGGGCAGCCCCAGTGGCACAACGGTTTGGCACCGCCTGCAGCCCAGGGTGTGATCCTGGAGACGCTGGATCTAGTCCCACGTCAGGCTCTCTGCATGGGGCCTGCTTCTCCCTCTGCCTGTGTCTCTGCCTCTCTCTCTCTCTGTGTGTCTCTATGAATAAATAAATAAATAAAAAATCTTTAAAAAAATGGATTTTTTGTGAAGTTGAATGAGGAGTATGAAAGAAAAGAAAGCTGTGGATAATTCCAAGACTTGTGGCCTGATCAACTGAATGAACACGGGTTTCCAAAAAAAAAAAAAAAAAATGATTTAGTAAAAGAGTGAACACTAGGGAAGAGGTAGGTTTGTGGAGTTGAAAAGGGAATTCAGTGTGGTGCGTGTTTAGTTTGAGTTGCTATTACATATCTGAAAGGGGACGCGGAGTAGGCAGACAGACAAGACATAAGGGTGTCAAATTTGGAAAAATGACTGGGGCTGAAACTATGATTTGGGAGTCATAAATGAATTTAGGGATTACAAATGCTAGAGTATACCACAGAACTGGAAATCAACTGAAGAAATGTTTATAAAAGGCAGAGGTGGTCAACTATATCAAATACTTTTGAGAAGCTGAGTAAGATGGACCAAAAACTGACCACTGGATTTAGCCATCTGAAGGTCAGTGAGGATCTTGACCCAAATGGATTCAGTCTATTATTGGGATCAAAATCCTCAGAGTTTTGATTAGACATTTTTTTAAAGATTTTATTTATTTATTCAGGTGAGACACAGAGAGAGAGGTAGAGACACAGGCAGAGGAAGAAGCAGGCTCCTCGAGGGGAGCTCCACATGGGATTCAATCCCAGGACTCTGGGACCACACCCTGAGCTAAGGCAGACACTCAACCACTGAGCCAACCAGGTGTCCCTAAACATTTATTATGTGAAGACTTGTTATGTCGATCTTTCCAGCTGGAGTGTAAGCTTCATGAAGGTAAGGATGATGTCCTTCGGGTCATCATTTTATGTCCAGTGTTTGGCCTGGCACACAGTGAATGCTCCACAGGTATCCGTGGGATATTCCCATCATGTTCAGATTGTTGTAAAGGAATTGATTGCTAGAGATTCCACTGAGGTGGTAGAGTGTTTGGAGATTTGTCAGTGATTATAGTGATTATAATGAAATAGGGAAGAATAGTTTATGAAGTTATGAAGTTATGAAGAGGATCACTCTTTCAATTTGACAAATACTAAGTTTAAAATGGTGAATGTGTTTCAAGAGTACACTGTGGACAGGAGATGCCTGATATGTGGTCATGTGAGATTAAAAGTGCAGGTTTTAGCTATTACTTGGTATATAAAGTAAAAAATGAACCCTGAGAGAAGTCATGAGGGGCAAATAGAATTTCTCCTGAGGTTATTTTCCTTGAAGAGGAAAAGAGCAAATTTCAGTGTTCAGAGAGCCAGGCCTGTGTCTTTGAGCATATTTCCTACATGCTCACTTAATTAGGCAACAGTATTGATTTTAGAATAGGTAAGATCTAAGATTGCATTTGTTCATATTAGCTCAGATCTAATATTAGCTCAGATCCTCCCTTTGACTAACTTCCTGGAAACAAATTAAATACCAAGAGAAACTGAGCAATTTTTATTCTCAGATAACTAAGGAACATTTGGTAAATTACTGCTTTAGTGCATAAAATGGCTTCCACTATCCCAAAAGCTTTAATGTAGCTCCCCAAAGGTACCTAATTTGCTCTGAGTCTGTGGAATGAAAATCTGACTCAATGAGTAACTACATAGAGCAGAAAGCTGGATGTGAGTAATCCCATGCCTGTGAAATCATCACTAGAATTAGGCCTACCAGATACAAAAATGATTGAAACACAGAATGAAATAGAGACCATTTGGAGAAATCACAGGACTCCTGCCATGTTAAATATATTCTGACAATAATGACGAAGAAAAATAGGCCCCTTGGAAAAAAAGGGTCTTTGAGAAAAAAGAAGGAAGCTGGAAATTTCAGAATTGTACATGATATTAATATATAGTGCATTTACAAACAAATTGTTATAGCTTGGGGAAATGTCAGAGAAAGGAAGATCCCAATCAGTGATCCCCACAGTTAGAAATGCAAACTGTGACATCCACAGATAGTCCTGAATTCCTCCAAGCCTTAATGGTCACTGAAACTGCCAATCCTGAAAAATGCACTGGAGGCTACTGTTGTGTACTTGTACGACATCTTCTCGCCCTTTAAACAGAAGAGAGAAAGTCACGTGGTCAGAGTCAAAGGCAGAGAGGGCCAGCTGGTTGTTACTATGGTCTTCTTAAACCCACAGGCCAAAAAGCTGGCTGAAGTTTTTCCCCTTATGTACTGGTTCTGAAAAATAGTTCTATTTTACATGTTGTAGGGATCAGAACATGTAAATGTTCTGGCTCTTTCTCAGTGCTTGTGGATATATAGCTTTAGTGATTTAGGGTAGTGAACCTAGAGGAATATTTGTTCCATTTAAAGTCTGTGGTTGAGGGGTGCCTGGGTGGCTCAGTCTGTTAAGTGTCCAGTTCTTGGTTTCAGCTCAGGTCATGATCTCAAGGTTGTGAGACTGAGCCCTGCATTGGGCTCGCACTCAGTACAGAGTCTGCTTTGTCCCTCTCTCTCCCCATCTGCTCCATGCACCCCTCACCCCGCTGGATGCTCTCTCCCTCTCAACCAAATAAATAAACTCTTTAAAAAAAATAAAGTCTATTTTGTGGCTGAAAGTCTATTCATTCTTCAGCCTGTCTCTACCACTGGCAAGTCATCAGTGGACTTCACAAGTACTGTTGAACACCTACTGTGTGCTATTCTCGGTGCTAAGCCCTGGAGTTGTAGAAGCAAATCTGGTAAGCAGAGACAAACATAAGAGAGTTCTAGGTACTCCCAGGGGAGGAGGAAGGAAGCCATCAGTTTTGTTGGGCATATACTGATGAGGCTTCAGAGACAACTGTGAGGCTGGACCCCAGATGGTAGTAGGTGAGCAGCCATGGAAGGAGAAGAAGAAAGAGCACAAGGTGCAAGTGTATAAAGGGGGAAATCATTAGTGAACTGAGGAAAGAGCAAAGTATTATAGGGCAAGGAGAGCGACCTCCCGAGGCCAGGAGGCATGGGTGAGGGAGGCTGGAGACAGAGAACAAGGTGAAAAGCAGAGGAAGGTATAAACTCCCCTGCAGAACTATCAGTAAGCAAAAAGATGTGTCTTCCTCTTTGAACTGTGAGCAGACTTTGTGGTTAAAACGGAAATATACTGACACATTAACGTTAGTCTACTTCCTGAGATTTGTAAGCCAAAATACATTTATACTATCTTGAAAAAACAAAACTGATCTTTTGCCCTCTATTTGTTTTTCAGCTGTTCAGTGCTCTTTACTCATTGGAAGGACCCAAATTTTTATTTCCAAGGGATCTGAGTCCCGCCTGTGTGGTGTTATAAGCACAGCGTATTGACTTGTAACATTGCCATGGTTATGAGGAGATTATCGGGGGCTACCTTTCTGCTCCTGGTATGCTACAATGTATCTCTTTCCCTTGGTAATCAAAATTCATCACCCAGCCTACACCTGAACTTTCTTTTCTCTGTGCCAAAAAAAAAAAAAAAAAACAGTAAGAATTTCATTTTCCAATTCATTGGAATCTTTAATGTGCCCCTTGACTGAAGCCTTTCCCCCTTGGGTTCTAAACTCTTAAGGCCATTGCTCTTTCCAGGAAGGTGGCTTACCCACCACTTTTTTTTTTTTTTTTTAAGAATAACATTTTTATTTTTTATAGTTTATTTTTAAAGTAATCTCTACACCCAACATGAGGCTCAAATTCATGACCCAGAGATCAAGAGTCGCATGCCCTACTGACTGAGCTGGCCAGGTGCCCCCACACTACTTGGAGCTTTAACCCTAGGAAGATGTTCCTTCCAATCATCCTTCAAGGCCATCTCTAAGTGGGTGGAACCACAATAGTAGTTGTGCATGTGCCTCGGGTAAGAGCCATCTGAAAAACCAGTCTTGAAACACTTTCTTCTTTATCAGCAAGTCACCGGGTGTTCTCCCACAAGGCCATGACATGTGGACTGGAGGAGGACAGATCTCCAGCTCCTAAAGTAGGAGGCACTGTACTCTGTCACACCAAGACCACTCATGGTGATGAGCCAGTGTCAGTTTCAAGGCCTCCATCACTGAGAAGTTATAAAAATATTCATCCAAAAGTTTTCTGTGCTTTATGCTTTTTTAAAAATTTAAATCTTTATTTCATCTGGAAGTTCAAGGTAGAGATCCACCTTTGTTCTTTTTCCAAATGACTGGCCAGATGTCTGAATAACACATTTCTTTTCACCACTTTATTTATAACCAAATCCTATTCATATTTGGATCTGCTTCTATACTCAACATTTTGGTTTATTAATCATCTGTCTGTTCCTGTAGCAGTATATATCAGTAGTAAATACTGCAGTTTAAATGACTGCCAAAGTCCTCCATAATATTCTTTTGTATTTGGATCTTCCTTATATATTTTTATTCTTCCAAACTTTCAAATTGTTTTGCCAAGTTCCAAAAGAATTCCATTAGAGTTTTTATTGGGCTGTAATAAATTTACAGGTTGGTTTTAGGAAAAAGTGACATCTTTACAACGTGTGTCTTCCAAGCCAAGAATATGACATAATTCTTTATTTATGTAAGTGTTCTTTCTCACTGGACACTGATTCTTAATGATACGAACTAGTTTCTTCTCAAGAGACTAGTTTCTTGTTTTGTTTTCGTTATCAATCCTGCTGTAAGAAACAAGTTCAACAAAATGTAATCATTTCATGTTGAATCACCAAGTACTCTTGACAGTTAGCATAAACACATGGGTGTATTGTTGAAAACTGTGCTATGATGATTAACTATGCAGATTCCAGGTTGGGTTTTTTTTATTTTGTTTTGTTTTTTTCTTTTTGAACTGAATATAGAGGGATAGCCAGTTGAAAAAACCGATGGGAAAATTCAAAACATCCAGAAACCACCAATGTGTATTTTTGTTATTTGTCCATGAAGGATTTCTTTTATTGAAAAGTTGCATCATTATTCCAGTGCAGGAATGGAGGCTGTGATGTTATCTTGGCCACATATTTGTGGCACATCTGAGAACTGTTTGCATAAATGCACTGGCTAGAAGCCACATCTCTGGTCCAAAAGCCATTCTAATATTGACGAGACAATAAAGAATAATGGTACACGCCAAGTTATTTAACAAAGTTTGCCAAGGAAGTCACCATGCTGACTTTCCTTTTCCAATGCCTGGTATATAGCTGGTGCTATAATAAATGGAGTCTCTAGCAAGGATTTATATGTATGCTTCTCTATTTTTTTTTTTAAGATTTTTTATTTAAGTAATCTTTACACCCAATATGGGGCTCAAACTCACAACTCTAAGATCAAGGTAAAAACTTGAAGAGTGGGGTGTCTGTGTGGTTCAGCAGTTGAGTGTCTGCCATCGGCTCAGGGCGTGATCCCAGGGTGCGGGATCAAGGCCCACATCAGGCTCCCCAGAGGGAGCCTGTTTCTCCCTCTACCTATGTCTCTGCCTCTCTCTGTGTGTGAATAAATAAAATGTTAAAAAAAAGAAACCCAAAACCTAAAGAGTGTAATAATCTGCTGCCAGCCTGACTACTACGGCAGAACCAACAACTTCTGGATTGGGAGCTGAGACTGTTGAGCCCTCCTGCCTCTGTCTCATCTAATCTTTCCCAGGGTCTGCCTCCGATGCTTGGTCAATTCCTCCCAGTTTACCTTTCATTCCAGTGGTGGGTGTTCCCAAAGAGCTGGCTTCTGTTTTTCCTTCCCAGCCAGCCTTCTCCTTCCCACAAAGATCCTTTGTGCCTCATACCAGGCAAGTCCCAAAACCTTGAACAACCACATTAACATTTTGTTGTTGGCACTGGAATCAGAGAGTACCACATTACAATTTGAGTGTTGGAACAACACATTAATGACAGACTTTGCCTGTTCTCCTTTTTGTGATGAGTAGGCTGATGAGCTAAAATGACTCAGTCATAGCCAGAATGGGGCAATGAAAATAATTTTGACCCCCAGTTCAGATATGAGCTTATGAATAAGAATGATGTAAGGTCAAAGAGAATGCAGAGTGAAAGAGCAGCATGTCCACCCAAGGTAATCAAAGCCCGGAGCCTCTGTGACTGGTCGTAGGAGCTGGAACAGAGTAACAAGAGACTGGAGACTAGAGAAGGTTGAAGGAAAGATCCAAGACAGCTGCAGCCCAAAGCTGAGCTGTTGCATACTCTCAGAGATACAAGGCAGTCTGCATTTATTTATATGTCCTAGGGCGGAGCAGGCATAATGAAGAATGATCATTACAAACATGAGTATAGGGAGGCTGTTGCGTCTAAGCGAGAATTATTGAAAGAGTAGGAGAGTCAGAGTGTGAACAGAGGCCAGGAACAGATTCTAAAGTCACATCGGAAACAGAATTAGTAGGAATGTAAAGCTACATGGTCATTAAGTCATGAAGTCTAGAGGCCTTCATTGAGGAAGGAGAAAGGTACAAACAGGAAAGACTCAAATGGTTGAACACAGTCCATGAGGATCAATTAGCATTGAGAAAATTTGGATAGTGAAGAATCACTGTCATGGGTCTTTTAAAAATTGACTGTTTAGAACATATTATCATTACTGCTCATGACAATTCTGTTAATAGTGACATCCTTTAAAATTGATTCCCTTTTTACAGTTCTATGAGTGTGACTCATCCAGGTTTACACAGCAGCTTGGGGCTATATCAATAAGAATTTAGGGCTTTTGATTTCCAGGTCCTGCGATTGGACTCCACTCCTATTTGCAATTCAACTCACACAGTCCTAAGGTCCAACCCCAAATTACAAACACACACACACACACTCTCTCTCTGAAATGTTAAGTGTGAGTTCTGAGACTAAAATTAAAGTGATTTCTCTATTATCAATAATTCCAGGTAACAGACAAGTAAATACATATTAAAATGTATAAATATTGTTAAATGCTTTTGGAACTAGGAAGGTGACCTCATTCTTAGACCATTTTCAGAAACTCTAGAGTGACAAGACCACAGATTCCTCCTTTTTTCTCCCTCTTTCTTCCAACTTCTTTCCAGCCAACATTTATGGAGTGTGAACCATGTGCTAGCTCATTCTGGGCCCTGAGAGCTACAAAAATAAAAAGATGGAGGACCCCTAATGTCTAGGGTAGGGGAAGTCAAATTTGCATAAGGCTCCTCAGAGTCAAATCTAGGGTGCTTAGGGAGGATTTGAGTGCTGAAGAGCCAGCACCCAAACACCATGATGAAAAAGGATAAAGGCCTTCCCAATCCTGGCCAGAGACGCCTGAGATGGAGACGGGGGTGGGGGGGGGGTGGGGGGGTGAAGGGCATGTGCCTCCTCATGGGACACAAGGTCAGGGTCACTGAGGAGGGATAAGAGTACAATAGAGGGTTGTGTGACACAGATAGGCAGCCATCCCCACCTCCTCTCCAGCACATGAGGACTGTGATCTTGAAAGAATCAAGTGACTCCCTTTGGCAGGCCAAGAGAGATGCATCCGTTTGAAAGCCATATCATCTGAAATTGGCTGAGAGAGCTGTCCTACTTAGGAAGGAAAACCTGTCTCTTGCATGTGGAAAAGCTGCGCATTGGGGTGGCAGGATCAGAGGAGGGTCTTTCATGTAACCAAGTGTTGGGTAATGAGGCTGGGTAGCAGGGAAGAACAGAGTTGGAAGACTGAGATTTCAGTTTTGTTTCTACCACTTATTAGCTGAGCAAACAACTGCTATGAGATGAGCTCTAGTTTCTTCCCCTGTAAAAATCCCAAGTGATAATGAGTAGTCCCATTTATTGAATTATGTGGATTTTTAATCTTTACAACAATGCCATGAAAGAATTATTACTATTCCCATAACACAGATGAGGGAAATGAGGCTTAGGGAAGTGGAGAACATTTTCAAAATTTATGTATCTAATAAACAGTAAAGATGGAATTTAATCTCATGTCTTGATTGAAAACTCTGTCTTCCTAACCATTTACATCTTCTGCCTCTCTTCCATGGGTTTGTGTGAAGGATGAAAGGGTATCAAGTTTTACTGAAATGTTTAATTAATTTGACTATTAAATCCCTAATTGTTCTGATAACTTTCAATCTTCTTTTATTTTTTTTATTTTTTTTTAAAGATTTTATTTATTTATTCATGAGAGACACAGAGAGAAAGAGAGCACGTGGCAGAGACACAGGCAGAGGGAGAAGCAGGCTCCATTCAGGGAGCCCGACATGGGACTCGATTCCTGGTCTTCAGGATCAGGCCCTGGGCTGAAGGCGGCGCTAAAGCGCTGAGCCACCCAGGCTGCCCAATCTTAGTTTTATTTAGAGAATAGATTTGAGTCTGTGCATTTACATTTTTTCAAGCATAATTACTTTTTAAATTTTTTCCTTCACTTTTACATTTGTTTGTTCAGTTTATTTTGCCAGTTTATAATTGCTTTTTGAGGAAAGGAACATCTTTTATTTTTTTTAAATTAATTTATTTAACAGACAGAGAACACAACCAGGGGCAGAGGAAGAGGGAGAAGCATGATCACCACTCAGGAGGGAGCCTGATGTGAGGCTCCATCCCAGGGTGCCCAGATCATGACCTGAGCCAAAGGCAGAACCTTAACCAACTGAGCTACCCAGGCGCCCCGAGGAAAGGAACATCTTTTAAATATTGAAAAAAAGGGTTAGAAATAATTAGCATACTCTGGGCAGTATATATATACCTTTATTAACTGTGGTTATCCATAAATGGCCATTCATCTCTTGCTTCAGCAGTGAGGTGGAAAAGGGCTGTGCACTGGGAATCTTGGGAACGGCTTTTAACCCAAGGTCTGGGTTCATTGTCCTGTGTTTATCTTAGGCCAGATACTCTCTTTGGCTAATATTGCTTCATATTTAAAACATGGGGATTAGGGAAGCCCGGGTGGCTCAGCGGTTTAGCGCTGCCTTCAGCCCAGGGCCTGATCCTGGAGACCTGGGATCGAGTCCCGTGTCAGGCTCCCTGCATGGAGCCTGCTTCTCCCTCTGCCTGCGTCTCTGCCTCTCTCTCCCTCTCTCTCTCTCTCTCTATGTCTCTCATGAGTAAATGAATAAAATCTTTTTAAAAAAAATTTTTTAAATAATAATAAAAAATAAAACACGGGGATTAAAACATGAGGTGGCTGGCCATCTCTTGCAGCATTATGATTCCTTATAATTTTAGAAGAGGCAGTAGTTCAAAAGAATATAATTTTAAATCAAATTCTATTGTAAAACTATTCATAACATATGCACGGGCTCTAAGCAAGTAATAGACAAATGAAATAGGAATTAAAGAAATTTGACTGGATCATTTCTAAATTCCTTCCAATTTTTAAGTTCAATCTTCCAAATGATACTACATTGTAATCTGAGTGCACTTTGTAGTATTTCAAAGGACTTTCCTTTGATCGATCCTTTCTGATTCTCACACGGACAATATGAAGTAACAAGGATAACGATTTCATCCACTTTCTACAAATGAAGGAACTAAAGATGAAGTGGTGGCCAGATCACTAGGCTAGTTAGGGACAAAGTTGGGAAAGGCAGCTTTTCTGACCCATGCTCTCTCCACTTCACCACCCCATTCCCTGTCTTGATAAATAAATATTAACTGTTAGAGAAGGTTGCCTAATACAAACTGAATCTTATTCTGGTTTGACAGGTGAGTAATCCTCAGTGATGAATTCCTTTTTTGAAAGGTCAAAGTCTTTAGTTCATCGTTTTTGTTTTTTTTTAAGATTTTATTTATTTATTCATGGGGGGAGAGGGGCAGAGACCTAGGCAGAGGGAGGAGCAGGCTCCATGCAGGGAGCCCGACATGGGACCGGATCCTGGGACTCCAGGATCATGCCCTGGGCCTAAGGCGGCACTAAACTGCTGAGCCACCCAGGCTACTCAGTTCATTGGTTTATGAGCCATTTGTAGGGTCAACATGGTTAGGACACACAATACTTACAATTTTTTTCCAAACTCAAACTTAGAAAAGCTGGAGAATGGGTTTTACTTTTTCTTTTCAACTTAAAAAAGCAGATAATATATTAAGCTCTCTTTAACCTATTTTTCCTAAAAACCCCCAGTCTTTGAAAACATTTAGCAACGATGACTATACAACTCCTCTTTCAATTACATACACCTGTATTAAATATCATTGCCATGTTTGTGGAAAAGATGCATTTAGGCTTTTTCCACTCTTTTTTCTTTTAAGATTTTATTTATTTATTTATTTATTTCAAAGAGACAATGAGAGAGAGCCAAGAACTGGGGGGAAGGGCAGAGGCAGAGGGAGAAGCAGGCTCCCTGCTCAAACTCCATCCCAGGACCCCAGGATCATGACCTGAAGACAGATGCTTATCTGACTAAGCCACCCAGGCGCCCTGTGGGCTTTTTCCACTCTTCAAAAAATTAATGTATCTACTATTATTGAAGTAGCCCATTGCTATTTTATAGTTTTATATGCATTCCAAAAGAAAATAATGTTCTCAGTACAGAAGAGTATAAATAAATGTGATCTCTATACCATTCCAGCCTAAGCTGACACTCTCCATACAGGTGCTGTTCCATCTTGTCGCAGTTCCTATTATAACTTAAAATAATACGCTTACTGCTCTGTTTCTCAATTTATCAGCTTTGCAAAGTGTCTACTGACTTCCATCTTTGAAAGATAAGGAAGAATATTTATACTTCCTCCCAACTTCTCTACCTCCCAATTTGTGTTAATTATATTATTTATAATTCAGTTGTATTTCTAATTTTTCTAAAGACTATATTTAAAATTATTCTTGGTAACTTTAAATAATACCCAAACTTCTACTTCTGTATTTATTTATTTAGAGAAGATGCTCTTGATTCCCAGTCACATAAAAGGGTCTACTTCCAAGTTTTTGTTTTGTGGATAAATTTACACATACACATCTCTCTATATATACATGGTCATGGTTTACTATATTTATATTCGGCTCTGTAATTATAATGAAATCTTCAGAAGATTAAAAGAGTTAATCCATATAAGGCACTCAACACAGTGCCCTCTGAGGCACATAGATTCCTCTGTAACCA
Organism: Canis lupus dingo; assembly: GCF_003254725.2. Lineage (NCBI taxonomy): Eukaryota > Metazoa > Chordata > Mammalia > Carnivora > Canidae > Canis > Canis lupus. The sequence goes on along the minus strand of NC_064247.1, from coordinate 22,536,967 downwards.
CCAGCTGTTATGAACAACCTAGTACTGGAGACAAACCTCCATTGAGAAAGAAATGTAATGTTATTTAATCGAAATTTTGCGGCTCAAATGACATTCTTCTAAACTTGTAGGTGCTTCCTCCTTCCCTCCCTTTCCTCCTTTTCTTGCTTTCTTTACATCCTTTGGGTATACTCAGATGGCACTGCTTGTTATCTTTCTTGGATTACAACTCGTTGGATTACTTCTTTGAGCTTTGGTTTGGTTTTGTACGGGAAGTAAGCTTTCTAAATCTTGAATGTCTAAAAATGGTCTTTCTTAGCTGTCAAACTTAATTAATAGTTTGGCCAAGTTTAGAATTCTAAGATCCGTTTTTGTCCTCCTCAGAAACTGGAATACATTCTGCTACACTCAATATACATTAGTTTTATGAATGATCTTCTAGTAACTAGAATTGGTACGACAGTCTGATTATCGTTCCGTTATCCCCCCTTTGGAATCATTCAGGGCTTTCTTTTGTTCTTAGAATTCTAAAATTTCACCACGGTGCCTAGATGTACTTTCGTTTTTTGGCTTTTCCTGTTCTGCAATGGGTGGGTTTTGTCAATCGAAAAACTCTTTAGCATTAAGGAAATTTATTTCACTATTTTCTTCACTGTCTTTTTCTCTGTGGTCCCATATACCTTCTAGATCACCTTTAGAGAAGTATTAGATTTCTTAGAGCTAACTTCCATGTATCTTAATTTTTTCTCTTATTTTCTGTCATTTTACTTCTACTCTATCTTCCCGGTAACCAATTTGACCTATATTTGTATTTATATTATTACTCAGAAATTCCATTGAAATTTTGGTTTTTACTTTCCAAGAACTCTTTCATGTTATCGGTTACCTTTCATCACAAACTATAACTCTCTTAAAAGAATGAAGGTTACAAATTCTCCTATGAATTAGCATTTTTATTGTCTTATGAAACTGTTTTAAATATCAATTGTATTGATTGGCTAATACAGGTGTTAACAATGTTAGTGATCTGTGGGTGCATTCATTAAGTTTTGGTGTTTTTTTTTATATTCTCTAAACTGCTTGGATTATCTTTTTCCTCCAGCTTCAGTTATTTATTTTTCTAAGGCTTTCCCTTTCGTATTGCTTTTTCTCCCAAGTCTGAGGTTCCCTGCTGTCCTTTAATACGAATGAATGAAGAACCACACAAACACCTTAATTTAGCATCAATAGCTTGTGTGGGTTTCTTCCCCCCTAAAGGGTCTAGGTTTGTTTCTCTAAGCCTTTTCACTCTAACAGGATGACTGACAGCAGTTCTTGTATAAGTAGGTAGAGTTTGTGGATGGGAAGACTTCCCTGTAGGGTTTCCTGTGGACAGAGCATGAGCAAGCAGATCCCGGAGCCGAGAGGTTTCCAGGTGGAGGGGTGGAGATGCATTTGAAGTCTGGTGATTTCCAGTCTGAATTTATTATAGAGATTCAGAATTTCTTCAGTATCTCCTCTCAGGCCACAAAGTCCTCAGGCCACAAAGTCCTTACCAAGGATGTTCTCTGAGCTGATAGCTTGCTTTTGAGAGAGGGCAGCGCTGCCTCTTAGCCTGAGGGCAAAAGTCTCAGCTGCCAAGCTCTGTTTACACAGGTCGAAGGAAGGGGCCCCAGCTGTCCTTAGGCATTGCATCCTGCTCTTTAATGAGGCCACTGATGACTGCCCCACAGCCCATCATTGTATTGTCTCGAGCTGAGCTCCCTCTGGGCCCCCCTTGGGAAGACACGTGGCTCATCAGTTCATCTTTCTGCTTTTTATCTTTCAGAAATTTCTCAAAACTTCTGGTCTACTGATGACGCTTTTTCTTGTTTTTCTACACTGTTATCTCATTCTCTTCAAAAAATCTTTTCTGTTACTTTGGTGGATAAATGCATGTCATAATCCACCACTGTGTAAATGTATGCACACACACAGAGCACATATGCATTTGAAAAGCCACAATAACACATCCAGCCAGTCCTTTGGGGGAAGGTACAGTCCTATAAATTAACAGAATTCAATCTCTGAATTGCTCCAAATGGTTTCTGAATACCTGAAATGTGCCAGCCATGTGCTAGGCAACAAGGGTGCAGAGGGTTTGAGGTTTGGTGTCCCAGTTTAGTGGGGGAGTTTATAGGCACGTTCCCAACCCCCTCAAAGCATAGTTAGAACTAGACTGCCTGCCTCACACAAGGATATTGAAAAAGTTGTCAAAGAGTATTTTGGTGTGCTTTGGCAATGGTAGATCTGGGTTGGGTAGGTTCTGGAACGGGATAATTTGTGGGCCTTGTAATTCAAAATTATGGATTCAAATGGAATACAATATTTTGAAAAGGATTAGTGTGAGGGGGAGGCCCTGAAGCATAGCTTTATTAGCTTCACAGTAAATCTGCTTCTGGATTTGGGGAGCATTAAAAAGATCCTTTACCCCTTGGTCTCCGTTTCAATAGTCCTATTATCTATCATTATTTTCATTCCTCAATTAAGAAACTAAAGAGCTTGGTGAGACTGGCAATGTTTGGGAGCCAGATGACTCTCAAGCCTACACCATCCTTAGCTTTCCAGGCTGATGGCAAGGAGGACAAACAAGGCTTTGAAAAACACCATGTTCATTGCAGAACAGTTGCGAAGGCACAGAGGGGAAAACAAATTCACCTATTAATGGCCCTATTATCCAGAGAGAAATCATTGTCAACATGTTGATGAATTATCTTTACAGTCTGCTTCACATCTCTTGAAATCAGTAACCTGCTTTTTTGTATACAATACTCAGGAACATTTCCAGATCATGCATTTTATAAATATAATAAACACGTTAAGAATTTTTTCCTTATGAAAAGGAAAAATAAGACATCCAAACACTATTGCTGAACTGATCCTCAGGGCTAGGCAGATGGATTGTGTCCCCCAAAACTCAGATGCTGCCACCTAAAGGAATAATGCTAAAAACACTGCAGTGACATTTTAAGAGGACGTTTGATGTGTTAGGCTGTGATACGAAGGGAGCTAATTTTGTTTTGCTTCGTTTGTTTGTTTGTTTTTGTTTTGTTTTGCTTTGTTTTTTAAAATTTTCCTTCCTCTTGCCAGACTGGTTTTCCCTCTCCCTTTAAAAAGTCATTTGAAGGACATCTAGGCGGCTCAGTCATTTGAGCATCTGTCTTCGGTTCAGGTCATGCATGATCCCAAGGACCTGGGATTGAGCCCCTGCATTGGGCTCCCTGGTCAGCAGGGAATCTGCTCCTCCCTCTCCCTCCACTGCTCCTCTGCTTGTGCTCTGTCAAATAAATAAAATCTTTTTTTTTTTTTAAAGTCATTCGAATAGGTAATACATTTGCCAGCAACACATTTTAAATAACAAGATGGTAGAGTGAAAAGTAGGTCTCTAACCTATCCCTGCCCTGAGCACAGTTCCCCTCCCTAGAATCAACCACTATTAGCAGTTCCTTGTGTATCTTTCCAGAGACTGTACATATATAAGACGCAATGTTTGTGCCTGTGCGTGTACTAATACATAGATTTATTTCTCCCAAAATGGTAGTACTGTAATATTGGACCCAATCTTCACCTTGATTTTATTTGTGTGGGTTTTTGTATTCACTATCTGGAGATAGTTTGTGTCAGCATATATTGTGTGGATTTTTTTTTAATGGTTGCATGATACCCCATTTAACTGTGATCCACTTAACCAGTTCCAAAGGACAGGTATTCAAGTTGTCTCCATTTTTGCTCTTTCTATGCGTTGACCTTCTTTGTACATGTGTCAAAAAACAGATACATTGAGGGGCACTTGGCTGGCTCAGTCGGTAGAACATATGATCCTTGATCTTGGGGTTTTGTAAGTTCAAGACCCACATTTGGTATAGAAGTTACTTAAAATATATAGACAGATAGATTACAATCTTGGAAAGGAAACTGTTGAAGCTTTTGATTTCTTATCTGACTTTAACCTTTGCCACTTCACTCCCTGCCTTTTCCTAATATAGAGACACCAAAACCTCTAGTTAAGTCAAAAGTCGGTGTTTATGTAATTAAGATTGTACTATTATTCACTACTGAAGCAAACAGTGTATTTATAACTGTATCTTCTCCAGGCACTAGTAATTGCTAATCCCCTGGTCCCCTGGCTAAATTGTTTCCTTTGCTACATACCATCACCACTTTATCCCCCCAAATAATCCAACAGATTTGGAAAATGTTTAATAATAATTTCCCTCCAAATTGTCAATATATGGAATAGCCCATTAATTCTAAATTCCTCTCCTTAGATGTCTGCCTTCTGCACTCAACACAGGCTTCTATTCTTGGGAGGATTGCTTGTCAGGTGTGACAAATATCTGGCATCCTAAGACTTCCCCTATGCCACTCTCCTGGGTGCATTTTCTGTTTTTTTCTGGATCCCTTGTTGCCTCTTGCTTGTTTACGCTGTGCTAGAAGGGTGCCCTTTGGGAGCTTCCTCTTACATGATGCATGGTAAGCAAATACTTTCAGACTCTGCACATCTGAAAATACCTTTATTTTTCCCTTATGCTTGTTGGGGAGTTTGGCTGGATACAAACTTTCAGGGACATTTTCTCTCTGAATTGTGTAAGGGTGTTGCTCTACTGTCTCCTAGTATCCTGTACCACTGTTGAAAAGTCTGATGCCAGCCAGAGTGATAATCCTTAGTACATTACGCGACCTCGTTTTTTTCATTCTGGAAGCCTTTAGGATCTTCTCTTTATTTGCAGTCTTCTGAAATTTTCCAAAGATGTGCCTTAGAGAGTGTGGTAGCCATCAAATATCCTGTCTTCCTTCCATGGTGCAGAGTGGTTGAGGAGAATCGGTACCCAGCCCTGCTCAGTATCTCCCACCCCCTTGCATTTAGGAAGAACCCTGTGACTAGTTCTCTCCAACAGAAGGAATGAGTAGAACATACCTGTTGGCTCAGGTGGTGGTGGGATCAAGGACCTGGACTGGAGTGAGGAAGGTGAGAAACAAAGATACACGAGCTCCTGGCTGACCGGTGCCAGAGAAGGGAGTGGCACGAGGGACCAAGGTTTGAGTTCCTACCTTCACTCCAGCTCTAAACTCAGCCCTGCTCCTCTCTTATACCCCTGCTTGGTGCTTATAGACCCTGAGTGACCTCTCTGGGAGAAGCATCTAATGCCTTGATCACATCTTTCTCTCCAGCATCTCAGGCTCCATTGTTCTCTACTCTGATACGTAGGTCACCTCTCACTCATTCATTCATTTCCATCTTCCAAAAATTTATTGAAGTTCCTTTCTGCTGTTCTCTTAATCTTTATGAGTTATATCATTTTCCCCACCTGTAACTATTATTTTGGTGAGGTTTGGATAGAACTAGAAGTGTGCTAATTTCCTAGGGCTGTGACAAATTACCACAAACTTGGTAGCTTAAAACATCAGAAATTCATTCTGTCACATTTCTGGAGGCCAGAAATCTTAAGTCAGTTTCACTGGGCTGAACTGAAGATATCTCCAGGGCCACGTTCCCCCTGTGGGCTCTGGGAGAGAATTTGTTGCTGGCTTTTGCCAGCATTCCTTGGCTTGTATCCACGTCACTCTGATCTCTGCCTGTGTGGTCACATCTCCTCTCTCTGTCTCTCCTACAAAGATGCTTGTTGTTACTTGGGCCCCTCAGATAATCAGGGCTAATCTATTTGAAAAGCCTTAACTTAAACACATCTGCAAAGTCACTGTCATACCAGGGAACATTCATAGGTTCTGGGGATTATGGCATGGACAGATCCTTGGAGGTCATTAGATAGCTTACCACAAGGAGAGAAGATAAAGGCATGTGGTCAATGTATCATGTTTAATGGGAGTCCTTTCTAGGTTTCCTTCTAGTACCTTTAGATTTCCTTTCATACATTTAATTATTTGGCCCCATTGGAATTCATTTCATAATGGAACTTCTTTACTATATACCAAACACTAATTTTTAAATACCCACATTTCCCCCATAAAGGAGAAAACAAAGATAACTAGCTCTTAAGAGAAAAAAAATCAAAACACATTTATTTTCTTGTAGTAAGTACAAAAATATTTAAAAAGAGAGAGAGAGAGAAAGAAAAAAGAAAAGGGGCACCTGGGTGGCTCAGTCAGTGAAGCATATGCCTTCAGCTCAGGTCATGATGTTCAGGATCCTGGGACCAAGCCCCAGGTAGGGCTCCCTGCTCAGCAGGGAGTCTGCTTGTCCCTCTCACTCTGATCCTCCCCACTGCTTGTGCTCTCACTTGTTCTCTCTCTCTCAAATGAATATTTTTTTTAAATTAAAAAAAAAATGAAAAGAAATAACTAGATATAATTTTAGATAAAGTGCCTCTGCTCACTTTGGATTCTGGAGAGTGTACATGGAGAACAGAGATTCCCTTCCCCAGAATCACTCCTCCTCAGATGAGAACACCCAGCCTCAAGCAGCAGGATGGAATGGTTTAGGCATTGGCATTACCTCTACTGACACACAGCGGTGGGAGGGTTGTGTGGTGTAGGGAGTGAAGCCCTGACCTTCTTTCTGACCTCCCAGCTTTTCACAGAAGGACACACTTGGAGCCCACAAACCTGTCCTCACGACGCCTGCAGTGAAGGGTAAGAAGACAAAGCAAGAGAGGACCCTAGTAACACATCCCAGGGACCATAGGCCTGTCTACTCCTCAGCCTGAACTTGTTCCTGAACAAGTGCAAAATGTTCATGTTTTCACCCCATTTCGGATATGCCTTGAGGCAGTTAGCCAGTTGCCTCCTTGGGAGCTTCTGTACAGGCTGTGCACGAGGATTTTTCTGTCACAGCCTTCTTTTCACTTATTTAAGGAAAATTTAGAGTACATCAGAGTAATTGCTTTGTATTAAAGCACTGTAATTTAGCTCCTTTCTGGACTTCGTGGAGTCATTTTTTGCAGCAGTGCTAGGAGATGCAAACAGAATATTATTTGTGAAATATGAGATTTCAAGCTGGGGCTTTTATTTGTATTAGCTTGTTAGTTTTAGTCTTAATTGTGACATTTGTATTATTGAAGGGACAGAACTCGAATCACATTTTGTCCTGAGTACTAATGTAATAAGCTACTTCTCAATTTCACACTATTTCTTTTATACGTGGGGCATTTCTGTTCAGTCTGGTTCTCTTCCACTCCTGAAGGCCCTGTTACCCACTCACATATATACTTTCATCTCTGGATCCTCCATCTTTCTTTTTGTGCATTCTACTCTGTTACTTTTCAGACCTTCTAAGTGTCCCTCTGTGTTAAAGTTTGACTGTCTTACACTTGTCCAACACCAGCTTTTCCTCCTTGCAAGGATCCAGTGACACAGTCTAAGTTTTTGTCTGTTTTGAGTATGCCCAGAGAGTGAAGAAAGGACATCCTCAGTCAGAAGGAAGCGTGAGGTGTGGACAAAGAGAGGAGGAGATGTGAAGAGAAGATCTTATTCCTTCTCCTTTGACTCTGAATTCGGTATCAGAAAGTATATTTAATTTTGAGCTATATGGAATGCCTGGCATAGGAGCAAATGTCGGAGTAGGAACCAAATCGAGTGCCACAGCCAGTTTCCTGGCATTTCCTACTTTTCCCCCTTGGCTTTCCTGTGAAAACTTTACCATAAGGCATTACCACTTCCTTTACAAAATGTTTATGAAGGTTGTGTGATTTTAGAATCAGGAAGACTTGGTTTTAATTCTCAACTCTGCTATGTGACCTTGGGGACAAATTATGCAGCCTCCTTAAATTTTAGCTTTTCCACAGTAAATGCTTATCTCGTGAGAGAAAATGGAAGAAAATATATGTAAAAACCTTGGTATAGTGCCTGGCACTTCAAACAACCCAGAATTCCAATGAATTCATTCAACAAATATTTACTAAATATTCACCATGTGGCAAGAACTGTCTGCTGGGTGCTGAGCATGCTGCGGGGCTCAGTCCGGTAAGATGGAACTTTTTCCCTCTAGCAGGGAAAGCAAACAAACATGTAAACAAAAGGTAATTACAGTTGCTGATTAGCCTGTGAGTAAAGGAACAGGATGCTTGGCTGGGGGAGAGCAGGGAAGAAAGCCATGGAAGGATTCACTGCATTCTGAAGCATGAGAATGACCAAGTGGGGCCAAGAGCTGTTTAAGGCAGAAGCACTTTCATCACTGGCCTCGAAAGAACCCGTCTACCCCCACCCCCGCCCCAGGCAACTGACTGGCGACTGGCAAGAGCCCTGGGTGGGTGCCTACTGGTCGCACAGGGGCTGGAATCCGCAGTAGACTCCCAGTGTCAGAACCCTCTCTGTGCAGTTTCACAATCTGCCAGACGGTTTCCTTTCTACTCTGGCTCCATCTATTGAATGAAAGTAGCCAATGCTGCCTGAGTCTGTCCATTATGGCTTTGTTGGCAATCTTCAAATTAAGTGGAAATTGAATACACTTTCCCTTAACATTATACTTAATTTTGACTCTGTCAAGCTCTATTTCTGGATAGAAGGAGTTTATAGGGATTCTGATTATTTCTTCTAAACACATTTTCTTTTTTGGAGGAAAGTCCCAGTGTCCCTTAATAGTAATTAATTACTTTAGCTAGTGTAGGCTTATGGAAGCTGGAACCTTCCATTTGTTTTGCTTAAAAGAAAACCACAGGTTTAAAATGGAGCTCAGTCAGTAGAGCATGTGACTCTTGATCTCGGGGTTGTGAGTTCAAGCCCCACATTGGGTGTAGAAATTACTTAAAAATGAAATCTTAAAAAAAAAAAAATGGAGTCACTTATGTCAAGGGCTCCTTGTGAATAAACCAAGACTTACTATGCCTAACCTGACTGTGGTTTCAACCCACAGATATGTAAATTTTAATGGTCAACATGAATTTCCCAGTCAGCACTAGAAATTTACTGATAGATCCTTCTGCTCCCCTTAGGAGGGTGACCTTGCCTGAAACAATGCATTCTTTGCCAATAATTTCTTCTTTTTTGCTACCTCTCTGCCTTTCCTTCTCTGCAGCTCAAAGGAGCTCCTTTCTATTTGCTAGATGGAAGGTGCTCCATTCATGAATAATTTGATAAAGCCAATTTGATCTTTTAAGCTACTCAGTTGAATTTTTATTGTTTAATGATTTTCACTGATCCTCAATTACTGTTTTCAATATGCAAAAGTTACCTTTCTGGCAGACCTTCCATTGGTAACTGTTACCACTATTAGAATCCCAGGGGCTGACCTGGGTCTAGCACACAGCTTATGTAGCTTTCTGGTCCCGTGACCTCTTTATTCCAGGGAAATCTGGCCCACCAGGCTATACATATATTTCTAATACTTAGATTTGCATTTCTGGCTGTTTCACTTTACTTCTACTCTCAAGTCCAAGGGTGAGTATTTTCGGCTTATTAATTCTTTCAGCTAATATTTATTAAATGTTTCCTATGGGCAAAACATTGATTTATTTAAATAACAGTATTACTATACTCTTACTGTAAGTACATTAAAGTTGCTAACTTCCTGAAGAGCACACCTAGGAGGTGGGAGAAGGGTGGATGTGGAGACAGACAATAAAGTGAGTATAATATGTGTGGGATAGCCAATAAATATAGTACAGCATTGGAAAGCAGGGAAGAGGAGATAGGGAATGGGGGTGGGCAGTTGTTATTTTATGATTTGCAAAGGTCTCACTAGAAAAAGTAACATTTGAGAAGATATCTAAAGAAAGTAGGGGAGTAAGGCATGTAGCTGTCTGGGAGAAAGCCTGATTTCAGGCAGAGGGAAGAGCAGATGAAAAGGCCCAGGTAAGAAACAAGTGAGAGGTAGGAAGTGTGCCCAGGGAGGCAGAAGGGACAGGCCATATCGAGTCTTGTGAGCCACTGTAAGGATCTCACTGTCCCATTGAATGAGATGGGAATCTGTTCACGTATTTTGAGCAGAGGAACTGTAAGGGAACTAAGCAGCATGAGTTTGCTCGTTGGTGAGTCACATATAGAAACTACAAAAGGTAGAATTGTCATACAAAGAAAAATATTTGCAGTAAATAAGGGGATTGTGGGGAATAACTTCCAAAGCCGTGACTCCCTGAGCAAAGGCGAACAGGTTCCTTTTATTTGGGGTTAGGATGAATATTTATGAAGGAAGCGCTGTCATGGTATGTAGAGGGGGGCACAAGGTCACACAAAAACCTTAGGGAAACCTGCCTAGATGTTGCAGAGTATGTAAATGAGGCCGGTGCTCCTCTGTGGGCAGAGATTTTAGTATAGTAATGAGGTAAACTGTCCATCTCTCCATGCTCCATCTGCGCAGGGAGTGAGGTTGGAGTTAAGCTAAAACTGGTCTGGATGATCTGGGCCACTGGACTCTCCCTTCAGGGAGGTGTTATCACTTGCGGGATAGTTGCAATTTCCATCAGGGATGCTGTGCCGTGGGGTCTTTTGGCTGAGTTAAAAGCTCTGGAAAGAGCTTAAGGAAAAATGTGGGACAAAGGTAGGTGGGTATAAGCAGATGAGCAGTAAAGATGAGGTCTTGGAATTTAGCTGGTGACAGAATGACATAATCTGACTTAAACTCTTAATAAAATTTGTATTGAGAAAAACTATAGAGAGAGCAAATGCAGAAGCAGAGAGAGATACAACGGGGTGCCTCCCGCAATAATCCAGGCAAGAAATGATGGTGGTTTGCCTCCAGGGTAGCAGCAGGTGGAGTGTAAAGCAGTCTAATTTTAATATATCCTAAGGGTAGAAATGACAGGATTTACTGACAACATGCTCAGATGTGGGATGAGACATAGAGCAAGGCCTCAAGGATGCCTTAAGGATGACTGCAAGGTTTTCAGCCTGAGAAAACCAGAGAACAGAGTTGCCATCAGTTGAGACAGAGAAGACTGTGGGATGAGAAAGTTTAGTTCCTGGAGGATATTCAGAAATCCATATAGTTGACCCTTGAACAATATGGGCTTGAACTGTGTGGGTTTACTTATTTGCAGATTTTTTACAGTACAGTCAGTACAGTACTGATAAAAGTGTTTTTTCTCTTCCATATGACTTCTTAGTAACATTTTCTTCTCTCTAGCTTGCTTTATTGCAAGAACACAGCATATAATACAAAATTTGTGCTAATCAACTGTTTTATGTTATCGATAAGGCTTCTCTCAACAGTAGGCACCTAGTAGTTAAGTTTTTGGGAAGTCAAAAGTTCCATGTGGAATTTTTGCTGTGCAGGGTGGGGTGGTACCCCTAAACCCACCCCCCAATGTTCTTCAAGGGTCAACTATAATTCCACTTAGCACATGCTAATTTAAGATGTTGAGTAAGTAATTGGAAAACCAGATTTGGAATTCAGGCTAGAGGCCTTAGCCAGATATAAACTTATGCTTCAGCAGTATATAGGTATACATGTTAACACGAGAAGCCTTTGTGAGATCATCCAGCATAAAGAGGGAAAATAGAAGGTTTGAGGACCAATCTTCAAACTGATTCGGAGACATGAGGATAAACCAGCAAAGGAGATGGAGCAGAACCAAGAAATGTGTCCTTAAAGATAAGGGAAGGAGGCATTTGCAGAAGGAAAGAACATTGACAAGATAAATGCTGTTTGCTGATCTTAAAGTAGGAGTACTGAAACTTGACAGTGGAGGTCAGTGATGACCTTGACTCATGAAGTGATGGAGTGGAAGTCTGACTCTAATAATAATAATAATCCCCCCAATTATAAAAATAAAGTAAAAATGGAATAGAGACCCATATGAGACCTGAAACCTTAAAAATTCCTAGAAGAAAACATAGGCAGTAATGTCTTTGATATCAGCTGTAGAATCATTTTTCTAAATAAGTCTCCTTTGGCAAAGGAAATGAAAACAAGTTACTGGGGCTATACCAAAATAAAAAGCATTTACACAGTGAAGGAAACCATCAACAATGTACCAAATGGGAGAAGATATCTTCTAATGATATATACAATGAGGGGTTAATATACAAAATATATAAAGAACGTTAATACAATTCAACACCAAAAAAACCAAATAATCCAATTAAAAAATGGGCAGAAAACCTGAATAGATATTTTTCCATAGAAGACTTACAGATAGCCAACAGATGCTCAAGAGCACTCATCATCAGAGAAATGCAAATCAAAACCACAATGAGATACCACCTCACATCTGTCAGAAGGGCTAAAATAAAAAACACAAGAAACAACAGGTGCTGGTGAGGATGTGGAGAAAGGGGAACCCTTTCTGCATACACTGTTAATGGGAATGCAAGCTGGGTATGGTCACTGTGGAAACAGTAGGGAGGTTCCTCAAAAAGTTAAAAATTGAATTACCATAACATCCAGTAATTCCATTACTAGGAATTTATCCAAAGAAAACGAAAACACTAACTCAGAAACTTGTATGCACCTCTATATTTACTGCAACATTATTTTTAGTAGCCAACATATGGAAAGTCCAAATGTCCATCCATAAATAAATGGGATAAAAAATGTGGTGTATATATACAACAGAATATTACTCAGCTGCACAATCATTTTAAAATTATTTTAAATATGCAAATGTTTATATGCATGGTATATAATTTTATATAATATACTGTATACCATATTTGCACGTAAGTTATATATTATGTTATATAAATTTAACTTAAATCTGAAATGATTTACATTATATGTAAGGACAGATATATAAATATAAATGATATATATTTGTAAATTATATATATAATTTATATATTTACATAATTTATGTATTTATAAAACTATATTTATGTATCTGAATGAAAATGCTTTATGTGAAGAAAATCTTTTCTAACCAATTAGACATCAAGAAATGTTAGCATACACAAAATAATTAATATTTATATATAATCTGTTAGATCCTGTGACGACACTAAAATCATATCTGACTGTATACATGAGTTTTTTCCTTTTCTCCTACTGAAACACATTGAGCTATTCCCTTTTCTGTGCAAAGGTTCACACTGACTGCTTTGCAAGTCAAAGCAGAAAAACTACTACAGTTAGAGGAAAATCAAACACATGGAATTTATGGATTATTTAGGGATGGAAAGAGCATGATACTTTAAAGTGAGAAAATCTAGACTAGTTCTTGACCCATTGCTTGCAACCTATGTGCCCTTGAGTATCTACTCAACCATTCTCACCTACCTAGATTTCTATCAGTAAAACAAAAGCAATAACAAGAATAACACTCAGGGAGCACCTACTGGGTGCCTGGCTAAGTCCTTTACATGTGTAACATTTACTCTACACACCAATCCTCCGAAGTGAGTACTGTTATATTCCCAACCTATGGATGAGGAAGAGACTTGAGAAGACATTTGTCCAAGATCACATAGTAAGAAATGAGGCAAAGACTCAAAGTCTAACTCCAGAGCCTATGACCTTAACTATTAAGTGATACTACCTTATCATAATATATAATGTGATGATTAAAGTAGTTAATATATGTCCAAATGCTTAAAGTACTTTACACACCTTATTTTTACCTCATTAGAGAGGGCAGCACTATAATCAATAGATAGCATCATGATATAAAGACATAAACACTGAAATTGTTAATTAGGGGTCCAGGGATTCCTGTCCTAATGTCTTCACAAATTAGAAGAGCAACTGTGGGGATCCCTGGGTGGCACAGCGGTTTGGCACCTGCCTTTGGCCCAGGGCGCGATCCTGGAGACCTGGGATCGAATCCCATGTCGGGGTCCCGGTGCATGGAGCCTGCTTCTCCCTCTGCCTATGTCTCTGCCTCTCTCTCTCTCTCTCTGTGTGACTATCATAAATAAATAAAAATTAAAAAAAAAAAGCAACTGTGGCAAGTCACTTGACATTAGGCCCTATGTTTTCTCAATGTATACAGATGTTTAAGTACCACTGAGATCCTGCTGCCTAGGAAATGATGCTGTTTTGCCATTTTATGCTCTTCTGGGTTCCGCTTCTTCTAATGTGCTGGCTCTAGGTTTTTTCTCACAGGAGAAATGTTGCATGTCTTTCCCTGCTCTGGCTTCTAAATGCTTTGAGTTCATATGCAAGATTATCAAAAAATACAGCATGCTCAGAAAAAGCAGTGAGCCACAGAAAGAGGAATCGTTTCTTTTCAAAGCTGTGCTTACCTTGTTTGGTTCTGTTTTGAGTAGATAATGCATTTGTACTGTCCAAAAGTTAAAGTCCTATCATGAGGCACACATTGAGGAGTCTTGCTCCCTGCCTTGACCCTGTCTACTCTGCCCCTGCTGTTCCATTTCTTTCTTTCTTATTTATCCTTCTGGTATTTATATACACAAATTCAAGCCATACAAATGTAAATATTCATTTTCTCTTTCTTTTTTTTTTGTAAGATTTTATTTATTTATTCATGAGAGACACAGAGACAGGGACACAGGCAAAAGGAGAAGCAGGTTCCCTGGGGAGAGTCCAATGCAGAACTCGATCCCAGGACCCCAGGATCACAACCTGAGCCAAAGGCAGATGCTCAACAACTGAGCCACCTAGGTGCCCCCTCTCCTCTTCCTTACACAAAAGATGATGCATTATACTCACTTTTTTTTTTTCAGTAAATCTTAACAACATATCTTGGAAATCACTGTGTATCAGTACCCAAAGAACTTCACTTACTTTTTTTTTCCAGCTGCATATTATTCCATTGCAGGACAGTGCCATAGTTCATTTAACTAATCTCTGATTTAATCTCTCTTCACATATAGGCAATCATAATGATGTACACAAGCACATATTCACACATTAGCACATGCATTTCTTTCAGATTCAAAGAAATGAAAAGTATAGATTCCATTCTATGTTTTTCTCTCAAATCTAAAGGTGAATAAGTTCATTTTTGATAGAACATAATATAAAATACGTAGTACATTTTCTGTGTTTGTGTATTATAAAAACTACTATATTGAAGGTCATCTGGTATCATTTCTTTTGGTAATACCCTAAACCTCATTTAATTTAAATATAAACTGCACCAAACTTCATTCATCAGTAAAATGGTAATGATGGTGATACCCACCTCATAGGGTTTTTGTGAAGATTAAATAACTCAAAACATGTAAAGCACCTAGAAGAGTGCTTGGAGCACAGTAAGTACTCAATATATGTTAGCTGTTATCATATTTACCGTCTAGTTAGTAATACATTTCAGTGACTGGAAAATCTTTGGTAGATACAGTACACATCACTTCTATATGTTGAGGAAAGTCTTGAAGCCTTCATTAATGGATAGTGGTCAAAATTCAGCCCAGAAAGTAAGAGTGATGATGGAAAGGATCCCCTCATGGTTAGTATTAGTGCTGAACTTGTTTAATTTTTAAACTCAAATGTGAGGGGAAAATAATGGCCCATATAAATGTCCATGCCCTAATTCTTAGAACCTGTGAGTATGTTACCTTATGTGACAAAAGGGATTTTTCAGGTGTTATTAGAAGTAGAGACCTCAAGAATGGAGACTATCTTGAATTATCCAGATGGCCCTCAGCAAGTCACACGAGTTGTTGAAAGTAAAAACCTTTCCTGCTGTGCTAAGACAGAAATGATAAAGAAAGGTCAGGGAGGGACACCTGGCTGACTCAGTCAGAAGAGCATGCAACTCTTGATCTTGGGATAGTGAGTTCAAGCTCTATGTTGGGGACAGAGATTACTTACAATAAATAAGTATTTATAAAAAAGAAAGAAAGATCCAAGAGATGTAATGGTATCAGGACTTGACCAACTGTTGCTGGTTTCTTGAAGCTAGAAGTGAACCAAAGAATGCACATGAAAAAAAAAATAAAATAAAATATAAAAATTAAAAAAGAAGCACCTGGGTGGCTCAGTAGGTTAAGCATCTGCCTTCAACTCAGGTCATGATCCCAGGGTCCTGGGATTGAGGCCCAGTTGGGCTCCCTGCTCAGCGGAGCCTCTGCCCCTCTCTCTACCTATGCTCATCCATTGCTCTCACTCTCTCCCAAATTAAAAAGGAAGGAAGGAAGGAAGGAAGGAAGGAAGGAAGGAAGGAAGGAAGGAAGGAAGGAAGGAAGGAGAAAAGGAAAAGGAAAGGAAAGAAAAGAAAAGAATGCAGGTGGCCTCTAGAGCCCCGAGAAGCCAGAAGAGGCAAGGAAACAGATTCTCTCCTATAGCTTCTCTAAAGGAATGTGGCCCTGCTGATACCTCAATTTTAGCTCATGAGTCCCATTTTAAATCTGACCTACATAATTATAAGGTAATCATTTTGATACGGCTGCAAAAGAGAATACATCAAGGCAGTAATCTTTTGTAAGGATACAGAATTAAGTTCATTTACTACGTTTTGTACTAAATATTTCAAAATAACACATCGTGAATGAACAGCACCACACACTATATATTCTCCTGGCTTGGACCCTATAAATTAAGTGTACAATGGGCAGTCTGTTGTTCTATAAACATTTAAGATTACTTAATCCAGGCCTGAGGCTAAAGATGACTTTTGAGCTATTGGCAAGGAAACCATGTTACTGGTATCACTCAGGGCAATGTTCAATCTGTCTCTGCCTCACACATGTATGTATAAATGCCTTAGGTGATTTTTCTTATGCCTGGTGCCACTAGATCTCTGCAAACTTTTGACAAGAAATAGTTTGACCCAAATTTCAGAAATTAAAAACATAGCCTACACTGAATTTTTAAAATTGTAGAGTTGAAAGAATTTCTGGCCATTTCTTCTCAACTTAAAACTGAATGAAAATGAATTAACATTGTGCAGGTCACCTTTCTCAGTAATAGTGTGAATAAAGTGCTACCAATGCACATTATTGACCTGTACTATAATACAATCCAAAACAAAATATGACAACATTAAAATATCAGAATTCTATAAATATCTCAGGGGTAGTTAACCTACAGGTAAATCCAGTTAGAAAGCTTCTATCTTCTGAAGTTCCTATATTTTAGAGCAAAGTAAATAACCCTTATTTTTATTTTCAACTATGACGTGGTTTCTAGTATCATTTTTTAAAAATTTGCTTGACACTTATTACTGAGGACACTGTAAATTTTTATAAGTGTTCCCTCTGTACTTAACTGGAAAACTGGATTACTTAACTAAGTACAGGCTATTCCATGTGTCAAATTTCTTAGCCTTACTGAATGTTTCATCTATTAATTACCAAAAGAAGTATGTTAACAATCTCCCTGTGTGACTGCATATTTGCCTATTTTCCCATGAAACTGTTTTATATATAACATATATTCATAAATATATGCTGTGTTGTTAGATATCTATAGGTTTAGAGTTGCTGAACATTCCAGCTTAATTTAAATGCTTAGGATTTTTTAGTGACCCCCATTTAGTCTTTTTTTTTTTTTTTTTTTAGTTTTTTTTTTTCCATTTAGTCTTTATAATGCATTTTTTTTCCTGGTCTATTTAATTGAATTTTTAAAAAGTCCCTTTAATTGGACAGCAATACAATAAACTATCTTTTAATTGCATTTACCTTGTATTTTTAAATCCTTTTATACCTTTTATAATTTTGATATCTCTTTGAGATGTCTAGAGTCAGAATTTTCATATCCTAAATGAAAGTATGTCTTTTCACTGGTGTATTTAATCCATTTACTTTGGATATATTGGGACTTATTTTCAAGATTTCATTTTATTCTTTTAAAATTTGTGCTTTTAAAATGTTTTTTTCCCTTCTTTTATTCTTTCTTTTGGAGCTTAAATTATGTATTTGTCAGGATCGAGGCTAAGCTGCTGTAACAAAGTCTTTAAAGTAAGTACCTTCAGTAGCATAAATGTTAACTTCTGTCTCACGAAGCACCTCCAAGGTGGGCTGGGATGGTACCCTGCTTCCCAGAGCCACGCAGGACCCCAGGCTGGGAGACTGGTTCTGGCAGGCTGCCATCTCCAATATTCAGCTTCTGTGTTTGCGTCTCATGTGATCACCCTGGTTGCTGTCATTTTCTAGCTAGTGAGAAAGGAAAACAGACAGAATAGCTTCCTTTTAAAAAGGTTATCCGAGGGGCGCTGGGTGGCTCAGCAGTTGAGCATCTCCCTTTGGTGCAGGGTGTGATCCCGGGGTCCCGGGATCAAATCTCGCATCAGGCTCCCTACAGGGAGCCTGCTTCTCCCTCTGCCTGTGTCTCTGCCTTTCTCTCTGCGTCTCTCACAAATAAATAAATAAAATCTTTAAAAAAATATAAAATAAAAAAAATAAAAAGGTTATTCGGTTGCACGCATCACTTCTACTTGCATGGCTTCAGCAAAAGCTGTTAAAGGGACACACCTACCTGTAAAAGAAGCTGGGAAATGTCTCTAGCTGGTAAGACTTGCTTCGCTAAAGTCCTTGCAAGATATTCTGTTACCAAAAAGAAAGAGAGAGAGGATTGTGTCAATACTATGTTCAGTCTTATTACTAATTACATATTGGCAATAATGTAAGTCTATCCTGCTTTTATTTTTATCTTCTCATGAGATCATACTTGGTGTTATTATTGTACAGCCAATTGTTATTTAGATTTACCCATATGGTCGCTAATTTTTTGCTTATCATTTCTTCTTGCCTCTGAGTCCTTCCTTTCCGATTCAATTTCATGATTCTTGAAGAACATTGTATTAGCTACTGCTGCGTAACAAATTGCTCCAAAGTATAATGAACAGAAACAATATTTGTTATCTGTTTCTGGATCTGGCATGGCTTCGCTGGGCTCTCCACTTCAGGGTCCCCCAGAAGCCACAATTAGGGTGTCAGCTGGTGATGTAGTCATCTCAAGGCTCCCCTGAGGATGCATCTGTTTCCCTGCTTATTCAAATGGTTGTTGGCCAGATTTAGTTCTTTATGACTAGATAACTGGACAGAGGTCTCAGTTCCTTGCAGGCTGTTTGCTAGAGGCTGGCCTTAGTCCTTTGCCATGTGAGTGTCCGCAACATGGCAGCTTCTTCACCAAAGCATGTAAACCAGGAGGGCAACAGAAGAAGGGAATCAACAAGACAGAATTCACAGTCTTTTATAACATAGTGCAGAGGTGGCATCCCATCATTCTTGCTGTATTCTATTTGTTAGAAGCAATCACTAGGTCCAGCCACACTCAAGAGGAGAGGAATATACCCAGGTGTGAATCTCAGCAGGTGGGGATCACAGAAGCCATGTCAGAAGCTGCCTACCAAAAAACCTCTTAAGTTCTTTCAATGAGTCTGAAAGTAATAGCTCTACTAATTTTTATTGGTTTAAACATGTCTTCATTTCAGTCTCATTCTCTTTCCCTCTGGGACTCTGAATAGAAATATGTTAGACCATATGATATTGTCCAACAGCCCAATGATACCATCATGTTCTTATGTTTTTCTAGTCTTTTTTCTCTTTGGATGTCATTCTGGAAACCTTCTATTGCTATGTTTTCAGGTTCACTGATCTTTGCTTCTGCGGTGTTATTGACTTCTAACCTTTGTACATTCAGACATTTAAAACACTTCCAAATGCCTCACCACCAGAGAATAAACAGCATGGAAATCTGATAATACTTAAACTGAACAATACAGAAAATACCATGCTTCAAACTCTTGACACAGTCAAACACACTATTTAGAGGAAACTGAAATACTTAGATAAATACTTCTTTTAAAAACCAAATTGAGGGCATCCTGGGTGGCTCAGCGGTTTAGCGTCGACTTCAGCCTAGGGCCTGATCCTGGAGACCAGGGATCCAGTCCCACATCGGGCTCCCTGCGTGGAGCCTGCTTCTCCCTCTGCCTGTGTCTCTACCTCTCTCTCTCTCTCTCTCTCTGTGTCTCTCATGAATAAATAAATAAAATCTTCAAAAACATAAAATAAAATAAAAAATAAAAACCAAATTGAAAATTAATAAACTAAGTATCTAGATCAAGAAATTAGGAAAAGAACAAACAAGTAAATCCCAAGAGCGTAGAATGAAAAAAATTATAAAGATAAATGAATAAGGGGCACCTGGATGGCTCAGTCAGTAGAGTGTATGGCTCTTGATCTCAGGGTTGTGAGTGGAGCCCCACACTGAATGTAGAGACTACTTAAAAATAAAATCTATAAAAAAATGAGTAAAATTAGAAAATAAAGAAATAGCACAGAAAATCATTGTCCAAAGCTGTTATCTGAAAAGACCAATAAAACAAACTTTTGCTAAGTTATTCAAAGAAAAATGAAGACTCAGAAAATAATATAAGAAATATAAAAAGCAATATATAGATGTATCAGAGATTTTTTAAAAAGATAATACTAGGAAAAATTTATGTCAATATAGTTTGAAAATTTAGGTGAAATATACATTTATTAGAAAATTATAACACCTTTTTAAAGATTTTACTTATTTATTCATGAGACACACAGAGAGAGAGCAGAGACACAGGCAGAGGGAGAAGCAGGCTCCATGCAGGGAGCCTGATGTGGGACTCGATCCCGGGACTCCAGGATCATGACCTGAGCCCAAGGCAGGCGCTAAACCACTGAGCCACCCAGGGATCCCAAGAAAATTATAACTTTTTTTAAAGGAGGAGGAAGGCAGAGAGAAAATCTTAAGCAGGCTCCATGGCCAGTGTGGAGCCTAACGAGGGGCTCAATCTCACGACCCTAAGATCCTGACAGGAGCCAAAATCAAGAGTCAGATGCTTAACCAACTAAATACCCAGGTGCCCCAGAAGATTATAACTTTTTTATTTTTTTTTAAAGATTGTTATTTATGTGAGGGAGGGAGAGAGAGCAAGTGAGAGTATAAGCTGCAGGGGAGGCAGATGGAGAGGGAGAGGCAGACTCCCTGCTGATCAGAGAACCTGATTGTGGGGCTCAATCCTAGGACCCTGAGATCATGACCTGAGCCAAAGGCAGACGCTTAATCAACTGAGCCACCCAGGTGCCTTGATTATAACTTTTTAAACCATCTTTCGAATAAAGAGAATATGAGTAAACCTGTAAGTATAGCAGATAAATAAAGGGAAACAACCCAGCATTTATCCTGCTTTCCCATACAGGTTTTACTTCAGATCTGAATAGAAGATGAAGGCAAGTCTGCCTACAGAAGTAGTCTAGGTGATCAATGAAAAAGGAATGCTAAAATTAGAACACCTGCATTTTGCAGCGCAAGCACATTGTTCATTAGGAGTGGCTAACATGACAAAAAAAAAAAAAAAGACAACTATTAACATTTGAAGGACACATTAAAAAGTGAAAAAGTATAAAAAAAGTCATCTTAACAAAGAAACGGGACCTGAAATTGAGCAAGTCACTTGATTCAAGCTCTTATTTGCATATAACAATTGAAGGACAAGCTGTGACAGAGAGATTTCTAGTGCGTAAGGTTCCCAAAGGTGCACATTTCAGAAAATGGTTCCTCCAAGGACTAGAGTCCTAGAAGCTGGCTAGAAGTCAGCCAGGTTCAGGCAGCCAACATAACCAACATAACCTGCTGAGGAGAAAGGCCTGATGCAGGACTGATGGGCAGTGGAGGCAGAGCTTGAGGGAAGCTAAGTGTCCAGCTGAGCAGTCTATTTTATTCTATTAAAAATGGTGATTGGACAGCCCCGGTGTTGCACTGGTTTAGCGCCGCCTGCAGCCCAGGGCGTGATCTGGAGAACCTGGATCAAGTCCCACGTCGGGCTCTCTGCATGGAGCCTGCTTCTCCCTCTGCCTGTGTCTCTGCCTCTCTCTCTCTCTGTGTCTCTCATGAATAAGTAAATAAAATCTTAAAAAAAATGGTGATGGAATGTCATTCAAGGATTTTCATCAGGAAAGTAACACAATCGTATCAGTATTTTAATGGGATCAGCCCACTGGCAGGATGGAGGATGTCTTCGAGCAAGACAAGACTGCAGGCAGGAAGGTCAATTAATTTTAATATCAATTGTATCTTTAAATTTAGGAAACACACCAATATCATCAGCCATATTCTGGGAGTGGAATAATTTCCTGGGGTGAAATATACTTAGGTCTAATTTTGCACTCCTTTTAAAAAATTAAGATAATTGCTGACCTTATCCCTAAATTATATGGACCTTTTAGAATCTTAAGCATCTACTATCGAATATAGAGTTGAAAAATGTGACATTAAATAAATACACATTAATAACTTCTAATAATAGGGGCTCCTGGGTGGTTCAGTCAGTTAAGCATCCAACTCCTGATTTCAGCTCAGGTCATGATTTCAGGGTTGTGAGATTGAGCTCTGTGTCAGATGCTATACTGGGTGTGGAGTCTGCTTAAGACTCTCTCTCTCTCCCTTCCCCATGCTCTCTCCCTATTTTAAAAAATATATACATAAAATAAAATTATATGAATGATATCTGTAAATACATAACATAATAAAAAGAATAAAAATACCATTTCTTGTGTTTCTGCCCTGGTCTTTTGACCAGGAAGATGTACAGTCTGGATCTACAACTCACTAGCAGTATGACTCTAAGAAAGCCACTGCTGGGCACCTCAGTTTCATCTGTAAAATAAGAGAGCAGGGATTATTTTATTCACTGATGTGTCTCTAACACTAGCATGGTGATTTACACATTGCTTCTGTCAATATTTATTGATTAAAGGCATTTATTGGTTAAAGGCATATCTACTCTACAGAGTTGCTTTGATAATGAAATGAGAAAAAACTGTGAATGTTCCTAATACAGTTCTTAACAGAGACATTATTTTAAAAAATATTTTGGGATCCCTGGGTGGCGCAGCGGTTTAGCGCCTGCCTTTGGCCCAGGGCGTCATCCTGGAGACCCGGGATTGAATCCCACGTCGGGCTCCCGGTGCATGGAGCCTGCTTCTCCCTCTGCCTGTGTCTCTGCCTCTCTCTCTCTCTCTCTCTGTGTGACTATCATAAATAAATAAAAATTTGAAAAAAAATATTTAAAAAATATTTTATTTATTTATTAATGGGGGGGTGCAGAGACACAGGCAAAGGGAGAAGCAGGCTCCGTGCAGGGACCCCGACGTGGGACTCGATCCCAGGTCTCCAGGATCAGGCCCTGGGCTGAAGGCGGCGCTAAACCGCTGAGCCACCAGGGCTGCCCTTAACAGAGACATTATTAAGTGGCTGCTTTGTGCCAGGCACTATGCCAGGTGCTCGGAACACGAATATGAATAAGACAGCATCCTTACTTCTGGGAGCTTCTGTCAAGAGGAGCTCTGTGAAGTATGTGTGATGGAGCCCATGGTACCATGAAATGCAGAGAAGGTGCTCAGTAAACACTGAATCTCAATTTTTATGATACTTTTCAGTTTATAAAGCACTCTCCACGAACATTATTCTGTTTGAAATAACAGGTACTCTCAGTCTTACAAGAATAGAGGCATTAGCAGGCATTTAGCAGTGGGGAGGATGATCTGTTGGGATAAACAGGCACAACTTCATTGGGAAGACAGAATTTGGAATGAGCTTCAAAATATGGATGGATTTTGACAGGAGTGAAAGATGGAAGGGTGGAAGTTTTTTTTTTGTTTGTTTGTTTGTTTGTTTGTTTGTTTGTTTTTAAGTAGGCTCCACACCCAAGGTAGGGCTTGAACTAACTACTCTGAGATTAGGAGTCATGAATTCTACAGGCTGAGCCAGCCAGGTACCCTGCAGATGGGAATTTTATAAGATGGGGAAATATATAGGCAGAAGCTTTTCCTTAGTAATTCTATACTGCTTTTTAAATCTGTGTTCAGGCATCACAAGTTTATAAATCCCCTCTGGAATACTGCTGAACTGATATTCGTAATCTTTGGAATCAACCCATAGCCATCTTTGAAAACCAGAGATCATTTTTTCCATTTCTAATTTTCATGTAACTGCTTCATGAATTGCCATGATTACTAACAGAAGTTACATGACGACATTAATTTATTCATAAATTTTTACTGACCACATGATATGCTCAAAGCTCTGTAATTAGTAGTATGGGGGCTACTAAGAAAGAAAAATGTATACAAACTACTCCACCAAGCACAAAGCTGGAAGCCCCATAACCCACCTGAAGTTGGATTTGTTGAGAGGAGAGAGAAGGTCTGCACTCCCATCCTTTCCCATTTTCTTCCTAGAATTCATCTCACTTTGAAGATTTGATCTCATATTAAAAAAAAGTAACTGTTCTTTTACAACTTCCTTTTTCCAAATACTTGTTAGGGTTTGTTGTGCCCTTTCTGGCCTGAAAGTCTTTCTCTTTATGGGAAAATTTAGGCAATCTGGGAGCCAAACGTCTGCCCTCTCTCTGTGAATCAGGTTCAATGCCCAGCACACACTGTCTCCAGAAACTACTCAGGCCTATACTTTCTTGCTCTGAATATTCTTCAAAAATCCATTTATTGTGTTTAGCAAATCTGCAATATTCACTTGACTTTGGCCTTTAGCATCTTTAAAGATGGCCTTAGGGAGGGGGCCCAGGAAGTCATTGCATTAATGTTTGTGACGCACTATGCCATTGTGCCTCTTTTTCTGTAACCCTCAGAATGGCCCTGGAGACTGGAACATCTTATCTGTACTGAAGTGTTTTGGAAACTCTGATCCTCGAGGAGAAGAATTTATCCAAGGTCTCAGAGTCAAGAGTGGTAGACCTTGGATTTGAACACTGATTGCTACTTCTGACCTTAAAGCCCATGCTCTTTCCACCATAATGTATCAATCAAGATAACATGTATTTCTAAATTCATCCTTCTTGGGTTTTGTAGAAGCCTTAAAAAAAAAAAAAAAAAACTCAGTTCATCAAAAAGTTTCCAAACTCATGGATTTCATGCACTGAACAAGCATTTATTTACCGTGGATTATTAGCTGTTTTCTCCAGTATCTTCGAGTTTGTTCATTATTGCCATCGTTTATAGTTTATGGTCATTATTGTTCCTCTGGGTATGGAGTCTGTTGGCACTGTGAGGTTTCCTACTGTCCTTTGCCAATGCCCAGATTTCCCTTTTACCCTAATTCCAACTCGGGGATGATAATCGCCTACCTTCGTTTTTGTTTGAAAGGGAGGAGGAGAGAGAAGTGCGTGTAACAGAAGTGGTGTTGTTCCCTGTGAGTCGTTTTATCTTATATTTCCTTTTTTTTTTTTTTTTTTGCGGGGAGGGGGTAGGGCTTTTTATTTGTTTATTCATGAGACACACACACACACTGAGGCAAAGACTTAGGCAGAGGGAGAAGCTGGGTTCCCGCCGGGATCCCGATGTAGGGCATGATCGCAGAACCCCAGGATCACGACCTGAGCTGAAAGCAGACGCTCAACCACTGAGCCACCCTGGTGCCCTCCCCGTATCTTTCTGTTGCACGTCGGGCTTTCACCATTCATTCCTCCCGCACGCCCACGAGCACGGAGGTGCACCGAGCTGCGCCGAGCTGCGCCGAGCTGCACCCAGCAGGTGAGTCGGGACCCCAGGCGCTTCGGCCCGCGCGCAGCCCCGCCCCCTCGAGGCCACGCCCACCCGGGAGGCGTGGGAACCGGCAGCGGGAGGCACCGCCCTGGGGGCGCCGCCGGGTTTATAGGTCACCCGGAAGGCGCGCGCAGCCCGCGGCCGCCGCACGAACAGGCCCCGCGGGACCCCGCCGCCGCCGCCGCCGCGCTCCTCCCCGCGGCCTCCCCGGGCGTCCGGCCCGCCCGCACCCGCCGAGCCTGTCGCGGCCGCTGCCGTGCGGCCTGCGTCGCTTCCGGGACTCACCCGACCTCCGGCCATGGCCGCCGCGGGAGTCGCCGGGCTCCTGCGCGCCGCCTTCCTGAGCGTCGGCGGCGCTGCCCGCCGCTGGGGGCTGCTGGCCGGACCCCGCGCCGTCCCCGGCCGGTGCGGCGGCGCGGGGGCGCCCCGGACGCACAGCGCGTCGGCGCCGGCGCGGAGCAGGTGAGCGCGGCCCTGCGTGCGCATGCGGGCGGCCGGGGGCGCGGGCGGGGGCGCGGGCGGGGGCGCGGGCGGGGGCGCGGGCGGGGGCGCGGGCGGGGGCGCGGGCGCGGGCTCGGCCGCCGCTTCCCGGCCGCCGGCGTCGCGGGTGCTGTCCGCGATCGCCCGGCCCTCGCCCGCGGCGGCCCTGGCGCTGCTCGGGGGCCGTGGCTCCCTTCGGGTCGCGCCGCGGCTTCCTTCCCCGGGGCCCGGCCCTCCCTTTCCCAGCGCCCCCGGGTCCTCCGCGCGCGGCCGCCGCCCAGCTCCGGGGATTGGCGCGGCGCCGACCTTTGCTTTGCCCGCAGGCTGCGGTGACCTTCGTAGGATGCTCCCCCCGGTGTCCCGGCCGGCAGCTTTCGTCCTGGACCTTTCCCCGGCCCCGTTAGGACATTGTGTGTACAGCTCCCTGGCAGGGGAACGCCTGTTTAGAATACACGCGCCCTGTGCCCTTCAGGCCCTGGACGCCCCTCCTTGAGCTCTAGCGGGTAAGAGCCTCGCCTTGGACTGGCAAGGCAGGGTTTTAAGCGGGATTCCCGCACTTGATGCCTAACTTCCTCCATCACTGTAGATCTGAGTTTCCCCATTTGCTGTTGTTTTTAAGACTGTTTGTTCATGGGAGACACACAGAGCGAGGCAGAGACGTGGGCAGAGGGAGAAGCAGGCTTCCTGTAGGGAGCCTGATGCGGGACTCCATCCCAGGACCTGGGATCACGACCTGAGCCAAAGGCAGCCACTCATCCGCTGAGCCACCCAGGTGCCCCTCAGTTTCCCCGTTTGTAACTGGAGCATAGCACTAGTATAGGCCTCAGAGGGTCATTTGAAGGAGTAGTCAGGTAATACAGGTAGCCTTGTGCCTGGCAAATGGGGTGGGCCCAGAAGATGCCACTGTTAGCAGTAGCTCCTTAAGCCCGCAGTGCTCTGTTTTGTGTTAAATGCTGCAAGAGATGTGAAAAAATTGCCCCCAGATGTCTTGAAGCTTTATAGTTTGGAGATATGTTTATTTTTCAAATACACGATCCCCTTCGATGTAACAAAGAAAATTTACTCATCCTTTCAGAGTGTGGCAGTGTGGCAGAGCCTCATGTAATGCAGGTCTCTGAACAGCTCTCTGATCTCTTGCTGTCATGTAGCAGGATAGAAGAACTGGAAGGAGAGAGTGTTGGGTTTGTATGCTGCCTTGTCTGGGTTCTTGATAAGTTCGCTGAGAACTTAATCTTACTATTAGGTAATGTGTTCTCAAGAAATTGTCGTTGAATGGACTATGAGGGAGATAATGGAGAAGGCAAGCCAGATTTATTTGTCCCTATTTCCCTGAGACTTCCCTGCCTTGACCTCTCTACATGCATGTCTTGCTTTCTACAGTTGATACATTCTTGAAAAATTGTGTATAAATTGGGACATATATCAAACATATTTAGAAGCTAGTATTTAAAGGGAATGTGGGGATGCCTGGTGGCTTAGCGGTTGACCGTCTGCCTTCAGCTCAGGGCCTGATCCCAGCTTCGGGGAACAAGTCCCGCATCAGGCTTCCTGCCAGGAGCCTGTTTCTCTCTCTGCCACTCTCCCTGTGTCTCTCATGAATAAATAAATAAAATCTTAAAAAAATAAAGGGAACGTGAATGCTTTTGTAAATGCGGGACTGTCTCCCCCAAATTTATTAAGTTTGAACTTGGATATACCAAATTGTTTTAAAGGGAATCACATCTGTTCTATTCCCTCATAACCTTGCTTTCGTCCTCATTGGCACAGTTTCAACGGATGGCCTTGTGCCTTGTATCACAGACTCTGGAGCTACCACTAGACTTTCCAGCTCTTACTATTGAGACTTGTGTTTTCGACTATGGTTAGTCGAAATGTGGCTATTTAAGATAATGTAAGTTAAATACAATGAAAAGATTCAGTATTCCAGTTGCACTGGACACATGTCAAGTACTCAGCAGCTACATGGAGTCATAGCAACTGTATTGAACGTTGCAGGTATAGAACATCTTTTTTTTAAGATTGTATTTATTTATTCATGAGAGACACAGGCAGAGGGAGAAGCAGGCTCCTCGCAGGGAGCGGGATGTGGGACTCCATCCCGGGTCTCCAGGATCATGCCTTGGACTGAAGGTGGCGCTAAACCACGGAGCCACCAGGCTGCCCAGTATAGAACATCTTTGATTTGCACAAAGTTCTGCCGGATGGAGAAGCCTGGAAGCTGTAGTTCCGTTTTGGGAAGTTCAGCATGTAGCTAAGTTATCAGTAACTGAGAGTTGAAGAAAATCCTTTTGCTCCAGAATACCCCGACACAATACTTTATATTTTGTAGTGATTTCAATTCCAAAGGCTTTTCACAAAAATTGTATTTCACTCTCAAGAAAATTCTGGGAGGTAGGTGGGGTAGGGAATACAAATTTCATATTAAGTAGCTGGCAGACTAGGAAACTACAACTCCCGTAGTTTTCACTTGCTTTCTTGAGTACCGTAATAGTTGACAATTCCTTAGCCCATAGGGTCATTTGGAAGAGTTATGGTGGCTCTGAAAGTAGGGACTCATGAAGGGGCCCTTTTCTTGGACCAACTACCCCCTGGGCCACTCTGTATGGTGAAAAGGTGGGTATCAGCAGCTATCACTCCCCCCCCCATGAGAGGTCTCTTACAAACTTAACCACCACAGTCCATGACACCTTTGTTAAAGTGTCTGCTGTGGTTGAGCAGAATAAATGGCAGTAGGAAAAGGTAGCAAGTGAAGGGAAGAGTTGCTTTGATGCTGACTGATTAGTTGATGATGGTAGAAGATTTAGAAGGATTGTATTTATTTCTCAGTGCATGAAGTCCTATTCTGGGGAACAGCTTTTTGCTTAGTTCTTAGAATTGGGGGAAAAATATAAAACCCACTAATGCCAATTGCTGATAGCAAATGGAGAATGTTTTTTGGGCAAAGTACCCGTGTATGATGCTTTAAGGAACAATGTTTCCCCAGACTTGACTTCCATTGTCTCAAGAGTGTGGTGAAGTCACTGTTGTCCCCATCTCATCCACTAGGCAGTAAGTGGCTTCCCATGGTCCTCTCATGCATGTGTCAGAACTGCAACTAGAATCCACATCTGATTCTTGCATTCCATACTGTCGACTGCAGGATTACCTTTCCTCTCTCGTTTCTGCTTCCTCTCGGATCCTTTGGCAAACCTTTTATTGCTCTTACTCTGCAGTATTTTTCTGGGGATGGTACACCTTTAATACATAGGTTAGGCTTTTTAGCAACAGCAGGATGGAGGCCTTAAAGTTCTTAATCAGCATTTGTTGAGTTCTCCTCTGCGTGAAGTACCTTGCCTCCACTGTCAAAACTAGAACCTAGATGTTACGCTGGTTTTACAGAAGAGGCGTCTGCTATAAAAGAGATTTCCATGCCGTAAACTTAACTGTATAGTGTTCCAGCGGTAAGACCTCTGGCTTTCAGTGGTACACATCAGTGATGGGATTCTCACAGCTTTAGCCACTGGCATTTGTCAGTGTCCGATCCCTAGACTGCAGTGCTGGACGCAGACCCCTATTTCCATCTGGCTTCCACACATTCTCATCTGTTTTTTATTTTTTTAATATATATTTTTTAACTCAATTAAAACAGATTTAGACCTGAACGCCTTTCCATCTTCCCCAGAGCTGTTCCGTCTCTGTTAAATCTAGGTTAAACCGGGGCCCTGGGATCCCTGGGTGGCGCAGCGGTTTGGCGCCTGCCTTTGGCCCAGGGCGTGATCCTGGAGACCCGGGATCGAATCCCACATCGGGCTCCCGGTGCATGGAGCCTGCTTCTCCCTCTGCCTGTGTCTCTGCCTCTCTCTCTTTCTCTCTGTGTGACTATCATAAATAAATAAAAATTAAAAAAAAAAAAAAAAAAAACCGGGGCCCTTTGTGCCAGAGCTGGAGATTTCAATGTTTTCTCCCTCTCTCAGTCTTCCTTATATAGTTGGTCACCAGAACCTCCTATTTCTGCCCCTTGCATGTCTCTGAGGTCAGTGTCTACTCCATTTTTAGTCTCTACTCTTCTAGTAACCACAAGAGTGGTCTGCCCCTGCCTCCAGAGTATCTTCATTCTCAGCCTTCGGCCGGGCAGAGATGCCACTTGTCTAGTTGGAAACCATGAATAATGTTCGGGAGTACTCACTTGTAAAGTATTTTTTGGCTGTGAAAACAAGTTGGAGAGCACAGGCCCTTTTGGAGGGGCATTCTCTCTCTCTCTCTCTCTCTCTCTCTCTCTCTCTCTCTCTCTCTCTCTCTCCCCTCACTCACTCACTCACACACACACACCACACACACATATGATCATTTCTAATTTGTAGAATTTTCTTTTTTCAGCATTGAATTACCAGGGAGGGCATTATTTGAAAGGGGCTTTCAGTTGCTTCATTTGTAAAATAAGATAATTGGACTTGATAATTTGGAATTATATAATTCTAGGCTTTTACTTACATTAAAGTTTCCTTTGATGGATTGTTACCATCTATTGGCTGTAGTGAAAATTGCAACTAATTATTTTAAGCTGAAGTACATCTTTTCAGTTACGAGGTAAAAATTAAAAATGACCAATGGTGGATGACAAGCATCTGGCTGTTTAATATTATTTCTTTTCCCAGATTTTGGAATGATACTTGTGAGAAGGGAAAGGAGTTTAAGTCCATTGGCTAACTCTGATGGATAATATGATATTCTATAATAAAACATGTAAGAGACGTTATATCTATCTTCCCATTGATTCAAACAAATACAAATCTAAGTTTCTTTGATTTTTGAGTACATGATGTGGACCAAAATGAGATACTTAAATGCTTAGAAAATAATCAGACTGCTGCCTCTCAGCAACAGTGCCTGTCAGATACTTGTACAACAGGTGTTGTATTGATAGCAGAGTGATTTGCTTTTTAAAAGCTCTCCATTACCATGGTCTCATCTTTTAGGGACACTACATAAAGAGATGTTACTTTTCAGAGGACTGTGTAAGAGCAACATAGATTTCATGATTGATGATTGCTAAATGTTTTCACGCGACTGATATGTGACCGTGACCCTTGGGGTGACACAACAGGTGGCCTTGATAGGAATGTAGTTGCTCTTTCTTTTAAGGTAGTAGGTAGAGCTTCCTCTTTGCTAGATTGGTACATAGACATCCCTCTGATTTGTGGTGTCTCCTCAAATGGAAAGGTAAGAAAATACTATAAAGAGCATATTTGCATATGTGCACCTATGTACACACCCTATTTTTTTGGCCTTACAAGTTCTGAAAACAATTATTTTCAAGTATCTTGAAATCACTAAAAATAAAAACGACTGCTTCCTTTTCCAGCTCAGAAGATAAAGTAACAGTCCACTTTGTAAACCGTGACGGTGAGACGTTAACAGCCAAAGGAAAAGTTGGTGACTCTCTACTAGATGTTGTGATTGAAAACAATCTAGATATTGATGGCTTTGGTGAGTATGAAACATTCCTTAAAATGTATAAGTGAAACCATTAAGTAGGCTTCAACTTTCTGGGTTTTTTTGCAGAATTTTAACTTAGCATGCTAAGTAAAACATTAAAATTCAAAATGTGTTAAAATTTTAAAATTCAGGATTGTTAGTGTTAAATTCTCATTTATAAAGAATATGAGTGATGCTGTGTTTCTCTTCTTTGTACATTTAATTAACCATGTGCCCCAAAGTCTGTTGCCTGATTACTGATGATGACTTGTGTGCCCTAAGCTGGGAGTGGAAAGTGGAGTTGAAAGCACCAGGTTAGGGCAGCCCCAGTGGCTCATCGGTTTAGCACCGCCTTCAGCCCAGGGCGTGATCCTGGCATCCTAGGATCGAGTCCCACGTCAGGCTCCCTGTGTGGAGCTTGCTTCTCCCTCTGCCTCTCTCTCTCTCTCTCTGTCTCATGAATAAATAAAATCTTTAAAAAGAAAAAAAAAAGAAAGCACCAGGTTAGAGATAATGAATGTTGTATCACAGAAGAGTAGTTAGTTTTGACTTAGATTTTTGGTTTTAACTTTATATTTGGAAATATCTTTGTTCAGAAAACAATTTTCCTATATAATCTTTGCTCACTTCTTCCGACTGTTAACAATTTATATTACTATGGTATAATAATCAAAACACAGAAATTAACATTAGTTGAATAACTCAAAAACTCTAGACTTAATAGAATTTTCCCACAAATGTTTTTTCTGTTTTAGGATTTGATCCAGGAGCCCATGTTGCATTTAGGTATTACATCTTCGGTCTGTGACACTTCCTTAGTCTTCTTTTGTTTTTTACAACCTAATAGTTTTGCTCAAGCACACTCTCTTTCTGGAGTGGTGGTTCTCAAAGGGGGTTCCCTTTACCATTAGCATTGGTGTCACTTGGGAAGTGCAGATCCTCAGGCCTCACACCAGGCCTATAGAATCAGAAAGTCTGCAGGAGGGCCCAGCAATGTTTTGACAGGTCCTCTGTATGATTATGATACGTGTTAAGTTTGAGAACCATTGGTCTGCAGTAAGGCCCAAGGAGTATATCTGATGTGCTTCTCTCAAAGCACTGTTCACATCGCATTTTTAAGAGAGCTTTCCAGACCAGAATTACTTCTCCTCCTCCTTTTTCCTGTCATATAATAAGCATGCCTGTCTATGTTAATGCTCATCACAGTGTTCCTTTTCAAGGAGAACGCCCCTCTCCGGTATGAGATGGTGAGCTCTTGCTTAGGTACCTCACAGAGCAGATTTTGTTCAGAGTTGATGGTGCATAATATTTGCTGAATTTCTAAATTTAACGTCAGTTTCAGGGTTAATTATAACAACTGCTCTTCAAGTGCATATGACGTTCCAGCATATGTCATCTGTTTTTGTAACAACTCTGAGAATTAGATTTGTTCTTTTAAACTTCTGTCTAGGGATCCCTGGGTGGCGCAGCGGTTTGGCGCCTGCCTTTGGCCCAGGGCGCGATCCTGGAGACCCGGGATCGAATCCCACGTCGGGCTTCCGGTGCATGGAGCCTGCTTCTCCCTCTGCCTGTGTCTCTGCCTCTCTCTCTCTCTCTCACTGTGTGCCTATCATAAATAAATAAAAAAAATTAAAAAAAAAAAAAAAAAAATAAACTTCTGTCTACAGATATGGAAAATAAGGCTCGGAGAAATTAATTTTCCCTGGGTCATACATGGAATCAGTGAAAGGATCTAGGACCCAAACCCAAGCTCTACCTCCCAAAGCTCCGCTTTTTCCTTTCTGCCATTTCTCCTAAGAAAAGTCTTTCCTGTGTGAACACCTGTCACAGAAATAGTTGAGAAAGTTCTAATTATAAGGAATTTTTTAGTCTAATGCAGTAGTTCTTGGTTGGGACTGAGTTTCAGAACCTCTATAAAAGTTTTTTTTTTTTTATTTTTTTTTTATTTTTTTATTTTTTTTTTATTTGTTTATGATAGTCACAGAGAGAGAGAGAGAGAGGCAGAGACAAAGGCAGAGGGAGAAGCAGGCTCCATGCACCGGGAGCCCGACGTGGGACTCGATCCCGGGTCTCCAGGATCGCGCCCCGGGCCAAAGGCAGGCGCCAAACCACTGCGCCACCCAGGGATCCCTATAAAAGTTTTAAAAATGCAGACATCTGTGTTCCAAGGCAGATGCTTAACTGACTGAGCCACCGAGGTGCCCCTGTAGTGACATACTTTAATATCTCTGACTTGACAAAATCACCAACCTTCCCTGTGTTTCAGTTTCATTATCTATCAAATAAGGATAATAATGGTACTAACTTCCTAGGACTTTCATGATTAAATTAATATGTGTCTTCAGAGTAATATCTGATATTAAGAAAGTGTTATAAATATTTGCATTAGTCTGTTCTATATAAAAATCTGTGTACATGATGAGATGCCACTTCACATCCATCAGGATGACTGTTGTCAGAAAAATGGGAGAATTACAAGAGTTAGCAGGGACGAGGAGAAATTGGAGCCCTGATGCCTTGCTGGTGGGAATGTAAAATGGTGCAGCTGCTGTGGAAGACAGTTTGGCAGGTCCTCAGATAGTTACACAGTTACCTTGTGATACAGGAGTTCCATTCTAGGTATATCCCCCAAAGAATTGAAAGCAGAGACTCAAACAGATACTTGGGATACTTGTAGGTACACGTAGGTACAGGAGTGTTCTTAGCAGCAGCATTCACAGTGCTCAGGTGAATGGATAAACAAAATGTGGTATATACATAAAGTGGAGTATTATTCAGCCATAAAAAGAAGTGAAATTCTGATACAATCTGCCACGTGGATGATCCCTGAGAACATTTGTGCTAAATGAAGTAAGCTAGACAAAACAGGACAAATACTCTGTGATTCCATGTACATGAGTTACCTAGAATGGGCAAATTCAGAGAGACAAAGTAGGTCACCAGAGACTAAGGGAAGAATCTGGGATGAAGAGTATCTTCTGGAAATAGACAGTGGTGATGGTTGTACAGCATAATTAACGTACTTACTGCCACTGACTCGTATACATAAAAATGGCAAAAGATGGTATATTTTATGTTATGTATATTTTACTACAATTAAAAAATTGGGGTAAGAAATAAAAATCTGTATAAACACAGAAAGTAACATTGTTTTATGATTAAAAAATCAATGTATATCCACTGTAGAAAAGTTTGAAAAATTTAATAAACATGTAAAATAAAATTCATCCATTATACTACTCTGTGACTACCAATAACATTTCTATGCTTTTTAAGACCTATATTGTGGTTACATTTTATGCAAACATGAATTACATAAAGTCAGGGTGATAGGAAAATATTGAAGTTTCATATTCTATGCAGTGTTTGAAATTGTGTGAATCTATCCCCATTTTTAAAATGTGAAGAGATTCACTTAATTTTAAAGCTGACAATCATGGTGAATTATAGACTGTTGTTTATGCTAATGCCATATGGTTGGAGCCACTTCAGCAGATAAATAGAAGTGTTTCCTGATCTTTGACAGGAGCAGGTGAACCATGCTGTTACTTGTGTGCATTGGAACTTGTAACTTTTATGCTGTTGAAAAACTTGAAATCTTGATATCCTGGCACAGTGTTCACTAACTCGTCAGGGGATGGTGTCATACTGGAACGCACTCCCAAACCAGTAACTCTGGAATGTCTCCCCTAACATTCTGTGCTGTTAATTTAGGAGTAGATGCTCTATAAGCAAAGGTGCTTAGAAAATAGGATTTTAGGAGAACCTGGGTGGCTCAGTGGTTGAGCATCTACCTTTGGCTCAGGTCATGATTCTGGCGTCCTGAGATTGAGTCCCTCGTGGGCTCCCTGCTCAGCGGAGAACCTGCTTCTCCCTCTCCCTCCACCCCTCCCCGTGCTCCTACACTCATGCACACTCTCTCTCAAATAGTCTTAAAAAAGAAGAAAAAAGGCTTCCCATCCCACCGAGGTAACCACTAGAAGAATCTTTTCCCCTTACCACCTAATATAGAAAATTTAATGCCACAATCTTGGGTAGTTTGATGAGAAGTCTGCACTCACTTATGTGGTCTCAGGAGAAAAGATTTAAGGATCAATGACCTGAACATGTCCAGAAATTTTGGCATTTAAGTACAAACTTGAGATA
Source organism: Canis lupus dingo (assembly GCF_003254725.2). Taxonomy (NCBI): domain Eukaryota; kingdom Metazoa; phylum Chordata; class Mammalia; order Carnivora; family Canidae; genus Canis; species Canis lupus. Next base: position 22,501,612 of record NC_064247.1, on the reverse strand, counting down.
AACTAAACTGGCTTCACTACAGATAGAGTTAAGCTTAAGCCACTTTCTAGAATAAAGATGAAGGAAACGAGGTCAAGAAGCCTGGGGACAGCTGTTTGGTTAATTCCTGATGTTGAAAATGGAGACTCTTTCAGTGTTGCCCTTGTCGTAAGTCCTACAATAGCGAAGCTGACCACGTACAGAGTCCTTTTTATGTTTCTCCCCAGGTGATCGCATCCCTCTGTGACCCTAAATCCTGTGTAGATGTCCATAAAGTCGTCTTCCCTTTACATTGTTAGCTCACCTCTCCCCGAGCCCTGGACTTAAGATCCAACTTTCTACTTGACATCTCTTCTTGGAAATTACACAGGCATTTGAAAGTCAACATACCTAAAGAGCTTTTGATTTTGTTTCCTTCCCCCAAAACACATTCTTCCTCGGGGCTTTACTGTTGGCAAGGAGCATTGCTCAGTGGTTCAAGACCAAAACTGGAGAATCTTACTCCTCCTCCCCAATCCCCTACCTCCAGTGCCATCAGGAGCTCCTGTCACTTGTGCCCCCAAAATCTAAGTGGGTCCCACTTCCTGCATCCCTGCAGTCAGTGCCTGGGGCCAGCCAGCCACTGTATACCAGGACCTGTGCCGACCTTCCCTTCTGGAGCCCACCACTTGGGATTTGTCCTAAGGCACATCAGGCATGCTGTCCCCTGATTGAAGACCACAAATAACCTCCTGTGTCACTTAGGATAAGTCCACATTCCTTACTCCAGCCTACGAGGCCCCATGGGCCTTTTCTCAGGGGCTGTACTCACCAGAAGTTTTTTTTGAGACTTCATACACACTATACATACATTTTCTCTGCCTGGACACCCAGTCTCTCCTCCTGTACTTGGGGTTTTCATCCCTCCAGGCTCAGGTTATATGTTACTTCCTCAGTGAGGCCTGACCAACCATCCTTTCTGAAGTAGGACTCCTCTCACTGCCCTGAACCCATTATTCTCCATCACAGCATCCTATTTCTTTCACAGCTCTTATGTATTCCTTCATTTACTTGTGCCGCTTCCTCCTAAAAGGCAGTAATAGAGGAGAAAATCATTCCAGTTTTATTCCTCACTGTATATGAAGTAATGAACTATGGTATAAATGAGTAAAAAGGAAAAATGGTAAATTTTGGAAGCAACACATAAGCATGCTTATTTCCAACTATTTTTTTTTAACTTCAAACTTTTATATTGATCTAGATCTTTTGGAAGATTTTGTTTTCAGAGTGTATTGCAGTATTCCGTCACTAGGGGGCAGTTATACCTCTCTGATCAAATGTACCTAGTTTATTACTTCAGATCTTGTTTATTTCTGCTACATCATCTATTTCCTTCATGTCTCTTTTGAGGAAAATTATCCAAATTGGGAGATCCTGATAATGTTCACATAAATCTATATGCATTCCTATCATGTTTATCGATTCCCTATTGGTATACTGTATTATTGGCTGTGGTAGATTAAACTTTACTCTAGAAAATTAGATTTTCTATTTATATATAGTTTCACATTATTAATATATAATAATAGTTATACTCCGGATTTTTGGGAGGAAGGGATTAGGTCGATGTGGGCAATCTTTCTTGTTAGCATTATATCTGTACAAAGTAATATTAATATAAGATACACATGTGCACAGATAAACACAAAATTATCTTTTTCCTGTTGGCAAACACTCAAAAAACATGAAAGGAGCAATAGTCTGTAGATCTTTCTCTGGGAATTAATATTATGGCAAGAATTTCTGAGCATTTGCACAACAACTTAGTATCATTAGCCTTATTTAAAAAAAAAAACAAAACTAAATCCAGGGGTGCCTGGGTGATTCAGTTGGGTTAGTGTCTGACTCTTGATTTTGGCTCAGGTCATGATCTCGGAGTCATGGGATTGAGCCCTGAACTGGCTGTGGAGCCTGCTTAAGATTCTCTCCCTCTCCCTCTCCCTCTCCCTCTCCCTCTCCACCTCCCCCACTAAAAAACAAACAAAAACAAAACTTGATTTGGAGAAATTTTATTTACTACCAACCTTGAGATAAGGCAGTGATCATACTTACTTATTCTTGAGGTAATTTTTAAATTATGTGAATTTGAAATTTTGCAGATTAACAGTATTAAAGGTCTTATGCTAGCAAAATCCAAAATACCATGGAAACCAAAACTTTTGTCAAGAATCCCATAGGTTCCACATGACAGCCTGCGTGAACTATAAATTTTACATTTGTTTTTGCAGCTAAAGTGATACCACTTTAACTGGCAAACAGATACCTGCCATCCTTTGTCTCTGTCATATAGATTGCTATTTATAGAAATCTGAATGTGTGATTTTGTTGACTACAGTGTTGAGATATATATATATATATATATTTTTTTTTTTTTTAAGGTTTTATTCATGATAGAAAGAGGCAGAGATACAGGCAGAGGGAGAAGCAGGCTCCACGCAAGGAGCCTGACGCAGGACTCGATCCCAGGTCTCCAGGATCACGCCCTGGGCTGAAGGCTGGAGCTAAACCACTGAGCCACCCAGGGATCCCCTAATGCTGATATTTTAAACTCTGGTTATAATTTAGTATTTTTAAAGCCTGTAACTATTTCAGCCAAGCAGTCATTAAGTGCTAATGCTGAAAAATGCATCTGAAAATCAGTTATTTTGGATTAGAACTTAGATGTGACAAAAAGCTATGAAGAAAGCCAAAAATCTGTCATGATATGTATTACTGTTAATTTAGGAGGACTCTTAATCATTAGCCAGAGTGCCGACAAAATAAAAGCTGCACTAAAGCATGCATACCTTTAAGTTCATGAAAATTGTTGTGTAACCAAGCAAGGATGACAGATAAAATGCCAGCACCAGGGGCGAATACCAATGTGGCTGTAATATGTCCCTAAATCTGATTATTGTCTGTGCTAAGTAGTTTCACTTATTTGAAAGGTGGATATAGTAATGTAAAAGGTTTTACTTGAAATGTTTTTCTACCCAAGTCTATTTTATTTTATTATTTGTGTGCGTGTATGCGTGCATACACATAGGGGTGGGGTGGGGGACAGATGGATAGGGAGAGGAGAAATTCAAGTGGACTCCTTGCTGAGGAGGACCTGGAGGTGGGGCTCAATTCCAGGACCCTGAGGTCAAACCTGAGTTAAAACCAAGAGAACCTTGGGGGCAGCCTGGGTGGCTCAGCGGTTTAGTGCCACCTGCAGCCCGGGGCCTGATCCTAGAGACCTGGGATCGAGTTCCACATCCGGCTCCCTGGGTGGAGCCTGCTTCTCCATCTGCCGGTGTCTTTGCCTCTCTCTCTGTGTCTCTCATTAATACATAAAATCTTAAAAAAAAAAAAAAGAGAGAACCAAGAGTCCCATGCTTAACCCAACTGTGCCACCCACGTGCCCCAACATAAATGCATATTAAAATAAAAACGTGATAAGATTAGAGATTGATGAACTATTTGAACCCATCTCTCTATTTTACCTTTTCTTGAATTATGAGACCAACAATTTCCAAAACCTTTGAGAATACATCCTTCATAAAATGTGATCACTTTATGCTTACGTATATATACTTGTGTGTATCTATATATAAAAATGTAGAAGGTGTCTGGGTGGCTCAGTCAGTTAAGTGAGCCTTTGGCTCAGGTCATGATCCCGAGGTCCTGGAATGAGCCCCATATTGGGCTTCCTGCGCAGCGGAACCTGCTTCTCCCTCTTTCTCCACCTTTCCCCGTGCTTGTGGACTCTCTGTCAAATAAAATCTCAAAATACGTATATAGATATACATGTACATGCATATTTATATGTACATACACACACACTCCCCCATTAATTTACTCCTATATAACCAACCACTTAAAAAGACTAAAAGCTGGCAGCTACTGATATCGCTGTGGGGTTGTGTGAAAGCAGAGGTCACATAACTTTTGCCCCTTCAACCTTCTCTCCCCTTGTATCATTATATTAATGCTTCCATATTCTGATCAGCTATCAGTTTTAGATGGAAGGTACTATAGTTGTTCCTTCTGTATGCTTTTTCTTTTTATACATTGCCTCCCAGCTCTTGTTTTGTAGACTTGGTCTCTGTGTGTGTGATAAGAATAAGCAATAGGCACTCCCCATTTTATGAATAGGGTTTTGTTCTCCAGATCCATTTTCAGATCAACTATTTGGCATTTAGGATTTATTTTCCCATGAAAATAATAATATACATGGTAGCTAAATTTTCAAGCGAACCCGCAGAACCTATTTCTTCACAACTAATGTAATCACCATTTACAGGCTGGCTTCTATGAAAAAGTATGCATTGTGACTTCTGACTCTAGATAAAAAAAACTCCCTGGACCAACCTGCTGTGCACATGCACACACACACACACCATAACACACACATTCACTATAGGGACTCCTTTGTCCACTTTGCACCTCATTCTGGTAGTGGGAACATATGCACTGCTGATTTTCAATAAAGATGGTTTCCTGGAGGCCTAGAGCCTGGGAATTCCATGATGCTGGAAAGGAGTTAGAAGATAAAGGCCCAATAGGAATGTCATCCACTTTGTTCCTGTCCATAGCTGTTGTCAGTTTGGGTTGTGGCTCTAGTGGAGTTGGGAGCTACAGAAGTGTTCAGTAAGGATGAGAACTGTATGTCAAAGGGGGATATAGAGTTGATGGCAGCCTCCATGTTTTAACCTAAAACAAGTAGGCAGCACCAGATCAGCTCTAGTTGTACAAAATCAGGTGTTGATAAGGGGCAACTACAAAAGCCTACACCTGACATGCTTAATGGTGAAAGATGGAATGCCTGTCCCCTAAGATCAGGAACAAGGCAAGGATGTCTAGTTGTAGCATTCCTGTTTAACATCACACTGTAAGTCTTAGCCTGTGTGTGTGTTGGGGTGGGGGTGGGGGGACAAAAAGAAAAAAGGCATATAGATTGAAAAGGAAGAAATAAAATTGCCTCTGTTTTTGACAGTGATTGTTTACATAGAAAATCAAAAGGAGTGTATAAAAAATCTTAGAACTAGTGAATTTATTTTTTTCCTAATAGGTTTTAGCAAAGTCCGAGGATATAAGGTCAACACGCAAAAATCCATTATATTTCTATATACCAGCAATGAACAACTGGCAACCAAAAAAAAATTTTTAAAGAACATTTACAGTAGCTCACCAAATTGACATTTTTAGGTCTAAATCTAACAAAATATAGCATCTCTCTCTTGGAAATTATAAAAACTCTGAGGAGAGAAAATGAAGACCAAAGTAGCAAAAAAGCATACTCTGTGGATTAGATGACTTAACATAGTAAAGATGTCAGTTCTTGTCTGAAATTAGAGGAAAAGCTTTTAACCTTTAATCATTAGTTATGGGCTTGTCATTATATGGCCTTTATAATGTTGAGGTTTGTTCCCTTTGTCCTCCATACTTGTTGAGAGTTTTTATCATAAAAGGATGTAGAATTTTGTCACATGCTTTTTCTGCACCTATTTATTTTTTCAAGATTTTATGTATGAGAGACACAGAAAGAGAGAAGCAGAGACATAGGCAGAGGGAGAAAGAGTCCTCTGGGGAGCTCTATGTGAGACTCGATCCCAGGACCCCAGGACCCCAGGATCACGAGTTGAGCCAAAGTCAGATGCTCAACTACTGAGCCACTCAGGTGTCCCTGCATCTGTTTAGGTGATCATATGATTTTTATCTTTCTTTTTTTTTTTCTAAGTTTTATTTATTCATGAGAGACAGAGGGGGAGAGAGAGAGAGGCAGAGACAGGCAGAGGGAGAAGCAGGCTCCATGTAGGGAGCCTGACATGGGACTCAATCCTGGGTCTCCAGGATCAGGCCCTGGGCTGAAGGTGGTGCTAAACCACTGAGTCACAGGGGCTGCCCTTTATCTTACTTTCTATTAATGTGGTGTATCACATTTATTGATCTACATTTGTTGAACCATTCCTGCGTCCCCAAAATAAAATCCACTTGATCATGATGTAGGATCCTTTTAATGTGCTATTGAATATTTGCTAATATTTTGTTGAGAATTTTTACATCTGTAGTCATCAAAGATACTGCCCTGTAGTTATCTTTGCTTGCCCAGCTTTGGTATCAGGGAAATGCTGGCCTCATAAAATGAGTTTGGGAGTGTTCCTTCCTCTTTAGTTTTTCAGAAGAGTTTGAGAAGGATTGGCATTAATTCTTCTTTAAATGTTTGGTAGAATTCACCAGTTGAACCATTTGGTCCTGGGCTTTCCATTGATTACTAATTTAATCTCTTTACTAATATTGGTCTGTTCAAATTTTCTGTTTCTTCATGATTCAGTCTTGGTAGGTTGTATGTTTCAAGAAATTTTTCCATTTCTCTTAGGTTGTCCAATCTGTTGGTATATAATTGTTTCATAGTATTCTCTTAGGATCATTTGTATTTTTGTGGTGTCAGTTTTAATGTCTCTTCTTTGATCTGATATGCATTTTTTTTTAGTTTTCTCTCTTTATTAGTCTAGCTAAAGGTTTGTTAGTTTTATCTTTTAAAAAACAGCTTTTAGTTTCATTGATCTTTTCTATTATTTTCTGGTTTCTTTCATTTATTTCTGTCTGATCTTTGTTATTTCTTTCCTTCAGCTAACCTTGGGCTTAATTTGTTCTTTTTCTAGTTCCTTCATGTTTAAAGTTTATTTGAGATCTCTTTTTCTTAATGTAGGTATTTTTATCATTTTAAACTTCCCTCTTAGAACTGCTTTTGGTGCATTCCATAAATTTTGGGTTGTTGTATTTCCATTTTTGTTTGTTTCAAGATTTTCCTTTTTTAATTTATCTTTGGAGTTTTTCTTTGACCAATTGGTTATTCAGGAGTGTGTTTTATTTTCACATATTTGTGAATTTTCCAGGTTTTCTCCTGTTATTGATTTCTAGCTTCATACTATTGTAGTTGGAAGATACTTGATATGATTTCAGTCTTCTTAAATGTTTAAGACCAGTTTTATGACCTAACATAGGATCTATCCTGCAGAATGTTAGTGTGCACTTGAGAAGATTGTGTATTCTGTTGCTTTTGGGTGGAATGTCTGTTAGGTCCATTTGGTCTAAAGCATAGTTAAGGTCTAAGGTTTCCCAGTTGATTATCTGCCTGGATGATCTATCTATTGTTGAAATTGGGGTATTGAAGTCCCCTGCTATTGTGTATTGTTGTCTTTTAGATCTGTTAGTCTTTACTTAATATATTTTGGTGTTCCCATTTGAATGAATATATTTATACAACTATTACATCTTCTTGATGAATTGACTCTTTTATCATATAATTGCCTTCTTTATCTCTTATTATGGCTTTTGAGCTAAAGTCTATTTTGTCTGATATGAGTATATTTAACTCTGTTTTGGTTTCTACTTGTATGGAGTATTTTTCCATTGCTTCACTTTGAGCTTTTGTGTATCCTTGAAGCTGAAGTGAGTTTCTTGTTGGTAGCAAATAGTTGGGTCTTGTGTTTTTATCCATTCAGTTACACTATATCTGTGAATGGAGAATTTAATTTATTTACATTTAGTGTAATTATGATAGGTAAGAACTTAATAATGTGATCTTGTTCATTGTGTTCTGGCTGTTTTGTAGATCCCATATTCCTTTATTTCTTTCTTGCTGTCTTCCTTTGTAAATTGATGATTTTACATAGTAGCATGCTTTGATTCCCTTTATTCATCATGTATCTACTGAGGTTTTTGCTTTGTGGCTACCATGAGGCTTATATAAAACATCTGTAGTTATTACTGTCTTATCTATTCTGATAGTTTAACTTTGATCACATGCCAAAAAACTATACTTTTTACTCCCCCCTTTCGGTTTTTGATATCACAACTTTATATTGTGTATTTATTAACAAATTATTAAAGCTATAGCTATTTTTAATACATTTTTTCCTTTAACTTTTATCCTGGAATTAAGTGGTTAATACACCACCATATTATAGTATTAGAGTATGCTGAATGTGACTTTGTACTTACTTTTACCAGTGTGTTATATATTTCCATGTTACTAATTAGCATCCTTTCATTTTATTTAGTAATCTCTACACCCAGTGTGGGGCTCGAACTTACAACCCTGAGATCAAGAGTCACATGCTCTACTGACTGAACCAGCCAGGCACCCCATGTTCTTCCACTTTTTCTTTAAGGATTCCTTTCCTCAAGGCAGGTTTAGTGGTGAAGAACTTCCTTAGCTTCTGTTTGTCAGGAGGGTCCGTCTCTCTTTCAATTCCACAGGATGACTTTGTCAGAGTATTTGGCAGGGTGGTTTCCCTGCCAGCATGTTGTATATGTCATCCCAGTGTCTCCTGGCCTGTAATGTTTCTACTGACAGATCCACTGAGGGCGTTATGGGGATTCCCTTGTCAATCACCAGCTTCTTTTTTTTTACTCCTATGAAGATTCCTTTGTCTTTGGTTTTTGGCAGTTTTATTATAATCAAGAAGATCTCTTCAAGTTGAGTTTGGGGACCTCTGAGCTTCATGAATTTGCATGTCCAAATCTCTCCCAGATTTTGGAAGTTCTCAGCCATTATTTCTTTAAATAAGCATTTTACTGTCTTTTCCCTTTCTTCTCCATCTGGGATTCCAGGAATTTATGGATTGTTTGTTTTGATGGTCAGAACACCAGCAGATCACATAAACTTTCTTACTCTTTTCCATTCCTTTTTTTTTTTTTTCTTTCCTCTGACAGGATAATTTTAAAGGTCCAACCTTCTAATTTGCAGATTCTTCCTTCTGCCTGGTCCCTTGTGTTGTTGATAGTCTCTGTTGCATTTTCCATTTCATTCATTGTCCTCTCAGCTCCAGGATGTCTATTTGGTTTTCTTTTATGATTTCTAGCTCTTTGTTAAACTACTGTTAGACTACTATGTACTATTTTGTACATGCCTCATTTTCCTGATTTCATCGAATTGTCTCTGTGTTTTTTTGTAGCTTATTGAGTTTCCTTAAAACACCTATTTGGAATTCTTTATCAGGTAAGGAGCAGATCTTTGTGTCTTTAGGGTCAGTTATTGGAAGATTATTGTGTTCTTTTGGTGGTGCAGTGTTTTCTTGATTTTTCACATTCCTCAAAGTCTTGTGATGCTGCCTTCATATCTGCAGTGGCAGTCACCTCCTCTGGTCTTTGCAGACTGGGTAGGGAAATTTTTGTCAGGCCTTCAGTGGATTCACCTGCTGCATGCTTGCTCCCTCTTGTGGCACACTTCTTAAGCTTATGTGCTTTTTGAATTCTGCAGAGCAAGGATGTGTGCAAACAACCTCCCTTTTTACTTTTCCAAGGGCAGTCAGTCCTCCTGGGCTTGCAGATTCAGGCTGGTGTTGTGCACATGCCTACTAGTTGTCTGTATAAGCTCATTGCTGCTACCTTTGGGAGTGTACCTGGGGATTTGGCCACCAGGCCAGAGGGGAGATGTGTGGGTAAGATGTGTGGAATGCTTGGGGTATCCATAGGCCATTCCTGGTGCTCATAGGTGGGCCTCCCACTACAGTACATGACATGGTTAATAAAATTCATGTCCTGGGAAGCCCCAGTAGCTTAGTGGTTTAGTGCCGCCTTCGGCCCAGGGTGTGATCCTAGAGACCCGGGATCGAGTCCCACATGGGGCGCTCTGCATGGACCCTGCTTCTCCCTCTGCCTGTGTCTCTGCCTCTGTGTGTGTGTGTGTGTCTCTCATGAGTAAATAAATAAAATCTTTTTAAAAAAGAAATAAAATAAAATAAAATAAAATAAAATAAATAAAATAAAATAATAAAATAAAATTCGTGTCCCTTTGATAATATTGCAAGACCTGGCTGCAAATCTCTTAGCCACTCACCGCCCCCTAATCATTCAGCTCAAACCCACTACTCTGAATGAGGCAGGAGTGAATGGGCCTGTTTGGCAGTGTCTTCTCAAAACAGCTCTCCTCGTTCTGGGGCTGCACCGGAGTTTCAGTCTCCTGCCTGGATCCCACAGCTCCCACAGAGGCACTGTGTAAAGGGGTGCCAAGTTGTCATTGTTGAGGGTGGGATATGATCAAGGCACATCTTTGTTGTCTATCTTTCTGCTGTCACTCTCTCACCACAGTGAATTTTTAGACATTTTCATTACTCCAAATGGACATTCTCATTACTCCAAAGTGACATTCTTTACCTTTTAGCTATGTCTCCCCCCCATTCTGCACCCCTAAACAATCACATATTTACTTTTTATATCTATAGATTTGCCTATTCTGGATACTGCATGTGAATGGAATCATATTATAAATCGTCTTTTGTAACTGAGTTCTTCCATTTAGTATAATATTTTTTTTAAAGAGTATCCTTTTTTTCTTTCTTTTTTAAGATTTTATTTATTTATTCATGAGAGACAGAGAGACAGAGAGAGGCAGAGGGAGAAGCAGGCTCCATGCAGGGAGCCCGACGTGGGACTCGATCCAGGGTCTCCAAGATCACACACTGGGCTGAAGGTGTGCTAAACTGCTGAACCACCCAGGCTGCCCTAGTGTAATATTTTTAAGGTTCTTCTATGTTGTAGCATATATCAATACTTCATTCCTTTTTATGACCAAATAATATTAATATTCCATTTTAGGGATATACTGCTTTTTGTTTACACTTTCATCCTTTGATGGATATTTGGATTGTTTCCACTTCTTGGCTATGGCCAAGACACGAAGGCAATTAATAAAGGAAGGATACTCTTTTCAATAAAGGGTGTAACGTTGGAGCAATTGGACATCCATGTGGACAAATAAAAAGGAATCTTTTTTTTAATGAAAGGAATCTTGACCTATATCTGATACCTTATACAAAAATCAACTTAAAATTGATTTGGATCCAAATGTAAAATTTTTATTTTATTATTATTTTTTTCAAATGTAAAATTTTAAAACTATGACACCCTTAAAAGAAAACAGGAGAAAATCTTGGGACCCAGGTAGGCAAAGGGTTCTTAGATATGATGCTAAAAGCACAATCTGAAAAAGAAAAAATATATAAATTGGAATTCATTAAAATTAAAATTTACTCCACCAATGATATGGTCAAAAGAATGAAAAGACAAGCTACAAAGTGGGAGAAAATACTTGCAAATCACATGTCCAATAAAGGACTAGTATCCCTAATATGTAAGGAACTCTGAAAACTCAACATTAGGGCAGCCTGGGTGGCTCAGCAGTTTAGCGCCGCCTTCAGCCCAGGGCGTGATCCTGGAGACCCAGGATCGAGTCCCACGTCGGGCTCCCTGCATGGAGCCTGCTTCTCCCTCTGCCTATGTCTCTGCCTCTCTCTCTCTCTCTCTCTCTCTCTCTCTCTCTCTGTCTCTCATGAATAAATAAATAAAATATTTTAAAAAAACCGTCAACATTAGACAAGCAACAACCTTATTAAAGAATAGGTAACAAGGCAGCCCCAGTGGCTCAGCAGTTTAGTGCTGCCTTTGGCCCAGGACATGATCCTGGAAACCTGGGATCGAGTCCCATGTTGGGCTCCCTGCATGGAGCCTGCCTCTCCCTCTGCCTGTGTCTCTGCCTCTCTCTTTCTCTCTCTCTGTCTTTCATGAATAAATAAATAAAATCTTTAAAAAAAATAGTTAACAGATATGAACAGATACTTCACCACAGAGAATATAGAGATGACAAATAAGCACAGAAAAATATATTCAAGGGCAGCTGAACTTGAACTTGTACATATGTACAACTCTGGGCCATATAGAGCTTTCTCCTAGTAGTGCAAGAGACAGATGAGGCCATTCTCCCAATGGCTTTAGAAAAATTTATGGAAATCCCCTCATCTCCCCTCCCACCCCCTCGACCCCAGATATTCAACATCTTCAATTTTTGGAACAAATGCAAGTGAAAGCCACAATGCAATGCAAGAACATACCTGCTAGAAACAAACTGTGCTACATCCACACAGTGGAATACTTGTCAGCAGTAAATAGAAATGAATTGTGGATGCACAAGACAACTTAGATGAATCTCATAGGCATTATGCTGAGTGAAAGGAGCCAATCTCTAAAGGTCACGTACTGTATGTTTATATTTATACAACATCCTGAAAAGACTAAACTGTAGGATGGAGACCAGATCTTTGGTTGCCAGGGGTTAGGGATGGGGGAGGGTGTGACTCCAAAGGAGCAGTGCAAGGGGATTTTTTGGGGTGATGAAACTGTTGTGTTTTGTGATTGTGGTGGTAGTTACACAAACTTAACATGTGTGTTAAAATTCATACGACTATATCCCAAAAGGGCACAATTGGAGAACTATCTTTAACTACAAGACCCAGTAACATAATAAATAGGAGGAAATAGCCATCATGTGAAATAATCTTTTATTATATGAAAAAAGAACAAGAAAAGGAATAACTTTTTATTCTGAAATAGCCTCTTGTTCTTCTCACAGTTTTAGGCTCCTTTAAAAGATGTATTTTTTCCTCCTAAATACTTTTTTTCAGGGATATGTCTTCACTATTTTCTATAAGTCTTCCTGTTTTTTTTTTTTAATAAAACATATGGGTTAAATCTCAAAAGAAAAATACCATTCAGATTGTCATATTATCTTGGAGGTTTTGTAGGATTGTTTCTTCTAAGTCTGATTGATGAGATCTTATGAATCTTTGCTGCAGTTTTTTTCAGAAGTGACACTTATAGCACAATAAGACTGTTAGGTTAGTCTGGTGCCATGTTTGCCATCTTATACAGGTTGATTTGATTTCATGCCGAGTCTAAAAGTCTCTATTATATTTGATTTCTTCCTAGCACAAAGAATAGGAAAAGCACACCTGTTGACAGCTTATGGCAGACAGAGTTTGAAAGGGACCATGAAATAAGGGGTGATCATGAACATAGCATATTGATTTAAAGAGTAAATACAGGACTAGAATATATAATAGGAATTTAGCTTGTAGGAACCAAAAGTTAATCTTCTGTATATACTTAATATTTGTCAAATCCTTACTAGAATCCTCTTCAGCTCTGAGCTTGGCAACTTAAGCAAGATGTGGAAACAGTTGGCAAGTTTCCTGAGAGGGCAATGAAAATTATACTAGAGAATGAAAATAAAACCTTTAAGAGAAGGTTAAAAGAATTCAAGTTTCCTAGGGAAGAGAGTTGAAAGCATTATGAAGAGCTGGAACAGGGATGGTAACTCTTCATTTCATATGACCAGGTGGTGCAAAAAGGAATGTCCTAAATTTTTCCAGAGGGATTTATTGGGCATATGAACTTTTCTCTCCATTCCAAGATGATTGAGACCATATTGTATGCACTCTCCTCTTCCCTGGGCTTTTCTCACATCGCACCTTTCTGGCTCTCTCTCCACCATTTGGAACATTCTTATTTTGAATCCCTTTCTGGGAGGGGGTCTCTCCTTGGCTCTCTACTGGTAAAATCTCATGGTTTTTGCTTCTTTCTTATTCATCTCAAATCATTCTTTATACAGAGCCACAGGTGAGATCTATCCAAAATAAAACATGCCACATCACTTTCCTGCTCAGAATCCTTTAGCAGCTTCCCATAACCCATCCCAGAGGTTCACAAGCACCACCTCTCCACAGGCTGGATCTGGGAGAGGACAGCTGAAGGGACAGGTGTCCATAACCCTCTAGCCACCCTCATCTCTGCGGCATCCCATCATGAGAGACAGTTGGATACCTGAGCATGTGAGTTACCCACCCAATGTTTTAGGAGACAAGGTGGAGAATATTGGGTGTACAGAACAAGTTGGAGCTCCTCTGGAGGATAGGGAAGACCTTCCATATCAGATCCATTGTTCCTGCAGCCTCCACACACCCCATCTCGCCCAGAGATGTGAGTTCTGTCTCACACGGCCTGCAGTTGTCAGGATTTGGTTTTCTCAGTAACAGAACTCTGAAGGGAAGGATAATCTCTTTAACTTAAGAAGGTTGCTTGAGACATCTTACAAGGATTGTTTGACTTACGTTTTAAAGACAAAGGGAGGCTGGATTTCTTGATTTTTGTCCTACAGAATCTCTTGAGGGATTTGCCATTTTGGTGTTGAGTTTGTCTTGACTGGGTACTGGTGGAGTGAAAATAGGAATCAAGAGAAGTATATGGGGCAGCCCCGGTGGCTCAGCAGTTTAGCGCCGCCTTCAGCCTAGGGTGTGATCCTGGAGACCCGGGATCGAGTCCCACATCAGGCTCCCTGCATGGAGCCTGCTTCTCCCTCTGCTGGTGTCTCTGCCTCTCTCTCTCTCTCTCTCTCTCTCTCTCTCTCTCTCATGAATAAATAAATAAAATGTTAAAAAAAAAAAGAGAGAGGGAGAAGTATATGTTTATTGAACAATCCTGAACAAGCCCATTGAGAATTGTGGTTCTTCTCTGTGGGACCATAGAATACCAGAGCCACAAGGCCTTCGAGATCATCTGCCTTAGTCATTATATGAGGAAATTGCCTAGGACACAGGAGACAGTGTGGTAGGTCTTCAGGGTCACACTAGAACATTTTTCCTTTTAGTGCAGGAATTTTGAACGCAGGATATACATATGAAGCCCCCCTCCTTTAAGTAAAATATATCCATTTACCTTTTTGAGTGACATGTTTGACTTTGCACAAAAATAGAAAGGTCAGCTACTTGTTCAAACCAATTGACATGTGTATATATATTTGTATATCATATATGTGTGTGTTTTTTTTTTTAATGTACTCGTTTGAGAGAGACAGCATGTGGGGAAGAAGGACAGAGAGAGAGAGAAACTCAAGCAGACTCCACGCAGAGCATGGAGCCTAATAGAGCCTGACTCGAGGTTCAGTCCCAGGACTGTGAGATCATGACCTGAGCTGAAACCAAGAGTCGGATGCCCAACCAACTAAGCCACCCAGGCATCTCTATGTATAGATTTATTATATATGTTTAGATATATTTAAGTACAGTAACTTAGATTATGGAGTGGCAGGAACTAGTAATCTTCAATAGTGGGAAACTTAGCTGAAGCTATGACTCACCTTTAACTACCAGTATGATCTTCATTCATTCAACTTCTTGGCTTTGATTCCTGTTGTATTTAAAAAGAAAGTTGAGGGCAGCCCAAGTGGCTCAGCGGTTTAACACTGCCTTCAGCCCAGGACGTGGTCCTGGAGACCTGGGATCAAGTCCCATGTCAGGCTCCCTGCATGGAACTTGCTTTTCCCTCTGCCTGTGTCTCTGCCTCTCTCTCTCTTTTTGTATCTCTCATGAATAAATAAATAAAATCTTAAAAAAAAATAAAAAAGAAAAAGTTGAATTATTTTAAGATTCTTTATAACTTACAAATAATAGTATTGATATGTAACAATAACATTAATACATGATAAATAATAATAAACTTGTATCAGGCTTACTACCTATATGGTATGGTTGCAAATGCACATGTTAAGTAAACACTCATATGTAATTCTTGCAACTACCATGTGAGGCTGGTGCAGCTACTGCTGAGGGAGCCAAGGTGTGGGGGTAACGTACCTCAGGGTGATGCTGTTCATAAAAAGGAGCAGGGACTGAAGCCTGAGCATCTGGCTCTGGAGCCCACCTGTAATTCCTGTACTTCACTGTAGGGTCCCTATCCACTTCATCCTGTTACTGCTTTGAATTAGATTTAGAAAGAATGGACATTGAAGGAAGTCTCTTGTTTTTTCTTGATTTTTTTAGATAATAAAATGTGAATAACAAATATTTAAATTATGAAGAAACAACTCTTATCAAAATAATTACTTAATGCAGAGGATAATTAAGCAGATAATTAGTTATTGATAATAGTTATGTATTGTCTATTGACCAAAAGAGAATCTAAATCAAACTGAAGTTACACCTAGGACTCTGAATTATTTTTTTTAAGATTTTTAATTTATTTATTCATGAGAGACACACAGAGAGAGAGAGAGAGAGAGGCAGAGACACAAGGCAGAGGGAGAAGCAGGCTCCATGCAGGGAGCCCGATGAGGAACTCGATCCCAGGTCCCCAGGATCACACCCTGGGCCGAAGGCAGCACTAATCCACTGAGCCACCTGGACTGCCCAGGACTCTGAAATTTTTAAAGTTGTGTAGAAGCTTTAAAAATTATGAAGAGGAAAAAACAAGAATAACTTTTACAGGCAGAATTTAACCAGAACATGATTCTCCATGATCCTGTTTTGTCAGATCCCCCTTTAGATGCCCAGTTTCGACAAGCTCAACCAGGCTGGGGGTTAGGATTTCTGGCTGTTGTGTGAGACAAACTTGAGAGTTTGCCTGGAGAGGGAAGGGCAATCTCAAATGTATGTAAAGCTGCTGTTTAGAAGAGTCACTAAATAAGCAGTTAATAAAATTTTCAGAAAAACAGAATAGAAGAGGGACACCTGGGTGTCCCAGTGGTTGAGCATCTGCCTTCAGCTCAAGTCGTGATCCTGGGGTCCTGGGATTGAGTCCTGCATCAGGCTCCCTGCAGGGAGCCTGCTTCTCCCTTTGCCTATGTCTCTGCCTCTCTCTGTGTCTCTCATGAATAAATAAATAAAAATCTTTTAAAAAAGTAAAATAAGAAACAATAGAGTAATTGCTGGCAGGGGGAGAGAGGATAGGGAGAGGTTGGTAAAAGGATACAAACTTAAAGCTGTAAGATGAATAAGGTCTGAGGATTTAATGTGTAACATGGTGACTATAACTGATAACACTTTGTTGTATAACTGACATTTGCTAAGAGAGTAGAACTGAAGTCCTCACTAGAAGAAAACACAAAAAAGATAAATATATGAGGTGATAGTATATTAATGAATTAGGTGTCCGCAGAAGCCCAGTGCAGAACTGGCGGCTTATGCGGTGAGCTTTCTGAGGCTTAGGTGACCAACCGCTGGGATGGAGATGTTGCAGAGCAGATCTAGTCATGGTGTGGTTGGACTCAATGACTTTTCAGTTCCCTTTTTGCAGTACCTGGCATAGAATAGGCACTGTCAGTAAATAACTGTCAAATTAGTAACTTAAAAAAAACAGGGTGGGAGGAATATTCTTATTTCATTATTTTAAAACCAGTGTAACTCTTTCAATGACTTATTTGATTCTTTCTTTTTTTTAAGATTTTATTTATTTATTCATGAGAGATATACAGAGAGAGAGAGAGAGGCAGAGACCCAGGCGAGAGAGAAGCAGGCCCCATGCAGGGAGCCCGATGTGAGACTCGATCCCAGGTCTCCAGGATCAGGCCCTGGGCCTAAGGCGGCACTAAACCGCTGAGCCACCCGGGCTGCCCTGATTCTGTCTTGATTATGAGGAAGGAGAGAGAGAGAAGAATATTTGATTTAGACATATGTTTGGTTGCTTTCTGATTCCTGTCATATACCACAAGGCTTCATAAATTGTGTTGAGCTCTCCAGAATAAAGGTAAATAACTTATATAGCTATTATATGAATCATTACAGTGTAAGTTTAAAAATGCACACATTGTTATTATGTGTGCATGCCTGAGTTTATTGACTTGTAAACTCTTCGATATTAGGATTGTGTGTTTTTGTGTTTCCCTTCACAGCACCTAACCTAGAACCTTTTTGAGAATATGTGAAAGTGATTTCAAATTGTGTGTGTGTGTGTGTGCGAGGCAGGGGGGCCGGGAGGCAGGGGAGCAAGGGGGGGGGGCGTTGTCCCTAAGTTTCATTATTATTCAGAAACAAAGTCCTATCATCTCTGTTTGCTAATGCTGATTCTAAAATTTAGAAATACTTCACTTTGATTAATTCAAACTAGATTTGAATTGTATTTAATGTAGGGGAGAGTGTGTTCAATTTTTGTTGCTTTTGTAGGTGCGTGTGAGGGAACCTTGGCTTGCTCTACCTGTCACCTCATCTTTGAAGAGCACATATTTGAGAAGTTAGAAGCAATCACTGATGAGGAGAATGACATGCTCGATCTGGCGTATGGACTAACAGATAGGTAAGATGTCAGGACCACTTCAGCTTGACCAGCAATCTGGGAAGATAAAGTTTTTAGTAGTTCCTATCTGAGACCAGACACACACATGTGATAGTGGTCTCCTGGCAAAGATAGAGAACAGTCACAAACCTTGAATATCAAATATGTGACATTTCTTTTAGTTTTCACTCTTCTACAATTTTCACCCTTATGAGACTTTCCTTTTTGCTGAAGTTGAAAATCAATTGAAGTTATTGGCGGTGTAAGTTCTGGATCCTAATAAATCTTCTTTAATCTATATTTATTCCAGGGATTAATATTTATCACAGTTGGGATTCAATTTAATGCTTTTTATGATGTTCTTAAAGGACAGATTTGATAATTGGATGAAATTATCATGGGAAGTTTTACCTACTTGAAAGAATAGAATTTTTAAAGAAACTTAAGATATGATAATAACTATATTAAAATGAATAGTTTTGTTTCTAAGTGTACCTTATACCAACTTAATCAAAGCTTATTCTTGCTATTAATAATAGGTAGAATTACTCTTAAAACTAGTCAGATTTATAGTAATGAGTGATACTGAGTGATACTTTATTTTTAAAAATTTTTAAAGATTTTATTTATTTATTTGAGAGAACAAGTAGGGGGAGTGGCAGGCAGAGGGAGAGAGAGAAGCAGACTCCCCACTGAGCAGGGAGCCCTATGTGGGGCTCCATCCCAGGAACGTGGGATCACCACCTGAGCCACCCAGGTGCCTTGAATGATACTTTATTTTTAAAAATTACCTAGTCTTTGGTTGGAGTTAGAGGAGGTAGTTAGTTGAGTTACTATTTCAATGGAGCCAGATCATGAGGGCTTACTTAAGGTTGGCTCTGGTGTTTAACTTTAATTTCGTGACCCTCATGATAAATCAGTTTAAAAATAAAAATAATAGTAATAGTAGCTTGATGCATGTATATTATATAGTCATAATTTTGTTAAATCCTTGATATAAACCATCTTATTTAATCCTCACAAAAAAGTTTAGGTCATTAGTATTTAATTAGAGGTGAAGAATCATTTTATTCCCTTTTGTGGTTTATTTCCCCGTTGGTCACCGTGGGACTGATACCGGGGCAGAAGCTGGGAAAACAGTATCTCTTTAGGCTTCAGAGCAAAGTGGATTGTAGCTGCTATGTCCCCGTCCCCTTTACATGTTCAGGTGCCACATTCTCTGTCAATGCCTTTTTTTGCTGCAGAGTAGCACACAAAATGCACTCAATGAGTGGTTCAGGGAAAGAAATTAATGCTTCTCATGGGCAGCACTTATAAAACACTGGGGCATATCTGGAATGAAAATAACTTTGCTCAAAGCCAGGAACTACATGTAAATGATTTCAAGGGTACCACGTAGTCCGAAACAAGGAAATTCAGTCTTTGGTTTCTACGTTATTTAAAATTAAGCACTATGTAAATGTCTTTATTTTTAAGATAAAACATCATTGTTTTCATGTTTATTATAGGGTATTTTTTAACCCTGATTACTAAAGGACTGGTGATACACGGACTCATATGGCACTTACTCTAGAGGTTACTGGTCGGTTTGTACCTGTATTTCTGGGGCCTGATTCACAATAGGGCATCATCACCAACTATTTATGGAATTAATGATTGATAGAAGGAGAAATTCAGGAATTACCTGTGAATCTGTATCTGATGATAGTCATTGCCTGGTGCCAGCAATTTCCAGGAATAATATGTACAGAGGCCTCAGTTTCTGTAGTTGCAAGATGAGAATAATAATGACACCTGTCTTATAGGGTTGTTGTGTGAAGCTCTTAGAACAGTATCTGGTGGAGAAAGCATTCATTAAATAGTTTTTAGCATTGTGATGATAAAAATATCAATTTATATGCTGGATACTTACTATATTGCCTAGGTACTTGACAAAAATTATTTCTGACATTCAGGGTTAGGCAACATCATCACCATTTTGTAGGTGGGAAAATAAGGTTTAATTTTGAGATTTGCTCAAGGCTGCACAGCTAGAGAATGACAGAGCCTTGATTTGAATCAGTTGTGTTGGGCCCTAAAGTCCTTGGATCTTGTACTTCTCTGAATTGAAAACCAGCTCTTAGGAGTAAAATAAATACAACCGCAATGCGTTTCCACTGTAGGTAGATATGGCACAGGTGACTGGAGAAAATACCATCAAGATTTGTGATGTTGGAATTCTATGGAACTCATAGCGAAATCAAGGCCGCCTTGTGCTCTGTCTCCGTTTCTGGAGATAGAGTCACTTCTCCACTGGGTGGACTTGCAGCAAGGAGGGTATAAAAGAGCCAGAGGGCACCACTGCCTTGTCTTCCCTGAAGCCACCATCCCTGGGCTCCCATAACACACTTTCTGTTCTTCACTGTGCTTGCTGCCCCTTTTCAGTGACAGCTGTGCCATCTCTGTCCCTCTTTCTAAATTAAAAGTACCTTGGTAACTGGCATTGTTGAGTCTTTATGTGAACACCAGGAATAACAAGCAGTCTCTCTAGGACTCGCCACAGTCCAGATGCATTGGCCTAAATGAGCTTGCTGCATTTTCTCTCTTGCAGACAAAGATTAATGCATAATTGAGCACTGTTAAGCCTGTGTATAATCAACAAATAGGGATTATTGGTAGAAGGAAATTTTTTCTATCAGAAATCAGTATTTCTTGTGGTTATACTTTCTCTCCTACTCAAAAACTTCCCAGTGGTGCCTCATTGCTCCCCAGTTAAAGCCTAAACTCTTTCACTGGTGTTCCAAGCTGTCTGTGGCCTGGTGCCCATTCTAGCCCATCACCCTCCCTACATAGTAGCCAAGCCAAGCTGAAGTCCCATATTGTCTCAAATGTGCCTTGAATCCCTTTGCCTCAAATGCTTCTCTCCATTATCTTTTATTAAGTGTCATATCCTTCCCATCCTTTAAAGCCCACTCTAAGCACCATCTCCCCTGGCCAGAAGTAAGTGTTTTCTTCTCAGATCCTCTGGCTTTCTTTCTTTCTTTTTTTTTTTTCTTTAAGATTTTATTTATTTATTCATGAGAGACATACAGAGAGAGGCAGAGATACAGGCAGAGGGAGAAGCAGGTTCCTGGTGGACATGACCTGAGCTGAAGACAGACGCTCAACCATGGAACTACCCAGGCATCCCTCTCGCTTTCTCTCTGTGGTATTGGTCATGATCTCACATGTTAATTATGTGCAGATGTATCTCATTTCTTCTATTTGATTGAAACTTCTCTCCTTCATACTGATATTTGGTAATTAATTCCCACAGCAATCCTATGAGGAACGTGCTTATTCTTCATCTTTAGGATTAGGTGAGGAAACTAGTATGTGGTGGCAGGGTTAAGACAGTTGCCTGTGAATATGCCATGTTCAGTGCTGGATTCTGGACCATTGGTTGGTTGGCCCTGAGCCTGATGCTGCCTCCTTACTGCATCCCTGGCACCCAGCACATAAAAGTGTTCAGTGATGGAAGTGAGTTGCTGTTCTTTGCATACCCACTGACATTTAGTGCTGGGCCTTTAGATGCTCAGTAAATGCTTGATGGATACATTAATGAAACCAAGACCTGCATGCCATATTCCATCCAATTGTAGACAACTTGACTGTAACATTAATATATTTGGTTTTACGGGCCTCTAAGAAAGACAAAAGGACTGCTGATTAAAATACTGGTACCAAGTTATCACTTAACATTTTGTGCATATTAAAAGAGCTATTTATACTTGTCTGACAGATTTGCACATCACTGTTAAAAAAAGTAAAATATAAGTAAAATGGTAGTAATTCTGAAAAAAAAAAAAGAAAATGGAATTATAGTTCTTCTTCCAATGACAAATATCAGGTTTATGTCCTGCTATGTATATTTTGTATTCTTAATTTTCATAGGCTTTTTG
The DNA here is from genome assembly GCF_003254725.2 of Canis lupus dingo. Classification (NCBI taxonomy): domain Eukaryota; kingdom Metazoa; phylum Chordata; class Mammalia; order Carnivora; family Canidae; genus Canis; species Canis lupus. The sequence goes on along the minus strand of NC_064247.1, from coordinate 22,479,827 downwards.
GACTTATTTCACACATGTAGTATTAACATCCTTCCCATAACTCAGTTGGAGAGACATCTATCAAACATTGTCACTGAGTTCATGGCTCTGATGTGACCGCCACCTCCCAGTGCAGCTGGGATTGCAAGAAGCCATTGATTTTAAGATGCATCTCAATTTCAGAGACGTTAAAAAATGTGGCAAAAAATACGCATTTGATAATTGATGACTTAAGTCTCTGTATTTATTTCATATTTCTTGTTTTAAAAGCTTTAAAAAAGGGTAAGCTTTCTTCTATAGTCCATAGGTTTCAATGCTCTTGGGATTGATGAATCATTCTCTTGGTATTGCTCAAATCTCTCTTCTCTTCATTGTCATGCCTTCTGATTATTTCATTGCTTGTCAGCCCTTTCACCAAAAAACAGTAGTTGTAGTAGACGCTGGAAACTGAAGATGAGCTTTTTGTTGGTCACATTTACCTTCTGTTACCCTCTAGTTATGAAACTGTTGGGTGTATGTTTTTGATGTAATGGAAATTGAAAAGGTAAGTAAATCCCTAACTGCTTTGGGTAAGAAAATGTCCTATCATCAACTGCAGTGCCTTGTGAGTAACACATACTGAATCCTAAACCGTACTTCTCGCTTTTTTCTGCAGATCTCGATTGGGCTGCCAAGTCTGCTTGACAAAGGCTATGGACAACATGACGGTTCGGGTACCTGATGTTGTGGCTGATGCCAGACAATCTGTTGATGTGGGCAAGAACTCCTAAACTAGAATAAATCGGAATATTTTCACAAAATTTTACCTATTTTTTATAATTATTATTTCTTAATGTAATTACATGAGAACATGGGTGAAGGGGTTTATTATGATTATTAGCTGTACCACTTTAATCGACCTTACATTACTACTACATTTTATAGATTTCAAAGTATGCCATCTTTATTTTGGTTAAATTATAAAAAGCAAATCAAATATTAGAAAATAGTTACTATTCTAGAATCATACATATTATACCTTATGTTTGCTAGCAAGATGTTTTCACATAAGTCTTATGTCTAATTACCTGTAAGTTAGGTTAATAAAAGGTATTATTTTCCCTGTCAGATGTGGGTGAAGGCAGAGATCTAACATGGCTTGTCTGGAGCAATAGAGCAAATTAGAAGATAATGTACTAGAACTCGAATCTTCTTATTACAAGTTATATGTTCAAATTGAAACTAGAGAAATTATGAATATCTTATTTATAGCAATAATTAAATGGACATAACTAATTGCTCAAATTTCAAAGATTATTGTTGCCTTCTAAATAAATATTTCAGAGTTTTGATTCACTGAAAACTCTCTGGGCTTCCTCACAGCATGGTGGCTGGTTTCTGCAAGCCAGCACCGTGAGAGGGAGGCCTGTGCCAGGCGTGCCCTAGGTATAAAAGTCACACAGCATCATTTCTGCCTGTTCTTTTCATTAGGAGTGAGGTACTGAGTCTGGCCTATCACCTGAAGAGGGTGTCCGGGAACTTGCAGACATGATTTAAAACCACCACAGTAACCATTATTTTCAAGTTAGCTTATTGGCACATTATTGCCTGAGAAAACCAGCCTTTTAACTAAAGTGTTCTAAACTTTTCAAGAAGGGCTGGATTTTGCTCTTACATTGAATTTTGAAAGATTCTGTGTCTTCTTTATTATGATGGTTCATTGGTTTTATTCTGTAACTCCCAACAGTTTTCTTCCTGACAGTTGTTTAAAATGAGAGGGAATAATGGTAGGTTCCCTTTCAATGCTGTATAATTTTAGTTTACATTTCTCTGCATTTTGCCATCAAGAAAGGCAGCTTCCTTTGGTGTAATAGTATATATAATTGTTGGTTACATGCTAACATTTAATATTGTATTTGGTTTTCACAAATAAAACCAACCTGTAATTACGTAAGTAATTCAGAACTGCTGAATTAGTTTTTCAAATGAACAATTCTAAGAATTTTGAAAACCTTTTGCCTAACTTTTGCTGTGAAAATGTTGTCTAATTTGTCTTAAAGGACAGTTTTCTTATTTTCTTCATAACTATTTAAGTATCGTGGTGATCCATTTGGCTTCTATCATAGTCATTTAGCATTTACTAGAAGTTACATTTCGTTTGAAAAATTGTTTTCTAATGGGGAACTTAAATTCATTATATGTTTTTGCATCTTTTTCTTCTTTTTCTTTTTACCACTCTTTTAATTGCTTTTCTTGCTCTTAAACTCCCTGAAATTTTGTAGTAAACCACATTTTGGATCAGAATTTGTTAGATGGATTTCTTATTTATAGGTTAACTTATCACTCTATAAATTAAAAAGTAGAAATAATGTGTTGCATGTACATTTCTAAAAATAGTATATGAAACTTTATTTTAAGTGTAAACTATTCAAAGGTATTCAAACATACACAAACTTTGTTTCCTAATAGAAAAATATTTAAGAATAGAAATATGATCTTGGTTAAGCAACAACGGGATTCCTTTCATGTGTCAACACATCACATGATATCAAGTTGTTTTTATCGATAGATTTTCTTTTGTTTATAAGTTTCTAGAAACTTAAAAATTAGGAAACCAGCTGGCAGGAGGAAGGCATGATCACTTGCAGACATGGAGTGGCTATTTCAGAACAGAAACAGAGTTAAAAGATAATTTAAATCTACCAGAGGCCATTGAGTAGTGAGGTAGATGGGAAAGATCTCTGTAGTGAGCATTACTTCTGCAGAAACTGTTAGTAATAAATCATCTAATCAGTGCCTTCATTCCCATTTCCTCCTGACTCTCAGCTGCTCATCTTACTACCTGGATATATAATTTGTCTTTTAATTTTTAGAATTGATTTGATGTTATAAAATTAAGCAGACCCATCGTGCTTTTTTGGTTTTCTTTGTCTTTTAGGCATTGCTGACCATTCCGCTTGATTGAGTCTTTTTCCTCCTTCATATCTGCCCAAGTACTCTGCCTCAGACTGCCCTTTACAGCATTTACTACATATGGCTATTATTACATGTAGTGCCCTATTTGTCCCCTAATAAACTAAGCTTTTTTAAAAGTTTTTTTTCTTTTTTAAGATTTTTATTTATTTGACATAGAGCAAGCAAGTATGCACGCTTAGTTGAGGGAGGGGCAGAGGGAAAGCAGACTGCCAGCTGAGCAGGGAGCCTGACGTAAGACTCAATCCCAGGACCCTGGGAATCATGATCTAAGCCCAAGGCAGATACTTAATTGACTGAGCCACCCAGGTGCTTTAGACTAGGCTTTTTTTTTTTTTTTTAATTTTTATTTATTTATGATAGTCACAGAGAGAGAGAGAGGCAGAGACACAGGCAGAGGGAGAAGCAGGCTCCATGCACTGGGAGCCCGACGTGGGACTCGATCCCGGGTCTCCAGGATCGCGCCCTGGGCCAAAGGCAGGCGCCAAACCGCTGCGCCACCCAGGGATCCCTAGACTAAGCTTTTTAAGAATAAGGACTAGGTTGTGTTCTACTTTGTAACTGCAGTGTCTATAACGGTATTTATCCCACAATAGGTACATAATAAATACTTGAATTAAAACCTGTTATAAGGATTATGCTTCCAGCATTTTGCTCTGTGGCAGTCTTCTGTTAGGGATGAGACTCATGAGCTCAATATAGGCATGTATACTGAGCCTGCCTCTTCAACTTAACAGAAATCAGGACACAGGTTTTCCTGAGAAATCAGATAATTTCCACTGTATTAAAAAGGATTGTTCAACTTGTCTTCTTTTTTAAACATACCTTGAATGAAGTAGCTTTTTGGATGACCCAAAGCTGAGTCCCCCCTCTGCTGGTCTTAGATCTTATAGATAGTTGGTCCTGTAGGTGCTACATGGTTTCTGTCCCCTCTGTGACACTATCATGACCAAGCCTCCACATGGGCGGTCCTCCATCCTGTGAGTGTCCACCTGCCATCACGTAGTTCAGAAGGCCTCAGTGGTTTCTCATTAGTGTTAGGCTTCTCATTGGTCCTAATGAGCATTCCTTAAGGCAGCGAAAAAAGGGATAGGTAGTTAGTTTGAAGACTATTTTCCCAAACCAAGCAAACCAAAGACAGAAAAATTGAGAAACACACTCTTCCTAATAGTTTTAATGTCCTTTAAAAACTAGAGTCTTATTTTGTTTAACTGAACTCCAAAGACTGAGTGTGCCTCAGAGAGAAAACAGGGTGAGCTCTCCTTTGCAGTGAGGGAAAAGCATGGGGTTTATTGTTTGAAGATCTGGATATGTTTTATAAAATTATCTAAAATTTGGAAATAAAGCAAAAATTACTGCAGGTCACTTTAAAGTGGTACTTAGGGGCACCTGGGTGGCTCAGTGGTTGAGCATCTGCCTTTGGCTCAGGGCATGATCCGGGAGTCCTGGGATTAAGTCCCACATCGGCCTCCCCACAGGGAGCCTGCTTCTCCCTCTGCCTATGTCTCTGCCTCTCTGTTTGTCTCTCATGAATAAATAAACTCTTTAAAAATAAAAGTAAAGGGGTACTTAGAGGATTGTCTAATGGGGCACCCAAGGATCACCTGATGTTCTAAGACAGGAACATTAGCAAATTATGTCCTAGGGGTCAAATCCAGCCCCCCACCTGTTTCATGTCAGTCAGCCTTACTGGAATGCCCCATGCTCATCCAGTATTTATTGCCTATGGCTGCTTTCATTTGACAGAAACAGAGTTGAGTAGTTATGACAGAGACCAAATAGCTTGTGCCACCTGAAATACTTGCTATCTGGCCTTATATGGAAAAAGTTTGCTCATCCCACCTCCAGAGGAGGTAACTCTGACTTAGTACTTATTGGTCATTAGGACACAGCCCCACTAAAGTTAGACTTTTTTTTAAAAAAAAGATGCATTTTTTTATTTGAGAGCATGTGCTAGAGGGGGAGGGGCAAAGGGAAGGAGAAACAAACAGGCGCCCTGCTCAGTGGGGAGCGATCCCAGGACCCTAAGATCATGACCTGAGCCAAAATCAAAAGTTGGATGCTTCACCGATTGAGCCACTCCATCGCCCATTCTAAAGTTAGATGTTAAGTAACTTAGAGAAGATTAAGTTGCAAAGGTTTTCTTGTTGGTAGAAAAGGGAACTCTGAGAGTTATGGATTCCTGTCTTGTAGGGCATTATCATGTTTTTACAGTGACCTGTGTGGTCTCCATCCAGCGCTCTTTCCCACTGTGTGCATGTATGCATGTGTGTATTCGTTTCTCGTGTCATCTTTGAGCTGGGTTTGTCATTCTGCTGGCCTACACATTAATGAGCTAAATAAATCTTTGACATGTGCTCACTATGTATTTGTATGAGAGCCCTTTATAATTCATAGAAAATTATACAATGACCTCTTGACACCTATCTGTGCCTCCTCACAGATGTTCCATCTTGAGGTAGTCAAGCCTCTGGTTACCTATCTGGTAAGTAGAGATACTTTTACCCAGTACCTCAGCCAAACCACTCTCTCCTTCATGTAATAATAGCCACTGGACAACATTTTGTAGTACTTAAATTAAAAGATAATCTGTGTAAACACTTTTAACTATAAAGCACTATATAGTTGTTCACTGTTACTTCTTGACAAAAATCTCGACCTTAGGTAATAAAGTAGAGGTGGAATTCTTATGTAGGAATTGCAGACCGAGACTCGATTCTTTGACTTTCCCATTTAGAATAGTTATTTTTAAAAAGCAATGTACATAAGGGTTAATCTTAAGCCTAACTACCCACCTGATGAATGTGCTAAAAATGAAGGTGCTATATTATAATCTTTTTTGTTTGAAAAATAGTCCATCGATAACCACATATATTAAATCCTCAAGAAGTAGTGATGAGTTGAAAATTTCTAGCCTGTAATAACTACAAAAGGAAGCAGATAACAATGCAGCTGTGAGTGTGAGCTGGAAATAACTCATTGCCTTTTTATTGGAAGAAAAAAAAAGGAGCAATTCTAATAAAAGAAGTACCTGTGGCTGAAAATGGAAATATAAATTGTTTACTTTTTAGAGCAACATCAGTTCTTTCAAACCACACAGTTCCTTGTAATACTTCAAAACACATTGCCACATGGAAACCTGCTCCGAAAGGAAGACGAGCACTCTAGCATGATCAGCTTACTGTCTCCTACTAAATTGAGATTATACATAGGAGTTTAAGTATATTAAACTTAAAGCTCAGATTTTATTTTATTTTTTTTACATATTTCTTGATAGCCCAATCTGATTTTTTAAGAGTATGATCACTGGCTAGATATTGCATGATAGATAAACCACTTCTTGAGCATGAGTGAAAACATTTCGAAGAAAATTCTAACAATCCCATAAGGGTGCCATTTAACCTAACTCTGCTGTGGGGAAATACTATGCTCTGACTGCTCAGTTTTGAGCAGTGTCCTCTACAACCGAGTGAAACTGCAAAAAAGATTGCCATGTATACAGTAATTTCAACTGATATGGTCTACCTAAGATCAGGTTTGAATTATGAAACCAAAAGTGACAGTTCCTGTAGTCTTTTATTAAATTCCAGTCTCTTTTGTTCATGTTACATTCTAAATGCTTTGAGGAGTATCTGGCACATAGTAGGTGGTCAGTCAATATTAGTTGAATTTTTAAATGAATCTCCTATGAAGAGACCTACGGACCTGCCTACCACTGTTCCCTAAATGGCTTCTGGGGTAAATAGCAGGGGCTTGTGAGAGGAGAAAAATCTCAGGTTAGAGCTTTGGATTAATAAGTGTAATTACGTTAAATGAGTCACTAAACTAAAGAAAAGCAAAAAAAAGCTTCTATACCATTGACAGCTTCCAAGGTTAAAGTCTTGGGTTATAGCTCTTATCAGGATGATGAGGAGACAAACTTTCAAGTGTTTTTAAGTCTGTTACTTTTGCCAGACAGTTGAACTCTTCAGAAGGACAAAATGATTATTTCTTTTGAGAATGCTGCCAGATGTCCTGAAACTGAAAATAAAGTGCTCATTTGCTCGGCAGTGGGGTGGGCATACTTTGACCTGGCGCCCACCTCTGCCAGCTTCTGCTTGTGTGTCCTGCACAGCGCAGTGCTCAATGATCAGACTTTCGAGTATGGAGGTTTCTAGTATTGTAAAGGGCAAAGAGACGGTGGCCCTAGAAAGCTGACTTTTCTGGCTTTTTCTTACTCCACCAGAGACTAAAATGTTTGTCTAACTGTTGCACCAGCTCTCAGCCAACCAGCTGGTTGCATTTGTGCAGGAATCATGCACAGCCTTGGAACCCAGCCAGATGCCCTGTGAAACCCCATCCTTGGGGGTTCGGAGCCTCATCTTGATGTGGTTAATGCACACACCTCAAAATATCCACCATCAAGCCCAGAATACATGCCAAGCAGCAGGATAACAGAACTTACCACAAGGCATTAGATTATGAAACCACCTGTTGGCACTCATGTGTCTCCATTATTACACAACATTTTTATGCCACAAGTCCAACTTCGTGAACTGACTAGTCTTCCAAACCAAAAGTTGTTTGGAGAGAGAGCAAAGGAAAAGCTAAACAGGAAATAAGTAAGCCAACAGTCATCACCTAATGCAACTGCACAGAAAAGTTGAAAAATATTTTAAGTGTTTTCAAAATGTTTGTAGATATCAAAGAGCCAAACCATCTGGGTGAAACATTCCATTACCCTTAGCTCTTTTGTAGGGGACATTAGTTTTGAACTAGAAAAGCTCACCCCTGCCCAAGGTAACATACTTTGCACTTCACACCTCATTCAAAACTTCCAAGCATGTTAAGTTCTAATTAGTAATAAAATTTAGAAGTGCGTGGCTATTACTGTTTTTCTTTTAAACACTTGTCCATGAGGCTTAAAGAAGAAAGGAATCTCCCCTATCCCACTCCCGCCAGGATGTTAATTCTGCTCTCTCGCTCCTCCTGTCTGCCCTGCCCTCCCTCTTTCACATCCTTCCCTTGTGATATTCAGGAAGCTCCTTCAAGACTTGCAGCTTTGAAGGAGCCAGATCATATTAGAATTCTGATTCTCAGGGGTGCTCTGCCTCCTACTCCCCACCTGACCCTACCCTTCCTCTGTCTGCCCCTTTGTGTAGTACCTGTTGTGTCCCTCTCCTCCAAGACACCTTCCACATCCAACCAGGTACTAGCTCTGAGTAATTAGCAGGAGAGAGTTTACTGGTGGAACTGGTTAGTCTTGAAAGAATTTGCTTATTTGTTCACCTGATAAACCCAGGCTGGAGATGAGGGACCATGGTTTTGAACAAAGAGGATACATTCAGGACAAGTTAGGGTCAGCTTCTGAAGCCTCAGAGGTCACCTGTAAAAGCCCCACGTAGGGACTGGCATATGAAACCATGTCCCGTCTAGGGGAGGAGGGGACCAGGAGGATGGCAGTAGCTGTTGTTCCTCTCCGGCCAGTTTTGTTGCCAAATAGGAAGGCAGGCTGGTATTTTCAGATTTTTTTTTTCCCCAAGAGAAGCTGGGACCCAAATTTGTATGTGAAATCTCCTGATTGTTGTATGTTTGCAAGGATTTTAAGTTTGGTTTCTTTTTAATGTTATATGTAATGAGTAAAACAGCCATGAGCAGGAACATTGGACTGCCATCTTGCGACGTCTGGTCTACAGAACCCTGGATTGTTAGGACTGTATACTTAGAAGGCTCTGACATGTCCACATGGGTCTCCTTCCGTGAATTTCATTGTCACGGTACTTTAAAATTCATTCACCTGCTGAGGGATTCTTTGGGCTTTGGAGGCTGGCCAGACTGGAGGCGAGCCTGTAAGCCAACCGTGGACTGGAGCAGATGGCCCAGCCTCTCGCAGCTTCCAGGCTTCCTGGGTTCTAGGCTTCCTGAAGGGTCCACATCCTCTCCTGTCACCAAATGGAAAGAGCCCATTGTGTCATCCAAGATCTCACCAAGTCTTGCTGTAGTAGTTGTAAGAAACCTTTAACAAGCCTGGACTAAAACCATCCTCCATTAGGATGATCAATCTGAAAACAGATTGGATCTGTTTGGATCTGTTTGGATGATTGGATCATTTCACATTCCACAGGCGAAGTCCAAGCCCCTTGCTCTAGCACATGAGCTCCTGAGCCTCATGCCTTACAGTCTAGTAACACAAAAACCCCTGTAGTTCCCTGAATACATCATGCAGTTTCGTAACTCAGCGTTTGCTTAGCCTGATCCCTGGAGCATGCTCCTGCCTCTTGGCTCGGCTAACTCTTGATCCTCTTTTAGACGTCTCTGGGAAATGTCCTCTGGGCTCCCAGCTGGGGTGAAGTGCCCTCTTCCTGGGGCCCAGGATACGGTTCCCTCTTAGCATCTGCTATATCAGTGTGTACTGAGATTGGCTGTGGGCTTTGTCTCTGCCACCGAGCTGTGAGCACATGCTGTGTATCCCACTCAGAGCTCGGTGCCTGACACACCCGTCTATCACTAGATACTTGTACTGAAATGTTGGAAAGCAGGTGCATCATTTGTGTAAATCTCAATAAATGTTAATTTCCTTCTTTGTCCCAGGGTCACACACAAAATTAAGAAAAAAGGCAACACTAGGGGCGCCTGGATGGCCCAGCTGGTTATCGTCCAACTCTGATTTCGGCTCTGGTCGTGATCTCAGGATTGTGAGATCCAGCGCTGCATTGAGCTCCACACTGAGCAGGGAGTCTGCTTTCCTCTCTCTCTCTCTCCCTCTTCCTCCCTCCCTAAATCAATCAATCAATCAATCAATCAACCTAATGGGGAAAAATGGCAACACGGATAGACCTCCACCTAGCAGCACTTAACAGACTCCTCTCCTTTTCCCCCTCCTAGCTCTGGTTTCAGTTTCCTTATCTTTATTTATATGGAGCCTGTTGGACTGATCTCTAAGGCAATTTCCAGTTAGAAAGTTCCTTATTGGTTCTACTTTGACTTAGACATTTGTTTATACCCTCTTAATGACCCACAGAAGCTGTGCACACATGGGGCTTTCTTCGGTGCCCAATGGGTGATTTTGGAGGTTAAATGCCACTATGACATTCACTGTGACCAGGGCAGTGGTCTTGCCAAAGGGGCACAGTAAAGTGCATCCAGGAAGGTCTTCCAGTTTCTGAAGATGAATGTAAAATACAAAATGTCACCGCTTCCCAAGCGCTGCTGGAGTGATCCTGCCTCAAGTATGTCAGCCTTATTACTTTATAATTACCTTCTGACCTTTACTGACTCTGACAGTTGTGAATCTTTTAAAAAAGGATTCAAGAATATTACCATTATGCAGTTGCCTAGAAACAGGGCCTAAAATACATCTGGCTTTAATAGAAGAGCTAAAATGAGTTTTCATTTTTTGGCATTGTCTCTCTCTTTCCCTCCCCGCTCCTCCCCCCACCCCCCTTTTTTTTGTATCAACCATGAATTGCAGTCAAATTCCCCTCTAATCCTTTCTGAACTGTCTGAAGCCAAAATGCTTAACATAGGGAGCATTTTTTCATCATGGAAAGCTTTAGCAGCACTAACTCAGTATTAGGAAACCTAATCCTTAGTCCACTTACATACGACACATATAGAATCTGTGTTGTCAAATCACTCACCACTCTAGGAGGAAGCTTTGGCCAGCACTCCCGAGGAATGCCAAGAGGAGACAGCATTCATCTCTGCACCAGGGCATGTTCTAGTACAAGTCTCCAAATGGCCACAAACATACTTTTCTGACCCATATATATCTCTGTTCACCACTCCCAGCCTCCAGGACCCATCCTGTCTTCTCCTGGCCCTCTTACCGGGCTCAGTGGAGAGCTAGTGCATGGACCAAGAACAAGCCTATGTAACCTAATGAAAAGGAAAAAACAAACCGTGAAAAAGGAGGAGAAACAGAACACATTCCACTTCTTCCATCACCTCCAGGCTGTTTTTCCAAATTTGCTGAATCCTGAGAGCCATCTGAGGGCTTGTTGAAAGGACTCATTCGAAGCCTGTGCCCTGAGACCGAGGCTGTAGGCCTGGTGTAGAATGGGAAAGCAGTTTCGAACAGTCACCCTGTGTGTGATTTTTATCAGGAAAGCTGAAGAAGCACACAGGCCAGCGGGGTAGAGCCCACACCCATTAGAACTGCAGACGAAGGGCAGCCCCAGTGGCTCAGCGTTTTAGCGTCACCTGCAGCCCAGGGCGTGATCCCGGAGACCCGGGATCGAGTCCCACGTCAGGCACCCTGCATGGAGCCTGCTTCTCCCTCTGCCTGTGTCTCTGCCTCTCTCTCTCTCTCTCTCTCTCTCTCTCTGTGTCTCTCATGAATAAATTAACAAAATCTTAAAAAAAAAATTTGCAGACGAAGCTTCTGTGACTTGCTCCAGATTCCACCATTCCTTGCTCACGCTTCTGGCTCCTGATGTAAGGCCCCACAGGCACCGCCCTGCTGCGCAACGCCAAGCTGTGCACACTGCCCTGCAGGCCACACATCCTCTCCAGCAGGCTTCCTGTGCATTAAGACTCAGTCGAGGTATCCCTTCGTTGTGTTTCCAAACACCCTGCCCTGGCTTCTGACACAGGAACAGCACATTTCAGTTACCAGCTCACAGGCCACCATCCCAAGTCCTGCTTTCTCTAGTTCACGTCTACCTCAGACTCCTCAGTTGAAGGCAAGGGACCTTGCATGTTCTACGTTCGTGTATGCCCCTCTCTGGACACCTGGCAGAGAGCCTGGCACCTGGGGGGTGCCACCCCTGGGGGTTGCTCCATAACTCTTTGTAAGCCTCTGTGACTGTGATCCCCTCTGCAACCCTTGCACCTCATTCTGTGCCCATCACAGTTGAATAAATTATTGAGAAATCTGACCTTATAACCAGGCTCGGGTCCACTCAGGACTCTTAGAGGAGGGGGGATGAAAAAGATGCAACTTTGCAAGGGCAAAAAGGGGCCAGGTAGGGGTAAACCGCAGAAAGCTGTAGAAAAATAGAGGGGAAGGAGACATAGAGAGAAGAAAGGCTGAGAGCACAGGCTTTGGGATGAGATAGGTGTGGTTTGGAGATCCTGCTTTACTGCTTCTACATAGGTGACCTCAGGCAAGTTACTTAAGCTCTCTGCGCATCACATCCTCAAGGGTAAAGTGGGGACAATGGCTGTTGTTTATTGAGCATTGACTATATGCTGAGCACTTTGCACCCATTAGCTTGTTTGAGCCAGAAAGCCATCCTATAAGAATACCACCCATATACCCATCACCCCGTTTCAACAAATACCAGCTCCTAGTGATCACTATTTCATCTATAACCTCAAGCCCTGCCATGCCCCTACCGCCCCACACACACCCTACCCTGTATTTTGTCAAGCAAACCCCAGATACAGTATCACTTCATCTGTCAGTATTTTTAATAAGATTTTGGCAGCTTCACCTACACCTATTCTAATAATTAAACAAACTTGGTTCTGGAAAGAAACAGTGGAACACCTTGCCTGTTGTTGCCATTCTTGTCTTTCAGTTTCTGGACCACCTTTCTCAGCCCCCTAATGAGCCGATTCGGCCCTGGGGTTGGAGGGCCAGGCGAGGTGCCAGGTCAGCACGTGAGAGGGATGGGCCAGGGGACTGCATAATAGGACATTTTTTTGTCTTAGCCTCGTGAGGATTGACTGGATCTGAAGCCTGCGGTGATGACCCCGACCATAGCCAAGCCCGCTCTCCCTGAACACACTTGCCGCCGTACCTAAAACTGTCCACGTGCCACACTGCTACAGTTGCTTAGAAGAAAGCAGCGTGCTCTTCTGGGGGCTACTCTGAGGCCACCAAGACCCCCTTAGAACTGGTCTCCTTTTAGCAATAATGAACTTCAGCAGCTACGGAGGCAGAACCGCAAAACCATCTTGACTGAGTTGTCACTTAATCCTGTGACATCAGGCTATCATTCTGGCTAACTTGCCAAAAGTTCTTTGCAGCCTAAATCTGAAAGAATTCTAAAATACCTGAGCTCTAAGGTGAGCAGACAACTGTCCTGAATATTAATCTTTTTTTTAAAGATTATATTTATTTACTCACGAGAGACAAAGAGAGAGAAAGGCAGAGACACAGGCAGAGGGAGAAGCAGGCTCCATGCAGGGAGCCCGACGTGGGACCCGATCCCGGGTCTCCAGGATCACACCCGGGGCTGCAGGCGGCGCTAAACTGCTGAAAAAAGAAAGAAGACTTTCTTTTGGGCATGAATGCCTTTGCCATTCTGAGACTAAGGTGCAGTTTAAAAGTTCCTTTTCTCCTTTTCTCCCAGAGCTCATGTGGCTACTTAAGCAGTTGGTTATAAATAGATTGGATCACCGTTTCCCCCAGAAGAGATTAATCCTTGTTTAAAAGGAAACACGGTCAAGCTGCAACCTCCAAATTCTCTCTGTCGATGAATATCAGTTCCTCTTGAAGGGGACTCCGACCCTGATGGACTCTCCTAACATACTCTGCGATGGCTATGAGGCGGCAAATCTAGGTAAGCCTAGAGCCAGGGAGAGCTTTACTTATTTACTTATTTTTGGAGGCCTTGCTGATATTCCTATTACACTCTAATTTCTAAGGGAGACCTTGTTATGTAACCACACTTCAGATAAACACCACCTCCGGCCTTTCTGCTGAGGGAGGGCTGCTCTCTCCTCCTCGGTAATGAGCTGGCTGTTGTCCGTGATGGGCAGGCAACTACCACGCTGCTTTCTCCTCGTGGCAGAAAAGTTTTGATGTCACCCCCTCTCAGCATGAATGGGAAACCAGTATGCCTCCTTATCTGGGTCTGCCTGAGGACTCTCCAAGGTCTCCACGCCGCCACGCCTGCCCTTCAAAGCATGGTGAACTAGTAGGTGATAAAGTTTTCATTTAGAGGGATTTTGGACACTCCTGTTCTTTCTTTCTTTCTTTTTTTAATTCAGTTTGCCAACATATAGTATAACACCCAGTGCTCATCCCATCAAGTGCCCTACTCAGTGCCCATCACCCACCTACCCCATGCCCCCATCCACCTCCTCTTCCACAACCCTTTGTTCGTTTCCCAGAGTTAAGAGTCTCTCGTGGTTTGTCTCCCTCTCTAATTTTCCCCACTCAGTTCGCCTCCTTTCCCTTATATTCCCCTTCACTATTCCTTATATTCCACATATGAGGGAAACCATACAATGTTTGTCATTCTCCGACTGACTTACTTCACTCAGCATAATACCCTCCAGTTCCATCCATGTTGAAGCAAATGGTGGGTATTTGTCCTTTCTGGTGACTGAGTAATATTCCATTGTATATGTAGACCCCATCTTCTTTGTCCATTCATCTCTTGATGGACTTCGTGGCTCCTACCACAGTTTGGCTATTGTGGACACTGCTGCTATAAACATTGGGGTGCTGGCAGACATTCCTGTTTCAAGACATCATTCATCTTTTCACAGAAAGGCTGCATCCACTACCTATGGGTATAGTTTGGTGGTATCTGGAGTTCAGTTTCACTTGTACTTCAGACAAATAGAAGCACAGAGGTGGTCCTGGGGGCTCCCTCTACTAGTTAACAGCACCTGATGACCGACAGCCCTGCTTGTCCTGCTGGACTCAGCCTCACACCAAGGACTGATTCTCACCCGCACTAGGAGGTTTGGCTACACTGACAATATCAACAGTAGCTGCCCTGCCAGGGAAAACCTAAACCTCAGTGACTTAACACAAAAATATTTATTTCTCGTTTCCATGAAGAAAAATGTGGGTTGGGCTGCCCCCTCTATCCTGCAGTAGGACCACCTGAAACAAGATGCTCCAAGCAAAGAAGATGAGGAGGAGCTTGGCTCACAATCCATTGGCCCGAATTGGTTACATGACCCCTGCCTACCTTCAAGGGAGGCTGGAAAACAAGAAATGGTGAGCATTGGTTTTTTTTTTCCCCATCACATTGACTCTCTGACTCCATGATTTTCTATTTTCCAGCAAGTCACTGACACAAAGGTTGAATAAGTTGAAGTCAAGACAAGAGCCCTGAATATACCATGAAGCACTTTCCTTCATGTTTTTTGGTTCAGAAAACACCAACATTCATGCTCCGAATACCCAGCTCCACTGTGGGCTTCAGGGTAGGCTCTGGATCCCAACAGGGGGACTTTCAGGGGATGCTGGGGCACTTGTCCTAAAGGAATGCAATTCTGCACAAGAGTCAGGGCAAGAAGGATGCTTTCCTTTGCAAGTAACCAAAAACCATTCCTAGAAGGAAGGGACAAGGAAAAGAGGCTAGGCTAGTTCTCTTTTTGGTGGCTGAAGTGTATATGCTCATTTTGCTCCTCCATTGAGATAGGGTTCCCAGGGTACACCATTAGCTTGGAGGGATGATGGTTAGGGGGATGCAAGACTTTTACATCAATCAATGTATCAGAAAGGAACCTAAATTTAAAAAGAAGGAGGGGCACCTGGGTGGCTCAGTCAGTTTACACTCTTGATTTTGGCTCAGGTCATAATCTCAGGGTCATGAGATCAAGTCTCACATGGAGCCTGCTTATGGTTCTATCTCTCCCTCTCTCTCTCTCTCTGTCCCTTCCCCTGCTCATGTTCTCTCTCTCTCTCTTTCTCTCTCTCTCTCTCACAACAACAAAAAATTAAAAAGAAAGAAAGAAAAATGAGAGGAGGAAGAAAAAGAAAGACTTCTATAACTTCATAGTTAGCAATCTTTCAAACCTGAGTATGAATAGAAGGTGACCAAGTGCACATGTATCATTAGTTGCTAGGAAAATGAGTTGTGATCCAATGCTATAAAGCCTCACATATCACGTGGAATAGAGGTGAACAGATTTTCTGAAGTCTGGTGGCTGGACTTTTATCACTTTTATCATTCCAGATCTGAGGTGACATGGTCAGGGGGCTTTCTTTCTCCTGGAAGAGGTTTTCAGGCTATGACCCCAATGTCACTAGAAGCCTTTCTGGCCTTGAGATCTAAGTAATATCTTTCCAGAACATGTTAACATGCTAACGCAACATAATAACATCAGTTTTACTGCCTAGGGAGGTCCACTGAAAAATTTCTACCAATTCTTTGGGACTCACCTTCCCATAGTCCTGTGCTCTTGACTCCACACATGTTGCTTTGGCCCTTACTGTGTTGGTCAAAACATGAAACAGCCCTTTCAATAGTTTTCAAATACACACACACATACATGCACATCACAAAACATTTATGAGTATGTATTTACAACTTTAAGACTTTACTGAAAAACTGGGTACTAAAGTGAATGCACACCAAATAGCATTTAAAAATATGTTTTGTGGAGAGATTTGTTAAAATTGTTAAAATGCCAATTCTCCCTAAATTGATCCATGGATTCAAAACACTGCTAGTCAAAATTCTAGGCGGCTTTGGCTTTTTTTGTGTATAGAAATTCACAAGCTGATTCTAACATGCATATGGAAATGCAAAGGGTCTAGAATAGCCAAAATAATTTGAAGAACTTTGAGAACTTACAGTATCTTAGCTCAAGATGTATTATAAATATACAGTAATCAAGATGTTGTGATACTAAAGATAGAGATATGGATCAATGAAACAGAATACAGAGTCCAGAGACAGACTCACATGTATATGGTCAGTTGATCTTGACAAAAGTACAAAGGCAATTTGGTGGAAGAAAAATGATTTTTCAACCAATGGTGCTGGAACAATTGGTATCTATATGCAAAAACATGATCTGTGATCCATGCTTGCTCTGTGTGCAAAAAACGAATTCAAAATGAATTATAGATTTAAATGTAAAATATAGCCTTGAGTTAGGCACAAATTTTTCAGTTATGACACCAAAAGCATGATCCATAGAAGAAAATAATAAATTGTACTATATCAAAATTAAGAACTTCTGCTTCAAAAGATAAGGTAAATAGAATGAAAAGTCAAACCACGGGCTGGAAGAAAATATTTGTAAATCCATATCTGATAAATTACTTATATCCAAATTTATAAATAACCCAAAACTCAATAAAATAGCTCAGTAAGAAAAATAGGGAAATACATTAATGGACACTTCATCAAGGAAGTGGTAAATAAGTGCATGAAGAGAAGCTCAACTGATTTTATTAGAAAAACATTTATTTTCAAATGTTAAAAATTTAAAAGACTGACAATATATGTGTTGGCCATGACCAAGTAGGATTTATCCCCGGGATGCAAGGCTGGTTCACCACTCATAAAACAATCAATGTGATTCATCATATCAGCAAGAGAAAAAACAAGAACCATATGATCCTTTCAATAGATGCAGAGAAAGCATTTGACAAAATACAGCATCCATTCCTGATCAAAACTCTTCAGAGTGTAGGGATAGAGGGAACATTCCTCAACATCTTAAAAGCCATCTACGAAAAGCCCACAGCAAATATCATTCTCAATGGGGAAGCACTGGGAGCCTTTCCCCTAAGATCAGGAGCAAGACAGGGATGTCCACTCTCACCACTGCTATTCAACATAGTACTGGAAGTCCTAGCCTCAGCAATCAGGCAACAAAAAGAAATAAAAGGCATTCAAATTGGCAAAGAATAAGTCAAACTCTCCCTCTTCGCTGATGACATGATACTCTACATAGAAAACCCAAAAGAGGGGATCCCTGGGTGGCGCAGTGGTTTAGCGCCTGCCTTTGGCCCAGGGCGTGATCCTGGAGATCTGGGATCGAATCCCACATAGGGCTCCCAGTGCATGGAGCCTGCTTCTCCCTCTGCCTGTGTCTCTGCCTCTCTCTCTCTCACTGTGTGCCTATCATAAATAAATAAAATAAAAAAATTAAAAAAACAAAAGAGAACTTAAAAAAAATAAGAAAAAGAAAACCCAAAAGACTCCACCCCAAGATTGCTAGAACTCATACAGCAATTTGGCAGTGTGGCAGGATACAAAATCAGTGCACAGAAGTCAGTGGCATTTCTATACACTAACAATGAGACTGAAGAAAGAGAAATTAAGAAGTCAATCCCATTTACAATTGCATCCAAAAACATAAGATACCTAGGAATAAACCTAACCAAAGAGGTAAAGGAACTATAGAACTATAGAACTAAATATACCCTAAAACTATAGAACCCTAAAAACTATAGAACACTTCTGAAAGAAATTGAGGAAGACACAAAGAGATGGAAAAATATTCCATGCTCATGGATTGGAAGAATTAACATTGTGAAAATGTCAATGTTACCCAGGGCAATATACACGTTTAATGCAATCCCTATCAAAATACCATGGACTTTCTTCAGAGAGTTAGAACAAATTAAGTTTTGTGTGGAATCAGAAAAGACCCTGAATAGCCAGGGGAATTTTAAAAAAGAAAACCATAGCTGGGGGCATCACAATGCCAGATTTCAGGTTGTACTACAAAGCTGTGGTCATCAAGACAGTGTGGTACTGGCACAAAAACAGACACATAGATCAATGGAACAGAATAGAGAACCCAGAAGTGGACCCTCAACTTTATGGTGAACTAATATTTGACAAAGGAGGAAAGACGATCCACTGGAAGAAAGACAGTCTCTTCAATAAATGGTGCTGGGAAAATTGGACATCCACATGCAGAAGAATGAAACTAGACCACTCTCTTTCACCATACACAAAGATAAACTCATAATGGATGAAAGATCTAAATGTGAGACAAGATTCCATCAAAATCCTAGAGAAGAACACAGGCAACACCCTTTTTTAACTCGGCCACAGTAACTTCTTGCAAGATACATCCACGAAGGCAAAAGAAACAAAAGCAAAAATGAACTATTGGGACTTCATCAATATAAGAAGCTTTTGCACAGCAAAGGATACAGTCAACAAAACTAAAAGACAACCTACAGAATGGGAGGAGATATTTGCAAATGACGTATCAGATAAAGGGCTAGTTTCCAAGATCTATAAAGAACTTATTAAAGTCAACAGCAAAGAAACAAACAATCCAATCATGAAATGGGCAAAAGACATGAACAGAAATCTCACAGAGGAAGACATAGACATGGCCAAAAAGCACATGAGAAAATGCTCCACATCACTTGCCATCAGGGAAATACAAATCAAAACCACAATGAGATACCACCTCACACTAGTGAGAATGGGGAAAATTAACAAGACAGGAAACCACAAATGTTGGAGAGGATGTGGAGAAAGGGGAACAATCCTAAACTGTTGGTGGGAATGTGAACTGGTGCAGCCACTCTGGAAAACTGTGTGGAGGGGAACCCTGGGTGGCTCAGCGGTTTGGCGCCTGCCGTTGGCCCAGGGAGTGATCCTGGAGTCCCAGGATCGAGTCCCACGTCAGGTTCCTGGCATGGAGCCTGCTTCTCCTTCCTCCTGTGCCTCTCTCTGTCTAGAATAAATAAATAAATAAATAAATAAATAAATAAATAAATAAATAATCTTTAAAAAAAAAAGGAAGTTTAAAAATAAAAAAAGGAAAACTGTGTGGAGGTTCCTCAAAGAGTTAAAAATAGACCTGCCCTATGACCCAGCAATTGCACTGCTGGTGATTTACCCCAAAGATACAGATGCAATGAAACACTGGGACACCTGCACCCCGATGTTTCTAGCAGCAATGTCCACCATAGCCAAACTGTGGAAGGAGCCTCGGTGTCCATCGAAAGATGAATGGATAAAGAAGATGTGGTCTACGTATACAATGGAATATTACTCAGTCATTAGAAAAGACAAATACCCACCATTTGCTTCGACGTGGATGGAACTGGAGGGTATTATGCTGAGTGAAGTAAGTCAATCAGAGGACAAACATTAAATGGTCTCATTCATTTGGGGAATATAAATAATAGTGAAAGGGAATAAAGGGGAAAGGAGAAAAAATAAGTGGGAAATATCAGAAAGGGAGACAGAACATGAAAGACTCCTAACTCTGGGAAACGAACTAGGGGTGGTGGAAGGGGAGGTGGGCGGGCGGTGGGGGTGACTGGGTGGCGGGCACTGACATGGGCACTTGATGGGATGAGCACTGGGTGTTATTCTGTATGTTGACAAATTGAACACCAATAAAAAGAAATTTATTAAAAATATATATATGTGTTGGCAAGGATGTGGGAAGAATCAGAATTCTCTAACGGGTAACGGGCACTGAGGAGGACACTCCTCCCATGAGGAGGACACATGATGAGATGAGCACTGGGTGTTATACTATATGTTGGCAAATTGAATTTAAATAAAATATATTTTTTAAAAAGAATTTGAATTCTCATAGTTTCTGGTACAACCACTTTGGAAAACAATTTCTTAAAAAGTTAAACCTAAAATATGACCCAGCCATTCCACTACTAGTGGAATGAAAGCATATTTCCACACAAAGACTTGAAAAGGGATGTTCAGAGTAGCTTTATGTGTTATAATCTCAAACTGGAATCAACCTGAATGTTCATCAGCAAGTGAATGATAAAGAACTTTGAAATATCAATACAAGGCAATACTTCTCAGAAATAAAAATGACTATTGATGTGCATTAAAATGTGAATGAATCTCAAAATAATGACACTGAAAGACACCAGACAGAAAGAGTACGTACCGTATGATTTCATTTATATGAAATTCTAGAAAATACAAACTAATCCATAGTGATAGAAAGAAAATCTGTGGTTGCCTAAGGTGATGAGAGATTATAGAAAGGCATGACAAAAGTTTGGGGGTGATGGATCTGTTCCCCATCTTGATTGTGGTGACAGTTTCAACTTATCAAATGATACATTTTAAGGATATACAGTTTACATCAATTATCCCTCATTATAACTGTTGTTAAAACCCACTGTAGACATTCTTGTTCCCCAAAGTCCTATTTTAGGGTTCTCCACAATTGGAGAATCTTCTCTTGGCCTTTCTTACATCATTCTTTGACTCTTTTCTCCCTACCTTCTGTTCTTTCTCCCCATCCGCTTTCTTTTGCTTCAACCATGAATTTCTGAGCACTCTCCCCTCATTGCTGAACTCTGAACCTGTGACTCCAGCTCAGACCTAAGCCCTTGGCTTGGTCATCCAACTCATGGGAGGCTCAGACCTCATGTTCTGGAACCAGAGTGCATGGATTCACCAACTCTACTCTCCTGCTTCCTAGCTGGGAACTTAAGCAGATTATTCATCTTCTCTACATCCAACTGTTTGTATCTGCAAAATAGCAGTGACGTTAATGGTACTCTTCTTATCAAATTTGCTGTGAGGGTCATGTGAGTTAATAAATACAGAACACTTAGAAGAATACTTGGCATCTAGTCACTATTCAATGCATGTTAGCTGTTATTACTTCTAGGATTTAAAATCATTTTTCTAAGTTCAGACAATTCTTTCCTTAAGAGGAATTATGACAACAAAGAAGGAGTTAAATAAACTATGGTCGACCCACTCAATGGAATATTACATGTACCTTTAAAAATGATCTTTCCTATGAGTCTAGAACAATTTGGGGAAAATGCTCATTTAATAAAAATAAAGTAGGCTTCGTAACCCTTCCTGCAGTGTCATCTCAACTATACTCAAAAGTCCAAATGAAAATCATGCAAAGACTAAAGAATGTAAGGAATTACATTGAAATGTTAACAGTGTTATCTTTCATAACAGAAAAAAAGAGTTTTGTTTTGTTTTAGAGAATCTAAACTAGAATCTAGTTACTAGTGAATACCCGGGGTGGGGGGGGGCCCGATGTGCACATTATATACTTTTATTAGTTAACCTCTTATCTAGTCACACCTTGAGCCGGAAGCAGTGCCAGGCAACCCTGGGTGGAGGAATATGTTAGAATGGGAAGGGAGAGGGTAAGCGAAGAGATATGCGAAAGAGGGAAGAGGACACTGTAGGGAAGATGGAAAATGCCAAGGAAATGTTTGCTTTCCCATTGTGCCTGGAGCCAGAAGCATTCACTGCCATGCCCCACTGGCATGGTGGCATGTCCATCCAGCCTACTGCTGATAATTATTCTGCTACCATCTAATGGGGAGACCCAATTATACCATGATGCCCACTCCCATAGTTCTCTTAGGCTTGAGGACTCTGCCTATGGGAAAAGGTATTGCTCATTCATGATGATAATCACCGAGACCATGATTAAATTATTAATAAGCAGCTCAGATAATTTCCTGGTCTTCCATCCAGAACAGAAATTTAACTTTTGTCACGCTGACAAAATTTTGATCCTAGTTCATGGTTTAGTTATACATATTTAATTGCAGGGAGAACACAACCTTCCTCTTTTCTCCTTTCTGATTTTCTCTTACTTAAGCTGTGATTTTCTGGGGTGAGTAATTTGTTTTCGCAATCACATGGAACTCACAGGATGAGGCAATGCAAGGAGTTATCTAAGTTCTTGGGTGCTGGGTTCTTTGTCATCTGGATGGGCTGGTAATTTTAGCTGAATGCCTCTCTTCGTCATACTAATTAGACCCTCAGCACTGTGGGTGGGGAACAGGGGCCATGAACCCATGTCCACGAGTTCTGCCAGGGACTCTAGCTATCAAATTTCTGTCTGCTAAGTACACCTCCAAGGCTAGGGAACTAGAAACAACCCTAATGCCCATGGGCACCCAGTCACTTTTGCTCAAGAAATCAAGAAAATCGAGCTACTATTATATAGGCTGTAGGCTAGGAAATGTAGCCTCACTCTTTGAGGGAGCCAACTGATAAAAAAAAAAAAAAATATTTGGAGCATTCCCATGGGGGCAGCCTGGCTCTAAACCCTCCAAAGAACACTGGTGACCAGCCTGAGAGGCACCTACCCTGTCTGTTTGTGGGCAGCTTGGGTCCAGCTAGATGAGAAGGTCCAGGCTGGGGAGAGGGTTTTCCCGGTCCCCATTCTGCCACCTCACCTATGAGAAGTCTCCACTAAGGGCAATCTGAAACTGCACGCTTTTAAACAAAGTTATTTTAATTTTGCCTGATTATTAAACATGAAGTCACATGGAATTGGAAAATACAGAAAGAAAGAAGAAATCACAAAACAATTATTTTGGAGTATTTTAATATTTCATTGCCCTTTTTATATAGTTGAGCACATATGATGTATCTGACTCTTATGTCCTGCTTTTATTACTTTACATTAGTATTTTTTATAGTGTTGGAAATACTTTGCAACCATCAGTTTTAATGGTTATTTAGTATTCTCTCCTGTGGTTTCGTTAGCCATTCTTCTGTGGTTGGACATTCAGGTTGTTTACTATTTTTCACTTTTTTTTTAAGATTTTATTTATTTATTCATCAGAGACATGGGGAGGAGGGTGGGGAGAGAGACACAGAGACACAGGCAGAGGGAAAAGTGGGCTTCCCGCAAGGAGCCCGATGTGGGACTTGATCCCAGATCCTGGGATCATGCCCTGAGCCAAAGGCAGATGCTCAACCGCTGAGCCACCCAGGTGTCCCTTATTTTTCAGTATTTTTTCAGTGTTAAGAATTGTACAATAATGAACACATTTAATGATAAAACTTTTTCATATTTCAGGCTATTTTGTTTGCACAGAATACCAAAAGAGAATGCTAGGACTGTAGATAATAAAATGCATTAAGTGCCAGGCACTTTATATTCATTAGATAATTTCACTCTCATAATCCTGCAAGATCTCTATTATTATTTTCATTTTACAGATAAAGGAAGGCTTTGAGCATCACACACCTATTAAGTGGCAAAATTGGGACTCAAATGCTGGTTGATCTAGTTCTAAAATGTATTTGTGATGGTTAATTTTATGTGTCAGCTTGTCTGGGCCCCAGTGCCCAGATATTTGGTCAAGCATTTTTCTGGATGATTCTGTGGGAGTGTTTCTGCATAAGATTTATGTTTAAATTGATTGGTTGCTGAGTAAAGCAGACTGTCCTCCATAATGTGGGTGGGTCTCACCCAATCAGTTGAAGGCCTGAATGAGGAGGGAGGAAAAAAAGACTGACCTCCCCAAACAAGGCAGTTTTGCAGCAGATGGCTTCTGATTTGAATTGCAACCCCTGGCTCTTTCCTGGGTCTCCACACTGATAACCCTTGAACTTGAATTGCAGCATTGGCTCTTTTGTGGGTCTCCAGCCTGCTGGCCCACTCCATAGACTTTGGAGTTGCCAGCTTCCGTAATTGTATGAGTCAATCCTTAAGATAAATCTCTCTCTCTCTCTCTCTCTCTCTAAGAGAGATGGCCTCTCTATAAGAGAGAGAGAGAGAGGGAGAGAAATTACACATTCTATAAATATAGAGATATATATATAAATACACATTCTATCAATTGTGTTCCTCTGGAGAATTCTAACAAACATTCTTTCACTAGAATATGTTTTTGGTGGTTATTTTCAAATCGCTTCTAAAAAGGCTTAACAGTGAATACTGCCTCCAGCAATATACGAGAGGACATGAGCTGACAATTCCCAAAGAGGAAGAGTACAATGTGTGAGTACCTGTCTTACCCACACCATTGGCATTCATCTTTAAAAAATCTTTCCAAAAAAAAAAAAAAAAAAAAAAAAAAAATCTTTTCCATGTATTATATGAAAAAGGGCGTCTTGATGTTACTTGAATTCACATTTTCTTTCTTGACTAGTGTAGTCAAGCATTTCTTTATAAATTTTTGAACAGATGAATATTTACATACACCTTTTTTCTATTTTTCTTTTTTAAGGACTGAGTTTCTTACATTGAAAATGCTGGAGTTTATTTTGGTGTAGAGTGTATGATGAGGATTTGATCTGGTTTCTTGGTTCCAAAATGGTTCATATATGGATCTAATGCCTTTTACTGTCTCTTCCGTGGGCTGTGGTTTTCACATTTGTACAGTGAGAGATTGAGTCTAGAAGTGGTTCTCAACTCTTACTGCACATTAGAATCACCTGGGGATACTTTCCAAAATCATAGTTCTTGGGCAAGAGTTTTTGTGTCAACTGGTCTAGGTCTGAATTAGAGATTTTTTCCCCCCTCTTTTCTGGCCTTTTAAATTATTTAGTGTGTAGCCATGTTTTAGAATAACTAGCCACATGACTACTGAGGTCATACCACCTCTAAAATCCAGATATGATGTGAAACTACTGTGACACTAGGGGCCCCTGCTCTCTAGGCTGGTGGAATTTAGGGAACATGGCGGGGCCATGGGGATATCCCATTTCCCTCTGCCCTGCTCCCTGTGCACACTTTCCAGAGCCTGCTGGTCCATGAGGACATTGACCCAGCTCTGCTCCCTGTGAGGACTTTCAAGCATAGAACCCAATGATTCCTCAGACTTGCATTTCTATAAAAACTTTGCCAAAAAGAAGTCAGTAGCAGAGCAAAGAGCAAAGCCATGTATGTTTCCTGTAGGGAAAAATCAGGCTCCAGTTGATTTTGCTGCTGATTTTTGGCCCACTGCCTGTCCTTGCCCACTTCTAATCCAGGGATTGTCCCTGGTCCAGTATTTTTGCCAGAACTTTGCCCTCACTCATCCCAACCAAGACACAGTCTCCTTGGGAAGTGGTTTGCAAGCTTGGCTGCACATCAGACCCCCTTGGGAAGCTGTATAAAATACTGATGCTTGGGCCCCTTCTCTGTTGATTCTGAGTTAGTCTGTGGAGGGTTAAATGCATCAGTGTTTTTATAATATTATATAATATTTATAATATTTTATAATATCAAGTGTAGCCAGATTTGAGATCCACTGCCTAGTGTTTGAACTCAAGCTGCATTTAGAGAAATATTCTTGAGGAAGAATATCTTGGTCAAATTAATTTTTGTTTTTGGCAACAAGGGGCAAGGGAAGTGAAGTAGAGGCTCTTGTGTGGATAAACCATAATGAAGGGCCTCCTAAATCTGCAAGCAGCAGAGCATGGGCTCCACCCACCCCTGATGGCAGGAGGCATCCTCTCCATGCCTCTGTTCTGGGACTCAGGGGAGCAGTCCGGGGGTACAGATCAGGTCTGCTACTCATACTGCGGGAGTAGGGTCTGCAAGTGGTTAACGGTGGGACAATTTCTGCCAGATTACTACTGATCCCAGATTACTAATCTTCGTGGGTGGACAGAAAGCGGTATTCATTCCTCACTTCTCTCAGCCCCTCAGCTTCTACCCATGAGAGTGGCCCCTGAAAAGGGTTCCTGAAAGGGAACTGCCTGGTGTTACCTGCTTTGACATCCACAAGGTCAGCTAACCTTCAAAGAGGCAGGATTTTCCTTCAAATGCACATGAAAAGTTTTTCCAGTGCCTTGATAACAGTTTGCATCTTAGCCAACTACTTCAAGGATTGCTTTCCAACTTGGAAGAGGATTTCCTTAACTTTAGAAAAGCTGGAATGAGCTACTGCCAAAGCAACCAATAGGCAGCCATAATAGTTGGCCTCATCCATGTTAACTGTGCCCAAGTCAATTGGAGGGGGTTACAGGGAGGAGGGAACCAACCTTTCTAAGTAGCTAATCTCTGCTTCCATCTGACCACTTCCCTTCTGCTCTTCAGGTAAAGGCAATTTATTACATCTGACAGCTGGCTCTGCAGCTGTGGTGCAAACAGACCATTTCCTCTTTCATCTCACGGTCTGAGACTGCTCCCTTATGAACTACATGCACTGATTCAGAGAAATGGAGCTTTAAAACAGGCTTTCAGGGAAGTTCAGAGAAATCAGTCTTCCCCCATCAGCTCTTCTTGGATCATGGCAATAGCTCTTGACTGGCTTCTCTGTTGCCATCCTTACTCTCTTACATGCCAGGCTATTCAGAGCTCAGCCAGTGAACCTTTAAAACAATAATCATGTCATGTTACCCCTCCCGGCTTAATTTCCATTTGTGGGTTTAAAAATCTCAATCAGGATAAAATCCAAGCTCCTTATGAGAGAGGCCCATGAGACCCTGTGACCTCAGCCTCACTGGTCCTCAGCCTTAGCTCACACCATCACACCACCTCCCCCAACTAGCCCACTCATACCTTCCTTTCTGTTCCTTGTTTGACCATTTCATCCAGTCATTCCTGGCTCACCCTGATCTGAGTGTTGGTGATGCCGCTACAAACTTATACTCTTCTCTGAACCAATTAACTCATAAAGAAATTCTCAGGGGCTTCATTGAAAATTCCAACATTGACAGATATGCCTGAGTCTGTCAGATGACACAAAATCTGGCCTTTCCATGAGATCTTCTGGTACTGTGAAAGATGGGAAAAGAAAATGGGAAGATAAAATGGGAATCTTGGGGGACAGAAAATTGCAGAAACTGGATGCACAAAAGATATGATGGGATTTACTGATAATATAATATTGTAAGATTTAGTCATCATGTATGAAATGGTAGATTAATTCTGGGTAGACTGTGATAAGAAACAATATTGTATTCCCTACATCAATCACTTAAATACAGCAAAGAGATATAGGTAAAAACCAATAGAGGAAATGGAATACAAAAAAAAGATTATATTAATTAAAAAATTAAAAGACAGGAAAGGAGGAAAAAGAAATAAAGAACAGATGGGAAACAAACAAAAACCAAGATGGCAGACCCAAACACGATTATATCAGTAATTATAATAAATATTGTATTAGTTTATTAGCCCTACCATAACAAAGGACCACAAATTAAGTGACCTAAAACAAGAAAAATGTACTCTCTCACAGTTCAGGTGGCCAGAAGTACAAAATAAAGGTGCTGGGCAGCATTGGCTTGTTCAGAGGACTCTGAGGGAGAAGCTATCCTACGTGTCTCTCCCAGCTTCTGGTGATTCCTCAGCTTGTTTCTGCATCACTCTCATTTCTTCACAGTCTTCTCTCTGTGTCTCTGCATGTCCTCTCCTTTTCTTATAAGGATACCAGTCATTGGACTTAGGGTCTATTCTGATTTGGAATGATTTCATCTTCACTATCATCTGCAAAGTCACAATTTCCAAATAAGGTCACATTCTGAGGTTCTAGGTGGACATGAATTTTGTGGGGACACTATTCAACCCACTTAAATACTAATGGATTAAACACTCTGATTAAAAGGCAGAGATTATGGGATTAAAAAAAGCAAGACTTCACTATTTGGCATTTATAAGAGATATACTTTAAACATAAAGACATATTAAAAGTAAAAAAGAAAAAGAAAAAAATACCATGCAAATTGATGTGACTGTAATAATATAAAAAAAAGTATTCTTCAAAGTAAGGGATACAAGATAAAGAGATATATTTCATAATGATAAAAGTGCCAACTCATCAGGAATACATAAAAATACTAAAAGTGTGTGCACCTAATAACAAAGCTCCAAAATATGTAAAATAAAAATAGATGGACTGGAGAAAATAGACAAATCCATAATTGTAGTTGGATATTTCAGTGTTCCTCTCTTAGTACATTATGAGTAAACTAGTAATGATATGGAAGATTTGAACAACAGTATCAACCAACTTGTTCTAATTTTTATTTATAGAACATTATATTCAACAACTGAAAAATCCAAGTGCTTTTCAAGTACATATGGAACACTCACTAAAGTGGATCTGGGTGATAAAGCAAGTCTGTTTTTAATATGTATTTTTTGATGACTAATGAGACAACAGTTTTTAATATACCTTTGACTATATTCTCTGGAAAACTATTTTTGTGTCCTTTCACAAGTTATTTTTGGGGGTGGTGGTGGGTGTTTAAGCTGCATTAGCCATTCAACTTTGAGCTTGTTATTTTGTCTGAATCTCAATTATTTTTTCTATAAATTGTATGCTCGTTCTTTCATTCCTTCATTCCTGCATCTGGCAAATATTCATTGAGTACCAATATGTGTTTCTGTTCTAGATGCTGAAAATACAACAGTGAGCAAGACATAAACATCCTTTTTCTCATCAAGCTGACATTCTGATGGGAAAAATAACTGCCTATCTCACAGGGTGATGTCATGTCCATGAAAGTATTTCTGCACTATAGAGAAGAAATTATGAGTGGTTATGATTGTTACTGTTTTATCTTTCAACAATGGTGTGATTAGGAGGACACTAAAATATCCTCTGTGTCTCTAAGTAGCAACTCCAATGTTCCTGCCTTAGACTTTATATTACTGATCTCTTTATGACAAATCATTTTATATAAGAAGGATTAAAGACAAAATTTACTAAGATTACTAGCTTATTAAATGAACCATCATCCAACAGGACTCTTAACATACTTAGGTATTGGTCGAGTTTAATTTTTATGTCATGAAAAGGGTCCAAAAAAGGCAAGAACATGGGAATTGCCAGTGAAGACCAACCTGAGAATTAGGGTAACACACAACACCCTGATCAGGGAACTGGGATGGAAGAGGGAATAGAAGACAGAAGTCTTTACCCTAAAAGCCAAAAATCTCCACTGGACCCTTCAGTGAGACTGCAAGCCTAATGAAGGCATGAACAAGATGGAATTGGATATATCACTGTATTCCCAGCACCAGCCATGGTGCCTGGCATACAGCATAGCAGTCACTCAACAAATATTTGAAGCATTATTTAAGTGCCTCCAGTCCAGGTATTATAGTTCAGTGTTAGCAGAAATCCCCCTGTGGTGCTTATGGGGGGAGAACAGATAGGACTTCATATCTAACTACAGAAAACTGCACATGTGAACCAGATAACCAGTCTTTCTGGAAAAACACACAAACTACAAACTATCTTTAAAAGGACTTTCTATTTTAGGGTCAAGTGTTTTAAGAGGAACTAAATTCCGAGAGACACAGTAACATCAGAGATAGAATGAAGAAGGTCCCTAGGGCCCAGGAATTGAGTTTAAGGATGGATATCAGAGGATCGCAGTTTAGGGGGTTCAGTTCCATTAGGTTCCATTCACCACTATAAACATATACATCAGGAATACTCAGTGAGAGAGAACTCATGTTTTGTTGTTTGCATTTGAGTGAGAAAAATTGCCTTTCGAAAGTTGTTAGCCACTTTTCTGCATTAGTAAAGATATATTACCTTGGGAAGAAACCTTGAACACTGCCTTTAAATTATTCAGTTACAAATTATAATGGGTAAGAGGGCAAACTTTCTTATTAAGTTAGCAAAGTCTGTCCCCCAAGACTCTAGGGAGTGAGCAAATTTGCGTAAGAACCAAGGAGCCCTCTGGGAGAAATAATTAGAAAACTTCACCCCCCTCTTTTTTTATATAATAGCTTTATTGAGATATACTTCACATAACATCCATGCTTTTTTTTTTTTTTAAATGGTTATTTTTTTTTAAAGATTTTATTTATTCATGATAGTCACAGAGAGAGAGAGAGAGAGGCAGAGACACAGGCAGAGGGAGAAGCAGGCTCCATGCACCGGGAGCCCGATGCGGGATTCGATCCCGGGTCTCCAGGATCACGCCCTGGGCCAAAGGCAGGCGCCAAACCGCTGTGCCACCCAGGGATCCCACATCCATGCTTTTTAAGTATAAAATTCAGTGGCCTTTTTCTATATTCAGAGAGTTGTACAACCATCACCACAATCTAATTTTAGAGTATTTTCAATACCTCACCAAGAAACCCTAGACTATCAGCATTCACTCCTCATTCCCCTTTACCCTAGCACCAGGTAGTATGAATCTATTTTCTCTACCTATACTTTTGCCTGTTCTGGACATTTCATATAAATGGAATCATGCGCAACATGGCCTTTTGTTTTCATGCTTCTTCAACTTAGCATGCTTTCAAGGTTCATCCATGTTGTAGAAGGTATCAATACTTTTTCGTTTTTTATAATAATTTCTTTGCTTTTATTCATAGTCTTATCAATCAAGTAAGATAGGGACTACACTCCCTAGACAATACTGTTTTATTTTGCCTATATTTTTATTGTGGTAAAATATGCATAACTTAAAACGACCATTTTAAGTGTACAGTTCAGTGGCATTAAGTACATTCATGTTATTATGCAACCATCACCACTATTCATACCCTAGAACCTGTTTATCATCCCATACTGAAATTCTGTACACACTTTTTTGAGAGAGAGAGAGAGAGAAAGAGAGAGCTAGTGGGGGGTGGGGGGCAGCAGGAGAGGGAGATAAACAGTCCCAAGCAGGTGCCACACACAGTGCAGAGCCTGACACAGGACCCTGAGATCATGACCTGAACAGAAACTTGGATGCTTAATGACTGAGCTACCCAGATGCCCAAATTCTGCATCTATGTAAAAATAACTTCCCATTCTCCCTTCCCTCTATCCCCTGTGACCACTGTTCTACTTTCTGACTCAGTGTATTTAACTATTCTAGGTACCTCATATAAGTGGAATCATACAATATTTATCCATTTCTGTTGGGATTATTTCATTTAGCATAATGTCTTCAAGATTCATTTGTGTTGTAACATGTATAGAATTTCTTTCCTTTTTAAGGTTGAATAATATTCAATTATGTGAATACAATACATTTTGTTTACCATTTATCCATTGATAGACATTTGGATTAACTCCACATTTTGGCTATTATGAATAATGCTGTTATGAACATTGGTGTACAGATATCTGTTTGAGCCCCTGCTCTCAATTCCCTTGGATAGATATAGATGATATAGATATAGATATAGGTATATACAATGTCAATATATATATTGATATATATATATATTTATGCTTTAAGGTTAATCTTTTAATGTATTAACATTTTCACTTATAAACATACAATTTGCATATACAGAGAAAAACAAGTTCTGTGGACACAAGAGAATATGAGAGACAGGGAAGCAATCAGAAAATAGATCAATTCTAGGGGGTAGAAATGGAACTGCATGCCATGCCTGTGCCTACATAAACTTGGGAAGGAGAAAGAAAAATGAAACAGGATCATAACCAATGTAGAAAATATACTTGGGCCATTTGTCTCAACTGTGCAAACGTCTTGGGGGTCCTGGCCTGGCCAGGACCTATATGTATATACACATACATATAGGAGTGGAATTCCTGGGTAATATGGCAACTCTGTGCTCAACTTTTCGAGGAACCATCATACCATTTTCCATAGCTGCTGTACATTTTACATTTCTTTTTTTTTTTTTAAGATTTTATTCATTCGTGAGAGACAGAGAGAGAGAGAGAGAGAGGCAGAGACACAACACAGGCAGAGGGAGAAGTAGGCTCCTTGTGCAGGCTCCATGCAGGGAGCCCAACGTGGGACTCAATCCCAGGTCTCCAGGATCAGGCCCTGGGCTGAAGGTGGCGCTAAACCGCTGAGCCACCAGGGCTGCCCCCATTTTACATTTCCACCAGCAATGCACCAGGTTTCACTTTTTTCACATCTTCACCAATACTTGATACTTTCTTTTTTTTTTTTTTATAATAATCATACTAATGGGTATGAAGTAGTACCTCATTGTGGTTTTGATTTGCATTCTCCTAGTGATTGTTGCTGTTGAACATATTTTCATGTGATTATTGGCCATTCATATATCTTCTTTGGAGAAATGTCTATTCAAGTCTTTTTACCATTTTTGAATAAGGTTGTTTTGCTGTTGTTGAGTTGTAGGAAGGAAGTCTTTATGTATTCTGGATAGTAATCCTTTCTCAGATATGTGATTTGCAAATATTTTCTCACATTCTGCGGGTTGTCTTTTTGATAATGCCTCTAATGATAGTGCATAAAATTTTTAATTTTGATGAAGCACAATTTCTCCACTTTTTCTTTCATTTCCTTTGATGTCATAGCCAGGAAATCATTGCCAGATCAAATGTCATGAAATTTTTCCTGAGCTAATTTTGCAGAATCTTTGTTCTTTGTCACAAACAGTCCCTGGATACTCTGCACAGTTGCCTTAGTGTTCAGCTAATGACTGGGCAAGTGATTTCCTTAAGTGCCTCTTTGTTGAGTGGCTTTGCATGTATGTTGAGTCACACATTCAATGATTAGGCAGGAAATTTACAACTCTGCCTTAGCCTTTACTTCCTGCTTCACTAGGCCTCAAGGTCAGCCAACAGATTAGGGTTTTCTCAGATCTTTGTTGAGTATGCTCATAGCCCTGAACATGTGTATGGCCTTTTAGACTCTCAGGAGTTTGTTGGAGCTTTTCAGAGGCCCCTGTAGACATCTCATTCCCTGGTTTTACCTTTTGGGATTTTTGCTTAGGTTCTGGTTAGCCCCAACCAATATCAGCTCCTTAGGTAACTGCATTGTTAAACAACTGCTGCTGATTTTGGGGGGTGGGTGGAGTGGGGTGGGGGATAAATGGCAAGAGATATGACTGTTTGCAGAGAGAAGTCTGGGTTAGGTCAAATAAAGACAAGCTCTGAGAATGGAGTGTTTTAGGGAGGTGCTGGACAAGCCAAGTAGTGACAGTTCTCTGCAGATAGAGCTTTTGGGAAGTCCCAAACCCTCTCTTCCCTCTCAAGTGACCACAAGGTGGTTGCTTTTAACAACTATGGTAGTTGCAAGGGCATTGGTTTTCAAGCCTGAGTAGCTGGGAGGCAGAAAGTGGGAATAGGGCTAATTAGAATGCTATAAACCTCACTGTTCTTACCACAACCCAGCCTTTTTTTTTTTTTTTTTTTTCTGTAATAAATGCTCCTTGGTGTTTTGCAAAGCCTCCATTAATTTCTAGAATCCTGAAAAAGTTGGCTTTGCATAATTTTTGCCAGTGTTGTTTTTGTTTTTAATGGAGGAGCAGATTTACAGAGGCCCTTACTCTGCCCTTCTATGCATGCTTCAGCCCCTCTAATTTTTAGCTTTGATACAACCCTGAATGAAGAAAGGCATTATGAAATGACTCCAGGGTGCTTCCAGGGGGAGAAATTTTGAACCAGTGATAGAGACTTAACTCTAGGGTGTCACTGATGTTTGAATCTCTTCTGGCTCTGGGCACTCTTGAAGACAACTGGATGTGTAAACATTTGAGTCTGGTGCTATCAGAATTTCAAGTAATGGATCCCAGCCTGTGGTGAAGAAGTAAACCACCTAAAGTTCAATACACATAGGCCACGTTTAGCTCATTTCTGTAAAACTCAGGGAGCTGTTAATCCCTGAAGAGAATCAGGCCAAAGTAATAGGCCCGTAGAAACCCATCTACAGCTGAATCAGCCTTGTTAGGCAGGGGACCTGAGGATAGGAAAGGAGTCTTTTAATATGACCACTGAAAATGTAGAACTTAAGTCAATAATTCTAAACAGAAATACCAATAAATTTAAACAATTAATTTTAGTCAGAACCCTGCCAGTGAAGAATAAATAGACAAATAATCATAGTGCTTAGAAGACTATTGTTTCCTCTCTCACTGCATTTGCCTGATGACACTTTACAAAATCCTGGAGCCTCTCCAGGGTTGACTGACGCTGTGCATGTGCAGCGGCTGGTCTGAGCTTGAGCATGTACAAGGGGATGCATAATCATAGCAGTTAACACCTGCTCACCCTCACTCTGGGCCAGACGCTGTGCTTCTCAGAACAGGATCTGGGATTGGTGCTCATCCATGATCTGTTTGTTAATGATTCCTGGCAGTAAGTATAGATGTCAACAATATGTATTTAAACATTTTTGTAGCAATTTGACACTGCTGCCATTTCCAAGCATGTGATCATTGTTTAAACATTTTATTTTCATTTTATTTTACAGAAGTATAAGTCTAAGTTTGAAAGAAGAACAAACTCCAAAACTGGTCCTTCATTTCAGATAGCTGAGAAACAGTATTCTATGTCACTTGCATTTCATAGATGAGGAAATGGAGAAATACAGAGAGATGAATTACTTGCCCCAGGTGACACTGTGAGCAGGTGCTGGGATTTGAACCCTGTTGACTTGACTTCAAGGCTTTGGTCTCAGGGACGGTACTGTGAGCCCTAGGATGCTGTACTTCACCCCATGGACAATGGACCGTTTGGCCTCCCTCCCCCCTAAAGCCTAGGATAGAACTTGAGCTTACCTATCACTAGGCAGGAGGTAAGCAGGAGGCTGCCAGTGGGGCCCAGACACTAGGGTGAAAGGCTGGGGCATAGGTATTTGTGTTATTAATCACTTGTGGCCGGGAAGCCAGGGTTTCCAGCCACAGAAATGTGGGTCTGAGCACTTCACACTAATTACCGTGGTTTCACAGCTGTGATCAATTCACGTTTTCTCACTTTGTGCTCGAGCCTGGTCTATGGGGACTGATGTGAGGAGGTGTAAAAATAAGTTCTGTTTCCAGCCAGATTAATTATGGGCTCTGTTAAGGCCCCAGTGCAACTGCCTGGGGCTGTAAGATTGATTGACTCGGCCCCAGGTCCAGCTGCAGGAAGGCCACGCTGGCCTGTTACAGGCCTGTCCGAGGAGGGGCGACGGAAGCTGAGCCCGGCACCCAGTCTTGGCTCTCTTAATGCAGCCTCCCCATGAGGGCCTTTCCTGCCTTTCCCCACCCACTCAACCGAGTCATGTGCTGGGAAGATGAAAATGAGACAAGGTCTATAAAATGCCAAGGACAGGATGTGGGACATAGGGGATGCTCAGCAAAGGCGGTTTTTATTGTTATTAGTGTTACTTATTTTTATTGTTACTAATTTTTGTAAACATCTGTCTCTTACTAAACTGAGTTCCTTGAGGGCAGGACTGTTTCTTATTTTCTTTTATTGCTGAAACCTAGCATTGTGCTAGGTGTGCTGTGGATACTCTATACAAATGCTTGTTGAATGGATAAATTACTTGATTAAATTGACTCCAATTTGCATTATTTCCTCCTTATAACTAATCCATTTCATTTGTTACTGGCTTCCTTCCCCATAATATCCATATTCGGTAAATAACTAATTAATTCCCAGATGGGCTTGCCTCACAATTCATGGAAAGCCAGCCTCAAGTCTATTGGTTAAGTAAGACACTTTTCATTACAATGGTGCCCCAACCCTTTGAATTCATCCATATACTTAACTTAATTCAATCCATAATCATTGAGGTCCTGTTAGGATCGGGTGCTGAATTAACAGCGGGAAGGACACAGTCCCAGACATCAAGTTGTGTTCTGATTGGGGTGAGCACACAGGAGGGACCTGAACCATGGCTTGAGGGGCTGAGGAAGAGGATGGCTCTGCTGAGTGTTTCTGGATGAGCTAGAGGAGGTGGGGGCACCGGGGAGGTGAGCAGGAGCCAAACAACAGAAGCCTTTGTAAATCTTGATAGGGAAGTTGAACTTCATTTGGGGACAATATGGAAAGCCAGAGGGGTGGGGATGGGGCAGGGAGGAGGTGGGAGCTTTACACTCTTGGATTTGCAGTGTAGACAGCCCACTTTCACCACAAAATAAGGAATGGACTGGAAAGGAGAAGCCTGGAGGGCAGATACAAGTTTTGTGAGGTCAGCTTTAGTAGGCTGGGTTTGCTTCAATGGAAAGCCTGAAAATCCAGCACTCTTTGTTGCCATGGCCTGAATCCTGATGGACTCTTTTTACTGAACAAGCAGCTGCACAAACTCGGATCCAATCCACAAAAGGCTTAAATAAATTATGTATGTCAGTACTCCAAAACAAGCAATATGGCACCACGTATTTTATGAGGCGGTGAGTGAAGGGGGGGTTACAGGCGTCACACGTGTGTGTGTGTGTGTGTGTGTGTGTGTGTATACATGTATGTGCTTGTGTCCACAGAGGTGGGGAGGTCTCCTTTTATGAGGGAAGTAGAAAAATCTTGGAGACAGTGGAATTTACTGCGTGAAATTTGGAGAAAGGGTAGGCAAGAGTGGTGAGAGCTTATCGAGTTTTCTGAGGACGCATTGAAGACTGGAGCTTTCTGTGACATAGGGCTATGGCGTGCTGTGAAGTCAGGGGAGTAAGCAGGCACTGGGTGTGTGCTGGGGGCAGGGCACAAGTCAACGTGTACTCTTTGGATAAATGATTTTCAAGCTGCTAACTGAATTATGAAGTTAAGAAATGACACCTCTGAGAAACAGCTAATCAGAGTTGCTCACTTTGCCTAGACTCAGCAGAAGTCACAGGTGGTGGGTAGGGGTGAGTCTCCCGTGTAAAGGGACAGATGTAAATCATGTTCCCTATTCCTGCTGAAGACAGGGGATCAATACACTGAAAATGCAATTGTCGGGATGAGTTTTGCTGAAACAAAGTCTTCCTAGGGGTTGGTGAGGTTTTCCTCAGGGTGTCCCAAGTGAGCAGCTTTTTGAGAGCAGGGGTCCCTGCCCTGCTGGGAAGGAACCAAGCAGGTTGGGTGGCCACCGATCCTGTCCGAGTGGTCAGAATGGTTCAGATCGCCTTACAACAAGGTGGGTGTGGAAGCCACAGCCACAAGCCCACCTTTCCACCAGCCTTGACTCTAACTAGCCTGCCCACAGCCTCCTTCGGCTTCTTTGCTTTCTCCCACCCGCTCCTAGAAGGGCCGGATACGAGTCACACAAGCTGTGGTGAGGTACATCCATGCCCAGTGCTTTCTTCTCTACAGTTCATCCTGGAAGGAAAGGTTTCGTTTCCAGGTAAAGGAAGGTGAAGTTTCAGGAAGTAGGTGAGCGACACTGGGTAGGGCTGGGAGTGGCAATCCTGCTTGGATGTGAGGGTTTGGTCTTTGCCTCCCTCAGGATGACTGCCTCCAAGCAATTGTTTGGTACTTAGCTTCTCTGAGATAAGTACCCTGAAGATCGTCCTGCTTAATTGGCCAGATCTGCTGCATAGGCAAGCCAATTTGGTCAGGAAAATGCCAGCCTGATCATTTTCCAGTCTGGTGTGTTTCCTTGCCCAACCAGGGTTTCTTCCATCTGACTGCATTTTTTCCTATTTTTCCTGGCTTGTCCCATGGCTCTGTGGCCCATCTCTTGGGGAATCAGGCCTCCTGGAGTCCTACATTCAGCATCCTGGGAAGTCAGTGCGGGGCCCCAAGGAGAAAATGGGGCTTTTAAAAATATTTCTGTATTTGAAGAGAAAAAAACACATAGAATTTGTGATTCAGCGAACTTACTCAGCAATGTGGAAGAGATTAGTTTTTAATTACTTTAAACTTGAAAAGCAAAATAAATACGAATAGATTAAAGCAATCAATTCATTAATCTTATAATGCCATTTCTTTTCACTTGATACAATATAATTTATTACATTCTACTTAATTTTATTTCATTGTTGAATAGGTGACATATGTCATGGTTCACAAAGCTGTAAGTATAAAAACTTACACAGTGACACCTGGGTGGCTCAGCAGTTGAGCATCTGCCTTTGGCTCAGGTCATGATCCTGGGGTTCCAGGATTGAGTCCCGCATTGAGCTCCCTGTGAGGAGCTTGCTTCTCCCTCTGCCTATGTCTCTGCCTCTCTCTCTGTTTCTCATGAATGAATAAATAAATTCTTAAAAAAAAAAAAAAAAAAAACTTACACAGAGATAAGTTTCCTTCTTAACCTTGGTCCTTATGTGCCTTTCCCTATCAATAATCACTACTTTGAAGGATTTTAAATGACTGAAATCGATCTTGCAAACCAATATTTGTCCTCCCCTGGGCTTAGTTTTAGTTCTATCCCACAGATTTTGTTATATTTTTAGATGATCATTTCTTAAGAAAAAACAAAAAAAATACATGTTATATAATGAAGACTGTGTTGCCATCTTTAAAATTCTTGTCCCTGTTTTTTCTACAAGCCATTCTCCAATGACTTCAGATGATCTGATAAGAGGTTTTGTGTCTCAAAATCCCATAAAGATTTGTTGAATGTCAACCTGAATCTTTTTTTTTTTTTTTTTTTGTCAACCTGAATCTTAAGATACATGTAGTAAATGATTAATACCATGGAAAACCTTATCCATAGTGGCATTCAAATTTTAAAAACTCTAAAAAGATTTTTTGGCTGGGCATGCCCCTTGTCCACCCAGGGTCTCACACTCTCAATGTTCTGTTAAACCAAATAGAAAGATGTTAGGGGCAATGGTCTCCACACTCTGTACTCCAACAAGTATGGCCTGAATACTACCCCTATCAGCTGCTGTGCTAGGTGCTGTGGTAGGGGAAAAGATGATTTTGAGGTAGTTCTACACTTGGATATTTTTGGCTTGGGGGGCATGTTGAGAAAGAGAGAGAATGTTAGAACAAGAGCAACAGGAAAAGTAAAGCCCAACTCTGGCCACATATTAGGGTTGCTAAGAGTGCTTTTTATAAACCACTGGTCCCCAAGTTTCGCATCCTAGATTACTGATTTAGTTGATTTGGAGTGGAGCCCAGGTGTGACTGTGTTTTTTAAAGCTTCTCTCTTTTTCTTTTTTAAAAGATTTATTCATTTATTCATGAGAGACACAGAGAGAGACAGAGACATAGGCAGAGGGAGAAGCAGGCTCCATGCAGAGAGCCCGATGTGGGACTCAATCTGGGATCCCAGGATCATGCCCTGATCCCTGCTGAACTCCTGGTCTGAGCAGAAGGCAGACACTCAACCACTGAGCCACCCAGGCGTCCCTTTTAAAGCTTCTCTAGGTGACTCTATTGTGTATTCAGATGGCAAACCACTACTCTAAGGTCATCAGAGTCCAGAGTATTCACCTTGAATTGCATTGAGATACAAAAGCATGTATGATGCAAGCATCATATTAAATACATCAATTTACTTTGCTATCAGAGAGTAAAAGTGAACAATAAAAATGGTTTTCCCCTGATGTATCTGGATAAAGCCATCTACTATCTATTTGAACTTGACTGTGCACCCTGGAGCCATGGTTAAAGCTGAAACAAGCAGTGCAGCCTTCTTACAGTTTGGTGTAATAGCGGTACTCCTGAGCTTCATGGCTGGGTGTCTTGCCTCTGGACTTCTTTCCCTGCTCTTCTCTTTAAAATGATCACTACCTTCTTCTCTTTCCATCTGAAAACAAATTTTCTGTTCAGAGCTCCCAGCAGTACAGGCAGGATACTACTTCCTAAATTGGTCCAAAGGTTACATCACCCTACTCTATGCATGGTTCTGAGGAAATAAATAAAGTGTGTAACTTTGTTTAATGCAGTGTTTCCCAAGCTTATATGACCAAAGAACACTTTGTTTGTTCAAGAAGGTGAAGTGAGTTGTTCCAGAGCCCAAGTCTGCACCTTGAACGAAGCACTTACTAGGAGGTTAGCAGTCTCCAAGATGGCCCTCCATGATTCTCACTTGTGATATTTATGCCCTGCAGAGTCTCCTCCCATGCTGCATGACCAATGTAATATTGTGTGGGTAGTGGTGTGTGACTTCCCAGGCTAGCTAATAAAGGGGGCTGTGGCTTCTGCCTTGTTTGTTTGGGCAGCTCTCTCTGGAGGAAGCCAGTTGTCATGTTGTGAAGATATCCAAGCAGCTCTGTGAAGAGTCCACGTGGGAGGGAACTGAGGCCTCCCGTCACCAACAGCACCAACTCGTAGGTCAGCCACCTTGGAAGTGGGTCTTCTAGTCATAGTCAAGCCTCCAGCAGATGGTAGCCCTGACTGACATCTTGACTACAAGTCTCCCATGAGAGATGCTGAGCCAGAAATACCAGCTAAGGTGCCCCCAAATTCATGACTCACAAAACTGAGAGAGATAACAGATACTCATAATTGTGTTTTAAGCCACAATGTTTTGAGGTAATTTGTTATCCAGGATTGATAACTGATATATTGGGGGATTCTACTCTTGGGTCCCAGTTTCTTCATCCGTAAAGTGGAAATTACAGTACCTTCTTCCTACAGTTAATGTGCCAATTTTTAAAGGAGAAAATGCTTGACTAATAGTATGTGATCAATAATTGGGAGCTATTTTTATAAACACATTCAGAACATTATTTTTAGTTTCTATACCCTTTTTTTTAAAGATTTTATTTATTTATTTATGAGAAACATACAGAGACAGAGAGAGAGAGAGGCAGAGACACAGGCAGAGGGAGAAGCAGGCTCCATGCAGGGAGCCTGACGTGGGACTCGATCCGGGGACTCCAGGATCATGCCCTGGGCTGAAGGTGGCGCTAAACCACTGAGCCACCCAGGATGCCCAGTTTCTATCTCCTTTAAAATCTCATTCTATCATTTCATTTTGCTATTTATGCTCATATTAGCTGTTCCAAGTAGATGAAAAGGTCTTCATATTTTATTTCTTTTGTCTCTCCTGACCACATTTTGAAAATGGTCTTTCACATGCATAATATAAGCAATAATAGGTGGCCTCCAAAGGCTTGTGTTGTTGTGTCCTGGCTCCTTTAGAGATCTTGCTGTTAGCTGCTATCCTGCTACATTCACCCTACAGTCAAGTGTGGAGACTAGTCACCTGTATATGACCATTAGACCACAGGACAAACTGATTCATAGCTTTGGGATCCCATCTTGCCAGGTAGGATAGGTAGGTAGGATCCGGT
Organism: Canis lupus dingo; assembly: GCF_003254725.2. NCBI lineage: Eukaryota > Metazoa > Chordata > Mammalia > Carnivora > Canidae > Canis > Canis lupus. Next base: position 22,438,769 of record NC_064247.1, on the reverse strand, counting down.
AGGTAGATATCATAGTTGACAATGCTGACAAAGAGCTTTAGGAGCCTTACTACTCAAATACTATAGTTTCCATCTCCTCAAAAGCCCTTGAATCTCTCCACTTGTGTCTGTTCTCACAGCTACCACCCTAGACCAGGTAGTTACCTTGCCTGAACTATCATAATGGCTTCTTCCTACCTCATCTTCCAGCTGCCAGGACAGCCCCTCTCTTCTGCCCCAATCTTGCATTTAGAATAATCTTTCTAAAGTTTAAATTTGATTATGTCACTTTCCTGCTCCAAACTCTTTAACATGATTTATAAGACCTTGCAAGTTCTGGCTCCTATCTATCCTTCTTATCCCACCTCCTCACACACATCTATTTGCAGTTCTTGAGTATACTAGCTTATTTCTAGTCTACTGAGCTTTGTACATAAATTTCTGTCTGCTCCAGGTTGTGTGACACATTAAGTTCCAGAAGATACCCCTGAAACACCACCACCATCAAAAAACCATAACTCTTTCATTCCAGATATGCTGTAGCTACATAAAATCCTACCATTCACTGGTAGAGACACCCAAGAGCTTAAGAGATATTTCCTCTTGTTAGATGGCAGATAAGTGGCATGGGGTAAGTAGGTGAGGGTTGGAGAGTTTCACACAAGTTTGGTGTCTAGGTATTAAACGTATACTGTCAACAAAACAAAACAAAACAAAACAAAAAACAACAACAAAAATTAACATATACTGTCCACATGACTTCCCAGATCATTCCAACTGACTAGGTGGGTGAGAGTAGTTTGAAGTGAATGGAAAGAGGACCGGGTTAGATTCTGGGATGCATGGGCCAAGGCATGGACTGGACACTTTTTCCGAACTCTAGACTGAAAAAAAAACAAAACAAAAAACCATGTCCACTTACTTGTCCTACAGGCACCCCAACTGCACATGTCCATGACCAAACTTATCGTGGGCTTTCCCAAACCTTCTGCTCTTCTAGCATTTCCTATCTCTATGAATTAATGGTGCTATTAATTACCTGGCCCCTGAGCCAGAAAACCTGGGCATAACCATATCCTAACCTCAGATGCAGTCACTCATGATGGCCTGTGCATTCTGCATGTTAAATACCCCTTCTTAGTCGGTTTTCCCTTTTTACCCAAAATTGCTGAAGCCTTGGCCCTGAGGATCTTCATCTCTTTTTTGGACTATCGTTACAAGAGTTTCCCAAGAGATGCTCTGCTCCCAATAATGTCTTCCTCCATACATCTCTGAGAAATGTAAATCTCTCCTGATTAAAAATCCTCAATGATACCTTTATTCCATAAGACTGAGTCCCAGATCCTTGTCATTACACACAGGGACCTTGATGATGTGCCCTGGCTTCTTCTGCAGCCTCACCTTTGACCTGCGCCCCACTCCCATCCTACACTCTGGCATGATGAGCTCCATGCTATTCTGCTCCTGGACCAGACTATGAGATCTCATCTCTGCCCAAGACCTTTCTCACCCTCTCTGCCCAGAAAGTCTGTTTTCTCTCAGTCTACCCACCCCACAAACACTTCCCCCGAGTCACCTTAAAGCCTTAAAATAAAGTCCTGAAAGATCTCTTAAAACCCAGTACAAGCCCCAGAGGCTTGCTGAAGTCTTTCTCGACCCCCATTCTGTCTTCTCCCCCTCAGATGAGTAGTTAACATGGTGGGTGTTCCCCATTTTAGCAGCAACTGGCTGACTGGAGGAGGGTGTGTGGGGGATGGAGTTCAAGACTGTTAAGCAATGGTATGAAAAATTTGCTCAGCGGAAACCGTCAGTGGGAGGGAGGGTGATCTAGGATTAACTCTACTTTGGATTTGGCACCGTCACTTTGGCCCTCAGCCTACAAGAAACTGAAGTGGGCCTGGAGGATACGAGGCTGCTTGCTAGAAGAAATCAGTCTGTGAGACAGCAAAGGATGGCAGACATCCTCTCTGGGCCCCTCAAAACTTCCATGCTCGTTTTGGTGTTTGTAGAAATCTCAGTGTGAGTCTATGTAATGGGGAGGGGAGGAAGGGGCAGGGAACAGGTAGAAAGGGAGAAAGAACATATCCTAGCCAAAGGCTTGAAGGGGGTGGCCCTCAGAGGGAGAGGGGAGGGCTGGGACTCTGAGTGGGTAAGGGGGAGAGGGGGAAGGAGAGGGTCATCCCATATAAACAGCTCCTTACCAGGCCACTTGACATTAAGGTTTGTACCTGGCACCCCCAAACCAGACTCTTACTTCTAGGTTGCCTTAGAAAAGCCAAGGTGTGTGTATGGGGCGCACTCATGTAGCCTCCTGCCTCCAGCCATTTACCCCATACACTATGACCACAAGGACCATTTCTCTACAGCAGACAGCCACATTCTGATCTTGCAAATGGGAAAAAAGTGAGTGTACAAAATGCAAGCTACAGCGTGCAGCCCCGCTGCTGGTTTGGAGAGAGTCCAGTGGGGACCACGGGCAGGGACTGCCCTTGCCTCATTCCACCGGGCCTCGTTGGCGAAGCGATGGTGGTGCTTTCCCAGAGAACCCCACGTTTTTTATTTCACCATTCAAAAGGAAGTCAGCTTTTCCTGAAGCTTTGCATAATTGGAAACATGCATTCTGGCAAAGGGGGCTGGAGAAATTCTTGGTACAACTCCAGCAAAAAGGCCAATCTCTCACCCGCTGGGTCTGACAGGCTGGCCTGCTGGAGCCTGGTGAGGCTGGGCGGGAGATGAAGCCCAGCGCCCAGCTTGCCTGCTAGGTAGCTGCACAGGCAGGGCTGCACGACCACCGGCCACCGTATAGAAAGGCAGGAGAGAGCTTCAGAAGGAAAAGAAGGGGGAGGACTGACGGGATGGAGCCATCTCCCTTAAAGCCCTCGCACACTTTCCCACTGAGACGTCTAACTCACACTGGTGGCGTGTCAGCAACGAACAGAGTGCTCACTGTATTACAAGCAGGTAGGTAGTTGTACCGGGGTGCAGGGGACAGAAGGTGGGTTCGTCTGCTACCTCATCACACATCTCTCAGCTTCCTAAATCTGTTTCCTCGTAGGTAAATTGGGGGACACAGTCCTGACCATAGAGCTGTCATCAAGGTTAAAAATCTACTTATGAAATATGCACAGTACAGTCCCTAGCATAGTATTAATGAGAGCCTTGCAAGTGACTTGATGACTTGATTTCTTCCTCCTGTTTATAAGACCTTGTTGGCCAGCTCATGAAGGGAGAGGAGACACCACCAGAGCAAACCTGGAATGTGCTTGGATGTATTTTGGCTCTCAGCTGGTCACCTATCTCCCATGTGTGAGGCTCCCCGACCATGTCACCTCTGCTTGGCTTGGCCCTTTGCTATTCCAGACCTCACCCTCAGAGCTCTGGCCCAGCCTGCCCGGGACCCAGATCCCCACACCTGCACTCTCTGTGCTTCTCACCTGATCCTGATCAGACTGTCCTCGGCTCCCGAGGCCATAGATGGCTTTATCCTCCTTTTCCTGCTCCAAGAAACGTCCAGGAATCATGACAATGAGAGATCGCAGCCTGCCTTGTCCAGCACAACCTCATTCCTGGATTTGAGAGAAAGAGGTTCTCAGTGGTGAAGAGCCAGTCTTTGGAACACCTAGGCCTGAATTCTAGTTCTGGCTCAGTTATTAACCTGCTGTGTGACTTTGGGCAAGTCACCTAATGTCCCCGAACTTCAGTTTCTTAAACCGTAAAGTAAGAATAATAACAGCCTCACTGTGATATTATGAAGATTAAATTAGGATCTAGTACTTAGGAAATGTCTGATAAATGGTAGTTATAAAAACAGTTATGCTTATAGTTGTATGCAGGTGTATACACCTATACACACACACGCACACACACACATTATACATACTGTCTGTCCCTCCTCCAGGACTTGTCTCTATCTCTAGGATCCCACAGGAAAGGGGCACACACCCCACAGCTGGCTTACTCACATGGGGGACCTGACTTCTAATTATGGTACCGCCTCTAATGAACTGTGTGACTCCACAGAAGTCACCTCAGAGAGCATTTTCTCTGGGCATTTTGCTGAGGTCTGAGCATCAAGCAGGCTCTCCCTCCAAACTGAGACAAAAGAGATTGTCATATTGGTGGACTCACGGGCCAAGGAGCCAAGGTCCTCATTGGGTTTCGGAGCTGTCAGGACTGGGGGTTGGAGAGAATGGGGAGGAGATACTGGGCTCTGATTCTGTTTCTTCTCCAGCTTCTGCCCCAGACCCTCCTTTGGCTACAGCAACCATGCAGGCTGCAGGAAAGGAGCTTCTCCAGCCTGGGGCAACTTCTTCCCTCCCTGTGCCCCAAGTCCCTGAGCTTTTGCCTTTGTGGCAGATCACAGCAAGGTCCCCACGAGCTGTGAATCAGGCCCTTGGAGCTGTAATAATCCTGGTGTCAGATATGGGGACTCCTGTTCTGACACATGGGCAGAATGCTTGAAAATCCAGGTCCTGGAAATAAGGAATAAGATAAATCTGAGATGCAGGTACCGCAGCTCCACGAGCATAGGAACCAAGGAAGAGAAAGGAGCTCACAAATATCAAGATCCCCAGCATGTGTGGCACTACATTCGCATTTTACATGTATTTGTGCCTCATTTATATTTCTACAACAATTGTGAAATAGCCCTGTTACCAGTCCCATTTTAGAGATAAAGAAGTTCAGGCTGAGAGTTTGTGTGACTTGCCCCAAGGTCACCCAACTTGTTGGTCCTAGTGTCAGGATTTGAATCTAGGTCTTTCTCACTTAACAGCTTAAGTACTGAGCCCTGAGCCATACAGGATGTTAAAGGGACCTTCAGTCTTGTGAGGTATAGACACCAACATCTTTGTTTCAGAACTGAGACCCAGACTTCCCCAAAGATTCACAGCAGGGATCTGAACCCAGGTCCCTCTCATGCCATAGCCTGTCTGAGAACAGTACCCTCCCCAACTCCCCAGCTGATGAGGGAACCTGGTTTAGGGTCCCTTGGGACAGGGCAGGCACTAGTGGAATTTTGTGGTCCCTGCTCTACTGAAGACTTTAAATCATTTTCAAATACACTGACCACTTTTGCCAATTTAGTAAAAGAAGTTTAACATCAAGAGGAAGCATAAAATTTATGAGGGATTTGTTTAATCTGGTACCGAATTACAAGAGCCATTTCAACTCACTGAAAGTATGAAAAGCATTTTGCATTTAACCAAACAAAAGTCTTATGAGTCCACTGATAATTATGCAATCCCAAATTTATGGTTCCTAGGTCTCATTGGATGAAATGTGAAGTATAACAATAAACTTGTCAGATTATGACAAATTAAAAGAGGAATGTGAGATATTTATTAAAGCAACAGGCATGGATGAAATAGACAGCTTGGGGCCTGATACTTGAGGATGAGAATAAAAATTTTGAGAAAATATCAACACGTCTGCAAAAGCAATAATCATTAACATCTGCCACAAAAGGTCAAAGGACCCAGAAAATTTGCATAAAAACAATTAACAACCAGGGTGAGTTGAACAGGGAAACCGGGTGGCCAGAGAAGTGTGAGTGCCTTTAGAATGTCTGGAAGTCTTCCTTTTCAAGTGTAAGCCAGGAGTTTAGAGGTTTAGAGGTAACCTGGGGCTATTTCCCAAGCGAACCTCACAATATGCTGCTATGAAGACCCTGAAAAGATGGGTTTTTACCAGTGCCCCCTCTTGAGGGTGGTGGTGAATGGAATCACAAGACTGTGCTGTTGCCTTCACTGTATCCCCTTACCACTTAAAAAATACAATTCTGGGGATGCCTGGGAGGCTCAGTGGTTGAGCATCTGCCTTTGGCTCAGGGTGTGATCCCTGGGTTGTGGGATCAAGTCCTGCATCAGGGTCCCCGAGGGGAGTCTGCTTCTCCCTCTGCCTATGTCTCTGCCTCTTTCTGTGTGTCTCTCATGAATAAATAAATAAAATCTTTTAAAAAATAAAATAAATAAAAAATACAATTCTGGATCTTTTCTTAAACACTATCTTTCAATATATATTATATGTTTTAAATAAACTGGGGCTCACCTAGACTAATCCTGGGAACATGGGTGAGAGGATCACTCCAAGCTGCACTCTCAGCTGTTTGGGCCTCGCTTGCAGAAGCTCCAGACTTCAGGGAGCAGAGACCAACTCCCCTGAGCTGTGCCCTGTCCAAATTTCTGACCTGCATAAACATGACATGGTTGTGTGTTGTGCCACTAAGCTTGGGTGCTTTGTTATGTAGCAATAGGTAACCAGAACATGGCGGAGTCTCCTAAATTTTAAAGGCAACAGCTAATTCAAGATTTAAAAACAACACCAGCAATACAATCATGTAGGCCAATAGTGTGCAAGCCAAATGCAATTGCTCAATCCATTTCATGAGACAGTAATTTGAGATTTCAGCTTAGGAAATTATAAATGAAAAAAAAAAAAAAGAACTTATAAATGGTAGGTGGCTGGTGACAAGGGAAAACCAGGAGGGTGATGAGATGGCTCCAGGGAGAGGCAGCAGGCACAGTGCTTGGGGTGGGGGGGTGCCCAGCATTATAGCAGTTTCCAAACAGTTGATATTGTATAAATGAGAGCGCTCACTGAGAGACCAGAATCTACTGGAATACATTGGATAAACCTGGACACACTGGCTTCTCATGCACCGTATCCTCAGGTCTCTCAGAATCTACACAAGCAAACCACTAATGGCTATTTTTAAAGCAGAAATACCAAAAATTTTCTTCCTGCAGGGAACCTCAGTCTGGAGGATCTCATTTGTTTCTCCGGGGAGCAGCCAAGTGCTGTCTGTGTTTTCTTAGTTTGAGTTGGGAGAAAATGCTGCGCTGGACAAGGCATGGGCCAATGCTGTAAGGATACTGGGCCATTGCAAACAGAACCCATGTAAATAAGGCTGCTTGGACCCAGGACAAACTCCTGTATGCACCAGCTCCATTCAACTCATGAGTAGCTTTGTTGTCCATCACCCTGGAACTGGGAAATCCATTGATAGGAGCTTGCTGAGCAGTTACAGTTAGCAGAGTGAGAGCCACTCTTAGACACATGAAGTCCCAGAGTTAAGACAAGAGCTTACGACTCAGTCTTCTTATTTTATAGATTGGGCAATCAATACCCAGAGAGGAGAAAGACCTGCTCAAGTTGCTCAGCCAGTTAATTAAAAAAAATTGAGGCCCCCAGCTCCGCAGTGTCCACCATGGCCAAAGTCTACGACCACCTCTTCAAGTTGCTGCTCATCGGGGACTCGGGCATGCGCAAGACCTGTCTCATCATTTGCTTTGCTGAGGACAGCTTCAACAACACCTACATCTCCACCATTGGAATTGACTTCAAGATCTGCACTGTGGATATAGGAAGGAAGAAGATCAAGTTGCAGATCTGGGACACAGCTGGCCAGGAGGGATTCAAGACAATAACTACTGCATATTACCGTGGAGCCATGGGCATTATCCTCGTATATGACATCACAGATGAGAAATCCTTTGAGAATATTCAGAACTGGATGAAAAGCATCAAAGAGAATGCCTCAGCTGGGGTGGAGCACCTGCTTCTGGGGAACAAGTGTGATATGGAGGCCAAGAGGAAGGTACAGAAGGAGCAGGTCATCAAGCTGGCTCGAGAGCATGGAATCCGATTCTTTGAGACAAGTGCCAAATCCAGCACGAATGTGGATGAGGCTTTCAGTTCCCTGGCCTGGGACATCCTGCTCAAGTCAGGAGGCCAGAGATCAGGAAACAGCCACAGCTTCCCCCGCCCCCCCCCCACCCCCCCGGACTGACCTGAAACCCTATGATAAGAAGAACACCAGCAAGTGCTCCCTTGGCTGAGGACCCTAGGCCCAGAGGCTGAACCTCAGGGAGGCAGGGCTGTGGGTGGGCAGGGGAGAAACAGCAGGTGGGGCGGGGGGGGGGGTCTAGAGGAGGTAGATGGTGGAAGAGTAGGGAGCAAATGTAAAAGAAAATAGGAAGGGGAGAGGAGAGAAGATAGGACAGGGAAGGAGAGGCAAGGAGGAGAGAGAGGCAAACGAGCAGAAAGAGGTGAGGGGCAGGAAGAAGGGGAGGAGGAAACCACTGGTCCTGGGTGTCAGCCTTTCCCGGGACTTCAAGGGCAGACACAAATGTAAATAAAAAGTTGACTTGTTGTTGCTGAAAAAAAAAATTGAAACTTCAACTCAGCTTGCCTGACTTCCACTGAGCAACGTACTCCTTTCCCTAGGCTCTCACAATCTTTCTCTTTGACTTCATCTGAAGACCTTCAGTTTCGTTTGTTTCTTTCTTCATGATTTCAGGATTGGGTGAAGAAGAGTTTTCTAAAAAGCTTGAATTTTTCTAAGCCACAACTTCATGCTCACTTTCATAGTGTGTAGGAATGTCATAGAAGTATTTTATGTTGCCTTCCTAGCTCTAATGGCTACTGCTGAAGGGCTGAAGGGGGTGGGCTTATGTGGCCATATTTGGGCCACTGTACCCTATTTCCTACTCCCTTCTAATTCACAACTTCATGGACTAAAGAGAGCTGGCCTATCAGCTGGACAGCAAACTAGGACTCTGTCTCCTCCCTCAAAACTTGTTACCGCGAAACTCAGAAACCACAGATAGATGATAATGAGCATTTGAATTAAAAGGCTATATAGAGTAATAGCCATTACAGAGAAGTCTGTGCTGTGACATGGGAGTGGGGAGGGGAGACAAACCTGTGGGAAGAAGCAGAGGGAGAGATGTGCCGAGCAGGTGAAGGAGACCCAGCTTCCTGGGGCCTTGGGCAACCTGATGCCAATTCTGTGCCCACAGGGCCTAGCTGACCACTCTGTTCTTGTATCAGCTGGTCCTGAGAGTGAACGGACACATCAGACACAGCACCTTTCCTCAGTGGGCTCATAACATAACAGTGGAGATAGAATATACAGCTGAGTATCTGCAGATTCTACTCTGGTGAGTCTGGAAAGGAATGGGATGGTTTATTTTAGAAGATCCCCACAATTCTGAAGACCAGCTAAGATCAAGAACACTGATGTTCCTTGCAGGTCCTCATTCCCTTGTATGCCTTGGCCACTGTCTACCTCTTGACCCTCATCTCTTTCCCAGGCCTGGTTCAGAATTTCGGCTTAGAACCGAGACTTTGCTGCTAATAAACACTTCCCCTTTTGGAGAGAGACTTTCCCTAAAATACAGAGGTGGGGAGAGGGACTTTCTCTAAAGTGCAAGGGTGCACAGGGTGCCCACACTCAGGGGTGTCCTCAGGAGGAGACTCAGTCCTGCTGCCCCCCAGCACAGGTCCCTGCTCTCAGCACTGTTTCTCCCCACGGGACAAACCCCTCTCTTTCCACTAAGAGCCTGTCCTTTCAGTGCCCCAAGAGTACCTTCTGTCCTCTGTTAGCACAGATGAGTTTCCTCAAGGGGCTGGGACAACAGAAAAGGAACTCTAGCACAGAGGGCAGAGAAGGTCACCACCTGGTTTCCACACCCTGGACTTCCCTTGGGCCCCACAGGGACGGCATAGGAGTAATCAGGTCTTTCTCAGGGGCTGCCCCGGGTCTTCTCCTGCCCCCCTGCTCCCCCTGCCCCTCTGCTGTTCATCAGACTGCTTCTCTGAGAAGCTCCACCCCCCTCCGTCTGGAGTCCTCGCTCTTTCCCTCAGAGAGGACCTCAAGCCCCTCCTCTCCATGTGTCTCTGTGGATCTGGGCTGTTTAGGTTAGAGGAGCATCCTGGACCTCTGAAAGACACAGGACTCTTGCCAGAGCTGCGTGAGGCAGTAAGGAGGGGAGCCAGCGCTCCTGGATGTGCTCCTTCATATCCAGTTTTCTCTGTGGCTGCAGGCCACAGTCCAGGGTGTGGACTTATTTTTATTTCTGGGTTTGTTTTTTTTTTTTTTTTTTGAGCCTAATACTTAATGGGAACACCTACCTCAAGAATGGACACATTTTAGGGAAGCTGGCTAGTAGCATCTTAAGCTAAAATGAGCAAGTGTTTCCTTACTGAGCAAGACAATTTCTATGTCCTTGGAGCCGACAGCTCCTCTTAGGGTACAGACACCACTCAGCATGTGGTTTCTTCCTATTCACTGTGGCTTCCCTAACAATGAAGAAGCCAGAGCTTTTGGGTTGCTCTCTGTGACACCAGGAAAAGCATCCCACTCACATTTCTGATTCTTGGATTATCCCATTTTTCCAGACTCATTTCTTGCTCCTCCATCTTGCCTTTATTCTGTTCCTACTACCTTGAATGCTCTCGTCCTTTAACGCTTTACTATTCTGACTCCTGTCTAATCTCCTGAACATGACACAATATTTTCATTTCCCATACAGAACTCTGGTAGCCACTACCCAGCAAAAGAAAATTTGAATGTCTGCGGTAGCACCTCCCCCTGGAAACATCTCCTACCATCCTCCTCCCTCTAAGTGTCTCCCCTCTGCTTTTATAGATGCCACAACCACCTCCATGGTGCACGGACCACAAAGGGCCCGACGATGGAGGAGTTGTGCTTTAGCAGAGGCTTAGAGCAAAAAGGGTCAGGGCCAAAGAATAATACTGGGGAAACTCCAGCATGATTTTAGAAGTCCATATGGGAAGTGGTAGAGAATAGAGGATAATGGACTGAATGAGAGCTGAGAGAGAAGCCACATCCTGCACAGGTAGGCCAGATGGTGAAGGTGAAGGATTTCTCCATAGGGATAGAGCTGTCACAGAAACACTGAAGAGAGGAGGAGAAGGAGGGATGCCCAGTGGATGTCTTCAGTTCTACTGGGCCTGGGACTTCAAAATTTTTTTGAACTATAAGTTGTAAAAAGACCAACATTTTACTTTACAACATGGCAGACATATATCATACCTTCCTGGGGACAAGTTTTATAAAATATACATGAAGGGCACTGATATTTTCTGTTCTATTCTACTCCATTCTATTCTATTCTGTCCTACCCCATCACATCCCATCCCCATCCCACCTCACCCCATCCCCATCCCATCCCATCCCACCTCATCCTATCCCCATCCTACCCTAACCTAGTCCCATCCAGCCCCCCAACCCCCATCCCATCCCATTCCAACCCATCACATCCCCATCCCACCTCACCCCATCCTCATCCTATCTCATTCCACCCTGTCCCATCCCCACCCCATTCTACCTCAGCCAAGCCCAGCCCAGCTCATCTCACCTCATCCCATCCCCTTCCCACCCACACCCATCCCACCCATCCCATCCCATCCCATCCCATCCCATCCCATCCCATCCCACTCTCTTTCATTACAAAAATGCTGATAGACTCTATAAATTGATCCTATAAACCATTAACAGGTCAGAGCCACAGTTTGTGTGTGTGTATGTGTGTGTTCTTTTCCAACATTTTATTTTGAAAAAGTTAAGTCTGCAGAAAAATAAAAAGGAAAACAAGAACATAAATATACTCTTCATTTAGATTCACAAATTAACATTTTGCCACATCTGTGCACACTTACTGCATGTGAAAATAACACATACATGTATGTGCATAAATATATGTGTGTATTTATATACACACACAATATGTTTCCCTTAATCACGGTGGTTATATTCTATAAAGTTGCAGCAAACACTGAATAGGCAAATACTGAATCATTGCTCCGAGGGAAAATACAGGGCTAGGTTCCTGCAAGCCTCTGATCACGTTTTTGTTTACCTTGTTTTATGCATGTTTCTTTTTAAAGACACTTTACTAAGTATATGCTGTTGATTCATGAACATTGAACTCACAGTCATAAGCACTATATAACTCATGCCTGAACAAAGATTTTCTAACACATGAATTTTCTCTGGACAGCTCATTTACAGCCTTCTTGCACTTGGGATCACTAGACAGCATTTGAACACTAGGCTGGGCACCATTTTATTTTATTTATTCATTTTATTTTTGGGGGGGGGCACCATTTTAGAAAGCAAAATCCTCCTCCCAAAATAAACCCACAGAAGTATAGAAAACATGGCACTAAATAGACTGTGAAAGGGAAACTTGTTTTCAGCATGAGATAAGTGAAATGAAGGTAGAGGGTCACCTCTACAAATAAATTTTAACAAGCAGGCAGATTTACAAATATGGAATCTGCAAATGCTGTGGGTTGACTGTGTATATACTTGAGGGTTGCAGACATCATATCTCCTCACCCCTGAATGTGCCTCTTCAGAGTAAGGATGTTCTACAACGAAACTACATTTCCATTATGCATCCCAGGAAAGCTAACCTTCATCCAATATCATCTGGTATTCAGACTTCTCCAACTGTCCTCAAGGATTTTAAGGACAATTTTGGGGGGACCAGAATCCAGCCATGGTTTGCCCCCACATTGCAGTTAGTTATGTCTCTTTAGCCTCCTTTATCTAAACAGTCTCATACTCTTTCTTTAAATGGAACTGACACTTTTGCAGAGTTCAAATTGTCTCTCAGAATGTCCCACATCCTAGATTTGTCAGATCACATCCTCATGATTCCATCCTGGTGATCACTGTGTAGATGATTCTGTGTACTTCTTTTGGCACGCTAGGGGAGGGCTTCTGATGTCAATTCATCCCTCTGCTGATGAGGAGGAGTTGGACTCTATGGTTAAGGTGATGGCCCATGGTTCGAAAAGCACAGCTTTAGGTGAGGTAGAGGCAGTGTTGCAGGAGAGGGGAGGATGAAGGCTCAAAGAGAGGAGACAAGGGCCAGGAATTACTGTGTGATAAATGGCACAGGAAGGCCAGGGGCTGAGTCCTGGCCCTGAAGAGCCACAGTCTCCCTCTGAGTGCAGAGGGCCTGCATTTGCTGAGGAGCTTTTTGCCTGCCAAGAGCATGAAGAAACACAGTGTCAGTGTCTGGGGACTGAGTTTTAATTTCCAGTGAAATTGGGACAAAGTTCCTTTAGGCTAGATATAATTTCTTTTTAAGCCTTGGGTTCAAAGCCTTGGAGCATTCTAAATGCTTAGGAAATTGTTGGGGGTAGTAACAAAAGGCAGAATAGCTGGTGCCTGACATAGAGTTTTTCTATGGCAGTGCCACGAGATGATTTAATATTTAATATGATTGTGGTCAAACCAAGTCTGAATGGAGTGAGCCTGAAGCATTTCTAGCACTGCAGCCAAATGGCCAGGAGCCCAAAGTGATAGAACTGTGGTTTACTCACCAGCCTTGAGAGTAACCTTTGGGGCTGGTTGAACTCTCAGACACCACTTGGTATTTCCTAAGAATGATCTGTAATGCATTTGGGAAGCCTGTTTGAATCATCCAATTAGACCGTGTTTTCTGAGGGGCCCCCACGGCAGAGCTGAAGGGAGCTTCCCTCTCCTCGCAAGGCAGTTTCCATTCTCTATACCTCCTCTGATTCTCACAGCAGCCCTGTGCAGGACCCCAGGCCAACGTTACTGTCTCTGTGTGCACACAAGGAGACTGAAGCTCACAGAAGTCAAGTGACTTGGGCATATCACAAAATCACTGAATGGCTGCCATCTATAGAGGCCTTGACTTTCCCCAGCCAGGTGTCCATCCGACTGTGGCTTTGGGAGTTAAGCAGGAGCAACAGGTCATTCATTGGTTGGGAAATGCCCCCATGAGCTATTGCCAGCTTGTGTTCCTGTGTTGGACTCCAGCAGTCCTTGACTTATCAGAGAGAGGGTCTGTGCAGTCAGAACTGGTCAGAAGGCACCCACTAAAACCCCATCAATTTTCCATAAGGTCGGGAGGGCTTACTCCACTTGTTTCACTTAAAATAGTCCCATACCTTGGAGGTTAAGACCACAGGCTTCGAGTTGGACCAAGATTGGAACCCCAGCTCTGCCTTTTACTAATTTGTTAACTTGAACAGGTTATTTAATCTTGCTCACCATTAATCTTCTCCTCTGTAAAACATGGATAATAAGACCTCTCTCTAGGTCTTATTATTAATGAAGACTGAGTTATTATATGTAAAGCACTTAGATCAGTACTGAGTGCTCTATAGTTATTAACTGTTACTATGTAATGTATTTAGTAAGCACTCAAGCAATAGACAATGAGGTGGCACTGGGACATTTTCATAAATAATGGTTACTATCTGCAGATGTCATTGAGCACCACCAAGTAATGGTGGGTTGTGATGTGGGTTCAAAGAGGCTAAAGAAATTTCACCAAGCACAGAAGCCCACCATTTGCACTTGCTTATGATGTGCCTCATGAGATAACTTTCCATCTTGCCATCAACATGCACTGAGGTAAATGCTGGACAAACAGGGATAAGAGATGTGTTGCTTGCCCTCAGAGTTCTTCCAATTTGGCTGGTGGGGAAATAATGCAGAAATTTGTGCATAAAATATACAAACAAGGGAAGGTAATGTTGGCCACATGGAGAGGGTTGGGTCTCCTTGGGGTCCCCTTGGGAGAATGAGGGAGGCAAGAACCAGAGCAGCAGAGCAAGGTCTGGTAGAGGAAGTAGACTGGAGCAGTGGTTCTGGGTTTATATTAGCCATCCCCATACCCTCCTTACTGACCAGGGATGAGAGAGCCTAATCTTAGTGACAGGTCCCAAATTGATGTGTCCTCAGAGAACTCACAGGTGCAGTTACCCTCTGGTCAGCTCAGAGGGTCTAGGCCACTGGTGTGGGTTTCAGACAAAGTCAGACTACACATGGGTCAGGGCAGCTCTGCCCATCTATTTATCTGTCTGTCCATTTATTTTTTACCCATATGCTTGTCTATCTATCCACGTGTTTGTCCATTTGTCTGTTAGTCTTTTCATCCATGTGTCTGTGTGTGTTTATCCATCCACCCACCTAACAGTACAATCATCCATCTACTATCAACCTGTCATCCTTTCATAGTTCTATTTCCCATCTTGTTCTAGGAAAGATTTTTCAGAGGGTCACAAAGAACACATACCATGATAAAAAAAAAAAAAAAAGCAAATGCATGCACAGAGGTATAAAAATGTATAGAATGAGAATAGGGAAATACAACTCAGACTATGTTGGAAGGACATAACTGGTTGCTGCTACAATTGAGCTACAGATTTGTCTCCTATTTTTATGGTTATCTTCACTGGAGTAGAGACAATCTACCATGTGTTCAGGGGAATAAAGCCCGTTTTTCTTGTTCTCAGTTCAACAAATACTTTATCTCATGAAGTTTCCATCAGTTTCCAGGGAGAGGCAGCAGTCTGGTGGTTCCAAACAATGACTCAGGCCCGAATTCAAAGCCTGCATCCATCACTGAACAACTGTGTGACCTTAGGAAAATCACTGTGTTTCTCTGAGCCTTACTTTCCTCATCTGTAAAAATGGGTTAAGCATGGTGACTGCCCTCAAAGAACTGCATTCAGGTTTGAATAAGACTGTATAGATATAGATATAGATAGATATAGATATAGATATAGATATAGATAATTATAGATAATTTTTTTATAAATTTATATAATTTTTATATAAATTATATATATATATAATTTTTAAAACCATGGTATAGGACACATGGTCAGTCTTCAGTAGAAGGCAGCAATTGTTACTTGTGAACAATCAATCTGTTGAATGTGGTTGGGAACTGGCATTTACTCAGTTCTGCATGTAGAAACCATGAGGAGAATCAAGGCCAGAATATCTGTGACCAGGACAGTACCTGCTAGCCCTGGATGAGTGGGAAAGACTCTCATTCCCCACAGTTTCTCCTGTCTGTTAGCAATCAGCTTTTTCCCAGCCCCCAAGGTCCAGGCAAGGTAGTGGGCTTGGTCAAATTGCTCTGACCCCATTGCCCCAGCTGGAAAGCAGAGACTTAGCAAGCTGTTGAGACTCACCTAATCTTCCCAGCAGCCATTCCCTTTGCACTTACAGATGATTAATTGCATAAGAGAGAAGGTCTGCATCCCTCTCCTTGGCTGGGATTCCTTCTATCCCTCAAGCCCCTCATAGCTGATAGTAATTCACTCTTAACCTTGCAGTCTGCCTGGGCTTGATTTGCATCTACAAAGTCTGTATATCCAAAATATGATTTGAACCATCTCTCCTTAGAGACAAGGGGTGGGAGGCAGGGGCAAGCTGGAGGTAGTATGGGTTATTCTGTCTAATGGCAAAAGCCCATGACTTAGTTGTGAGTGTATTTGTATGCGAGGGAGGGTAGGGTGAGAGTAGAACCATTTCATTTTGTTTTTACTTCTAAGTATCATACAAATGGTCTCTGGAATCCTCTGGCAGCTGGTGGACTTTGATTCAGCAAGCAATGAATTATATCCTACAGTTGTGAGTAAAATTACAAATATCTTCAAGATGTTCCGTACTCTGGGAAAGGGCAGCCAAGCCTTGTTGGCTCTGTGGGTTGTCTCCTGTTGGAGGAGCAAAATGCAGCACCGCTCTCTCTGAAGAGGGGAAAGAGAAGAGTGGGAGGGATGTGGGAAGAGGCACAACAGAGAGACCAGAGAGGAGTATAGTTGAGGGACACAGCCAGGGCCCAGTATGGGGTAGGGATGGAAGGAAAAGCCTGAGTGAAGTACCATGGACTTCCTCCAGGCTCTGTGTGTCTGGGGAGCAGCTGTGTTCATCAGAACTTGGTAGAATGCATACTAATTGACAAAGCCTCCTTCATCTCAGCAGCAAATATTTACCAAGTCCCCCCATGTGGGAATAGATGGCTTAGGATTTGCAGTCATCAGAGCAAGACAAAGACATATAGTGGCTCCAAAATGATCAATTATTCACTCAACAAAGATTTGCTGAAAAAAGATACCTAATGGTATGCTAATACTGAATAATGCATTCAATTTCTATTACTTGAAAAACTAATAGAGCCAAGGCATATGCCACTGGGCTCCCAGAGACCTCTGCTGAATACCATTGTGCTGAGACTGCATGTAGTCTGACCATGAGGCTAGGTCTCCCCTACTAGCCTGTGAACAATACAAAGGCAAAGATTGGGTTTTATTTATCTGGCATTATAATGCCATCTCCTCTCTTCAACACTTTTCTTGGCTTGGCAACTAGTAGTATTTAGGAAAGTTTGTCAAATGATTGAGATAAAGTTAACTTTCTCTTGTCTCTGTTTTCGGGGTCAAGTAAAAAGCAAAGAGCTCTCACCTTTTAGATTGCTTCCCTGGAAGGGAGTTTTGGCCCTGTCCCAACTCATCATTGTGACAGTCTTGGCTGCACACTACTGAGCCCAGTGCTGAGGAGTTGAACGCTGGGATATGTTGTCTTCAAAAATATAGCTACTGAGTAACTATAAAGAACAGATACTGAGATTTGTCTGGGGATTTCAAAAACAATTCATTGACTTAATATCCAATTTCTAAAAGCAATGAAATTTCATCAAATGCATACTTAATATATGGAAATTCAATAATTTGCTAGATGAAAGTGAAAGAGGGAAAGTTTCCCAAGTGTGCAAGTACACATGCAAATACACACACAAACATACTTAAGTGAACTAGACCAGTCTCCCTGACAATCCACTCAGTGGTTGTAGACCTAGGAGTGTACGTGGGAAATTAAAATATATCCTTTTCTTCAGGTGGGACCTGTTTTTATGAACCTTACAAGCAGGAATGTTTTGTCACTTCAGTGTTGAAAGGATTTTTTTTTCCTTTTGTGTTGTTGTTGTTGTTTTAAACATGATACATCTATTCCCATTTCATACTCAGTTGAAGAAACCAATCTATTGTAACCATGAAGGAAACCATAGCTCTGTTGAACTCACTGAGAAATGTGGTCTCCAACATGGCACTCTCTTCAGGAATTTCCAAGAGTAGTTTTAATCATTTGTGATTGTATAAGTTCAGTTTTAGATGCATAAAATAGAAAACTCAAATGACATAAGCAAGAGAATTTCTTTCCAACCAAAAAAGTGTCTACAGATGAAAGTGGGCTGGTGACTCCATCCATGGCTGTTAGGAACCATTTTTTTTTTTTTTTTTTTTTGGCTGTATTAGGATTGGCACATATTTCCAACTCAAGGTCACCTCATGACCCAAGATACCCTCAGAAATGTTTCAGAGGCCACAATCCAGGCAAGAAGGAGGAAGGGAGGAAAGAACAAAAAGGTGACTTTCCCAGCCAGGTAAACCCATCTAAAATGCTTTCCAAGCAGCTCCATACAGTGACTATAACTTATAATATCACTGTTGACACAGTGATATTATACACAGATTATATTTCAAGAGAAATATAATCCTTTAGCTGTGCATACTACTACCCATAATAAAATTGGGGTTCTATTAATGTGAAAGAAGAGGAGAATGATTATAAGGGAGGCAAACAAGCTCTCTGCCACAGTGAGTTTCTGCTCATGAGTTGACTTCAAAATCCAACTCTCATGTAAGATAAATCTCCAGAGTTAACTCAGAGCCCTTCAGGTCCTCTTAGGTGGTTTCTGACTTGCTGGCTCCTGGAGGGCAGAGGTGCTGACATGGGCTAACCCAAAGGGTGTCAGTCTGATAAGGTGTGAGTTTGCTCTGCTCTTTGGATGAAGAGAAGCTAGCCTTGGGGGCAAAAAACAGGTTTCTTTATTCTCTTTGCATAGATGGAAAAACACATGTGGCACTGGTAGTTTCTCAGGGGAAAGGGGTAGAAACAGGGCGGGCAGGTTTGAGGGAAGGAAAGGCAGAACTTTGTTCACCGGGGGTGGGGGTAGAGGGAGGACCTGTAGCATCAGATAACCAGTGGTGAGTTTTGGGAGTCTTCTGTTGAGGGTGTGTGAGAGAACATCATAGGAGTGTCCACTTACAGGGTGGGCGTCGCACCAGTCAGGAACTGCTGTTGCTTGCCCATATACAAGATGTACCATTGTTGTGTCTGTGCTGGAGCTCATCAGCTTTCTTTTACCCAGTTTACAACCAAAGTCAAACTTTGGTCTGATATTCCCTCAGAATTATTTGAAAAAAATATAGCCTGAGAGGATAGCAAAAAGGTAGACAGGGCCAGATGTACAAGGATGTTCAATGCAGCATTGGTAAGAGTAAAAAATTAGATACAACCTAAATGTTCTAAGTGTTCATTAATAAGATATCAGTTAAATTATGAAACAATCATCTAAAGAATGTTATGTGCTCATTAAAAAAGATAATATTTATATGTTCATTGAGATAAGATGAACTCTGTGACACAGAGTGATAAAAAGATCACAAACCCCAGGTTGCCTGGGCGGCTCAGTTGGTTAGGCATCCGACTCTTGACTCAGTTCGGGGTCTTGATCTCAGGGTCATGAGTTGGGCCTCGCATTGGACTCCATGCTGGGCATAGAGCCTACTAAAAAAATAATAAATCACAAACCCACGCTTATAGTAGGATTCTACTTATATACATGTTACATATATAATATATAGAGCAATATCACAAAGGATGTTTTCTAAGATGTCTGAAGTGGTGACATTTTGAGTAATCTTTTACTTTTTTAAAAAGATTTTATTTATTCATGAGAGATACACAGAGAGAGGCAGAGACATAGGCAGAGGGAGAAGCAGCAGGTTCCCTGTGGGGAGCCTGATGTGAGACTCGATCCCAGGACCCCAGGATCACAACCTGAGCCAAAGGCAGATGCTCAACCACTGAGCCACCCAGGTGCCTCTCTTTTACTTCTTTTTAATGCTTTGCTATAGTGACTGAACATACCAACTGTGTGTTGTTTTTACAATCAGAAGAAATTAACTATCTTATGGAAAATGTACATCAGTAAAAAAATTGGAAGAAAACTCACAAATGGTCACATTTTTTGGTTAGGATTACAGATGCCTTTTTTCTCTTTTCTTTTCCCCAGATTTTCTGTGAGGTTATTATGATATTTATGATAGGAAAAATGAATGAATAATGTTATAAGAGGATAATACTAATAATTGTAAATGATTTTGCACATATAGTCTTATATCTATGTAACTCAACAACTGTCTGAACAAGCCAATGTGTGGGAAGGGGATGGGGAATGACTATAAGGGATGTTCCTTTCTAGCAAATAAATAGCTGCAAAGGTCTTACTTGAAATCACAAATCAAGGAGTTGAGAGGGACCCTCTAAGTGGTCTCATATATTTCCTATTAATTCATTAGTCCATTCCTTTATATTCTACCAGAGGAGATTTGGTCTTGCCTTGAGGAACTGCAGTGGCCAGTGAGCTTGTCACCATGGAGGTTTCTTAATCCATTGTTGAATGGCTCTATTTATTAGAAAGTCCCTGGTCATACTGATCTCAACTCTGCCTCTTGAACTCCTACTCAATGTCCCTAGTTCTAGTCTGTAGGGTAACAAGAGTCAGGGCTTGGCAATGGCTTTCAGACTGTCTTCTATGAAAGCTACGTTTCCCAAGGTTGCCTCTTCTAACTGTGCATGAAAAGCAAGGCAGGAACTGAGGAATTCAGCTCAGGTCTGGGCTGATCAGCTCTGATCTACTAGGAACAATGTTTCTCTTGCCCTAGACCTGCACCTTTGTGTACAGATGGGGTTCCTGCTGCCAGATCTCTTCTGTGGTTCCTACTGCCTAGATCATCCAGGTTTTTGCCCATTTTCGAATGTGGTTCTATGGCCTTCCTGCTGACTTTCTGAGCAGACATCATTTTCCAATAAACCTTTATTATTTGTAAGTTAGCTAAAATCAGTTTCTATTGTTGTGGTCAAGGAGCTCTGGTTAATATAGAGGTCATGCACCTCTTTATTACAAAAAGATATCCCACAGATGTTCACATTGAGATTCTGCTCATTCAAACTCATCCTTAACCCACTCCAGTGGACTCCTTTATCCCAAAGCTGCCCTTAAGCTAGATCTCTCCATCCTGTGCTTGTAAAAGTGATCTTTATCCTTTAACCAATTTCCATTAAACTTAATTTTGCTGGTTTGGCCAATTTCTCCTGAGGTTATTTTTAATGGGGATGCCTTTCTCAATTGGGGTATTCTGGGACCCAAATTTTCAATGTGTGTGTGTGTGTATGGTTTCCCTATTCTAACAAGCAATTCCTAGACACCCTGTTGGTATCTAAGAATTCAACTCATTCTGACCCTATCTACCCAGAGATAACATCAGATTCCACAGATTAAGGGCTCAGTCCTAGGAGACAACAGCTTCCATGCCCCCCACTTGAGACACCAAACTCAAGCTTAGGTTGCTACCTGTGCTTCTGACCAACCAGCTCTAGATTGGAGGTTCCCACAACCTTCTCCCTAGGTTCAGTTAACTTGCTAGAGTTACTGAATTTTGAGAAACATTTTACTTACCAGATTTCCAGTTTCTTATAAAAGGACAGAACAGCCAGATGGAAGAGATGCATCAGGCCAGGTATAGGGGGAGGCTGTGGAGCTTCCATGCCCTCTCTAGGAATGTCACTCTCAGAACCTCCATATGTTCACCAACCTAGAAGCTCTCCAAACACAATCTTTTTGGGTTTTCATGGAGGCTTCATTACATAAGCATAATTAATTAAATCATTGTACATTGGCAACTGATTTACTTTCCAGCCTCTCTACCCTTCCTAGAAGCCAAGGCTTGGAAGGATCCCTTATGTGAACTATTGGTTCTGGTTCCTGGCAACAAGTTCCCATCCTTAGGTCCAGGAGTCACTTCATTAACGTAATAAAAGACACCATCCTTACTCTCCTAGCTTAGGAAATTCCAAGAGTTTTAGGAGATCTGTGCCAGGAATGGGGTAGAAGGCCAAATACCTATTTCTTAGTATAAATCACAATATCACACTGGCATTCACGTGTCTTGCTTCTCTATGTTTTGTGTTACTGGCAGACACTATTACTAAGAATCCTAAGTCTTTGTCCAAGCCACTGTTGAAAGTAGGCAGTCATAATAACAATTTAAATTATGGAATATTTCACAAGGACAGAGGAGTATAGGAAATAACACAATACATCCATATATCTGCCATCCAGATTTTGCCATATTTGCCTCTGAATTTGATAGCAGCAAGTGATGGTGAGAATGTGGGATGCTGGAGGGAGAATCCAGAATAATCTGATACCACCACTCTGAGGAGAGATTGTAGGCAATTCAAATAGAGTTAAAGATGGAGGCATTCATACCCCAGAAATCTCATTTCTAGTTAAGTACCCTAACTAAAGTCTCTCACACAGCACACAGAGCTAAGTTCTGGAATGTACACTGTAATAACAAAAACTAGAAATGACTTAAACATCCATCAATCTAGTATATTCAGAAAATGAAATATTTTCTAGCATATTCATAAAATGAAATATTGTTATTAAAATAAGCAGGCAAAATTTATCAACATGGATAAATCTCAGATATATCATGTTGAATGAAAAATATAAATTGTAAAAGGATACACCTGGTATGCAATCATTCATGTGAGTTTTGAAAAAGAAAAAGAAAAAAATACCATCGTTATTAAGGTACTTAGTGCTGCAGATGACCTCTGGGTCACACCGACCTGGGTCAAATCCTGGCTTCAAACTTTACAACCACAGGCAAGTTGTATAAACTCCCTGAACATCAGTTTCCTCATCTAGTAGGTGGGAACAATAATAATAACTATTTTATAGACTTGCTGTGAGGATTGAATTCTATTATGTACGTAAATCGTTCAGCATGGTGACCGGTATGTAATAAGTGCTGAATAAATATTAAATTTTGGTTCCTCTTGCTGAGGCCAGTGAAACATAAATAGACATGGGTAGGAGTAGGAAATGGTAGGCAGGGGAGGGCAGGGAGGAAGCTAAATCAGAGCTGTATTCACAACTGAATAGCGTCACGGGAGAGAAGAACACCCCATGACTGGGAAAGTGCACAAAAGCAGAAGGCAGGGAGCTAAGCAGCTGGAAGCATTCAGGGGAAAACAACCCAACACAGCAGGTAACTCAATCCAGTGGAATGAGCTGGGTGCGTGGCAAACTGGTGACCAAGAGAAGAAAACACATTTGCATTCTTGGAAGGAAATGCAGTGGAAAAACAAACCCTAGGAACTTGGGAGTAAGCAGGCTTGCCCGGAATCCCTGCCTGGCCCCGGAGGGCTTCCCACCCGTGGTCCACCTTCTGTAGGTTTCATCTTAATGGTCTTCCACTTTACTAAGTTTCTGTCTGGAAACTGATGCAATGAAATGGAATAAAAGGAAGCATACTTCCTTCTCTGCAAACAGCCTGCACCTACCCTACTTGTACTTTCTGTGATGACCTTATAAAATCTTATACTGATTAAAACCCCTGAAATGATGGTGTTGAGTGCTTTCAAAGATAACTCACTGCTTCAGGTGGAAAAGAACTAAAGCTGGTCAAGGTAGCACTCGTTACTTTTTACCTTGAAAACTGCTTTTTATTCACCAAAAATACTTTTCTCATCTCCTATTCCTTCTCGCCCAGTGGCTCTCAGGGTTATTTTTCTGAGACAGAGTTCAAAATTTTGCCATTGCTCTGTTTATAACATTAAATAGCTTTCCCTTTGTTCTCAAAATGTAAGACCAGTTCCTTGGTTAAGCCTTTAAAGAACCACCATAATTTTACTTCGATCCATTTTTTCTAATAGTTCCAATTAATTTTCTCTTGTTTTCATTCACCAGCCATTCTCCCAGGCTGATTACTGCATCACTGTTCCCTGTTCCTCCTCTGTCCACATGGTTTTCCCATCTTTGTTTCTTTCATCAAGGTTATTTCCTCTGATTCCTACCTGTTCAAATTTTACCCATCCTTCACGGTCTACTTAAAATGTCATTTGTTGTTTAGAGTCCTCCTGGACTCACTTTTCTTCCTCCTATGCTGGACATCACTATTCAGTTCAATTTTATTTAAGAAACTAATGAGCTAGGTAGGCATGAGGGAGACAAAAAAAAAAAAAAAAAAGATGGTCTGTCTCTTCCATCAGCAACCATCTAGTCGGGAAGGCGAACACAGAAACCACAGACCCTAAACCAAGTAACAAATGCGACAACAGCAATGTCATCAAGCAGCTGCAGGGCTGCCAAGGAGTCCCATCATCTCTTGCCTCGTAACTTGTCTAATTATTCTCTTGCCCTGCTGCCCTTACCAAAGATTTCCTTCTCCCCCCAACTGATAGAACCATCACTTTAAAGGACCATCAGATATGCCTTCCCCCTACTTACAGCCCTCCAGAGCCTTGCTGTTCTACTTGGAATAAAATCCAAACTCCTTACTCTGGTTTTTAAAGTGATTAAAGTGACCTTCTTCCCCTTCCCACCTTTTCTCTGTTATCTGCCTCTCCCACTTTGCTGTACCAGCGCTAACCTTTCTGTTCCTTGCACAATGCAAAATGTTTCCCTAAGACTTTGCACAGCTTTCCTCATTCCTTGATCTGCACTATTATTCCTCCCTGCTCTTTCTTAGCATTTTAGGAATCAGTTTCAATCTGGCTGATGAGAACTTCCCTGACCCATCCAGCTTCAATCAGCTCTTCAACTGCTCTTATAGTTAATTGCTGCCATTTTTCCTGTTTGGCTGTTTATCAAATTAGTGGTCTCTCCCACTAATTTCAGCTGCAAGAGGGCAGAGGTTGGGATGGTTGCTCACAACGCAGCCTCAAAGTGTGGAGCAAGGCTTGGCGCAGAGATGGCATTCAGTAAATATTTGCTCAATGAATGAATGAGAAGATTTCATAGAAGCAGACAGTGGAAGTTCAGTAGCACAGGGAAGGGCATTTTGGGTAAAGGGCACAGCACATGTGAAGAGAAAGGAATGAGGAGAGTGGCTGAGACAGCTTTCTGTACTTCCCAGTTAGAGCACTTGCCCACATCAGTGGGGTTCCTTGCCTGATTGGCTGTTTTCCTCAAAGACTGTAAGTGTCTGAAGGCAGAGGCCTCATCTCTTTGCTGACCGTTGTATTTTCCATGTCCTAGCCCATGATGGTTCCCCATGATTACTGAAGGAATGAACAAAAGTTTAAAAGGAGGAACAATGGGAAATAAAGCTTGTTGTTAAGAATCTCAGATGTTGAGCAAAGGAGTTTGTATTTTGTTCTATGAAAAATGAGGAGCCATTGAAGTCTTTTATTTTTTTACTTAAAAAAATAATTTATCTATTTACTTTTTAACCTTTAATTTTGAAATAATATAGATTCCCATGAGGTTATAAAGAAAGGTCCAAGGAAATCCCATGTACCCTTCCCCTGGCCTCCCTCAATGTTAATATCTTATCCAATCATAGCACAATACCAAACTGAGGAATCCACATTCACACAATCCATAGAGCTTATTCAAGTTTCACCAGATTATATGCACTAATCTGTGTGTGTGCATGTGTGCAGCTCTATGCAATTTTATCATATGCAAAGCCTTGAGTCACTACTACCATAATCAAGATACTCAACTGTGTCATCGCCACAAGACTCTCCTGCATCGCTGCTTTATAGCCATACTCACACCCCCCATCCCTAACACTTGGCAACCACCAATCTACACTTAATATGTATTATTTCATGATTGTTACAAAAATGGAATCAAGCAGTACATAGCCTTTGAGATTGGCTTTCTTTTTCTAGTTAGCATTATTTCCTTCAGATTTATCCAAATTGTGCCATATATCAAGAGTCTCTTTTCATTGCTGGGTAGTATTCCATGGTATGTTTAACCACTCACCATTTAAAGGGCATTTGGATAATTTCCAGAGGCTTTTTTTTTTTTTTTTTTTTGCCCAGAGGTTTTTAACTAAGGGAATAGCATGCTGAAGTTTGTCTCTTAAAAGTTTATCTTTTGGAAGACAAAAATTGGACTGATATGGGGTTAGCATGAAGAAAAGGAGACAAATGGAGGGTTATTTCTTTTTCTTTTCTTTTTTTTTTTTTAAGATTTTATTTGAGAGAAAGAGAGAGCATGAACAGGGGAGAGGGCAGAGGGAGAGGGAGAAGCAGACTCCCCACTGAGCAGGGACCCCCCCCCCACCACCCCAGACTCTATCCTAGGACCCTGGGGATCATGATCTGAGCCAAAGGCCGATGCTAAATTGGCTGACCCACCCAGGCACCTGGGAGGTCATTTCAACAGCAGGAGAAAGATGACAGCTGGAACCAAGGAAGTGGTTGTGAGGATGGAAAGGAAGTAATGAACTCGAGAGACATTTCTGAGGTGGGGGTGACAGATAAGGGTTTGTGATGGATTTGAAGTATTAGGTAAAGGAGAGGAAGAGGTCAACAATCACTTCGACTCTTCTGCCTTGAGTGTTCACAAGATCAGCAATACTATAAACTGTGCAATGGTATTCAAGAGGGAGGAGCATTTAGAGAGAGGATAATGAGTCCTATTTTGGACACCAAGAGTGTGGATGCTCAGTAAGACCCAAGAGGAAATATGCAGTGCTCAGGAGAGCATTCTGCGCAGGAGACTGAATAGAGAGGCTATTAGAGCACAAGTGGCAGAAAGGTGAGCAGAGAGCCAAGGACATAACCTTGGGGAACAGCAATTGTTAATGCTACCAAGACATCCAACACAAGGGGGAAAGGTTTTATACTGGTGCTTAGGTAATTGTGGTGTGTTCTTTGCAGGAGCAGGTCTGTAGACAGAAGTATGGTGGGCAGGTGAGGTAATAAAAGAGAGGCGAAGCAATGGGGGAAAGAAGTATAACGAGCTTTTAAGAAGTTTGGCAATGAAGTTTGAAAGAGAGAGAGAGAGTCAGGGTGGGATAGAATCTGCAGATATCCATCAAGAAATCCAAGACACTGGAATGGCTGGGTGGCTCAATGATTGAGCATAAGCCTGTGGCTCAGGTTGTGATCCTGGGGTCCTGGGATAGAGTTCTGCATCAGGCTCTCTGCAGGGAGCCTGCTTCTCCTCCCTCTGCTTGTGTCTCTGCCTCTTTTTTGTGTCTCTCATGAGCAAAAAAAAAAAAAAAAAAAAAAGAAAAAAGAAAAAAGAAAAGAAACCCAAGATACCTGGTGCTTTCTGTGCCCATCAGATAGATCTTTTCTGCGAGTCCACACATGATCCTGGGAACTCCCCCTTACCACTGTGCTCAGGAAGGTTCTACCAGCAATGGATCCAACCAGCTCTTGTCTCAAACCCATTTGCCATTTTGGGGGTGGCCAAGGATTGCTTTAGGAATTTAAGGAATGAACAAATCTTTGCATTTCAAGCAGATGAATGAGGAGAGAAAAGGTAGGGAGCATAGGACTGGTATAGATGTCAGAGCAAGGCCTCTAAGGCAGGGGAAGAACAGAAGTGGAGAGGTCAGTCTCAGAGGAAGAATTTTTCTTTTCTCTGAGCCAGAAAGTAATCAGGTAAGAACAAAAAGAGGTGATGGTAGGTGGGATGTGCAGAAAGGGAGGCTGAGGCAAATTTTTTAGTGGGGTGGGAGTTCACTACAGTCAACAGTAGGGAAAAGGGACTGTCTGGGTGCTTGAAGGGAGAGCTAAAGATCCAGAGCCACCCTATTTCTCTGTAGTACCAGATACCAACTGACATACTGTATCTGTTTGCTTTTTGGCTGTCTTTTCTCAGTAGGATATATTCACCCTACATTCCCAGAGTTTGGAACAGTGCCTGACACACAGTAGAGCCTGATGAATATTTCAATGGATGAAAGAATAAAAGAAGAGGAGCAAAATGACTGGTAAGCATCATGGAGGGCCCAGCTGAGCTTGGAAATAATCCCTCCCTCTCTTGACATGGCCCTCTCACCTGTGCTTGTCTCCTGCTGCCCTGTATCTGTGCTATCATCACGCCCTGTCCTCTGTTCTGCGGAGAACACCTTTCAGAGCCACGTCTGCAACGGATCCAGTCTGGTGTGTCACAACACAAAAGGTACTCAGAAATTGTAGGCTCAATGAACGGATATGTGAATGGCATTCTAAGCAGCTTTGGCTGTTACAAAGGTCCTTTTTATGTTACATCAAAATCCAGCTTCTTGTGACTGCTATGCATTGGTTGAAGTTTTGCCATTTGGATACATAAAGCCTGTTTCTTCTTTCTTTAGACAGACCTTTAGGTATTTGAATGGCTATGGGATCTTCCCATACTCTCTCCAGGGTAAAGGCACATGATTCTTATATTTATTTATATATTTAGATTCAGTGAATTAGCCTATAGTGTATTATTAGTTTCAGAGGTAGAGTATAGTGATTCATCAGTAGGCACATGATTCTTGTGACTGTCCCTCACATGACTGGTTTCTAAGCCCCTTCCTGGTTTAGAAACTCCCTGGCTTGGCAACTCCCTGGCCCCCAGGGGTTGTTAAATACCATTAAACTATCCCTTTGAGTAGAAAGCTGCATCCTTGGTCTAAAGACATATAGGTATGCCCTGCGGCCCCTTTCTTATTATCCCTCCCTAAAAATTTAAAGTCTATCTCTGTGTGAGGTCTGGTGAATCCTAAAATTAGGAGTAAGCCTGTCACTGGAGCTGACTTCTGTGCCAACAATGAAGTATCCTCCCTGCCCAGTGTGACGGGTGACCCTAGGCCTATTAAACCAGCTGCACTCTGCAGAGAGTTGTCCTTTATTCCTTTTTGGACAACAGTGAGAAATGACTGGCAAGAGCCTCTGGTATTCGCCCTTTGAGTTTTAACAGATGAAGATAATAAATAAGGGGTCAGTATATCCCTGGGGTGAGGGACAGGGAGAAGCAGCTTTCTCAGCACCATGATGCAGAAAGGCCTTCTGGTTCGAGTTGTTTTGCTGAAACTCTTCATTGCCTTCACCCCTGAGGCCCAGGCTGCTGGGGGGAGTTCATTAGCTCAAATCTCAGGTTTCAGTAAGAGGGGAAGAAATTGGCCTCCAAGGATCAAGGCCATAATCCTTGTGGCTAACCCAGCAGGGGCCGTTAAAAAAAAAATTGAGAATTAATTAACATCCAATAAAATATATAGATCTAAGGGTTCAGTTAGAAGTTTCTATAGTTTTGAACACCTATTTAACCACTACCCTCCAAATTTCCCTTGTTTCACCATGTTGCTGCACAAGTCCATCATTTGCTCCTCTTTAGTGATGAGTTGTCTTCCATGTCGTGAATATGCCATAACGCCCATAACTTATTTATCCATTCTTCTATCACTGAACACTCAGGTTGTTTACTGGTGTGGGGTATTATAAATAAAAGCTGCCGTGAGTATTTGTGTATAACTCTTTGTAGGGACAAATATTTGTTTTCTTATTATTATTTGGTGAGTATCTGGAGTGAATGTGTGTCTAACTTTATAAGACACTGGCAGATTTCCAAGGGGTTTGTATCATTTTATACATGCCCCCAGCAACATAGGAGAGTTTCAGTTGCTCCATGTCCTTTAGTGATGTCACCTTTAAAAATTTTAGCCATTCTAGTAGGAATGTAGTGCTATGTCATTGTGGTTTTCATTTGCATTTTTTAAAAGATTTTATTTACTCATTCATGAGAGACACGGGGTGGGGCGGGGCGGAGGGGAGGCACAGGGGGAAGAAGCAGGCTCCACGCAGGGATCCCAATGTTGGACTCAATCCCAGGACTCTAGGATCATGTCCTGGGCTGAAGGTAGGGGCTAAACAGCTGAGCCACCCAGGGATCCCCTTATTTGCATTTTCTTAAGAATGATGCTGACAAGCACTTTTTTCAGGTGTTTATTGGCCATATGTGTATCTCCTTTGGTGAGACATCTTTTCAGGTATTTTGCCCATTTAATAAATGCACTGTCTTTTTACTCTTGATTTTTAAGTTTTCTTTATATGTCCTGGACTTGTCAGATCAGATATTCACTGTGTATGTTTTACCCCCCCTCAGTCTGTGGATATTTATTTTCTTAATGATGTCTTTTTATGAGAAATACTTAATTTTGATGTTATCCATTTTTTTTCTTTTATCATTAGTGCTGGGTAGTCTAATTTTCCTGTGAGAGATTGTTTTCAGCCATGAAACATAGTAGGTCTAGGAGCCCCAAAGCAATCTAGAATAATTGGGAGTGGGATGGGAGTGTTAGAACCTTTATCTTTTAAGTGTACAACAGCCCTGCAACTTGGTACTTTGAAAAGACACAAGGTTGGTTAGTAATCAGGAGGTCTACATTCAAGTCCTGGCTCAGCCTTTTATGAACTGAGTAATCAACTCATTCATCTGTAAAACGGGGGTAAGCATGCTTGCTTAGCTGACATCTTAATGGACTTTGGATAATGGGATTTAAATAAACCCTGAAGTCTACAGATACTCAACAAGCAATCAGGAATCTCATAGTAACTACCACGATTACCATCACTAGCCCTATTCCAGTCCATTATCCTGTTCATATTATCTTATCTCTCCTCCTTCCCTCCTCTATCTTCATTACTAAACATCTTTACATCTTTTTTTTTTTTTTTTAAGATTTTATTTATTTCTTCATGAGAGATACACAGAGGCAGAGACATAGGTGGAGGGAGAAGTGGGTTCCCTGCAGGAAGCCTGATGAGGGACTCGACCCCAGGACCCCGGGATCACAACCTGAGCCAAAGACAGATGCTCAACCACTGAGCCACCCAGTTGTCCCTCAACTTTACATCTTTCTTGGGGGGACAGGAAAGATTGTGAAACTAAAATCCATCTCTTCCTACTCGTGTTTCTGGAAAAAGTCCTTGAAGAGCATCAGTCCCCTAGGACTGTGCATGGGGCACAGAGCTCTGTGTAATGGGAGGGCCACATGAGAGCCCAAGAGGGTGACAGCTGGAAGGGCTTCCCACACAACAAATCTCTGAACAAGCTGCGATAAGTGTCTTGTCTTTTCTCCTCTAATGGCTCCTTTTATTATGATCCCCTGCATATCCCAGTTTTTAACATATTTTTCCACCAAAATAACCCCTCACTTATATGGTTTTAAGTAGTTTGTCAGGAGATGGGCCATATTTTCCCCACAAGTTAACATACTAGGTTTATAAGTGACAACTAAAATTAAGGATGCTGCTGGTATTGCCATTAGCCTGTGTATTTTATAATAAGCTTTTTTTTTTTAAAGATTTTATTTATTTATTCATGAGAGACACACACACACACACAGAGGCAGACACAGGCAGAGGGAGAAGCAGGCTCCATGCAGGAAGCCCGACGCAGGACTCGATCCCAGGTCTCTAGGATCATGCCCTGGGCTGAAGGCAGGTGCCAAACCGTTGAGCCACCCAGGGATCTCCTATAATAAGCTTTTCTTAATGTTGAAAATGATGTGGTTATGTCCATTCCTACCTCGGAGAGTCCCAAGCAGCCGGGGGCCCCTGATAAGGAGTTCCTGTTCATTGTAGTCAGAGTCTTTGAGAAAAGGTGTTGAGGGCAATTTTTCTCTTGCTTCAAAGCACAGTCCTCCTTCTTGGAAGGGGACTCTCTTTCCAAAGAAAACTGTCAACTGGTGATGGGAATTATCTGTTTCTAAGTGTGGGATACTTGGAAAACACCTACAGCTGGTAGCTTCGGACCCCTTAGATCCACAAGTGTCAAGATGGGTCATTCATGTCACAGCTTATCATGCAGTGACCCCACTGGCCGAAGCTGAGGGGTCCACCAGGCTGTGGTAACCCAGAAGCCGGCCGCCAACAAATGGAACATGCCACCTTTTCTGGGCTCGGCCTGAGAGTACAAGGCTCTTTGTTATCCTCCTCCACAAGAAGCTTACAAAGTATAAAAGCTACCGAAGGAAGTCAACAGTCTTGTTTTTTACACCTCCTGAGTTTACAGAGGAGCTTTTTCAGGCCAAGTATTCAATTCTACGTCCTGTCCCTATCTTGAGATGGGGCCTCCAGCATCTATTAGGGCATGTAGCCTACAGGCACGTGTAGCCCTGCTGAGTTAAGACATCTTACAAAGGCAGGTGTTGAGGGGTTGGTTTACAGTCCTCACCTGGCTATAGCTTCTCTGAACTAGGAGCGCAGCAAACAGGGTGTTAAGGGAAGTGACAGCGTCCTTCAGGTTTCAAAGCAGGAGTTGTCTGTGTTCTCTGTGTGGATCTAAGAGAGGAGGGTTGGGAGGTGAGGGGAGGCAGCAAAGATAAGAAGCAGCTGGGCGTCATATTACAAAGCTGAAAGGAAGAAGTGGAGAAACCAAGAACATGCAAAAGAAAGATCAGAGAGAGCTATTATTATGCAATATGCCCATTGCAGACAGACAGGCGGCACTGGCCTTTCATCTTTCTTAACCTCAGATTCCAGAAAGACTTTGCTGTAGCCTGGTCAGTCACACGCAGACACAGGCTTGGGGTGAACGTCAAAGTCCTGGCAAATTCCACTCTGGACAAGAGGGTGAACTTGGGAAACATCTGAGACTTTTTCAGGTGATGGACATGCCCGTCTCCATCCTAGCAATCAGCTTCCCAAACTTAGCTCCCTTCTGGTGCCCCCACCCTCTAAACCAAATGCTTCAGACCACTAACAGGCAGTGGGAAAATGGGTCTGTGGCCAGCACCACACAGAGCAACTCGTGCAGGGCCCCAACCTGCCCACATACTTGGCAGGCACCACCCTTGACTCATGCCAACTTGAGCGGAGTGAAGAGTGAAAACCCAATCCATCAAAGAGCTGTTTTGTCTACATGACACCACATCAACCAGTTGTTTATGTTGGCGCCACATGGCACCAAGGGCTACCCTGGCTGAAATCCGCCACTCTGACATCGTGCGTGGTCCACACTGCCTGCATCTGACACCCTGTGGAGGCAAGGCGGAGCCATATGTCCGACAATTCCTCAGACCCAGATGGAGTCAAACATGACCCACCTGAACAAGACCTGGGTCCTGTTTCTGTATGCTCTGCTCCTATGGGATCAAGGGCTGTCCTGTCCACTGCCACAACTCTGGGTGTGAGCATGGCATCGGTGCTTGTCCCTGAATGGAAAGTGTGGCTGCGGGCAAGGAGCTGAAGGACATTGTGCTTCGCTTGCCACTAAGAGAATTAGAAACCAGCGCTGAACTGAGACAGATCCTCAGCTGAGAGAGTGTCTGGCATTTGAGAAGCTAGTCTCCAGGTCACAACCTGGACTTGGCTTAACCCAGTTGTGGGTTGTAAGTGAGCCTCAAATGACCAGCTTCCCTGGTTGGCAAATGCAGGGATGAACGTGGACCATGGAGAGAGCACGGAGGAAAGTCCTGCCTCTTCCTGACTGTGGAACCTGTGCCAGACGTGGCCTCTCTGGGGGTCATCTGAGGTTGACCTGCTCATTTCTTAGGTCGCTTCAAATGGCTCTGATTCTAGGTCATAATCTTTGGATAAAAGCAAGAGAAAACAGAAGGGAAAAAGACCACAGAATACCTAAGACATCAGATTATTTCTCCTTCACCTGCATACACATATAATGCTTTGAACTTCTGAGCTTTCTCACTCACCACATTGCCAGTCAAGCTCTAGCCCTAGAAATCCTCAAAGCTCACTGCCTGCCACCCCTCACTCCTGTCAACTTGTTACCTAAATGTGCCTTCTCAGAGGCCTTCCCTGGACAGCTGATCAAAAATTTCACCTGCCACTTCTACCTCTCTGCTTCATTTTTCTCCTTAGTGCTTACCATCATATAATACACTAAATATTTCCTTATTTGTCTTGACAATTTGTTGATTGCCTTCAACACTAGAATGTAAACTCCACCAGGGCCAGAGATTTTTCCCTTTGAGCACTGCTTGCTCACTGTCCGCACCCTGCCAGGACAGCACCTGGCACATAGTGAGTGATTAGTATGTGACTTGCTGAATGAGTTAGCAATTGTTTTCTGTCCTTTAAGTAGAGCAAATACCTTTCATTAACAAATCAGGACACAGGCTGAGCGTTTCTGTGTTCTTGACTCCTAGCTTTTGAAAAAACACAACGTTTCTAGTGACTAGGCTTTTGCTTTTTTCCCCTCTCCCTCAGGTGAGACAGGAAGGCTGGGGAGGGGGGTAGTTTGGTACTTCCTCTCCTCCCACTTCCCAAGTATAGAGAACCAGAGTGGGCTGGAGTCACGTATAACCATTCCCATTTGTTGGTAAAATAGTTTTCCTTGAGGGCGAGCTTTGTTAAAAAGAACAGAATGCTGCAGGCATATTTTAAATGGCTGTTTTTCTCTTCTCCTTGCTGGAAGCATGAAATCTTTTTTCTTTCTTTTTTCCCCTACCTTCAGTCCTTTTCTTTCTTCTTTCTTTCTTTCTTTCTTTCTTTCTTTCTTTCTTTCTTTCTTTCTTTCTTTCTTTCTTTCTTTCTTTCTTTCTTTTCTTTCTTTCTTTTCTTTCTTTTTTCTTTCTTCTTTCTTTCTTTCTTTCTTTCTTTCTTTCTTTCTTTCTTTCTTTCTTTCCTTTCTTTCTTCCTCTTTCTTTCTTAAAGAAAGAATAAATTCTAGGGGTTTTTTAATGTTTGAATGACAGAACACACAAAACCAGGCAGAGAAGTTCCCAAGGAAATGATGGTTACATTTCATTGTTATTTGCCCTTTGGTCCTTTGTCTTCTAAGCATTTATTATAGTTTCTTATAAATATATTAAACATTTGTTTTTATGACAAATGCAATCCAAGTGTAAATAAATAAGTGTATTATCTTTTAACATCTGCCCTCCCCCCCCCCCCCATGTTCCTTTAAATAGAAAATGAGTTCAGAGTCTCCTTAGAGCCTATTTGGCCATAGCTGTCCCACCTATGGTTTTAAAAACAGGGTGTAACTTATCTTCTCTGATTCCTTCTTGAACTACAGCTCATTCTGTTAAAGAGATCCTGGGAAAGAAGTCCTACTGATATTCTTGATAGTCTCCAAAAGGGAAGGATAATTACTGGCCTGAAGGTTCTTCAGCAAACTGGGAAATTGTGCAGAGGCCATTCTTGTCAACAAGATACTAGCTTCTTCAATCAAGGCTAGGTGAAAGCCACCCATCGTGGCTGACTCAACCATGGTCACTGGTCCATTTCTAGCTGCCACTTGTGATGGAGTGCCAGGAATCTTCTTTCCCTCAGACTTGAACCATACAGTAGTCATTCATGGAAAATAAACTTCCCCAAACAGCAAAGCGACCTCCCAACTGCAGAGCCCTGCACTCCCTCATAGTCTGTGGTTTACTCCCACTGGAGAAATGCAAAAACCTTTGATTGCTTGAGAGATCCTACCACCTGTGGTACCCATCCTAAAGGCCCCACCACAAACATCTGCAGTTTGCCAAGGGCAGGGCTCTTGCGCACATTCCTCCATCTTTACTCCACCTGTGCGAGAGATCTTTTTCTTTCTTTCTTGCTTGCTTTTTTTTTTTTTAATATTTTATTTATTTATTCATGAGAGACACAGGGGAGAGAGAGAGAGAGAGAGAGAGAGGCAGAGACACAGGCAGAGGGAGAAGCAGGCTCCATGCAGGGAGCCCAACGCGGGACTCGATTCCGGGACTCCGGGATCATGCCCTGGGCCGATGGCAGGAGCCAAACCGCTGAGCCACCCAGGGATCCCTGAGAGATCTTTTTCTGACCTTTACCATGAGAACTTGGTAGGGCTCCTGTTAGTAAAACTCACAAAACTGTGGTGGTCTCCTAAGACTGGGCACCCTGGAGCTTTTAACTCTCAAACTTGCTTATTCTGAGCCTCCAATAATATGTTAATTACAATCTAAGTTTTCTTCTTCAGGATTGGTTCCTGCAAATGTTTGTTTCTGGGCTTCTGATCTGGTCAGCTGTCCTTCTCTGTATCTATTTGCCTATCTCTCTAAATTTTGGGGCAGCAGTTTTCCCAATGGTCTTTGTTTTTTGATGGATCTGAGAAGAACTGTTCATTTTGTTTGTTTGGCTTTCTTCTTGTGAAGAAAACTTTCAAATTCCTTAAGTGCCACACCAGACTTAACAAAAAAATTTACTGTTGAGAGGGATCCCTGGGTGGCTCAGTGGTTTAGCCCCTGCCTTTGGCCCAAGACATAATCCTGCAGTCCCAGGATTGAGTCCTGTGTGGGGCTCCCTGCATGGAGCCTGCTTCTCCCTCGGCCTGTGCCTCTGCCTCTCTCTCTCTCTCTCTCTCTGTGTCTCTCATGAATAAATAGAATCTTTAAAAAATTTTTTACTGTTGAGTTTTGAGAGTTTATAAATTCTAGATGCTAGTCCTTTGTCAAATACGGGGCTTGCAAATATTTTCTCCTAGCCTACAGCTTATATCCTCTTTACATGTACTTTTGGAGCAAAAGTTCTTAATTCTGGTGAGGTCCAATTTATTTTTATTTTTATGAGGTCCAATTTTTTCCTTTTATAGATCATGCTTTTAATGTCAAATATAAGAATTTTATACCTATCCTTAGACCCTAAAGATCTTTACCTGTTTTAGGTTTTATGGTTTAAAATTTACATTTAAGTCCATGATCCATTTTGAATTAATTTTTGTATAAGATGAGTAGTTTAGGTTGAAGTTCTACTTTTCCCTTTGGATGTCTAAATGCTCCAGTACTGTTTTGTAGAAAAGACTACCCTATCTCTATTGAATTCCTTTTGCACCTTTGTTGAAAATTAGTTGACCATATTTGTGTAGGTCTACTCTGTTCCACTGGCCTATTTGTCCATCTTTCCACCAATATCACACTGTCTTGATTGCTGTAGTTATATAATAAGTCTTAATATTGGATAGAGTGTTCCCTCTCGTTTTATTCTTTGTCAAAATTGTTTTAGCAATTCTATGGCCTCTGCCGTTTCATGTATTTTTGAAGAAGTTTGTCTATGTCTACAAAAGTCCTTCCTGCGATTTTGGTTGGGATTGCATTAAACCTATATATCAATTTGGGAAGAGATGACATTTTACTATGTCGAGTCTTCCAATCCATGAACACTACATCTCTCTCCATTTATTTATGTCTTATTTGATTTCTTTCATCAGAATTTCATCAACATTTTATAATTTTTAGAATACATATCTAATGCAAGTTTCATTAGATTTTTATCTATTTAAATTCATTTGGAGTAATTATAAATGGTACTGCTTTTAACTATATTTTCTATATATTTATAAGCGTATACAAGTGCAAATGACTTTTGTGTCTTGATCTTGTATCCTGTGACCCTGCAAAATTCAGTTATTACTTCTAGGAGAGTTTTTAAAATTTTTGTTTTGTTTTGTTTTTAGGTTCCTTGAAATTTTCTATGTGGACAGTCATGTCATTTGCAAATAGTTTTAATTCTTTTTCAATCTGGCTATCTTTTAAATTTTTTTTCTTGCCCTGTCCCAGTGACTACATCCTATGGTAGCATGATGAGCAAGAGGAGTGAAAGCAGACATCCTTGCTTTGTTCCTCATCTTAGGAAAAAGAAATCTTTCATCATTAAGTATGATGTCAGCTGTAGACGTTTTTGTAGATATTGAGATAATTTTCTTCTAATTTGCTGAATTTCAAAATATACAAATTTGGTGTTAAATTTTGTCAAATGTTTTTGTGTCAATTGATATATTGTGATTTTCCACTTTTACCTTGTTGATTGATACAGTAGATTCCATTGATTGATTTTCAAATGTTAAACTACTCATATCTGGAAAATAATTCTACTTGGTTATACCGTATAATTCTTTTCATACACTGTTGGATTTGGCTTGTTAATTCTTTTGTTTTTGGTCTCTAAATTCATAAGAGGTATTGGCCAGTAATACTGTTTTTGTATTGGCTTTGTTTGTTTCCCTTATCAGGGTAATGCTGGCCTCATAAATGAATTCAAAGTATTCCCTTCTTTCTATTTTCTGGAAGACATGATTGGTGTTAATTTTTCATTCAATGTTTGTTATTCTCCAGTGAAACCATCTAGGACTAGAGATTTTTCTTTAAGAGCTTGTGTATGTATTTATTTA
This sequence comes from Canis lupus dingo, assembly GCF_003254725.2. Taxonomy (NCBI): domain Eukaryota; kingdom Metazoa; phylum Chordata; class Mammalia; order Carnivora; family Canidae; genus Canis; species Canis lupus. Next base: position 22,401,207 of record NC_064247.1, on the reverse strand, counting down.
TCATTATTTTCAGGAGCTTTTAAATTGTGAGTTCAATATATTTAATGATTATAAGAATGTTCAGATTATTTGATCTTGGTTGAAGTTTGGTAATTTATGGTTTTTGAGGAATTTTTCCATCTAAGTTGCCAAATTTATGAATGTAAAAATTACTTGGGAGTATTCCATTTAATGACTACAGAATCTATGAAGATATCCTGTTTTAGTTCTGATACTGGTAATTTATGTTCTTTTTAAAACAATTTTTGCCATTAGTCTCAATAGAGGTTTATCAATTCTATTAATTTTTCCAATGAACTTGTTTTATTGATTTTCTCTATTGTTTTCCTATATTCAATCTTACAGATTTCTATTCTAATCCTTCTCACTTATTTTCTTCTGCTCCTCTTGGGTTTATTTTGTTCTTTTTCTATTTTCTTGAAATAGGAGTTAGCTTTTATGATGTAAGCACTCAGTGTTACGAATTTTTCTCAATACTGCCTTATCAGTATCCGACATATTTTTTTGATAGGCATTTTCATTTAGTTCTAGGATTTAGAAAAATTTCCTTTGAACTATCCCTTTAGACCAATAGGTTATTTAGAAGTGTGTTTTTTGGTTTCCAAGTGTTTGCAGATTTTCCTGTTACCTTTGTTATTGATTCCTAGTTTGATGCATTGTGCACAGAAAAATACTCTGCATAATTTTAGTTCTTTTAAAATACTTATTTTTCAAATGGTTTTAATTTATGTTCCATGGGCAGTTGCAGAAAATGTGTATTTTGCTGGTTGGATGAAGTGTTCTATAAATCCCGATTATAACTTTTTGGTTCACGGCATTGATGAGTTCTTTCTCATTGCTGGTGTTGTCTAGTTGCTCTATCAATTGTTAAGAGAGGAGCACTGAAGTCTTCAACTGTTTTTATTTCTGCTTTTAGTTATATCAGCTTTTGCTTTATACATTTTGAAGCTTTGTTGTTTGTGCATACATGTTTTAGGCTTATGATGTCTTCTTGGTGGATTAAGCCTTTATCGTTATATAATGTTCCTATCTCTGGTAATTTTTTTTGCTCTGAAGTCTACCTTATCCCAATTTTAATATAGCCACCCTTGCTTTCTTTTGATCAGTGTTTGCATGGTATATCTTTTTTATCCTTTTACTTTCAGCCTACATGTGTCATTGAATTTGAAGTAAGTTTCTTATAGATACGATTCAGCTAGGTAGTTTTTTTTTCTTCTTTTTTTTTTTAATCCATTCTGTCAGCCTTTGTCTTTTGATTGGTATATGTAGGTCATTTGTCGTCAAAGTCATTGTTTACATGTTAGACCCAAAGTATGCCATTTTGTTGTTTTTGTTTTCTTTTTGTTGAGGTTTCTCCCCCCACCCCTTTCTGGTTCTTGTCCCTCTTTTTTTTTTTTTTTTTAAAGATTTTATTTATTTATTCATGAGAGAGAGAGAGAAAGAGGCAGAGACACAGGCAGAGGGAGAAGCAGACTCCATGCAGGGAGGGAGCCCAATGTGGGACTCGATCCCGGGTCTCCAGGATTAGGCCCTGGGCTGAAGGCAGTGCTAAACCGCTGGGCCACTGAAGCTGCCCTGTTCCTCTCTTTTCATTTGCCTTCTTAATGGATTAAACATTTTTTAAGATTTTATCATGATTTACTTAAGGCGTTTTATCAAAATACACTTTCCAAATACATAGTTTCTGTAGTTTCTCTAAGTATTATAATATCACAGTTGTATCCCATTTCATTAGAATCTTAATATTCTGCCACTTTGAGTGAAGTATAAGAACATTTCCTTCCCAGTTTTTATTTTTCCCACTTTTAAATATTATTCTTTTATCAAATGATGCTCTAATTTTTGTTTCAAGCATTAAATATGACTTACAGACTCATGAGAAGAGTCTATCATTAAGTAATCTTATTTTTGCTTTTTGTTGTCCTTTCTTCCTTCCCGAAGCTCCAAATTTCCTTCTTTTAGGATTTACTTTTTGTTTAAAGAACTTTCCGTAGCTAACCTTTATTTATTTATTTTGAAAGATTTTATTTATTTATTCATGAGAGACACAGAGAGAGGCAGGGGGGAGAGGCAGAGACACAGGCAGAGGGAGAAGCAGGCTCCATGCAGGAACCCTGATGTAGGACTCGATCCCGGAACTCCAGGATCACACCCTGGGCTGAAGGTGGTGCTAAACTGCTGAGCCACCCGGGCTGCCGCATAGCTAAACTTTAAATAGTATACCTGTTAGTGACAAATTCTTAAAAATTTCCTTTCATTTGAGAATGTCCTTATTTCCCTTTAATTCATGAAGGATAGTTTTACTGGATATGGAATTCCCGGCTCACAGTTCTTTCAGCATTTGCAAAATGTGCTATGTTCTTCTGGTCTCTGTGGTTTTAAATGATAAATCTGAAAACTGGTGTTCCCTTATAGGTAAGGTATCATTTCTGTCTGCTTTCAAGACCCTTTCTCTTTGTCTTTGGTTTCTAAACAACTAGTTAAGATGTATTTTTCACTTTTACCTAGTTTGGGTTTTCACTCAGCCTCTTGAATGTGCAGACTTGTGTCTTTCATCAAATTTGAGCCATTTTCAGCCACCATTTCCCTGAATATTGTTTCAGCTTTACTCTCTCCCTTTTTGGAACTCTAATGATACAAATATTGGATCTTTTGTTATTTCCCCACTAGTCTTGGCCTACATTCCGGGGTTGTGGGCCCACAGACCATTTAATTTTCAGAGACTCTATGGTGCTATTTTGATCTGTTCTCAGTCAGAGAAGCCTCTGTCCCACAGGCCTTAGATCCCCTTGGCTCAGTGCTTTGTGTGGTAGAAGAGGCCTCATGTCTATGCCATCTGGCTGTCTGTGTCTTTGTGTGGGAGAAGAGAGCCTTACACCTGCTGGGGCAAAGATGTTTCCCAGATTAAGCAGTTTGCTTTGACTCGGTTCTTCTTTCTGTTGTTGCCTGGCCATTCTGTTATCTCCCAGTGGGGAAGAGGGGAGTTTCAGGCCTACCAGGAAAGGATAACTCTCCCCTTGGCCATTTATTATTAGTGCGGCATTCATCTATCCCACTTGGTGGTGGTATCTAGCTGACCTAAAGGTGTCAGAAGGACTCTGATTGGGGGGTAAATGAGCATATCTGGGCTGTCTTCTGTTGATAGGTTGAGAAGGGTCAGGCCCGAGTCTCCTGTTTCTATTGGATGAGGGGATGTAAGATGCTGTTATTGTACTGTTTCTCCAGTCCTAGAGTTCTGAACCAATTTGCCTTCCTCTTAATACCATTTAGAGTATCTTCCTTGTATTATTCTTAGGATTTGTAGTTGTACTTAGTGGGGAGGAGAAGGGAGACACAAGTCTATACCATTTTCTCTGGAACAAATTTTCAGTCTAATTGTTTTTATATTTCTTGTAGCTTTTTGAATTATTTCCAATACTGGGTTATTATTATTATTATTTTTTGTAGTAGAGATATCTAGCTGTTTCTGTAACTTTAGAGTTTGGATTGGTCCTAATGTATATAATTTTTATCCGCTTTATTATGAAGTTTTATTATCATCCCTATTTTAAGGTGAAAGGCTGAGAAAAAAGAGCCTCGGGTCAGAATGAGGCTCCAATTGAATGTACCCACCATATAGGGCTATTGTGAGCATTAAATGAAATAATACATATAATGCATCATTTACCAGAGCATGTAGACAATAGTAAGTGCCTACTGAATATTAATGTTTATTTTCTTCTACACATCACAATTTTTTTCCATGGTTGTTTAGAGTTCCTGGGGACAGAAACAATCTTTTGTTACCTTGTATCCCTAGAGTCTAGAACAGTACCTGGTAATAAAAATTGAACTGCCTGAATAGCATTTGTATCATTTGTGTAACACCTTCATCTCTCCCTAACCCATGCTCTAGCACTCTTGTTTTCTTTGAACAACTTGTGATTTCAGTTTCTTGCTTGAATTAGCTCATCTATAGCTATCCTCCTTCTCTATTCATTTGCTGTGCCTTCAAGCAGTAAGCTTCTCTGTATTCATGTATTTTGATAATTCTGCTTCTCAGTCATCTCATTCTTACAAAGATATAAAATGTTTTCTTTCCTCCTGAAAATCCTAGGCAACAGCACAGTCTCTGACCAGTATGAATAATTCTTTATTATACATTTTACTTGTGCAGAAATGGGTATACTTCCTAAGTACATGTTTGTAGCCAACTTACTCAACTCTTTATAGCAAGATCAAGATGCTGCAAGAAGTTCTAAATTTAATTCCAAGTTACTGTAATTTAAAATCAAACCTATATGTAAATAATATTTAAATCTTAATGTCTCAGAAACCTGCACTTTATATTGCTATGTAAAATAAAATCAAACTCCAGAAAATGTATTTACTTAACCCTAACAAATAGGTTGGGAAAATACTTTGAATTATCTAAATATGTATGTATGTTCTAGCGCATGATGCACAATGAGAACATGTACTGTGCAAAGTTAGAACAAGGTACATCCAATACTATCCTCTGTGTATGCTTTCTTGGGACTTCAAAATTTTCCCAATTACACACCTTCTGCCAATTCTACTATACAACTGACATTATGCAGAACTGAAACTCAAGGAGTTCGCTGTATTTTAAAAAGCCCACAAACAATAAAGATGAAGGATTTATACTCACAGGTGGCTCAGAAAATGAATAGGACTCATACTTGGGGCAGACAGCACAGAACTCAAGAGAACTCTTCCTTTCAGCAGGAAGCTTAGCTTATGAGATATCCTGATAACCAGAATAGATATTAAAGAAAGTTAACATTTTACCTAAGTTTATTATTCAATCTTTTTCTTTGTATTGAAATACGCAGTTTTCAAAGAATTCCTCTCAAGCCATTAAAACATGATCGGGTAGGAAAATATCAGTGAAACACTACCATAATTTTGATTAAGATATATAATATTCTTAGAGTTTCTTTTCCACAGACAAAATATGCCAGTGGTTCAAGGATACATTAGATCCTTTCAGTTCAATGTCATGCCATGAAAGGTAGAAAAATACAATGTGAGATAATTCCTTGAATCCAATGTTTTTAGTCAACTGAGACCTTTTTCAAAGCAAAATTATTTTTGTATTTCTGTAAAACTTAGATATTAACATCAGTGTCTCTGTACATTGCCCAAATATAATCAGTGACATTTCTGACAGTGGAGTTGGTAATCTTCAGTATTCCATTACAGCAAATCACTTTTTTTTTGGGTGGGGTGGGGGGAGACTAAGGTAGTTTATATTTTTGAATTTCTTTGCAATGGTAGTTAAACTTACACAGAATGAACCTCAGTGAATGTTGAGAAGGCAAAGATGCAGCAGCCATGAAAAACTAGTAACATTTAGTAAGTTTATATGATTTTAGAAATACTGATGTGTTGGAGTATCTGAATCCAAACATCCTGGATGTGTCCAGGGTCAAATGGGTACTCTGGTTGGAATGGTTCAAATTTAGAAAAGAAAATCTCACACAATCAACCAAACTGAGTTAATGGTTCTCTGGGTATGAAAACATAGACTATATCTGATTCTAGGAGCAAAATGAAATTGTAATGCCTAAGAAAATGAAGATTATGTGTCTAAAGCAGGACTTGTTTGGTAAATGATAAGATTAGGAAAATAACAAAAGAAAGAAAACCCTATTTTTCTAGAAAGACTGACCATGGTCTGTAACTAAAAGTCCAAAGTTCCAATTCAATATTAAATACATGTTATAAAATTTCCAAAGTTAAGAAGAAATTGGGTTCATTAACTAAAACAACTCTACAAAAGGGCAATATTGCTCTGATGGGATTTTTAACTCTACAGAATTTTTTTTTTATTTAATAGACAGCATGGACTTCATACATATCCATTATCAGTGCTTTGAAAACCAAACAACTTTAAAAGTTAGCAGCAGTTTCTGCAAGTACAAAAATACACATTTATTACATTACATATGGTAGTAAAATTTGTCAAGATATATTATACAAACTCAAAGCATTTTAGATAAAGCATCAGTCTAATATATTATAGATTGACAGAGTATAATAAAATGACATGTAGTCCGTCTTCCAATCATACAATATAATACTTTACAGCAATATTAACAAACTATTCACATTAAGTATTACAGGAGTATCTAAGGGAACACAAAGAATAGGAATGGTTATGGAAAACTTCAGTATCTATTTTCTTCTATGCTTCAAATTGGGGTGGATAATATTCTACCCACCCATATGAAAGGAAAAAGGATAGAGCTATTATTTTGTTAAGTGGAAAATGAGTTTCTTCCAGACACTCGAAGCCGTAATTACTTTTATTCACATCTTGCAGTTCCGACAGTAGTATGCCCTAAGGGTAAGGGGAGTGAATCCCTGTTGCCTTTATATATTATACCACAAAAGATGCATATGGACACTCAGGAGTCTAAATACAGGGGTGGCTGTTTATAAGGTAAAATCTACTTCACATCTGTGACTGAGATGGCCAGTGTCATGAAGGAGCTCTTTGGATACAGAGTTCTGAAAGTTAATTACAATGCTTAGGGCCAACAGGGCCATGTCCCATAGAGGTAGGTAGCACCTATAGCTAATACTGAAATGACCTCTACTTTATAGAAAACATTATTTTTTTTCCTATAACTGAAAAATGCAATTTTTAGGACAACAGGGAAAGAACATTTGACATGAAAGTTTCCTAGTAGCTAAGAAAAATAATTTGGCATCAGTTAATTTCTGGGAGAAAGGTCCATCTGATGGTGAACTAAAGAGGCCAAATGGATTCTGAGCAACTTCTTATAAATAAGTAGTTAAAACGAAGGAAGATGCACATCCATTCCTGATTCTATCCCTTTCTACTGGCTGGCAAGGCCTAATAATCCATGGAGATAATCCCAGGGATGTACTGGTATAATCTTTAAGGCAAGAGAGTGGAGAAGTATTCATGGATATGAGATAAACTAATGGGATATAAACCATGAATCATTTGGGACAAAAATGTGTAAAACTTCTGGAGATGAGAAAATCCAAAGCCAATGACTGTCTGAGAAGACCTCCTGCTTCTATGGTGGGTGTTCCATTCTATGACTGTTATAACCTGCCAACTTTAAAATTACTCTCTCAACTGCCAATGACAATCAGAAAAGGGATGATTTATCAGTAAATTTTTTTTTATGCTGGCTAATCTAAGAGGCAGGGCTCTAGAAAAACATTTTTCAGCAAAGAGAAGCCATGCTTTGATCACATGTTGGCAACAGCGTCCTATAACAAAGAAAGGACTGGTGTTGCAATCTTTCCCTCCACACTAGGATAGCGAATGCTGTAAGGAGGTCACTCTCTAACAAGACAAAGTGTAGTCCTGGAGAATGTTCCTAACACAGGCAACTTTGGAAAGGATACTGAAATGAGAAACCATTTCCTTCTTTCTCCTCACAGCTCTATGTCCTGGAGCCTTTGCAAAGCAGTGGAACACCAGTGAAAAAACAAATCAATGAACACAACCACCAAATAAAATATGGTACTCATGGCTCTTGAATCATTCTATTTATTCCATTCTAGCTCCATCGATGGGCTGATTCCTGGAATCTTCCTGTGAGGGCATGTGACTAGAGAATGTCACAGAAATGCCTACTGGCTTGGATTCAGGGAAACTTTTCACATGATTTCCCTCATTACTGGACATGCTTTCTTTTTTACTACTTTGATTAGTGGCATGTTTCTTGCTTAGTTATTAAAAACATTCTGTGGAATGTGGATGTTTCTCTGTACCCTCCCCCTCTTGCCACAGTCCTTATTCTTCACTTATGATATCCTGACCTCCTCAGGATACTAATCTCATGTAGGACATGTTTCCTCTACCCAGAATATGTTTTCTCTGGCCCTCTGCTAGTATCTCTAAAAAGACACGATAGGACCAATCCCATGCTCTATATAAGGAAAAGCCTCCCAAACAGGTGGTGAAATTTTTTAGTCTAAACTTTTTGCCAAATGGTCTCAATAGAGAGAATTCTTCTGTTGTCCTAAGTATTAGCAGTGATTATCCTTATGCTACCCATCCCATGTATTTATACAAAGGGGTCATAATAATCTTGTCTCTATGTCATTATTAGCAGTTTCTGTTCTTGCAGACATCAGATTCTTAGACTTGTTTCTGTTCTTGCACACATCACATCACATGTGGTTAAATGTCTTTGGCTAAATGTTGGTCCCCAGGATCAGAAACCATTGTAGGCCCCAAGTTTGGGCTGGATACATCATCCACAGACAAAGAGCTGGGGGAGGATCTTCTACAAGACAGAGAACCAGGAGAGCACTGCTCGTTATTCTCTTCATCCTTGTGTGACTTCACACAAAGCTTGAGTCCATCCTCCACGAGGCTGAATGGAGAGCTACAGTGTCTCTCTGAGTCCTGGCTGGGGTAAGAACTGTACCACTGGGCTGTTTGCACAGTTCCAAGCTCTTCAGGCGCCCTCTGAAGCATGTCTTTCTGTCTCTCTGGTAGTGGGCTGGCTTCTGAAATACCAGGAGCATGTGGAGGTTGCTCCGTGGGCCCTTTTAGAGAAATGACTTTCTTCTCCTCTGGTCTGCATACCCTTGTCTTCTTTTTGAGGGACCAGTTTTTCAAACTGGCCACACCATTTCTCAACCATGTGCTTGGGTGAAGAGTTACAGAATGTATTTGTGAATGCCATTCTACAGTATCCTTTTTCATATAAGCCAGGTGGCTGCTGGCCTGCCCTGATGAGGGACCAGGAGTTGCAGAAATGAGGCTAGAATTGCTAAAATCAGAAGAAAGCTCTTCCTGTTTTCTTTGAGCTTGAAAAGTGCAATCTATTGGAGAGGAAGTTTCAGTGGGGGTAAACACAGAGTGCTCAGAAATCTGAGAAAAAGCGCTGTCTTGGGAGCTCACCGATGAGCCAGATGGGGAAGTGCCTGGGGAGGACAAGCTGGAATAGCTAGTCCTTGGGCAGAGGTTTAATCTTGGGGGTAAACCCTTCTCAGGGTTCTGGTTTGTGCCACTACTCTTGCCCACCTCAATCCCCATGACCAAACTCTGATTAATGAGCTTTTGCCCCTCCATCTGCAATGACTTGTGCCGCTTGAGATAATCTTCCTCTCCATGAAAGAGACCAGCTTCATAGCTTGTTTTATGCTGTTTCTTTGAGTAAATTCCCCTGAGATAGGTCAGTTTGCAGTGCTGGTCATCCATGTTGGGCTCTGAGCAGCGCCGGTGCCTCCTTGAACCTTTGATGGCATCTGCTGCATGTGGTGGGGAGTATCCAGATGTATCTGCACCAAAAGGTTGGTTCCTGGGATGGTCCTGTGAGGACATGTGACTATAAGATGCCACAGAAATGGCCACCGGCTTGGATTTAGAAAAAAGTTTCATATGATTTCCTTCACCACCAGATAAACTTTTCTTCTTAACATTTTTATTAGTGGCATTTTTCTTGTTATCAGTGCCTGCGACTAAACTCTGTTTAAAATACGTCTTACCCTCTTCCTGGAGGGGTTGATTCTGCTTCAGATAATCTTCATCTTTTTGTGAGAGAATTGCATCACAGCTGGACTTGCGTAGCTTTTTCTGATAAAATTCCCTGAGATAGGAAAGCTTAGAATCTAAATAATCAATGCTGGGCTCTGAGCAGCGTCGGTGTCGCCTCAGGCTTTTGGGAACATCTGCTGCAGCTGTGGACAGGTAGCTGGGTGTGCTCATGCCAGACGGGGCCCTGGCATGATCTCGTAGTGGGACCTTTGTGTACACTACTGCAATGTTCACTGGCTTGGATTCAAGAGGCCTTTCCATTTGAATGTCTTCATCTTTAGAACGGTCCAAGTCAAAGTCGCTCAGGGTTAAAAGGCCTTCCACCTCAGGCTGGTCAAGGTCATAGTCACTGAGGGTTAATACAGAGTCCATGCTTCTGCTACCCTGACCAAGTTTCTTTACCAAGTCACTACAAGGAGCATCAACATCCTCATTTAGCTCATTTTCCAAGCTGTCATAGGAGGAGTCATTCAGTTGGAAGCAAGAGATATCTGTCAAAAAAGATCAAACCACAATTAACATTTTTACTTACCAAAAATACATTCTGCCTTACAAAAAAAAAATCTATGGTACTTAGTTTCATTTTATTCTTATATGGATTGTTCAGATTCCTACTCTTAAGAAAGGATCTTTCAGTCTTCCCAGAATAAAAAGAATATGTTGGATTATACTGAATTTATCTCAGTTCCCGAAGAAATAGGCTTTCTTAATTAAGATCTCCTCAAGGCAATGAGGACATGTTGTTAGTACCAAGAAATGGTACAAAATACAAAGGAATGAATGTCAGGTATATGCAGGTTCATGCCTGTAGGTGAGCGCACATGGTTTGGTCTCAGAGAAACCATTTATTAACCAACATTCTTCAATGTTCACTACTTCATTTAATCTTCCCAACAACTATAAAAGTTAGACATTATGGCTATCCAGATTTATAGATGAAGATACTGACGTTCAGTGGCACAGAATAACTGGTCAAAGGTAACATAACTAGTAACTGGTGGTCTTGGAATTCATATTCTGGAAGGTTGAATGGTTTCAACCACCCCCCGCCGCCCCAGCCCCCCAGCGCTAGCTGTTCCTAAACTGTCCACAGCATGCTGAAGTGTCTCAGGGGCCACTTGGAGGAAGAATGGGGAGAAGACCAGGCCCACCTCTACCCCTTCAGGGACTTTCTACCATAGTTTCAGCCACAGCAATTCTACATACATGTTAGGGACCCTTGTAAAGGGTTATTTACAAAAAGGTTAGAAACATACCATATGATGCTTCTGAAGTTCTGGACCTCATTTTATAAATTTCTTAACCCAACCACAATGTTAATATGACCTGACCTACTAGTAGGTCATCCAAGGAAGAGCAGAAACCCTAGGCTCACTGACCGAAGTCAGAGGCTTCCTTTGTGGAGCTGCAGCAGGCCCCAGGACACTGTCCCAACATTTTCACAGACATATGTCTGTTTCTCACAAAAAAAAAAAAACAATCCAGTTATTCACAATACCTGAGGCATTCTCTCTAGTATCACATCTCACTGAAACCTGTCCCAAGAGGGAAGTGATTTCTTCTCCAAATATCCTACAGCAATTTTCAATGAGAAATTGTATAAGCAAAGAAACCTGCACAAAAAAGGACAAAAACAAAGTGCTATTTTTCATATGACGTGCTTATAAATCAAATTTCATATAGAATCCTGAGAAAAATTCATGTCTGCTTTAAAAATATATAAAACAGTTCCCTCTAAAAAAACTACGCCACTTGCAAGAGTAGTTTGGATATAGAGATGAATTTTAATTGATGGACTAAAGTTCTTTGTGCCCTTAGCTCAATGTTAACGCTTTCATAGTAATGCTCTATCTTTAAAATGAGGGTAACCGTGGTGTCTGGGTGGCTCATTTTGCTAAGCTTCCAACTCTTTATTTAGGCTCAGGTCATGATCTCAGGGTCGTGAGACTGAGCCTCACATTGGGCTCCTCACCCAGCATGGAGTCTGCTTGAGATTCTCTTTCTCTCTATGTCCCTCCCCCGCTCTCTCAATAAATAAATAAAATCTATTAAAAAAATGAAATAAAATTAGGGTAAAGTATTCTCTTTAGGGCATTTGGGGTAAGTAAACAAATAAACTTCCTTATTAAAATTCATGAAGTATCATTTAGATAAAGATTTATGAAATGTATTTCATATGGAAAGGCAGTTGTCTGTCATAAGCATGGGAAGTGGGCAGCATCCGCTGTGGGTTTCCTGTGAAGCAGTGAGACAGCTAGAGAGAAAACTTGCATTTGCCTCACTGGTTTCCACCTATGGGATTCTTTCCCTTGGGCTCCCTGGAGGAGCCTGCGGAAGAGGTAAAATGTTATGAGGGGGCTCTGGGCCTCCAATGGGTTGTGCTGGAAGCCTTCCTTAGTCTCTTTACAATAGAAGTTGAGGTGGAGGAACAGGCAGTGTGTTGGAGCAATGGGAACTAACATCCCTAAGCCCCGTATTAACTACTAGGCACTGGAGGGGTGTGAGTTCAAGTAACTCCTGTGTGAACTAGGTATCATCACCACCTCTATTTTTGAGATGAGGAAACGGGATCAACAGAACTGATTTTATTTTAGACTGTGTGTCTGGAAGTGGCGGGGCTGAAGAATGAACCTTGGCTTGTCTAAATCCCAAGTCCTTTTTTTAAAAAAATTAATCCTATCAACTTCTTTCTTATAACTCTAAGGTTTAAGTCAGTCATAGTGTTTTGCCTCAAGGTTAAAAAGAAGTAACCCAACTGCTATCATTGCTTTGCTCAAGAAATTACCTTTCCATAATCTACCAGGATAGGATAAAACACTCAGTACATTCAAATGTATAAGGAGGTGTATTTAAGTTATTTAAGAAAATGTCTTTCAGAATTAATACCCTGAATTTTAGGTTCAAAATGGGGACTCAGTCCCCCAGGGTATAAAAATGAAAAACTTCATTACCTTTTTTGTAAATTCATTTTCTAGTTCTGGGCTGGAGGAAGTAGGAGGCCAAAGAATGCTTGGAGCAATACACACCGCTAGATTAAATGCAGTCATCTGATTGGATGAGGAACGCTGCTCAATGTTGTGTAATAGCCCGAAAAGATACCTTAGCAGAACAACATTGGCTCTCGGAAGCTGGTCTAATAGCCTGAAGACAGAAAAATGCACTCTTTAAGAAAGACATTTCATAAAAACCTTGTGTAGATAGGCAACCCTTGTTTTGCAACCATGCAAAGCAAGGACTCAGTCCAGATATGCAAGTTTTAGTTAACATGGTACATGCAAAGCAGGGACTCCCTGTACAGAAAGAATAAAATATGTACTGGGGATTTAATGATTTATTTTGTACACTGTCTTCACAATCCAATGAGGATGTAAAAGAATGCAGAAAAATGGCTTGTAAAAAAAATGCCGCCTGAAATATTGACTTGAAATTAGTGCAATGTGTTTTTACTTAGGCAAATCTTGTAACATTTCAGAATATTCTCAACCAAGACCCCTAAAAAAGCTTTTTTGATGAAATTAAATAACAATTAAATTTTAGTGGTTCTTTATTTCCAAGTAGCAACACAGGAATTCTGTCTCTTGGTGAGAACCCAAACTTTAACTATTAAGACTATAAGGTCCATTCTGAGAGCTTACTTTCTGCTCTACCAGCTTCCAAGGTCAATTTTGTCCCAAATTTCTTTTCCTCACTGGTATTACTTTCCTACTTACTTACCTGTAAGTCCAGCTTATAATAGTACATTTCCTACTGTTCCTATTTTGTAATTGATAAAGGATTTTAAAATTAGTCATTGAAAATTATATTGACTACCATCCAGAAAAAAGATATATATGTTTATATTCATGGTTGTTTCTTTTCAATGAGAGTCTGCAACCTGGGAGGGAAAATAAGGTATTCTGACTCTTGCTGCATAAATAGCTTAGAGGCATTTCATCAGTGTGATGGGCTGACAATGAGTGTAGTTTTGTAAGGACAAGTTATAAAAGATATTGAAATCACCAAGACATTACTGAGTGTATTCTATGGAAAGTAAGGTGCTGGCTACTCTTCTGTGTTATCTGTAAGTAACTTATGGAAAGTAAGGAGCATACTCTTCTGTGTTATCTGATTCTATAGGGGCCCTATGACTTTGAGTTATTTTACAACTCTCTAAATTGTAGATTACTGATAGCACTATGCCTAACACCTGTCCATAGACTTTAAAATTCTGTCTGGTGGAGAGATACAGAATTTATTTGCTCCTCTTTCATGCTCCAGCAGAAAAAGCCAGTTTTGTATCTATATATAAATTCATTTCAGCATTTGATTCAACTGTGTAAGTTGTGGTAGTTTGAAATCTCCTTTGAACTAGAGTAAACTCTAACCGGTTCTCTAAAGATTTAAGTAAAAATTTTCACATGTGTTCATTTTATATTTGTATGAGTCTTAATCTTTTAATTTTTTTAAATCATCCTTTAACAAGTTTGTATGATACACAGTTTTACACAATGAGCAACAAAGCAGAGAAGCTTTGTTCTTTATCTCTGAATGGCTTCCACCAAACCATAATGGAAGCATAGATAGCATTTCTGGTATCTTCAACAGTTGTACATGTTCTACTGATAAAAGATGTCTATCAATAGCAGTGTATAAATAATAATTCATATCTGGAAGTTTTCAAGAAAAAAAAGGTACTAAATAAGCATATATAAATAAGTGATATTAGGATTCTTGGGTTTTCACAGAACTGGGAGTGTTACCTTTTGTTAATGGACACTTCTTTCCAATTCTCTTATAATGCAGGAAACAGTCAGGAATATGGGCAGTAAATTCTGCTAGCAACCTCCCTTTGCATGAAAATAGACAATGCGTTTTTTGTGATAAGACTGAGACTTTGCAATTCCCTTTTTTCTTGACACGTTTCAATAGTTAACTGCCTCACTGCGGTGCCCCCACAACACCTTCCTCCATGGCTCTTTACTAGTACTGGTTGTGCTACACTCGAATTCTTGGTTTATCTATCTACTCTATTAAGGGAGTGAGTTCCTTGAGGGAAGGGAATTGCCTGTGTATGATTACAGCTGCTGAATGAGATATATAAGGAGTTGTCTGGTTAGCTAATTATTTACCAAAATTAAGATCATAAATTGTAGATTGAGTCTACAGTATTATTAGTTTATTATTATTATTATATAATAACATTATTATATATTATTATTATATATTATATTTATTATTATTATTATTATTATTATTATGTTTCCGCTCCTAGAGAGTCAGATCTACAGGAGGTATACAATGGTCAAGTATCCCATGTTAATAAGATTAAGTAAAAACAATAATAACAATGATAACAGCTAGCATAAATCTATTTTTAAACTAGTCCTCATGGATGACTTTGATCATTACTTGAATCGACAAGCTTAGAAAATACTTTTTTAAAAGTATTTTTGAGACATGACTAAATTAGAGTAATTACCTTTGAATCGTATTTATTCTCTCTTCATCATTTCCTTGATCCATGACACAGACCCACTGATCATAGAGATCTGATGAAAAAATACTTCCTGGAATATTTCGTAGAAAATCCTTACACAGAAGGAAAATAAATATTTTGTCATTATTCTCATGCTAAATATGCACTGGGAAAATCAAAAGGCAAACATTTCGTTGAAAAGTTAAGTCCTCCCTTTTTGGAGTACACGGAGCTTTGTGCCAACTCTCCATTGTCGCATACACATAGAGACACAGGCTTTGATTTTTTTTCTAACAAAAACCAGAGGAAAATTGGAATCTGGACTATAGTGAGCAAGATAAGGACAACGTGCTTGGGTTGGAATCTCATTTGTGTACATTTTAGCCAAGTAATACAACATGGCAGGGTCTGGCAAACCAACTTAAAGTCCTTTTCTCCCCAGCTCTCAAATCACCAGTTCAAATAAATGTACTCAGACATCTGTGAAGTGGGTAATATGGTAGTCAGTCATCTGATCATTCTACACATACTTGTGCATACGTGCTATGTACTGTTTGAGGGGTGAGGGATGGAGAACTGTGTAAAACAAAGTCCTTGTTATTTTGGAACTTTACATTCCAAAATAATGTGGCATTGGTCAACAACTCCATGCACAGGTAGAGTTTCTCCTGGCATTCCCCTCATATATTTGGGGATGGGGGAGAAAGAATTCCAGGCTATGTATGGCTGGGCTCTGGAGCCTGGGAGAGCACCCACATGCCTGATGGACACTCAACAACACGTCCCAGGTACATTACCCTCTCTGGCCTCTGAGACCCCAGTCTGCTGAGACTGCTGATGGGGCTGAGTGTGGTGAAACCAGGCTATATAACAAATAGGATATGATCAAGGGTATTTGTTGTTTGACTTGTTTATAAAAAGCTTAAAAATAAATTAAATTTGGTCCTGGTCCTATATTCATTTCTGTTCTAGGCCAACTCTCTCTGTTGCTTTTGGCATCGTATTAAAAAGACCAGGCTTGCAGAGTCTGATCTCCACCTCAGTAAACATTATGCAGAAAAAACTCAATTTTGTGTCTAAGCACTGTACCCATGGTCTAGCAAGTTCCTGCTTACAACATGGAGACGGGTCAAAGTCTGTAATTGAGTAGTTTTAACTCTTGCTAGAAAACCAAGTCAGCAACTTTACCTATGTGCCTTATAAAAGGCAATACATAACATGTTTCTCTTGTGTCATTTTTGTATTACTAATAGGGAAGCTGTGGCATCTAATTGTTACACTAATCTAGCTAGCTGTGGCATCTAATTGTTACATCTAATTGTTACACAAGATGCTGATGAGGTATGCATCTTCCCTCTGAGAAGGATGAGCTCTTCCAGGTCAGGGACAGACCTACTACCTTCTTTGTAGACCTCAATGCCACACATGGTCCTAGACACAGCAGAGGTTATTACTGAACTCTTGCTATCGTTCACATGGCCACATATTGATAAGGAACAAGGGAAGGCCAACTAACATAACTGAGATTCTAAGATAATTTAAGACTCCTCTTTGTAGTCATGTCACCTATTATCATATATTTTTTTAGAGCAGTTAACAAGTAAGAAGAGATCACTTCAAAGTCTTTCTCTGTTCTATTATATCTTCTGTACAAATGTACCTGGATTCTTTAATTCAAATGTGTCATCACAAAAGTCATCTCCTTTTGGGTAAAGCTATTGAATTTTCATAATTCCAAACTAATTTTAGTTACTGCACCTACTTTAAAAGTCAGATTTAGAAGAGGCAAAATTTGATATTTCAAAGTGGGGCAGTGACAATAGTTCCCTTCTTAAATCTCAGTGGAAAACATACTTATGATCTGTCTTGAAGAAAAACATCATTAAATCTTAAACCTACACTTGAAAGATAATAACTCGTAACATCTCAATGAACTCTCCACAGCTGGAATAACAAGTTACGAAATACAACCACCATCACAGCTGAGAAAGGATGTGAGAGCTGGTTCTGAATTACAATCACCAGCTCACAGTACTCAACTGACAGTCTCCTCCCCTCCCAGAGCAGAGACCAGGTCCTCAGCAGGACTCTCAAATTAATTTACAGGATTAAAAATGAACTTTTCCTCAAAGGTCCAATGGATCAAAGTCAAAGTGTCTCAAGTAATTTTCTTCTCATTACAGTTTAAAGAGTTAAGCTTGTATTTTATTTATTCATTCGTTCATTCATTCATTCATTCTTCATTCATTCATTCATTCATGATAGACACAGAGAGAGAGATAGAGACACAGGCCGAGGGAGAAGCAGGCTCCATGCAGGGAGCCCGATGTGGGACTTGATTCCGGGTCTCCAGGATCATGCCCTGGGCCGAAGACAGGCACTTAAACCACTGAGCCATTCAGGCTGCCCAAGTTAAGCTTGTATTTAAGCAAAACCAGCATAAGTAAAAAATTAAAGGAAAACTTAAGTACCACTTCTAGATAGTCTTAAACACAAAAAAACAAAACAAACCAAAAGCTCAAAAACTTTTGGCAGAAAGTATCTTCTTTCCTGCAACCACTTGGAAGAAATGAGAGTAACACACGGTTACATGATTACAAAATTTCAATTACTTGGAACCCATTTACCCAGATTTTTCAATCATTTGTCTTTTACTTATTTGTATTTTTGTACCAGTGATATTTCTGCAATCTGAAATATAATTTGACTCCTCTAAGTCCCATATTTCTTGATAATAGCCTCAAAAATTTAATACAGAATTTTAAGTGTGGTTCTGTGAAGAATAGCATAGTAAGAACATTTTCTAAAATGTAAGCTTTAACTTTTTAAATTAAGAGATGGGAGAAAGCCTAAATATATGAAGAAAAAAAGAAAAATTCATTGTGCTTATATAGCCCACACATATATCTGGCTAGGCATACCATGCATATCTTTACTATATTTCAAGATGGAAGAGTAGTCACAAACCCTGTGCAAAATCGATTAGATAACCCTAACTCCGCTCTCCATTTCTGTGAGTGATACTTTACTGTAAAAGTCTACAGCAGGGGTTAAGAGCAGAGGTGGCTCATTTGCCAGGAAACATTTGATTATTCTTCAAGTCATGGAGTAAGATTCTGTAGGCAGCTGACCAGGAGGAGGGACATGGAAGGGTTGTCTTCACCACGTTTTCCTCCACTCCTGGCTCAGGTGGATCCCACCTGGGCTGGGAGATGGGAGCCTGAGTCAGGTCTACAGAAGCTATGGCTGCGGTTGAAGTATCTGCTAGAAGCTGGTTCTGACTTTAGGTTTTCAAAACACGGGAGGCATTTTCAAGAATGTGGGGAGGAAAACATTTCAGAAGAGCTGTAACTCAACTATGGATGGGGTAAAGGGTAAGAACCACAAAAAATGCCAAATGTGGTCAGGGTTTTATAAAAGACCCAGATGCTGGAGTCATTCCTATTTTGCTTTTACTTTAAAAAGGCACTGGGGTGCAGGGGAAGGCATGAGGATTGTACAAGGGAATGGAATTTTCAGTGGTCTTGGTTAGCAAGTTTTTGTTTTAGTCGTTAGGCAAATGTTTATTATGGTAAATTCTGTTTCAAAGTTGGATACAAGTTTATTCTTGAAAATCTGCCTTTATTAGGAAGGTAATGAGACTGTGAAGAAGACATCATAATCAGGATGTTTATTTTGGTAAATATGCTGTGTGTGTTTTCTTTTTATTTTTTATATGGGGTGGCAGAGTGAAGATGAAAAAATTTAAAAAGCATATCTGACATGCCATATCTCTGGCAGAGGCTTTTAAAGGCCAATGTTGGCTTTGTGAAGTGGGTTTTGTTGTTGTTTGTTTGTTTTTAACACTTTTTAGATTCTAAATCTATTAGGGTTCTTTGCAGCTGGGAAAAATGTTGTAATGAGAGAAACCAGTTGTCTTCTTCTAGAGCTACACTGTGGGAGTAGATGGAGGGAGAACCTTTCCTACCTTGAAGACAGATGCTATCACAAAAACAGATTCACAGTCTAGATGTACTTCAACTCCAGAATTCAGTTTCTCTTTTAGCTCTCTGCAGGATTTCACATTGGCCGATTGTCTGAAGATCCCTTTTGTGAGGGGTCCTTTTTGATTAAGAAAGAAAAGCATATCCTATAAGGAAGCAAAGGAAAAAACCAAAGTGGCACTTCACCCATACAAGCAGGGGAACACATACTCACCCTCTCTGACTGCCAGAGGTTAGGGCGTCCCTGGGAAAACACGGAAGGAGGGGCTACTAGAAGTTCTAAGCCAGTTTATGTTCTGGTGTCTCTAAATCTCTCTCCCCTTCTCATTTTTCCTAAATTCAACATCTAAACATTTCATTTAATGAAACTGTCTTTTGTTCAATGAACAGCCACTATAAAATCAACTTTCTCTGACTGCTTCAAACTCCCTGCAAACTTGTCTCCCTTCTTCCATTACTCCTCTTTTCCTATTATTCTCTTATTCAGACTCTTTCCCCCAAATATGGAAATACTCTTGCTGGACTCATTCTTCACTTGGCTCGTTTTTTTTTTTTTTTTTTTTTTTTATATATATGACTCCATACCTCATTCTACTTTCTGTATTTTTACTCCATTCTTTTAAAATCAGGCTAAAAAAAAAATCACCTCTTCAGGAAGCTTTCTCCACTCTACTGCATTGTGATCAATCTTTCATTTTGCTTTCTTTCTAGCAAAGAAATGTCCTCTGCTTGTGGTGTTTGGAAGAAGAATGGGTGTTGGAGACAAGCAACTCACGGCATCTGAAACCTAGTAATGGCGCATATTTACTCTGTGCATTTCTGGTAAACTGAAGCTTTTTAAGTTTGTAAAGTAGGGGGAAACCCGGGTGGCTCAGTGGTTTAACGCTGCCTTCAGCCCAGGGCCTGATCCTGGACACCCGGGATCGAGTCCCACGTCGGGCTCCCTGCATGGAGCCTGCTTCTCCCTCTGCCTCTCTCTCTGTCTCTCATGAATAAATAAACAAAATCTTTAAAAAAAAAAAAAAGGTTGTAATGTAGGGATAATGATAATGATAATAAATGCTCAATCTGCTGTGCAGGGTGGGCAATAAAGGGGCAAGGCTCACGTGTGGCATGTATAAGTGCATGATACAGGATAAAGAACTGTACATCTAGTACGGTGCTTGTAGAATACGGGACACTCAATAAATGTCACTTGCCAGTGATTATTTAATATATCAAAGAGACAGTACAAACTCAGTGGTTTCATCTGGCTCATTCTATTCATGAAAGGTAACTAAATGCTGGAGGATATACATGTGTAAACACTTGAAATGTAAGTAAGACACACATTGGATTTTTAAAAAGTAAAAGAATGAGTAGTTTCTGCTTCTAAAGTGTTTAAAGGAGGCTTCGAGAACAATGCAGAGTTTCAGAAAGGCCATGTGAGAAATGTGAAAGATCAAAGGACTCTGGTGTAGACTCTGCCTACAGAGTAAACTCTAATTTATCTGAGCAGGCTGATATGGCTTCTTCCCGAAACCACCAGCCCTACACCATCTCTCCCCATTATGTTTCCCTTAGGATTCTGCAATAGCCTAATCAGATTTTTATTCCCTGAAGTAATAATAATATTCTCAGCCAAAGCTGAAACCGTGTTCTATAATTGTTCCATTTAAGAACAGATTTCCCTCCCAGGGTTCTCCTTTCCCATTGCTGTCACAGGCCAAAATGAGACTCACCAAGACATGTTTGGGCAGATTGTCATTTTCACAAATATTTGGCAGAGAGACTCCAAAGAGCTGTCCCGGCATAGGAGATGTTGGTGACACAGGCAAGTTATCCAGGTGAGTGCTAGAACCCCGCCAGAAAGCCCAATTTATGATAGATCTTCTCCTCTTAAATGTCTTCTGGCCTGAATCTAAGGAAGAAGTGAGATTATTAGGAAAACTATTTTAATTCACTTCGTCTTATTTTTACAATTTTCAATTTATATAATGTTCGTTACTATGGCTGAAAAAGAAAAATGCTTATAGATGTCCTTTGTTACTGACAATTCAAACTAGGAAGTTTCACTGTAATATTTTATAAATTAAGGAAAAAAAATCAAATGTTTGGGTTATTCTCCATCCCAGTTTTGGAACATCACTGGTTGGTTTATTTGATTTTTGGCACTGAATTTTCAAAGGCAAAGAAAAGGCTCTCTTTACTGAACTGTAACAGCTTAAAGCAAAAGATGTTTCATACTAACACCTATATTATCCCATTTTAAAATGAGAGTAGGCATACAAAGAAGTTGAAGATTAAATCAGACCACAATTAAATGGTGAGGAAAGGAAGGGTGGAGGGAGAAGGAAAGGAGAAAGGGAAGAGGAGGATGAGGAGGAGGAAGGAAAAAACCCAAGAGTTGTCTTAAGATGTTCTCTAGAAACAAATAATGCTTTATTAACTTGATGTACCTCTCTACTGCTAAAAACAAAGGCAGGAAGCTAATGTTCTACATTCCCCTCCTCCTTTCTTTCCAACTGCAAAGACCTTTTTTAGGTATCTTTTTAGTTCCTAACTTTAAAAAGCATATTCAAGGCAGCATGGATGGGTGCAAATGTGAGTGAGACTCGTCCTTGCCATGATGAACTTTACAATCTAATGGGAGAACAGGTCTGGTGGTGATGGGAAAAGAAGCAAGTGTATTAATAAATAAAATATCATAAGGGAAGGGCAGAGCACCAAAGGCATTCAGAAGAATGGTAAAGCACATCTACCCACACTAAGAGGGAGGGAGTAATCCTGGAGGCATTTGCATTTGATTTGGATTCTGAATGAACAAAATTTCAACAGAGCACCTGGCATCGTGGTTCACACCTTGTAATTACTCAATAAATCATTCTCAGGCAGTAAGTGAACTGAAGAGAGATTCAGATGGAAAGGGACAGCGTGAACAAAATAGGCAGAAAAAGGTCGACAGTGAATCATGATTTTGTGAGATCACACTGCTAAAAGCATTTTTTGTCATCTGTAGCTAATTTTAACATGAAAGTTGATGGATTTGCACAGGATTTGATTCTTAAAAAAGACAGCTCTATGTTTCCTTGGACCTGTCCACTGACGTCCCCCAGTTCCAAGAACATACATACAGAAAACAAACTCTAGACGAAATGTAAAAATACAAAAGCCTAAAGGCACCAAAGAGTAAAGAGAAGAAGGTGGGTACAGGAGGTAAAAGGTTCGGTACTTGCAAGGGGGAATGGCATGGTATAGGGCAAGTGTCCCATT
Organism: Canis lupus dingo; assembly: GCF_003254725.2. NCBI lineage: Eukaryota > Metazoa > Chordata > Mammalia > Carnivora > Canidae > Canis > Canis lupus. The sequence continues at coordinate 22,378,979 of NC_064247.1, read as the reverse complement.
TTTACAGTTTCCTGTTCTTACAGCTTTTAGCCTGAGGGTGGGCTCCAGGGTGGTAGGGCCACTAAAATCTGGAGGAACCTGCACTCTCGCTGTCTTGAAGAACTACAGAAGGGACACAGATACACCCACAGCAGCTAAAAAGAATGTGTGTGGCATCCCAGAAAGGAAAAAAAAATGAATAGTGGGAGCCCCAAATATCGTGTATAAATTTTGCCCGAATCTCTGGCTGGCCCAGCAGGCACACACAACATGTGAGATTGATTCAAAATGGCTTGAGATTAAGACCAACAGAATGGAGATTTGAGGCTGTGGTGCCTTCAGGTGCCCACATAAGATCTGCCACTATTTTCTCCAGTGAGAGCACATACGAATAGTCATCAAACTCTGTCGTGTGGCCCTGAGAGCCAAGCCAGCACAGGTGATGTTCAGCTGGTGAACACTCCCTAACAACGGGATGCTGAAGAGGTTATCTTTTCAGAGTGGGAATGGCCACACATGTCAAATGCTAATTTCAAATAAGAGTTTTATATAAATGTTTTATATTGTTTAGCTCTAATGTCCCTTAGCATTTTATTTCCTCAGAATAGCCAACTTAAAACAAATACTACAAAAACCAAGTTGTGAGGAGACAGTCAAATAAGTAACATCTAATCAAATGGCCTTCAGACCTTCATCCACCTTTAGCTTCCTTAGAGTACAGTAAGTGCATCATCAGTTCCTTACTTCTTGGTGTAAAAGTCTGCAGCTCTGGAGTCAGGAGCCCAGTTAGACTCCTGGTTCAGATATTTATTTGGGCAAGTTACTTAATGCCAATTTTAAAGACATTATAAGAATATGATCTATACCTTAAAGACTTATTAAGAGGATTAAGTAGGATAATGTACATTAAAATACTACTTTGCAAGGGTATGGGTCACAGCAGTCTTCATTAAAACTGCCAAGACACCAATCTCCTCTCCACAGTGTGTGTCCTCAAATCCATTCTCCATTTAGTGAAACACTCTTGGGAATTGTGTGGACAGAAAGGAATACCAGACTCTGCTTAATTAAAGCACTTCCTGCCCTGACATTCCCAAACTTAACCATTTTAAAAAACAGAGAAGGAAACAAAACCCATTCTTAAACCCAGAAGGGAGGTTCCTGTGTTTACCAATGTCAATCTGCAAATGTTTATTTAATACGTATGTTAAGCAGCTGTGCTCAGTCTAGTTTCCTTACATTTAACCTGGTTTCTTTATTTCTAAAACTATCAGATTTATTTGACTTTTTAGCTTTCAAACACTCCTTAGGAAAAATGCTTCATCATAAAGTTATATACCCAGCTATCCTATGAGTGTTGACAGAGGATAAAGTAGAAAATGGAGTCCTGTACTTCATTATAAATACTTTCAGCTGCAGCCATGCCTTTTGTTATGGACAAAATTCAAGTTTAGAGTTCATGTTCACTCTGGGACCAAGAGAAAAAAAATTTCATTAAAGTTTATTTTCTTGCAGAGCTTGCAATGCATAGCTCGTACTTTCTAAATGTCAAAGGTTGATGAAAAAACATGCTATTGTTTTTATAAAAACATAAAAAATATAAGGGATATGTAATTGTAGAGCAAACTAAATTTTTATAAATCAAACTTTACTAAACAATCCTGGAAAGATTCAAGTTAGTGTTTCTTCATGCTTAAATTAGGGATCTGAATACTAAGAGTTACAATTCTCAAAAGTTTGTGCTTATCAATTATTATGGAAAAAATAATTTAAAAAACCTAATTAGAAATTCTAGAAAGATGGAACTTAGCATCAGGAGAATACAAATCAAAACCACAATGAGATACTACCTCACACCAGCCAGAATGCCTAAAATTAACAAGTCAGGAAACAACAAATGTTGGTAAGGATGTGGAGAAAGGGGAACCCTCTTGCACTGCTGTTGGGAATGCAAGCTGATACAGCCACTATGGAAAACTGTGGAGGTTCCTCAAAAGGCTAAAAATAGAGGTACCCAGCACTGCACTATAGTTATTTATCCCAAAGACACAAATGTAGTGATCTGAAGGGGCACCTGTACCCCAATGTTTATACAGCAATGTCCACAACAGCCAAACTGTGGAAGGAGCTGAGATGTCCATCGACAGATGAATGGATAAAGAAGATGTGGTATATATATACAATGGAAGATTACTTGGCAATCAGAAAGGATGAATACCTACCATTTATGTTAACATAGATGAACTGGAGGGTATTGTGCTGGGCAAAGTCAGTCAGTCAGGGAAAGACAATGATCATATGGTTTCACTCACAGGAGGAAAATACAAAACAATGCAGAGGACCATATGGGAAGGGAGGGAAAAATCAATGGGAAGCAATCAGGACAAACCATGAGTAACTCTTAATCAAAGGAAACAAACTGAGGGTCCTTAGAGGGGAAGGGGGTAATTGGATGGAGGGCACTGGGTGTTATAGGCAATTGATGATTAACTGAACTCTACATCTGAATCTAATGATGTACTATATATTGGCTAACTGATTTTAAACTAAAAAAAAAAAAAATTCTAGCAGGATGGAAACGTAGGAAGATCCTGAACTCACTTCCTTTCATGGATGCACCTAGTCTACAGCTAGATATGGAAATACTTCCTCTAAAAACCCCTAAAAACTGGTGGAGCAACACCTTCATACTGGGCAAGTGAGAAGGAAACCACATCAAAGTGGGTAGGAAGAGCTGAGACACAATCTTACCATAAGGTCCACCCCTGACATGGTGATCTGCGATTGGGAGGAAATTCAAAACCTTAAGCTCCTCCATGAGGAGAGAATAGTTTTTTTTTTTACTCCACATTAGATAACTCAACTTCTAAGTCTGGCTGGCACCTGAGAAATGAGTCCCCAAACATATGGTTTTGAAGGCCACCAGGGCTTACACCCATGATGCCCACAGTGTTGTGCCAAACTGAGGAACGGTTCTTGAAAGGCCCATATGCAGATTCTCTGTCCCCACAGCCCAGTGCAGAGGCAGCTCTTTGAAAAGCACCCAGACTTTATGTAAAAGAGCCTCATTTCCTAGTTTTAAAGCATTGGTTTGAGGGGTATGGACTGGGATCCTCTCTGAGGATGGAAGCTTCCTGCTCTCCCTCTGCCTTGTTGATGCTAGGTACATCTCTCTCTCTCATCTCTCTCTGTCTCTCTCTCTCACACACACACACAAATCCCCTTCTAGCAAGTACTGTCTTTATGCTCCAGCTGATGGGTGCCATATTCTATGCTTTCCCTCTGCCTAACTAATGCTGGCATGTGTCATATTTTCCCTTCTTTTTAAATTTTTCTTTTAATTTCCCTTTCCTTTTTAAAATTCTTTTCTTATTTTTCCTTTTCCTCTCCACCCCCTCCTTTTTGGGTAGGTGCCATCTTTGCAGCTTTGCACTCTCCCCCTGCCTTGCTCTAGCCAGTGGACACCATCTGCTCTCCCTCTGCTTGCTCAATGATTGTCTGGCACTGGAGACCACAGGAACTTGCATTTCTGGGTTCCATGAAGCTGTAATAGTCAGAGATAGTTCCTGGCAGATTACCACACCTAGGGCACTCTGCAGACAGCAGACTGAAACACACCCCCATTCTTTCTGTGAAAGAGGCCTACTTGCCAGTCTTGGGGCTAGCTTCAGATATGACATATATCTAGAGGCTTTGAAGGTATTCTCAGGGAATATAGGATGGGAGACACCATCTTTGCCCTTCCCCTCTACTTCCCTATAGGTCACCAGTATCTCCCAGAAAGAAGCTTATTCATTCATCTGGAGCCCTGACCTTTGCCACTACTGCCTAGGGGACATCTCCAGATGGATTAGCTCTAGGAACCAGCAGGGTATATACTTGTGGTCCCACAAGACTGCATATATTTTCATTCTTTAAAAGCTGCTGCCTGGGAGTCTGGCTTCCAATCAGCTTACATCTAGTGCTGAAGGAGATTCCCCCCCACCCCCGCCCCCTTTGGAACACTGACTGCTCTCGGCATAGCCTCAATTACTGGGAGCCATTAACAATAAAATGGGCTGCTTGGACAATCACAGAGGTTGGGAAGACAACCAAGAGCCAGAGCAGGGGTAAATGTTAAGGTTCATCTCCTATACAAGGCCAACCCTTCAAGACTGGGAGAGGTAACTATTTCATTTAATGTATAGAAAGTTGTACAGAGAGTTAAGCAAAATGAAGAAACACAGGAATATTTTAAAAACAAAAGAAAACATAAAATCAAAAAAAAAAAACCCTTAATGAAATAGAAATAAGTAATGATTAAGAGTTCAAAGTAATGGCCATTAAGAAGCTCACTTAATTCAGGAGAAGAATGTATAAATACAGAACTTCAACAAAGAGAAAATACAAGAAAGTTCTAAGTGGAAATCACAGAGCTGAAGAGTACAGAAACTGAACTAAAAAACACAGTAGAAGGGTTCAATAGCAGACTAAAGGAAGTAGAAGAAAGGATCAGTGAACCTGAAAACTGGGCAGAGGAACTCACCTGATCTGAGCAGCAGAAAGAAACAGGGATGAAGAAAGAGAAAAGACAGCTAAAGGGACTTATGGGACAAATATGAAGCAGACTAACATTTGCATTTTAGGATTCCCAAAAGGAAAAGAAAGAGAGAAAGGGGCAGAAAACTTATGTGAAGAAATAAGGCTGAAAACTTCCCTTAAGCTGTGGAAAGAAAGAGACATCTAGATCCAGGAATTCCTGAGAGTTCCAGATAAGATGAATCCAAAAAGACCCATACCAAGACACATTAAACTTAAAATGCTAAAAGTTAAAGACTAGAAAGAATCTTAAAAGCATCAAGAGAGCGGGATGCCTAGGTGGCTCTGCAGTTGAGGGTCTGCTTTCAGCTCAGGGCATGATCCTGGAGTCCAGGGATCGAGTCCCACATTGGGCTCCCTGCATGGAGCACTTCTCCCTCTGCCTATATCTCCACCTCTCTCTCTCTCTCTGTGTCTCTCATGAATAAATAAATAAAATCTTAAAAAAAAGCATGAAGAGAAAAGCCACTTGTTACATACAAGGGAATCTCCATAAGACTATTTGATCTTTTAGTAAAACTCTGCAGCCTAGAAGGAGTAACATGATATTTGAAGTGCTGAAGGAAAAAAATTTCCAAAGGAGAATATGCTACATAGCAAAGTTATCATTCAGAATTAAAGAAGAAATAAAGTTTCCAGGAAAGCAAGAGCTAAAGGAGTTTATCATTACTAAACCAGCCTTACAAGAAATGTTAAAGGGACTTCTTTAAGATGAATAAAAGAGCACTAATTAGTGATAACTAATTAGTAACATAGAAAAATATAACTCTCAATGGTAATGGTAAACATATAATAAGATAATGGATTGATCACTTATAAAGTTAGTATAAAGGTTAAAAGACAAAAGTAGTAAAAATTAATACGATAATTAGTTAAGGGTTACACTTGGTGAAAATTTGATGTAAAATGTGACATCAAAAATGTGAAATACAGCAGGGGTAGAATAAAAATGGGGAGCTTCAGAAAGTGTCCAAACTTAGTATCAATTTTTTTTTCTTAGTATCAATTTAAAGTAGGAATGTTATAAATTTGTTATGTGTATGCCTCATGGTAACCATCAAACAAAAACCCAGAGAAGATACACAAAAGATAAATGAGAAATTAATCAAAGCATACCACTAAAAAAAATCATCAAACTACAAAGGAAGAGAACCTGAAAAGAAGGAACAGAGGAACTATAAAACTGCCAGAAAAAAAGAACAAAATGGCAATAAGCACATACCTATGAGTAATTACTTTAAATATAAATGGACTAAAAACTCGAATTAGAATGGAAAACATAATGTGGCTGAATGGACCAACAAAAACTTCATGACTCATCCATATGCTACCTCTGAGAGACTGACTTCAGATTTAAGGACATACATAGACTGAAAATGAAGAGACAGAAAAAGATATTCCATGCAAATGGGAAACCAAAAGACAGCTGGAGAAGCTATACTTATAACACACTGGACAAAACAGACTGTAAAGCAGAGTTTGTAATAAGAGGCAAAAAGAAGCTATACTTATATCACACTGGACAAAATAGACTGTAAAGCAGAGTCTGTAATAAGAGGCAAAGAAGGGCATCACACATAATGATAAAGAGGTCAATCCACAAAAGGATATAATGTTTGTAGATATTTATACATCCAAAATAGGAGTACATAAATATATAAAGCAAATACTAACAGACATAAAGGAATCAAATAGATGACAATATAATAATAGTAGAGGATTGTGATACTGCACTTTTATCAATGGATAGATCATCCAGACCAAAAAAAATCAATAAGGAAATACTGGCCTTAAATGACATGGTAGACTAGATGGACTTACCATACATACAGTGCGTGCACTCCACCCAAACAGAACAGAATATACATTCTTCTCAAATGCAAATGGAAAAATTCTCCAGGAGAGATCATATATTAGGCCACAAAAGTAGTTTTAACAAATTTAAGAAGGTGAAGTCATATCAAGTATGTTTTCTGACTATAATGGTTTGAAACTAGAAATTCATTACAAAAAGAAAACTGGAAAATATGTGGAGATTATTCATGAGCTACTGAAAAGCTCATGGGCCAAAAAAATTAAATCAAAATAAAAAATACCTTGACAAGGAATGGGGGCAAGATGGCAGAAGAGTAGGGTCCCCAAATCACCTGTCCCACCAAATTACCTAGATAACCTTCAAATCATCCTGAAAATCTACGAATTCGGCCTGAGATTTAAAGAGAGAACAACTGGAATGCTACAGTGAGAAGAGTTCGTGCTTCTATCAAGGTAGGAAGACGGGGAAAAAGAAATAAAGAAATAAAAGGCATCCAAGGGGGAGGGGCCACACGAGGAGCTGGGCTGAGGCCGGGGCGAGTGTCCCCAGGACAGGAGAGCCCCGTCCCGGAGAAGCAGGAGCTGCACCAACCTTTCCAGGCTGAAAGGGGCTTGCAGGGAGTTAGAGCAGGACCCCAGGAGGGCGGGGATGCCCTCGGGCTCCCTGGGACACTACAGACACCTGCGCCCCGGGAGAGTGCGCCACACCCCGCGGCCGAGCTCCCTAAAAGACTGCAGCACGCACGGCTGGACCTGGAGCAGCTCGGAGGGGCTCGGGCAGAGGAAGAGTCTCCGCGGAGGGGGCTGCGGGGCGGGAACGGGAATCCAACAGTGGAGCACAGGGCGCCGGACACAGCCCAGGATTCGGTCTCCCCCCCGGGACAGGCAGAGGCTGGGAGGGCCCAGGACCACAAGGACCCTCCTGCCCTGAGCTGAGCAGATCAGCAGCCCCGCCCGGAGCCTCCAGGCCCTGCAGATGGAGAGCTCCAGAGTTACTGCGGGAGCTGACTCCAGGGCTCCAGAGCTGGCCCCGCCACTGTGGTTGTTCCTCCTGGGGCCTCACGGGGTAAACAACCCCCACTAAACCCTGCACCAGGCAGGGGCAGAGCAGCTCCCCCAAGTGCTAACACCTGAAAATCAGCACAACAGGCCCCTCCCCCAGAAGACCAGCTAGACGGACAAGTTCCAGGGGAGTCAAGGGACTTAAAGTATACAGAATCAGAAGATACTCCCCCGTGTGTTATTTTTTTCTTTTTGATTTCTGATTGCTTCCCCCACCCCCTTTTTTTACCTTTCTTTCTTTTTCTTTCTCTTTTTCTTCTCTTTTTCCTTTTTTTCTTCCTTTTTTCTTTTTCTCTTTTCTTTCCTTCTCTCTCTTTTTCTCCTTTTCCCAATACAACTTGTTTTTGGCCACTCTGCACCGAGCAAAATGACTAGAAGGAAAACCTCACCTCAAAAGAAAGAATCAGAAACAGTCCTCTCTCCCACAGAGTTACAAAATCTGGATTACAATTCAATGTCAGAAAGCCAATTCAGAAGCACTATTATACAGCTACTGGTGGCTCTAGAAAAAAGCATAAAGGACTCAAGAGACTTCATGACTGCAGAATTTAGATCCAATCAGGCAGAAATTAAAAATCAATTGAATGAGATGCAATCCAAACTAGAAGTCCTAACAACGAGGGTTAACGAGGTGGAAGAACGAGTGAGTGACATAGAAGACAAGTTGATGGCAAAGAGGGAAACTGAGGAAAAAAGAGACAGACAATTAAAAGACCATGAAGACAGATTAAGGGAAATAAACGACGGCCTGAGGAAGAAAAACCTACATTTAATTGGGGTTCCCGAGGGCGCCGAAAGGGCCAGAGGGCCAGAATATGTATTTGAACAAATTCTAGCTGAAAACTTTCCTAATCTGGGAAGGGAAACAGGCATTCAGGTCCAGGAAATAGAGAGATCCCCCCCTAAAATCAATAAAAACCGTTCAACACCTCGACATTTAATAGTGAAGCTTGCAAATTCCAAAGATAAAGAGAAGATCCTTAAAGCAGCAAGAGACAAGAAATCCCTGACTTTTATGGGGAGGAGTATTAGGGTAACAGCAGACCTCTCCACAGAGACCTGGCAGGCCAGAAGAGCTGGCAGGATATATTCAGGGTCCTAAATGAGAAGAACATGCAACCAAGAATACTTTATCCAGCAAGGCTCTCATTCAAAATGGAAGGAGAGATAAAGAGCTTCCAAGACAGGCAGGAACTGAAAGAATATGTGACCTCCAAACCAGCTCTGCAAGAAATTTTAAGGGGGACTCTTAAAATTCCCCTTTAAGAAGAAGTTCAGTGAAACAATCCACAAAAACAAGGACTGAATAGATATCATGATGACACTAAACTCGTATCTGTCAATAGTAACTCTGAACGTGAACGGGCTTAATGACCCCATCAAAAGGGCACAGGGTTTCAGACTGGATAAAAAAGCAGGACCCATCTATTTGCTGTCTACAAGAGACTTATTTTAGACAGAAGGACACCTACAATCTGAAAATAAAAGGTTGGAGAACCATTTACCATTCAAATGGTCCTCAAAAGAAAGCAGGGGTAGCCATCCTTATATCAGATAAACTAAAATTTACCCCGAAGACTGTAGTGAGAGATGAAGAGGGACACTATATCATACATAAAAGATCTATCCAACAAGAGGACTTAACAATCCTCAATATATATGCCCCGAGTGTGGAAGCTGCCAAATATTTAAACCAATTAATAACCAAAGTGAAGAAATACTTAGATAATAATACACTTATACTTGGTGACTTCAATCTAGCTCTTTCTACCCTCGATAGGTCTTCTAAGCACAACATCTCCAAAGAAATGAGAGCTTGAAATGATACACTGGACGAGATGGATTTCACAGAAATCTACAGAACTTTACATCCAAACTCAACTGAATACACATTCTTCTCAAGTGCACATGGAGCTTTCTCCAGAATAGACCACATATTGGGTCACAAATCGGATCTGAACCGATACCAAAAGATTGGGATCGTCCCCTGCATATTCTCAGACCATAATGCCTTGAAATTAGAACTAAATCACAACAAGAAGTTTGGAAGGACCTCAAACATGTGGAGGTTAAGGACCATCCTGCTAAAAGATAAAAGGGTCAACCAGGAAATTAAGGAAGAATTAAAAAGATTCATGGAAACTAATGAGAATGAAGATACAACCGTTCAAAATCTTTGGGATGCAGCAAAAGCAGTCCTAAGGGGGAAATACATCGCAATACAAGCATCCATTCAAATACTGGAAATAACTCAAATACAAAAGCTAACCTTACACATAAAGGAGCTAGAGAAAAAACAGCAGATGGACCCTACGCCCAGCAGAAGAAGAGAGTTAATTAAAATTCGAGCAGAACTCAACGAAATCGAGACCAGAAGAACTGTGGAACAGATCAACAGAACCAGGAGTTGGTTCTTTGAAAGAATTAAGATAGATAAACCATTAGCCAACCTTATTAAAAAGAAGAGAGAGAAGACTCAAATTAATAAAATCATGAATGAGAAAGGAGAGATCACTACCACCACCAAGGAAATACAAACGATTTTAAAAACATATTATGAACAGCTATACGCCAATAAATTAGGCAATCTAGAAGAAATGGACGCATTCCTGGAAAGCCACAAACTACCAAAACTGGAACAGGAAGAAATAGAAAACCTGAACAGGCCAATAACCAGGGAGGAAATTGAAGCAGTCATCAAAAACCTCCCAAGACACAAGAGTCCAGGGCCAGATGGCTTCCCAGGGGAATTTTATCAAACGTTTAAAGAAGAAACCATACCTATTCTCCTAAAGCTGTTTGGAAAGATAGAAAGAAATGGAGTACTTCCAAATTCATTCTATGAGGCCAGCATCACCTTAATTCCAAAACCAAAGATCCCACCATAAAGGAGAATTACAGACCAATATCCCTGATGAACATGGATGCAAAAATTCTCAACAAGATAGTAGCCAATAGGATCCAAAAGCACATTAAGAAAATTATTCACCATGACCAAGTAGGATTTATCCCCGGGACACAAGGCTGGTTCAACACTCGTAAAACAATCAATGTGATCAATCATATCAGCAAGAGAAAAACCAAGAACCATATGATCCTCTCATTAGATGCAGAGAAAGCATTTGACAGAATACAGCATCCATTTCTGATCAAAACTCTTCAGAGTGTAGGGATAGAGGGAACTTTCCTTGAAATCTTAAAAACCATCTACGAAAAGCCCACAGCAAATATCATTCTCAATGGGGAAGCACTGGGAGCCTTTCCCCTAAGATCAGGAACAAGACAGGGATGTCCACTCTCACCACTGCTATTCAACATAGTACCGGAAGTCCTAGCCTCAGCAATCAGACAACAAAAAGATATTAAAGGCATTCAAATTGGCAAAGAAGAAGTCAAACTCTCCCTCTTTGCCGATGACATGATACTCTGCATAGAAAACCCAAAAGCCTCCACCCCAAGATTGCTAGAACTCATACAGCAATTTGGTAGCATGGCAGGATACAAAATCAATGCCTAGAAATCAATGGCATTTCTATACACTAACAATGAGACTGAAGAAAGAGAAATTAAGGAGTCAAACCCACTTACAATTGCACCCAAAAGCATAAGATACCTAGGAATAAACCTAACCATAGAGGTAAAGGATCTATACCCTAAAAACTATAGAACACTTCTGAAAGAAATTGAGGAAGACACAAAGATATGGACAAATATTCCATGCTCATGGATTGGCAGAATTAATATTGTGAAAATGTCAATGTTACCCAGGATAATTTACACGTTTAATGCAATCCCTATCAAAATACCATGGACTTTCTTCAGAGAGTTAGAACAAATTATTTTAAGATTTGTGTGGAATCAGAAAAGACCCTGAATAGCCAGGGGAATTTTAAAAAAGAAAACCATAGCTGGGGGCAACACAATGCCAGATTTCAGATTGTACTACAAAGCTGTGGTCATCAAGACAGTGTGGTACTGGCACAAAAACAGACACATAGATCAATGGAACAGAATAGAGAACCCAGAAGTGGACCCTGAACTTTATGGGCAACTAATATTCGATAAAGGAGGAAAGACTATCCATTGGAAGAAAGACAGTCTCTTCAATAAATGGTGCTGGGAAAATTGGACATCCACATGCAGAAGAATGAAACTAGACCACTCTCTTTCACCATACACAAAGATAAACTCAAAATGGATGAAAGATCTAAATGTGAGACAAGATTCCATCAAAATCCTAGAGGAGAACACAGGCAACACCCTTTTTGAACTCGGCCTCAGTAACTTCTTGCAAGATACATCCATGAAGGCAAAAGAAACAAAAGCAAAAATGAACTATTGGGACTTCATCAAGATAAGAAGCTTTTGCACAGCAAAGGATACAGTCAACAAAACTCAAAGACAACCTACAGAATGGGAGAAGATATTTGCAAATGACCTATCAGATAAAGGGCTAGTTTCCAAGATCTATAAAGAACTTATTAAAGTCAACACCAAAGAAACAAACAATCCAATCATGAAATGGGCAAAAGACATGAAGAGAAATCTCACAGAGGAAGACATCGACATGGCCAACATGCACATGAGAAAATGCTCTGCATCACTTGCCATCAGGGAAATACAAATCAAAACCACAATGAGATACCACCTCACACCAGTTAGAATGGGGAAAATTAACAAGGCAGGAAACAACAAATGTTGGAGAGGATGTGGAGTAAAGGGAACCCTCTTACACTGTTGGTGGGAATGTGAACTGGTGCAGCCACTCTGGAAAACTGTGTGGAGGTTCCTCAAAGAGTTAAAAATAGACCTGCCCTATGCCCCAGCAATTGCACTGTTGGGGATTTACCCCAAAGATTCAGATGCAATGAAACGCTGGGACACCTGCACTCCGATGTTTCTAGCAGCAATGTCCACAATAGCCAAACTGTGGAAGGACCCTCAGTGTCCATCGAAAGATGAAGGGATAAAGAAGATGTGGTCTATGTATACAATGGAATATTACTCAGGCATTAGAAACGACAAATACCCACCATTTGCTTCAACGTGGATGGAACTGGAGGGTATTATGCTGAGTGAAGTAAGTCAATTGGCGAAGGATAAACAGTGTATGTTCTCATTCATTTGGGGAATATAAATAATAGTGAAAGGGAATATAAGGGAAGGGAGAAGAAATGTGTGGGAAATATCAGAAAGGGAGACAGAACATAAAGACTCCTAACTCTGGGAATCGAACTAAGGGTAGTGGAAGGGGAGGAGGGCGGGGGGTGGGGGTCAGTGGGTGACGGGCACTGAGGGGGACACTTGATGGGATGAGCACTGGGTGTTATTGTGTATGTTGGTAAATTGAACACGAATAAAAAATTAATTTATTAAAAAAATACCTTGACACAAATAAAAATGTAAATACCACATACTAAATCTTAAGGGACACAGCAAAAGCAGTTAATTGTAATAGGAAAAGTTCATATAAATAAATGCCCATCCCAAGAAATGAGAAAAATCTGAAATAAACCACCTAAATTTACATTTCAAGGAACTAGAAAAAGAATAAACAAAGCCCAAAGTTAGTAGAAGGAAGGAAATTGCAAAGATTAGAGCAGCAATAAATGAAACAGAGACTAAAGTAATAAGTGATAAATCAATGAAAACAAGAGCTGCTTCTTTGAAAAGATAAAGAAAATTGTCAAATCTTTAGCTAGCTCACTGAGAAAAAGAAGGCTCAAATAAAATCAGAAAGGAAAGAGGAGACAATACAGGTGATACTACAGAAATATAAAAGATAGTAAGAGACTACTATGAATAATTATACACCAACAAATTGGACAATGTAGGAGAAATGAATAAATTCCTAGAAATATACAACCTTACAAACCTGAAAAATGGAAGAAGTAGAAAATCTAAACAGACCAATTACTCATAAGGAAATTGAATCAGTAAAGTCCTCTCTACAAACAAAACACCAGGACCAAATGGCTTAACCTGGGGAATTCTACCAAATAGGCAAAGAGGATTAATACAAATCCTTCTCAAACTCTTCCACAAAATAGAAGAAGGAACACTGTGAAATTCATTTTAAAAGGCCAGCACTGCCCTGATACCAAAACCAAAGACAGAGGAAAGGAAATTACGGGCCAATATCCCTAATGAACACAGATGCAAAAGTCTCAAGAATCTATTAGCAAACCAAATTCAGCAATACATTAGAAGGATCATCTGCCAGGTTCAATTTATTCTGGGGATGAAAGGATGGTTCAACACTGGCAAATCAATCAATGTGGTGCAACACATTACCAAAGTAAAGGATAAAAATCATACAATCATTTCAATAGACACAGGAAAAGCATTTGACTATGAGCATGGCTGCTCAATACAGCAAACTACAGTGACATATTTATATCTGGATGGTGTTTTGGGTGGCTTGTATATCCTGATACTGTAAAATTTTAATTTTTCATTACCTGTCATGTCTAGTGTTGAGCTTTTAAGGCACAGAGAGAGCTGTGTGGATGACTTTATTATTATAATAAATAACAGGATCCCTGGGTGGTGCAGCGGTTTAGTGCCTGCCTTTGGCCCAGGGCGTGATCCTGGAGACCCGAGATCGAATCCCACATCGGGCTCCTGGTGCATGGAGCCTGCTTCTCCCTCTGCCTATGTCTCTGCCTCTCTCTCTTTCTCTCTCTGTGACTATCATAAATAAATAAAAAAAAGAAATATAATAAATAGCAAAGTATTGTGCTAATCATGCAATGATGTAACAGTTGTGGTAGAAGAACACAATATATGTTGATATTATACCAGGAACTCATCACAATATTCCCAACTTGGAAAAAGTAAGGATTATAAGAATTCAGAATATTTTTTAAAAAGATTTTTATTCATTTATTTGAAAGAAAGAGACAATACAAGCAGGGGATAGAGGCACAGGGAGAAGCAGAGTCCCCACTGAGCAGGAGCCCAATGTAAGACTTGACCCTGGACCCCAGGATCATGACCTGAGCTGAAGGCAGACAGTTAGCCCACTGAGCCACCCAGGTGCCCCAAGAATTCATAATATTTAAAATGAAATATTTCAGCACTGTAGAATTTCTTCCCCAAAATAAAAACAAAAAACAAAAAATGAGGTTCCAACAAAAGTCAGTCTCTGAGTAGCTCATTGTTAGTAATAGAAGGAAAACTATTTACCAACAGGGAGCTACTTAAATTTTCTGTGTTTGCAGTAGATGAAGATGTGTACAGAGAAACTAGACTTAAGACTATTAGCCTTATGGTGAGAACAGCTCCTTGAATAGTTGACATTCCCAGCAATAAGAAACTAAAAAACAGGACAAATTATTTCGGGCCACTATCCTTTGTTCTTGAATAGTTGGCAGATGCTACCAATACTGCTCAGTTGTTTATTCAAGAAGTCAGTGCTTTGTTTGAAGTGACTGAGTTATTAGCCTTGAATAGTCTTGCATGGGACAACCATAGGTGAGAATATTTTCAAAGAATTTAAGAAATTAAGAATACTTCACTACAACCTAAAGTGCAATCTGCTTTGGTGGTAAAAGTGTGTGGAGCAGAAAAAGATGTAATTTGACAAATTTACAAAGCTCATGAAAATGCAGTGTTTACTGCCTATAATGGTTGTTCATTATGTTATTCATCAGTAGTATTGTGTGGGAAATATACGCATCTATCATGTGTTACTGCATCAGCAGTGTCAACAGTAAACTTCATCCACTGGGCTTACCTACTGCCATTTCTGTGAATTTCTGTGAGTAGCCTGCATGCTATTACATGGCATCTGAATGGCTTAGTAGGGATAAAGCTGTACAGTGATTTTTGAACTTATAGCTGAGACTGAAATTTTTATGAATGAGAAAAATTTTCCTAGTGGTGAATGGCTTTGGAAATTAGTTTTTATTGAAAATTTGATGATGTTTCTTAATGAATTTAACCTAAATTACAAGGCAAAAAATGCTTACATATAAAACCTTTGAAAGTTTCATTTTGAGACAAGTGACATTTAATCACAACTGACAACGTTGAGCTGTTTTTACACTTCTCATGCTGTGAAAAGTTAAAAGAACCAAGATCTCCATTCTTAAATTTGTAGCAGATATATTTTCTGAGCTCAGAGTATAGTTCCAGGGGTATTTAACCCTCAATGCAAGTACAAAGGAAATTTCCATATTTCAAGATCCTTTAAATGTGTAATCAAGGAGCTTCTAATTTTCAAAAGTAAGTGATTAATGCGCAATGACGTGCTAAAAGGCAAATATCAAAAGAATAACAAATTCGACAAATGTCTCAGAAGAGGGGAATATGCTCAATTAAAATTATATGCTTTTAGAATGAAATCTGTATTTGGCACTACCTATCTATGTGAAAAGATATTTTCAAAGATGATAAAACATATAAAATCTTATTACAGATCAGAACATTTTGCATTCAATTATTAACTTAGTACTCCAATTAAGCAATATGTTATTCCCCCAGAAGAATTTAATTCATCTTATTACTAGACCTGTATTACATGAAATTATACTCAATTACTATATATTAAACATCATCAATAAAAAAAATGAGTGGAAACTTGTTTTCTCTTTTGTCATATAAGTACCTACATAATTTACTTGATTTTGTGTTTTGACATGCAAAGTTTACCATCTGACCCTTTACAGAAAAAGTCTGCTGATCCCTGATTTAAATTAGTGGTTTCCAAAACAGCTATTCATCAAAATCTTATGTGTTAAAATAACACAGAACTGGTTCACCTGTAATAGGTGATTCTGATGCCCAGCTATGTTGGCACCACTGGTCTGTGATTACTCCATCCCTGATACTATTTACTATGAATCACCTTATAGTTGCGACCACTACTATCCTAACTTCCAAGAGGGAGAATCAGGATTAATAAACAGAGAGTGCAAGTCATTGGCAAAATTGGGTAAAACCCTTAGGATTTCTGACTCCCAGTTATTGGTCAAATTACTTAAAATTGAAAAGGGACACAGAGAAATAGTTTTAAAAACTGAATATAAAGGGAGAAGAGTAAGATACTCTCCTCAGCTTAGTTATAAAGGCAACATTCCGTTTATATCTTTAAAGAATAACAGCATACCTATTAATAAATAAATTCATTTGACAAATATTTATTGAGTACTTACTTATATATGCCAACCACTGTTCCAGGTGCTGGGAATATAGTGGTGAACAAGACATACCAAAGTACCTGCCTTCACAGAGCCCACATATTAGTGGATGCAAAACTATAATGTGTCTATCATACCCCTACAGAATGGCCCAAAGATGTGAGGAAACAGGCTTGGAGTCCCCAGGACTCAGTCTGCCATCCTAAGAGAGAAGGTGACTGGTGCATGTACAGCTTCTATAGCTGTGTTACAATCCTGAGTGGAGGACTTCAGTGAACTATGAAGTCTGAGGCTAGGTTATCACCACTGAGTGACAGGTGGGAGTGTGCCTGCGTGGAGGAATGCAGATGAAAAGAGCTGCCATGTTCATCGGATCCCCCAGCAGGTTCGAACTGACAAAGGTTGCAACATCAGTTTTCTGCTACCCCACTCACATTTAAGCCTGTATGACACGTTTTATTCTGTTCCCTACTCAATCTCACTTTCAGACTGAGGGCTTAAAGTTCAAATTTGGGTTAGGGTAAATAATGGTCCTCTTACTGTTGAGTATCATTTTTATCATTCTAGAATCTTTATTATGGGGTGGGAACAAGCAATGGCTAGATTCATAGGGAATTTAGATTAGATTAGTAGACCAAGGAGACATTTCTGTGGAAATATCTTAGTTTTCACACACTTATCCATACAAGACCCATCACAGTCTCCTGACACCCATCATCCACAGGCTGGGGAACACATAGTGTGACAACGTGTTACAGTACAGAAAGGGCCTTTGACGGGTCTGTAGTATGGCACAGGGCCTTGGACACTGCGGTGAGCATAAGGCTAAAGGGGAAAGAATAGTGAAGAGGCAAGGAATGGACGGTGCTGCTACTTGCTGCTGATTCCAAGTCCATCACACCTACTGCTGATTTATAAAATTATCCATATTTTCCTTCAAAACACATAGGAAGTTAAAAAGAAAAAATATCTCAACGGGCTAGAAGTTTGGGCCTTTGCCTTTGTACTAACTTTGTTTTTAAGAATAAAAACTTTTGCTAAACAAAGTCTCCACAAAGGAAGAGAAGCAACTTACCACTTAGTTGCTGGGCTGCAGCCAGGCGGCTGGGCTTCAGGATGAACTGACACTGTGCCTCCCGAGGCAGCTGCTCCGTGAGGAGGGACTCCTGAAGGCTGGACGGTGCACTGGAGCCTTTTGACCCCTGTGTCAGGACCATCGTGTCTCGAAGATGGCTCATTTTAATTCCATAGGGATATTCGTGCCCTACACAGAGAAAAATCTCAATGTAGACTTTAGGCTGACAGGCACCATGAGCATGTGTGCTATCTACTAGAATGCACTGCAATTTGCGGCTGGGACTTCTGGAATAAAGAATCCTTTTGTCAACTGAATGATCACTATGCATGCTCTTAGACTTGGAGACTACTGCATAATGCAGGTGGCCCTATCAAAGTAGTTTTAAGCAGGTGGTGGGAAGAGGGCAGAAAAAAGCAAAAAGCAAAAAACAACTTTAGAGAGTATCTTCTTTGGAGTGCACAGATTAGTTTGTGAGCTGCAGGATGCTGATTTTTACTATGTTTGCATCCAAGACTATTTAAAGGTATTTGAGTTCTCCTTTGACACTAACTGTATCTGTAAATCTTCAGCAAATCCTTGACATCTCTCAGCCTTAAATTCACGGTTTAAGATATTTACCCTACTTATCACACAGTGATAAGGATCAAATAAGTAAACTTTAATGGTTAGTATTATCTAAATAGTAAGGGCAAAGAACTATGTATTTTGAGCATCACTATTACTGCTATAATTCAACACAAGACATGTGTCTGAAAAAGATATTTCATTACTTCTTATCAGTTATATAATCAGAGTTACTCCAGAGCATCAGGACTAGTTTGTTTGATTTATGCTTCCCTCCCACTGTTGCCCTCTGAGGGTGTGTTCACAGGCAATAATCAGAAGGAAGACTGCAGGGCATTAGAAACACAGAAACAGGATTCAAAAAGGAATCTGCGAACTACAAAAACTAAACTCTGGACATTTAACTGCAACAAGACTTTTTGCTCTTTAGTTTTTTCAGTGATTGCATTTTCTTAACTTACAGCTTCAAGTACCACTGTGCTGTAGATTTGCCTTTTTAAATATAGAGAATAAGTTCTCTTCTTTTTTTTAAAATAAGTTCTCTTCTATTCCTAATTTAACACTGAATCTAACTCTGAACTCTTCCTTTTCCTTTCCATCTAGCATAAGTATACAATATCAATGTTCCAATAATATCGAGGATTACAGCTGCTTCCAGGGATTAAGGGCCAAAAAAAAAAATAGCCAGCAGCTAAACTACAATTGAAGTTTCCAAGGCACACTGAAATATACAGTGGAGAATTTTTGCTAAATCATGTTATTTTCTTTTTTCAGTGAGAATTAACAGTGAAGTTTGAAGCTGTTTTAAGCTCAAAAGCTACCACCTAAAGAATTTTAATTATTTTATGAAAACAATTATTTAAGTATTTGCTTTTATTTTATTTTTTTAAACATTTTATTTATTTATTCACGAGAGACACACAGAGAGAGAGACAGAGACACAGGCAGAGGGAGAAGCAGGTTCCCTGCAGGGAGCCAAATGCAGGACCCGACCCTAGGGCCCCTGGGATCACTTCCTGAGCCAAAGGCAGACCCTAGGACCCCTGGGATCACTCCCTGAGCCAAAGGCAGACGTTCAACCACTGAGACATCCAGGTGCCCCTGAGCATTTGATTTTAATCACAACTTGGTTGCTCACTTGGTTTTCACAAAAATGACAACTTAAAAAAGAAACCAGAAATGCAGTGAATTTTGGCCTCCAACATGTGCATGACATATATAAAATATATATTTTAAGTCTGAGTATATATATTTTATGAAAAGTTTGGTTTTTGATTACTCAGATCCCTTGAAACATCCTGAATTACACAGTAGTGATCTCTCATGTAAATGAAAGGATTACATGAGATATCACATATAGTATGCTTTTCACAGTACATGGCTGATAGTGAGCATTTAAAAATTGTTAGCAGAAATCATCATCTTCATTTTTATTACTATCATCATCTCAAGATCTACTACAGATACTGTCCCTTATTTTAATTGCTATATTTCTATTAACCACATGGAGTGACCTTACTGATCAAGAAGTATTTTTTAGCTGAACGATTTAAACAAGGTGAGATGCAATCTATTTAACCAATAATTCCTTAAAACAAATTCTGGGAAATCTGTCTAGAGAAATAGCAGTTTTGAAGTGATAACTGGTAAGTCAGTGAATATTTTTAAGGACTCTAAATGGGTTAATCTCATTTTCATTCTGATGCCTTGGGCAGGTTTTGAATATGCATTAATCAATTAAGAGGTATGACGGGATTATAGATAATCTTACAGAGGCAATGTAATATGAAGAAAAGGGAACAGGAAATTCAAGACTTGAATGTGAAAAATAAATATGCAGGGAAAAGGAATACCAGTACATATTGTTTTTTTATAGAAAAAAAATTTAAAAAGGTTTGCAAAATACCTCTGTTTTTAAGGTAAAAGAGCAAAAAGGGAAATTTACATTTCTCTTCCCAACTAACTCTACCATTAGTTGCTTGAGTGAAGAGACAGTTATTTGCCTAGCACTTAGGAAATGGTTGATAGGTATGTATCGAATGAATAAATAAATACGAGATTTAATATTTGATGGTACTTACATTTAGGACCACATGACCAATTCTCTGAGACATTTAGTCATAATTAAAATACAACTCCATCTTAGATTTTTGAAGAAACTTACCAATAAGTGGGTATGGTGCCTCTTCTTTGCCAGAATTGACCCATAATTGGTAATCTCTCTCAGACCCCTTGGGGATAAAAGAAGTAATAATAAATAATAATAATAATAATAATAATAATAATAATAATAATAATTCTTTCATGTTTGGTAATTGACTAAGAACACTTTTTAAAATTTTTTGCATTATTATGTTTTGTTAAAAAGTAGGACAATATAAACACTATTCAGGTTCATGGGGGTGGATATGGTTTTTAAAGATGGCAATGCTGATTGCTACAACCTATCTTCCCTTGTCTCATCCTTAGCAGAGGACTCAGGAGTCCTGCTCTTTTTCCCTAGTGATGACAGGGGATCCACAGACTGCAATGGAAACAGGCCCTCATGATGACAGGTAGCCCACAGAACATAAAATTATAAGCCTCTTTACAAAACAGAAAGAATGTCCTGGTTTTCTATAAGGTTAATCTCTTCTTTAGAATCCTGACTTCTGCTATATCTCTGGACTTCTCAGAGAATACTGGACTTAATCTCCAACAGGCCCCTGCAAAGACACCTTGTTATCCAGAAAGCCAAAACACTGCTGTGTCTGATGAAAAAGTAAAATCTCAAAGGCTAATTACTTATGCAGCTATTTCTGGGCAGAAAAGAAAATGACCAAGAGGCTCTGAGGAGATAGGTAGCTGGCATCTACACTGATTTTATTTTGGGCAAGTCCAGTCCTGGGGACAGAAGGGACAAGAATTCAGTCTAGAGAATATGCCCACTCATAGAAAACAATGAGATTGTTCACCAGCAGAATTACAGCCCAGCAATACTAAAAATTTCACTTCAAAGAAGTAATACTAAATTATGTAGACTTTGCTGCATCATCTAGGAGAGGATAAAGAAAAATGTTTTAATTGGCAATATTCAATATTCTTGCCTTTATTTTTTGATGAAAAATCATGGTCCTGACCTTATAATGGAAGGTCCTGGCTGTGGAGAGTAACCTCTGGCTCCCTCCCCTACACTGTCACTTCTTTCCCCATCCTTGACTCAAAAAATTTTATTGCAAATAGGGAGTGCAAGCAATCTAATGAAAATCCTTTATTTTTTGTCATATCTGAAAACTATAATAATCCATTAGAATAGAACAGTATAACCAAATAGCCTCAATTCTTAATTATAATGAATAGAAATATTTTTGGTCTCAGGAGATGGATCACTCTTTCATAGGAAAAGCATAAATGAGTCATGTCATTAATCTCCCTTCCTTTTCCTCAAACTACTTACTTTCTTCCAAGATATAAACACATAAGCTTAGAAGTCAATGCAGAAGTGCCTCTTTTATCAGTGTATATAAATCTAATTATACCTTAAATGTATTATTAAATTTAACTAAAAGAAGCTAGATTTCTTAAAAAAAATCAGATTTCTTACTCTGAAGTCTGATTTCTCTGAGTACTTACTTAAGGGCTTATGATAACACTGTGTACAAGTAAATCTAAATACAACTTATGAGACTGCAGCATATCTAAACATCTGCTATGTTACATCAAAGTAATACTGTCCACATTTACAGAGAACCTTACTCAGAAAATGGTGTTATTCGAGTGCTTCCTTTAGCTTCCAACCCTCAGAAGGTCATTCCTGTTAATATGAGGCCCACCATGTGGTGTTTATTTACTAGTAGGGAGGAAATAAGGAGAACTTTCCAGTGTTCTTCCTACCTCATCTTCAAATATGCCAATCTTTTCCATTAATAAAATCTGAACTTAATAAAATTTCAAAAACTCACCTTTGCCCAACAAAACAGAAGGAAGAAGAAGCTAAATGCAAAATGGGGGGAAATGTGGTATGCACACTAAAGCTCTTTAACTCCACAACTGAATTCAAAGCTTGTTTTTTAATTTACCAAACCGTTAGAGGTACCAGCCATCTCATCTCCTGGATCTATAGCATATGGATGTTAGCTATGTGTTCTTCATGTATAAATCCTACTACAGAGCAAATCCTTCAGAATTTATCATCTTAAAACTGATGAAATCTTGGGATAATAGGAAAACAATTAGGTGAAGGAGAAGAATCAGAAAAGGAGATAGGGAAAAGAGAAGAACAGTCATAGAGTGACAAGTGGGAAGGAGTTTAGAACATTCTCATTAGAATCTTACACCAAGAACCTCCCCCCCATATAGTATATGTATATAGCATATACAATAAAAATACATTATCATCATTCTAAAACTATAGCCTTATTTTATTACACTTTCTAGTTCACATAGGTCTTACAATGTCAGTAGAAGAGTAGCATCTAATAAGCTTTACTGTCCTTTTTTTCTCCATTTTTGGGACTAAAAACCAAGAATTTGGTATCACTAATAATAAGCCATCTTATGATAAAAGGGATAATATTTATATGACTCTAAAGTATCAAAGTTTGTTTTTAATTAAGAATATTTAGTAGAGTAACTTACAGTTATCCCTAGCATTGGTAGTGACATGTTGATAACTTCATTTGCTGTATCTGAATTTGTTACTGTTATAGTTTTAGACTGCAGAAAAAAAATAAGAAATATAGTTTGAATAGATAATTA
Organism: Canis lupus dingo; assembly: GCF_003254725.2. Taxonomy (NCBI): domain Eukaryota; kingdom Metazoa; phylum Chordata; class Mammalia; order Carnivora; family Canidae; genus Canis; species Canis lupus. The sequence goes on along the minus strand of NC_064247.1, from coordinate 22,356,023 downwards.
TTATGAAATGATTACCTAAAAGCAAATTTTGATTTCAAGTGTTAACAGCATAAAGCATATGACTTAAGTGGAACAACATATCCTTGATGATAATTTACTTTCATTCCATTATATCTTATGCCTTTTGATAAAACATCTATATCTCTTAATATAAAGAATATGTAGCACGCAAAATATGAGACCTTAAGCAAGAAACAAGAAGATTAACTACATATGAGAGTACATGGACTACCTTTCCAACAACCCCACTCCTGCCAAATCTAGTGAAGTTGGTCCCCTATAACATCTTCATAATTATATTTCTATAATGCAAAGTGTAATAAAAAAGGGAGAGCACTGGATCACCTTCTACTTCTTCCTGAGGACTGTTTTCACAGTGTGGGTTTCACAGTCATTTCTTTGCATGGTAAAAAGTTGAGGTTAAATCAGAATAAAAACAGGCTACGAAAAGACATTGAAAGTTTAGAATTTTTAAAAACCACTATGTATTGAGCACTATGTCAAACACTGTGGCTACTGAGATTTTCAGTGTTGAAATCTGCAGACACCTTAAAACCAATGAGTCAGGCAAACAGGATTGAGAATTTTAGAAAGCTCAATTGTACTGCCAACTCTATTAAATAGGAGATCTCTGATAGCTCTGTGCTTAAACTACATTTAGAAATTACTACTTAAAAATAGACAGTTTGGGGATCCCTGGGTGGCTCAGGGGTTTAGCGCCTGCCTTTGGCCCAGGGCATGATCCTGGAATCCCGGGATCAAGTCCCACATCGGGCTCCCTGCAGAGAGCCTGCTTCTCTCTCTGCCTGTGTCTCTGCCTCTCTGTCTGTCTGTCTGCCATGAATGAATAAACAAAATATTTTAAAAAAATAGTTTGCAATAAACAGAAAAGGAATTAAAATAATTTTGAGATATCTATATAGAGTTCACTGAGTTCCAAGACATTTAAATGTAAGACAATGCTATGCTATCAAAAAAGAAATATTTACTATGCACACAGGTTTTATATACTATAATCATCAGGTGAATCAGCAATTAGGGCTGTGTGCCTGATAGGGCTTAAATGGTATAAATAAGTAGTGTAAGCAGAAACAAAATGATATAAAAACAAAAATGATACAAAAATAACATTAAGTGAAATCTGCTGATAATTCACCACTTATCCTTCCATTATAGCATTTTTTTCTCTATGAGCCGATTACTTGACATGACAAATTACCTCTTAAAGTTGTTTGTTAATTGATTTCAAATTGTGCTCTTGAACTCCAAAGATTATGTAAAAGTGTCTCAGAACCCAACAGGCAGGGCTTAGAACACCCATCCTAGTGTTTGTCTTCTACCAGAGTAGATAGATGTTTTACACTGGGCTTTAACTTGAGATATAATTTTATGAAAGGCATCTGCTTTTTATTCTTTTAAGTCTGAAAACCTATCCTTAAATTAAATTTTAAAGAAATTCTCTTATGAAGTCTTTTGTAAAGTGAAGAATCTATCCTGTAATACTATCTCCCAATGTACCTGATTTCTAAGATAATGATTTTTCTTAATATTTGATACATTCATTCAAAACAGTAATTATAGGTTGTGTGTTTTTCCTTGTATGCTTTTCTGGCAGACGAAACAAATGAATTTCAGCAGACAGTCCTCTTTGGTTAGTAAACAAAGAAAACAAACAGACAAAAATGAAAATGTGGCTTTCTTTTTTCCACGTTAGCAGAATTCACTGACAGGTTGTATATTAACTAAAGGCCAAGAATGTTTTCCATACCAACATTTCTATTTTGGGGGGCATCACTCTTTCTGGAAGCAGGGCTTCCTGAAAGGAGACTCTTGCTATGAAGCAACGTCAGAGAGCCAAGGACAGGGTGTCATATCATTGTTGGGTTAACCAGGGTACTAGTGATAAAAACAGCACTTAACCTAACTACATCTCTTGTTTTCTCTTTCAAAGACAGTGGGACTCTGGTCCTTTCTCAAGCACAAGCTTTCCAAACACTGAAAATGTTAAAAAAAAAAAAAAATTCGAGGGATTTTCCATGAAAATCCTAATTATAACCCAATTACAACAACTGAATCAAAGCTGGCAGAAAAACAGAGGTAGGTTTTTGTTTGTTTTTTGCTACTTTGCAACAATAGATCTTTGTAGTTTCAAACCATAAAAATTTCAGTATTTCCCTCAAGCAGTGACATCTGGCACTCATGTCAGAACTTCTATATAACTTTTGCTTTTGACCAAAACATACTGTTTTGTACTACATCGTTTTCCTGTGTGAACCAGAGCTGTTGTAAAGTATGGCAATGCATAGTATCATAAAAATATCCATAAGTTTTCATTTTGTTCATCACTGATGACATCCTTGGCATTTATTCTATTTTTCCGGTCATCAAATTATAAATAATAACTAGGGCTAAGTGGGTTTAATTTTAATTTGACCAGTATGATAAAAATTGTGAGGTAGTAACATGCTGATGCCTTAAAAATGTCATCTCTCCTAGCTCATCCATTTCATTAACTCAAGGGAGTCAATCCCTAAGAGCTCAGAGAATGAAGAACTATCTAAAACCAGGGATCCCTGGGATTCCTGGGTGGTGCAGTGGTTTGGCGCCAGCCTTTGGCCCAGGGCGCGATCCTGGAGACCGGGGATCGAATCCGATCCTGGAGACCTGGGATCGAATCCCACGTTGGGCTCCCGGTGCATGGAGCCTGCTTCTCCCTCTGCCTATGTCTCTGACTGTCTCTCTCTCTCTCTCTCTCTCTGTGTGACTATCATAAATAAATTTTTAAAAAATTAAAAAAAAATAAAACCACCTTCTACTTAGGAAGTGACAAGTTGGAATTAAAATTGCTTAATACTAATAGGAAATATATCCTTGTGAAAATGACTTTACTAGGAGCCGCTACAGCTGCTATTGAAAGGATCCAGAGAAACATTAATGCCAGAGGGAAGAAAGAGACATCTGACAAGCAATATTCTTTCCAAGTGTAAATGTGAGATACTGTAGTTAATATGTTTCTCTTGCTTCATTTTCTCTAGAGTTTACTTTTCACATTTACAAAGACATACATACATCCAGCAAAATGCATTTTCCCACAATGGTATTTCTAAATGCATGCCTTCCACAGCACACACACAGCCACATGTCTGTCTGCCTGCCTGCCTGTCTTTTCATCCATGGTGCTCTGCTTTACACAGGGGCTTGGAATTTAATTCACTTACATAGGCACAATTCCCAATGTCCTTGGCGAAGATTTTGAGGGGAATGCTCTTCGGGTAGTCCTTCTCTTTCTCTAGATTGATGTATCTAATCAAATGCAACAACAACCCAAAAGAACACTGAGTCAGATGGATTTTGCTAATGGTTTCTTTGAAAATCAATCTATTTTGGTAATATTTTCAATATACTTGTATGCTAAGTTTTAAAAGGCAGATGGAAAGACTCAGCAAAATCTGATTATATATTATGTTGGAAGAGAATTAAAAAAATTCTCAGGACATGAGGTATATGGGCACAAAAAAGAGTGGCAGACCCACTTCAAGTGAGGTCTGAGCACCACAGTCTGCTTTAGGCACCTCTGAGTGGTGTTTCATCTTCCAAGTTCCCTACCTTCTCTGGACAGGAGACAGTACAGGAGCAGATAGGATACTTTATTACGCCAAACCAAGACAGTGGTTTTTTACTTCTCATTTAGCTCTGGGTAAAGCATGAATCTTCCCTTAGGAAGGCAGTGAGGGGAGGAAGAAGGTTATGGAAATAAGACATGAACCTAAATTGACCAGTTAGTCTGTACACTCAAAGGTGAGGTAATAATTGATCTTTGAGGTGGTTGGCAGAAAACCTTCCATATACAGAAACTTAGTACATGCTCTGAGGAAACTGCTCCAAATGCTGGGTTGGAGACATGGAGGTAGGAGAGATTATTGACTAATTTCTGTCTAGAATGCTATAACTAGGCCTCCATGTTCTCTTTCCTAGAAAGTAAGGGATACATGTAATGAAGAGAACATTGTTTACAGCAAGTAGTAGCCAGTGTACAGTTCAAACAGTAATTTATTTTGAGGATAAATGAATAATTTCTACTAAGGAAAAGATGAATAGTTTGGGGGCATAATTCTGCAGAGAAGAATTTAATTCTTTTAAACTACAGGTTAAAGATAAAGAATATGTACATTGAAAAAAATACCTCTGAAGGAGAGAGAGCCATTTGTCCTTTTGTTCCGGAGAACTGCAATCAAAGAAAATAGGAGAAAAATTAAACATGTAACACATTTATGCTAACATATCTGAGACTGTCAATCCAGACAAAATATCAACAGCCTGTTAAGAGGCAGCCGCATGCCATGGCAACTCTGGTCTAACTGAGCTCTGGGGAATCTGCAGGGGGAAAATCTCCAATAGGAAAAACTATATGGTCAAGTATAGTTCTGTTAAAACCTCCTGAATGGATCTAAGATAGGGCCATTTTCTTACTTTATGGCTCTTTTACAAGTATAGCTCTCATGGTGGAATGAATATTTGATCTGGAGTCTAAACACCTGGTTTCAAAAACACATGCAAGCTTCGTGATGATGAGTGGATCACTTCACATCTCTAAGCTTGCTTCCATATCTGAAAAACTGGGCTAATTGTCTCAGAGTGTTTTTGTGGCTTTAAGTACCATACAAACAGAGAGTATGCTCAATTTGAGATTAAAGAGAAATTTGGCATATTAACAAAAACATCTTGGCCCAGAAACCAGTTTCTTGTAAGGAAAAGAAACATTTATACATATAGCAGGATTTTAACTGAGTAAATTATTTCATAGAAAACCTATTCTTAATTATGACAATCTTCTTAGACCAATTCATTTAGGACTAAATCATTATTAATAATTTTTCTGAAGCTACTGCTACATTTAATTCTTAAACTTAAAAGTAATTCAGTGTTTATTTCTATATGGTCTTGTTACTCACTAGCTTTTAAAGTCATACTTCAAATCTTCTTAATGAAGCTGGAAACCCTTGCTGTTTTTTTGTTACAGAAAAATACACTTAAGTATTTGTAATCTGTTTCTAACTGTTGCTTACCAATTTCTCTATATAGAATCTCCCAGGATTGGGCATTAGAAAGTGCACTACATCTCCTTTACCACTGACCATACAATTTTCATCTTCCATTGTTCCTTAGAACACTTTGGTGTATTCACCCTTCTTGAACAGAGTATTTTCTAGGTTCATTTGTGTCAAATCTTGATTTAGCAAAAAACTTGAAAAATAGGTGTTTTCTTTGGACCTGTGCAGTTTTTTCAAAGCAGCTAAAGAAAATTACCCCTTTAAAACACTTTGTATTTTTTTTAACTTTTACTTTTTATTGACATGTACGATACACAGAAAAAATTGTATAATGCTTACATGTACAGCTTGAACACTTTTCACAAACTGAACACATCCATGTGACTGAAACTTAGATTATGAAATAGAAAATCACCTTGAGAGAATGGTTTTTGTTCCTTTTCAGGCATGAGTTACCACTATCCTGACTTCTAATAGAACTGGATAGTTATTGTTATTATAAATGTAACCATACAGTATGTACTATTTTGTATCTGGCTTCTTTCATTCAACATTATATTCATGAGACTTATCCGTATCACTGCAGGTGGTGTTAGTCTGTTCCTCCTCATTGCTGCACAATGTTCCACTGTTTAATATACAGCATACATTACTTCAAAACTAAGTGATTCATGAAGTGTGTCAGGTTAACTCACTGAGATTAACTTATGTAGTCTTATGTTTTCCCCTTTCTCCTACTCTCTGCAAAAAGAATCTAGAACTCCTCTTTCTTTAGTGATTCTTAATCTCAGGCATCTTTACCAAATTAAAAACAAAAGTACTCCAAAATCAAGGTGATCTCAGAGTTTCATCAAGACCTAAGCTCGTGTGATAAGAGCAAGAGAAGGAGAAAGCAGTATATTTTCAAGAAAGAGAAAAGGCAAGGCAGATTGGAAAGAGACCCTCAAAACTGGGAAGGTCTGTTACCCTGAGAGTGAGCAGGGAACCCGATGATCATCAGCTGAGGCGTGTCTGGAGAGACAAAGACCCCACAGCCAATGACTGTGAGCAGCAACCAAGTATCAGCACCATACCCTACAGGTGGCAAGGCATCAGAGAACATCTCTGAATGTAAAGGACACAGAAGAAGGTAATGTCAGTAGTGATTACCACAGACTGAAGGTCAGAGCCTTTCCCCTGTTTGGAAGACATCACGGAGATCTGCTGGCACCATGGAGGCTCAACATGGGTTTGCATTTCATCCATAAATAGACTTTTCTTGCCTTTCTGAGTTTATGAATAAAATTCCTGCTAGGTTCTTAAGTTAAAAATTTCATTCTTCTGATTCCTCTTATAGACTGTTCCGTCAGATTTCAGCACTTCTTATGTCTTTGGACAATGTTCTCATTTTGTAGCGTAGTTATCTGTAGTATCAAGAGCATCTTGATACTGTTCTTCAGGCAGTGTCTGTTCTTCAGGCAGACAGAGATCCCAAGTCTGAGAATCAGATATGAGCTGTAGGACTCCTTCTGGCCATTTCTTAGATGTGACAATCTATTTGTGCGCTAAGGGAAAGCACGAGAAGTTCACATTTATGATTTGCTCCTCCTTAACTTGACACAGCTGGGAATTTCTCACTATAGTGGCAGCTGTCAGTCTTAGATCTCAAAGCTATTAGTCTTTACATTTTTGGTTTCTTTGCAGTATTACAGTGTCTGGCTAGGAGAGCCTGCTTCTCAAGCTGCTAGACTGATGGTATTTTCAACTGATCATGACCTAGATTTTTAATATTGACTGACATATACCATTTCTGATGTTCTTCAATCCTTCCTAAAGATCCAAGCTTCTTTTTGATAAAATTTCACTTTAGGCTGAAAAATTTCTGTCAGTGTTGTTCTTTTCTTTCTTTCTTTCTTTCTTTCTTTCTTTCTTTCTTTCTTTCTTTCTTTCTTTCTTTCTTTCTTCCTTCCTTCCTTCCTTCCTTCCTTCCTTCCTTCCTTTCTTTCTTTCTTCCTTCCTTCCTTCCTTCCTTTCTTTCTTTCTTTCCTTTCTCTTTCTCTCTTTCTTCTTTCTTTCTTTCTTTCTTTCTTTCTTTCTTTCTTTCTTTCTTTCTTTCTTTCTTCTTTTCTTCTTTCTTTCTTTCTTTCTTTCTTTCTTTCTTTCTTTCTTTCTAGCAAAGTTCTGCTGGAATAAGTTCTTAGAGTTAAAAGAGGTTTTTCACTTTCATTTTTGAAGGGCATTTTTGCTGGATATAGTATTCTAGGTTGGAAGTTTTCTCCTCCAATGCTTTATTTTTTTATTTTTAATTTTTTTTCCTCCAATGCTTTAAAGATGTCATTCCATTGTCCTGAAATTTTCATAGTTTCTGATGAAAAAGCCACAGTGATGCAAATTCTTGTTCTCCTATATGCAAGGTGTTGTTTTTCTCTGGATGTTTAAAAGATTTTCTCTTACCTTTGGCTTATAGCAGTTTGTCTATAACATGACCAGGTGAGATTTTCTTCATACTTCTATTTGGGGTTCACTGAGCTTACTAAATCTCTACATTTACATCTTTACTGAACTTGGGAGATTTCCAAATTAGTATTTCTCCAAATACTCCATCCATTCCCTCTCTCTCCTCTTCTGGAGTTCCAATTACATGTATATTGTATCTTTTAGTATTTTCTAACAAGTCCAATGCATTTTGAATTAAAAAATGTTTGCTTGTAGGTTTAGTCAGTTAAGTGTCTGACTCTTAATTTCAGCTCAGGTTGTGATCTCAGAATCCTGAGATCAAGCCCTGCACTGGGGTCTGTGCTAAGTGTGGAGTTTGCTTAAGATTCTCTCTTTCCCTCTTTCTCTGCCCCACCTCAAGTAGATAAAAACATAATTTTTTTAAAAGGTCTGTTTTCTTTTCTTTTTTTTTAAAGATTTTATTTATTTATTCATTAGAGACACAGAGAGAGAGGGAGTCAGAGACATAGGCAGAGGGAGAAGCAGGCTCTATGCAGGGAGCCTGATGTGAAGCTCTGTTTTCTCTATTCTTCAGACTGGACAATTTGTATTGATGTATCTTCAAATTTACTGACTCTTTCCTCTTTCATTTCCATTCTGAAACTAAGGCTACATAGGGAATATTTATATATGTAGATATATAATATTTAAGATATTGCAGTTTTCAGTTCTAAAATTTTCACTTGGCTCTTTTTAAAATTTTCTATTTCTCTGCTGAGAAATCTTTTCATTCATTTCAATTGGCTTTTCTTTTTACCTAGTGAGCACAATTATAGAAGTTGGTTTAAAGTTCTTTTCTTTAGGATTGGGCTCTACTGATTATCTTTTCCCTTTTCTGGTTCTTTGTATGTCAAGAATTTTAGATTATACTCTGGATATTATGAATATTTTGTTTTGGAGACTCTGAATCCTGTTATATTTGCAAAACAGTGATGTTTTTGTCATTAACAGTCAACTCACTTGATTAGACTCAAGCTGTCATTAACAGATACCTAACTTCATTAGACTTAACAGCACCTTGGCCCAATTCTTTTAGCCTTAGCTTCAAGTTGCTCTGAGTCTGCTCCATGCATGTCACCAATCAGTCCATCTACAGAATTTGAGATTTCCCTCCTCTGACATCCTCCTTTATGAGACTTCCTCCCTCACTCTCCTGTGGCTATGGCTGACTCAGACTCTGTACTCTTGTGGTTTGGCCAGAAAGACTGGGGGCTTCTGTAGGTTTAGTTCCTGATCCATGATATGACTATAGCCTGCCCTTACGCCAATGCCTCAAACCCAGGAAACTCACCCAATGATGGTGCCTCCTTCCAAGTTTCAATTCCTCTCACAAATATGCCAGCTTCACTCTGTAGAACCCTTATGTGGTTGTTGTTTGTATTTTGCTCAGAGTTTATAGTTGTTATCTGTAGGGTGGTCAATCTGCTAAGACCTCACTCTGCCATACCAGAGCCAGAACTCTTCTTTTTACCTTTTTTTTTTTAAAGATTTATTTGAGAGAGAGAGAGAGAGAGAGAGAGAGAGAGAGAGAGAGAGAGAGAGATCACAAGCAGAGGGGAGGGGTTGAGGGAGAAGCAGACTCCCCGATGAGCAAGAAGCCTGATGTGGGGCTCAATCCCAGGACTCTGGGATCATGACCTGAAATAGAGGCAGAAGCTTAACTGACTGAGCCATCCAGATGCCCAACACAGCATTTTTTCTTGAAATACTCTTTTAGTTTTGAAAGAAGTTTAAACTTTCAGGAAAGCTGCTAAGATAGTAGAGTCCTTGGATACCTCTCACCTTTCAGTTTCCTAAAGTTATCCTCTTATATGGCACACCTGTAAAACCACAAAACCAATATTGGTACATTACTATTAACTAAATTCTTGACTCTTCAGATTTTGCCAGGCTTTTTTTTTTGTTTATTTTTTTATTGGAGTTCAATTTTCCCAGTGCTCATCCTGTCAAGTGCCCTCCTCAGTGCCTGTCATCCAGTCACCCCAACCCCCTGCCCACCTCCCTTTCCACCACCCCTTGTTTGTTTCCTGGAGTTATGTGTCTCTCATGTTCTGTCATCCTCATTGATATTTCCCACTCATTTTCTCTCCTTTTGCCTTTATTCCCTTTCACTATTTTTTATATTCCCCAAATGAATGAGATTTTACCAGTTTTTCCATTAATGTACTTTCTCTGTTCTTGGACCCAATCCTGGATAACACATTGCATTTAGTTATCATGTCTCCCTAGTGACTGGTCTATGGCAGTTGCTATATCTTTTCCTGTTTCTTGTTTGTTTAACCATGATAATCTGGAGGAGTGCTTGTCAATTTAACCTATAGAATATCCCTCAGTTTGTGCTTGTGTGAGGTTCCTCTCATGTTTGGGTTTTGAAGAAGAATAATACAAATGTGAATTGCTCTTATCATCACATTATATCGTGGGGTACATGGCATCATTCGTGATGTTAACCTTAATCATTTGGTTTAAGTACTCTACTTTTTGAAGAATACAATGTATATAAAACTTGTTTCCATATATTTACATCTTCTTAAAACAAGTTTCATGGAAACTCCTTATTAAAGACATCATGTATGGGGCACCTCAGGTGGCTCAGTTGAGAATCGCCAATTTAGCATGTTCAGGATACGATACAGAGATTTATCTAATCCCATCCCAGTCAGGAGGTGAGTCTTAGGAAACTAACTTTCACTTCTTGATTCATAAATTTGCTTTTGATGGTCACATCTCTATGTCAAATAAGAACCTGATGTTCAGTTCAGGCACCCCATTACTTCATGACATTAATTTTATTTGTATCATAAAAAAACTGTTTCTTTAGAAAATCTGGGAGTATGGAGGTGCCTGGGTGGCTTGGTCAGTTAAGCATCTGACTCTTGATTTCGACTTAGGTCATGATCTCAGGATTGTGAGATTCAGCCCAGCATCGGCCTCTGCGCTTAGTGGGGAGTCAGCTTGGGAGTCTCCCTTTCCCTCTCCCTCTGCTCCTCCCTCTGCTTGCTCTCTCTCTAAAATAAATAAATAAAAAATCTTAAAAAAAAAGAAAATTTGGAATATAAACCAGTTATTCAAACTTAACTATTATATAAAATTTTTCAGTAGAAGTTTCTTTCAGTGGGTTGAAAAAGACCAACTCGAAAGCCCACGCTGTAAAACAATACTTGAACATGAGGGATAGAGAGACTGGAGAGGGGCGGTCCTAGAGCTCTGACCACTCTAATCCTCTCCCACAGTCCCTAGGTGTTTCAGCAGAGCCCCCGTAAAAATTACTGGTCAATTCAAGCTAAATGCCTCCATGGTTCTCAATATTTACCATTACTCTCCACATAATTGAATAAGAAACTCCGGGGGAGAAGTGAAAGGTATTCAAGTGTCTTTACTGGGGGTATGTCAAAAGAAGAGTCACTAACTTCAGAATAACTTAATCAGAATAAAATATTTTCAAAAATCAGAACAAAATCTGATTAGCTTTTTCTTGCCATCCTAGAAACTATCTCATTGACAGTGTTATACATGTAAATATAGGAGAAGCTATGGTTCTTACCTGAAAGTGGCCACAAAGTTCACTGTGGGCCAGCCCAAGACAAAGGACTTCGTGGCATTGGTGTTGCCTTCTCCCACTTCATCCACACAGCTTGCTGTCCACATGTCACATAATTTAATTTTATTTTTTATCTTAAAGTTGTTGTTGTATCTAGAAAGATACAAACCAGACAACACTTATTTTATTTCTTAAATTTTATGAGAGCTTCTTTACTTGTGATAACAGGACAGTTTTCAGTAATCATGGTTAAAGAATATCTTATTCATTGTTGGTAACTTCAGTGCCTACCACAGGAAACTGTTAAGATGCTTGGCTACCTTTGGCCCAACAAGGCCTTTGGAACATTTGGTGTATAAGGCCTCATGCTTACATTTATGGGCAGCAAATAGCCATGAACTGCCTACTTTATTTTTCTATGTTGAACATTGAGTCTGGATTAAAAATCTAATTTTAAATCTACTGCTGTTCTAAAAAATTTATTATTTATAACTTGCCTACTCCAAAAAAAGTTGAGTGGCTGAATAAAAGATTAAAATACACATTATTTATGAAAATATTTATAAAATTTTCACATTAAGAGAGATAGATGCACTTAAAATCTATTATCCAGAATTAATTAGAGGAATTTTTAATATATTTCCAACTAAATGGTTACAAGATTTCCTAGTCTTTACAAGCAAAGTTTAGTTTACGTTTCCTTTCTTAAGATTTTGTTTATATCTTTTCGTGCCTAGCGCAACCATAGCTCGTGGTCCCAAGAAGCATCTGAAGTGTGTAGCAACTCCAAAGCACTGGATGCTGGATAAACTGACTGGTGTGTTTGCCCCTCGCCCATCTACTGGCTCCCATAAGCTGAGAGAATGTCTTCCTCTCATCATTTTTCTAAGGAAAAGACTTAAGTATGCCCTAACAGGGATGAAGTAACGAAGATCTGTATGCAGCGTTTTATTAAGATTGATGGCAAAGTCCGAACTGTTATCACCTACCCTGCTGGTTTTATGGATGTCATCAGCATTGACAAGACTGGGGAGAATTTCCGTCTAATCTATGACACCAAGGGTCGCTTTGCTGTTCATCGGATTACACCTGAGGAGGCCAAGTATAAGTTGTGCAAAGTGAGAAAGATCTTTGTGGGAACAAAAGGAATCCCTCATCTGGTGACTCATGATGCTCGCACCGTCCGCTATCCTGATCCCCTCGTTAAGGTGAATGACACCATTCAGATTGATTTGGAGACTGGAAAGATTACGGATTTCATCAAGTTTGATACTGGTAATCTGTGTATGGTGACTGGAGGTGCCAACCTGGGAAGAATTGGTGTGATCACCAACCGAGAGAGACACCCTGGTTTTTTTGATGTAGTTCACGTGAAAGATGCCAATGGCAACAGCTTTGCCACCCAACTCTCCAACATTTTTGTTATTGGCAAAGGCATCAAACCATGGATTTCTCTTCCCTGTGGAAAGGGTATCTGCCTCACCATTGCTGAGGAAAGAGACAAGAGACTGGCAGCCAAACAGAGCAGTGGGTAAAATGGTCCCTAGGTGACGTGATTGGAAGTCTTTATACTTAAAGATTCTACGGCACGAAAAAAAAAAAGATTTTGTTTATATCATCTCCCCTTACATTCTGGCTAAAATGAAAAAACTATAGACTAAAAACAGACCCTAAACCAAACTGGAAAAAAAAAAAGAGGCAGGAAGTACTATACTTAAGTGGAGTTAACACTTACTATTTATCTCCAAGGACTCAGAAGGTGATCTACTTCAAGTTGGCAACAATATTGCTTTTTGGCAATTTCTACCTAATTTCCCTTAGAACCTGATACTGAAACCACCATTATCTCTTGACCTAAATTCACAGATTTAATGCTCATAATGGACCCAAGACTTAGTATGAAGGCACTGGGAAAGGTAAGGAGAATGCTCAGGGAAACCTGCAGACTTCCTACCATTCAGAACCATTTGTGGAAACAGTAAAAGGTAACATGAAATCAAAGATACTTCATATGGCAGTATTCCTAAAACTCCTTCATGGAATATTAAAGCCAGAACTCTTCAGTAGGATTTATAAAATGAAAAAGGATCCTGCAGGAACTATACATGTAGGATAGTCTAGATTCTAAGCTTCATTTATACTTCCCCTAGAGCACACTTAATGTAAGTGTAATAGGAAAGAGACTTGTGACATAATGATGTCTTTCTATGTTTCATTTGAATATTTTTCATCCTGTTGCTACGAATCTTTAGATTTTTAAAAATGACACAGACTCAACTGAAGATAAAATCTTATTTCTTTTTATTTCCTCGTTAAAAAAACTTATTTTTTGATAGCAAGTATTTAGGAAATATAAAACTGAAACTATAAATCTTTTGGAAAGAAAGGTATATTTTCATTTCTCTTTTCCTAATGCAGGTCTCTCTCTTTATCAGATACTTCAGATACCAGGTGAGAACTTTTGACATTTACTGCCCTGGAAGAAAGTCATTGCAATGATTCTTTCCCTAGATCAATAAAGTGTCAAGATTATCCACCTTTGGATACAAAAACCAAAAAGTTGTCTGAAAGTGTAAACAATCATTTCTGTTCTACTGGCTTGTATTTACTGAGAACTTCCCATGTGCCAGTCACTGTGGTAAACACTTTGCACATATTATTTAGTTTAACCTCATTTCATAGATGGAGAAATGGAGCCATAGACAGATTTAGCTAAATAACTTGGCAAAAATCAAACAGCTTAACTAGTGCAGCTAGAATCTGAACTTGAGCAGTGTTGACTTCTGAATTTATCTAATACCTTTAACTAAAAATCCCTGGACATTGTTGGTCTTATAAGTATCTGGATGGATATCTTACCATGAAGTTCCCTTCAGCTTTTCTATTTTGAGCCTCATTTTTTAAAAGTTTTATTTATTTAAGTAATTTCTACACCCCACCTGGAGCTTGAACTCTTGCATGACCCTGGAGATAAGAGTCAGATGCTCTTCTGACTGAGCCAGCCAGGTCCTTCGAGTGTTACTTTTGTCTTTCTATGTACCTATAAGGCTTTCTTTTTTTTTTTTAATTTTTATTTATTTATGATAGTCACAGAGAGAGAGAGAGAGGTGCAGAGACACAGGCAGAGGGAGAAGCAGGCTCCATGCACCAGGAGCCCGGTGTGGGATTCGATCCCGGGTCTCCAGGATCGCGCCCTGGGCCAAAGGCAGGCGCCAAACCGCTGCGCCACCCAGGGATCCCTCCTATAAGGCTTTCTGATGAGACTGTTTACTATGGAGGTAGAGAGGAATCTCATAAACACTTATGTCCACAAAAATAAATGGATGAGTTCCAAAATACTTAAAACTAGTATTAAATAAAATTTTGTATTTAGTCCTCGAGTCATAGTATGCTTCTTCATATTTTTCATACTCAATTTCCAAAAGTATTAGTCTATTCTAATAAATATCTAAAAGCATAAATCTAATGTAAACTGGCTGAAAAAAACAAATTAAAAACCTAACTAACTATTTCCACAGAGTAGTCCCTTACTACAAATTTATTAAGATGAGGAATCTATTTCCTTGTTTTCCTGTGTTCCAATCTTTATACTGGAAGCAATCCCAGTAACTGTTGAAATATACAGGATTCTAAGGAGATCTCCCTCCATTTGAAGATGGAAATGTTTTACTAAGTATGTTCGGGGTAGAGAGCATGGTGTATTCCACAAGTATCTGATGGTAAATTCTCCTGATAATGAATAATAATCAGAACTCCATTTTTCTCTTCATCTTTTTGACCTAAATAAAACTCATCATATTTCCCTACTTGCTCAGAAAATAAAATAGGAGTATCTGTGAATGCATCAAATGTAATTTATGAGAATGACCAGATAGTGATAAATTCTGGTCAACATTTTTTTTAAGGCAGCAGTATTCAATACTAATGATTACCTTCTCAAATCTAGATGTCTTCTCTATCTTGAGAGTCTTGGGCTCATGCCACCCATTCCCCAAATTAACTTAGATCACTCATACTTCTTAATGTCCCTAGTAAATGTAGAAAGTACTTAAAATAATCTTTCATGGATTGACTCTCTTAAATAAAAACACAATTAAATCCATTGTTAATAGGTTTTGTCATTTCATAAAAACATTTAAGTAGACACAGAGTTCTTTTAAAAGCAGCATATGAAAAAAAAGGTATATATCTTATGTGAGGAAGGGGACTGTCAAAATAAAAAATCAGCTATAAAAGCAGGTGAGGGGCACAGATTTGACAGTATATTTAAAACAGCAATTTTCTAGTGGTAAAGAAACTATCTTTATATAAAAGGTTTTTCAACAAAACACTATATGGGTTACATAAAACAACTTGGACATTAGCAAAATACAAAACAATAAATGACAGGTAAGAAAATGAAAATCTTCTACTCCAAATATTATCATAATTTCTGAGGGAAAAACACCTAAAAAGGGTGAAGGAAAATACTTTCCTTCCTAAGAACTGAATATATGTTACAAGTAAAAAGTCTCTAAGGTCCTAACGCACAGGAAATGGATTATTAAAGCAAGTTTTTGTTGTTTGCTTATCTACCTGCAGACTGAGTGTAAAACTATACACATAATGGGTACAAGGGGGAACAGTACGTCAGGTCAGCCACTGGGAATATGGCCTAGATCAAACCCTAGCTCAGCCACCTTCTGTCTGAAGGACTGTGGACGAACCCCCATGAGTCTCAGTATTCATTACCTAAAACAACTCATCTTGGAGGATTGTTAGGAAAATGTAGTAGGATCTTTGCGATTCTCTTATCATAATACCTAGTATACAGAATCCATCCAATACATTTGAAGAAAAGAAATGACACCTAATCTACACTAAAAGAATGATTTGTTCCTCTATTAATAGCATATCACTTTAAATGGACCTAGTACAGAGGTGTGGATGGGAGACTTTTCTTTCTCTATATTCCTTATAACATCAAATCCACTTCCAAAATCACATCATAGGCATTACTTACATTCAAAACATGTTTTAAGCTTTGCTGATAGTGAGTTTCATTCTATTATGGTTGGAAAAGATAAGTCGTAAGATTTCAGTCTTGCAAATTTTAAGACCTGAGATATGACCTCACAATGTCAGAATGGCTATTAAAAAAAAAAAAAAAAAGAATCCAAAAAAACCAAAAACCAAACAAACAAGCCAAAAAGACAACCAGTACTGGTAAAGGACATGGAGAAATCGGAGCCCTTGTACACTGTTGAATGTAAAATGGTTCAGCCACATTGGAAAGCAATATGGAGGTTTCTCAAAAAATTAAAAACAGAACTATTATATGATCTAGAAATCCCACTTCTGGGCATTTATCAAAGAACTAAAATCAGGATCTTGAAGACATATTAACACTCAAGTTCAATGCAGCATTATTTATAATAGCCAAGGTGTGGAGAGAACCTAAGTGTCCACTGATGAATGAATGGGTAAAGATAATATGGAATATTATTCAGTCTTAAAAAGATGGAAATATAATGTCTAATAACACAGATTAACCCGGAGGACGTTATGCTAATGAAATACATCAGTATTTATAAGAGGTATCTAAAATAGTCCAACTTAGAGATATCTAAAATAGTCCAACTTAGAGAATCAGAGTGCAATGTTGGTTGCCAAGGGCTGGGGGAGGGAGAAAAAGAGGAGTTGCTCATTAACAACCATAAAGTTTCTGTTATGCAAGATGAATACATTCTAGAAATCTTGCCTATTAGTTAACAATATTGTATTGTACACTTAGAGATTTGTTAAGAGGGTAGATCTCATGTTAAGTGTTCTTATCATAATGAGAAAAAAGAAGACATTTTTTTCTTAAGGAAAAAACCCAACAGATTCTGAAACCATTTCCTTATTTTTATATTGCCTCTAACTTAAAAAAAAAGTATCAATGGTTCACTAAGCTTTTCTATACAGTTTCTTACTAGATGAGTGTTTAGTTAGATCCTTTTACTCAACACAATCTTAAGAAAGACCTGATTTAATGCTCAAAAAACAAAACAAAAACTTTCTACGGGGGAATTTTCTAATAAAATCCATAAGAAAAGGGGTAAGTACCAGAGATAGCAGACCTCATATTGTTTAAAAGCACAGACTCTGATGTAAGATGGACCAGGGTTCAAATGTAAGCTCAACTAATGACTACCTTTGGGATCTTGGTGAAGTCGCTTAACTTCTCTGAGTATCAATTTTTTCTGTAAAAAGAGAAAAATAATATCTGCCTGACAGAACAGTTCTGCAAGTTTAAGTCTCTAGAAAAATACTTAACATATAATATGATCCAAATAAATGTGAGGTCTCTATTGCTATTAATACTAAATAAACTGCTTTGCAAAATTAGAATTTAGCTCTGCCCATGTCTTATTTACGACATGATATGACTGAGGTGAGAGTGAGGGTAAGCTGAAAAAAGTCTTTACTTTTCTCTAGTGACTAAAAATCTCTTTGATGGTAATGGATTTATTAAAATACTCTTAACTTTTATTAGGTTTGATAAACAAGACTGAGGGATGGAGCAAGTAGCAACCACCATACTCTGGGCTGAGTGTTAAATGCATGGGTATTTAGTATTTGGCAGAAAGTAAATCCTTTTGGTTACCTCTAAAGCATATTCCAAATATGTGTGCCTCCTTCATTTAACTGCCACCTCCCCAGATAAAGCCCTCACTGAGTTTCTTCAGGACTACTGTAGCCGCCCGTCCAGGCTCCTTGCTTCTCTACTCTTGCCTACTCTCTGGTCCATTACCTATCCTAGCCAGAAACAAGACCTTAAAAACATGAACCACATTGTGGTACACACCTAATTAAAATCTCTTTGAATAAAATCCAAATTCCTTATCACAGCCTATGTTGCACCTGGCTTCTCAGGCAAGCCCCCAACTACTTTTGCTTCCTGATACTCCCACCCTTGCGTGGTTGTCCTCCATGCACTCAGGCTGGTCTGTGTGGCCAACTGCATACATCAGAAATGATGATATGCCACCTCCAAAGTTAGGTCATGAAAGACTGTGGCTTCTATTTGGGGTGTTCTCTTGCTTGCCTACACTCTACCTCATACTCTTGGATCTTCCACTTCAAAGGAAGCAATGCCATATTATGAGCAGCCCTGTGGAGACACCCACATGGAGAAGAACAGTCAGGGAGGAACCAAGGGCTGCTGGCGTCCACATGAGTGAGCAGGGAGGTGATCCACAAGCTTTAGTCAAGCTGGAAGACGATTACAACCTGGTCCACAGCTTGACTGCAATCTCATGAGGATGTCTGTGCCAGAACCACCAGCTAAGCCACTCCTCAGTATGAGATTGTTCAGTATGAGATGAATGTTCCTGAGTATGAGATGTCTGTAGTTATAAACTGTTGTTTTGGGATAGTTTGTTACTTGGGAATAGATAATACGTTACTTGGGAATAGATAATACGGCCAACAAAGGTCCTGATGACCTGATCCTTGTCTATTTCTCCAACCTCATTTCATATTCTTCTCCTGCTCATTATGCACCACTTACAGAGGCTTTCCTTTAGCTCCCTCCAAGCACCAAACTTTTCCCATTATCTTTGGACCTGCTCTTCCCTCTGCCTAGAATGCTCATCCTCCAATATCTGAATGGCTTCAATGATTTCCCCCCCAACTCCCAACGTTGCCTACTTAACATATACCCCACATTTTTACTTCACGCTGCACCCTATTCTCTTCATAGCACTAATTACAATCTGTAATTTCTCCCACACATTCCATCACATTCTGCACTGTATCCCCTATATGTATTCAGAACGTGGCAAAGAATGGGACTAAGTGAACACCTGTTGAATGAATAAAGCAATTGAAATGTTTTGTTTTCAAAAGTCAAACAAAACAACATAAAACTCACTTCAGATATTAGTTATGGTAACAGAGGCCAGACATTCTTTACAGTAAGCACTGAACAGAAAGGTTATCTTTGTTAGTGGAAATGCAATTTTATAATGGTAACTGAGAGGGTTTACAGTGTACTCACTTGATTTTGGCCACAACAAACAGATCATTGAACAGGAAAAGATGCCGCTCCTGCCTCTGCAGGCCTCTTTTGAGTTCTACCCTGCCATCAATGAGCAGAGTCCTGCTGGAGCATACAAATGATGAGAGAAATGTACATGTATCCACACTGGCAGAAGGACTCTCCCTGTAATAGATCAAACACCACAAATCTTTAGTCAGATGATCAAATATAGGAATGAGTTCTATAACATTATAACTTCTAGTTGGTCAAGGAATATAAAGCTCTCCACATCTTTTTAATGCAATGGCATAGTTTCTTAATTGGTCCCTCAGTCTCCCTCTACTCGGTGGCCTTTTTACATTTCATTATGAAATTTTTTTCAAACACAAAGCAAGGTTGTAAATTTTATAATAAACACATGTATATCCTAACCTAAATTTTACCATTAAAATTTTATTGCACCTCAGTATCTAATCATATATCTCCCCAACTACCTATCCTTCTATCTGTTCAATAATCCATTCCATTTTTGGCATTTCTGTGTAAACAACATAACAGCAGTACCTCTCCCCTTAATATCATTAACTAGAGTTCAATATTTACTTATAACTTAAAAAAATGAATGCACAATGAAATGCTCAAATCTTAGGTATATGCTCACCAAGTTTTAATGGATATATTCACTTGTGTAGTCTAAAACTTCATCAAGATAGGAACATTGTCATCACACCGAAGTATTTCCTCTTGTCCCTTCTCAGTTGTTATATATACTAGCTTCGGCTTCTAGGTATTGGCCTATGGGTGGTTTATTTCTTCACTGCAGGCTGAGACCACCAACTCAAAAGTATAATAGCATCAAACTTATATTTTTACCTACCCGATTATTTAAAAAATAGCCCAAACCAGATTTTTAGCCATTTGTGGCTTGATTGTTTTGCATATGCCACATAATTACACCCAATATCTGCTAGCCTTGATAAAATAGAGCTTAGTGATGGTAAGACTCCACGTCACTCCTGCCCTTCAGAATTCTCTGACCCAGAGATTCCCTGCTGTGCTGCTGAGACGTGTAATCTTCAGAGACATCCTCTTCGATCCCCCTCACTTCCAATCCCCCTCACCTCCAATCCCCCTCACCTCCCTTGTCCTTTTCCTCTTCTGGATGTTGGTCCTTTGATCATAAGCCCCAAGACAGTCTCACGCTATGAGGAGCTTCCTTTCTCCTGCAACCCTGCCCAATGGTATCTTTTTCCTTGTTCAGTCCCTAAATCCCTCAAATTCCTAACAACAGTCAATCCCAACTCCATCACCATCAAGGCAATCAGTATTCTGACTTTTTTTTCCTACCAAAGATTAGTTTTGCCTGCTCTACAGTTTCACATAAATGCAGCTGCCATGCGTACTTCTTTGTATAAGATATTTTTAGTCAGCATGCTTTATTACATTTATCAGCAATCCATTCCTTTATGCTGTTCAAGAGTATTCCATGACATAAATATACTAAAGTTTGATTATTTCTTCTCCTATTGATGGACCTGGGCTCTTTCCAGTTTTTAGCTATTATGAATAAAACTAACTATTAAACATTGGACTAGTCTTTTTATGACCTATGCTTTAATTTCTTCTGAATAAATATCTAAGAATGGAACTGCTGGGTCACAGAGTAGGTAGATGTTTAATTTTAGGAAAAACAGTTTTCCAAAACAGTTGTACCAATTTTTATTCCCAAAAACACTGTAGGAGAGTGCCAGCTGCTCCACAACCTTGCCAACATTTGGTGTTGTCAATCTTTTAAATTTTGGCCATTCCAGTGGCTATATAGTAGCACCTCATATGATTTTAAGTTACATTTCTCTGACGACTAAGGATATTGAACACTTGTATATCTTCATTTGTGAATCATCTTCTAAATCTTTTGCCTACTTAGAAAAATTAGGTTATATATTTTTATACTGAGTTATAGGAATTTTTTATATATCTTGTATACTCATCCTTTGTCAGATGTTTTAAAAATATTTTTTCCTTATCTGCTGCCTGTACATTTTCTTGATTCTGTTTTTGATGAACTTTATAAATTTTGAAGAAGTTTAATTTATCATTTGTTGACCTAAGAAATCTTTACCCATCCCCAAGTCATAAAAGATATTCTCTAATGTTTTCCACTAAAATCTGTATAGCTTTACTTTTTGCACATCTAAGTATGTGATCTATCTCAAATTAACTACAGCTTATAGTATAAGGCAGGGGCTAGGGTTCATTTTGCTTTTCCATATGGATACCTTATTATTCAGCACCATGTTCACAGAAGACTTTCCCTTCTTCAATGGATTGCTTTGGCACCTTTGTTAAAAATCACATGAGTATAGAGCATGGGTCTATTTCTGGGCTCTCTGCTGTGCTCCACTAACCTATTTGTTAATCCTTATGTCAGATACACATTGTCTTATAATTTTACCCTTACAGTAAACCATGAAATTAGGTACTATATGCCTACCAGCCTTTTTCCTTTTTGAGACTGCTTTGGATAATCTAAGTCCTGTATATGGAAATGTGTATTTCCATATGCATTTCAGCGATTAATAAAGATAAAGATGAATAAAGATTAATAAAGAACACAAACAGAGAAATGTTACTGTGGCAGAGGAAGGAGATGAGCACAGTTTCAAATATACTTTGTTTGGATTAGGTGGTGTGGGGAAACCAGGCAGGCAGCTAACACTTAGAAGAGATGTCAGAAGAGATGTAGATTTGGTGATCATACAAAGACAGGTGTATAAATACTATAGGAATGGCTAGAACAGCACAGAGAAGGAGCATAGAACACACACAAAAAGAAGGCAGAAACACTTCCTTGAGAAAAGATGTGATTTGAAGGGGTGAGGAAAGAAGAATCTGTGAACAAGATGGAGGCAGGTGAAAAAGTAGCAGAAAAAGAATGAAAAGCAGTGGTGGTCTGGGGTGCTGAAATTGGTAGAGGGGTAACAAGTTGAAGCCTGAAAAGATGTCTGGGAAAAAAAATCAGTTGGTCATTAAGACCTTCAAGAAAACAATGACAGGAGATTGGAGAGGTTCTGAAGAACTCAAACAGCCTGAGGCTTGAGGAGTAAAGAATGAGAAGGAAGAATTAAAGGCTGGTTCTGGTTATTTTTTAGCAGCTTCACACTACTAGGTGACTTTAAGAGGAAAGGCAGGAAGAGGAGAGAAACAATCAGCCCTGAAGGTAGGTGTTATAACCCCTCATTTTGCAGATTTGGAAGCTGATTTTCAGAGCAATTAAAATACACAATGACTTACAAGTAAGTATGGTTTCAAAACATGTATTTAGAAAAATTCCATGTAGCTTTTCACAAGGACAAGCATTTCATTCACATTGACTCATCCCTCATCCACCCATGGTAAATGAGCTCAGTAGCTTAGGACTTCATGGGGGTAGGTAGGAGAAGAAGTGGGCTCTGGATGGGCTTTTTTGCTAAGCAGTGTGACACGGTGACTTTGGCTGCCTCAGTTTCCCCATCGTAAAGTAAAGGCAGTTGGAGTGGAAGATCATTAAACGGTTTTTATAATTTGTATATGGGAATAAGTATAAAAACATGTACTCAAAAGATGGAATTAAGATTACTAAGGTCAGAGAAAAAGATAATGGATATGGTTAGCAAGCAACCCTAACCTATAGTTTACAAACATAGAGATAAGCATACTTGAGAATCACCTCAAGGAAACAAGTCAGAGTTCAAATAAAATTAAAACCAAGAAACAGTCGTGACAAAAATAGCAGTAAGAATGTAGAAATATTTATTAGTCTAATTTTAAAAGGAGCTCAAATAACAAGAATTTGTCGGAGTCTCCATCAAAGGTTAGGGTATAAGAGGCCATGTCCTGGCATCTCAAGCATCTGGTTCACATGGTAGCCACAATAAGTGGAGATTTTGGGTTATCTGTTTCCTGGGTTGGAACAGTATGGGTCACAGGGTCTCATCTCCCCTGGATTTACTACACCACTGAGTGCTCTCTGAGATATTGTCTTAGTAGTTAGCCCTCCCTTCCTCTGTTACTGCTGTCCTTAAAGTATGGTCCCCAACAAGCAGCATCAGCATCAACTGGAAACTTCTCAAAAATGCAAATTCTCAGGACCACCTCAGACTTACTGAATAAGAAACTCTGGAGGGTTGGCATAGCATTCTGTATTATTTTACAAACTCTTCAGATGATTCTAATGCACGCTGAATTTTGAGAACCACTGCTGTCCCAGACTCTGTAACACCCTTGGCTCTAACATTCTAAAATTCTACAACTCTGTATTTGAAGTAAATATTAGTAGCATATATTTCTACTTCAAGTGAACTTGTGAGAGCTGTTCCTCCATTTCCTGTAGTTCTGGGGCTATAGCTACCTTTCCTAGGAAATGAATTCCATTCTGCTCACTAATTGCTAATTACACACATACTATGTGTGATTTAAAGAGATGTGGGCAGCCCAGGTGGCTCAGTGATTTAGGGCTGCCTTCAGCCCAGGGTGTGATCCTGGAGACCTAGGATCGAGTCCCATGTCAGGCTACCTGCATGGAGCCTGCTTCTCCCTCTGCCTGTAATAAATAATAAATAAATAAAATCTTAAAAAAAAAAAAGAGAGATGTATAAGTGAGGAACAAAGACAATAAACCAATCAGAGCTGTCTGAAAGGGAAAAGTTTCTCTATTTAATATTGTAGACTGAAGTTCCGCACTGATAAAAGGCCTATCATAGAGAAAAATCCCTTCTATTTCAAATTTTTTTTTGAGATGAGATGTGGGAGGAGGCATAATGGCATCTTTTATCATGTAGTGATTTTCAAATATTTAGAAAAAAAAGAATGAAATTTCACTTGCTGTTATGGAAAATGAGTAGGGACAAGGCTAGTAAGCAAATAGATGAAGAATAACACAGTATTTTACACAGCTTTAGTTTCTTAATCTCTGGACAGAAAAACTTTGTAAGGAGAAAAGCCATCTTTTCATTTTGGTTTTAGGTTCAGTAAGTAACTGCTTTTTAATTTTAAGCTGTCAGATAGTAGTATGGCTTAAACTAGGGATCCTCAAACTCAAGGGTTCCAAGAGTAAATAGTTTAGGCTTTGTGGGCTATATGGTCCCTGCTGTCAACTACTCAGCACTGCCACAGTTTCACAAAATCAGCCACAGACAATACCTAAATGAACAGGTGTGGCTATGAGCCAATCAAACTCTATTTGCAAAAACAGGCTGCTTGTCTGGGCCATAGTTTGATGACCCTTGGCTTAAACAAGTTCTAAAACATTTAAGTACTCATAAATAAAGGCTAATCTGGAATAATAGGAATTAGAATTTTTTGTTTGTTTGTTTGAGGTTAGTACAGGCCAAAATTTAATTAAGTTATTTTTTAAAAAAATGTTTTGCACTTTAAAGCAACTCCAAAGGAATTTCATACATAATAATTCATTTTCCACCTCACAATAATAGTTTCAAATAAGTAAATTTGATGGTGGTGTAGGGGAGAATCCACAAAGAGGTTAAAATATTTTTCTTTTTCATTGTGGATTTTTCAATGTACATGTCTGCAGTCTGTCATTTTGAGGATCTATATGTAAGTATGGATTTATATTCATACGATTTCAGCAAGCTAAGCACTGGTTAAAAAAAAAACACAACCAACATTCATGTAGTAGTCTAAAGATAAACATCTCAGTACTCACATAATTTAAAATGAAAAAAATCTGTCCTAGAAGGAAACAAAAGCACAAATAACCTTTGTGTTTTTAAAACTACAATCTTAATCAGTGTTTCCTACTTAAAAATGTATTTCTCAATTATGTGACTCTGAAGTGTTTATTTTTATTCTGAGTGCATGTAGATGTGTTTATTTTAGTCTTTTAGAGTATGGATAGGGGGAGCAAGGCAAGATTGTAACCTTCTATTTAGCCTCTTAATATAGCCTGATTAGGATTTACAAGTTATAATTAACAAAGCTCTAAAATGATCTAACAAATACAAGCTGAGTCTAAGAATTAACCTGCTGCTGGCTTCTTATGTATTAACATTCCATTTTCAAATAGGTTTGTGAAGCCATTTCTAAAAGGCAAAAAGGAATTTTATAACCTTAGTAATTTTTTGCTAAAATAAGATAATAGTTTTTATGAAACCTGGCCATAGTAATGCCTCTTAATATTTTTTACTAAGGCTCATTGTAAAAGTGAGTTTACTTTTAGGTAACAATTTTACAATTTTAGAGGTGGTGTTACTTCATCATCTTAAATCAGAGAAGAAAAGACACTAAAATTCAGAACAGTTTTTGAAAGTTTGTTTATAAGTGATAATTAGTAATTATGACAGCAAGTACTAGATAGGATCTTGATAACCTCAAAGCCTAGCACATGGTCACTGCTCATTTCAAATGCCATCTATCTATTCCATGAAAATTTTCTTTCAGTTGAATTCTTGATGTTATCTTCTATCTGATATCTAGCACTTATATCCTGCCTTGTACCTCTGAAATATTCTCATTCAACACGTATTGGGTATATGATTGCTGTGTAATAAGTTAATTATTTGCTAGAGTGATATGGATTGCATTTGCCTGTTGTGTACCAGTGTTAGAGAGAGTCATGGTCCCCATGGTCCCTGGGGTCGAGGAATTACTGTGATAGATCCATCAGACAGTAAACACAATGACAAAGTAGTGAGGTAAGTGTGATAAGAACTTCAGCAGACTCGGACACAAGAGAGAAGCAAAAACAGGAGCCCCTATCTGGGCCTGCATGGGTCAGAAAAGTGTCTTGGAGAAACCAAAGTCTTAAAGGATGGACTGGCCAGTGAAGGCTGAAGGCAGTCTGAGTGGAAGGAAGAGCAGAGCGACCAGGCCTGTTGTGCTGCAGTAAGTGGTGAAGTTCAGAAGATGGGAGTGACACAGGCCTGAGGAGGGAGTGACACAGACAGCAGATGAGGAAGGGGCCATGTTATGGAGGTTTCTCCCATCACATTTAGACTGTATGTGAAAGCCCTAAAAGATTTTAAGAAACACACTGTTTTGTAACTTGTTGAAGAAAACAGATGAGGGCAAGCTTAGAGGAAAAGAGGAATTTACTGCAATAATCTTAGGCAACAAATGTCATGAACCCAAGCTGGCAATGAGAAAAGGACAGAAGATATAGAAAAAAAAAATTATCAATGTTATTAAAAATACAAATTGTTAAAATTTGCAAATTGATTAGTTATGGGAGAGATATAGGACAAAGAAGAAGAATATAAACCCAGCGCCCAGCCTCTATTTATTTACTTATTTTTAATTTTCATCCAACATATATCTGTTAAGCATCTCCATGTGTCGGTGCAGCATCGAGCTAGATGGTGAAGAAGATACGGGGTAAGCAGCTCAGATTTATCCTCTACTCGTGAAACTCTGAGTGTAGCTCTACTGTCAGCTATGTTCTTGACATCACCCATCATTTTTGCTCAGTTCCATTTGTAGCAGAGGTTGAAAACCACAACCCACAATCATATTTTATTTGGCCCACCCAGAGGTTTCAAAAACATTTGGTTTTGAATATCCAGTTCACCACATTCCCTCTCTTGCCACGTTTTTTTTTTTTCTGTTTACTGCACCTCCCTGCGACCTGAAAGCATTTAAGTCTGTGATTCAAGCCTTAGTGTTAGTCTTTTAAACTACCTTAATTTTTACTTTTAAAATGTATTTTATCTTTATTTTTAAAGATCTTATTTATTGATTCTTGAGAGACACAGAGAGACAGAGACATAGGCAGAGGGAGAAGCAGACTCCCTCTAGGTAGCCTGATGCAGGACTTGATACTAGGATCCCGGGATCATGCCCTGAGCCAAAGAAAGGCAGATGTCCAACCGCTGAGCCACCCAGGTGCCCCAATTTTTATTTTTGAAAAATTCATGATAAAATATACACAAAATAAAATTTACCACTTGAACTATTCTAAAATATATAATTCAGTGGCATTTAGTATATTGACAATGCTGTGCAACCATCACCACTATCTAGTTCCCAACATTCTCACCATTCCCAAAGGAACACTTGCATCATTAAGCAATTACTACCTGTTCCCCATTCTACCCAGTCCCTGGCAATGACAAACTTCTTCCTATCTCTACGGATTTGCCTATTCCAGATATTTCAGACCACATTATAGGTGGCCTTTTGTGTCTGATTACTTTCACCTGGCATCATGTTTTGTAGGTTCATCTATATTGTAGTATCTGTCAGTACTTTATTCCTTTTCATTGCTGAATAATATTCTATTGTATGGATGGACCACATTTGTTGATCTATTCATTAGTTGATGGTCATTTGGGCTTTTCCACCTTATGACCATTGTGAATGGTGCTGCTTTAAAAATTCATGTACCGGGCAGCCCGGTGGCTCAGTGGTTTAGCACCACCTTCAGTCCAGGGCCTGATCCTGGAGACCTGGGATCAAGTCCCCATGTCAGGCTCCCTGCATGGAGCCTGCTTCTCCCTCTGCCTATGTCTCTGCCTGTCTCTTTTTCTCTGTGTCTCTCATGAATAAATAAATAAAATCTTTAAAAAAATAAATAAAAATTCATGTACATATTATTTATTTGAACAATTGTTTTGTTTTGTTTTGAGCATATACCCAGGAATGGAATTTCTGGATCATATTATAATTCTATGTTTAAGTTAATGACAAACTACAAAACTGTCTTCCACAATGACTAAATTATTATACATTCCCACTAGCAATATATGAGGGCCCATACTTTTGACTCTTCTCTCTGGTCTCCACACATAATCACATTTTATCTTTTAAGGATATTCAAACAAAAAAAATAAAATCTCCTGAGTCTAGACATTTACAACCTCTCCTATGGTTTGTCATGAACTCCTAATTGGACTCTCTACTTCCTTTCTCCCTTCTTCAATCTATACTACTCATATCTTACTTCTATTAAATCAATCTTCCTGATGCACATGTCAATGATCATGGCACGTACACTGTCTAAAGAGTCAGCCCAACTCATTTACCTAGCTTTCAAATTCTACCATCTGTTTGTCCTAACCAGTTGATGACATCTCAGGTTGAAATTCTCCATATTGCCTGTGTAAAGGTAACCCTTGTGAGTCTTAAGAGAATAAATTAGTCCAGATGTAGTTTAGAACAAAAAGAGATGACTACTGAAATGAAGCCATAAAAACCATCAACATCAAAATTTAGCTTATTCAGCAATAAAAATCTGTCCATTAGGTATTCACGACTATCTCAAACAGTCAACATTCAAAGCACATTTTCAGAAAATCTGGTCTAAAGCAATTATCTGTCTTATTGACATGGGAAAGCCTGTTACATTTCAACAGTCATCATCCAGAAAAAAATACATTCAAATTACCAAATAAAACTGTACATACATGATAACATGATGTGGCTGCGTGTAGTAGGTGCTATCATGTCCACCTCAAATTCACATCAATGCTGCATCATGCAGCTCATATTATAGCTCTGACTTGGTGGAACAGAGCCTAGTCATAGATAATGTTGATAATCAAGATCAAAATGAATGAAGCTAGCACAAGGGTTTTTAGAGTAAACAGGAAAATGGCTGGATAAATAGTGTGAGCAAGGCCTTAGAAGCAAAAAATACAAAAAGGAGAACTTTTAAATTATCAAAATTCTAATTGGAACATGCAGCATAAGTGACATAATGAGACCCAACAATCTTATGTTAACAATCCTAATATTTAAAGAGCCAGGAAAATATAAACACTACAAAAGCAGAGACAGAATAGCAATAGGGAAAGATAGTGATAAACAGTTACACTAACAGTGCACAATCATATACAGAGAGATACTACTTCCAAAAAAGGGACTAAACTACATCACTTCTTTATAGCCTTGACACAGAAGTTGTTCAACAACATCTATTAGGAATTCACTTAGTACAAAGCACTTGGAAGTTACAAGGAGAAAACAAGATCACAAAAGCACTACATCTGAGAGCTTAAAAAAAAACCCACAACCCAGTCTACATATAAATGAAACACAATGATGTAAGGCTAAGTGAAGAAAAACCTGAGCTTTACAACTCTAAACACTCCAGTGAAAATGGCAACTCTATGAGAACAACCTTATTTGATTATGAAATAATCAACAGGAACAGAGACTCCAACAAGGACTGGAGAAACCTTTAAACCACTTTAGACACTGTGTGGCCTGTTGACCTAAAAATACTGTATTATCATAATTATCAACTAACATTGGTTTGGGTCATCATCTTGACTCAGTTAAGAATGCTAACTATATTCAAGCTACTCAAGGAAATTTATATGTGTAGTGATTACAATGTGGTATAGTTCTATGTTAGCTTGTTTACTGACTCAGCAACAAACTAAGTCATCAACATGCTGGTTGGGCACTCCAGTACTCTAATTAGTTTGGTTCAGGTAATAACT
Organism: Canis lupus dingo; assembly: GCF_003254725.2. Classification (NCBI taxonomy): domain Eukaryota; kingdom Metazoa; phylum Chordata; class Mammalia; order Carnivora; family Canidae; genus Canis; species Canis lupus. The sequence goes on along the minus strand of NC_064247.1, from coordinate 22,326,512 downwards.
ATATAACAGTACACTGGAAGGAACAAAAGAATCATACCTGATTAAAGATAGTTCCATCTACAGTTTCTGGATCTGCTGAAGTTAAAAACTATCATTGGATAAACTTCTAGTTAGAAAATTAAAAAATATCATATACCTGTGAACTAGAAAGTCCTCAAGGCAGTACATTAATGGCAGGGACTTAAGTTATCTGCTACTTCTACCTCATTTAGGCCAAAATGTTAATATTCAGGTTGATCAATAAATGTGCTGATTCAATTGGTTGATTTGTAACTAATAGAGAAGGGTTACCTTTGATTGGGAACTTTACTATTTTACCAAAATACCTACAAAATGTATTTCACAGTAAGAAAAAACTGTAGAATAGATACTTAAAGGCTTTTTTAAAAATATATTTTTTTAATTTATTCATGAGAGACACACAGAGAGAGGCAGAAACCTAGGCAGAGTCAGAGAAAAGCTGGCTTCCTGTGAAGAGCCTAATGTGGGACTTGATCCCAGGACACAGGATCATGCCCTAAGCCAAAGGCAGATGCTCAACCACTGAGCCACCCAGGCATCCTGACTTTTTTATTTTTTTTAAGAAAATCACAGCAATGGGGATCCCTGGGTGGCGCAGCGGTTTGGCACCTGCCTTTGGCCCAGGCCGCGATCCTGGAGTCCCTGGATCGAATCCCATGTCGGGCTCCCGGTGCATAGAGTCTGCTTCTCCCTCTGCCTGTGTCTCTGCCTCTCTCTCTCTCTCTCTCTGTGACTATCATAAATAAAAAAAAATAAAAAAAATAAAAAAAAAAGAAAATCACAGCAATGAGTTAAGTCTCTTAAAGAAAAAAAAAACTCTTGGGGTGCTGGGTAGCTCAGTTGATTAAGCGTCTTTCAACTCAGGTCATGATCTCAGGGTCCCGGGATTAAGTGCCATGTCAGGAGCCTGCTTCTCCCTCTTCCTCTGCCCCTCCCTCCTTATGTGTTCTCTCTCTTCTGAAAAATAACATCTTAAAAAAAGAAAAATCCAGGATCCCTGGGTGGCTCAGCGGTTTAGCGCCTGCCTTTGGCCCAGGTTGCGATCCTGGAGACCCGGGATCGGGTCCCACGTAGGGCCCCCGGTGCATGGAGCCTGCCTCTCTCTCTCTCTCTCTGTGTGACTATCATAAATAAATTTAAAAAAATAAAATTAAAAAAAAAGAAAAAAATTCTCCAGAGGTTTTGAAACAGATTTTGAGCACATTCCTGGCCTTGATATATTTATTTCAAATTAAGTGAATTTGGGAAATAGAAAATAATTTTTTAGTGGATGCTAAATAGAAAGTTCTATTAAAGGAATATTTTAATCCAATGTGTTGTTTTTCTATATTGAGATGATTAAACTATTTGATGAAGTTTAACCTTTATTTTTAGAATCCCAAAACATATTCCATATTTACAAATAATTTGCTCAGTCACATATTAATGATTGACTACAGTGCATTAAGCCCTATTCAACACACTAAGGATATAAACCAGTTTAGTAGCCAGAGGTCATGAAAGAATTTCACCTTTCATTCTAAGTGAGTCAAGAAGAGGGGATGGTAAACAGTATGGAGGAAGACAAAAGTGGAAAAATGTAATACTTGCTTAAAGAAAATTTAAAAGAAAATCATAGTAATTAGATGGCTAGAGCTTCTTAAGTAAGAATTCATTAGAGGCTTTTTGAAAAGTAGTAACTCAGGAGAAAAATAATGGTGGTTTGGTAGTTGTGGAAATGGTAAGACATAGTTCTATTTTGGATATATTTCAAAGGTAGACCTTAAGAGGATTAGATGATACACTGATTTCTGATGTAAGCAACTGGAGGAGGGGCGGGGATAAGAAATCTGGCTTTGGAGATGCTAAGTTTGAAATACCTATTAGATGTCAAAGTGGAGATTTTTTTTTTTTTAAGATTTTATTTATTTATGAGGGACACAGAGAGAGAGAAGAGAGAGAGGCAGAGAAGAGACACAGGCAGAGGGAGAAGCAGGCTCCATACAGGGAGCCCGATGTGGGATTCAATCCCTGGGCTCCAGAATCACACTCTGGGCTGAAGGCGGCGCTAAACTGCTGAGCTACCTGGGCTGCCCCCAAAGTGGAGATTTTAAAGCTATGAAAGAGATCAAGCCATCTAGGGAATTAATATAGAGAACTTCCTCAAGTACTGAGGCCTGAAGCCATCAACATTTAGAGGTTTTTCAAGGAAGGAGAAACTGACAAAGGAGAATGATCTGGCTGTCAGTAAACAGAACCAAGAAACCCAGAGAAGAAGGGACAGATTGGAATGTCCAATGCCAATGCCAAGGAAGGTGATTTGACCATTGGACCTAGCATTATGGCATTCACCAGTGACCCTGTCAAGAACAATTCTGGCGGGCATTCATGAAGAAATGATTCCAATTTGGTTAACATCAAATTTTTGGTAATTGATGATTTTGGAGAGTCATCCTTTAACTTTTCCAAAAACATGTTCAACTTTTGGAAAGAAAATTGTTAAGAAGATACCAAATAAAACTGGAAACACACAAAAGTAGTATCTAAACCCAAGGAAGTACTAATAAAATGGCCTTGGTCATTAGTTGGGAACTATTACAAAGCTCCAACATTATTCCCTCACTATAAGAGACAAAATAACTAAGCTGAATAGAACCTAAATGCTATCTCATAATTTCATATGTTCCAGAAGTTTCTCCCTCACAGTGCTAAGATATATTTTCCCTCAGAGAATACAAAGCATATTTTCTTGTGCTTATTGGCAGTCACTTCTATCAAACACTAGCAGCTTTTCATAAAATTGGTGTTTAAATCAAGAATCAGTTAATATGTTATAAAGAAAAGATGTCTGAACTTTCTTTGACAGACATTTCAATTTTTGAAAAGAATATGTTTTAAAACTACTATGTGCACAGAAGGTACTTGAATAGCTTACCAAAAAGCCTGGGATGCTGTCTCATTCAACCTTTGGGACTGAACAACCTTTCTATCCACCAAACTCAGTCATACAGATGACTGAATTCTTGAAAATAGGACTTAGAAATTGTTAAGGACACCAGTAATTATAATTCCGGAAATGGTCTCATAAGTCCCATGCCATAACATGAAACACTTTAAATTATTTTTATTTATTCAATTTTATTTTTTCAGAGAGAGGGTGTATGGTGGGGGAGAGGGGCAGACAGGAAGAGAGAGAATCTTAAGCAGGCATCATGCTCAGTGTGAGAGCAACGTAGGGCTCAATCCCACAACCTGGAGATCATGACCTGAGCTAAAATCAAAAATTGGATGCTTTTCTGATTGAGTCACCCAGGCAACCCTGAAATGCTTTTTTTAAAAAAGTAAATCTCTGTTTTTGGCTTGCAATAAAATATTCATTTGTCTCCTTTTGATAAAAAAATACCCAAAATTCAAGTAACTGAGCTTTCCAGATAGCCTGGTTGTTTATTTTACTATACTAAAACTCACTTATTGTAGAATAAAAACAATAACATATTTAAAAGATGCTGCAGTTTGTTTGAGTCAAAGCTGACTTAATACTCTTCAAGTGTTCATGCAAGCCTATGCTGGGAAATCCAACGTTGACACTCTTAACCTTTCAAAGCATTCAAATTCTAACATACCTTCCAATTTCACACAAAAGTAAACCCAAGCCATAAAATAAAAGCTTTACGTAAAGCATATACAATATATACTGTCAACAAATGTTGTGTTGACACTTTTTTTTTATAAATTTATTTTTTATTGGTGTTCAATTTGCCAACATATAGAATAACACCCAGTGCTCATTCCATCAAGTGCCCCCTTCAGTGCCCATCACCCAGTCACCCCCACCCCCCGCCCACCTCCCCTTCCACCACCCCTAGTTCGTTTCCCAGAGTTAGGAGTCTCTCATGTTCTGTCCCTTTCTGATATTTCCCACTCATTTTTCTCCTTTCCCCTTTATTCCCTTTCACTATTTTGGAAAAGCAAGTTTTAATTTACTACTGCCTAAGAAACTGTTTTCCAGTTACTAATTCTTTTCACCTGGGACTGTCACCATTGGTGCAAGTATCTGAATGAAATGATGATGTAACACAGCACTTCAAAAGCCTGGTATTTTAAGTAACTCCTTTTATCTGGTACAATTTTAATATCTGTCACCAAAACAAGAAACACAAAAAAATCCTCTAAATTGACCAGGCACATATGTTGACTGGCATCTAAAGGTGTTGAAGACAGTGTAATTAGATATAAAAAAGATATAATAAAAGGTCACAGAAAAGGGATGTGCCCTCAAATATTGAGGGAGTTTACGAGTTGGAAAGTATCCTTCTTCCCGTGTGGCCAGGAAGAAGACAAGAGGCCAGAAGAAGCTTCTCAGGGGCATCAGCACTTGACCTGAGTCCTTCGGAGACTTACGCTTTGGACCATAGAGAAAAACTTAAAGCACAAAAAGATCAGGTGATTTGCTAAAGGTCACCAAACTACTCCCTGCACAGTCAAGTCTGGAACGATGGCTTCTCCATGCCCAAAGCAAGGAGGCTTCAGATCAGGCCCTACACTTGGGATAGAAGCAGCAGTTCTGGCAGCACTTTTCATACAGTTTTTCTCCTAATAAGTGACCTTTGTCTATTTTTCCATTTTTCTGGCTAAAATAGGTCACAACAAAAAGGACACTGAAGGGCAGCCTGGATGGCTCAGTGGTTTAGGGCTGCCTTCAGCCCATGCTGTGATCCTGGAGACCCTGGATTGAGTCCCGCATCGGGCTCCCTGCATGGGCCTGCTTCTCCCTCTGCTTGTGTCTGTGCCTCTCTCTTTCTCTGTGTCCCTCATGAATAAATAAATAAAATCTTTAAAAAAAAAAAAAAAAGGACACTAAGAACAGGAAAAATTCAGTTTTTGTTTAAATAACTTACAGGATATTCTTTATCTCTAAACAGAAAATATATGAAATCTTTTTAAAGAATGTCAGTATCCTGGTTTACGAGCAGTATCTGACCCATGATAGGTATTGTAACTACTTGCTGACAGAATGTACTACAAAGAAGTTCCATTATCATATCATATCATATCATTATCATATTTTTTTTGTTCTCTACTTATTTTGTATCTGTATGCCATGTTTTCCAGTGAGCACTCTACAATGCACATCAAGATAGGATCCATGCCTTATTTCTAATCCTGTTTCTAGAACCGTGGCTAGTATAGAGGACTCAGATGTTTGCAGAATAAACTGCTAAACAAAACATCCTTAGTTTCTTCTCCACCCACAAAAAAAGTAAAATGGAGAAATCACTTCATTTAGCTGGATCATTCAGAAACCAGAACCAAACTCCAAAGCCACTCTGTGTTGGTATGAATACTTTTTAGCTGGAGTAGGGCAGGGGTGGCTTCTGATTGATGATCCTCATGGTTTCAACAACAACCCAGGGGAGCAGTGTGCAAAGAACAGAATGAACTCTCTTGAGGGGAGGCAGACCTGTTTGATAATTTGCTCCCATTCTCTACCTCACTTTATGATTTTGGTCTCACTTTACACCCATGCCACTGTATTTCTAAAATTATTTTCCCTCACTGCTCTTAAATAAAAATAAAAATGAGGGGAGAAGAATCCCAGAAAGATGAATATTTGACTTCACACAATTTAGTTCATAGTGGCAGGGCTTTTTTTCAAAGGATCAAAGCATTCCAAAAAGTGAGAAAAAGCTAAAAGCTATTAGAAATAAACTAAGCCAACTGTCTCTCTTGCCCAAGTTAATAGACTCTAACTCACCCCCTCAAAGACTTGGGCTGCAGGCACATGTACACAAGCATGCACTAGGATGCCCAGCATGGTTTTGAAATTCTAACCCCTGACACAAGGGCAAATCTTTTAATTTTGTTCCTTACAAAATACAAAGCTTGGCATATACTCAACAACATTTGTTGAACTGAAACCCAAACTAAAGAAACACAAGAAGCATTAAAATACTTTCCAAACAGATCCTAGGCATGGGGAACCATCTTACCAAAATTATATTAAAAATTCTTTTATCATTCTCAAAAAAATTCTTTCCCTCATGTTCAAGTTATCAAGAGAGTAATCAAAATGATCATAAATTAATGCTAAATAACAAATGTTTTAATTTCTATTTCTCCTCTAAGTCTCTAAAAATGTTAGTAATAAATGAAATACTTTTACAAATAACCACTGGTGCACGTTAAAGTGTGAAACCCACATATTTATAACTAGACAAAATAAAAATTGACAGCTCAACTAAAACCAAACCACATTTTAAGTCATTTTTCACATAGCTAAAATGACATCATTGCCTTAACAAAGCAAAAAGCACGCATTGCATCTGTGTTGGTAGAGCTGAGCAAACACACATGTGGCCTGATTTATTTCCAGACTGAAAATTTTAATGCACTGCTCTGAGGTGGTTTCCCTGACCATTCAGCACAGTGCTAAAGCAATATGCCCTGTCATAGAAGCCTTGCTGGAAAGAGATTAGTGAGAAAATGCTCTACTGTTTCTATCATTCCCAATAAAATTATATTGGAATTAAATTCCAAAGGTTTCTGAATCTTGGGGTTCAGAGAAGATCTGAGAATAAATCTTTAAAGCAGAACATGATTAAATTCTAATGGAAGTGTCATTCTCCTGATTCTTCTCCACTCACCTCACCTATAGTTACATGAAGTGTTAGCATTCCACAAAAGCAGAGTTGAAGTAACTACACTTGAGCTGCCAAGACTCTATCCTTTTTATATCAGGAAGCTAAGTAGACTTAACCTTTGGAAACAGAAGAAAACAAAAGGGTGGTGATGGTAGTGGGGGAGGAGAAGGGACAAGACTTTTCTTTCAGAACCAGACCTTTTTTTTTAAGATTTTATTTTTATTTATTCATGAGAGACACACAGAGAGAAGAGAGGCAGAGACATAGGCAGAGGGAGAAGCCAGCTCCCTGCAGGGAGCCCGATATGGGACTCGATCCCAGGACACTGGTGCCTCCAGAACCAGACCTTAATGTGTTCCAAAATTTCAGAACAAAATAAGACCCCCTGCTTTCCTTGAGGGCAAGGGTTTCTGACTGTCTTGCTCACTGCTGTGTTACCAGGAGTACCTGCCACAGGAAATACTCAAGAAAATATCTGCTAAATGCCTTATGATGATGAATGTTTATCTTGCTATGACTGTTACAGTCATGGGTCTTTTTCTGAAGGTGGCGGATTTCATCAGGGTTAGTGACATGGGAAGAGACAAGTCTCCGAAGAGGGTGAGAGTGCCCAGCTCTGCCTTCTCACTCTTTCTTTGATCTGGTGCCTCCTGAAAGAGCTCCTTGGGGTTGGCACTGAGATGACTAGAAGAAAAGGAGCAAAGAAAAAAAGGAGCAAAAGAAATGTACAAATGATATTTTCTAATGATATGTTATTGTCTTTATTCCCCATATGGCTCCTCAGTTCTCTGAGTATCTTCTCTGGGATGTTAACAGGTGCTCAGCCCTGACTATCCTCCCTAGTCACACCCTGTCTAACTGCCCTATTTTATCTTCTCATACTACATACATTTTTTTTGTTTCTTTTTTCCTTTTTCATTATTTATTTTCTTTAGTAACCTTGACACCCAACATGGGGCTTGAACTCATGACGAGATCGAAAGTCACACGCTTTACCGACTAAGCCAGCCAGGCACCCGTAGGTACGACTTCTAATACTCACATTTGTTGGTGTGTTCTGCTATCCACATCCCCTCACCACACTGTAAACTTCATGTGAGCCAGGGACCTTACAGCTATCTACCAAAATGCTAGATAATATCTGATATATAGTTGTCAATATATTTGTGGAATAAACTAACAATTGCTAGGCAATGTTCTAAGCAATGAGACCAACAAAATGCCTTCCCTTCTACAGTTTATGTTCCATAATGACATAACATATATCAGGAAAAAGAAACCTGAGGCAAACACTAGATTGAAGGGCTTTCTCCACTTTCCTATTTATCTATAAACACAGTGAAAATTGATGAAAAACCTTTCTTTCCCCCAGCTAAACATCTGATGGGAGTAATGTTTCTCATTTACACTGATACACTGAGAAATGTAGTCTTGTGTCTTCCTTAGGCAATCCCATTTTGTTTTCCCTGGCTGTAATGCTGGCACTACATATAGGATGATCCCTATACTGACACTTGGGCCAGAATCTTCAATTGTCACTGTAGTGATATCAGTGATACCTGGGAAGAGATCCTCCACGGTATTCAGAAGACACAGAATAAGGCTGAATTGAGAACTCTAGCCTTCCCTTCTTGCTTGGATATTCTCCCTCCACCACCAGTGTAGGACAATCTGGGTTTTATTCATTCAGCTTGCAAGTTTCTGGGTACCCTCATTAATTTTGTAAAATTCTTGGCCATAATCTTCAAATATTTTTTCTGACTCATTTTTCTCTGTTTCTTGAACCCAATTTACATGTATGTTAGACCACTGGATATTGTTCCACAGTTCCTGGATGCTTCACATTTTTCTCCATTGTGTTTTACTTTGTAAAATTCCTATTAATCAATCTTTATGTTTACTTCTTTCCTTAGCTGTATCAAGTCTGCACATAAGCCTATTGAAAAAAATTCTTCATCTTTGATATCACAGGTTTACCTCTAAGATTTCCAATGACTCCTTTTTAGTTTCTATCTCTCTGCTAAAATTTCCCATCTGTTCATGAATGCTGTTCATCTTTTCCACTATATCCTCCTTTACACATTTAAAAAATATTTTTTGTACATTTTTTTAAGTTGGAGTTTGATTCGCCAACATACAGCATAACACCCAGTGCTCATCCCGACAAGTGCCCCCCTCAGTGCCTGTCACTCAGTACCCCATCCCCCATCCACCTCCCCTTCCACTACCCCTTGTACATTTCCCAGAGTTAGGAGTCTTCCATGTTCTGTCTCCCTCTCTGATATTTCCCACTCACTTTCTCTCCTTTCCCCTTTAATCCTTTTCACTATTTTTTATATTCTCCAAAGGAATGAAACCATATAATGTTTGTCCTTCTCTGACTTACTTCACTCAGCATAATACCCTCCAGTTTCATCCACGTTGAAGCAAATGGTAGGTATTTGTCATTCCTAATGGCTGAGTAATATTTCGTATACACACACACACACACACACCTCAAATCTTCTTTATCCATTCATCTTTCGATGGACACTACATCTGTATCTTTGGGGTAAATCCCCAGGAGTGCAATTGCTGGGTGGTAGAGGAGCTCTGTTTTTATGAGGAACCTCTACACAGTTTTCCAGAGTGGCTGCACCAGTTCACATTCCCACCAACCGTGCAAGAGGGTTCCCCTTTCTCTACATCCTCTCCAACATTTGTTGTTTCCTGTCTTGTTAATTTTCACCATTCTCATTGGTGTGAGGTGGTTTCTCATTGTGGTTTTGATTTGTATTTCCCTGATGGCAAGTGATGTGGAGCATTTTCTCATGTGCTTATTGACTATGTGTATGTCTTCTTTGGTGAAATTTCTGTTCATGTCTTTTGCCCATTTCATGATTGGATTGTTTGTTTCCTTGCTGTTGAGTTTAATAAGTTCTTTACAGATCTTGGAAACTAGCCCTTTATCTGATACATCATTTGCAAATATCTTCTCCCATTCTGTAGGTTGTCTTTTAGTTTTGTTGACTCTTTTCTGTGCATAAGTTTTTTTTATCTTGATTAAGTCCCAATAGTTCATTTTTGCTTTTGTTTTCCTTGCCTTCATAGATGTATCTTGCAAGACGTTCCTGTGGCCAAGCTCAAAAAGGGTGTTGCCTGTGTTCTCCTCTAGGATTTTGATGGATTCTTGTCTCACAGTTAGATCTTAAATCCATTTTGAGTTTATCTTTGTGTATGGTGTAAGAGAGTGGTCTAGTTTCATTCTTCTGCATGTGGCTGTCCAATTTTCCCAGCACCATTTATTGAAAAGACTGTCCTTTTTCCAGTGCATAGTCTTTCCTGCTTTGTCGACTATTAGTTGACCATAGAGTTGAGGGCCCATTTCTGGGTTCTCTATTCTGTTCCATTGACCTATGTGTCTGTTTTTGTGCCAGTACCACACTGTCTTGATGATCACAGCTTTGTAGTACAACCTGAAATCCTGGCATTGTGATGCCCCTGGCTGTTTTTTTTTTTAAATAATAAATTTATTTTTTATTGGTGTTCAATTTGCCAACACACAGAATAACACCCCGTGCTCATCCTGTCAAGTGCCCACCTCACTGCCCGCCACCCAGTCACCCCCACCCCATTCCCTCCTCCCCTTCCACCACCCCTAGTTCATTTCCCAGAGTTAGGAGTCTTCCACGTTCTGTCTCCCTTTCTGATATTTCCTACCCATTTCTTCTCCCTTCCCCTCTATTCCCTTTCACTATTATTTATATTCCCCAAATGAATGAGACCATATAATGTTTGTACTTCTCCGATTGACTTATTTCACTCAGAATAATACCCTCCAGTTCCATCCACGTCGAAGCAAATGGTGGGTATTTGTCACTTCTAATGGCTGAGTAATATTCCATTGTATACATAGACCACATCTTCTTTATCCAAACATCTTTTGATGGACACTGAGGCTCCTTCCACAGTTTGGCTATTGTGGACATTGCTGCTAGAAACATCGGGGTGCAGGTGTCCTGGTGTTTCATTGCATCTGTATCTTTGGGGTAAATCCCCAGCAGTGCAATTGCTGGGTCGTAGGGCAGAACTATTTTTTAACTCTTTGAGGAACCTCCACACAGTTTTCCAGAGTGGCTGCACCAGTTCACATTCCCACCAACCGTGCAAGAGGGTTCCCTTTTCTCCACATCCTCTCCAACATTTGTGGTTTCCTGTCTTGTTAATGTTCCCCATTCTCACTGGTATGAGGTGGTATCTCATTGTGGTTTTGATTTGTATTTCCCTGATGGCAAGTGATGTGGAGCATTTTCTCATGTGCTTTTTGGCCATGTCTATGTCTTCCTCTGTGAGATTTCTGTTCATGTCTTTTGCCCATTTCATGATTAGATTGTTTGTTTCTTTGCTGTTGACTTTAATAAGTTCTTTATAGATCTTGGAAACTAGCCCTTTATCTGATACGTCATTTGCAAATATCTTCTCCCATTCTGTAGGTTGTCTTTTAGTTTTGTTGACTGTATCCTTTGCTGTGCAAAAGCTTCTTATCTTGATGAAGTCCCAATAGTTCATTTTTGCTTTTGTTTCTTTTGTCTTCGTGGATGTATCTTGCAAGAAGTTACTGTGGCCAAGTTCCAAAAGGGTGTTGTCTGTGTTCTCCTCTAGGATTTTGATGGAATCTTGTCTCACATTTAGATCTTTCATCCATTATGAGTTTATCTTTGTGTATGGTGCAAGAGAGTGGTCTAGTTTCATTCTTCTGCATGTGGATGTCCAATTTTCCCAGCACCATTTATTGAAGAGACTGTCTTTTTTCCAGTAGATAGTCTTTCCTCCTTTGTTGAATATTAGTTGACCATAAAGTTGAGGGCCCACTTCTGGGTTCTCTATTCTGTTCCATTGATCTATGTGTCTGGTTTTGTGCCAGTACCACACTGTCTTGATGACCACAGCTTTGTAGTACAACCTGAAATCTGGCATTGTGATGCCCCCAGCTATGGTTTTCTTTTTTAAAATTCCCCTGGCTATTTGGGGTCTTTTCCGATTCCACACAAATCTTAAAATAATTTGTTCTAACTCTCTGAAGAAAGTCCATGGTATTTTGATAGGGATTGCATTAAATGTGTAAATTGCTGTGAGTAGAACAGAAATTTTCACAATATTATTTCTTCTAATCCATGAGCATGGAATATTTTTCCATCTCTTTGTGTCTTCCTCAATTTCTTTCAGAAGTGTTCTGTAGTTTTTAGGGTATAGATCCTTTACCTCTTTAGTTAGGTTCATTCCTAGGTATCTTATCGTTTGGGTGCAATTGTAAGTGGGACTGACTCCTTAATTTCTCTTTCTTCAGTTTCATTGTTAGTGTATAGAAATGCCACTGATTCTGGGCATTGATTTTGTATCCTGTTACATTGCCGAATTGCAGTATGAGTTCTAGCAATCTTGGGGTGGAGTCTTTTGGGTTTTCCATGTATAGTATCATGTCATCTGCAAAGAGGGAGAGCCTGACTTCTTCTTTGCCAGTTTGAATGCCTTTTATTTCTTTTGTTGTCTGATTGTTGAGGCTAGGACTTCTAGTACTATGTCGAATAGCAGTGGTGAAAGTGGACATCCCTGTTGTGTTCCTGATCTTAGGGGAAAGGGTCTCAGTGTTTCCCCATCGAGAATGATATTTTCTGTGGGCTTTTTGTAGATGGCTTTTAAGATGCTGAGGAATGTCCCCCTCTATCCCTACACTCTGAAGAGTTTTGATCAGGAATGGATGCTGTATTTTTTGTCAAATGCTTTCTCTGCATCTATTGAGAGGATCATATGGTTCTTGGTTTTTTCTCTTGTTGATAATGATCTATCATGTTGATTGCTTTACGAGTGTTGAATCAGCCTTGTTCCCAGGGATACATCCCACTTCGTCATGGTGAATAATCTTCTTAAAGCACTGTTGGATCCTATGGGCTGGTTCTTGTTAAGAATTTTTACATCTGTATTCATCAGGGATATTGGTCTATAATTCTCCTTTTTGGTGGGGTCTTTGGTTTTGGAATTAAGGTGATTCTGGCCTCATAAAACAAGTTTGGAAGTATTCCATTCCTTTCCATCTTTCGGAAAAACTTTAGTAGAGTAGGTATTATTTCTTCTTTAAACGTTTGATAGAATTCCCCTGGGAAGCCATCTGGCCCTGAACTTTTGTGTCTTGGGAGGCTTTTGATGACTACTTCAATTTCCTCCCTGTTTATTGGCCTGTTCAGGTTTTCTATTTCTTCCTGTTCCAGTCTTGGTAATTTGTGGTTTACCAGAAATGTGTCCATTTCTTCTAGATTGCCTAATTTATTGGCATATAGCTGCTCATAATACATTTTTAAAATCGTTTGTATTTCCTTGGTGTTGGTTGTGATCTCTCCTTTTTTGTTCATGATTTTGTTAATTTGAGTCTTTTTCCTTTTTAATAAGGCTGGCTATTGGTTTATCTATCTTATTCTTTCGAAGAACCAACTCCTGATTTTGTTGCTCTCTTCTACAGTTCTTCTGGTCTCTATTTCATTGAGTTCTGCTCTAATCTTTATTAACTCTCTTCTTCTGCTTGGTGTAGGTTTTATTAGCTGTTCTTTTTCCTTCAGGTGCAAGGTGAGCTTGTGTATTTGAATTTTTTCCAATTTTTTGGTGGATGCTTGTATTGCGATGTATTTCCCTCTCAGGACTGCTTTTGCTGTATCCCAAAGATTTTGAATGGTTGTATCTTCGTTTTCATTAGTTTCCATGAATCTTTAATTCTTCTCTAATTTCCTGGTTGACCCTTTCATCTTTTAGCAGGATGCTCTTTAACCTCCACGTGCTTGAGTTTCTTCCAAATTTCTTCTTGTGATTGAGTTCTAGTTTCAAAGCATTGTGGTCTGAAAATATGCAGGGGACAATCCCAATCTCTTGGTATAGGTTGAGACCTGATTTGTGACCCAGTATGTGGTCTATTCTGGAGAAAGTTCCATGTGCATTTGAGAAGAATGTGTATTCAGTTGCGTTTGGATGCAAAGTTCTGTATATACCTGTGAAATCCATCTGGTCCAGTGTATCACTTAAAGCCCTTGTTTCCTTGGTGATGTTGTGCTTAGAAGATCTGTCATTTGCAGAAAGCACCGTGTTGAAGTCTCCTACTATTAGTGTATTATTATCGAAGTATGTCTTTACTTTGGTTATTAATTGGTATACTTGGCAGCTCCCACATTAGGGGCATTAATATTCATGATTGTTAGGTCTTCTTGTTGGATAGACCCTTTGAGTATGATATAATGTCCCTCTTCATCTCTTACTATAGTCTTTGGGATAAACTTTAATTTATCTGATATGAGGATGGCTACCCTAGCTTTCTTTTGAGGACCATTTGAATGGTAAATGGTTCTCCACCTTTTCATTTTTGGCTGGAGGTGTCCTTAGGTCTCAACTGAGTCTTTTGTAGACAGCAAATAGATGAGTCTTGCTTTTTTATCCAGTCTGAAACCCTGTGTCTTTTGATGGGATCATTTAGCCCATTCACGTTCAGAGTTACTATTGAAATATATTAATTTGGTGTCATTGTAATACCTATTCAGTCCCTGTTTTTGTGGATTATTTCTTTGGGCTTCCTCTTTCTTTTACAGGATCCTCCTTAGTATCTCTTGCAGAGCTGGTTTGGTGGTCAAATATTCTTTCAGTTTCTGCCTATCTTGGAAGCTCTTTATCTCTCCTTCTATTCTGAATGAAAGCCTTGCTGGATAGAGTATTCTTGGCTGAATGTTCTTCTTATTTAGGACACTGAATATATCCTGCCAGCCTTTTCTGGCCTGCTAGGTCTCTGTGGAGAGGTCTGCTGTTAATCTAATATTTCTCCCCACATAAGTTAGCGATCTCTTGTCTCTTGCTGCTTTAAGGATTTTCTCTTTATCTTTGGAATTTGCAAGTTTCACTATTAAATGTCGAGGTGTTGAACAGTTTTTATTGATTTTGGTGGGGGCGGGGGAGAACCTCTCTATCTCCTGGACCTGAATGCCTGTTTCCCCTCCCCAAATTAGGGAAGTTCTCAGGTATGACTTGTTCAAATATGCTTTCTGGCTCTCTGGCCCTCTTGGCATTCTCTGGAACCCCAATTATATGTAGATTTTTCCTTCTGAGACTATCATTTATTTCAGTGCAGATTGGCTATGTGAGTGTGCTGAGTCAAGAATATCAACCACAATCTAAGTAAATTTCACCCTAGATGAGTCTGAGGAGGTCAGAGACCAGAAATTGAAAACAAAGATCAGAATGAAATAAAACAAAAGGACCACTAAAGTGAAAAACAAATTTTAAAACAAAGTAGTAAAAAGTAAAAGGCCAAGAATCTCAAAGAAGAAGAAAAAAAAGGGAAAAAAAGAAAAGGAAAAGGAAAAGCAAATGTAAAGAGAGAGAGAGAGAGAGAGAGAGAAAAGAAAAACCAAAAACAAAAGGGGCGGGGGACTGGGAGATGGTGGTGATGAGGTTGTAGGGGACGGAGAATGTAGTCTACCTGAAGGGTCCTAGAGGGTGATCCTCTTGGTTCTGAGTTATTAAGTTCTGTATGTTAGAAGATGCTCAGTCCCAAATTTATATAAACCAGAAATACTTGTAGAAAGCCCCAACACTGACCATCAAAATATAAATGACATAAAAGAGAGGGGCAGAATGGGAATGAGGAATTTCACAGAATGAATCAGCACGGTATATCACTTGGTTCTGGGTGCATGCTGTTCATGTTTTAGAAGGTATTTACTTCCGCCATTGTAGTACAAAATGAGGCGGAGAAAACAAAAAACAAAAAAACACAAAACAAAACAAAAAAACATATCTTGTATATCTTCCTAAATTGAGTTGAGTATGTTGAAGGTAATCTAGAAGTGGAAAATATATCTGAGACCTATAATTGTAGAAATATGAAACTCAAAAAGGAAGAAACTTAAAAATGAAGAGGTGGTA
Organism: Canis lupus dingo; assembly: GCF_003254725.2. Lineage (NCBI taxonomy): Eukaryota > Metazoa > Chordata > Mammalia > Carnivora > Canidae > Canis > Canis lupus. The sequence continues at coordinate 22,310,937 of NC_064247.1, read as the reverse complement.
AAATATTGTAGTTAAGGTGGGAAAAGAAAAAAATTGGAAATTTACAATCTGAAATAAAAATGAGTTGTACTGGAAAAACGAAGAAAAACAAATATGAGGGGTACCCTCTAGTTCTATATACTATAAATCCCTCTGACTTCCCCTGGAGCTTTCCAGCACTGCTTGGTCAAGAACTTGCTCTTCCCCTGTCCTTCCAGCTGGTCTTCAGGGGGAGCGGCCTGCTGTGCTGATTCTCAGGTGTGTGCACCTTGGGAAGCTACCCCGCCCCCCTGCCCAGGTGCCAGGCTCAGTAGGAGCTATTTACCCTGTGAGGCCTCTGTTCCCTGGCGGCCCCACCCCTCCCAGGCACAAGGTGACAAAAGGAAGGAGAACCCCACTGGCGGTAGCCAGGTCTCCAGCCTTGGAGTCAGCTCCCCGCAGTAACTACCGCAGTCTCCCAGTCCACACTGGCCTAGATGCTCCCGGGGTGAGGGGCACTGACCTGCACAGCTTGGAGGCACAAGGCAGTGGGAAAGTCCTCACTGTCCTGTGCCCTCCCCGCCTCCGTCTGTTCCAGGGGGAGCGCAGGATCCTGGGCTGTGTTCCCCAGCGCTCTGGAATCCAGGGCCTGTGGCTGCTGGAATCCTGCTCCTGGGCCGCTGCTCCTGAAGGCAGCAGAGTGCAGACCCCTTCCCCGGAGCCCCTGTCTGACCTATTGGCTTCTCCCCGAGGCCCCTCCTCCAGCCCTTTACCGAGCTTGGCCTACAGTCTGTGGTCAGGTTTCACATTTAGGTCTGTTAGCCATTTTGAAGTTATTTTTGTGTATGGTGTAAGAAAGTGGTCCAGTTTCACTCTTTTGTATGTTGCTATCCAGTTTTCCTAACACCATTTTCCTAACACCATAAGTTTTCCTAACATATCCAGTTTTCCTAACACCTAACATCCAATGAGTCTTTTTCTCATTGGATATTCTTTCCTGCTTTGTTGAAGAGTAATTGGCCATATAACTGGGTTTGTTTCTGGGTTTTCTATTCCATCTACTGATCTATGTGTCTGTTTCTGTTCCAGTACCACACTGTTTTGATCACTACAATTTTCTAATATAAGTTGAAGTCTGGAATTGTGATGCCTTCAGCTTTGCTTTTCTTTTTCAAGATTGCTCTGGCTATTCGAGGTCTTTTGTATTCCATACAAGCTGCAGAATTGTTTGTTCTAGTTCTATGAATAATGTTGTTGGCATTTTGATAGGGGTTGCATTAAACTGCTTTGAGTAGTATAGGCATTCTAGCAATATTGTTATTTTTTTAGAGTTTATTTATTTGAGAGAGTAAGCAAGAGAGAGAGCATGAGCAGGGGCAGAGGAAGAGGAGAAGCAGACTCTGAGCTGAGCAAGAAGCCTGGTGCAGGGCTTGATCCCAGGATCCTGGGGATCATGACCTGAGCTGAAGGCAGATGCTTAGCTGACAGGGCCACCCAGGTGCCCCCTCCTTTTTTTTTTTTTTTAGTTTCTATATCATTTATTTCTGCTCTAATCTTTATTGTTTCCTTCCTTCTGCTAGTTTTAGGTTTTGTTTGTTCTTTTTCTAGCTCCTTTAGGTTGTTTATTTGGGATTGTTCTTGCTTCTTCAGGTAGGCCTGTATTGGTATAAACTTCCCTCTTAGAACCACTTTTGTTGCATCCCAAAGGTTTTGGACCACTGTGTTTCCTTTGTTCCCATACACTTTATTTCTCTTTTATTTCCTGGTTGACCTATTGTTTAGTAGCATGTTATTTAACCTCCATTATTTAAGTCTCCAGACTTTTTCTGGTGGTTGACATCTAGTTTCATATCACTGTGGTCAGAAAAGATGCATGGTATGACTTCAATCCCCTTGAATTCGTTGAGGCTTGTTTTGTGATCTAGTAAGTGATCTATTCTGGAGAATGTTCCATATGCACTTGAAGAAAATGTGCATTCTGTGGTTTCAGGATGGAATGTTCTGAATATGTCTGCTATACCCATCTGTTCCAGCATGTCATTCAAAGCCATTGTTTCCTTGCTGATTTTGTTTAGATGATCTGTCCACTGATGTTAAAGTTTCCTCATTACTGTATTATTATCCATCAGTTCCTTTATGTTTGTTGTTTTATGTATTTGTTGCTCCTATGTTGGGTGCATAAACATTTATAATTGTTTTATCTTCTTGTTGGACTTCATTATTATATAGTATCCTTCTTTGTTTGTTACAGTCTGTTTTAAAGTTCATTTTGTCTGATAGAAGTATTGCTACTCTAGCTTTCTTTTCACATCCATTTGCATTATAGATGTTTCTTCATACCCTGCCTTGCTTTCAAGCCTAAAATATGTCTTCCGTAGGCAGAATATAGATGGGTCTTTCTTTTTTTTTATTTTTTTATTTTTTTTTAATTTTTTATTTATTTATTTATTTTTTTTGGGGGGGGTCTTTCTTTTTTAAAGGATTTGGCCATCCTATGCCTTTTGGTTGGAGCGTTTAGTTGATTTACATTCAAAATAATGTGATAGATATGTATTTATTTTATTATATGTTTTGTGGTTGTGTCTGAAGTTTTCTTCTGATCCTATCTTCTTTCTTTTATGCTGTGTTTTTTAGTGATATATTTGAAATTTTTTCTCTTTATCGTTTGCAATATTAGTGATTTTTGATATATGGTTACCATTTGGTTTGTAAATAGTATCTTCTGTATATATCAGTCCATATTAAGTTGATGGTTAAGTTTGAACCCATTATTTATTCTGCTATTCCCCATGTTTTATATATATGTTGTCATAATTTTCTAAAGATTGGTTATTTGAGAGAGAAAGAGATAGGCAAAGAGAGAGAGAGAATATGCATGGGTGTACGAGGTGGGGCAGGGGGAGAGGAGCAGAGGGAGAGGGAGAGCATTAATCAGACACCTCACTGAGCATGGAGTCTGAGGCAGGGCTTGATCTCATGACCCTGAGATCACAACCTGAGCTGAAACCAAGAGTTGGATGTTAACTGATTGTGCCATCAGGCGCCCCTATGTTGTCATATCTTACATCATTTTATCTTGTGAATTCCTTGACTGATTTTTTTTTACAGAAATATTCATTTTTACTGCTTTTTTGTTTCTTACCTTTTTTGTTTCCTACCTTTAGTCTTTCCTTTCCACTCAAAGAGTTCCCTTTAATATTTCTTGCAGGGCTGGTTTAACGGTCATGAACTCCTTTAGTTTTTGTCTGGAAAACTCTTTATCTTTCCTTCTATTCTGAATGATAGCCTTGCTGGCTAGAGTACTCTTAGCATCAGGTTTTTTCCATTCAGCATTTTGAATATATCATGGCCATTCTCTTCTGGCTTACAAAATTTCTGCTGAAGAATCCCCTGCTAGCTTTATGGATTTTCCCTTGTATGTTACTGTCTTGTTTTTCTGCTTTTAAGTTTTCTTCTTCATTATTGTATTTTGCCAATTTAATTACAATATGTCCTAGTGTGTATCTGTTTTAGTTGACTTTGATGGGAGTTCTCTATGCCTCTGGATCTGGATACCTGTTTCCTTCCCCAGATAAGAAAGTTTTCAGCTACATAAAATAAATTTTCTGCTGCCCTCTTTATCTCTCTTCTTTTGGGACTCCTATAATATGAATGTTATTATGTGGGATGGACTCACTGAGTTCCCTAAATAGATTCTTGTTTTGCATAATTCTTTTTTTTTTCTCTTTTGTTCAGCTTGATTACTTTACATTACTCTGTCTCTTAGGTCATTAATTTGTTCTTCTTCTTCTAGCCTGCTGTTCATTCTGTCAAGCATGTTTCTCATTACATTTACTGAGCCTTTTATTTCTACTATGCTGTTTACCTCTCTGTTATGGGTCTTGCCTGTATCTCAGGTCCAATGAATATCCTTATGATCATTGCTTTAAATTCTCTATCAGGCATAACATGTCTGTTTTGCATAAATCTCTTGCCATGGCCTTGTCCTGTTCTTTTATTTGGGTTCAATTTTTCTGTCTTACTTTGTCTGCCTGTCTGTGTCTGTTTCTCTGTGTTAGGAGGGCCAGCTATGTCTTCTTTTTCTTTTTTTAATGTCTTCTCTTGAAAACAGTGACTTTATGAAGAGATCCTGGAGTGCCCTGCAGTATCCCCTTTCCATCAGGACCTGGTACTTATGTGTGCCACTTACACCCTGCTATTTTGTCTGAGTCACTTTTCCTTTCAATGCAGTCATCTGTACTGACTCTCTGTCGTTGTGGGCTGTGTTTGCTCTCTATGGTGTTAGTGGGACCCAGGCAGACCAGCTCTGGGGGGGGGGTGGTGTGCTTGCCAAGGAACTTGGGGGTTGGCAGTGGTGTTAGTGAAATTTGCACTGTGCCACTAGTCTTAGGCCAGATCCCCTGAAGTGCTGCAGCAGGTAGGGGCTAGGCACCAGGCCAGCTGGGGGTGTGAGGCTGGGGGCTGTGGCTGGGCATTGCAAGTGCATGGTTTTAACAAAATCAGCCTTGGGCCCAGGGTAGATGCTGGAAGGCTTGGGAATGGGTGAATCCTCAGGAGAACTGGAGGGCCTGGCTCACTGCTACCAGGTTAGGTAACAAGTGTCTATGTAGTCCTGCCTCCCACAGATGGCCTTGTGTTTATGCTGGGAGCTGGGGGAAGAAAATAGCACCTGCCAGCTCCCTTGTTTTCACAGAAGTCTCCCAACACACTCCAAAATCAGGATGAAGAGATCTGTCTCCCATTTGTCCCTGGCATTGTAAAAACTGCCATTTTTATATTGTTTCTCCAAGCAGGCTGCTGTCTCTTTAAGGATAGCAGCCCAGTTGTCACTGGCCTTCCCAGCCTGCCCAGTTGGCTGACTTTTAAAGCTCCAAGCCCCACTGGTTATACAAACTCACCAAATTCAGCCCTTGTGGTTTTCAAAACCAATCTTTATGGAAATTAGTCTTCCCTGTGTCAGTTTCCCCACATGAGGGGCTGTTTTTCTGCCCTCTCTGTGTGCACTGCTTCCTCCCCACTGCAAACAGCCTCCCTCACTTTCTGACCTTCCTAATCTCTCAGATACTGCTTCTTCTCTATATTTAGTTGTGGAGTTTGTTCTGCCAGTCTCTGGATAGCTCTCTGATTTATTTATTTTGAATGTGGATACCTAGTTGTAAATGTGGGACAGGGTGAGCTTGGGGTCCTCATACTTTGCCATCTTCCAAAACTCTTCCTGACTGCTATATCTTTTAACAGTGGGGTTTCTTCTTATTACATGATGTGTTGTGAAATTTTTGATTGAACACTGGACATTGTGATAGAGGAACAATAGAGACTGCTATAAACAGTATTTACTCATGGAAATGGGCAGGTCTCTTCTTCTGCTAGGACATTAACAAGAGAGGTTGAGTCAATTTAGTCAGTCTTTGACCTGGGCTTGCATTTAGTGGTTGCTATCTTTAACATCAGTGTACTACAGGCTTCTGATTCTTCCAGTGATCGACTACTGCTGCCCTGTGTGTGCTTAGTGTGAGGCCTGGAGCTTTTCTCACTGCTCTACTTTCAGCTTTTAGCTGTCCCTGAAAGCCTGTATTATGCATGGGAGAGGGGGGGGGGGTCTCTTGCCAGCTCTTGCTCTAGCAGTAGAATCCTAGTGCTTGTTACTTAGCATTAGGCTCTTGGGGGGGAAGACATGTGGGATTCTCAGTCCCTTTGGTCTGTCTCAATTTTAGGCAGAGCCTATGTACTCAGACATGTGCAGTGGGGTTTTATATTTCTGCCCCTCCTCAATCTTCATGACAGCCAAATTCTGCTTTGAATCTGCTACAGCTCTTAGGTAGAAGAGAGTTTCCAGCTTCTCCCCAGCAATAGCACACCTCTAGCTTTCACTGGTGCAGAATCCTCGGACCAAGAGGATTTTCTGTCCTTTCCATAAGGGCAGAGGGTCCAGAAGCAGTAGGTATCTGTGAGCTGTGTAGGTGAGGAAGAAGCTTCTCTCCAAGAAGCAGATAGGTTTTGCTTCTTCCCCTTCTTAGGAAGCCCTGGAATTTCACTTGGGTTCTGGGAGTGAGAGGATTTGCTGAGTCCTTCCTTGGTGGCTTAAGGCTTTTGCTTAATAAGAAAGAAGATTCTGGGGCAGCCCGGGTGGCTCAGCGGTTTAGCACTGCCTTCAGCCCAGCGTGTGATCCTGGGGTCCCGGGATTGAGTCCCACGTTGGGCTCTCCGCATAGAGCCTGCTTCTCCCTCTGCCTGTGTCTCTCTGCCTCTCTCTCTCTCTCTCCTCTCATAAATAAATAAATAAATAAATAAATAAATAAATAAATAAATAAATAAATAAATATCTAAAAAAAAAAAAAGAAAAGAAAAGAAAGAAAGAAGATTCTGACAAAAAAGGCAGAGTTTCATGTTTCACCCTGGTCTCCTGGAGGTAACCAATCAACTTTTGCATGCCTGTGCCACTCAGGTGGGCTCTCTTCCTTGTCTACCTCCAGTCTTTCTTGTGAGAAACCCAATGGAGGCCCATGAAAAAGAGCCTGCAAATGAATCTAAACTCTTTGTGTTCTGAAAGTGAAACAATCTGTGTGCCCCACCTCTTTGTAGAGAGACTTGTTAGTCTCTTGAATTTAGTTAGTTGGTTGTCTTATAAACTCAGTTTTCACCAGTAGGTTCAAAAACAGTTATAATTTTGAAGATTATATGGCCTTTACTCATTGTTATGATGGGAATGATGGTCTCCTGAGTATTTATTTTACCAAGGAAAGCAGGAGATATCAGATATTTAGTATTTTTTCAACCTTTAGTCCTTGAGGATATGAATGAAGTCTTCTTTTTTCTTTGTTGTTAAGTCCATTCCAGTTCTAATTTTGTAAGGTTCTGAGAATATCATAGAAGGGAAGTATAAATGTAGGCTGGAGCTATAGCGAAAGAGAGTAAGATACTAAATTTGGCTATGAGGTAGTCACTGGCCATTGATACAACAACAGATACCTAGGAAATGATCATGTTACAATGAGTAGTGAGAAAGATACAACATAACTTAAACGAAAAATCATTATGGGAATTTAGTGTGAGGAGTCGGGAGGGGTTGGAGAGGAAAGACAGGACAATCTGGCCAGGAAAGCAATCATAAGGTATAAATTGAACATCTTGAAGTAGTTCTCTAGGTAGAGGAGCAGAAGAGAAGTACATTCAAGGCAGAGAGGTAAATAAACCACAGCAGGGTTTAGGGCTGATGGTGTGGGAAGGGAGTTTTAGTAGGTAAGCATAAGACAGAAATCGTGGACTCACACAGACCTGAGTTTGAAACCTGGTTTGCTGCTTCAAGACTGTGTGACTCTGGACAGGTGGTTAAGCCCTAAAACTGCCTTTTAACAGCCTGTCAAATGAAAGTATTAATGCTTATCTCTCAGGGTTGTTACAAGGATTAAATGAGATAATGCACCTAACATCTAGCTAAGCACATCTGGAAAACGTCCGCCCTCAATACACATGGCTGTCACAACTGATAGCGGTGGTTCTCCATCACAGAGGGAGGTACCACACATTCTCTGCAGCAGTAGTCACCTGGGACTTTTTGAGAAACCTTAAGAAGCCCAGAGGGTCACCTGCTTTAGGAAAACAACTGCCTCCGTATGGCCTGAGTATAATCCTCTTCTCCCTTAAGACACTGCAGTGCCTATCTCCTCCTTGGCACAAAAACCAGAATACATATTTTGAAGTAGCTCAGGGACCCTCCTACTAGAAGCAGCAAGTAGCAATTTATGCCTGGCAAGTAGGAAGAACTACTAATTTCATCTGTTTCACTATGTCTCTGTAGGAGGGAAACAGATTTAAAAAAAGTATGTGCTCAAAAACCATTCTTATTTATAGGGCAGAGTTAAACTCAGGTTCACATAATGCAAATATAGTGAAACACAGATAATATCGTTCAGCAACAACTCCATTTCTATTCTGAGAACTAAGGGTTAGAGCCCATGTCTACAACATCCAAGACTCAGGCTGTTGTTTATTGTTTGCTTGCTTTTGTCTTGGGCTACCAGAACCTGGCAGCTCTCTCCAGACATTTAGTAATCCTGAAGAGGCCTGGAAATTGCCTCTGTAATGTTGCCAGAAATTAACTATATTACATGAATTTCATTCCCTGGGCTATGCTACCTGGCTATGGCTTAATTACTTCTGAGACTCAGATTTCACCTAGAGAAAGCCCTAGGATTGCACTTTTCAAATTTTAGGCTGTATCTGAATTATATGTAGCACTTGTTAAAACACAGAATGCTGGGCCCTAGTCCTGGAATTTTTTATTTGCTACGTGGTTGGGCCTCTACTCAGTATTTCTAACATATTCCTATGTGATGCTGATGCTCTGGGTCCCAGGATCACCCTTGGAGAACCACTAGCCTCAGGGGTTTCTGTTTTCAGAGTGGTGTACTGTCTACTTACCTGAGGTATGTGTTAGAAGAACCCACTGTCACTGGCTCATAATTGTGAGAACAGGAGGCAGTGAATAAATAACAACAAAATAAGACAAAAGATGAAAGAAAAGAGGAATAAACAGTTCTTCCATCAGTTTTTAAAAGGGGCTGAAGCCTGAAGCTTAACTTGGGGGTGAGTGGAGTGTTAGCAGGTCGACCTTTTTTTTCTCATACGATTTTCATTAGATCTAGGAGCACAGAGCCAATTTATCCAAGCCCATCAACATTAGCTCCATCCTACTTATATCAACATTCAGCGGACAGTCTCAGGAACACAACTGCTAAGGACAATTATCCCAATCTTTCCCCAAAGGTCATTTGTTTCAGAACTAAGAGAATTTACTCACATTTCTGGTTACCTATTTTCTTTTTAAAAAAAGATTTTATTTATTTACTCATGAGAGACACAGAGAGAAGCAGAGACATAGGTAGAGGGAGAAGCAGGCTCCCTGTGGAGAGCCCGATGTGGATTCAATCCCAGGACCCCAGGATCACGATCTGCGCCGAAGGCAATGCTTTATCACTGAACCACGCAGGCACCTGTCTGGGTACCTATTTTCAATGCCTTAGAAAACAGGCATTTTTGTTTTTCTCTTTATGACTGTCCTGTGTTTGAAGACATGGGTCTCTTCTATAACCCTTTCCTATTTCTAAGGCTAGATAGGAAAGAAAAATTAAGGCTAGAGTGGGGACAATGCAAGCCTGGGTCCTAGCCCTAGCCCTCCTCCTAACACCCCCTTGAGGGGTAACCTGAAGCATGCAACGTCTCTCACTCTCAAGCTCCAAGACTACTGGAAAGAGCTACATGATTATCTTAGAAAAGTCTTTCCAATTTGAAAACCCCATGGTTCCTCAGATTCCACGTTTCTTTCCTAGTACAAAAAGAGGAATATTTGTAACCAAAATGAGACACAACAAAGGAACACTGAATTCTATGTGACTTTGTAATGACCCTTTAAAGTTGCCTAGTTCAATGCAGTAGCTTCTGGCTACAAATAGAACACTTTCACTTCACAAAAAGCACTATTTGTCAGCACTGCTTCAGAAGTATAATCATAAAAGAGTAAATGGTTTTCTTTCCTTTTCCACTGATGTACATTTCTTCCCTCTTTCTCTATTCTCTCACCCCCACCAATAAAAAACTCGGTCTGGAATCATTTAAGCATTTGCCTTAATCTTAACTTTATGTTATAGTTGTAATCACAACTGTGCATCATATATATGTAACTTCACAATAAAATTCTACTTCTAGAATAGAAAATGACTAGAAATGAGCTCTTTAATAGTACAATAGCTTCGAGAAATCCTTAACATAGCACAGCTTCTCAACTGCCTAGAATAGTTTAGGTATGTTTCTGCTTTTAAGCTAGGGATTTTGCCTGTCATGTCATGTAGCTGAAGCCTAGATAACAACTTTTAGAGCTTACCCCTCGTACTTTTGGGTTCCCACCTGTATTTTCAACAGACTTCCTTTTTGCATAATGTATAAAGTTCTCTGTGTAAGTTCTCCCTTTCTTTCTAAAAGCAGTACTGTCAGTAACGTAGGTTCTGGAGTCAGACATACCTGAGCTTTAACACTGGCATTTACTAGTTATGTGCCTTAACATTGATATTCTAGGAGCTTAAATTTTTCTATAAATGGTGATAACTAAGAATAACAAACAGCACTGGGGAAGTTAAAATGAAGAAATGTATTTGAAAGCACTCAGCAGATAACAAATGCACAAAAAAGTTAGCTACTGCTATTAAAGATCACGCGAAATTCATATTCTTCCCAAAAGAACAAGACCTCTGATCAATCACAGGTTACTTGCACCGAATTGCAACTTTACAAAGGATTATCAGATTACCTTGGCTGTATATGTCAACCTGAAGTGATGCAATATGAAATACCTATGAAGCTGTCTGGCACACAGTGATGATTTGAGTACAATCAAGCAGTTAGACACAACTTCCAATTTATAAGAAATATGGGCGTAATAAAGGAATAAATTATTATTTTTTAAAATTTTATTTACTTATTCATGAGAGACACGGGGGGAGAGAGAGAGAGAGAGAGAGACAGAGAGACAGAGATACAGGCAGAGGGAGAAGCAGGCTCCATGCAGGGAGCCCAATGCAGGACTTGATCCCAGGGCCTCCAGGGATCTGGACTGAAGGCGGCACTAAGCTACTGAGCCACCTGGGATGCCCAAAGGAATAAATTAAATGATAACACAAAAAAAATGAGACAAATCCAGAACATGGGCTACTGTGGCCAGCCTCTGAGTTGGCATGCCATGATAGCAGCCTGCTGGTATTCTTACCCCTTTATCCCCTCCCACACTATATTAGTGCTAGTCCTTATGACCAAGACCAATATGGTGGCAGAGATGGCATACATCACTTCCAAGATTATGTTATAAAAAATAATCTAGATTTCATCTTGGTCAGTGTGTATGTGCACACGTATGTGTGTATGTGTGTGTATCTTTCTCTTGGATTGCTTGCTGTGACTGAAGTGGGTTGCTGTATCATTAGCAAGCCTATAGAAAGATCCACTTGGCAAAAAATGAGGCTTCTCGGCAATAGTCTACTGAGTGAATGTTACTAGTAGTGGATCCTACAGTATTAGTCAAGCCATCAGATGACTGCAGGGCCAGCTGACATCTTGATTACAACCTCATGAGAGATTCTGAACCAGACCCACCCAGCTAAACTGTTTCTAGATTTTTCACGCTCAAAACCTGTGTGAAATAATGTTTGTAGTTTGACGATTCTAAGTTTGGAATAACCTGTTACATAGAAACAGAGAGTATGTTAGCTATTCCATAGACAAAAACCGGGATTTAGGACAAGTTTCTTTAAAAAGTTAATAAATAAAAATTTAGGGGCACCTGGGTGGATCAGTTAAGCAACTGACTCTTGATTTTGGCTCAGGTCATGATCTTCATATCCTGATATTGAGCCCCACATCAGGCTCCGCACTCAGTGGGGAGTATGCTTGAAATTCTCTCTCTCTCCCTCTCCCTCTGCCCCTCACCTCCCCGCCCCTTTTGAAAATAAATAAATAAATAAATAAATAAATAAATAAATAAATAAATAAATCTTTAAAAAAATAAGAAATTGAAAAAATTTTCAGGGACTGTTCTATATTACAAGAGGCTAAAGAACTATAACCAAATTGTGAACTCTGATTTTAATCCTGTTTTAAAAAATGATAGCTATTAAAAAATGCAGGGACTGTTAGGACAATTTGAATATGAATATGTATGTATGTATTAGATGACATTAAGGAATTTTAATTTCCTCGGGTGTGATACTGATTTTTTTTTTTTTAAGATTTTATTTATTTATTCATGAAAGGCACAGAGAGAGACAGAGAGAGAGGCAGAGACATAGGCAGAGGAGAAGCAGGCTCCCCATGGGAATGGGAAACCTGATGTGGGACTTGATCCTGGGATTGCGGGATCACACCCTGAACCAAAGGCAGACGCTCAACCACCGAGCCATCCAGGTGTTCCTGATTTTGTTGTATAGGAGAGTGTTCTATCTTTAAGTATGTTATGCTGAAGTATTTTGCTGAAATCACTGTCTGAATTTAATTTCAAATACTTCAGAAAAAATATAGATACAGATATAACTAGATGAATAGAGATGAAAAAACGGGATTAATGTCAACAATTACAGATAAAATACAGGTGATGGGTAGGTCAGTGTTCACTGTGCTAGTCTATAAACTTTAATGTTTACAATTTTTCTCTTTTAAAAATGTTACAGAAAAGTGGAATGTACCCCTCCCCCCAAATTAGAGCTATCTATAATTGTCATTAAATTAAAAAAAGATTTCAGCCCAATGAGAACCGAGTCCAGATTTCTACACTGTTGATATTCAGTTCAGAAGTTTGCACAATTCCCACACAAACATATCAGAGGACTATTGTTGAATCAGTAATTCCACTTAAAAGTTATCCTATCTGTCCAATGTTTGCTAATGGTTAAAAAACACAAAGTTGGTACTGATTCCTCTTCTTTTCCTGTTTTCATAAAAAGCAGACAATTACTAAATCCAGAAGGAATTAGTCCATTTCAGTACCCAGGTGCACAAACATAACCAGAAGCTCATTTTTATATAATAAAGAACTTTTGTGCTTATCCAAAACACAGGGGAAAGAAACACAGTGGGGGGAGGAAAATAGGCAGGAATTCACATTTAGAAGTTAACTGAAAAAGGTACTTTAAAACCAATGAGTTAATTTGCAAGTTAAGTAAAATTTTACTTCTTTCTATAATACTGATATGAAAATTCTATCTGGGTCTAAATTCTCAGCTTAAGAAAAATTCACTGACACTCTCATCACGAGCACATCCAAATTACGCTTTAAAAAAACCTGACATAGCCGACTTATAGTCAAAACAATAATTCAGCATTTATTGTTATGTAAAGAACATTTTATATTTCTACATGGAACTGGTAAATTTTGTTTTTATGTCATGCATTTCCAATTATGCTCACATAACAGAGTAAATATTTTAAAATTTACATTTATTTAGTATAACATATAATTTAAAATATATAAGTTTTATTTCACACCAATAGATAATTAAATTAAAGCTACTCAGATACATCACATCAACATAATCTGTTAGTGAGGCTGTGGTGAGAACAGGAACTCTTCTGCATCAGTGAGGTGAAAAACAATGGCACAGCTTTTACAAAGGGAAAATGTGGCACTATCTAGCAAAGTTATGGCTATCCTACTTCTTTTTTTTTTTTTAATTTTTATTTATTTATGATAGGCACACAGTGAGAGAGAGAGAGAGGCAGAGACACAGGCAGAGGGAGAAGCAGGCTCCATGCACCGGGAGCCTGACGTGGGATTTGATCCTGGGTCTCCAGGATCGCGCCCTGGGCCAAAGGCAGGCGCTAAACCGCTGCGCCACCCAGGGATCCCTATCCTACTTCTGATAAGTACAAGATTTTCACTGAAATTCATTCACAGCAAAAGAATGGAAACAGAGTAATCAATCATACATCAGTGGGATCCCTGGGTGGCTCAGCAGTTTAGCACCTGCCTTCGGCCCAGGGCATGATTCTGGAGTTCTGGGATCGAGTCCCACATCGGGCTCCCTGCATGGAGTCTGCTTCTCCCTCTGCCTGTGCCTCTGCCTCTCTCTGTGTCTCTCATGAATAAATAAATAAAACCTTTAAAAAAAATCATACATCAGTAAGGGACTGCCTTATGGTACATGTAAGCAATGGTTTACCAGGGACTGCCTTATGGTACATGTAAGCAATGGTTTACCAGGAAGCTATAAAAAAAAAAATGGTTTACCAGGAAGAAAAGTATCTCTATATACAAGAACTAAGTGATCACACAGATATATTGCTATGTAGAGGAAGTGCGGTAGAAAGCATATAGTGTGTTTTGTTTCAGAAAGAGAGTGACTACATATATTCATATCTGCTTATATAAGAAACTGAGTTTTTTCAAAATTACTAATGGCAAAGAGAAAAAAGTTGAGATGGAAATAGAAACTGAACTTATTTGAATATATTTTAAGAGATTCAACTTGTACTATATAAATACATAACTATAAAATTTTATAAAGCTATAAAAATTGTTTTTATACAAAACTATAAAATTACAAATTATAAAATCATATTTTATAAAATTTTATAGTTTTATTCACACAATAGAATTGTATGAAATCAGAAAAAAGTAAAATTAAAACAAATTAGCCAAAATTATCACCTAGAGAAAAACTATTCCAAGTGACTTTATAAGAAAACTGTAATCACTGCTGGAATATGCCATAAAGATAAGGATAATTGCTTAAAAAAATCAAACTATTTTTAGTAATCATTTGTGGTAGTAATGTTGATAATGCTATTCTGAAAGTGTTATGTATGTATTTCAAGATAATGTAATTATTTGATATTCTACTTCCTACATTCCCAGAGTCACTGGGAGTGGTATTCTCGGCATGAAAGAAAGGAAACATAAATATTAACATAGATTATGTTAAGTAAAATACCTGTAGTCTGAATCTGAGTTGGAAATCAATTTATATTCAGTTATGACATATTTTGTCACTAAAGAAGTTATAGTCTCTTTATGATATCCATTGAAAAGACCTAAAACTGATGACCAACCTAGAAGCAATAAATGTATCAAGTGCCCAGATTATAGTCTTGAGGAAACACCTGATCTGAGGCAGGAAATACACAAGATGTACCACGAACATCTTGTCATACTGAAAATCACATTTTTAAGCAACCCATTTTCATAGAGAAAATAAATCAAAAGGAAAATTAGAAAGTATTTTCAACTGTAAAGGAAAACATTGCATATCAGAATTTGTGATATGGAAGTAGCACTTAGGGAGAAGTTTTTGCTGTTCAATGCATATGTTAGAAGAAAGATCTTAAAACAACTATTTCAACTCTACCTTAAGAAACTTAAAAACAATAGCAAATTAAACCCAAAAGAAGAAAAAAGGAATATTCAAGATCAAAGCAGAAATCCTTGAAATGGAAAACAGAAAATGGAAAATTAAGAGAAACAAAAGCTGGTTCTTTGACAAATTGGTAAAAATTGTCAAAGCTTTGATAGATTGATCAAGCATAAAAGATAATCACTAACATCATTATTATGTAATACACTAATAATAGAATTACTAATATCAGAGATTTGAGACAAAATATCACTACAGACTCTACAGGTATTTACAGGACAATAGGAAGTATTATGAAAAACTATATGGCTATAAATTTGACAACGTATATGAAATGGAAAAAAATCTTTAAACTATGTCATCAGTCACAGTTTACTCAAAAAGAAAGAAATAATCTGAATAGTCCTGAAATTGAGTATGTAGTTAAAGCCTTTCCATGAAACAAAACTCTATGTCCATTCAGCTTCACAGGTGAATTCTCAAATATCTAAGAAAGAGAGAAAGAAAGAAAGACTAGTCCTCCACAAACTCTTCTAGAAAACTAAAGGGAAAAAACATCCCAATTCATTCAAAAAGGTTAGCATTACCCTGATACCAGAGCTAGACAAAGACATTATAAGAAAACTACAGACCAGTATCCCTCATGAACACAGATGCCAAAATTCTAAAAATACTCTTTGGCAAACTGAATTCATAAATATATGAAAAGAATATTATATCATGACCAAGTGGGGTTGTTCTCAAGAACGAAGAGTTGCTTTAACAACTCTAAAATCAATCAACATAATTCACATATTAACAAATTAAAAATTTTAACATTATATGGTTATCTCAAAAGATACTGAAAAAACATTTGACAAAATAGAAGGGAATTTCCTCTTTCCTCCTAATGTCAAGAGTAAGATGTCTACCATCACTGCCTATTTTCAACAATATACTCAGGCTTTGGCCAGATAAATCAGGAAACAGACAAACAAACAAAAAAGAAAAAGACAAAAGAAAAGAAAGAGCACCTAGATTGGAACAAAGAAGTAGAACTATCCTTGCTTATAGACAACATGATCATTTGTGTAGAAAGTTCAATAGAACAAAAAAATCTACTAAAACTAGTCTGTGAGTTTAGCAAAGTTGCAGGAAAATGTACAATGTGCAATAATCAACTGTATTTCTACATACAGGCAGAAAATACTTAAAAAAAACCTACTATTTACAAATAGCAGTAAATATGAAATACTTAGGGGAAAATATGACAAAATATATAAAATATGAATACACCAAAAGAGATAAAACACTGCTGAGAATCATTAAAGAAGACCTAAATAAATGAGAAAAACATTTTGTTCATGTTGAGTTGGAAGATTCAATATTATTAAGATATCAGTTCTACCCTGATTGGTCTATAGATTCAGAATCCTAGTAAGTAATATGAAGAAATCATACAGGATATGTTATCCAATTACAAGCGAATTGAAATAGCAATTAATAAAAAAATGGGAAAAGTCCAGAAATATTTGGAAATTAAATAGCACAGTATGATGATCATGGATATATGAAGAAATTATAGGAAAAATTGAAAAACATTTTGATCTACAGACAATGAAAATATAGTATATCTGAACTTTGTGAAATGAAGCTAAAACAGTGCTTAGAAAAAACTCATGTTAGAAAAGATGAAAGGTTTAAAATCACTAATCCAAGTTTCCATTTTGAGAAGTTCGGAAAAGAACAAATAAAATACAAAATAAGTGAAAAGAAGGAAATAATAAATATAAGAGCAAAAGTCATTAAAATGAGAGATTTCTGTTCTCAACCATGCTAGAAATACTCAAACAACGGAAAAAAGAAAAGAGACAAAAATAAATAGAGAAAGAGAGAGAGAGAGGAAGGAATGAACAACCAACCAACCAACCAATCATTTCAGAACTGGACAACAGAAGCATAGAATAGTAATTCCTAAGAGAAGAGAAACAAATGAAGTGAGCTCCAAGATTGCCCCAGATCACCGTGTAGATACTCTACAATTCAGGGAAGAGGAAGCCAAACAACCCAGCTTCAGGAGATAGTTAAGAATCTGAGGAGGCCGGAGTGTCTAGAATTCACAAAGTAGAGTAAGCAAGAAGGAAACAGTCCAGAGTCAGAGCTCAGAGATCTGCTAAGGGTTCTGCTCAGGTTTTCATCTGACAACTGATAAATTCATGTGTGTGAGGAAGCGACCAAAGGCCAGGGAAATAATCATCAGGAAAAAAGCAGGTAAAACTAATACAGGAGTGGAAGTAGTACATGTTCCCAATGGCCAGAATGGAGAAACTCCATTAATATTCACAGTATTGACTGAAAGATGACTCTTAATGCAGAAAGCCCTAAAGAATCTATCAAAAAATGTTATTGGAACTAATAGGACACTTAGTAAGGTTGCCAGATACAAATACTATGTGATTTTTCTCTATATTAGCAGAGAACAATTGGAAATTAAAAATTTTAAACTGTACCACTTATAGTAGCATCAAACAACCCAGATACTCAGGTGTAAATTTGACAAAACATATGCAAGACACTAAAAACTGTAATATATTATTAAGAGAAATAAAAGCAGACTGAAATAAATGAAGAAATATGGTGTTCACGGATGGCAATACTCAATATTGCTAAAATAGCAATTTTACTCACAGTAATGTCAATGAAATTGCGATCATCATTAAAATCCCAGCAATTTCTTAAATTGCCAAAGTGATTAAAAAATTTCTATGGAAGCTTATAGGACCTAATACCAAAATGATTTTGAAAAATAAGAACAAAGCTGAAGAACCCTCACAACCTGATTTAAAAACATATTTTAAAGCCACAGTTATCAAGACATGATACTAGCATGAACAACAGAATAGTGCCCAGAAGTAGACATACACGTACATAGACAAGTGATACAAAGATAATTAAGTGGGAAAAGAAAAATCTTTTTGAAAACAGTGCTGAAACAATTGGATAGCCATATGCAGTTCTAAGTATTAATGCTGATCTCATATGAGATACAAACATTAACTCAAAATGGATCATAGCCCTAAATGTAAAATCTGAAACTATAAAAATTCTACCATCATTCACAGGAGAGAGGCTGACCTTGGGTCTAGAAAAAAATTTTAGTAGTATATAGAATGCACAAAAATGTAAAAGAAAAACAATGATGGATTTCATAGTAATTTAAAACTAGGCTCTTGGAAAGACATTGTTATTGGAATGAAAAGGCAAGCTACACATTGGAAAAAATATTCACAAAACACATGACTCAGTAAGAGACTTCTATTTAGAACTCTACTGCCAACTGAATTTTCTGAGATTATGGAAATATTTTCTATCTGCACTAACAGGTAGCCACTATTCACATGTGACTAAATGAGCACTTGAAATGTAGCTACTATGACTAAGAAAGTGCATTTACAGTATTCAGTTTAAATTAATTTAAATTTAAAGTGCCAGTGGTTTGTGGCTACCATACTGTGCAGCATAGATCCGGAACTTATAAAGAATACTTAAAATTCAACAGTAAGACAAACTCTGCCCCCACCCAACCAATACGTGATATGAACTGACACTTTACCAAAGATGATATATGGATGCCAAATAAACCTATGAAAAGATGCTCAATTTATTAGCAATCAGGAAAATACAAATTAAAACCAAAAGTGGCATAACACACATACCAGAATGACTAAAAATTTTAAAAGACGACCATACTAAGTGCTGGTGCATTTTAGGAGGCAATACTGGAATTCACTTATATCCTTCTGGAAGGAGGAGGTGACAATCTCAGCTCATTTTATGGGGCCACCACTATCCTGGTGCCAAAACCACACAAAGAAAAGAGAGGAAAGCTACAGCTCTATCCCTAATGTGTATGGACTGAAGGTACTTTATAAATCCACACATAACCCCTTTCTAACCATAAGAAAACATCACATGAACCCAAATTGAAGGACATTCTACAAAATGTCTCAAAATTGCCATGTCATCAAAAATAAGAAAGGTCTAAGAAACTGTCATAGCCTAGAGGAGCTTAAGGAAGATATAATGACTAAATCTAATATTGTACTTGGGATGAGAACTGGGATAGAAAAAGGACATTAGGTAAAAATCTGATAAATATAGCTTTTAGTTAATAATAATGTATTAATATTGGTTCATTATTTGTGACAAATATATGTACAACAGTATTTTAAGATGTTAACACAAGGTACACTAGTTGAGGGTACCCAGAAACTCAGTAATTCCCATAATTTTTTTGTAAATCTAAATCTATTCTAAAATAAAAGTTTATTTTAAAAAAATCACTGTAATTCACTATATTAAGACTAAAAAGGAAAGCAACAACAACAGTATGATCATTTCAAAGTTTCAGGATAAGTGTTCAACAAAATTCAACACCCATACATGACAAAATACTAAAAAACCACAATTAAAGGATAATTCCTTAATTTAAGGACAGGACATCTACAAAAAGACTTGATAGCTAGCTAAAATCATATGTCATGGTGAAGGGCTGAATATTTTCCTGACTAAAATGAGAAACAGAAAAAGTTAAGTCTGCTCACACCATTTCTACTAATATACCAGAGGTTCTAGCTAGTACATTAAGGTAAGAAAATAAAATAAAAACTGAACAGATCAGAATGGAAGAAGTAAAACTGTCTTTATTCACAAGAGAAATGAATGTGTATATAGAATATCCTGAGAAACCTACATTAAAGCTAACAGAATTTTTTTCAAAAAGCTAACAATTAATAAGTGAATTTAGTAAGATCAAAGGATTAAAGGTCAATAAATACTCAACTGTATTTCTATATTTTAGCACTGATCAAATGGAACACACAATAAAAAGTTACAGTTATCAACAAAAATCATGAACAAGTTATAAGAAAGTTCAGTAATGAGGATATTATGCTATTGGCAAGGACAGACATATAGACTGATGGAAAAGAATGGAGTTTAGAAGTGGACCTACACAAATATGGTGAGTTGGTTTTTGACAAAGTTTTGAGAAGGAAAACATAGGTCTTATTTTCCCAATTGGCAAAAGAAAATTCTTTTCAATCATTGGTATTGTAACAACTGAATATCTGTAAAGTAAAACAATAAACCTCTATCCTTTATACCATATGCAAAAATTAAATCAACTTGATCATAGGCCTAACATAGAAGAAAACACAGGATATTAGGAGACTTTCAAATATTCAAATATTTCTTAGATAAGGCATATATGTATAAGCTATGAAAGAGAAAACTTGTTAAATTAGACTTCATCATAACTAAAAATTTTTGCTCTTCAAAATTTTTGCACTATTAAGAAAATGAAAAGACACGACAGATTTAGAGGAAATATTTTCATTATATACATTTGACAAAGGACCTATATATCCAGAATAAATAAAGAACTCTTATAATTCCTTAGGTTTACAAATAAAGAAATGCATAAAAGTTCACTCACAAAGGAAAATGGGCAATGATTACATGAAATGATGCACAGTATCTTAGTCTTCAGGAAAATACAAATGAAAACCACAATGAGATACCACTACATACCCACTAGAATGGCTAAAAAAAATTAAACTGTCATTTGCTAAGGTTTGGCCAGGATGTGGAACAACTGGAGCTCTCTTGCATTGTTGGTATGTAAACCAATAGTACAAACACTTTAGAAAACTGCCTGACAGTTTATTTTAAAGGTAAAGAAACACTTAGTATATGATCCAGTAATTTCACTCTTTGGTATTTACCCAACAGAATGAAAACAGAAAAGACCTGCATATAAATGTTCCCAGCAGTTTTCTTCATAATAGTCCCAAACTGCAAACAACTCAAATGTCTATCAACTGGCGAATGAAGACACTAACTGTGGTATTTCCACAAATGGAATACTGCTTGGCACTAAAAAGGAACAAACGTCTGATAGATGTAATACAGATGAATCTCAAACATATTCTGCTGAGCCAAAGGAGACAGACAAAAGAAATAAACAGGACAAAAGAAAAATATTTATACTTGATAAAATATTTAACTATCTTAAGTTTTATATATCTCATAATAGAGGTTTAAAACATATAAAGAAACTAATAGAATAACAAGGAGAAATTTACATGTCCACAACTGAAGTGAAACCACAGTGAACTTACATAGCTCTCTTAATGAGCGGCAGAACAAGAGAATAAAATATTAGAAAGAGACTAATGATTTACATAAGTAGTAACATACTTTTCCACATATAGGTCTTCCTTCTAAAAATCTGACTATGTAACAAGTCATAAAGAAAAGTTAGAAATCATATATAACACAGTCATATAGAGGCCAGAAACTTAGATACTGACATCAAAAATTACAATAAAAAGTGAAAACAAACACAAGTAATATAAAATGCAATATATAACATTTCAACTTTCTTACTTTATACTAGAAAATACCTACAGTCAAGTAAATAATTACATTAAACAATGTCATTTACAGGAAATTTTAGCTTCTTTGAGATGGAGATAAAAGTAGAATCATTTCAGAGCCATTCTATCATTTTCATTTAAAGTGATCTCTCATCTCTTCGTATGGAACTACAATAGACAGAACGTAATGGCCACAAAGAAATTATAATAGTAACAATGAAGTTTCATAAATCTAGCTTCTAGAAATGTTCTTTATCTTATGAGATAGGAAATTCTCAAAATTGAAATGATTTTACTAAGGCAGTACAATATGTTGGGTAAGGTCACAAATTGTAACATCATAGAGAACAAATTTAAATTTCCACTTCTTTACTTATTAATAGCTGTGAGACTTAAGCTAAATCATTTTAAATTTCTAAGATTAAGTATCTTTACTGTAAAATGAGAAAGTCACTTAATAACGTATACAGAAAATACTTAATGAGGAATCTGGTAAATGGTAAACATTCAATTTAAATGATAGCTTTTATTAGTACTGCTAACACTAACACTTGTCCTATACACCATTATAATTGATGATGAAGATGTGCCCAATTAGCCAATCTGTTAGTGTCACCATATTTATCCAGTCTTCAAAAGCTAGGAACTTCATTCTTAGGTCCTTCCACTCCCTTGTATACAAGTCTGATTCTCACTCTCTAAATTTCACTCCTTTATCGTATAAGCTCTTCATTACCATTTGCCTTATTATTTTCATCTATCTCCTAAACAGTCTACCTGTCTCACCATCTCTCTTCCAATCAATTCTTTGATAGAGCTGTCTTTCAAAAACAAAAATTAAATCACATCTTTAACTCTGATTTTCTTAGATTATTGCTATATTACCTAGAAATCCAAAGTCCTCAGCCTGACAAAGGCCATTCCCAATATGGTCTTTGTCACCTGTCACTCTTTTCTACAAACTTTGAGCTCTAATTTACATTCTAATTAGTAGAACATTATACCACTGTTCCCTCTGTTAAGACACTCCCACTCATCCATCAAACCCCAGGATAAAACAGTACTACCTCTAGGATGCTTTCTCTCAAGGCCTAAGGCAGTTGCTTTGTTCTTTTATTTCTACCTTCATTATAGCACTTATAGTCTATTAAAGTAATTTATGTTTGACAGTTTTTCCTTATCTACTTGATTATGAGCTCCTTGAAGGTTAGTATGGAAAAACTCTAGTTTTTATTTTTATTTATTTATTTATTTATTTTTTATGATAGTCACACAGAGAGAGAGAGAGAGAGGCAGAGACAGGCAGAGGGAGAAGCAGGCTCCATGCACCGGGAGCCCGACGTGGGATTTGATCCCGGGTCTCCAGGATCACGCCCTGGGCCAAAGGCAGGCGCCACACCGCTGCGCCACCCAGGGATCCCAAAACTCTAGTTTTTAAAAAGATTTTATTTATTTGAGAGAGAGCATCCATATGCATGTATAAGCAGGGGGGAGGGGCAGAGGAAGAGGGAGAAGCAGACTCCCTGCTCAGCAGGGAGCCTGAGATGTGGGACTCAATTTCAAGACCCTGAGATCATGATCTCAGCTGAAGGTGGCCACTTAACCAACCGACTGAACCACCCAGGCACCCCTGGAAAAACTTATTTAGTAGGAGTGCCTCCCTCATGGTGGGCAGTCTTTGAATAAATGAGAACATTTTTGTAGGAAAAAGCTGAGATGTCAGAAATAAAACATAAATGTTGTTACGATTTCCAAAAGCTTAGCATATTTATTCCTTAACTCCCTACTTCATGTTAGAAGTTAAAGCAAATCCATAGAATTTTATTTATTTTCAACATGACATTTTATATATGATACATAAATACAGTTAAGTAGGGACCATACACAGCATCATCTATGATCATGCTGATGATTCAGTCATAAAATTATGTACATAAACTTTGAAGCCAAATGACAGAAAAAGGTATCAAGATGGATAGCCATGAATACAGACCAACATTTCGTTTTTACCTCCCTGAATTTTTCAGATTTTCTAAAACGCAAATATATAACTTTCTATGTTTTTGAAGAACAAACAAGAAAATACATATTCCAGAAAACCATAATTATTAAAAAAGTTAAGTTTATTAAATCTCTAAAAGTTAATTTGTAAGAGTATGCATCATAGCAATCTGCCAAAGGACTATGCTTGTAGAAATTATTTTTTCCCAAAAACAGAAAGTAAGTTTCAATGAAGAAAAAAGAAAGCAATCCAAAACAAAGGTATGTAAGTATAAAATGAAGTGGACAACTGAAGCTTGGTTGGCTTTCAATTATCCAGATGTTTCAGGCTCAAGGGCTTTGGGGGCCTCAGAAGCCTCAAATTAGTGCCACAATACTGAGCTCTGCTTTGTATACATGCACATAAAATTAATCATACTGTTTGGCAATACATAAAGAATTCTAACAACTCATTAATTAAAAGACAACCCAATTGAAAATGCTTTAAGTTTTAAATAGAACATTTCCCCAAAAAGATACAAATGGCAAGTAAACACATGAAAAGATGTTCAACAATCATAAGGGAAATGCAAATGAGAACCAGGAAGAAGTGCCTCTTTGAGCTGGCTGAGAGAACTACAGTCAAAAAGCCAGAAAACAAGAGTTGATACGGGTATGGAAAAAGCAGAGCCCTTACATGTTGCTGGTGGGAGTGTACAATGGTGCAGCTGCACTGGAAAAGTCTGGCAGTTCCTTAAAAAGCTAAAAACAGAGTTATCACAGGACCCAACAATTCCACCCTAGGTATATATACAAGAGAAATGAAACACACACAAAAACTTGTATGTGAATTTTCACAGCAGCATTATTCATAGTATCTGAAAAGTAGAAAATACCCCAATGTCCATCAACTGATGAGTAAATAAACAAAATGTGGTGTATCTATCCATCTAATGCAATATTATTTCACAATTAGAAGTAATGAACTACTGATACCAGGTGCAACATGGATAAACCCTGAAAATGTTACACTACCTGGAAGAAACTAGTCAAAAAAGACCACATATGCATGACTGCATTTATATGAAATGTCCACAAGAGGCAAAGTTATAGGAACAGAAAAGAGATGAGTGGTTCCTTAGGACGAGAAATGGTAAGAAAGGACATGGGAGATGAATAGGAGGGACAACTAATGGTTATGGGTTTCCTTCTAGAAGGAATGAGAATGCTTTAAGTCTGTGGTAATAGGGGGCATGCCTGCGTGGCTCAGTTGGTTAAGCATCCAACTCTTGGTTTCAGCTCAGGTCATCATCTCACAGTTGTGGAATGGAGTCCGTGTCAGGCTCCCTGCGGTTCAGATTCTCTCTCCCTCTCCCCTGCTCCTCTCATCACTTTTGCACATGTTCACTCTCTCTCTCCTCACTCATAAATAAATAAATAAATAAATAAATAAATAAATAAATAAATCTTAAAAAAGAATGGTAATTAATAGCTGCACAATTCTGTGAATATATTAAAAACAACTAAATTGTATACTTTAAATGGATGAATTATATGGTATGAACTGTACCTCAACAAAGCTATTTAAAGAAAGAATGTCATCAGTCCCTTTTCAAACAAATTACATGGTCTGGAAAATGAGCATTTTCATTTATAAACAGAAATAGTATCTGTTTCCATCTTTCTACCTTTAGCTTTAAGAATACATAAAAGGTACATGGAGAAACAATCTAGAAATCTAGTTTCATAAACTAGATGACTACTGGTTATCTATTGCTGCATAATAGGTTACCCCAAACATAGCAGCTTAAAACAAACATTTATTATCTCACAGTTTCTAATGGTCAAGGAACCAGGGAGTGGCTTAGCTCGCTGGGTCTGGCTCAGATAGCTTACGAGGTTGCCATGAGGCTGGGGCTGCAATCTGAAAATTTGGGGTTGGGAAATCCAATTCCAGTCTCATTCATATGGCTGTCAGTTGGGAGGCTTCAGTTCCTCTATAGGCCCCTCTACAGGATTGCTCAGGACATGGTTTCCCGCAGAGCAAGTGATCAGAGAGAGTGTGAAAGCAATTAAGACAGAAGTTCGTATGTTTATAATCTCATCTTAAAAGTGATATACCATAATTTTTGCAATATTCTACTGGTTACACAGATCAATTCTGATACAATTCTGATGCACAATTCTGATACTGGGAGGGTATCAGACAAGAGTGTGAATACCAGGAGATGGGGATCACTAGAGCCATTATGGTGGCTGGCTACCAAAACATTATAACAACAAAGATCTTAGACCAAAGATCCCACATAAGTAAATGCTTGACCTTTGCAATTAAAAAGGACAGAGGGGATATGTAGTCCTCAGTAGTGTGACCAACACACTCCTAGGTGTGTAAGAGCTGTGATAAAAAGGTTTGCAAGGTGCATTCATACTATTTTCTGTTCTCCATGTGACAAAGCTACAATTAGCATAAAGAAACAAAACTGTGGAGTTGGGCATTGGTGGAGGAAGCACATAAAAGACACTGAGTCCATCTCACTCTCCCCTCTCCCTACCATAGTCAGATGAAGAAACAGTTCTAGCTGCAGAAAGGCTAGGTGACTCTACCAAGGTCATACTTGGACTCTACCAAGTGATAGAGCAAGAACCAGACTCCACTCTCTGTGTCTTCTCAGTACACCAGGGGCTCTACATCAGAGAACCAATGGCAGTGACTCACAGTGCAGATGATATGGTAAACATGTGAGCATTACATCACATACATCAAACAGTTGGTCACTCCAAAATTGGTATTTCTTTTTGTGGTTTTCTGACGCTGGATGCATTACTTTCTCAGGCAGTAGTGGACACTTACCCTTTTTCCACTCCAACTGGGAGCTGCCCTACTTAGCTGGGGAAGGAAGGAATCACTCATTCAGCTCAGCTAATATTACAGAGTATCATTCCATACCCAGCACTGAACATGTCGATGTGAAGAGCAGAAAACACGGTCCCTTCACGCAAAAAGCAGACAGTCAAGGTGAGAAAATGAGACTTATACATGGAGCACTAAGAAGTTATACATCAAGTGACAGGGCAGAGCAGGAAAAAAACGTAATACTTAGTGTGCCAGATATTTTATAGTATCAACTCTCTGAATCCCCTACGAGGTTATCCTCATTTTATAGATGAGGAAAGTGATGCCTTAACGGGTTAAGGAACTTGTCGAAATTTTTTTTCCTGGTAAGAAATTGGCCTAGAGGCTACCAGGGAAGATGGCAGCAGGGCCCGCACTTTCTTAGCCACAACTGTCAAATACGGTTTTCTTCTGCCACCCTCTGAAGTTCTTTTTTTCTGGGTTCTGATAGAAGTTGATTATGGAACTCTAAAGCTCCTCTGAGAAATTCTAGGTTTCCAGCTGCACAGGGGAGGGAGAACCTAGCCTAGTATGGTATGGATGTCTCAGGATGTGGCTCAGCCTATGGGGAGGGGTGAGGAGTGGGGGAAACATTCACTAAGGCAGTACTGCCTTTCTGGTGCCAGTATGAAAGATAAATTGAATCATAACTGCAATTAGTAAATGAGGCCATAGTTGGAAAGAGGAAATTAAATGCATGCACTGTTCTGCAAGTGCAAAAATAAATTAATTTGACTCTGTCAAAGCCCACTAGAATGTGGAGAGACTTAACACAATCTTCTAATGAGTCCTCCCAGCATTATGTCATAGAATCAGCACAATACCCTGGAACAGATGCATTTGATCATTTTTTTTAAAGATTTTATTTATTTATTCATGAGAGACAGAGAGAGAGAGAGAGAGAAAGAGAGAGAGGGGCAGAGACACAGGCAGAGGGAGAAGCAGGCTCCATGCAGGGAGCCCGACGTGGGACTTGATCCCAGGTCTCCAGGATCACGCCCTGTGCTGAAGGCGGCACTAAACTGCTGAGCCACCCAGGCTGCCCACATTTGAGCATTTTTAAAGAATATGAAAAGTAGTTTGAAAAGATTAAGGTCATCTTTGGGTCTGGAGAGCCTTTTGCTTAACAAAGCAACAAATTCCATTTTAAAAAAATTTTTTTTTCTTTATTTATGATAGCCACACACAGAGAGAGAGAGAGAGAGGCAGAGACACACAGGCAGAGGGAGAAGCAGGCTCCATGCACTGGAGCCCGACGTGGGATTCAATCCCGGGTCTCCAGGATCGTGCCCTGGGCCAAAGGCAGGCACCAAACCGCTGCGCCACCCAGGGATCCCAACAAATTCCATTTTGGTAAAAATCTGCCAACTTTGCCACCTTTGACACCTTTTGGCTGTCTCTTTCCTTTACAGCCAAATTTTACAGCTTTGGGAAATGTTCCTCACAAGGAAAGAGAGGACCTTGCAGGCTGTTGGCAATCTTGATGTGTCAAATTTCTACTGTGTATTCTTCTGATCACACACCTTCAATAATCTATGGGTCTCTCAATTAAGACCTACGAACACATTGTCCCAAACTGTAGGAACAGGCTTTGTGCAGAACCAACTGGCATTCAGTGCAAGGCAGCACAACAGTACTTGGCATGGGTTTTTTCCTAAGATAACATGTCTATATAGTTTATTGTGATTTTGAAAAGGTGTTGATGTTTTAAAAATTCCTCTCAAATTCAAAATTTTATTTCAAAGTCTTATACCAAGGAACTGTATCTAGATATGATAGGTTTACAGAATTCCAAAAGAAAGTCTATGATCACCTTTTTTAAAAAAATCAAGATTATATCTGTTTATTCATAAGAGACACAGAGAGAGAGGCAGAGACATAGGCAGAAGGAGAAGCAGACTCCTTGTGAGGAGCCTGACGCAGGACTCGATCCCAGGACCCCGGGATCACAACCTGAGCCAAAGGCAGATGCTCAACCACTGAGCCACCCAGGTACCCCTAGTAACTTCTCTTTTAGACTGATCTTTTCTTTAAATTATATCAAACTGTTGCCATGACTATCTTATTAGAGTCTTCAGTATGAGAATGGCTTTTATGAGGTCATTCACTTCATTCCAGTTACTCTATCTGGAAAGTTCACACTCAACAATCACAGGTGGAGGTGGTTTTTCATTCTGTTGTGAAAGGAGATTTGACCACAATCCCCAGTAAACTATTCCAGAGTATAAATGTACTCCTTGCATATGAAAGGACGATGTGTTTTCATTTAGATGAGTATTAAAATTACAATGCTAACGTAACAGAGAAAAAAGGAAATGGGGTAATGTGAAATTTGTACAACACATGTGGGATAGCCTAAGTAAGGCAATGTTAGTGTGTGTGTGTGTGTGTGTGTGTGTAGTTAGGCACAACAGGAGTGAACTGACCAAAAGGAACCAGAAGCCAGTCAGCAAACAGCTGCTGTCCTAGTTCTCTAACACCTTCTGATGTGGCTCTCTCATCCTAGCATCCTTACCCCAAACTGGCTAATTCTATATGTGTCTCATTTTGATTCATAGATTTGGCACATACAGATTTCCTAGACTCTTCGTCTGGAGAGGCCAAGCAAACCAGGTCAATTCTCTGTGTCTCTGGACCTTATTTCCCAGAGTCATTCTAAGTATACTTCGAACTTCGGCCTAGGGAGACCTCAACAGTTGTAAGGGTCTACCAAGAGTAAGTCCAAGGTGTTCTGAGCTAATCTTGCATCAGGCCAGACCTAGAAATATAATTGTCTTGCTAAAATGAATTTAATATTAGAATCCAGCTGGCTTCTAGACTGCAACTTTCATCCACTTTATTTCTAACCTGTGGTGGCCCTCAAAGAGTCTTTTTATGAGGATTCTGTGTCCTATTTCTACTGTTACTATTGATACTACTACTACTGATAATAATAATAATAGTTTTCACACATAGAGTACGGATTATGTGCTGGTAATTACAGTAAGGACTTTACATATATAAGACCCATTTGTCTTCCTTACAATCTTATGAGATAGGTTATTAACCCTGGTTTAAAAACTTACCCAACATCATACAGCTAGTAAGGACCAGTATCAGGATTTCGAACCTGGCAATCTGGCTCCAGAATCTATGCTCTTAGTATATCATAGGACTTTGGTTTGAATAATATACCATGCAAACCAGAGGCCTGTGTTTGCAGTCCCATCTCTAAGGCTATAATCAATTATGTGACCTAGGGTAAGTCTTTGACTCAATTTCCACTATTCAATGAGATAGGCTCAATGATTTGCTTCTGGTTATACAATGGTATGTATAAAGTAGGAGCTTTTCATTAACAAACTTGATTTTGCTAGATGAGTCAGGAGGTTTAAAGCTTGGAAATGAAATACATCTAAGTGAAAGAAGCAACTAATCTAAGAATTTTCATACTTCATAGTTCGTGATACAAGCATTAGATTCATATTTTACAGAGGAAAACACTGAGACTCAGAGATGAGGTGATTTTTCCAAGGCCACATAGAAAGTCAGGATGGACAGCTGGCATGTGAATGCAGTTAGAGCTCAAGCACTTCCTATAGTACTCAACAC
This sequence comes from Canis lupus dingo, assembly GCF_003254725.2. Lineage (NCBI taxonomy): Eukaryota > Metazoa > Chordata > Mammalia > Carnivora > Canidae > Canis > Canis lupus. Next base: position 22,281,202 of record NC_064247.1, on the reverse strand, counting down.
TTCCCTGGCAGGCTGCCTTTCCTCTCAGTAGCAGTAAGCAGAGATTGAAAAGTAACCTAGATAAAGTCCCTAGCGTGAGGTCCTGCAAAGAGCACATATGCAATAAGTTAATTTGGACATGGGGATGGCAATAGGTGAATATCACCTTAAAAGTGTTAACAGATGGTAATTTATAACAAAAGTGGGCACATTTTTGTGCAACTTCTACAAGGTGGGCTGAGTACCTATCAAAACAAGAGAATTTCTGGAGGGAAAGTCTGTATGACTTGAATCTATCCCTGAGTAAACAATGAAGAAATACCATGAGAATGCCAATATATGTGTAGTATTTCCAGATTATATACATGAGTTTGTGGGTTATTTTGCTGCATGAAATAACTTCCTAACAATAACTCAGAATCAAAAGCAATCTGCCTTTCTTCTAGCCAGAATTTCACCAATAATGCTGATGATTAGGGCAATTCTCTCATGTGTTGGCTATCTAAAGGAGGGCAGGAAAGGCAGAAACTTACGAAATTACTAACCTGTACAACAAATTTACTAAGTTCCTGTTTTGGTTTGGAAATGGAGTCACTTGTTCACTCACCAATTTATCCAACAAATAACACCAGAAATGTACAAAACATTACTTTATCAATAAATGGCAAGGGCATTCAAGACAACAGGACATAAATGGTGACACCAATGCAGTGGGATGAGCGCGTACAGTGAAAAGCTCCAGAAGCATGAATGTTATCTATGATAGGTTAGAGGAGTGCCTGAAGGAAGTGACATCTGAGCCAAGGGGAGAGCAGAATGTACTTCGGAAACTGCAAGTGGTTAAGAATGATTAGAATTCAGAGTAAGCAAAAGGAAGTCTTTTGACTGATTGAATTTCTCAAATCATAATTATGTAACCACTGAACTAGAGGTAGAAGGGTTTTATTAGATAATAATTTTGATGCTCTCATTTCAAGATCAAGGAAACTAAGCCCTCTAATTAGGAGCCCTGAGTCTCACCACGAGGACAACTACTACATGAGGTGGTGTTGTTCTTAACACAGAACTGAACGCTGTTGTGTTTGAGAGTCAATACAGCTGAATGCAGCCACGTTGGAAAACCACTAATCTTAGTGTGAAGGCTTAGCATCTGCTACAACACACGCTAAAATAATTGCTTAGAGAAATCACCTCTAGCTCATCTGAATGGTATCCATGTACAAAAAAGAAAAGTTAAAATCTATAAACCACCTCTCCTTAGGTACTGTAGGAGCTGATCCAAGAACACTAGAGATAAAACTGTTTGACACATACAGTTAACTCACCAATTAACCTAAGTCTTCCCTCTCTTTTAAATTAAAGCTCTTGTTCATTAAATTCAATAAAAATTGAGGTGCAACAGCTGTTAAATGAAGAGATTCTTTTAAATCTCTTGTTTGGGGATGTTTGCTAAATGTTGGACAAAAAACTTTATCATCATTAATTACTAAGCAACACCTTACCAGGAAGCCACAGCAGAAACAGTGACATTCTGTCACAAAGTCAAAATCAAGTAAGGGTACAATTCAAGAAATATGCAGGGCTATGATGACTGTGTATTTAATTCAAGAATATGAAGTGCTAAAGTACTCTATTTCTTTTACAGGTTAGTTTTAGTTCCCATCATATTACATGTAAAGAAATAGTAAAGATTATTTTTGGGTACTAGAATTTTATTGTACAAAGTTCTACCTGAAACAATGTGCTATCAGCTTGGCCTTTAGAAGTTTTTCATGTTTCCTGGGTGCAACTGATTGTGAAGCAAAGCAAAATTCTTTTTTTTTTAAAGGTTGATATTTACTTATTTTAGAGACAGAGGAAGAGAGCACATGTGCATGAGCACATGTGCATAGGCACACGTGTAAGGCAGTGGGGAGGCGGAGAGGGAGGAGGAGAGACAGAACCTCTAGCAGACACGGTGTTGAGCATGAAGCCTAACATGGGGCTCGATCTCACAATCCTGAGATCATGACCTGAGCTGAAATCAAGAGTCTGACCCTTTTTTATGTTTTAAAGATTTTATTTATTCATTCATAAGAGACTCAGGAGAGGGGCAGAGACACAGGCAGAGGGAGAAGCAGGCTCCATGCAGGGAGCCTGATGTGGGTCTCCAGGACCACGCTCTGGGCTGAAGGCAGCACTAAACCACTGAGCCACCCAGGCTGCCTAAGAGTCTGACACTTAATTGACTAAGCCACTCAGGTGGCTTAGCATTCTTTTAAGAAAAGGATTCTTTTGTAGCTTGCCATAGTGGTTCTCCACCAAGAGGGCATTAGAATCGACCATGAAGAGTTTCTGACAATTATGCAGCTGCCTGGATTCCACTGCAGGTCACTAACCAGGAAGTTCTAGAGACCACCAGGCTAGATGACCTTCATGGTTCTTTCCAATCTGGAGATTACATTACCTATAAATACCTTGTACACATTAAGTGCCCAACACTATACACACTAAAAGCACTAGTTCCACACCACAGGTACTCACTTTACTGATCTGGAGAAACTCATAAGAAATAAACTGAAAATTAAAATATACACAACCTTCAACTTAAATATACCTTTTTCCTGTGGTTATTTTGACACAAGTCCACCATATTTCATTATTTCTGAGGCAGAAATTTGTGGAACTGGCTCTACTGTAAGTACTAATTACTGCAGAGGGATAAGACGGCAAGAATAGGAAGGACATGGCTGTATATTATCACACTGGTTGTCTACCTCACCACAATCCCAGTAAGGTGGACAAGTGTTGCCAGTGTCACTGATCTGGCGCTTCCTCTACCATCCTTCTCAACATTATTAGACCCAATTCCCCTATGGGATACTAATGCCTACACATATGTATTGATTTCCATTCCTCCTTTTCTACCCTGAAATTCATAGATATTTAACTGAATTTCAAAAGTATCAAAAGTAATACAAAGGAAAATGAAATAAAAGTAATTAATAACTATACTAAAAGACAATGAAGTAGTCAGGTGCTTACACTACTTAAAATTCATGTATTTAAATTTAAGAGAAGTTGGATGGTAAGAAATTGTAACACACAAGTACAGGAAAATGAAGTAAAGACATTTTATTGAGATTTTCTGAAACAGTCCCAAACAATAGAAATTATCTTTTGATATGCACGCTGGTGGCATATTTGGGGAATTTAGTGTTTATTAAAATAAAAGTATACAAAAATACTTTGTATATAAGACAGAGTTAGGTTATAAGCAGAGATAATCATACCAAGTTTTTTTAGCCTCCTTCACAAACGTCCAGGCACAGGACACTCAAAGCCATGTAGATATGCCACAATTCTCTGATGTGCAGGGTGCCCTGAGCATTATCTGATGTCTACCATCTCTGGCCACTGCCCACTGAATCAGTGAGATAAACTCAAATGCTGTAAAAAAATTCCAAAATGCCCTCTAGAAGTTAGTACTACTCCACTGAGACCCACTGGTCTTCATGAACTTTAAGTATCTGCATGCATAGTATCATAGATTCTCACACCGGCTTAGGGAGTAAGTGGGCCACCAGACCTCTCATCTTGGGCCTAAGATTCTCTGATATAAGGACTACTTATTGAAAAGCCTAGGGCATGTCTATCCCAGAAACTTCCAGTAAGAAATTATACCTAAAACTGTTTTTAAAAAAGTAAATAAAGCTATTTTTTACATAGGTAATATATCCATATATACAATTATGCTAAAAATTCTGCCTCCTCTTACTACCTCCCCTGAAAAATACTCCTGAGTTTTCTAGGTAATCAAGGTCAAATTGTGAAAATGTTACCATTCTCTTTTTTCTACAAACGCAAAGATACATTAATGTAAATAATCCAAAAGTCATTTATATATGGCACAAAAATGTATTATTCATTTGGAAGACGGGTATCTTCCTAAATAAGTTTTGCTTAGGCGTCTATTAAAAGTAATTTACATTTCCTGGTCTACCCAATGCCTAAGCATGTATCTTCTAGGAACAGGTTAGGGGTGCCTGAGCCTGAGAACATGTTGCTACTAAGAGAGCAACCAAAGTGTTGAAAGTTTCACTAATTGGGGGTTGGCTCTATAATTTATTTTTGACACTGAAAAAAAAAAACACATGCCTTCACACAAATTTTATGTTAAATTAGCACATCATTCATAGGAATATTAGATATACCCTCACTGTAAGTAAAGGTAATAAGGACTTCACTTTATATAGAAAGATACACAGATTAGAGCAAAATCATCACAGGGTTCCTTTAAAGATAAAAACTCGTCCTGGTTAAAATGCCATTTAAAAATTAATGAATAACTTAATGACTGAATATTCATTCAATTTCTACATATTATGAAAGATTTGCATAAAATATCTATTGAAATGGTATTTAGTCTCAGTAGGTGAAATGGTCATTTACATAGTGAGTTTGCCTGTTTTTACACTTCAAATTCTGCTGATTAGTTCATTAATTTTTTAAAAAGATTTTATTTATTTATTCATGACAGAGAGAGAGAGAGACAGCCTGCAGAGAAGCAGGCTCCATGCAGGGAGGGAGAAGCAGGCTCCATGCAGGGAGCCCAACATGGGACTCGATTCCGGGTCTTCAGGATCACACCCTGGGCCAAAGGCGGCGCTAAACCGCTGGGCCACCGGGGCTGCCCTTTATTAATTAATTTAATAATGGATTTAAGAATATTTTTCCATCTCTTTGTGTCTTCCTCAATTTCTTTCAGAAGCGTTCTATAGTTTTTAAGGTATAGATCCTTTACCTCTTTGGTTAGGTTTATTCCTAGGTATCTTATGCTTTTGGGTGCAATTGTAAATGGGATGGACTCCTTAATTTCTCTTTCTTCAGTCTCATTGTTAGTGTATAGAAATGCCACTGACTTTCTGGGCATTGATTTTGTATCCTGCCATGCTACCAAATTGCTGTATGAGTTCTAGCAATCTTGGGGTGGAGACTTTTGGGTTTTCTATGTAGAGTATCATGTCATTGGTGAAGAGGGAGAGTTTGACTTCTTCATTGCCAATTTGAATGCCTTTAATGTCTTTTTGTTGTCTGATTTCTGAGGCTAGGACTTCCAGTACTATGTTGAATAGCAGTGGTGAGAGTGGACATCTCTGTCTTGTTCCTGATCTTAGGGGAAAGGCTCCCAGTGCTTCCCCATTGAGAATCTTATTTGCTGTGGGTTTTTCGTAGATGGCTTTTAAGATGTTGAGGAATGTTCCCTCTATCCCACCTCACACCAGTGAGAATGGGGAAAATTAACAAGGCAGGAAACCACAAATGTTGGAGAGGATGCGGAGAAAAGGGAACCCTCTTGCACTGTTTGCACTGTTGGTGGGAATGTGAACTGGTGCAGCCACTCTGGAAAACTGTGTGGAGGTTCCTCAAAGAGTTAAAAATAGACCTGCCCTACAACCCAGCAATTGCACTGTTGGGGATATACCCCAAAGATACAGATGCAATGACATGCCGGGACACCTGCGCCCCAATGTTTATGGCAGCAATGTCCACAACTGCCAAACTGTGGAAGGAGCCTCGGTGTCCATCGAAAGATGAATGGATAAAGAAGATGTGGTGTATGTATACAATGGAATATTACTCAGCCATTAGAAATGACAAATACCCACCATTTGCTTCAATGTGGATGGAACTGGAGGGTATTATGCTGAGTGAAGTAAGTCAATCGGAGAAGGACAAACATTATATGTTCTCATTCATTTGGGGAATATAAATAATAGTGAAAGGGAATATAAGGGAAGGGAGAAGAAATGTGTGGGAAATATCAGAAAGGGAGACAGAACATAAAGACTGCTAACTCTGGGAAACGAACTAGGGGTGGTGGAAGGGGTGGAGGGCGGGGGGTGGGGGTGAATGGGTGACGGGCACTGGGGGGGCACTTGACGGGATGAGCACTGGGTGTTATTCTGTATGTTGGTAAATTGAACACCAATAAAAAATAAATTTATTAAAAAAATAATAATGCATTTAAGAAATCAGCATTCCATTTTTATAATCTCAATTTGTTTATCTTCATACCTAAAATTGGTAAAAATTTGCCTCATGCCAACATAGGTATCACTTTATGATAAAAAACAAGCTAAAGTTTGTGCATAACCAAGACATATGGTGATTAAAATAGCTCATCTTTTAGTATTCTGATTGTTTTTATAAATAAAGTTTAGCAATATGTGGAGCATGTACATTTGTGTACTAAGTGATATGAGATTTTTGAATCAGTTTTAAAGCAAGTGACCACACAGATCAGGCTTTATGATTCACATAAAATACAGACCTTATTAAGTAACATCAGAACAGAAGTCAGATTTTCTATTATTAAACAGAAAATTTTGGTGCTGATATAAAAACAAAAAAACCCCTCACACACACAGATAAACAGCGTATTCCAACTGTGTAATACAAAGCTATTCACTTACTTGGTACTGGGCCTTTTTTGCAGGGCTTTATCCAAGATAAGAGATGGGGCACTCCTCCTCCTTTCTGCTAGTGTTTTCATCTTCTGTTGAGACAAAAAAAAAAAATCCAAATGAAGACCACGTGACTTGTAAAGCCAGTAAATGCCAACTTTCAAACCAATTCAGCAAGTTTTGTATTACTAATCTTTGCCTCTCAAAGAGTTTGCAATCTCACTGTAGAGATAAAATAATAACATCTAAACTAGAATATTAAGTGTCAAATAGTAGTATAGGCTTTAAATATTTTTTTATGGCCAGAGAATAAGGAGGTTAAATGTTGATCAGAGTATTTGGGAAAAGCATTATCACAACCATTATCATCAACTGTAGCTAACAGATATATTGCTTATTGTGTTCCAGCCCCTCTGCTAAAGGCAGGGCTGGAGTACCTTATTTACACTGCAATTTACATTGCATAAAATGTCATCTGCGTAGTTCTACTGTCTCTCTTTCATAGGCAGGACAGGCCCCAATTGGGCATCAAGGAAAGTCAGGATTTGAAGAGATCAAGTAAAGGGAGGTGAAAAAAAAGAAGAAAGGAAAAAAAAAAACAGTTAAAGCAAAACACATTTAATAGACCTTTAAGCTTAAGTATTTACACATTTGGATCCCTTCTTCCAAACAGATTTTTTTTTTTTTTTTTGCTGTAACTTAAAAAAAAGACCAGTTTTTTCTTTTCTAAGTGGTATATAAACATAGGATTAACTGGATAATTCAAGTTCTCTGTTTCAGAGGACCTACAATTTTTGGTAAATGAGGATTTGCTTAACTTAGATTATCCAGATAATCACTCTCTAAATTCAATCTTGCATATTTAATAATTCTAGGTAGAGTCAGTGGGCCTGCCCCTGGGTATGGATGAGTAAAATTACCAATATACTCATCAACAGCCATGAGTGAAGTTCAGGCTGTGGCCACTCTTCTCGCTCCTTTCTCACCCTTTCCTGGCCACAGGTCTTACCTATGGCTGGAAAGAAGTTCCCAGCTATCCTGGGAACCGGGTGCTGCTCTAGGAGGAACCATAGAAAACTAACTGGCTCAGTGTTAGTCCCTCATTACATTATTCATAAAGGAACTGTTTCTTAGCTGGTAAAATAAAACCTAGATCCTGGCATAGGAACAGAGGAAGAATAATCCAGTGACAAAGGGATACTGGACGGCTTTGGTACAATTCATATCCCCCCAAATTTGTCATGTCCTCAGGACCTCTCCACAGTTCCTGTCACCAGCATCATCGTGCCTCAGTATTGCTGTTCCTCCCATTAATAGTTTGGCTCACATGTGGAAACTATATGTCTAAACCTCCTTAGTATAGCTTAGACAGCAACTGAAACAATTACATAAACCATGAATAAAAGACAGGAAACCAAGAGGTAAGAAATCTAGAATACCATATTTCTCAATCAGGAATTATTATTAACTAGGAAGGAGTTTCAGGGAAGGCTAAATTGTATCATTTTCTTGTTTACATGATATGTATTTAGTGCCTACCTTCTGGAGAGGAAGCCCACAGTTTTCAACAGATTCCCAGAAAAATCTATGATTTTGATAACCTACATTATAACCTCCAGCTTGTCAGCCGATCCCACTGTTTCCATTACTCACATCTTGCCGGAACAGAACTCTCCTGAAGCCACCATTCTGAGGCTAGTGTGCTTGTAGGGGTGGCAGGGAGAAGGAAAATCTGGGACACAGTGTCTGTATTGCGAGGTTCAGTGGCCTGTCCCCACATGAAGAGTCTCAAGAATAAAAGGTTAATTTTACTAAGAAAAGTGGCTATTTGTTTACATGCACATTTCTGAGGATTCCGTTTCACCTTCCGGTCTGGGCTAGATTGCTGCCCCCAATCCTCCTGACTTCCTTTCTTTATTCAGCATCTATTTTCTATGCTTTGAACTGTGAAATGCGCCCAATCCTTTAAGCTTTACCTGGGCTCCTTACCCTTAGTTTTGACCTAGACCAGGTCTCCCTAATCTTCCTTAGTGGGAACCGACATTCCCGGATCTATTTTACCAATCTTGCTTCCGTGGCCCCTAACCCTCTGACACCATGGTCAGCAGGCCCAAGCTCCTCAAGGAATCTTCATCAGACAAGATTTCTAATTTGGAGCTCCTTGCCTTTCAGGTTTACAAAAGACTCAGAAAGTGTTCAAAAGACACCCATAAATATGATTTAAAATGTTGGGGGAGGGATCCCTGGGTGGCGCAGTGGTTTGGCGCCTGCCTTTGGCCCAGGGCTTGATCCTGGAGACCCGGGATCGAATCCCACGTCAGGCTCCAGGTGCATGGAGCCTGCTTCTCCCTCTGCCTATGTCTCTGCCTCTCTCTCTCCCTCTATATGACTATCATAAATAAATTAAAAAATATATATAAAAAAATAAATAAAAAAAATAAAATGGGGGAAGAAGACTCTGTGAGAAAAGCTAAAATGATCTGAAGTTCTTCATTTGGAGGGAGAAATAATCTAAAATGAATGCAGAGTAATATGGAGGATAGAAAAGTGTCTTCCAAGGAAGACAACACAAAAAAGAAAATGCTGCTAGCCTGTAGACTGAGAAAACAGGTTATCTTGGTTAGTGGTTCCCTGAAAAAATTTACAAAAGCTGTGAATTAAATTGTGCACATAATTTCAAGGGGTCAGAGACCTGCATAATATGGATTCCTTAGGGATTCATGGACCCCAAATTTGAAATCTTCTGACATAAGAAAATTTTCCGGTGATGGCTGTTAAATATGAGAATGAATAATCAAATAAGGGTGACAAATTTTCTTCTGTAAAAGGGCTTTTTTTAAAAAAAAAGATTTTATTTATTTATTCATGAGAGACAGAGAGAGAGAGGCAGAGACACAGGCAGAGGGAGAAGCAGGCTCCATGCAGGAAGCCCGATATGGGACTCGATCCCGGGTCTCCAAGATCACACCCTGGGCTGAAGGTGGCGCTTAATCGCTGAGCCACCCAGGCTGCCCTGTAAAAGGACTTTAATGGGTTGTCTGTCTTTCTGATTTTGTCTGGTTTTATTTTTTCCTCTCTTCCCTTATGATGAAACCATAAGAGACTCTTAATCATAGGAAACAAACTGAGGGTTGTTGGAGGGGAGGTGGATGTGGGGACGGGGATACTGGGGGGATGGACATTAAGGGAGGCATCTGATGTAACAAGCAGTGGGGATCATACAAGACCCGATGAATCACTGACCTCTACCTCTGAACCAATAATATATGTTTTTTTAAAAAAAGAAACAAAAGTGCTTTTAAAATATAAGTTTTTCATGGACACCTAATGTAGAGGACCACTGACATACATAGTAATTAATTAGACTGTGTTTTCTTAGTTATAAAATTATCAGATGTATGAGTTATCAAATGCAGAGTGTATCCACCTCATCCAGTGGATTCATATGCAAGAGAATGTAATCAAACTACAGCAAGAATATTATTTTTATTTGAGATCCTACTGTTTGTAGTGAGACTCTCTCATCACTAATGAGATATGCAACCCAAAGCAATTCAGTCACTTGTCTCGGGTTTCATTTCCTAATCTAGAAAATCAGAAAATGTGGACTAGACGGTATCTTAGGTCCCTTCTATTTTTGATATCCTCATGTTAAATGTCCACCAAAGATTTATTCTGGATATACAATACAAGGAAATAAGCATTATATATGCCAATTTAAGACTCACAGGATTCATTCCTCTTATAAATAATTAAAAGTCTTGGGGGCACCTGAGCGGCTCAGGGTTAAGTATCTGGCTTTTGATTTCAGCTCATGACTCAGTGTTGTGAGATCAAGCCCTATGTTGGGCTCCATGCTGGGTGTGGAGTCTGTTGAAGATTCTCTGCCTGCCTCCTGCCTCTAGTCCTCCCCACAGCTCACTCTCTTTCTAAAAAAAACCCATGAAACATAAGAATAGATAAGCTCCAATATAATAGGAGCTTAATAACTAGATTTAGGTGTCAATTCACTAAAAATACACAGATCTCTTTCTTTTGCTCCCAAAGTATAGTAAAACAGAGGGCCAATGGTGATTCCAAAACAAATTCACTTATCTATCAAAGAATCTGTTCTCAGGCAATAAGGACTTAGATTTTCTTTTTTGTTTATAACAACTGTGTGAAATACAATACATGGAAATAGAAAGAGACTATTGATTCATCTACAAATAGATACCCTGCAAGCTTGTCAGGGCAAGTTGTGACTATGCCTATATTAGCACTAACAAATTTCAATTGTTCAAGGACAGGAAAAACTAAGATTTTTTGCCTCACAGAGAACAGAGGGTAGGCTTAAAGCAGTCCTTTTTGTTGTTGTTAGCTTAAAAATCACAACTGTACAGCATGATTTTTCAGAATGCCCACATGTTTGATATTCATATCTAAATGACCTCATAAATACTGGATGCCATTCTGAAGCAGGATATTTTTAAAAAGGTAATCTGTTTTTTCTTTTTTTTTTAAGAGAGGGAGAGAGGGAGGGAGAGAGGGAGAGAGGAGGGAGGAAAGGAGAAGGCGGAGGGGCAGAAGGAGGAGAGAGAGCCCAAAGCAGGGACTGATCTCACAATCCTGAGACCATGACCTGAGACGAAATTAAAAGTCCAACATGTAACTGACAGAGCTACCCAGGCGCCCTGATAATTTTTTTTCTAAACTGACAAACTATATATTAGGTTAAAAAATCAACTGCATTAATCTTTTGGGAATGATTTTCTTGATACTGTACCACTTCCCTAGTCTTCAAGACCCCAAAAACTAAACAAGAATTTTATATGAGCTAAAAAAACAAACCAACCATGAAGTAGCATTTATTTATTTATTCCTCCACCTCCAAATTGGGAAAGAGAAAGAGGAACTTGGAAGAAGTTGTAAAAGGGAATAAATGTGATTGCTTTAAAGACGGCTGTGTTTTTACTAACAGTAATTTATTACAGAAGTCTAACATGAATAGAAAAAAGTCATTAGATCTTTGATTTTCTAAGTTGTCTCTTTTGCAGTTATATTCAGCGATAAAGGCAAAACAAAACCTATTCTGCCAAAAAGTAAAATAGAGACCATAATTGAAAATAAGAACCAGGTGCTTATAATTCATTTTTAAAAATATTTCAATCATAGCAGAACTGCAGCAATATCACCAGCTAACCTGCAAACTGCTTTCCACTTTCTTAATCAGCTGGATTCAATATATGCTCAATTCCCTGTGCTTCCATCTTCCTTCACATATTACGCCTTTGTTACAGAATTTCATGTTATATTATTTCTCTTTCTGTCCCTTTCTAGAGAGTAGGAACTGTAATTCTTTCCAACTTCCTCCAGTTCTTCAACAACTATTTACTGAAATTCTGCTCTGTAGCAGGCCTCTCTCTGCATTCCCAAAGCCTCTTACAATGCCTGGCACAAACTATGTACTCAATAAATGAAGGTTTTGTGTGAATTTTAAAATCCACTATCCTCCATATCTATTTCACTATCCCCAAACATACACACAGAAAAACAAACAAACCTTTAAGGGGCTTGCTGGAATGCTGTCATTAAGAAAATGTAAGCTTTTGCTATGGAACTGAATGGTGAAGAGTCAAACTTGTACACTGCCAACTATATCTGACACAGGGTTGACATTTACCACTTTGCTTTTTAAAGATTTTATTTATCTATTCATGAGAGACACAGAGAGAAGGCAGAGACACAGGCAGAGGGAGAAGCAGGCTCCCTACTGGGAACCGACATAGGACTCGATCCTGAAACTCCAGGATTACGCCCTGAGCTGATGGCAGATGCCCAACCGCTGAGCCACCCAGGTGTCCCGACATGTACCACTTTGAACTACAGGGTAAACATCAGATGATTAAAGTTAATTACCTGCCAACAAATGGTGCAGGGACACCTGGATATCCACACGCAAAAAGATTAGGTTGGACCCCTATCTCAAACCATATATAAAAATTAACTCAAAATGAATCAAAGATCTAAAAGTAAGAGCTGAAATTACAAAAAAATAGTTAGAAGAAATATTTGTGACCTTGGATTAGGCAATGGTTTCTTAGATATGACACCAAAAGCACAAGAACAAAAGAGAAAGAATAGATAAACTGGACATTTGTGTCAAGATTAAAAACTTCTATGCTTCAAGGGGCACTATTAAGAAAGCATAAAGAAAACCCACAGAATTCAAGAAAATTTTTGCAAATCATATATTTATTATGGGATTTATATATAAAGAACTATTGAATTGTCACAATTAAATAAAGATAAATAAGCCAATTTTAAAATGGGCAAAAGGATCTGAATGGACAATTCTGTAAAGAAGATATACAAATGTCCAATAAGCACATAAAAAAATGTTCAACATCATTAGCCATGAGGGAAATGCAGATCAAAACCATTAAATATCACTTTATACTCATCAAGATGGCTTTAATAAAGAAGACATAAAAAGTGCCAGTGAAGATGTGGATAAACTCAACTCTCATAAACTGTTGGTGGGAATGTAAAATGGTGCTGTTACTTTGGAAACTAGTTAAGAAGTTCTGCCAAAGGCTAAACACAGAGTTACAGAGGATCCTGCATTTCCTCCTGGGTACATAAACAAGAAAAATGAAAACATGTCCACACAAAAACATGCATGTGAATGGTCACAGTAGCATTATTTATAATAGTTAAAAAGTGGAAAAAAATGTTCATCAACTGATGAGTGAATAAACACAATGTGGTATATCCATATAACAGAATATTACTTGGCAATAAGACACACTGACATGTATAACAACATAGATGAATCTTGAAAATCTTATGCTAATTAAAAAGCAGTCCCAAAGGGCCACATAATATATGATTCCATTTATATGAAAAATCCAGAATAAATAAATCTACAGAAACTTAAAGTGGATTAGTGTTTGCTCAGAGGTTGGGATGAGACGACGAAGGGGTGTGGTGTTTCTTTCTGGGATAATGAAAATGTTCTGAAACTGTGACAACAGATGCACAGTTCTCTGAATATACTATGGTATGTGAATTATATCTCAATAAAGCTATGAAAAAGAAAAACAAAGAGCTAAACATCAAACTGCTAAGCCACTGGGTTCCACCCCAGCAAAATGGCTTATAGCCAAGAGCCATAATTTCCTTTATTTGTATAACAATCACCTATAGTACAAATAAGAAAATGAAAATTATTTGCTTTTTGTCCAACATGTTTTTGTACAAAATGTGTGACTCTCCGAATTCCTCAGAGATCTAAGGAATAATGCTCACCTTTTTACTGCAGTTCGTCCCCGCTCTTCCCCTAACTCTCCAGTGCCCTCACCTTACCATTTTCACACAGTACACTTTCAGTAGCAGTATACAAGTCAGTGAATTAATATTGCTCGTATCTGAGAGTTTAAGCTGGTGAAACAAATGTGCCTATGTAGGAAAAGGAAACTGTAAACAGATAACTGAAGAAAAAAATTTTTGGTTTTTTATTTTCAACAACTCAGAAAACACTGCTATTTTTGGAACCTCTAAATCACTCTGAATCTGGTCATTCTTAGTTCTCAGAGAGATTATAGGAAAAGAATGCCTATCAAAAGAAAGAAACAGGAAGAAAGATTTTAAGTCAGGTGAAGTACAATTTTTCATACTTTCTTCTGTTACAGTCACTTTAGGAAGAAAAACATCTAAGCATTTCAGCAGAATTTAAGTCAAATGTGATGAAGTCACTTCTAAACATTTAAAATTAGCATAGCATTAAAATGAGGGCTTTGAGTGTTTGCTTCAGCAGCAGATATATTAAAATGAGAGCTTTGAGGAAAGCTTTTAAAGAATTCAGGTTTCAAGGCTAGAAAAAAATTAATCAAATTTACAAATTAGCTTATTCATATTTGATCATGAATCCTTCTGTAGCTGGTCTATACAATTTTGCAAGCAATAAGCTGTTTCTTATTTGTTTTCCTGACATACCTGCAGCATTTAATTTGTGGAGACATACCTCAGAGACACTGGCTATGCAAGGAAACAAGAAAATTATTTTTAACCATACACCTTGCTTCTATGTCCTGTTATCACAACCAGGTTCTGACCACTGGGTAAGCTAAAGCTTCTCACTATTGTCAGTGTGATCTGTGATGTGTGTGATCTTTTATTAATGAATCATCTCATCCAGAACCCATTTGAGCATTTAATTAACACAAATGTCATCACAATAGACTACTGTGAAAGGATAAAAGTTCTTTTCTGAGATTAAGAAAGAAATACTTTTACTTTTCGCTGTCTTTTCTCCTTCTATGAGAAAACCAATTTGAAATAAAACAATAAAGATGAGAATTTATGCCTTGTAGGACAATGGGCACTGGGCTAGGAGACACTGGACCTAAATTCTGCACCCTGGTTCTAGCACTTAACTTTTGAGTCCTCGAAGATGACATAACTATCCTACCTACCACAAAGAATAAGGTAAGATTATATGCGAAAGTCCTCTGACACGGAAAACACTGTGATAGTGTAACATATAAAGTAAGGCTTTAGCCTGCATAAGTACTGTATATAAATAAATACGAGGGTAGTAGAATTCCTCTTAGACATGATTTTTTGTTCTTCTGCCTCTACCTGACCCATGCAGGCTTCTGGAGTATCACTGTGGGCCTTGAAGTTGGTGGACTTTCCTCTTTGGCAAAGTCACCAGTTTCAGCCTCTGGTCATGATTCATTTTTAGTGGCACCCTGGAGTAGACAAGATCAATCACCAATCACCCTAATATTCCCTTAAAGGGGGCTTCACTACATTTTTCATATCATGGCCCACACAATGCGATATGATTTACACATCCACGGCACACTGTGATAACAAAGAGGGTCTCCGGCTGCCCTGTACCCATCTACCTGCCTAGTGGCTGGGGGGCTGGCTGTAGCAGCCACATCTCTAACGGTTGGGAAGCTCTGACTTGCAGCAACCTCTCACTTTCCTTATGCAGAGGGGAAGGGCATAGTCATCAAATCCAGAAACCATAATGGTAATAACCAGAATGTTTAAAATAAGAATAGAAAGCAGGCCCAGGTCTATCCAGATTCAGATGCAGTATAACTTAGTGATGACTACTGCCAAAGCAGAGGTTGAAGAGTTTGAATGTAGGGGTAGAAGAGGAAATACAGACTCTCTCCTAGGTGTCCATTAAGACCCAGGTAAACAAGGAAAGTAAAAGGCCACAGAGTAGCTGTGAAACGTGAGCTGATGTGGACACACATACATTCCATTTTCAGAGTCCACACACCAGTGACCAAACATCCAGAAATAGGTTTTACCTTTCACTTGTGCCATGTGACAGCTGTCTGTCAAAATGAGGTCAAGGCTGCTCAGCACAGCACTGACACACAGTACTGATAAGACTATTTCTGCTCTTGGTCGGATGTTTCTAATCTAAACTTGTCCTAGATAAAGAAAATAAGACTGAAACAAAATTATAAAATAAAATGGGCTGTGTTGCCTGCAAGCCTCATTATTGGTGGATGACAGGAAGCAGTTTCCTCTGCTCCCTTTGCAGCCTCTCCCACTGTAGCTAAGTCCTCCATAAGTCAACAAAGGCTAGCCCTCATCCCCATCCAAGGCTGCTTCAGGAACTGCTGCAGTTGCCAACACCACACTGAATACCCAGCCTGCAGGGCTCTGTGCACACACCAGGGCCCGCAGAGTCCCTATCATCCACAGCACCTGGGACATCAACATAAAAATGGAGAGCACACTTTCCTGCGGATGAACATTCATTTCAGAGGTAGTGTGCACAGGCTACTATAACAAAATAACACAGACTGGGTGGCCTCAACACACATCTATTTTTCATAGCTTTGGAAGCTGGGAAGTTGAGTCAAGGTGCCAGCAGATTCAGTTCCTGGTGAGACCCTCTTCCTCATGTGCAGCGGCCTTCCAGCTGTACTTCTTCATACGGGGGACAGAGCCAGAGGGGGTACAAGCTCTCTGGTCTCTTCTAAGGGTACTAATCCCATCATGGGGATTCTGTCCTCATGACCTCATCCAACCCATGGGGATTAGGACCTCAACATGAGTTTAGGGGAGGGCACATTCAGTCTGTAACAGAGGTTCTTGCCAAATGCTCTGGAGATATGAGAGGCAGGAGTCATAAAATCTAGCAAATCACAGTAACAAAACATACATGTTTCTTCAGAGCCCATGTATACAAGTGCGTGTAGGCATAAGTATGTCTACATATGCATACAGAACCTTGGTGGTAGTTACATACCCATTTATTTCTATGAAACTTCATAGTTTACAACATGTGTTAGTGGCGATTTACTTTGAAATCTAGTATATTTTTAACTACTCACAACTTCTAGGAAGGCCAGCTTCGTAATCACATACATATCTTTGTTGTTATGTGGTTCTTTAAGGCACAAGATGTCTTTACTTTGAAAAGAACTACCAACAAGTCCTGGATAACAGGAAAAGAACTTTGAAAGAATTCGGACACCTCGATTACTGAAGTCTCCTTTTTTCTAGGTGCCTTCAGTTATGTCACCTCTCCCAGTTGATGGAACATATCCACCTTTTGTTCTGCAGACTTTTCTCCGACTCATAATCTGGGACAACTGTGAAATCATAGAGTAACCGATTGCTTCACAACCATCTTTACTTGGGAACCAAGAGCGACAACTACACTATTTAGGAATCTGTGACTTGTGAATTTTCGGTCTTTAAGCTGCAACTCCCTATTTTAACTATTTCACTTCAAGTTGATAATTACTTCTTATGCAAATGCATAAAAATAAGATAGCCCTTAAGTTTTGTTTTATAAAAAATACAATTTATTCTGTTCTAACATATGAATGTTAGAGTCACAAAGAATTAATTTTTCTTTTGCCATGTTAAAATGCACTATTGTGTTTACATTGTAAGTAAAAATAACTATGCAAGCAAGTTTTTTCCTACACACAAGATTCATGGCATAAAATGTTTTCTGAATTGAGAGTTTCAACTGGGTTTGCCAAACACATGACTGTCCATAGTGGAATCATCTGTACACCCACATGTAACTTTGAAATACAGTTCTATAAGTTTGGGGCCTATGCCAAACTTTCCAGCAGCAAGCAAGACTGAGATATTGGCCTGGAAAGCAGGCCTGGCTAAGGAACTCCAGAGAAACAATGAATGCCTTATATAAAACTTCTGAAAATGACAGATACCAAGGCATAAAAGTCATACATTTCCAAGGTAATCAGATCAATAATTGTGTCATTTATTGTCACTATTAGTTAATATTTACTGTAATGATTAATTTTACTGGTCAACTTGACTGTTCATAGGGTGCCCAGATTAAACATTTCTAGGTGTGTCTGTGACGTATTTCTGGATGAGATTACCATTTATATCACTGGATTTAAGAAGACAGATGGCCCTCCCCACAGTGAGTGGGCATCAGTCAATCTCTCGGGGGCCTTCACAGAACAAAGAGTAGAGGAAAGAGAAATTCGCCCCCTTTTTCCTGCCTCACTGGTGAGCTGGGACATCTCATCTCATCTTGCCTCAGGAAAAGATGGCAGACTATGGGACTGTTTTTAATCTGTTTCTCTGGAGAACCCTGACTAATGCATTTACCTGACATTTACCTAATGGCAGCAGTGAACATAACCTTCAATGGCAGATAGAGAAAGTAGAGCTTCTGATTCCCAGAGAAGGGAATTACCTCTCAGGAGAAAAATCTCTCAAATGTGCTTTTCTCAGCTGGTTATACAGAATTCAGATTTACTCTCTCCTATAGCTTATGCTACAAATAGTAACAAAAGCATCTATAATCTAGTTAGAAAAAGAAATAGAGTTGGAAGATCTGGTTCAAATTCCAGCTTTGCTGCTTGTGGCCTTGGCAGGGCTCAGATTCCTTCTTCTGTAGAAATAAGCTAATAAAACATCTCATATAATTGATGTGTATTATATATATATAGCGAGGCATTCACTTAAAGAGTCTTTAAAATTTCCTTTTATTATCCCATAAATTATAAACATTAAATTCTTATCTTTCTGCTCAGGTTTCTACTTTATATATTTATGACCTTCAAGGATGACTACTTTCAAGGGTAAGGTTATGGACTGAATGTCTATGTCCTACCCCCCCCCCCCCATATTCATATGTTGAAGCCCTAATTTCCAATGTGATGGTATTAGGAGGCAGGGGTCTTCGGGAGATGATTAGGTTTAGATGAGGTCATGAAAATGAGGCCCCTATGATGAGATTAGTGCCCTTAAAAGAAGAGACCAGAGATAACTAGTTCCATCTCCATCTCTCTCCCTCTCTCCTCCTTTCCCTACTTCTCCTCACCCTCCCATGAAGTCAAAGAAGATGGTCAACCACAAGCCAAGAAGTGAACTTCCAACCAGAAACTGAATTGGCTGACACCCAGGTCATAGGAATTCAGAGCCTCCAGAACTGTAAGAACTATAAGAACTGTAAAAAAAATCAATGTCTGATGTTTAAACTACTCAACTTATGGTATTTTGTTATGGTAGCCTGAGCCTAATGAGACAGATAGCATTCTTCACTCATTTGCATGTAAATGTTCTTGTTTCTTGTTTTCAAAGAAATAAAACTCTTTTTATTGCTTTACACCTCCTTTTTATTGCTTTACACCTGGGAAAAGATACTAATTGGCTTCTTTTTTTTTCAAAAGTACAGAATATACTTTCTTCTTTTGACCCACATATGGGTCAAAAGATATACAAGATATGGATTATCACCACCATTTTTACAGACAAAGAAACAAAGTACAGTAACAATTTTGGAGATCTCACCAGGGATAACAGAAGCCATTTCTGATTAATCTAACTTAGATTTTGATAATTTCAGACTCCTCTCAGCTAAAACAACTTTATGGACCTGATTTTATCCATTGATTTTGTGAATAACACCAGAAAGGGATTCAGCAAGATACTGGTTTAACCACAGGCAAAGTATTTTTTCAGTATTATAGGGTAAAACTTAAAGTTTACTCTCCAAGATGTTTCATTCAAACTCCAGCACTTAAGGCCAAAGTTGGCTCTTGGGGGTGTTCTACCAAGACCCAGAGAATGCAGAAAGATAAGACAGAATGAAGTGTACAACAACAGCTGCCACATTTTAACATGTTGGAGCTATTTTAAAATCCTATTGCTTCGATTGACTTTCTGTGCATATAGGTCTGTTTTCCCTATCCCAACATCCATCTTATTCAAGGAGTTTTCAATTAGTACATGAAACCAAAGGGTCAGAGTGCTTGAGGAGGATACAAATGATCTCTAACCGAAATTACTCTAATTGGTGCTTCCATTGCATTTCATAAAAACTGTTCTATCCAAATAGGGATATCCTCAAGGATGCATTATCCAGAAGATTTATCTAGAATTCTATCCAGAATGCATATCCAGAAGCATTATCTATATATGTTCCCACTACCTTTTATTTTTTTTTTTAATTTTTATTTATTTATGATAGTCACACAGAGACACAGGCAGAGGGAGAAGCAGGCTCCATGCACTGGGAGCCCGACGTGGGACTCGATCCCGGGTCTCCAGGATCACGCCCTGGGCCAAAGGCAGGCGCTAAACCGCTGCGCCACCCAGGGATCCCCCTACTACCTTTTAAAATCACACTTTTAGAAAGTACTATACAAATCTACTGTGTCTTATTCTGGAGAGCCTAGGTGACAGAAAATCTTTGATTTCTAGAAATAGTCAAATCCTCTGACTAGTGAATAAAAGTTGATGAGCCAGGTAGGTAATTCTGCTTCAGATTAAAATAATAAATGTGGCTATAAGATAAAAACAATAATTCTTACATGGCATCTACACACTGACTCCTCAAATGCATCATGTTCTTTCCTACCTCAGGATTCCTGAATAATTGTTCCTACTTCTTGAAATCTTTTTATAGCATCTTGTTTTCACTCATAAAAGAGTAAAGCCACACTGAAAAGAGGCCTTCCTTGAAACCTTAATGCCAGAGTGGCCTAGCTCCACATCCATGTTTGTTTTTTCAGTAATAGTTGGCATGGTTTATTAATTTTTTGTTATTACTGCTTTTGTCTCTTTGTCTCAACCTGTGCTGTCCAGTATGGTATCCATTAGACACATGTGGCAACTTAAATTTAAATTCAAATAAATTACAGAAAAAAATGATGAATTGGATATCATCAAAATTAAAACTCTGTTCCTTGAAAAACACTGTTGAAAGAATAAAATGACCAGCCACAGAATGGGAGAAAATGTCTGCAAATCACATGTATGATAAAGAACTTGAATCAGAATATACAAGTAACTCTAAAAATCAGTAATACAAAAACTAAGAATCCAACTAAAATTGGGCAAAATATCTGTTAGCACTTCACTAACGATAACACATGGATGACAAGTTAGCACATAAAAAGATGCTCAACAACAACAACAACAAAAAGATGCTCAACATCACTAGTCATTAGGGAAATGGAGATCAAGACCACAGTGAAATACCATATTATACCCTCTAAAAGGGGGTAATCAAAAAGTGTGGGTGAAGATGTGGAGAAATGAGACTCATGCACTGTTGGTGGGAATGTAAAACCACTTTGGTAAACAATTTGACAGTTTCTTAAAATGTTAAACATACATCTAAAATCTGACCCAGCCATTCAATGCTTGAGTGTTTACTCAAAAGAAGTGAAAGCAGAGGTCCACACGAAGGCTTGTAAATGAATGTTCACTGCAGTTTTATTTGGAGTAGCCAAAACCTACTAACAGGTGAATGGATAAACAAACTGTGGCTTCTCTACATGATGAAATACTACTCAGCAATGAAATGAACTACTGGTATATGCAAAAACATTAATGAATCCTAAAATAATTATACTGAATTAAAGAAGCCAAAAAAATACATAGTATGATTCCATTTACATGTAATTCTTGAAAATGCAAATTAATCTACAGTGACAGAAAACAGACCAATGGTTGCCTAAGAATGGGGAGCAAACCAAGGGATTAGAAAGGGACATAAACTTTGGGGTTTATGATAAATATGTTCATTATCGTAACTGTTGTGATGGTTTCACAATTATATGCATGTACCAAAGCTTACAGATTTATATACTTCAAATACGTAGTTTCCTGTATTATGCCTCAGTATCCTGTATTATGTATCCTGTATTATGCCTCAGTGAGACTGTTAAAAAATTTTGTTCCTCGGTTGCACTAATCACATGTCAAGTGTTCAACAGCCACATGTAGCTAGTGGCCATCAAACTCGACATTGTAGATAAACAGCAGTTCCATCAGCACAGAAAGTTTTAGTCAACAGCAAAGCTCCAAACCAGAGGGTGAGCAAACTATACGCCAGGGACCCACCACCTGTTTTTCTAAACACAGTTTTACAGGAAGACAATTATGCCCAGTTATTTACATACTGCCTATGCTGTTTTATCACTACAACAGCAAAGTGCGTAGCTGCAACAGAGACCTCATGGTCGACAAACCTAAATTATTTACTATCTGGACCGTTAAGAAAAGGTTTGCTGATTCTGGTCTAAATCAAACACTCTGGGGATCCCTGGGTGGCGCAGCGGTTTGGCGCCTGCCTTTGGCCCAGGGCGCGATCCTGGAGACCCGGGATCGAATCCCACATCGGGCTCCCGGTGCATGGAGCCTGCTTCTCCCTCTGCCTGTGTCTCTGCCTCTCTCTCTCTCTCTCTCTCTGTGACTATCATAAATAAATAAAAATTAAAAAAAAAAAACACTCTGAATACAGGGGCTCTATCTGTCCTGTCACTGCTGTATTACCCAACTAGTGCTTACTGAGTACCTCGTATGTAGCACTGTCCTAGGCACTGGAGAGGCAGCCTTGAACAGTACAGATAAGATCCCTATTCTCATGGTTTTCACAATCTGGTGAAGGGTTCAGATAACATAAGAAGTAAATAAGAAGCAAGGATGAATGCTACGATGAATATAAAACAGAGATATAGAGCAAGAGTGAGGGTGGCAACTTCCATTTGGTAGTCAGGACAGGCATCTGAGAAGCCCTAACATCTGAACACCATGGGAGAGTCAACACTGCAAAGTCCTATGGCAGAAGCAGAGAGAAGAGCACCACCCAAGGCCTCAGAAGAGGAATGAATCTGAATACCTGATGTGTAAAAAAGAAGGCCTGTGTGGCTGGAGAATACACAAGGTAGAAAAGGGAATGAGATGGGAGAGATAGAGAAGGCTATTTTATCCTAAATATGATGGAAAGCCACTACAGGATTTTAAGCAAGTGAGCAATGTGATCAACTTACACTTTTAAAGATCACTCTGGTGCTAACTGGAAACTGGGTCAGGAAAGAGCAAGCGAGATGTTAGACAAGTGAGGGAGTCTCTGTAAACGTACAAGGGAGAGATGGTGGTGGTCAGGCTTGGGCTACAGTGATAGCCCTGAGATGAAGTGGAGAAATTCAAGATATGTTTTGAAGTAATAGTTGACTGGCCTTTCTGATGGTTGCTGTAGAGTAAGGAAATAACAGGAGTCAAAAATGAATCCCAGAGTTTGGCTTGAACAAGTGGGACACAGTATGTACCACAAATATGGGAGAAACTATAAACAATCAGAGCTAATACTTACTGAGTGCTTATTATAGGACAGTAGTCACTCAATTTCACATTTCATATTCCTAACAATCTTGAATAGTAGGTAGTACTGTCGTGTTCATTTTATAAATAGAAAACTATAGGTTACAGTTAAGGTCAGAAAGATAGGACCAACTCAGCGGAGACTTGAACCTGGGTCTTCACATTCCAAATTTCACTACATTGTATGAAACTGCCCCCTTAACAGTAACATTCTAGGCAATGGCAGGACCACAGGATTAACAGCGGTCTCTCTAGGATGACTAGCTTGAAAGACACTATTGTTTTGCTTCTTTCCATTATTTAAGATCACCTTGTTTTCATAGAATAAAAGATGCTTTTATTTCAAAGCACTTTCTGCAGAATTATCCCTTTGATTCCCATTTTATAAATGAGGAAGCTGAAACAAGTCAAGTGATTTCCTCAAGATCATTAAGATATCAACAGAACAAGAAGTAAAAGCCAGATGAACTGATTCCATGCAGTGATCTGGCCAATAAACTTGTCTTTAAAAATATGGACCATTCAGAAAGAAAACCACACAACTGTTTTACATCAATACCCAAAATACACATACATATATGAAATAAAGAATACAAACCTGCACTCACTAATTTGCTAGGATTTTTCTATTTAATTTTTTATAATGTTGATTATAACTGGCAGTTAAAAAAAACATTGATCTAAGCCTTGATAATTAACACTACAACCACATGGTAGACTTTTTTAGAAATAAGTCTCGTGACTCACTAAAACTACCAAACACCAAAGAACGCAAGATGAAACATTAAAAAAGATCAATCTGTCGAGTATTTGGGTTACATGACGACTGGAGTCTATGAGAGTATGGACTCCAGAGAATGACAATGATACCATGAACCATCCTTTGGAAGTATTTTTTATTACGATTACCTTCTATTGCTAATATGGAGGCCTGAAATCAAGGCGTGCCTGCTAATGTTTAAGATAAGCAAGGATGTACTTTTATGGGGGGGGGAAAAAAACCACATTAAAAGCAAAAGAAAAGATTTCTTCAATCTCGTCTTTGCTCCAAAGGAAGTAAAAAGCTACAGAATGACCAGGATTAGCAAAATCTATTTCCAAAAGAAAGACACACTGCTGGTAATGTGACAGCCCATTATGATGTATAAGGAAGGTTAGCATCTTAAGGACAATGGTTCAAGATGTGAGGCTATCTTTCATTTAATGGACAAGTACTACTTGATAAATGATCAAGCTACTCCAGTGTTCTTTGCCAGGATGTTTCATTTCCCTTAGTAAAGGAAGACAGCTGTCCGGGAATATAAATCTTTGATTATTCCCAATTCCTTAAGTTTACAAGAATTAAAAAAAAAATGCTTTCAGATCTGTGTCAATTACTTTGAACATTCATTTACCTTCCTGAATGTGGCGCTAGCCTGGTAAATTCTCACACACACACACACACACACACACACACACGCACACGCAGGCGCGCGCCACCCTGCATCTCATCTAAGAAGAAGAAAAGCAACAAGGACAAACCACAGCCTCCATACATCAAAGGCTGCCAGCACTTCAGCGCACGGTCACCAAGCTCGCAGGCACTCCCAGGTGGTCCCGCACACACTCGGGCGCTCTCAGCTCTGCTCCACCGACCTCCATCCACCAGGCTCCTGGTGCGCGCAGCCTCACGGAAGACTGTGGGGTCCCGGCCACCCGAAGGCCGGCACAGCCGCTGGGGGAAACGCGGTGCCTCCGGACATCTCTTAAGGACGGTCATCCCTCTAAGCCCAAGTTGTTTCCAGAGACGCTGGAAGGGCACCCTCAGGGCACAGGGCAAAAAGGGGCCAATACCAGAAGGTGGGGGGGGGGGGGGCGGAGGAAGAGCAGACACGGCCCGAAACGCCCCAGTTCGGTCCGCGGGGAGCGGGGCAGCCGAGGCCGGCGGCTCGGGGCCACGTGCCCTTGCCCAGGGGCCCCTCTCCCCGGCGCCAGCTGCACGGGTGCCCGGGGTGCCCGGGGTGCCCGGGAGCCGCACGCCACAAGTTGCCGCCCGTCCCCGCTCCCGGCGCCCACGGGGCCCACGCGCGCCGCCCCACGCCCCGCCGCCTGGGGGGCCTGGGGGGCCAGGGGGGCCAGGGGACCCCGCGGGGCGAAGGCCGCCGGGCCGGCCCCGAGCCCCCAGCCCCTCCGCCGCAGCCCACGGGCCCCGCCCCGCCCGCGTCCAGGCCCAACTAAGCCTCCGCGCCCCTGCGGTCTGGACCGTTAGCATCCCAGGCATACCTGCGCGTCCGAGCGCCGCCGCCGAGCCCGGGTCGCCGTGGGGGCGCCGCGCCGGGCGCAGGAAGCACCCCCTCCCCACCACGACCCCCCCCCCCCCGCCGAGCGTCGGTGTCCAGGTGAGGGGCTGAGCGCCGCAGCCGCCCGCCTACCTTCCTGGCGCGGGGGGCCGCCGCCGCGGGCCCTGACCCCTCGGAGCTGACCTCGTCCGCAGGCGGTGAGCGCCCGGGGGACCCGGGGGCGCCCCCAGGGCACCCGGCGGGGCGGGGAGAGGCGAGGCCCCGGTGGCCGCCCGCGCGCCCCGACCGGAGGAGGAGCCCGGCCGCCGGTCCCGCGGCGGGTGGAAACGGGGAGGGAGGCTGCGGGGGCCGCTCCCGGAGCGGTTACGACTCTAGACGCCAAGGGCCCCGGGGTCTCGGGCTGACTCGGGGCACGGCGGCGCCGGAGGGCGGGGACGGCGGGAACGTCCCGGGACTCACGCAGCGGGCCGCGAGCCTCGAGCGTTAAGTCCCCGCGGCGGCGCGGAGGGAGCGCGGGGGGAGCGCGGGGGGCGCGCGCCGGGAGTGGGGCGGCGGCGGCGGCGGGCGCGGGGCGCCGCTCCGTGTCCTCACCTTCTTGGTGCCGGGGCCTCCGGCGAGCCGAGACACGCCTGTCAGCGAAGAGGAGCGCCCCGGCTGCCCCCCTAGAGTCTCCTGCTGGGGGGACATCGCTTCCATGAAGAAGACTTTCCCGCAAACCCCAGCCAGGAGGAGGCTACGCGGTCATGGCCGCGGGGCCGCGGCCGGAGGGGCGAGGACGCGCGGGCCCGAGCGGCTGCCGCGCTAGGCAGGGCGCCGGGCTCCGGGCTCCGGGTGCGGGCGGCGCGCCTCCCGTCGGGGCCATGCACCGCCGCTGCGCTCGGCACCGCGGGCTGCAGGCGATTGCGGCGGCGACCGCCCGCCCGCGCCGCAGCCCGCCCCGCCTCGGGCCCGCCCCCTCCGCGCCAGGCGCCCCGCGCGGGGACCCGCCCCCGGCCGCCGTCCTCGGGCCGCGGCGCTCCCAGCGGCTGCCTCGCTCTGCGGCGCACGGGCCGGGCGCGTCCCTGAAGGCACGGGTCTGCGAGGGTCCGGGCGACCGACTGACCTTGCCAGCCCGCGGCGGCTCCCCGGCCCGTGTCACGAACCGGAGCCTCTGAGCGCGGACGCGCGCCCCTCCCGCCCTCCCGCCGCTCCCGCCGCTCCCGCCGCCTGCCCACGCGCGCCCGACCCCAGCTCGGCCCGCGCTGCGCCCGCGGGGAACGGCGACGCGGCAGCGCGTGCGGCGGCGCAGTCGAACCGAGGACTTGCGGTGATTTCGGCCTCCCTTCCACCGGGTTGCGGAGGGGTCCCCCCCACCCGAACCCGCACGCCCACCCCCGCCCCCGAGGCCTGGGGCGGGGGCTGCGCGTCGCAGGGTGCCGCGGCTGCGCACATTGGGAAGCCCCCAGCATCGCCTGACCTCTGGAGCAATCCCGAACGTTAGTTAGCCTGTTTGGGGAGCCCTCGTTGGCTTCTGCAGCGGGGCTCTGCAGCCCCAGCACAATTTGCACCAGCGGTTTCCGCTGTCTGCGGCTGCAAGGACCTGGGCATTCCAAACGTCAAAGCGCAATTAAGGAAAATGCAGGCAAGAGAGAGGACTCTGAAATTTGGCTTAGCCATTGAGAAGGCTACAATATGTGGAAGTGTTTATCAGATATCTGCGCCGAGAGCATAACTTCCTGACAGCCCAAATAGTGGCAAATTTTTTTAAGGCCAAAGAATAATCAGAGGGAGGGGTTTTGGAGCCAACCCCGGTCTAGTTGAGCGTTGCTGCACTTTGCAGGACCAGCTGACTGGTGCAGATGATTCGGTAGGTGGCATTCTTCCCTTGGAGTCAGGACTACATAAAGGGCGGATTAGAGATGAAGGACACCACTCCATGATACTATGTTGTATGTTGTAGAAGGGGGTTTGTTTGTTTTTGTTATTTAAAAAAAAAAAAAGAACTGAGGTTCCTGTGGGATTGGGCAGTTATCAGGACAGGTTGTAGAAGAATAGGGCTCTGGCCGGCTCTGTTCCAAGCAGGAGATGCTATCCAAAACACACACACACACACACACACACACACACAGACATTTGCATACCCCCCCTCCAAACTCCAGCATTGTTTATCGTGGAAGTAACGGGGAGAAAATGTTCCAGCCCATATTAAGCCTTGTCCACATTACATTGTTCAAAGTAGATTTACATAGGCTGTAAAAATCTTGATTTATAAATGTATATACATATATATAAAAATCATTCTGGTGTATGTGTGTATATTTTTATATATGTACACAGGCGCAGTTTTTCAGGAGTGACTCTTTCTGCTGCTTAGACCCATGTGTAGTGACAGGATTTGTACCCACTATAAAGTTTATCATGAAGTTTACACTGCAGATGGCTTTGCAGTTCTTTCATTCCTTGTCGAAATCCTACCATTATGCCTCCTATCATTAATGGACAATCCCAGTTTTCCTTACTCTGCTTCATTTTAAAAATTTCAATAATGCTTATCTCCTTTTAATATTTCATGTAATTTACTTATTATGCTTAATGTTTGTTATCTGTCTCCCAGCGATCAGCAATCTTTTTGTTATTGTTGTTTACTGTTGTATCTCAAGTGTCTGGCACAGTAAATGTTTGTTGATTAAATGAGTGAGACACAAAAAGGATATGAGATAGATCCAGAAGGGGCAGGCCTGAGTTATTTTATGCAGAGTCTCATGTATTATCAGGTGTTTCTTTTTGAGCTAATACCTCATGCTCCAAAGTATTACTTACATTGCACATGTGGGAAACTCACTTTCACTTCAGAATTTGTGAGTGCTTTTATTTCAAATTCCATTAGTCTTGATTTGCATAAAAAACCACCCCACTCCTCTCTTATAAGGAGCTTTGGAGGAGATCTCACTTCCTGAAGAACTTTGCTCAGATTAATATCATCACCAGGGTAATGAAGTAAGAACACAAATAAGATCAGTCACTCCCCAGGATGCCTGGGTGGCTTAGTGGTTGAGCATCTACCTTTGGCTCAGGTCATGATCCCGGAGTCCTGGGATCAAGTCCTGCATCAGGCTCTCCATGTGGAGCCTGTTTTCCCTCTGCCTCTCTGTGTCTCTCATGAATAAATAATTTTCTTTTTTTAAAGATCAGTCACTCCCCAATGTAAAACCTTCCTTGGCTCCTACGTCTATAGAATAAATAGCAAATGCTACAGTGTGATATACAAGGCTGTCTACAATCTGACACCTCATTGCCACTTCTTTGTCTTATCTCCTGCTCTGCTTCAACTCTAGCCCTGTTTTCCCTCACATTAGACTATTCGCACTTCCAAGAGCTCCTTGACCTCTCACTTCTTCATGGTTTTGGACCTGGTGTTGTTGCCTAGGAGGTTTTCCTTCTGTATGTTCCAAGCCCTATTGTTTTGCTTGTGTTCATCTAATGCCTGGTGCATAGCAAATAACTGATTAGTATTTGTCAAGGAAAGAAAGCTTCAAGACTTACATGAATAATTACCCCAGGAAAATCTTTCTTCCTCTTTATCTAGCTACCTCCACACCTCAACCACAAGGTTAAGTGCACCTTCTGTGGTAGTAACATAACATTTGTTATTTTATACCAGGTACTATTTTATGTATTTTGCACATACTAATTTACTTACATCTTAATAATAATCTTCCCTACACCCCATTTTACAGATGGGAAAGCCAAGTCATGAAGATGTTAAACAACTTGTTCAAGCAGCTGGTAAGTGGTGGAGCCAAACTTGGAACCTGGACATCTGCTCCAGAACCAGTGCTCTTAACCGCTTGTCGATAGTACCTCTCCTATGTGCTTCCTTTTCTTTATAGCACACATTACACTGTTATTATCTGTTTTACTTGACTGTGAGCTCTTTGAAATAAAGGTGATGTTTTGTCTTCTCTTTTTTTGTGCAAGTACAGAGTTATACTCTTCAGTGATGTTTTTCAATGACTTAGCTTTGAATGAATGGTGAAGTAGCAAAAAATAGCCATTTTCATTCTGCTACACAGTTTAAGGAAGATGCTCTGATGGGGGAGAAATAATTCGTGGGCTAGTCTCTTATTCCTTAAAACAGTGAAAGCATTTTCCATGCACTAGGAATGATACGCTGTAGAAAGTGTGATGCCAGAAAACAATAGTGATGACAAGGCAATTGAAGGAGTGTGATGACCATGTCTGACACAAGCAGGATGCATCCAGAATATTTTGAAACAAACTGTAAAGCAGAGTACTGAGAAAAGGATAGTTTAGCAGCTGGGAAACACCAATAGCAGACCTTTAACAGGAACTAGTCTAAGAATGAAACCAGAATGTTTGGCCAACCATTAGATTGAGTAACAGTGAATAAATTTAACTATGAAAGGGGATGTCTGCACAACTCATTCATCCCATGTATATTTATTGTGTGTCTGCTATGTGCCAGACACTGTGCCAGGCACTTTAAGTATAGTCAAATTGAGTCCACAGGTGTCATCCTTGTAAGCCCCAAGACATGCACAAGAATCATTGGCAGTGCTATCTGAATATTCTAGAGCAGAGACTGCAAACTGATGGGCAACAGAGTGAATTCAGGCGTGTTTTTCAACATAGACACTTTTTTTTCCCCAAACCTGTTGCCAACCTTAAAAATCAAGATATTTCACATAGAAATCTGGGCTAAATTTCTCCAAGGCAATAACAGCTAAAACTAAGTTGTAGCTGTGGTATTACATTTAATGCTCGTGACAACTCTGGTTGTCATAATCACCACTGTCTCATGCTGGGGAACTACTAACAGGGAAGATAGTAGAAGATGAAAAACGGGCAAGAGAGCTAAGGAGGTCAGAGAAGAATGACAAATACCAAATGTGTGACTGTATGTGTGTTGAATTAGTAGAATTTTTCAGAAAGAGAAAAAGTTGACAGTGTCTTACTGTTGTAAAAGATCAAGCCGTCCCAGGATGACTGTGAGCCTTGATATAAGTGAGGTTTTGACTTAGTTAATTGTCAAGATCTGACATGGGGACTTTCTCATCCTTGGTTAGAATCTCAAAAGGGGCTATTTCCTTAAAGAACAAAATTCCAGTTTTAAGAGTAGAAATTTATGAAGTAAGAGGGTAGTTAGGAAAAGCAGAGGAGGAAGGAAGGAAGAAGGGGGAGTATAGAAGGAGGATGCTAAAAGCTGAGGCTGGAAAAAGAGCTTAGTCAGACTGTGAAGGACCTTGGATTCTATGGTAAAAATTTGAACATTATTCCCCAGGGAAAGTTGTAAAAATGACTGGTGTCTGTTGAATGCCTACCATGTGTTAGATATACATTATATGCATCATTTCATTTAACCTCTATCATCACTAAAGATGTCGGTATTATTATACTCATTTTTAAATATGAAGATGAGGGGTACCTGGGTTCTCAGTCTGTTAAGTGTCTGACTCTTGATTTCAGCTGAGGTCTTGATGTCAGGTTATGAGATTGAGCCCCTCATTGGGCTCTACACTGGGTGGGGAGCCTGCTTAAGATTCTGTCTCTGCCTCTTCTTTCTCTGTCTCTCAAAAAAATAAAAAAGAAAGTTTAAAAAAGAATAAATAAGAAGTTGAAGCTCAGGGAAGTTAAGCAGCTTTCTGAGGTCGTTAATCAAAAAATGGTGGGTTTGAACCTTGATCTGATTGAGTTCAAAAGCCATACACTTATGATGTCAGAGTATTATAATATTAATAATAGCTATCACTTATTGAGAGGTTGAAGATGATACGGAGAAAAGGATTTGGTAGTCAAAACACTAAGCTAATCACTTTACACACTATCATAATCTTTGAAACAACCCTAATATTTTGTATTTTTATGCCCAATATACAAGTGAAGAGCTCAGAGCTATTAAAGTACTTATCAAAGATTATACAGGTATGAGTTGAAGAGCCAAGATCAACTCAGGACACTCAAAACTCACACTCTTAACCACTACACCTGATGATATGGTCTAATTTTTGTTCCTTGCCACTGAAGAACATCATAAATTGCGTTCCATTCATTTTGTGTGAGATAAAGCTACATATGCCCCTAAACCCTTCTGCTTAGTCCATGATACGCTTGCTTTCTGGTCAGAGGCTTAGCTTAATTATTTTTAAAGTGTATTTTGCAAAGCAACTTGATATTTTATATTTTGTAAAGATTTTATTTATTTATGTGAGAGACAGGGAGAGAGAGAGGAAGAAGCAGACTCCCTGCTGAGCCAGGAGCCTGATGTGGGGCTCCATCCCAGGACCCTGGGATCATGACCTGAGCTGAAGGCAGATGCTTAACCAACTGAGTCACCCAGGTGCCCTGCAGCTTGATATTTTAATAAGAAACAGCAAAAAGGAGAAATTTCTATTTTCCATCAAAGTTTAGGTTGCTCTGTCAGCCAGATTAAATTAATTAACTGATTATCATTTGTGGTCTATCACATGCTTTATGTTCTTGCCCATTATTCAAGGGTGAGCACAATCTGTGACACCTCTCCCCACAAAGCACTTCAGGTTTCTTTTCTGTTTCTAGACATTTCTTGTCTGTTTCTAGACATTTCAATTGACTGCATGTTTTTAGCTCTGTCTACATGTTTGTGTTAGAATCCTCCCGAGGCATTTGTGGAAATTAGCCCTTTTAACTATACTGCTATTTCATGGTTATATCTGCAGCACACAGGTGATTATTGTCTGTGCTGATACAGTAGAGCTTAGGGAGCTCAGTACATGAGTGAGTTCAGTAAGTTGTGCAAGATTGCTCAGCTGATAAGTAGTGCCACAGCATTCCAGTCCAGTTCTGATTCTCAAAAGTATGAAACTTAAATCCTTTCTCTTAAATCCTATTTAAAAAATGAAAATCAACTGTTGCATATTTGCAATGGGAACTAACAGAAGATGTTATGGTAATAGAACAAAAAATATGTTTATTGCAGCATTATTTAGAATAGCCAAATTATGGAAACAACTCAAGTTTCCATCAAAAGATGAATGGATAAAGAAGATGTGGGATATGTATGCAATAGAATATTACTCAGCTGTAAAAAAGATTGAAGTCTTGCCTTTAGCAGCAACGTGAGTAGATTAGAGAGTACAAAACTAAGCAAAATAAGTCAGAGAAAGACCATCTGATTTCACTAAGATGTGGAACTTAAGAAATAAAACAAATGATCAAAGAAAAAAGAGAAGAACCCCCAGAACTCTCAAACACAGAGAAAAAACTTGTGGCTGCCAGAGGAGAGGTGGATGGAGGAATGGGTGAAATAAATGAAGGGGATTGAGAGTACACTTATCATGAAGAGCACTGAGTAACATATAGAATTATTGTATCATTATATTGTACACATGAAACTAACATTGTATGTTAACTATACCTGAATTAAAAAAAATAAAACAACAAAACCAAAACAGATTTCTTTTTTAATAGTGCTTATGTCAACTAAAAAAAGTCAGATATAGAAATTCTGAAAGAATTTTTACTTTAAAGCATATTTTCTGAAGCATGTTATTTGCAACACTAGTCCATTAGAATACTCTTTTTAAAAAGGAGGGGTTCCATAGTTAAGGGTTCCATGGAAAATACCACTAATGTGATAATGTACATTATAAAATGTATATATTAATGTGCATAGTAAATCTTTGATAAATTCTGTAGTTAAATAAAAACCCCAACCAAACCCTGCTTAATCTCTGCTTAACCTTTTTCTGTCCCTATATGTATAACATGTTAATCGAGTCCTATTAGAACATTGCTGTGTATGCAATGAATTTTAATGCAATGGTGATGGGAGAATGAGGCATGTTCTCCTTTAGTCACTTCCCCTCCATTGTTTCTTTCTTACATCCTTACAGTATTAAAAGTTCTTCCAACATGCTTCCTTTTTGAGTTATCACTATGCCGCCCCCCTCCCCCCACACCAACTTTCTTTTTTTTGCTTATTGCCAACTTTTGGAGTAAGAATCTATATAAACTGCCTCTACTTTTTCATTGCCTTCCCTTTTTCCTTTTTTTTTTTTTTTTGCCTTCCCTTTTTCCAAATATGAGATTCCTTTTGTGATTTCCCAGTAAGCAAATGCAATAACTTCTATAATCAAAGATGATGCTTTATAGCATGTGTCCTGCCACTCTTCTTTTAGCAGCCATGACACTAGTCCTTTTTTTTTTTTAAGATTTTATTGATTTATTCATGAGAGACAGGGAGAGAGAGAGAGAGAGAGGCAGAGACACAAGCAGAGGGAGAAGCAGGCTCCACGCAGGGAGCCTGATGTGGGACTCGATCCTGGGTCTCCAGGATCACGTCCTGGGCTGAAGGCGGCACTAAACCGCTGAGCCACCCAGGTGTCCCACTAGTCTTGCATTCATTCATTAATTTTACAAATATATATCCACTACCCAGTTGCGCTAACCACTGAAGATACAAAATGAACAAATTAGACATGCTTTCTATTTCTACTTTCTAAAGCTTATATTTTAGTTGCTCTATTTCTCTGAATTCTCTAAATGATCTTTGCTGGATCCTCTTTTCCTCCCCACATGTTTAATATATGCATCTCTCAAGGCCCTGTCATTTCTCTTTTCCCAACATACACTTGTGTGTACAGACACATGCACACACATGCACACACTCAAGGTGTTGAGAAAAATCATGACTTTTGATCCCACAAATGTTGAATAAGTGAATTTATGATTTTCCTAATATTGGATATAACTATAGCACCTGTACTGTCATTTTTATTCAAAATGAGGATTGTTACATGAATGAAATGGGAAATTATTGTTTTTTTCCTATGATAGAAAGGTGTATGTTGAATGAGGGAAAGGCAGAAGTGGACTTCAGAGGGCTGTATCATACATGTGAAAAAGACACATAAGCAACTAGCACATAGTTACTGAGAACTTCTTGATTTTCTGTTAAGAAGTGACTAGGAAGATGTCAGACAAAAATTTTATCATACCATGAAATTTGTCTGGAAGTGCATACCCACAAAATAAACAAAAAGAGCTTTTAAAAATCACTTACTGCCTCCAAAGAAGGAAAGGAACATAACCTCAGCCTGCAGTTCTCAAGGTCAGATCTGAAGCATCGAAACCACCTTGGGAACTTTTGAAAGTAATATTTGGGCCCCTTCTCCAGAAATTCTAATTTAATTGGTTTTGAGTGCAGCCTAAATGTAGAATTTTTTTAAAGCTCCATACCTGTGTCTAAGGTTAAAAAACATTGGTCCAGGTTAAACATTCCAAAACATGGTTATCGAGGGGGTGAAAAGATTTCAGAGAGTAGTAAAGAAGAGTAGTGATGCTATTGTTTGTTTGTTTGTTTTCACTTCACTCCAAATCTAGGGGGCAAACTTCTGAATTGGCCAAATATCATTCTTGCTAATATCACTAAGTCTAGAAAGAAACACAATAAATAAGTATCTTTATTTTTCTCTTTTCCTCAGGATCAATGATTAGTAGAAACTGCTGCTAGAAAGAAACTGATGATAATGAAAAATGAACATTGAGGCTGCCTTTCTCTTATGGAAGGGAGGACTTCAAAGCTAATTCAAGAAATAATCTAAAACTTGAAAGTCCTCATCCATTGAATGGTGTACCACCCTCCACCCCAACTATAAGCAGAGAGAAGCAGAGAGTCCTAGTACAGACTATATAATAGAATCTCAGAAGAGATAGCAGAGAATAAGCAAGATGAAACAAAATGATGTGGCAGTGGTGCAAAAATATAATAGCACAACATGAAATCATGCATTGGATGCAAAAGATAGAGTCCAACCTAAATGAAATGAATTGAGAATATAAAGGAACATAAAATAATTCATAAATGCTGCACTTAATGAAAACCAGTATTTAATGAATAAAAGCTCAAAGAGGCAATGACAGATGAAAAGAGAAGTCACAAGTTTTAAATAAAATGAGGACTCGAATCAATGTCATTACAGAACAAATAAGTAAACTAGATGCAAAAACTTAACTTTAAGATCCAAAGAACATCCTGTGTTTTTGGTAAATTAAAAACAGAATACTTAGCATCAGGATATATCCTTATTAAACTATTAAACTTCAAGGTTCCACTATAATGCAAGTTCCATAAAGGTAAGAGTGTTTTGTTCACTGCTATATGGTTAGTGCCTAGAATGCTGTTGAGCAAGTCAGAGGTGCCCAGTAAGTATTCGTTGAATGAATGAAAGAATGAAGAAAGATTTCTTCACTTATTCAGACATAAAAACCAACTTATCTAATCTCTGGTTCCACTTATAGGGAGATTGGAAGTCATCACTAGAACTTAAATACAAGTAAAAATCTGAACAGACTGAAAAATTAACTGCTCTTCTTGGATCCATAGGAGGGGAACACACAGGGAAAAGTGCTACACACAAGACTGGGGAGATAGGGAAATACAGGGAGCCAGGGCTTACTGATGGAGATACTCACAAAAGGAAGCTGCTGCTGTGCCAGGATAGGAAAACCTGAACTGTAATTGATGAGTAGCTAGAGGCTCAGTGTGGACAACTCTGAAAGTTAAAATCTCCAGGGGGACCTAGACATGGTAGAGTGATGGGCAGGGGGCAGGGTGTCCCATATCATTGTAAGATTTCCAGGGTACTAAGTATCAGAAGAAAAATCCCTGGCAGTTTCCAACTGAGAGAGGGGGAAAAGAACCAGTTTGTTTGTTTGTTTTTTTAAAGATTTTATTTATTTATTCATGAGAGACACACACAGAGAGAGAGGCAGAGACACAAGGCAGAGAGAGAAGCAGGCTCCACGCAGGGAGCCCGACACGGGACTCAATCCCAGGACTCCAGAATCGCGCCTTGGGCAAAGGCAGGCGCCAAACTGCTGAGCCACCCAGGGATCCCAAAAGAACCAGTTTGAAATACACCAGAGCATTCTGTTTTCTTAAAAACACCTGCCCTTCATGGAAAACTTGTTAACCAGAGCCTAACCGGATGTATTACCAGAACCTAAGATACCTGGGGAAAGGAAATACCTCATTCCAACCCTCCTTAGCCATCATGTCCCATGTAAGGGAGAGAAAAAAAAAACAAAAACAAAAAAACAACTGAGAAACACTTGTAAAGTTCACAGTCCAGAGGCATAAACTCACTGAAACATAGACCTAATCATAGGACTGTAGAATGTTTTCCCTCCCCAGCACCTCACCAGCACGTTATTAAAGGCCTACTTACTGCAGTTCCTTTTACCTAGTACAGCATGTCTAGCTATCAAGATAGAGTTATAAGGCATAACAAAAAGGAAACAGAGCACAATGAATCCCCTCCACAATTTGAGAAACAGAGTATGTATCAGATCCAGACATGGCAGGGACATTGGGATTTTCATATTGGAGTTTAAAACAGCTATGAGTAATATACTAAGGGCTCTACTGCATAAAGTAGTCAGCATGCAAGAATAGTTAGGCTATGTAAGCAGAAAGATGGAAATTCTAAGAAAGAACTAAAAAGAAATGCTAGAGATCAACAACAACAATGACACAGTAACAGAAATTAAGGAAGTCTTTGATGGGCTCATTAGTAGATTAGACATGCCTGAAGAAAGTATCTCTGAGCTAGAGGATGTACCAACAGAATATCTGAAAACCAAAAAAGAAAGAAAACAAAGCCTGAAGACAGAATGTAGTATCTAAGGACTACGGGGTAACTATAAAAAGTGTAACATACACATAATGAAAATACCTATTAGAATACCCAGTGGGTATTTTCTTCTCTTTAGAAGAAAAAGGGAAAAGAACAGAAGAAATGTTTTGAAACAATAATGACTGAGAATTTACCCAAATTAATATTACATGTGAAATCACAGATCCAGGAAGCTTAAGAACATAAGGTAGGATAAATACAAAAAAACCACACCTAAGTGTATCATTTTTAAATTATGGAAAAATCAAAGATGAAGAAAAAATGGTTAAAGAAGCCAGAGGCAAAGACATCTTACCTAAAGAGGAGCAAAGATAATTTTATGTGACTTCTCAGAAACCATGCTAACAAAAAGACAGTGGATGAAATATTTAAGGTATTGATTGAAAAAAAACCCCACCTACCTAGAATTCTGTACCCTGCAAAATTATTAAAAAGTGAAGGGGAAATAAAAACTTAGACAAACAAAAATTGAGGGAATTTCTTGCCAATAGACCTGCTTTGCAAGAAATGTTAAAAGAAATTCTTTAGAGAGAAGGAATATAATATATATCAGAAACTCAGAGCTACATAAAAAAGGCAAAGCATCAAAGAGAACTAGTGAAGATAAAAACTTTTTTATTTCTTTTTTTAAACTTTTTTCTTATTCTTAACCAATCTAACAGTTAAGTCTGTTAGAAACAATAATAGTAGTTATGTATTCAGTTATGTATGCTTATGTATGTCATATATATATACATATATATATGCACACACACATATACAGCTAACATCATACTTAATGATGAGAAACTCAAAGCTCCCATAAGATCAGATAAAAGACAAGTATGCTCCTTCTCACCACTCCTTTTTCAACATCATACTGGAAGTCTTTGCTAATGCAGTAAGGCAAGAAGAGAAAATAAAAGGTATACAAATTGGAAGACATAAAACTTTCTTTCTTTCTTTCTTTCTTTCTTTCTTTCTTTCTTTCTTTCTTTCTTTCTTTCTTTCTTTCTTTCTTTCTTTTTTTCTCTTTCTTTCCTTTCTCAAATGGCATAGTTGTCTATGTAGAACATTGAAAAAAAATCAGTCAAATAACTCCTGGACCCAATAAGTGATTATAGCAAGGATGCAGAATCCAAAGTTAATATACAAAAGCCAATTGCGGGATCCCTGGGTGGCGCAGCGGTTTGGCGCCTGCCTTTGGCCCAGGGCGCGATCCTGGAGACCCGGGATCGAATCCCACATCGGGCTCCCGGTGCATGGACCCTGCTTCTCCCTCTGCCTGTGTCTCTGTGCCTCTCTCTCTCTCTGTGACTATCATAAATAAATAAAAATTAAAAAAAAAAGTCAATTGCTTTCATGTGTGTCAACAATGAACATGTGGAATTTGAAACTAGAAACACATTTCCATTACCATTACCAAAAAGTGAAATACTTAGGTATATCGAAATATGCACAAGATCCATATAAGGAAAACTAAATTTTTGATAAATGGTATTAAAGGAAAACTAAATAAATGAAATGATAGTCCATGTTAACTGATAGGAAGTCTTAATATTGTCAAGGTGTCAGTTATCCCCAACTTGATCTATAGATTCAGTGCAATCCCAATAAAAATCTCAGTAAGTTATTTTATGAATATTGACAAAGTTTATACAGGGAGACAAAAGATCCAGAATACCCAACACAATATTGAAGATGAAGAATAAAGTTGGAGGACTGATGCTACCCAATTCGAAGACTTACTATAAAGATTCAGTAATCAAGTAGGGTTATATTGGTGAAAAAATAGATTAATGGAACAGAATACAGAGCCCAGAAATAGAACCTTATGAACATAGTCGACTGATACTTAATCAAAGTGCAAAGCCAATATAGTGGAGCAGATAGTGTATTAGGCAAATGGAATGACTGTGCATCCATATCCCTCTCACCCACTGGCCCCCACCACTCTAGACACAGGCATTAATTCCTTCACAAAAACTAACTCAAAATGGATTATAAACCTAAATGTGGTATGCAAAGGGCATAGGATGACATAGGAGAAAATCTGGAGGACTTTGGGTGTGTTGATACCTTTTTTAGATACAACACCAAAGACATGATCCATAAAAAATGATAAATGTAAAACTTGAGCACAAAAAACAATATCATGAGAATGAGAGAGAATACACAAATTTGGAGAAAATATTTGCAAAAGACACATCTGATAGAAGACTGTTATCCAAAATATACAAAGAACTCTTAAAACTCAACAATAAGAAAACATATTGATTGAAAAAATGGGCCAGTGAACCTTAAAGATACCTACCAAAGAAGATATACAGATGGAAAGTAAGCATAAGAAGAGATGATTCATATCACATGTCATCAGGGGAATGTGAATTAAAATGAGATGCTATAACACATCTATTAGAATGGCCAAAATTCAGAATAGTGAGAACACCAAAAGCTGAGGAGGATATAGAACAGGAACTTTTCATTCATTGCTGAGTGTAAGTTTTCTTACAGAATTAGATATACTTACCATTGGATCCAGTAATGTTTTGTTGGTATTTACTTAAAGGAGTTAAAACCATATATCCACATAAAAATTTGCATTTTTATGCAAATTTTTGACATTGAGATAATGGAATATTATTCAGCACTAAAAGATAATGAGGTATCAGGCCATGGAAAGACATGGAGGCACTTAAGTGCATAGTACTAAGTGAAAAGCCAATCTGAGAAAGCTATGTACTGTGATCCAACTATATGATATTCTGGAAAATACTATGGACACAATGAAAGATCAGTGATTGCTAGTGGGGGTGGGGGAGAGGAGATGAATAGGCAGAGCATAGAGGATCTTTAGGGCAGTGAAAACACCTTGTATGATACAAAGATGGATATATGTCATTATTTGTCTAAATCCGTTCAATGTATAACATTAAGAGTGAAACCTTAGGCAAACTTTGGACTTTGTATGATTATAATATGTCAATATAGGTTCATTTTTGGTTAAAAAAATGTACTGTTTTAGTGAATGATGTAGATATCGGGGGAGCCTATGTATGTATGTTGGGAGGCAGAAAGTATATGGAAAATCTCTGTACCTTCCTCTCAATTTTACTGTAAACCTAAAATTGCTCTAAAGAAATAAAACCTTAAAAAAAAAGCAAATTACATACAAGAGGAAAAGAGTTGAGACTGCCTTCAGGCTTCTCTACAGCTAGAAGAAAACACACTAATATCTACAAAGTTTTGAGAGGAAAAGTGGCTTGAGAATTATACCCAGCCAAACTGGCACTCTGCTGTAAATATACATTATCTCATTTAGTCTTAGCAACAAACCTGTGAAAGGGTCACTCTTATGATTCCTGTTTTTTTTTTTTTAAGATTTTATTTATTCACGAGAGACATAGAGGGAGAGAGGCAGAGACATAGGCAGAGAGAGAAGCAGGTTCCATGCAGGAAGCCTGATGTGGGGCTTGATCCCAGGACTCCAGGATCATGCCCTGGGCCTACGGCAAATGCTCAACCACTGAGCCACCAAGGTGTCCTGATGATTCCTGTTTTTAAAAAGGAGGAGTGTGAGGTTCTGCAACATTAAATCACTTGCCAGGATTATATGAGCCAGGAATCTAGGTAGTATGACTTCAAGTTCTTTATATCAATTTTTATTTAATTATCATAATAATTCTGTGAATTTTCCCCCCTCAGATTAAAAAAAGAAAAACAATCTACATATTAAAAGATAAAATAATTTTCCCAAAGACATTGCAATGCTGGGATTCAATTCAGCCCTATATACTTTCACCAATCATGGGCTTTCCAGGGCACCAACCTTTAGAATTGTGTGTGTGTGTGTGTGTGTGCGCGCGCGTGTGTGTATAGGTTTAATTACTAATTTCATCTGATTCTATCTATTTTCACCCTCTCTTCACCTTTTCTTGGAAAACATGATATATGGAGAAGTCGTAATTCCTCAGACTTTTGCTTAAACCAATTTTATGATCTAGTAAACATGCCCTTGGCAATTTTTATTCAAGATCAGAACTGAACTTTGTGACCACAGAGCTTATGGTTCTGGATGTGCTTCAGAAGCCAAAGAAATTGCAAAAGGGCAGAAAGTGGTGAGATTCTCACAATATAATTCAATACTATATTGTTCTATGTAATTCCTTTAGCCTGGAAACAAATTTTTCCTGGGGAAAACAGAACAAGTCTATAAGCTCAGATTTCTCTGCCTGTTGAGATAGTTCCTTTCTTGTCCTTTCTTTTCTTTTCTTTTTTCTTCTTTTTTCTCCTTTTCAGTCAAATTGCTTCAGGGATGAGCAAATCAATGAATATAGATTTTATTTTTGTGTTATAGACCAACATATCTATTAGTAATTTATGTCCTAATTTTATTCTACTGTGTTATGAACTCTCACTCTGAGGTAGTAGGCTGTGGACAGAAACTTCTACCAAGCTTTGAATTGAGTTTTTAGTTTCTTAGACTGTATGGTATGCCCTGTAAGAATTCTAGAATCCTAGATGAAAAGAAATTCATAGATGATGCTGCTCTGAAAATTTAAAAACAAGACTTTAAGCAGAATAAAAATTTAGAACTTTAAAAAAAGTTCTTTAAGCAGAATAGTAAATTATATATATATATATATATATATATATATATATATATATATATTTAAAAAGACTTTATTTATTTGACAGAGAGAGAGCTCGAGTATAAGCAGGGGAAGCAGGAGGGGGAGAAGCAGGCTCCCAGGGCCCTGGGATCATGACGTGAGCTGAAGGCAGACCCTTAACTGACTGAGCCACTTAGGCACCCCACAAAATAGTAAGGTTTAGATGATCAAGTAATAGATCCAAAATGTAGATAATCCGAAACCACAAATGAGCCAAAAAATAATTTATAATTAGTTTAAGAATGTGTTAACTTGGGATCCCTGGGTGGCGCAGCGGTTTAGCGCCTGCCTTTGGCCCAGGGCGTGATCCTGGAGACCCGGGATCGAATCCCATATCAGGCTCCCGGTGCATGGAGCCTGCTTCTCCCTCTGCCTGTGTCTCTGCCTCTCTCTCTCTCTCTGTGACTATCATACATAAATAAATAAATATTAAAAAAAAAATTTAAAAAAAATAAAGAAAAAAAAAAAAGAATGTGTTAACTTTGGTAATTCTAGTAGAGTTTTTTTTGTGTGTGTGTGTGCCAATTGTACCACATTTGGGTTAATAGTAAGATTGATCTGGTTTCCTAGAATAGTGAATGTCGACTGGTTGATTCAGGGAGG
Source organism: Canis lupus dingo (assembly GCF_003254725.2). Classification (NCBI taxonomy): domain Eukaryota; kingdom Metazoa; phylum Chordata; class Mammalia; order Carnivora; family Canidae; genus Canis; species Canis lupus. The sequence continues at coordinate 22,238,942 of NC_064247.1, read as the reverse complement.
CAACTGGTCTAGGATTATAGCTTTGTAAATATATCTGTCACTTAAATAGCAATTAACCTTGAATCTGTTCACTTCATTCCTTTCATACCTAGGGTGGTCTAACAAAATCATTTTATGATGTGGCCATTTGAAGGGACCTTTTATAGTTTATTTAAAGTATGAATCCTTAAAGCTGTTTTATTCCAAAAAAAAAAATCGAGAAGACCTACAATATTTATTCTAGGGAAGAACAAGTAGCTGGTGCATAAAATTTTTTTTAATCTCCCCAAGCATATTTACATTATTTTTTGTACTCACTGGATGTTCCTGGAATTTTCATGTGCAATGTGGACATCCAATAACTTGACTGGCCTTTTATTTAAACTAGAAACTAATTTATTCTTAAAAATAGGGATTAAAGAAACACCTAAGAAGGGTGAAAGTGTTCAAAAGGTACAAATAACTAGTTACAAAGTATTAAAACCTGGGGTGTAATATATAGCATGGTGGTTATAGTTAATACTATAATGTATATTTGAAAGTTGCTAAGACAATCCTAACAGTTACCATCACAAGAAAAAAAATATGTCTATGTGTGGTGATGGATACTAACTACACTTGTTGTGATGACCATTTTGCAATATACACACATATTGTATTCTTCTGTTGTATACCTGAAACACCTGAAATGTCAATTATATCTCAATTTAAAAATAACAAAAAAATCTTACCTAATCTTATGAATTTGCTGCTAGTACTTTCTTTAAGAATCATGAAGCATGGAATTAAGCAGAGAAATTCCATTTGGAGTTAGATCTAAGTTTGTTTCCTGGCTCCACATCCCAACTGTGTAAACACAAGCAAACTCTGAACTTTGGTTCAGATAAATTTAACCCTTACCTCAAGGGTTTGTGGGCTTGGCATATATGAGATATAGGTAAAAGGATGTTGAATAATGCAAAGCACTGCAGAAGTGATATTTGTTGTTCTCTTCAGTTTAATCCAGACATGGGTTTCCCTGAACCTTTGCTGTAAGGTGAGAGCCTCAGGTTAATTCTGGAGTTTCCTGACTTTCTAAGCCTTGTGACAGGCACTGTCTGTGTCCCTGAGAGGACAAAGGAGAGGGAAGGGAAGACATGTGCCTTCCATTCTTCTTTCCCAAGCCATATGAAAAGGCCTTATGAGCCAGAGACTATGCGAATAAGAGTGAAACAATTAAGAATCACTTCCCTGTAAATTAAACTTGAGAAGTTTTCTTTTCTATGTGAGCTGATCATGAAGACACTGAAAGCTGTGTCCATAGTCCCTGTGTTAAAATACTTCAGTGTTAAATTACTGAATGATTCCATACTCAGAGAACAGAGCAGGAAGAGGAAAGTGATGAGAAAAGAGAATGCTTATGCTGACACACAGAAATTAGTAATCAGCAAGAAATGGAAGGGAGGAAAGTGCACATGAATGTTTAATGGAGTTTTTAGGCAATTAAATTTTACAGAAATGTGCTTTAAGCATGTGGCATTGCTTAAGGGCTAGCCCCATCAGATCAGGCCATCAGACAGTCTTTTGTTTGCACACTGTGTAGCAGGAGAAGGAGAGAAATACATATTTGTATATTTTAGGAGCATGTGATGGCTACATTAGAACAGCAATACATCTTTTAAGTCTTTTGGTTACCAGAAATCACTAGGCACCCCTACATTAGATCCAAGGACAAGGTGAGAAAATAATGCTTTCTAGAAAAAAAAACACCAAGTAAAGATATCTCCAATGTATCACAGACTGTGTTGCTAAAGGCATACTGTTGCTCTGTAGGGTGATATCAAGAGGGGACAAGATAAAATTACAGCTGATACTGCATTTTTATGTTATCTTGGCAAGAACAGCGGCAAGGCTTAGCTTAACAAAATATTAACACTCTTCCCAAATGCTAATGAAATACAACTAGAGAAATTGGGGGAATTCTGAATTTAAGTGTTTTATGGGCTAATGCTTTTACACATTTGTCTTGTGTCTCATTTACACAGCCACAGCCACAGAATTGGAGATCAGTGTCTCCCTGGCCTACACAATCACATTTCATTAACTGTCATCGTCAACTCACTGACCTTCAAACATCCAGATCTATGGCTTGGGAAAGAAGGGGATGGAGGGAGAGTGGGAAGGAGAGAAAGAGAAAAGAAAGAGGAAGGAGGAAGGAGGGAGAAAGAAAAGAAGGAAGGGAAGGAAAGAAAAGAAAAAAGATAAATTACATGTAAACCAACACTGATTTACCAAACCTCTAAGACGTTTTTTAAAGACTTACGTATGACTGGGAGGTAGAAAGATATTAGGCCTTTACCTGCATTGGTTAGAAATAGCCTGTGGTGAAGGAACACACCCAAGCTCTTATAACTCCTCTGCAGGACGTTGCGTGAACTGATTAGAATACCTTTTGTAACTACTGTGGCCACGTTTCCTACAGAAGGAAATCTATCGCAGAAAAGCAGCTTAATGTCCTAAAAGAGCATATAAGAGAGGGGCTTAGCATAATTAAATTTCAAAAATAGGCTTTTCTCAAACTGTGGATGGACTGAGGAAAGTAATTCATACCAGAATAGACTGACTTGCTCCAACTGTCTTATAGAGTCTTTTCCACATAGACTGATCTGTTTGTATGCCTCCAATAGTTCTGTGCTATTGAAAAGTCTATTTTTTTCTTCTACCAAATATAGATATTCTACTTTGACTTCAGAGAAATATTTTTTTATGAATCCATTGAAGTTATGGTCTTACTCATTTTTGTGTGTTTCTCTATCAGTAGGTTGTACAGATAGTTACCAGCCCATTTATTTTTTAATTTTTATTTATTTTTAAAAATATTTATTTATTTGTTTGAGAGAGAGAGTGTGTGTGTGTGAGTGGAGGAAGGAGCAGAAGGAAATAATCTCAGGGCGACCTCTCCGACCTCCACACCACAAATCATGGAGTCCAACACAGGGCTCAATCTCATGACCCTGAGATGATGAGCTGAGCCAAAATCAAGAATTGGGCCCTTAACTGACTGAGCCACCCAGGAACCCAGCCCACTTGATTTTTTGAAAGAAAAGAAATGTTATAAAAATGAATTATCTTTCAGAGCATTCCTGCTCACAGACCTCAAATATGGAGGTTGGAGCAATGAAGAGAAGAAACCTCTGGCATTCCATTATCATTCCAGTTGTAGTCTGGTGAAACTCAACCCTTTGTGACTTACTGGACTTGTGTAGGAAAAAGCCTATTAACAAGGATTTCCAAGGGGGCTCACTCTACTCTCTCAATTTAGATGTTTTCCATTAAATACGTTGTAGTAACTACATTTCCTTGAGGTGTACACTCAACAACATTAAATACATTAGATACAACATGTCTAATTGGGGCCCTTCCTCTTCCCCATTACACTGGTTCCCTTTCTTTTTTCAGTCTGCCAGCTGCCAAAGGTCAAAACATGACTTGTATCCAGAACATGTAAGTCTCTTTCTCCATATGGGATTTCTGTATGGGATTGAAGGAGGTCCACCCTGATTAGGAGGGCAATTAGCTTTAGTCTATAGATTTCAATGTAATTAATTGTCAACCAAAATACCTTCACAGAAATATACAGAATAATGCCTCACCAAATATTCACGCACCCCATGGCCCAGTCAAGTAGACACACAAAATGAACAATCACATCAAATTTTGCATGATTTAAATTTGGACTGTTTATCTTTTTAATTATTCACTTGTTTTTTATATGTTCTGGATAAAAGTTCTTCATGTATAATATATCTCAACTGAAGTATATGGCTTATTTTAAAATTCTCTAATAATGTTTATTTAGAGCAAAAGTTTTATATTTTCATGAATTTTTAAAAAAGATTTTATTTATTCATGAAAGACACACACAGAGAGGCAGAGAGACATAGGCAGAGGGAAAAGCAGGCTCCCTGTGGGGAGCCTGATGCAAGACTCCATCCCAGGACCCCAAGATCACGACTTGAGCCAAAGACAGATGCTCAACCACTGAGCCACCCAGGCGTCCCAATTTTCATGAATTTTTTAAAAAAAATTTTGTTACAGTTAGTACTTTTGCATTTTATCTAAGAACTCTGGTTACATCAAGTTGCAAAAATAATGTCCTATGTTTTCTTCTGGAAGCTTTGTAGTTTTAGCTTTTAGATTTAGGTATATCATCTATCTTTTTTTTTTTTTTTTTTTAAGATTTACTTATTTAGTGAGAGAGAGAGAAAGAGAGAGCACACACAAATCAGACAGAGGCAAAGAGAGAGTCTTCAAGGAGACTCCCTGCTGAGTGTGGAACCCATCGCAGGGCTTGATCTCATGACCCATGAGATCATGACCTGAGCAGAAACCAAGAGTTGGATGCTTAACCAACTGAGCCACCCAGGAATCTCTCAAATTAATTCTGTATGTTGTGTAAGGTAGAGGAATTAAGGTGTTTTTTTTTTAAATATATGGTTATCTAATTTGTGAAAGGTTTCCCCCATTTAAACTGCATTAATGTTTTTGCTAAAAATCAATCTTTAAAAAAATCAAATATATTTTTTAAAATAAATAAAAATTTTTTAAAAAGTCGGCTCATAACTATTTGTACAACCTACCAGGTAGAGAGACTTAGAAAGTGAGTAAGACCATGGCTTCAGTGGATTCATAAAAAAGTATTTCTCAATTATATAGCTTGTTGTAGCCCTATTTGTGGATTCTTTAATCTGTTACATTGATCTATTTCTCTATATTTATGCCAATAGAACACTGTCTTGATTACTGTGTCTTTATAGCAGTTTTGAAATCTTGTAGATAAGTCTGTCAGTGTTTATTTTTAATATTTTAAAATTTTTTATTTATTTTTTTAGAGAGAGAGCAAGTGAGCAAGTGCATGTATATGAGAGTTGGGGGAGGAGCAGGAGGAGAAAGGCTTCAGGCGGATTCCCCACTGAGCTGGGAGCCCAACTGTGGGTCTCAATCCCATGACCCATGAGATTATGATCTGAGCTGAAACCAAGAGTTGGAGGCCTAAGCAACTGGGCTACCCACTCACCCACTTTTCAAGATTGTTTCGACTATTCAAAAGTCTTTTGAATTTCCACAAAATTTAAGAATTAGCTTTTCATTTTCTAACAAGCAAACAAACCAACAAAAAAACTCTGCATGGATTTTAATTCAGATTGCATTGGACTGATTTAATTAAGGAGACTAGAATTGATCTTTTAATTATCTCGATTCTTTCAGTCCATGAACATGGTATAATCTTTACCTTTATATAGGTCTTATTTAATTTTTCCCAGAACAGGTAGTTGTTTTTTCTTTTTAATTTCAGTATAGTTAACATACAGCATTATTTTAGATTTAGGTATACAACATAGTGATTCAACATTTTTTAAAGACTTATTTATTTATTTTAGAGAGAGAGAGAGCACATATGAGCACAAGGGAGAATATGAAGCAGACTCCATGCTGAGCTTGGAACTTGATGTGGGGCTCGGTCTTACAACCTTGAGATCACAACCTGAGCCAAAACCAAGAGGCAGACATTTATCTGGCTGTGCCACCCAGGCACCTGGTGATTCAACAATTTTATGCATTATTCAGTGCTCATCATGGTAAGTGTACTCTTAATCCTTATCACCTATTTCATTCATTGCCACCCCTTTTGGTGTGCTTCAGTTTGTTCTCAATAATTAAGGGTCTGTTGCTTGGTTTGTCACTCTCTCTCCTTTTTTTAAAAAAAAAAAAAACTTTGTTTCTTAAATTCCACATATGAGTGAAACCATAGGATATTTATATTTCTCTGACTGACTTATTTTGCTTAGCATTATACCCTCTAGCTCTATCCATGTTGTTGCAAATGGCAAGATTTTGTTCTTTTTTATGATTGAACAATATTTTTATGATTAAATAATATTCCATTGTGTGTGTGTGTGTGTGTATATATTCTTCCTTGTTCATTTTTTTTTTTTTTTAATTTTTTTAAATTTTTATTTATTTATGATAGTCACACAGAGAGAGAGAGAGGCAGAGACATAGGCAGAGGGAGAAGCAGGCTCCATGCACCGGGAGCCTGATGTGGGATTCGATCCCGGGTCTCCAGGATCGCGCCCTGGGCCAAAGGCAGGCGCCAAACCGCTGCGCCACCCAGGGGTCCCCTCTTCCTTGTTCATTCATCTATCCATGGACACTTGGGTTACTTCCATAATTTGGCTATTGTAAATAATGCTACTATAAATATAAACATAGAGGTGCGTGTATCCCTTTGAATTAATGGTTTTGTATTTTTTGGGTAAATATCCAGTAGTGTAATTACTAGATAATTCTATTTTTAACTTTTTGAGTAACCTCTATTCTGTTTTCCAGAGTAGCTGCTCCAATTTGCATTCCTCCCAACACTGTAAGAGGGTTCCTTTTTCTCCACATCCTCACCAACACCTGTTGTTTCTTGTGTTGTTGATACTAGCCATTCTGACAGGTGTGAGGTGGTATCTCATTGTGGTTTTGATTTGCATTTCCCGATGATGAGTGATGTTCAATATCTTTTCATGTGTCTGTTGGCCATCTGGATGTCTTTGGAGAAATGTCTTCTACCCATTTTTAATTGGATCATTTGGTTTTTTGGTGTTGAATTGTACAGATTCTTTATACATTTTGGATACTAAACTTTTATCAGATATTTGTAAATATTTTTCCCCATTCTGTAGGTTGCCTTTTAGTTTTGTTGATTATTTCCTTCGCTGTGTAGAAGCTTCTTATTTTGATGTAGTTCCAATAGTTTATTTTTGCTTTTGTTTCCCTTGCCTCAGGAGACGTATCTAGAAAAATGTTGCTATAGCCAGTGTCAGAGAAATTATTACCTGTGCTCTCTTCTAATATTTTTATGCTTCCATGTCTCACACTTGAGTCCTTAATCCATTTTGAGTTTATTTTTGTGTATGGTGCAAGAAAGTGGTCCAGTTTCATCCCTCTGCATGTTGCTGTCCAGGTTTTTTTGATACTATTTATTGAATGAGACTGTGTTTTTCCTATTGCATATTCTTTCCTCCCTTGTTGAAGATTATTGACCATATAATTGTGGTTTTATTTCTTGGCTTTCTAATCTGACCCATTGACCTATGTGTCTATTTCTGTGCCAGTACCATACTGTTTTGATTACTACAGCTTTGTAATATATCTTGAAATCTGAGATTGTGATACCTCCAGCTTCATCCTTCTTTTTCAAGATTGCTTTGGCTACTTAGGGTCTTTGTGGTTACATACACATTTTAGGATTGTTTGTTCTAGTTCTGTGAAAAATGTTGACATTTTGATAAGGATTGCATTAAATGTGTAGATAGCTTTGGGCAGTATAGACATTTTAACAATATTTCGTCTTTCAATCCATGAGCATGGAATGTTTTTCCATTTCTTTGTGTTGTCTTCAGTTTCTTTCATCAGTGTTTTATAGTTTTCAGAGTACACCTTTCTAGGTATCTTACTGGTTTAGGTGCAATTGTAAATGTTTTCTTAATTTCTCTTTCTGCTGCTTCATTATTGGTGTATACAAATGGAACAGATTCCTGTACGTTGATTTTGTATCCTGTTATTTTACTGAATTCATTTCTGGCAGTTCTTTGGTGGAATCTTTCAGGTTTTCTATAAAGAGTATCATGTCATCTGCAAAATAGAAGTTTGACTTCTTCCTTTGGATGCCTTTTATTTCTTTTTGTTGTGTGATTGCTGTGGCTAGGACTTCCAGTACTGTGTTGAATAAAAGTGGTGAATCCTTGTCCTGTTCCTGACCTTAGGAGAGAAGCTCTCAGTTTTTTTCCCATTAAGCTTGATATTAGCTATGGTTTTTTCACAAAAAAAAACCATATTTATTATGTTGAGGTATGTTCCCTCTACACCTACTATGTTGAGGATTTTTATCATGAATGGATATTGTACTTTGTCAAATGCTTTTTTAGTGTCTATTGAAATGACAATATTGTTTTTATCCTTTCTCTTACTGATATATCACGTCAATTGATTTGTGAATATTGAACCACTCTTTCAACTCAGGGATAAATCCTATTTGATTGTGGTGGATGATTTTTTTAATGTATTGTTGGATTCGGTTTGCTAGTATTTTGTTGATGGTTGTTCTGTATATGTTCATCAGGGATATTGACATGTAGTTCTCTTTTTTAGTGGTGTCTTTATCTGGTATTGGTATCAGGGTAATGCTGGCTTTATAGAATTGAATTTGGAAGTTTTTCTTCCTTTGCTATTTTTTGAAACAGTTTGAGAAAAATAGGTACTAACTCTTCTTTAACTGTTTGGTAGATTTCACCTATGAGTCTATCTGGTCCTGGGCTTTGTTTGTTGGTTTTTTTATTATTATTTTTTTTAAATTACTGGTTCAATTTCTTTCCTGGTTATCAGTCTAAGTTTTTAATTTCTTCCTGCTTCAGTTTTAGTAGGTTATATGTGTCTAGGAGTTTATCCGTTTCTTCCAGGTTGTCCAATTTATTAGCTTATAGTTTTTCATAATATTCTCTTACAATTGTTTGTATTTCTGTGGTGTGGACTATTATTCTTCCTCTTGTTAGTAATTTTGTTTATTTGAGTCCTCTGTCTCTCTCTTTCCCTTTTCTTTCTTTCTTTCTTTCTTTCTTTCTTTCTTTCTTTCTTTCTTTCTTTCTTTCTTTCTTCTTTCTTTCTTTCTTTCTTTCTTTCTTTCTTTCTTTCTTTTTTTATGAGTCTGGATAGCGGTTTATCAATTTTGTTGATCTTTTTAAAAAACCAGCTCCTGGTTTCATTGATCTACTTTTTTTTTTTTTAAGTTTATGTATCATTTATTTCTGCTCCAATCTTTATTATTTCCTTCCTTTTGCTGGATTTGGGATTGTTTGTTGTTGTGTGTGTGTGGTTTTTTTTTTTTTTGTTTTGTTTTTTTTTTTTCCCCTAGCTCCTTTAGATGGTAAGGTTAGGTTGTTTATTTGAGATTTTTCTTACTTCTTGAGATAGGCCTGTATTGTTACAAACTTCCCTCTTAGAACCACTTTTGCTGCATCCCAAAGATTTTGGACTGCTTTTGAAAAGAGTTTCGTTTTCATTTGTTTCCATGTAATTTTTAGATTCTTTTTTGATTTCTTTATTGACCCATTCATTGTTTAGTAGCATGTTATTTAACCTCCATGTATTTTTATGCTTTTTCCAGATTTTTTTTTTCTGGTGGTTGATTTCTAGTTTCATGGCACTGTGTTCAGAAAAGATGCATGGTATAACTTTGATCTTTTTGAATTTGTTGACATTTATTTTGTGGTCTACTGTGTGATCTGTTCTGGAGAATGTTCCACGTACACTTGGAAAGAATGTATACTCCACTGTTTTAGGATGTAGTGTTCTGAATATGCCTAGTAAATCAACCTGGTCCAGTGTGTCATTCAAGGCTATTTCTCCTTGTTGATTTATTGTCTAGATGATCTATTCATTGATATAAATGGGGTGTTAAAGTCCCCTACTATTATCTATTAGTTCCTTTATGTTTGTTATTAACTGTTTTATGTATTTAGTGCTCCTATACTGAGCACATAAATATTTATAATTGTTATATCTTTTTGTTGGATTGTCCCCTTTATTATCATATAATGTCCTTCTTTGTCTCTTAATATAGTCTTTGTTTTAAAGTCTGCTTATTAAAAAAATAAAAAATAAAAAATAAAAAAGTCTGCTTATATCTATATCTATATCTATCTATACCTATCTGTCTATCTATCTATCTATCTATCTATCTAGGTATCTCTGCTTTCTTTTGATATCCATTTGCATGACAAATGTTTTCCCATCCCCTCACTTTCTTTTTTTTTTTTTTTAATTTTTTTTTTCATCCCCTCACTTTCAGTCTCTTGGTGTCTTTTGGTCTGAGATGAGTCTCTTGTAGGAAGCATGTAGATCGATCTTATTTTTTTAAATCTACTTTGTCACCCTTTGTCTTTTGATTGGAGCATTTAGTCTATTTATATTCAAAGTAATTATTGATAGGTATATATTTATTGCCATTTTATTACTTTTTTGTGGCTGTTTTTGTAGTTTTACCCTGATCCTTTTTTTCTCTTTCTCCATTTCATGGTTTACTGGCTTTCTTTAGTGATATACTTGAATTCTTTTCTCTTTATTGTTTGCATGTCTATTCCTGGTTTTTGATTTGTGATTACTATTTGGTTTGTATATCACATATTTTGAATATAGCAGTGTATATGAAGTTGATGTTCACTTAAGTTTGAACCCTTTTTTTATTCTTCTCCTCCCCACTTTTTAGGTATATGGTGTTATATCTTACCTCTTTTCATTTTGTGAATGCCTTGACTAATTTTTACACGTATACTTATTTTTACTACTTTTGTGTTTCCTACTTTTTATATGCTTATCATCTTTCCCTTCCACTCAAGGAGTTCCCCTTAACTTAGCTAGTTTAGTCATCTTGAACTCCTTTATTTTTGTTTGTTTGAGAAACTCTTTATCTCCCCTTCTACTCTGAGTGATAGATAGCCTTGCTGGATGGACTATTCTTGGCTGCAGATATTTTCCTTTCAGCACTTTGAATATATCCTGTTATTACTCCCTTCTAGCCTTCAAATTTTCTAATGAAAAATCTACTCATAGCCTTATGGGGTTTCCCTAGTATGTAACTGTCTTTTTTTTCTCTTACTACTTAAAAACGTTTTTTTCTTTTTCACTACTATTTGCCATTTTAATTGCTATGTGTCTTGGCGTGAACCTCCTTGGGATGATTTTGTTGGAGGATCTCTGTCCCTCCTGGATGTAAATATCTGTCTCCTTCCCCAGGTTAGGAAAGCTTTCAGCTATTATTTCTTCAAATACGTTTCCTGTCCCTTTTCTCTCTTCTCTTCTGGGATCCCTATAATGTGAATATTATTACACTTGATGGAGTCACTGGATTCCCTAAGTTATTCTCATTTTGCGTAATTCTTTTTTTCTTTCTTTCGTTCAGCTTGACTAATTTCCATTACTCTGTCTTCCAGGTCATGAATTTGTTCTTCTGCTTCTGCTAGCCTGCTGTTTCTTCCTTTGAGTGTATTTATAATTTCATTTATTGTGGTCTTCATCTCAGATTGGTTCTTTTTCTTTGTTAAGGTCTCACTGACATTCTCCACTCTTTTCTCAAGCCCAGTGAGTATCTTTATGATTATTGCTTTAAATTCTGTATCAGTCATATTACTTATATCTGTTTTGTTTAGGTTTCTTGCTATGGTTTTGTCTTGTTCTTTCATCTTGGATATATTTCTCTGTCTCTTCATTTTATCTAACTGTCCATGTCTCTTTCCATGTGTAGGAAAGTCAGCTATGTCTCCTGCTCTTGAAGGTAATGGCCTTATGAAGAAGGGGTCCTGCAGTGCCCTGTAGTGCTGTATCTTCTGTTCTCCAGGACCTGGCACTTTAGAGGGTATCTCCTGTGTGGGTCACCTTTCCCCTGCTATTGTGTCTTGGCTGCTTTTTCCTTCAGTCCAGTCATCTGCAGAGGCTGTCTTTGCCTATTGTGGGCAGTGTTTGATCCCACCATGTGGGGTGATGTGTGCAGTTTTAACAAGGGGCTTGCTGGTCTGCTTGTGAAATGAGAGCTGCTGCTGCAGCCAGGACTGGGACTGTGTGGGTTGGGTGTGAGTTTAACATGGTGCACCTCAAGCTTCTGTGGGGTCTGCTGCCACCTCTGCCACCTCTAGACCAAGGCCTCACAAAATGCAGAGGTGGGGAGACATGGTTTTGGCCAGGTTTATGTGGGTCTTCTGGGGAAGGGGACCTGCAGCTCTGGAACTGAGACACTGGTGACTAGAAAGGGTAAATCTACAGAAGTGGGGATAGAGCTTGAAGTAAGCAAGTTAGGTAGTAAGTGTCTACATTGTGTTGGTTCCTGTAGGTGGGGGGCCCGATGAAGGGCAGGGGAGGGAAGTGGTACTTTCTAGCTCTTGTGTTCCCTGAGATCCCTGCCTCTGGGGATGGGCTCTGAGATGAGTAATATCTCTTCCTCCGTATGCCCCAGGTGGGTTTCAAGCTGCTAGCTTTTAAACTGGGTCTCCTGGGGCTGCTTATCATGCTGTCTCTTTAAGGGTAATGACTAAGCTTCCTAATGCCCTCTAGGCTTTTCCAGAGCCCAGCAATCTGTTTTTTTTTTTTTTTTTTTTTATGATAGGCTTTAGGACCTACTGATTGTCAGAAAAAAATGAAATTTGGCCCCACTTGCTTTCAAAGCCAAATGTTTTGGTGATTTGTCTTCCCAGTGCAGGCTCCCAGTATAAGAGTCTGTTTCTCTCTTCTCTGTGCCCCTCACTCTCTCCTGGATGCAGACAGCTGGGGCCCTCTTAGTTCCCCACCATGTCTTCACCCTTCCTACCTTCTTCCATGTCACCTCTTTTCTACCTTTAGTTGTGGAGTTTGTTCTGCCAGTCTTTGGGTTGTATTCTGGGATATTTATGCTGGTGTGGTGTTATCTAGTTGTATCTATTGGATGAGGTGAGCTTAGAGTTTTCCTACTCTGCCATCTTCCCAGCCTCCTTCTAGAACGTGTAGTTTGTATATTATAGTTTTTATTCTTCAGGTATTATAATATTTTGCTAAATTTATCTCTAAGCATTTTATATTTTATGCTATTGTCAATGGTATAATTTTTTATTTCTTTTAAATTGGCTGTTACCAGTAACTAGAAATGCAGTTGGTTTTTGTGTTTTGACCTTGTATACTGCGACGTTGCTGAATTTAGTCTTCAGTTCTGGTGGCTGTTTTTAAGATTTCTTCAGATTGTATATATACTTAATCATCTGTGAATTAAGTTATATGCCTTCATTTTTAACATTTATGCCTTTTATTTATTTTATTGCCTATTTCACTGTCTAGAATCTCTAAAAACAATGTTGACTGAAAGTGGTAAGAGCAAACATCCTTTATTTCACCCTGATCATAGGAGGAAAGGGTTTAATATTTCATCATTTATTGTGACATTATCTGTAGATTGTTTTATAGATGCCCCTTATCAGATTGAGAACATTTTTTTCTATCTAGTTTGAAGAAAGTTTAATTTTAAATCATGAATGGATATTGAATTTTATCAAATGATTCTGTTTTTTTTAATCTTTGAGATGATTACATAATTTCCTCCTTTGTCTTTAAAGTGGTAAATTATTGTTTCTACCAACAGTAATGTAGTCTTGTTTTCCTGGGATAAATCCCACTTTACCATGATTTATTATTTGATGTCTTAATGGATATTTTAAAATTAAAATTTAGTATTTCCCTCAATTATGATTGTAGACAATAAATCATGGTAATATTAGCAAACCTTGTGGCATATTCACCAGTAAAATGAGATATTTTCATTTATATATATATATAATGAGATATTTTCATTTATATATATAATATATATATATCAATAATATATTATTACATTTGCAAATATTATTACATTTGCAAATATCTTGGATATTGTTTATATTCACTATTGCATTGATAATATAGATGGTGGTTATTAGGCCTTTTGCTATGTCATATTACTTGATTAGTTAAAAAAGAAGTAATTTTTATTACAATATTATAAATGTTTTTATATTTGATAACTGAGTTTCAACACATTTTTTCTAATACTCTGCATTTTATTTTATACACTTAAAAATGTTATCTTATGAATGACTCTCTAGGCTTTATCAGACTGTCAAAGGGGTTCAAGGAACCAAAGGTTAAGAATTCCTGAAATAGGGATCCCTGGTGGTGCAGCGGTTTAGCGCCTGCCTTTGGCCCAGGGCACAATCCTGGAGACCCGGGATCGAATCCCACGTCGGGCTCCCGGTGCATGGAGCCTGCTTCTCCCTCTGCCTATGTCTCTGCCTCTCTCTCTCTCTCGGTGACTATCATAAATAAATAAAAAATTAAAAAAAAAAGAATTCCTGAAATAGCACTAAAAATGTCAAAGTCTTTATCTTAAAACATTTGGGACTAGATGAGATCACCTAAAGAGTGTACACAGAGAGGATTAGAGAGTGGAGGACAGAATCTTATGCCATGGAAATGAAATTTCAAAATTACATATTTCCCTTGTCTTCAACATTTGGTATGATTTTCTTCCTTAACTTTTTTTTTATTGTAGTAAAATACATATACGATAAAATTTACCATTTAACCATATTTAAGTGTATAGTTTAATGGTATTAAGTGCATTTATATCACTATGCAAACATTACCACCATTCATCTCCATTTACCACCATTTAGCAACTCTTTCCAACTAGCAGAGGTAGGACTTTATACCCATTCCTTCTTTGCTCAGGCCCCAGTATAGTTTTCAAGTAATTATTCCTAAAAATAAACAAGATAAATTAGACAAAGGTGACATAATCAAATAATCAAAAGTTCGTTTTTACCCTTGCCCTACCTATGGATATCTGGCAATGTTACTTTGTTATATTTGGATTTGGGGATTGTATCTTAACTCTTTCACTTTATATGCTTGCTTTCTCTTCTAGATTCAAGTCACCTACAAATTGTTGTTAAATGGTTCTGTACATTATTCAGTGATTACCACAATAAGTATTGTCATCATCTGTCACCATAAATGTTATTACAAAATTATTAATTATATTCCCTATGCTGTATTTTAATCTCTATGATTTGTTTATAACTGGAAGTTTGTATCTATTAATCTCCTTTATCTATTTTGCCCATCCCTTCCCACCTCCCTTCAACAACACTTAGTGAATACTGAACCTTGATCCAGGGAGAAATACAGGATAAGTTCTATAAGCTTCTGATCATGACATTTTTATCAACTAATCAACAATACATAATCTCATTTTATGCGTATTGTTTAAAGATGCCTTACTTTATATAAACTGTTGATTCATTAACACTGAGCTTAATGCCAAAAGCATTGTAACTCAAGTATGAGTTACAATGGGACACCAGAGAACACTTAGGCACTATGGTTGGAGGCCATTTTAGATAGATATGAATCTTTTTTTTATAAATTTATTTTTTATTGGTGTTCAATTTGCCAACATATGGAATAACACCCAGTGCTTATCCCATCAAGTGCCCCTCTCAGTGCCCCTCACCCAGTCACCCCCAACCCCCAACCACCTCCCCTTCTACCACCCCTAGTTTGTTTCCCAGAGTTAGAGGAGTCTTCCATGTTCTCTCTCCCTTTCTGATATTTCCCACTCATTTTTTTCTCCTTTACCCTTTATTCCCTTTTACTATTTTTTATATTTCCCAAATGAATGAGACCATATAATGTTTGTCCTTCTCCGATTGACTTATTTCACTCAGCATAATACCCTCCAGTTCCATCAATGTCGAAGCAAATGGTGGGTATCTGTCGTTTCTAATGGCCATTTTAGATAGAAAGATCATGATCAAAAAGCACAAAAATGCAAAAATGTGACATTCTAAAAAGGATATCTGTTTAGTATATAAGAACTGAAACAAAAAGGATAGGTATCATCTTGTTTGACCTCAATTGAGAATGTACACATTGGGTAACTCAAAATTTTCACTGCTATATGAAATGTCTACAGATGACTGCAAAGGCACCATGAGTATTAATTTTGGCATTTCAAATAAATTTTAGTGAGTAGGTGAATTCACAGATATGAAATATACAAATAATGAGGATCTGCTATATTTTTCTTAAGCACACAAGAAGAATATTGAACGCATTCTCGGCAGAAGAAACCAACCATCAATAGCAAGAGATCAATTTCATACAGGTTATATCATATATCTATACCATAGTTGGAGTACAAACTAACCATTCCCTCTAAAAAACTTAGAAAGTACTTAGAACTAAACAGTGATAAAAATAATATATTTCAGAATGTGTGGGATATAGTTAAAATATATATGTGTGGGATATAGTTAAATATAGAGAATTTTATAGTTTTAAAAGTTTTTATCAAAAAAGAAGAAAGAATGAAATTTAATAAGCTAAAGGTAAAATTTAAGTTAGAAAAGGAACAATATAACCAATCTAAAAGTAATGAGATAATAAAAGCAAAAAGTAGAAAACAGAAAATAAATATACCATCATTTAGATCAATATAGCCAAAAATTAACAGACACACCTCTGGTACAACTGATCATGAAAAAAGATCACTCTTTTCACTCTTAAGAATGAAAAGTGGTCATAATACAGTATAGCAGAGTTTGTTAGAGGATAATATATTTACATTTTGCCCATAAAATGAACATACTCCTCAAGGAGAAATAGAAAACCAAAAAAGTCCTATAATTAAAAACAAAAACAAAAAAACAGAACCTCCATCAGTAGTCAACAGTCTTCCTAGAATAAAAACATTTTGAAATGATTTTATAGGTGAGTTCCACCAAACTCTAAGGAACAGATTATTTCAGTCTTATACAAAGTCTTCAAAACCAATGGGGGAAAAAAGCAATAGAAAAACATTTCTCAACTCATTTTATAACATTAAATAATGTTTATAAAAGTATGACCAAATCTGGGCAAAGAGAATAAATTAAATGAAATGACAATAAATAAATGTAATAAATAAAATAAAATACCAATCCACTTTCTTTCCCCTTTAGAAAATTAGAATGCTATTTACCTTTACTACTTATATCTGCTAAGACTCCTTCTCATCTTTAGGGTTCACTAGTATGGATACAGTGATTCTGCCCGTAAGATTTCTGAGTTCCCTGGCTAATCCACTGGGGACCTTGAACTCACTAGGAGTAGGCGGATGATGTCTTACAATCTCTGTATCTACCTTGCCCATTTTATTCTATCCTTTACAACATGGAGATAATTTTTCCTGAAAAGGCAGAAGTAAAATAGAAATTGTGCTCTATTTTTCTTTGTTATCCATTAACACTACACCATCATTCTTAAGTTAATGCCTGAAGTTATTATTATTATTAATAACCCGTAACTTAATAATAAATTCCAAAGTGTGTTCACATACTTGGCATGAAGTAGTTATTGCAATTTAGAAAAGAAATATACTGGATAAAACTTGAACCAAAACCAAATAGGACAGATGGTTTCATTCATTTATTCAACAACTATTTATTGATTATCTGTTATGTGTAAAAAAATTATGCTAGGCACTATGGACAAAAAGTTACATAGTCCTGACCTAGAAGAGCTCACAATTTAGGAAGTGGGAAGAGGGTGGGATGGGGAGTTGGAGAGGTGGGATAACCATTAGGCATTTTAATCCTAGAAAAGCAGGTGGTGATTTTCAGGAGGCAGAATGAACCATAAAAAAAGATTTATTTGGGCAGCCCGGGTGGCTCAGCGATATAGTGCCACCTTCAGCCCAGGATGTGATCCTGGAGACCTGGGATCGAGTCCCATGTCCGGCTCCCTGCATGGAGCCTGCTTCTCCCTCTGCCTGTGTCTCTGCTTCTCTCTGTGTGTGTGTCTCTCATGAATGAATAAATAAAATCTAAAAAAAAAAAAAAAGATTTATTTCCCTTTATTGTAGACCAGGGAGTACCATACAGGGAATACATCTTGATTGTAACAAAAGACCATAGTTTCTTATTACCTAACATGACACCTCAGTTAAATATTCTGATGAATAAAACTGAAGGAGGAAAAATGAGTGGGAAAAATTAGAGAGGGTGACAAAACATGAGAGACTCCTTACTCTGGGAAACAAACATAGGGTAGTGGAAGGGGAGGCAGATGGAGGGGATGGGGTAACTGGGTGCAGGCACTGAAGAGGGCACTTGATGGGATGAACACTGGGTGTTATACTATATGTTGGCAAATCGAACTTCAATAAAAAAATAAATTAAAAAATAAAACGTTATTAGAGCAATTGAAAAAACTTGAGTATGGATTGGAATAATGTAATAATGACAGCTCTCCAGATTTTGATAATGTACTATCAGAGAATGTATGTAGTGTATGTCAGAGAATTTCTGGGGAAACGTACATTGAAATATTTAAGAGAAAAATTCACAGCATCTCCACCTTATTTAAATGGCAAGAAGAATGTGTGTGTATATAAGATAAAATAATAAAATGGATAATTTTGAAAAAAAAAAGAAAAACATGAACTGAATGATAGAATGGGGTAAAATTTATAATTGGTTGCATTTCAGAAGGGTGATTATTAATATGAAAGGATGTCTTTCATGGTGCCATGGGGTTTTGTTCATGACTGCCCTGTTCAAGTAAACCTAGTGAAGATGTGGAAGTCATGTTCATTGAATCTACAGAAGATGTAAACCTTGCGGGGAAAGCTAGCGTGGGCAAGACACTTAGGTTTAAAGTCATCCTAAGAATCTGTAATAATATGCTTGAAACAGATGAAATATTATACAGGAAAAAAAACCCTGCGTGAAAAATTTGATTGTATGTTACAGGAAGGAGAAGATGTGAATAAGCAGTAGTTCCTAGGATGAAATCCAGAAGTTTTAGTTGACCACAAGCTCAATTTTAGCCAGTAATTTGATATGGCTAGTTAAAAGTGAATTCACATTCATATGCTGCATGAGAAAGTAGACCATGAAGATATGCTTGTGCATACTGCTAATTTAGCAAATACCAAGCTATATTAAAATTATTTGTTTAGTGTTTTTCCCACTAGATTGTGAAATATTTGAACATAGGGATTGTAAATTGTTTATTTACATATTCCCAGGATTTAGCTCAGTTCTTGGAATATAGTGAATGTTCAGGAAATAACTTTTGAATGACTAATGAATAATAATTATGTGTAGAGGCTGGCCTGAGCATATTAATGTAATTAACTCATTTTATCCTCCCAATAGACCTATTGGAGAAAGTTTTATTAATATTTCTATTTTATTGATGAGGAACCTGAGGCCGTAGTATGTGATTGATAAAATAGGGGATGTAGAAAAGGAAAATACACAAAACTTCCAAAGTCTCAGTATAGAAAATAGTTTCAAACTTTTCAAGGTTTTTTTTTGAAAGCAAGTGACTTGTTCAAGGTCACATGCCTATGAGTGGTAGAGCTGAGGGTTATGTAGTGTCTATATAATGTGCTATTGGACTGCACAGCTTAGAACATAATATGGTCCAAGGGTTAGTGGAAGTACTCATCCTTCTTCCCTCCCTTTTTCCATCCTTCCTTTTCCATATACTCTTATTTAAAAAGGGGGGAGGTTAAATTACAAAAATAAATGTAACAAAATGAAAAAAATAAAAAGAGAAATTCCAGCTAAGAGAAAAGAAGGGTAGGTAAGTTGGAGCCATGGTAAGGCCAATACACAAAACACATATAGTGAGGTCCCGTTTCCATGAAATTGTGACTGCCTAACTATATTTATAGCTCCCTTCTTTACATTCTGTTGCATTTCTTGTTTATAGGATGCTTTTGGCACTTTATTATTAATTTGTAATAATTTTATGGGTATAACTGTTATGCCTCAGTAAGATTGTATCCATCTTGAGGTAAGGACCTGGTCATATTATCTTTCATATTTTTTGGCCCCTAATATAATACTAGATTCATAGTAGATTCTGTATAAGCAACTACTCAATTATTGGGGTTAATATTTACTTCTCAAATCTTTGTTTCCTTTCTTTCTCTTTCTGTCTTTCTGGAACCCCAGACAGATTTAACCATTCTTCCGCATTCCTCCTGCAAAAAGCAGTTTTCTTTATATTTCTACTCTAACACTTTGACCGACTACTTATGGCCACCCATAGATTGTGATCTATTTTTGAACATATTTTTTTTTATGTTCATATTCCATTCTGAAGTCAACTCCTAGTAAACATTGAGATTCAGTAAATAAATATGGGAAGGAAGGAAAGAAGGGTTGTTTTTTTTTTTCCTTTTGTCTATTTGATTGCTGGTCATTTCCAGAAAGATGGTAGGAGAAAAAACTTAGATGACAAAACTGCATCTTGAAAAAGTCTTAATTAGGAGAATATGGTCAAAATTACTTGCTATAATGAGATTTTAGCATTTGTGTCTTTTGCTTTTCCATGCCACCTTTCTATGAGTAAAGCGCCTAATAATTAAGAGTCTGAAGCCTTACTATTTGGATTCAGATGCTAGCATTACTACTGCATAGCTGTATGACCTTGGGCAAGGAATTTATTTCTCTGCGCCCCAGCCTCATCATATATAAAATGAGCTTAATAAAAATACCTACCTCAACGTGTTGTAGAAGGAATTAAAACCAAATATGTATAGCTAGAAATAATTTACAGTGGTGCCTGGCACATATATAGTACTAAAGAAGTGTTTGCTATTATTATGATGTCTTCTTTTGAAAGATTGTATTCCTTGTCTTGTATTGCATCAATTGCCCTTTTAGTACTGGAAACACTCCAGGACTCTTAGCCAGAGTGCTCTGTACTTCTCATTGCAATGCTGGCTACAAAAGCAATGCTCATAGAAGATCATGAAGTACCATATGATTGCAAATTCAAGAATGTGTGACCCTCAGAAACACCCGAAGGAGCTTGGCTTAGATTTGTCCAATGCTCGAGAGCATAACTGGTAAGAGGCAGGCAAAGGTCCAAATTAATGGGTGGCCCTGGCTATGGAGAAGAGATCCTGGGGATGGGAGGATGGTCCCACTAAACACCCTGACTCAGCTGTGACATTCTTGACAGCTGGATTTAGGAGCTGGCTCCAGGATATGAATCCAAGTTTACAAATTCCTTAAATTAAAAGACATGGAACAGAGGCAACTGAAGCCTAATACATTTTTATTCTTACAACAGCAGCTTAACATAACATAATCTTTTGAAGTTTGCAAGTGTTCTTTCCATTACATTATCTCATTAATTCACCTGTGAGAAATAAAGGGTGGATACTTTCATTAAAAATTTGTAATATAAATAAACATAAGTATTGAGGGAAAGATACAAATTCACTTATCATCTTCAAAGTCATTTCCAATCTTCTCCTATCCATTGGAGTACAGTTTTCTTAAGGGGATAACACTCTGGGTCTGAAAGTAGAGAAACAAATTTGGGCAAATGAAATTATTGAGAGGATCATCTCGGGGTCTTCTAGGTAAAGAGAGCAGTAGTAGCACCAGGAACACACCTCAGATGTTTAAATTTGACTCTATTGGGTCGTGGCAGACTTGACTTCTCCAGTCCTCTGGTTCACTGCTTCAACTCTATCCCAAACTCTGATTAGAATCCACTCCAGATTCCCACTTGTCCAAGCTGTCCAGCTTTGCTCAGTCCAGATACTCCCAGTAGGAAGTGGTAGTTGATGGGCAAATAGGGCAATTAAATTCAGTTCAACATTTATTTATTGAACCCCTTGTAATACAGATTACATGAATGTGCTAATCCATGTGAACGAGCTAGGTTCAGGATTGGAGATATAAAGACATTGATCTAAGGTACTCCTGACTTCAAAGAGCTCACAATTTAATGTGACAGACTTACATAAAACTATGAGTAAGGGCTAGGCTGTGGGATGTCTAATAAGAGACATAAATAAAATGGTCTATGAGGGCACAGAAGAAAGTGGTTAGTTTTAAAGGGCAAGACAAATGCCCTGACATACAATATTTTATTTAATCCTGTGAAGTCATCAATGTGGAAACAGATTAACCTCATTTGAAAGTAACTGAGCCCGAGACAAGTTGCCCAAAGTTAAATGGGAAATAAGTGAGCAAACGTAGATTGGAATTCATGTCTTCAGAAACTAACACGTGTATTCTGTTCGACACATTTTGCTGGTGATCCTAATCTGATTAGGGACCTGTGAACTCCTGTTGCAGGGCTCCTAAAACCCCACATGTTCCACGGGAAGCCAATGCCCTTCCTTAGATGGGTCAGGGCCCACCCTAATGTTACTTATGGTGGGAACATCTCAGTGGACTTGTACATCTGGATTAAGAAAGGCCATAAGGGAAATATAAATCCATAATTGGAACACACTTGATAAGAAAGAGGCACAGAATCCCAGAAATCAGTCTAGGAGTGGGCTCTGCTTCCTGCTCTCACGTAGTGCTTCTGTATCTGTAAGCCCTGGTGAACCCCCCAGCACTGCGGCAGCCTATGAAGTGCTTTCTCAGGGAAAACAAAGGAGTGCCGCTGAACTGTGCACCTGTTCCAGAACCATCATTCTGCACACTCTTTATTTGCAACACTCACCTTGGGAAGCTAATGCTTCTAAGTGATGCTTAGGCAAGCTGCCAGTTGTTTTTGCTTATCATTAATGTGTGCTTCTGATCTGGTTACCATGGTTACAGGAAACGCCAGAGTTGGCTTTCACTCAAATCAAGGGTCCCATCTTTTATCCATGGTGAATGCTGCACTCTGATCCAACATTCCAATCTGGTCCCATCCCACACCGGAGCCTACTTCTCTGTGCATTGTAGTGTACAGGGCAGGGGCTTGAGTAAGGGAGCCTTATTATTATTTTTTTAATGTTTTATTGTGTGCTTGTGCAATTAAATAAAATGCTACTCCCTGAGAGGAGAGCAGGATATTTACTCATAAGGGGAGCTTGGGATTTGCCTCAGGTAAAGGGCCATTTGCTTCCAATGAGCACATTACCTCTGAGGGGAAAATTAGTTTTCTTCACATTTCTCTTTCAAAGTAATCAGAATTCAACAAAGTTACTCTCCTTCACCAATCTGTGGTGGGGAATCCCAAATATCATGATTGGTCTCAACTTTGTCTGTCATTACCCAAGGCAGAATCACCACCAGCCTGTGAAATTACTTCCCACGTTAGCAGGATGACCTTTGGAACTGCCAGTCTTCAGAAAAATGCCTGGGGAAGCCTTAGCCCATTGTCCTGCTCCATTGCCTAACTGCCTCTGCCTGTGATAAATTAGACATTCAGAGAGCACCAGCTAAGATGCTGTGAGCTTCAAAACAGGCTTACGCTTTACGCATCTACAATCAGCTACCTGATTCGCTCCCTCTGCTCAAGCTATTCAGGAAGTTGGAGGTTGTTGGTAGAGCCACTAACGTACTCCCTGCCCCCTTTCATATCTGCCCTTGACATGAATTTCTCACTAATTTCATCTGCACACAAGTGTTGGGCAGGGCAGGTGAAGGATCTACTTAGAATGGTTGGTCCTAAGCCTTACCACTAACTTTTTGGTCAAAATGAAAAAAAAATGCTCTTTTTCATCATACATATTATTTTGATTCATCACTGTTTGCAGTGGCTTCATTTTGTTCTCTCTGGAAAGGATTACAGAGAATTCTTTTACTCTGGGTCTTTAAAATAGGAACCCTTTATTCGGCGCCCCTAAAACCCAGGCAGCAGGCAGCTCTGGCAGTCCCCCAGAGCAAATAATGACTTGGTATTTCAATATTCATTCTGAGCACTGTCTATTCCCCTGGGCAGCCAGGCACATGGCCCTCTGGAAATCAAACAGCAATAAAATCCAGTTTGAGCTGGTCCAAGTTAAGACATTTCAGGGAATTTGGGTTTGTTTTTTCTACAAGCATAAATCTCACCACACCACTGCTCTGTAGCTCCTCAAGGGCAACAAGAAAAGTTGTCTATTCAGGAGGCGAACTGACTTGAGTAAAAGGGTTCAAAATTAACTATCTGCTTGCTTTGCAACCAAAATTTTCCCCATAGCCAAAGTCCCAGGAAGGATACCTAATCAATTCTTATTTGCCTTCAGCTTGACTTCAGTTGAGGAAAGTTTAATTTAGTGCTTGTGTGGGTGGGCATGTGCAAATTTGCAGAATAACTCGCATTAACTGTTTATTTACTTGTCCTTTGGAATTTGGCATGCAGCCTGGCAGCCAGTCACTAGCCAACACTTAGCAAAAGTGGGGAATAGGGAAAGTTTATTTTAGACAACCCTACTGCCTCTTTCTCCTCCTTCTTTCCACATCTATGGCATCCCCTTCCCCAGATGCCCTGAGCTATTATGTTCTCTCTCTCCCCCACCACCCGCCAAGTTTGCTCTGGAAAGAATCTGAATAACTCATTTGTTCTAAGTTATGAGACATCATCCCAGTGGGACAATACTGTCTTTTTTATTCAGCAATATTAGAAAATGAGGCATAAATAGAATATATACATAAATAAAATTTCCAGATAAATGAAAATTATATGTTTTAAGTGCCAATTAAAAAATAAATTGCCTTGGAAAGAAGCGTTTAAAATTGCACCATGTATATCCCTTTCTTCATATGCTGAGGGCATTAACAATAATTGACCAATTGCGCAGCATTTCACACTTTACATAGTGCTTTCAAATACATTTTCTCATTGATTTTGGCAATTTTTAAAGTAAGACATTGAGCTCATGTTTGTAGTATGGGAATCATTATTTTCAAGTACAAGTTGCTCTACTGTAATTCATACCACACTGTGATACAATGATGTCTTTCATGCCCATTCATAGTGTCTATCATTTACCCCTTCTTAAGGTCTTCATTTGTTTGCAGTGTTTCCTGGGTCTTTGTACCCTCCTCCCTCTGCAGAGACAGCTCCTATTTCTCATTGCTGGAGAAGCTGTATCCAGCAGTTTGAGCCATCCAACCTGATTTACTATCCCTTCTTTAACTAACTGCTTCTAACTTTTGTGGGTTGGGAAACCAGATAATTAGCCTATTAGAATAGTGTCTTCAAATAAGACCAAACAATCTGTTCATTGATGTAAGCTTGGCTTTCAGAATGACTTTATTTCCAAAATAGAAATCTTTAAAATTTTCCTCTCTCACCATGTTTTCTGAAACCATGATCCTATTCTGGTTTTTATATCATTCCTTACTCAGACTGTATCTCACTGTGGGCCAAGTCTATGATGCTTTCTTAGGATCCTCACATCTCTTCACTTCTGAGGAAGTCCGGGCTCCTCCCATCCTGCCCTTAGGCTGCTAAATATTCCCAGAAAAATTCAGGAAAACACATCAAATAACATATTACAATTTTCTTTTAAAATTATTTATTTTAGAGAAACAGAAAGAGAGCAAGAAAGAGTGAGCAGTGGGGGAGGGGGGCAGAGGGAGATAATTTTTAAGCAGACTCTCCGCTGAGGAGACTTGGACTTGGGGCTCCATCCCACAACCCATAAGACATGACCTGAGCTGAAACCAAGAGTCAGACACTCAACTGAATCACTCAGGTGTCCTGCACATTATAATTTTAAGCTTAATGTAAAAGTAATACATTATAGAAATGTAAAAGATGAATTTTGAAATCATCCCCTCCCCAATAAAGGAAATAAATCACTAACCACCTGTTCTCTAACGTAAGCTCTGTTTGGCAGTTTGGTGCATTTCTCTCCAGTTCTTCTTCTGTGTCTGTGTGTGCATACCTGCTTGTGAGTTTGTGTGCATTTCGATCTTACTTTTAATTTTGCATTCTTCTTTTTATACTTATGTTAATATCATTGGCATGTTCTCTTGTCATTGTATCCTTTTCCATCCGTCATATTTAATGATTGTGGAATATTTTGTCAAGTCATTGCATGATAAATATTTTCAAATTTTTTTAAGATTTATATATTTGAGAGAGGGGGTGTGTTTGTGGGGGGTGGGGCAGAGGGAGAGAGAGAATCTCAAGCAAATGCCATGCTGAGTGCAGACCCTCATGCAGGGCTCTATCTCATGGCCCTCAGATCACAACCTGATCTCAAACTGAAAGTTAGACATTTAACCAACTGTGCCACTCAGGTGCCCCAAATATTTTTAATGTTAATCATGTTTCTGTTATTAGATATTTAGCTTCTTTTCTTTATTATGGTTTGTGATATTGTAGGTAACACTGCAAGAAAACCCTTTTATGTCTATACATTTTCTCTCATTAGGATTGTTTCCTAATTAACTCCCACAGTTAGAATTACTGATTGAATGGAAAGAGCATTTAAAAAATGTGAAATCTCTAGAATCCTAAATCTTTCCTTCTTCACTTACACTGACTATTATTTTCCTATTAACTATGCTCACTGATCCAGCAATTTTCTTGTGTCTACTTTGTGTCTGCCAGTAGGGAGACCAGAAGGAATAACCCGTGGTCCCTAGTCTCAAGGGATCCTCAGTTCAAAGTTATCCTGTGCCTGGTGCCACTGTGAGATATTTACTTGGCATACTGGTGACACAGAGGAGAAAATGACTAACTCTTGGCAGAAGAGACCAGATGTTTGCATTAAATTTTGAAGAGCGAGCAGGAATTTACCAGGCAAAGGCATAGACCCCAGAGAAGCATGTCATGCTCAGAAAACTGCAAGCAGTTAATTTTCATTAGAACATAGTGGGTGACCTAATAAAATAAGAGCACCTGCTACAATTTATTGCAAGCTAGGTATCAAGTGCTTGCTAAATGTTTTCTAGACATCATTCCCATCAATCTTTACAACAGCCTGTGAGGTAGGTATTATTAGCCCCATTTTGCAGAAGAAGATTACTTATTCACTGATTACTGATAGGCAGTAGAATGTGTATTTGAATGCAGATCCACCTGACTGCATAGCCAATGTCCATAATCATCATGTTTTACTCTCAGCTAGATGGAAAAGACAGCATTATGGGAACTGAGATAAGGAGAGACCAGCTCATAGAGGTCTTTATAATTTATGCTAAAAAGTGGCTTTTATTTATAGCTTTTTTTTTAGTGGATCTGGGCTGGCTATTCCCTCTTGGGTGCTCATGTCAAACCTATACATACTTTTGTCATTACATTTGTTATGCTTACTTATAATGTTTGTTTGCAAGTATATATCCCCCATTGACCTGAGGTTCTCCAGTGGAAAGACTGTCACTTATTTCTATGTCTTCCCAATAGCCAGTTCAGTGCCTAGCAAAGTGTGAGATGAAATCAATGTGAATGGATGAATGAATGAATGATTGAATGGACTTGGGAATTTTTAAGTTTGATTATTGGTATGCTGCAGTGGCTTGCAACTGCCAATCATTATGTTTTCAGGAATGATCTGAGCTTGTTAAACACACAGTTATTAAAAATTAAAGCATATAAATTTACAACTAAATGCATTATATTAAAACAAAGGTCACAAATTGTTAAAACTCATAGCTTCTTAAACTATTTTATAGTATTTTACTATTACATACAGTCTGGAGGTGATTTCATCTATTGCCTCTGAATGGAAATATTCTATAATGGTGAGCTTCTCTTCACTCTGCATTCACACCAGTGACTTAAAATTGACCATAGTGTTGAAGCCCTCTCCTCTTTTGAAACTCCTCTTTAGTTTTTGTGCTATTCATTGTGGTGATTTCCCTGTTTCTCTGCGTATTTTCTTTCATTTGCTTGTTCCTCTCTATCTTCCTGTCTTTTAGAAGTTCTTTCTTTGGCCTTCTTAAATCGTAGTTTTTGTGATTTCACCTATTTCTCTGTAGAAATGACTTTCTCATTTATATATCCAGCCTGAGCTTCTCTTTTGGGCTCTGGATGCATATTTTATTTCCAACTATCTACTAGCATCCTGACCTAGATATTCTAGAATAAATCTCAAACTGAACCCATTACATTCCTAAGACAAACCCCCCCACCCCACCATTCTTTGTGGCCATTATAATAATTTCCATGATTATGTTGATGGCAGCTCCTTCATTTTACTTAGTTACCTGGGCTTGAGTTTTCTTTGTTTCCTTCCTCATTTCCCCTGACATGTTTCTTAAAATTTTCATCTGACAGTGGTCTGCCTTGTGTTTCCTTCCTTCCTACTGAAAGTTGTACAGCTTGATCATGTTTTGATTTGTACTACACTTATTTATGCTCATGTATTACACTTCTTAGCAGGTGTTTTAAAAGGCAGGACCTAATTTTTAGACTTCTTGGTATTCCTTAGAGCATCTAGTAATATTGTATGTAGTAAATGTACTACATTATTTTATGTCGTAAATTTATCTTTATTCATTAAATTCATTGAACTTAATTGAATGAAAGCCTGAGGGAGTTCTCTTATGAATAAGTTGTATGGACTTTATGAATATATTTTGGTGCCCTGAAGATTTTTTGTGCTAATTTTAAGTTCTCTGTTGAAGCATGAATAATTAATATTAACAGATAAGTAACTTCAAAGTAAGAGTTTGTAAGTAGAGTAGGCTGAATTATGCTCCCCAACCCAAGATATTTACATCCTAATCCCCAGAACATGTTATCTTACGTGGCAAAAGAGACTTTACAGATGTGATGTTAAGTCTCCTGAGATGGAGAGATTACCCTGGATTATCAGTGTGTCCAATGTAGTCACAGGGGTCCTTATAAAGGGGAGAGAGGAGGGCCAGAGTCAGAGAAAGAGATATGATGACAGAAGCAAAAGTTGGGGTAATGTGGAGCCAGGAGCCAAGGAATGCAGGGATCTTCCAGAAGCTGCAAAAGAGAAGGTAACAGATTCTCCCCTAGAGCCTCTGGAAGGAATGCACATTGGCTGACACCTTGATTTTAACACACTGAGACTAATTTTGGACTTTGGACTTCAAGAACTATAAGGTAGTAGAGTTGTGTTGTTTTAAGCCTCTAACTTTGTGGTAATTTCTTGTGGTAGCAATAAGAAATTAATACAGGGGATTTTGGTGGAATGTACATTTTAATATTAGACAAAGCAAGGAATCAATTCTTAATTGTGGAATTTCAAGTATCTGTAAGCTGGTTGGAGGAGGTAGACTTAGGCCAATACATTGAGAGATTGTGAAACTGTTAGGCCCCATGACAAGTAAGCACTAGTGAGGCTTCCGGGGCAGAAAGTCTTTGGGTGTACACATGATGTTCAGATCAGGAAACTCATCTTAACCCCGGGAGGCAAATTAACCTTCAGAGAATGAAAAATAAGAGATCAAGAGGCTTCCCAGAAAGCATTCTTTATTTTAGAGATGAAGACAGCAGAGACTAAAGTGTGTGAAGTTAGGGCTCTGATGCAGCACATCCTCCCACCCCCATGACTTATCTGTGGCCAAAGTCCATGTTACTTCTGACCTCATTCAGCTTTCTTTCCTCTCTCCCTCATCTGAGCCACCCATACATTCAAACCATCAGTGAAAAATTTCACTTTCTACTCTTTTACAGGATTTGGGCTAATGGGACCATGTGCATTAGTTATCTATTGTTGTGTAACACATTACCCCAAAACCTAGTGACTAAAAACACATTTATTATTTCTTATAGTTCCATCAATCAGAAGCTCAGAGATGGCTTGACTGATTGTATCTATCTCATAGTCTCCCAGTGACCTCAAGATGTTGGCTCAGTTCATGGTCATCTGAACACAGAATGATGCTGGACTACCCACTTCCAAGGTTGAAGTTGGTACTGGCTGTTGGTCTGAGGTCTCTGTACTCTCCTTAGGGCTGCTTGGGTATCCTCAGAACACAGTGGCAGGTTTCTCTTAGATCATGAGATCCAAGAAAGAGAGCAACAGGTAAAAGCCTTCCTTTTTATAGTCTAGACTCAGAGTTTGCATAGCATGACTTCCATTGTATTTGATCTATTAGAAGTGATTCACCAAGTCTGGCTTGTACTCATGAGGTAGAGGATTAGATTTCACCTTCTAAAGGAAGAGTGTTAAAGCATTTTTGGACATATTTTAAGGCCACTGCATCTTGCCTTAAAACCATAGTAGCTAGAGCAATTATCAACAAAAATATATATGTCATTTTGCATTTCATGATGTATTTCTATATACACTATCTCATTGAACCTCATAAATGCTTTGCAAAGAAGGTATTGTTATTATTACCCCAATTTTATAGAGAACAAAAGTGAGATTTGTTTTTATTTTAAAGATTTTATTTATTTATTAATGAGAGACACACAGAGAGAGAAGTAGAAGCCTGATGTGGGACTCAATCCCGGTCTCCAGGATCACGTCCTGAGCCGAAGGCAGACGCTCAACCACTGAGCCACCCAGGCGTCCCAAAAAAGTGAGATTTAGAGACCTTAAGAAGCTTGCCAGATCTAATCTTTGTGGTTTCAAAACTAATGCTCTGTCTTATCTTCCACTTTGACTTTTCATTTCCCAATACCAGTGGGTCCTTATAGAGCAAACACAAAAGAAGGATGTAGAATATGTCCCTTTTTATCTACATACTTTTGTAGCTCATTAAGAAGAAGCATATATTGAAATTTAGTATTTTCTATGAACAGGTCAACATACATTTTGACCTTCAATCCACTTCTCATCTTTACCTCTTCTTATTCTCCCATCCTTCAGTGAACAGATGCTCCAGTGTGATGGTCACGCAGAGTTTTGCAATGGCTGTGAACTTCTGGGGTGTTCAGGGCTGCCAGAAGACAAGGAGTATAGTAATTAACAGGGCACAAAGACTTCCTTCCCCAAGTGCACAGGTATCCCTGGTAAGACAGATGTTGTCTCCATTTTAATTCACATGGTCACTGCCTCTCCTTAAAGTCCAGTGATTCTAACCAAGGATGAAGAAAGAAAAATCAATGTTCATTGGTATCACTGGTACATCCCAGATATGGTGCTAGTTACTTTACATAGTGGTGAGTTCCTTAAGGGTGAGACTTATTTACCTTTGTCTCTTCCTTCTCCCAAATTCTAGATGGTGGAGTTCTATAGGGTTTGTCTTTTGCACTTCTTCTCTTCATATGCATTGATTCATGGATGAACTCATCCTGTCATGGCTTTAAATGCCACCTCTATCCTGAACACTCCCACATTTATATCACCAGCCCTGGTCTCTCCCCACAAGTCCATGTGCACATACCAAGATGTCTACTGGACATCTCTGTTTGGTGTCTTAAGCTCAATTTGTTGGTTTCCTTGCCCTTAGTAGTCACAATGAACTATGCAAATATTTGTCTGGTTGCTCAGACTGAAAAGCTTGGAGCCCTTCCTTTTCTGGAGTCCTATCACACTCACATCCAATACATCAGTAAATTCTACTAATTTTATCTTCAAAATATGTCTCAGATCCAATCACTTCTCAGCATGTCCTTTACCACCTCCTGCTCCTAGTCATTATCCTTTCTCCTAACCTGTTGGCTTTTCCTGCTTCATTCTCATCTGTCCTCTTCTAGCTTATTCTCCAAGCAACTTTGCAGTGATCCATTGGCATTACAAATCCCTGTCTTGTGACTTCCCTGGTCAAAATCCTCTGGCAACACTCAGAACTTCTTCCTGGTATCCCCAAGACCCAGTCTGGCTCTGCTACACTCACCCTTGTCTGCTTTGCTTCAACCATGGGGGCAGCTAAGCTTTTCTTGAACATGCAAAGTGTGCTCCAGGCTCACATCTCCTCTCCTGTGCTGGAATGTTCTTCCACAAGATAGCTACTCAGCTTGCTCCTTTACTTCATTTCAGCTTCTGCTTACATGTCCTCTCCTCAGAGAGGTCTTCCTGGCCACTCTATTTAGAGTAGGCCTACACCTCCCTCTTTAGTCTCTGCCTCCTTATCCTGCTCTTTTTTTTGTTTGTTTATAGCACGGATTAATTGTGCTATAAACACATTGTGCATATTTATTGGATTAAGTGTTTTGTTTTTGTTTTTGTTTTTGTTTTTTGCCTATATCCTCCCACAGAACATAAGCCGGAGTTTTGTTTTATTCATTAGGTTAATAGTAGATACTCAGCAAACATTTTCTGAATGAATGAGTGAGTGAATGAATGAATTTTTCTTTGTAACTTCAGTATCTAATTACAAATCTGGAACAGAAGAGCTACTTAATAATGTCTATTTGAATTATCTCAATTAAATCTCCTAACTTGAGATTTAAATAGTTTTCTCATTTTATAGAGATATTATATAATTGGCCTAAGGGCACCCAGCTGAGCAGAATTTTGATTCCTGGTCTCTGCAAATTTAGAGCGTCTGTTATTTCCACTTTCCTCTAGGGTTTCTGTTTCCTTATGCTGCCTCTGAGGTCTTGGAAGGGCTCAGATGATAATGAAAAGGCTCCTTTGCATTGTGTTCATATAAGAAAGGTTAGGGGGAACTCAAGGTGTATGGGATCTAGGTCTCTATAATAGCCCAGAGAGACACTGTTGGCAGATGCCAAGTACCATGTCTTCTCATGGGTGAGGACAATAGCGTTCTTGCCCCTTCCCTCCTCAGAGAGCTATTCCAGAGTGCATCTTGTGAGTTTTTCCTGGGCACTCACAAAATACCCCAAAATAGTGTGGTCTGAGGCCAAGTCTAGAAAGCTTCAGAGCCATATCCTGTTGCAGCTCTCCTCAGGTCTCAGGAGAGGAGACGGTAGGGAGGAGATGGTAGAGTATGACACTTTGCATAACATATGTGTCTGTTTCAAAATCCTAAGGAAACTGTGGGTGGGAGCAACTGTGGTTCTTCATATTTATAGGATGCGTTAGTGAGCCAAATCAGTTACTCTTCCAAAGGTCTACATGTCAATAAGCCTGGCAAATAAGGAAATTTAGTGTAGCTGCCATTTACTTTGTAGCTACTGCTCTGAGGCTACTCAATCTCAAGGGTTATTTTTTCCACAAAACTAAGGTTACTTACTACAGCCCAAACTAATCAATCCATCACTGGCCATTTGGTTTTGTAGTTTG
Source organism: Canis lupus dingo (assembly GCF_003254725.2). Classification (NCBI taxonomy): domain Eukaryota; kingdom Metazoa; phylum Chordata; class Mammalia; order Carnivora; family Canidae; genus Canis; species Canis lupus. Next base: position 22,206,538 of record NC_064247.1, on the reverse strand, counting down.
TCCTTCAGTTATAAAGTTCTTTGATACTGTTCATGGTGCATGGCTTGGTTCCCTAACAGGATTGTTAGCTTCTTGAGGGCATGGACCAGAGCACACATCCCTCTTTTGTCCACACAGAGCACTTTCCCTCCCCTCTCTTAGTCACTGTGATCAGTGGAGAAGCTCATCTATGTGGAAGTTCCTGAAACAGTCCAGGTCAAGGTAAAGAGTATATTAAGAGGCTTCCTACCCCACTCTCCTATAACTCATCTCAACCAGTTTTTATAGTCTAGAATTTATTGTGCTATATTGACCCATTAATGTCATGCCTGGAGGGAGCTCTGGGCACTTTCCCATTTAACCATAGTCTTCCCTGAAGGCCTCCTACACAGATCACATCAGAACACTCAGGCATAGGCTTCAGTTTTCTGCTCAATAGTCCATTTCCCCACTGGGGTTGAATCCCCTTCCTGAAGCCTGGTGGAGTTTGACAAAATGTGGAATCCATGACCAGGCTGGACTCTGTTTTCCATGTCACCCAACATTTGAATGGAATTCTGAATTCATAGAGGTGTTTTACTGCTGCGTGGTTGAGTGTAATGGGGCTCCTACCTGTACTCTCCTGACACTTGGCCCATCCACTGCTCGGGTTCTGGAGTATCTTGTAGTTTTGAATACTGGCATTTAGACAGCAGAGTCTGAGGCTCAGGGGTGGGTTACCTCAGTCCTGATGTCAGTTTCCCACCTTTCTCATCAACCCATGTGACTGAGTTCTTTGTGTGCCTTTCAGCTGAGCTCATTGCAATTCTGATTGCAGTGAAGTAGATACTCGATAGTACTAAGAATGATGAACATGCATTTCTCTCTTAAATCATTTCCTATAATAAGAAATATTGGCAATAGAGATTGATAATATGAGCTTCACTCCATGGAAGAGAAACTAAAGATTTCCTCAGAAAGAAAGGAGAATGCCAGAGCAATCAGGAGCCACTCTGTGCTTCATTCCCATGAAGTTTATCCCTATTTCCAAACCCTTCAATGCCTCTAACTTAAGGCCTTCGAATTCACCTGTCAAGGTGAATTTGTAGCCTAGAGTGTTACAGAACAGTTAAGATCCAACTACTATACTTTGTGTTCACTTAGCGTCTTTCCTCAGAACACACTGTCATTTAAAGCCCTTTGCAGAGGTATTAAGTGATGACCACTCTCTCATATAAAAGGAGGGTGACTGAAGCTTATTCTCATGGTAAAACTCTAGGAAAAGTATAAAACATATGACTCAAAATTATCCCACCTGAGAGTTGAGGGAGCTGAGGGGCATTTATGCACTCATTTCCGTTATTCATTGCTTGAAGTCTATGAGGAGTGGGGATGTACTACCAGCCTGCTGTGTGTTTGGGGTGGTCGATATTGTGTGTGGTGATAAGTGCAGCCTTCTGGAAATACCTATAGATCCATAAGTGGCAGTAATATTGTAATTTATACAAGAAATATGTACTTGGTCTTCTTTCTTGTTTCCTTGGAATTGTAATTCCTTATTCTATTGGAATTTCCTAAGTACTGAGAGTGATAAAGGTGTCTTTTGTTATGTCAGTTAGGTGAGTTTCAGACAGCACCTAGGTAACCAAAGGATAGGGACTGGTCACCAGTTGATCCAACCAGGTGATTAGAAAGTTAGAAATTTTATTCCCATGTTCTGACCTTTTCTGGAAAGGGGGGAGAGTCTGGAGGTTGAATCAGTAACCAATGGCCTAGGATTTAATCAATCATGATTATGTAATGAACCTCCATAAAAACCCAGAAGGATGAGGTTTGAAGGGCTGTTCCTGAGTTATATCCTTTCATAATGAGCCAGTGATGTAGTAAAGTAAAATGTTTCTCTGAATTCTGTGAGTGGCTGTAACAAATTAACTGAACCCAAGGAAGGGATTGCTGGAACCTTCAATCTATAGCCAGCTAATTAAAATGCACAGTTGACAACCTGAACTCATAACTGGCATATGAAGTTCAGAGGGTTGAAGGGTGGGAACAGGCTTGTAGGACTTAGCCCTCAGCCTGTGGGATCCGATGCTGTCTCCAGGTAGATATGTCAGACTTGAGTGGAACTGTAGGACACCCAGCTGGAGACTGAGAATTGCGTGGTGGTGTGGGGGGATACCCTCCCCACCTTCCCCACCCTCTATAATCAGGAACAGTGTAATCAGGAGCAGTGTTCTTATTGGAAGTAGTGGGGAAGTCCCCTCGGCAGGATGCTGACAGAGTCTACTATACAGTTTATTTATGGTCCTTGAATTATCTGTCAAGCACAGAACTTAGTTTTTATACATACAGCACTCTAAATTACTGATGAAGAACCCATGGCTCAGAGCGGTCCTAGTTTTGTACTCAAATGTAACCCTCTTGAGGTGAGGGATTATGACTGTCCTTTCATCATTCCCTCTGCCAGGCTTTGTTTTTTTTTTTTTTGTTTTTTTTTTGCTTCCCCTTTCTTTTTTTTTTTTTTAATTTTTTATTGGTGTTCAATTTACTAACATACAGAATAACCCCCAGTGCCCGTCACCCATTCACTCCCACCCCCCGCCCTCCTCCCCTTCTACCACCCCTAGTTCGTTTCCCAGAGTTAGCAGTCTTTACGTTCTGTCTCCCTTTCTGATATTTCCCACACATTTCTTCTCCCTTCCCTTATATTCCCTTTCACTATTATTTATATTCCCCAAATGAATGAGAACATATAATGTTTGTCCTTCTCCGACTGACTTACTTCACTCAGCATAATACCCTCCAGTTCCATCCACGTTGAAGCAAATGGTGGGTATTTGTCATTTCTAATAGCTGAGTAATATTCCATTGTATACATAAACCACATCTTCTTTATCCATTCATCTTTCGTTGGACACCGAGGCTCCTTCCACAGTTTGGCTATCGTGGCCATTGCTGCTATAAACATCGGGGTGCAGGTGTCCCGGCGTTTCACTGCATCTGTGGATTCCACACCTAACTGATACTCCTTAAACGTCTGAGCTCCATCATGATAATAATTTACACAACGTCAAGTGGTTAATGAATGAATTAGGAATCATATCTTTATATCCTTTATTTAATTATATTTGAGTTTCACAATAACTTATTGAGTTATTTATGAGAAAATATTATTATCATTAGCCAAATTCTGCAGATGAGAAGCCTGCTGATAAGTTATGAGTTAGAACAACTTATTTAAAAGGTAGAGAATAATTAATTCTTTTGATCTGGAATGCACAATTCACAGAAAACTCACGGTAATGATAAAAGTTAATAGGTGGTTATTTAAAGGATAATATAGTCAACAATGCCAGGAAATTAGAAGCAAAACTTCTTTTTATTTAGTAAAGGGCATTTAATATAAACTTCAAAACATGGTTATATGTGTGCTAATTGTTCTTAAATTGTTTTTGTAAAACATTTGCCACATTTCCAGCATTTTTATGGAAGCTTGAAGGGAAAATATTACTCTGTGAACTTTTCTTTTTTTTTCTTTTTTTTTTTTTAACTAAGGCAAATAAATAAATAACGATGAAACTTTGTGCATACCTCTGAAACCCAGATAAGGGTTCCTTTGTGACTCTCACTAATACAGAAAACTATTTAAATTTTCTCACTTCCCCTTTCCTTTCAAACCTGATCCAGTTTAGCCTTGGCTCCCACCCCCTCTTTCCCCAGTTATAAAACCAAATGGAATGTTTGCACTGAAGGGACAAGTCTGTGCAGTGACTCAGAGGAAACAAGCATTTATAAACCATGTTTCCCTAAAGCCTCAGCACAAACATGGCTGTGGCCCACGTCCAGACTGGCCAGGGCAAAAACTCAGGAGAGTGGCCCCAGCAAAGCCGGGTGTCAGAGGGGCCCAGCCAGGAATAAGGCCTGAGCCGCACATGGCCTTGAGGCAGTGCCACACCTTGGAGATTTCTCATCTCTGAGAGTCAACACAAGAATGGCTGAAATGAAGTTACACAAAGAATTATTTGGCCTTTGCTAGAGTAGGGTCTTCTCTTTGCATGTTCAGTGTAGTTTGGTCTGGCTACAGCTTCCTTGCTGATGCCTTCCTTCTCAATTATGTCTACAAGCTGTCTTCTTTATATAATATCTTTGCCCTAGGGCCTAGGCTGACCATAGCTGCCTGGAATACATACAAGGACAGGTTGGTTTGCATTCTGAAGTCAGATCTAGTTTTGAATCCCAACTCACTACTTCATACTTACATTTGACAAATAATTATTAAAGACTTATTTTGTACCAAGCATGGTTCTCAGTGCTGAGAATGTGGGATCCAGCAGGACAGACAAGGGGCCTGTTCACTTTTCCATTCTAATCAGAGGAAATAGGGAAAAACAAAATCAAACAGATGATTTCAGAGTGATGGCAATAATGTCAAAATGGGGTGACTAGGAAAGGCCTCCACAGGGTGGTGAAGAAGACTCTTCCATGAAGAAGTGGCATTTAAGTGGAAATCTGAATGACAAAGAAGGGTCTTGGAGGATAAGATCACTCCTGGCCTAGGCACACACAAAGTCCTGAAAGAGGAATAACCTTGGTCTATTTGAGGAACTGAAAGAAAGCCTGTATGGCAGGAGCACTGAGAATGAAGGAAGAGTAGACTAGGCGAGGCTGGAGAGTGTGGCAAGTCAAACAAAGATGGCCACCCATTCCTTGAGAGGCTAAAGTACCAGACAAGTGACCTTGGCCCAGCTTAGCTGCCAGCTGAATACCACTGAGTGACTCCCATAAATGCCTCATGAAACAAAAGGACCATCCAGCCAAACCTTACCTGAAGTCCTGACACACAAAATCCTGAGATATAATTTTATCTCATAATTTTTAAAAAAGATTTATTTATTTATTTGAGAGAGAGAGAGAGAGAGAGGATGGGCATGTGGAAGAGGAGGAGTGGAGGGAGAGAGGGTAAAAGAGAGAATCTCAAACAGACTCCCCCTTGAGCATAGAGGTTGGCATGGAGCTCCATCTCATGACCCTGAGATCATGACCTGAGCTAAAATTAAGAGTCAGATGCTTAACCAACTGAGCCACCCACATGCCCTTCTCGTAAGTTTTCAGCCCCTAAATTTTGGGGTAATTTGTGTCTCAGAAAATACTATCCAGAACAAAAAGATAGGCTGGAGTCAGGTTACTCTGACCTTGAGTCAGGAAAAAAGAGTTTGGCTTGAAATGGATGAAGTATCATGGGAGGGCTCACACGAAAGGTGTAGGGGCTTATAGGAGCTACATTTTAAAACTTAACTTGACCACTATTTGTCTCTGGTTCCCAGTTCTTTGCCTTGTACAAGTAAACTGATCTATCTCTGGTTTCTTTAACTGTAAAAGAGAAGAAGAATATCTACCTCCCAGGGTTGTTTGGGGATTGAATAATATTCAGTGATGAACATAGTGCCTAGCACCAGCATAAGGGCTTCACGAATGGCAGCTTCAATTGTTACTATTTTTTTTGACTTGGCTTCCACCTGGAGAATTGAGAAGTCTTCAGCTAGGTCTTCCTAAGGAGAATTGTGTATGTATTCACTTATAAAGCCCTTTGACATCCCAGTTGGTGCCTCTCACGTCCATCAAGATTGGCCACCAAAGCTGCCGTTTGTATCCTCTGTTGCGTCCTCTCCTCCTCTGATGTTGGTTCCATGGATCCTCCAAAATGGCAAGCCATGGTAGCTTAGTGGATTATGGCCCAGTTTCTGTGGCTGGTTTGTCCCCTCCAGCATGGGCTATGCCAGGCTGCCGCCTCCCAGGTCAGTTGGTGGACTCCAGCCGTCACCATGGTCAAGGGATCAAACAGCCTCACTCCCTCCTCCTGGGAGAAGAAACTGACAAAAGAGTGATTCCTTGGCCTCCTGATTCCTGTGGAACGTTCAGTGCTAAAAGTCTATTACATTATATATTGGTACGTTATCGATTTCACTAATACCTATTATGAGGTGACTTAGTCCACCCACAAATTGACTGTAAACAGCCATGCTCGCTGACCCTCTGATAAGCTATCTACTTGGCACATGCTGCTCCCCCCCGCCCACACACACACTGCTGCTCTAGTTTGTCCACTCCATCAGTTTTTCTCAGACCTGTGTTGGAGAACTTCAGTTCATCTCTTCAGACGTGCTCCATAAAAAGACAAGTGTTCTCAGTTACGTAACTGCTCTTTTCCACCCCTCGATGTCAGAGACCTGGGGTATGCATCTGGGTGTGGAGACTTGGAGACACACTCCAGCAAGAAACTCTGTTTCCCTGGGCTTAATCCAGTATTTCGTAAACCTATTTAATCATGGAACTGTTTTGAGTTTCTCCTATGAAGAATATCCTATAAAGGAATGTTTGAAAGATACTGCATTTAGTTTCCTTCCCCCCCTTTCAGGGACTGTGAGTCTTTTATTTCTTTAGGTTTCACCTTGCCTCTCTCTATTTTAATAATGCCAAATGCCAGAACTTTTTGTTCTTTTGGGTGTTAGTTCTATTGCGTGGTGAAAGTAGACTGCCTGGGTCTGAGTCCTGAGTCCATTCCTTACCAGCAGCATAACTTTGGACAAATTAATCTATCTGTGCCTCAGTTTCCTTATATGTAAAATAAAGATAATGATAGTGCTTTCCTCAGTAGGGCTGCTGTGGGAAGAAATGATCTTATGTGTAAAGAGTGGGTTCCACATTTTTTGCTCACAAATGTTAGCTAATACAATTAATATAATTAATGAAATATAATTACTACTACTGCTATCAACAAGGGTCTATAAATCTATCTTTTTTATAGATTTGTGTGGCTTGAACTGATGTCATCCTGTTCTTTTTTGAATCAGCACTGCTGTACAGCAGCAGGTGTATACAGATGTATGCAGGTAATATATCACTGACATCAATATGAGACAAGTATTAACTAAATTTTTTCTCTCACTCCTAAATCTGTGTAATACTTTGTAACAATTACATTTGCTGTCTTATCAATACTAATGCCATAATAGCACCATTTAAAATGTGGTCATATGTGTTTAGTACATTTCAGCCATTCCACATCAAATATCCCTGAAAGAAAAGTTATTGGGGAGGTATAAACCTCATGTTAGAGAATCATTTATTCTAAGCATGTATGAGTTTTCTTAGTTCATTGGTTCTCACTATGTTTAGGAGAGTCTTGCATGGTGTGGTAGAAATCAGCATTAATCCCATTTTCCAAGTGAGGCCTTCAAGGCATATCAAAATTTTATTTTTATATTTCTGCTGGTGGAAGCAGAAAAATACAGACTATCAGGGTGGAGGACAGCATGATTAGGACCTTTCCAGGATCCCCAGACACTATTTCAGGGCTTTTGTTTGGGCAATCAGAGCCAGCCTTGAAGAATGGACCAATGGCCCCTTTGACTCTAGTCTCTGGGGAGGGGGTACACAACGAGATCCATTGACTTCATAAGGGAAAGTTAAGGCCAGTGTTTTCTCTTGGAAGTGAAGTAGGGAAGATCAGGGTTCAGTTGAATCGAAATAAGTATAGTTTTTCATATACTAGTGATTAAAAGAAACCCTGTATTATATAGGTTGCCTCAATCTTGCTCTGTATAATAGTCTTTCATAAATTATATGTATATCATCATTAGAGAAGAATGGGTCATATGCTCCGTTTGGCTTCCTACTCTGCCCTGCAAGCAGCTGCCCCAATAAGAATTCCGTATTTGGAAAAATATTCTATAAAGCTATGCTTAAAAAGTCACACTTACACTAATGGTGACTGTACATAGTACAGTCCCTCCTGACTTAGAAGCAGTAAGCTTTCAGGCACGTTTTTTTGACTAGCGTAATGACAGAAATGGTTTTATAACATAAAGCACAAGCACTCATTACAGAATTATTATTATTAACATTATTTCCAGAGGATTTCTTGCTTGCATTCTCTCTATCCTTGAACAACACATGATTGGGAAGAGCAAGAGTTCTAAGAAGACCATTTAATATCCACAGGATGGGCCCACTGTATCTCCAGGGCTGAGCACAAGCCTGGCCCCAGCGAGTTTCAGAGAACATTTGTTGGGTGAATGGATGGAGGAGTGAGGATATAAAGTGTTTTCCTGCTGAATTATCCAAATAAACTATTTAGATTTCACATTACTGGATATATTTTTTAGCTCTCCACTCTGTTCTGGCACTCAGGTGTGCTTTATAAAAAGTCAAAAATAAAATCAGAGCCCTTTTCAAGAGCAACACTTTCTAGGATCAAAAATATGATGCAAATATGAAAAGATGTCTCCTTTTCTATCCATTGCTGTCTTCAAGCAATTTAATATGTGGCCAAGAGCAAGAAGACAAGTATCTCTCAAATGCAATGCAGACAAATTGCCTACTGCTATTTAATGAAAAGGAAACAAAATTGATCTTACTTTGTACTTTTATACGAATAAAAATATTTTTTAAACCCTTAGGCCAGAAAACTTCCCTAGAGTAATATTGTATGATTGCTTGGTATTTATTTCTTTATAAAAATATCAATACCAGCTCTCTAGTAAATTGGTTTTTGTCTTATTTTGTGCAAAATCAAACCATAGGATAATTGTTAGCATATATAATATATATAGCCTCTTTTTGCTGGAGGTCATTTCAAAAACTTGTACTCTAAGATATATCTCAAAGTGAATAAAAATAAAGTTGTACAAATATTTCTATTGGCAATATATTTTTTTCCTGCTGTTTCACAGAACCAAAAGAGTGAGAAAAATGATTCACTGAGAATGCATATGCTAGTAATTTACACATACAGTGTCTTGGAATATTTTTCTTACAAATGACTTTATATTGAGGACGAATCTTCCTACAGCTTCTAATTCAAACCAAGTGTTCTGGATTTGATATTAGGATTCACTCTCAAATATCTTGCTCAAAGGACAGGGAACAGATCAAGGATCTGTCTAATAATGCCATATAATTATGAAAAGAAGAACCAAATCCAAGAGAAAGATGTTGCTGTAAACTTCAACATCTGTCAAATTTGTATAGACTCTTTTCCTGGAGCGTCTATGAATTCCCAGGTTAAAAGGTTCACTCTGAGAAGGAAAGAATCCTTAAAACCGTGAGAAAAACCTTATTTCCCAGCTTTTTTTTTTTTTTTTTTTTTTTGTCTTTGTCATTGTTGGCATCTAGAACTCAAATCACCCATCAGCTTTGAAGATCAAGTCTTGGGATGTATGTGTGTGTGTTTTTTCCAAAGCAAAGTAGTAATTCTACTGTTTTGCAACACAGAAAACATAGGATTTATGGGAAAAATTGCAAAGTTTGTGGGAAAACATCCTGGTTTCCACTTACCTGTGATCTTATTAGTTTAAGGCAATTTTCTGTTCAGGTATTTTTCTACTCCCCACCTTTTCATCTGAAAACATTCACAAGCCTTCCTTAAAAATATGCCAGCAACTCCTTTATTGAACACCCATTGTGGTCATGGACCGTGCCACATTGGGCTCTGTGAGATCTCTGTGAGATCTTGGCACTTAAATAACTCAAGGTCTATTTGAGGTTAGCGGATTCCAAGAATGCTGGCAAAGGGGTACCAGGTGCCTACACATGAGGCAAATGTTAAAAACCCAGATGATGTCAAAAGGTGTTCTTTCCTGCTTCTCTGCCATCACTCATGCTTTCCCCCTCCCCTCATGGAATGATGTCTCTATCCTTTTGAAATTTTACCCATTCTTTAAAAACTGGCTTCTTGGGGCACCTGGATGACTCAGTTTGTTAAGTGTCTGCCTTCGGCTCAGGTTATGATCCCAGGATAATTATATTAATATAATTTATTATAAATATGATATAAATAATACTTAATTATAATTAATGATGTATTAATTGTAATTAATATATAAACTATGCCAAGTTACATATGAACTACAATGTTACATATTATAGTATTAACATTTTAGCTTGTAGATATGGATCACTCAGTTTTGCTATTATATAATAGTACATTCTGTGAATATATCACAAGTTATCCATTTTCATAAAAATGAACATTTGGGTTGTTTGCAGTGGCTTTGCTATTAAAACCACAAAATCAAAGCATCCATGAGCAGTCTTATATTCTCCTGGTTTACGTGAATAAGAAGTTGTCCCTCTTCCATCCATGCTTAATTTTTCTCCTTAGTATTTATCACTGTCTTGTATTATGCAGGTGCACGTACATACACATACACACATGTATGTGTCTTAATCATTACCTGGATCCTCTACTGAAATAGAAGATTCTATTTTTTTTCCATGCTATAGCCGCAGTGCCTAGAAAAGTGCATATAGCAAGGGCTCAGAAAATATTTGTCTAATGAATGAATGAGTGAATGGATAAATAAATAAATAAATAAATAAATAAATAAATAGGATTTTGCCCCTTGTTTGTTAAGTAAACTGCCCTGCCTGGATTTCCTATTGATGCAGAAATCAGCATGGAATATTGAGAGGACATTGAGTACACTATTCTGAGTCCTGATTCCAGATCTGCCACTAACTAGCTGTGAAACTTTTGACAAGTTACTCAACCTTTCTGATTCTGAGTATAAACATTTATACAAAGGGAATAACAATGATCTCCAACTGTTCTTAGTATGTGATGCATATACAAACGTCTTATAAACCATGAATTCATGAATGTATGTTAGCAGTCATTCCTTTGGTAAAAATTCCGTGCATTTTTATGGAGATTCAAACAAAAATGAGTAAAAGTTAAAATTACTTGTTCTGTATTGAGAATTTGTGAGGTTGGATAGGGAGCCTGAAAGAAAATAACAGACTAGAAGGAGCAAGGAAGACCAGTTCTGGGGCCCGACGGGGTATACTTCGTATGGTGGATGTGTGCTATCAAACGTTCACTGAAAAGTCAAGTTATTTTTAACCTCAAGAAAGCATGAAGAATCTCTTTTTAAATAGGGCAACCAAGATAGTGTGTTACCCTTTTCCATCAGCCTGCCTAAATGAAATATTCATTTTTGTGTCAAATAACAAGTGCTATATATAGTTGAGCACTAAGAAGGGATAGAGTCATCTGAAGGTAAATCCTTAAAAAGTCCTGGATATAAAATAACTGTAGCGGAAACATCCATTTATATTGAATCAAGATTCCATATTCTGGAGAATGATGGTTTCTTTTTTTTTTTTTTTCTTCTATCTTGGTCTCACATGGACAGGCAAAGGCAGAAATGATGTCTGAGGGAAGCTTTTCATCCACCTGGTCCAGAGTGCCATACTGGAAAAGATCCCCGGATTTGGAGTTGGTTTGACCTTGTGTTGTCCAAAATTAATTGTAATGGCCTCTGTTTTACTTGTATAATGGAGTTGATAACAATACTGTCCCACTTTGATGGTTGTAAGCATTAAGCATGATGAGTGAAAGCCTTTGTAACCTGTAAAGTGTGATGTTGATATTATGAGATTTGAGTTATGAGGTTCAGTGTCATGAGACTGGAACCTAAGGCAAAAGTGTTTGTGTCATGAAAACTAGACACTAGGCAAAAATGTGAAGTGAGCAGTTTAATTATGCCCTCTTCCTGTCATCCCCCAGTGTTTATTGGTGTTCATTCTTCCTTCCTAACCTTGTCTTTCTCATGGGCTCTCAGAACTCGTGCTCAGGCACTGCTGAGAATCTCCCGCATCCAGAACTGGAACCAGATGTCCATCTGCCCTACACATCTGTCCTGTGTCTTCTTCTGTTCTATTTGGGATTTGTCCTTTCCTTCCTAAAATAGTTCCAAGGTTTAGCAGAGTGGCAGGAAAAAAAAGGATTATTTGTTTTTTCATTCACCTAGAACCTCAAGTCTTGAGTTTTGACATGATCTCTGGATGAGGTTTATTCGGTCACAGAGATCCACTGACAAGGATCCACTTGGAAAGAAAAGGTCCACTGGGAAGCTTTAACTTTTCCATGACTTGCCTAAAGGTGTTTTGACAGTTTTACATATACCAGGAACACACTGGAAAAAGCACAGACCTCTCTCAACCTTTGACAAGGTCTGAGTGACACAGTTAATATGAGATCATTGTTAATAAATGCTTATGGAGTAGTATCTATGGTTTTAATTCTGTGTTTCATATCCACAGCAAGAGTTTAAGTGGGTTGGTTAGGAGAAGAAACATAGTATCTTAAGGAAAAAAAAGAATCATTTACAATTTTTTGAAAGATTAAATATATAACCATGCATGGATTGGAAAACCATATAGTAGAGTCTTTTTTACCTCCTTGTCTCTCTCTTGTGGCCCATTATGTAGTTTCTCTCTTGTTTTCCCTGCTTCTATCCATATTCTTCTTCATTCCCTCCTCATCCTTTCCAGGTCAAACACTGGAGGAACTTAGCTTGATTAGATTGGCTTACCATTACTACCCTCATTGTAGTAAGGAGAGGCTCTGAGTTAATGCACCCAGTGGGTTTCTGGTCTACCTCGCCTACCCTTGATTCAATTGGCAATCAGTGCTTTGCGGAGAACAGCTTGGCTCTGCCTCCCCTGGCAGGGAAAGGTCTACGTTTCCAGTAGAAGACAAACATGACTGACAGATCCAGGACACCTAAGAGTCAGGTGTATGAGCATTGAGGAGGGAAATTGCTTTGAGCAGATCACTGTATTAGCTTGAGAGGCCCCCTCAAATCTCATGGTTGCACAGTGCTCTCATCCTTTCACCTCTACTATGGATGAGATTGTTTCTCTCTCTCTCTCTCTCTCTCTTTCTCTCTGTCTTATTTTTCCAATTTCTCAAAGGCTCCAGAAAGGAGTAGGCAAAGAATGCTGGTCTTGGAGGTGAGGTGGAAAGGCTCATAAGGGCAAAGCATCTCAAAGGATTTCTCTAATGATTGTTGGAATTTGAGGCCAGTGTTGAATTTCATTTCCTATCTCACATCTCAGATCCCATTCTGCTACTTACCAGCTGTGAGACCTTGAGAAAGTTATTTCATCTCTATAACTGGCATAATGCAGCATTACATCTGCCTCCACACTTTGTGAGGATAAAATGAGGTAACACATGTGAAGTGTTTACCCCATTCCAGGCACATGGCAGAGGCTCAGTATATTATTGTTGTTATTGCTTGATTACTTCACTTATTAACTGCCCAAACGTGTCACTTAGTCAACTTTTATTCAGAGCTTATCCTGTGCGAGATAGTTCACGAAAGCACATAAGGCACCCGAAATGATTTAAAATTTTAAACATTAAAGTGATTTAAAAGTTTTAACAACCATCTGACTAACACTGCTAATTTTTTGAGCAAAGCCCCCATAAATGCACAATCTTATAGTATCAGTGAGTTAGGGTATTGTTCTAAGCTACAGACTAAAGAAATTCTTTTTTAAAAGTTTGTGATAATGAATTTATGTGATTGAGATGGAATTTCTCTTGAAAGTAAAATTTTAAATAATGATTAAAGTTCATAGTATTTAAATAGACTGGGAAATTATGCCAAAAGAGACACAGTCAAGCTTCAGAAAGCATAAAAAACTGCTTAAAAGCTGCTTAAAAGTTTTGAATCTGTATAATTTTTTACATGACATTTCTTCTCAAAACAAACATTTTTTTCCTTGAATGAAAAATTCTGTGCTAACTCATATCCTCCCCAAACACTCCTTGCCCTGCAATAACTTATCAGTGTGTGCACAGGATGGAAAAAAAAAAAAAGCTAAGGAAGTAGTTTTCAGTTTCAAGTTTCCAAAAGGTTATTATAAATAACAACCAGTATGTTTGAACAATGGTGTTTTCTAGTTAATTTAAGTTTTTGCTTACTTGGGAATTAACCCTAATACACTTTTCATTTTGATCCATATTGAAATTTACTGTAGGATGGTGAACATAAATCAATTTTTCTTACATAATTCAGGGTGCTAGATCAGGGGCAGGAATGTTAATTCTCACATAAGGCATTCAAGAAATATTTGTTGAGTGTAATAAACTCTAGAGATACACAGTATAGAGGACTGGACAGATGATGTGTTAACTCTAAGATATGCGTTAGAGGCTTTCAAACCCTTTTACAGCAACCCACAGGAAAGAATACATTTCATATTGCAAACCATTACCTACACACACACACACACACACACACACACACATCCATATAAGTACTCAAAAGAAAACTTTTGTAAAACTATACTTACCAGCTGCAATGCACTCTGATTATTTTTATCATAATCTATTGTCTTTCCTTTTTATTTTTTATTTATTTATTTTTTGTCTTTCCTTTTTAAAAATACTGCTATTTATGAACTACTAAGTTGATTTCATGACCTGTCAATGAACTATGATGTATAATTTGAAAAATTCTGTTTTGAAAAACAAATCTCTTATACTGGCCTGTTTTGTTGTCAATTGCATAATTCACCTAAGCATAGACTTCAGAGGGAAAATGTTTTTCTAGTTATTTCTTTTAACTTTAGGAAAATTGAACCCTATTTCTTGTTTAATACTACCCTTTAAATTTGGATTAATTTAGCTTCTGGTTACTGTTACTTAAGTGACAGCCTATTACTGAAGATTTGACCTTAAGGAAATTGCTAAATCTGATTTGCCTAAGTATCCAAAGAGGAGAGAATTAAGTGATTAATGAAAGTCTTTGAAAATAAGAAATTCTGAAAGATTACAGTAAAATAATATCCTTAAAGTGCCTAATGTGAAATTCAGATTTAAAAATAATCTAAGAAAAGACACATCATCAAGCCAGTGAATGAGCTGAATACACTCTAGAGTCCTTTCCTCTGTGGCCTACTCATTTGTGCTTTTTATTGGCATTAGGAATCATTACCCTGGTATCCTGGTGTGTTTCCCTGTTATGGGGTATGCAGTGTATATGTTCATCAAAATATTTATTTATTTATTTATTTATTTATTTATTTATTTATTTTTAAAATAATTTTTTAATAGAGGTGCTTGACTGGCTCAGTTAAGCGTCTGATTCTTGATTTTGACTCAGGTCGTGATCTCAGGGTCATAGGATCAAGCCCCAAGTTGGGCTCTATACTCAGCTTGGAGTCTGCTTGAGATTCTCTCTCCCTCTCTTTCTGCCTCTCCACCAGCTCACTCACTCACGCTCTCTCAATAAATAAATAAAATAGTTTTTTGTTTTTGTTTTTTATCACAAAGAAACTTAGTATGTCAGATCCTTAAGATTTGGGGAACTTAAAGCTTCATATAAGGATAAAAACAGCTTCTTCCACTTTCTTTGGCTGTTTGATTAAAGGCTTAATTTGTTATGGGTGGGGATGGAAATGGATAGGAGGGGCAGAGGTGGTTTTTACAAGCAACGATGTGGCTAGTTGTGAAGGTCAGAAGTGTCCTATCAAGTAGGCAAGCTCCCAGGTATTTATTGAGTGCCAATGAGATTCTTAGCCAGCCAGTAATGCTGCTAAAACTATTAAATGTTAAACCATGATGGTACACATTGCAAAACCTCAAATTTCTTTTCCTGTGGCTGCCATGTGGCTCTTTATATAGCCCAAGTGGTGTGTTGTGCAACCAAATCTGGACACTCCAGGCACAGCATGTTTCTGGTGCCAGAGGAAGTGGTGGGGTAGATCTGAAGGATCGTGGGAAGCAAATATTCAGTCCACATTTATTCCCAGGCCTTACTCCAGAGGGCTGCATGATTTGAGGAATTACCCCAGCCGTGCTTCCCTATTCCCAGAGAATAAAACCACAGGGCAGTTTGGGCTGATGTATTTGCACCTGCCTGCTGTCTGCAACATTGTCACCATCACCCTGAGTCACGGGCATTAATGACTGCCTTGTGGGCCACCACGGTGTAGGGAGGGGTCAGCCACTCAAGGGCTGGAATTAGATTTCGGGTCGTATTTCAGTTGTGTCACACTAGCTCTGTGAAGCTAGCTAGACCTTTCACTAGAGTCTTCCAGCACAGTTTCCCATCTGTAAAATGGGGACAATAGTACATACCAAGTGAGGTTGTTGAGATTAAAGAAAATAAAGACTCCTAACTCTGGGAAGTGAACTAGGGGTGGTGGAAGGGGAGGAGGGCGGGGGGATGGGGGTGAATGGGTGACGGGCACTGAGGGGGGCACTTGACGGGATGAGCACTGGGTGTTGTTCTGTATGTTGGCAAATTGAACACCAATAAAAAATAAATTTATTATTAAAAAAAAGAAAATAAAAATAAGACTTAACATGTATCACATGTTTATTATGGGCCAGGCATAATTCTGAGTTCTTTTTCCATTACACGAATGGACTCATGTGATTTTGAGCACAACCCTAGCTAAGGAGGTGGGGTGTCATTTCCATTTTCCAGAGGAAACCTGAGATTGATTTGTACAAGGTGGCACAGGTAGGAAGTGGCAGAGTGGGCATTGGAATCCAGGCAGCCCGGCCTAGAACTTGGCACTGTTCACACGGAGTGTTCATATAGGACTTCAGGAAAATAAAACTGTTTGAAAATGGTTCTGTGGTGGGGTGCCTGGTAGCTCGGTGGTTGAGCATCTACCTCTGTCTCAGGGCGTGATCCCAGGGTCCCGGGATCGAGTCCCGCATCAGGTTCTCTGCATGGAGCCTGCTTCTCTCTCTGCCTGTGTCTCTGTCTCTCTGTCTGTGTCTCTCATGAATAAATAAATAAAATATTAAAAAAACAGATGATTCTGCAGCATCCCCACGTTCATTCAGGGAAGAGCCGACGAACTCCCCTCAGTGTCAGTTCGATGTGAAGCCCTGTACTAGGTGCTGTGGGGAAGCAAAAGGAGCTCATTATTGTCATGTATAATAGGGAAGAAAAGGCCACTGGCTTGCCTCTGATGAGGAGTGGGAATTTAGGGGATGAGCAGGGGCTGGGAGTTTGTGGTGTCAGCCACTGATCGGCGAAGGGTAAGGTGGAATGAGGAAAGAGCTCAAAGATACTGCTGAGAAATCAGGCTCAGAGGGTAGGAGAATAGTGATCCTCTTGAGCAGCATGAGGGGTACGGAGGAGGTATTGCTCAGTGGGAAGTGGTGCTGGTCATGCTGAGCTTCCCTCTAGTGACCTCAAAGTATATCATCTAGGTAGTGTTGGCTGTTGAACTGAACATGCACTGAACACGTTTGTTGCTCATTAATTTACTCCATAAATGTTTAACAAGCATCTATTTCCTGTTATGGTCACTTAGGCAGGCTCTGAGGTCCTTCCCATACTGGAACTCACGTTTATTGTGAATTTGAAGCAAAACGCTTTAAATCTATCAGTTCTATCTATAGGTATTATCTTCTCCTCTCTCAATTTTACTTACTGTTTCTGTCTTTACTAATTGCTCACATTAGTACCTGACACTAGAGTATAAGTAGAGGTCTAGTTACTACAAACATCTTAATTTTTTGAGGTACAATCAGGATAGCAAATTTAAATAAAAGATACTCTATCTTCCTACTTACACAAAAATACTCCAGAAGTACTTGGGAGGCCAGGTTTGAATTTACCATTGTCAATCAGCTTGGAGCTCTGCATTGAAACAGGGCAATTTGCAGACAGATAGCATAGGCCTATGGGCCATCTTCCTCCCTGCCTCAGACCCTCAGTAAGAGACCTTGGGAGCACCTCCCACACAACACTAGTAGCTACTTCTTGGCCATCCTTTGGGTGTAGCCCAGTCTACTCTCAGGAAAACTAACCCAATAAAGAGCTGAGATTGGTTCCCAGAGTGGGATTGAGCCCATTTGTATAGGAAATTCTAGAGTTCTCTGGAAGTAGGGACACAGGCTCTGTGGACTTTTTGCCTGGTAAGGAGGAGCAGATAGAGGACATCTGAATGTGGGCTGTGAAGTGTGGAGCTAAAGGTAGGACCCTACTTGCCTTGTGTATGGGAGTATTATTTCCCTATTGGAATCTTAGTTACATTTTTATAATTCTCCAGTAAGCAGCACATATATGTTCCTACAAGATTAGTGTGAGCCCTCATCTAACTTCTGATACCTGTCATAAATTAAAGTTTTCAAATATTTATTTTTGTTGACCTTGCCAAAAAGCAAGCAAGCAAGCAAGCAAACAAACAAGCATTTATAACTCTGGTCTTATTGAGGACAGCTGCTAAAAAAAGTTCTCAGGTACTTAACTATCAAACCAAAGGCAGATGGATGCTGCTTACTTTGTTATAAATTCTGCAGACATTGTCTTTCCACGGAAATTCAGGGAAGCCTCAGATTTGCATTGTTGCAATTTTTAGTTTACTGCCATTTGTTTCCCTCATTATTCCTCCTAATAATTAATTTCCTACATTTGTAATTTGTTTTCAGTTCTCAGAGTTGCTTCATGGCACCTCAGCATTTTCAGGGGCTCTCAGTCTCAAAATCAGAAAACATCACCTTTTAAATGTTATTAATGAAGACTTTGTTAGTTCAATTCAGTTCAAAATCGTGCACTCCATCCTTTGTGCCAGATACTGTGTTTGCCCCTAGAAAGATCAGAATGACTAGGTTACTACCCTTCAAGAGCTCATAGGCTGGTTGTTGAGACAGCATATAAGCACATCAGTTACAATTAACACACAACAAATCTTACTATAGGGGCTCTGAGAGGAGAGAGGAATGCAACATTGAGATTCAGATGTGTGAGAGTCTGAGAAGATCTCACTGAGATCTTACCCAGTGGGTATTTCCATTGGGTCTTAAGGATTAGTAGGAGTGTGCCAGATGAGTGACATGGTCGTTATTGTCCATTTTCCTTTTGAGTTATTTATTTTTTTCTACTTGTATAATTCATGGATCTTCTAGTCTCATTGCTCATGAATTTAGATTTTTCTCTGTTTTCTTATTGTATAGCCAGTGTCTCACATACAGAACACAGTTTTGTGTGTGTCAGTGTTATCATCTATAAAATGGCAACTATTAGTACCTACTGAATAGAGTTGTTTTGAGGATCCCAAAAATATGGTATCTAAATGCTTAGTGTTCTGTGTATGAGTTAGACTTGTGTTTGACCACTTGTCCTAAAACTCCAACTCTCATAGCTTCGCCAAATTGGGGTTCGTTTTCCTGGCATTGTTTACAAGTCCTGAGGGAAGCAGTGCATGGCTGGTGTAGAGAGTAGGATGGTGCCAGGGTCCTGGACTCCTATGAACTTTCTGTTCTGCCTTTCTTATCATATGGCTTTCTTTTTGATGCTTGTTAAGTCATGATAACAAGATGGCCACTCCACCTCCAGCCTCATGTACTGTTCAGGAAGAAGGAAGAAGGAAAGAAGAAGCAAAGGGTAATGCCTTTATCAGAAAAGCCAGAACTCACCCAGAAATCTCTATGAGACTTCTATTTACATGTCACAAGCCAGAAATTTTCCTGTGACCTCCGTGACTGTAAGAGAATCTGAGAGGGCAGATATTTCAGGTGACCATTTTTAGCATCATAAGCAACACTGGGATTCTCATAGTAAAGGGAAGGAGCATGGAAATTACGCAAGTAGCCAGCAGCTTCTGCTACATCCAACACACAATAAACCCCCCACAGTTGGTATTAGCTTGCAGAAAACAATAAGTGTTTGTTCAGTTGGATTAAACCATCATGCTGCCTTTCTGGTCCAGGTCGCTATTGTCTCTTGCTATGGTAAGAGCCTCCTAAGTGATCTCCCTACCTCCATTCTGGCCCCTTTACAATCCATTTACCACTAGGGGCCAAAGTGATCTTTTAAAAATGTAAGATGACCTAACTGTAAGAGCTAAAGCTATAATATTCCTAGAAGAAAACATAGGGCTAAAACCTCATGACATTGGATTTGGCAGTGATTTCTTGGATATGACAACAAGAGCATAGGCAACAAAAGAAAAAAACAGATAAGTCGGACAACCATTAAAATTAAAAACTTGTGCATCAAAGGGCATAATCAAATAAAAGGCAATTACAAAATGGGAGAAACTATCTGCAAGTGATGTATCTGATAAGAAGTTAATATCCAAAATATATAGAGCTCCTACAAGTCAATGACCAAATGCCAAACAACTTGATTGAGAAATGGGCAAAGGGATTTGAAAAGATGTATCTCCAGAGATGATATACAAATGACCAACAAGCACATAAAAAGCCTGCTCAACATCATTAAACATTAGGGAAATGCAAAAAAAAACCACAATGAGATATCACCTTACATCTATTAGAATGAGTGTGAAAAACAGCCAAAGACAAGTGTGATGAGGCTGTGGAGAGATTGGAACCCACATGCACTATTGGTGGAAATGTAAAATCATGCAGCCGCTATGAGAAATAGTATGGCAGTCTCAAAAATTAGAATTACCTATGATCTAGCCCCAAAGAATTAAAAGTAGGGTCTTGAAGAGATATTCGTACACCCATGTTCATAGTAGCAATATTCACAATAGCTAAAGGGTGAAAGCAACTCCAGTTCATCAGTAGATGAATAGATAAACAAAATGTGGAATACATACAATGGAATATTATGTAGCTTAAAAAAAGAAGGAAGTTCTGAGACAAACTCAGACTACAACATGGATGAACCTTGAAGACATTATGCTAAGTGGTAAGTCAGTCACAAAAGGACAAATATTGTCTGATTCTATTTATATGAGAGATCTAACATAGTCAAATTCAGAGACAGGAAGTAGAATGATGGTTCCCAGGGGCTGAGGAAAGGGGAAGTGAGGAGTTGTGTAGTGTATAGTTTCAGTTCTGTGATATGAAAAAGTCCTGGAGATTAATTGCACAATAATAATACACTTAAAAATTAAGATGGTAAATGATAAATTTTATGTTATGTGTATTTTACCATAAAAAAAAGTCAGATAAAAGTCATTCAAATTGGAAAAGAGGCCAAACTCTCACTCTTTGCAGATGTCATAATACTACATATAGAGACCCCAAAAGATTCTGCCCCAAAACAGCAGTTTTGCGATGTGACAGGATACAAAATCAATGCACAATAACCAGTTGCATTTCTCTACACTAACAATGAGACTGAAGAAAGAGAAATTAGTGAGGCAGTCCCATTTACAATTGCACCCAAAAGCATAAGATACCTAGGAATAAACCTAACCGAAGAGGTAAAGGATCTATACCCTAAAAACTACAGAACACTTCTGAAAGAAGTTGAGAAGGCACAAAGAGATGGAAAAACATTCCATGCTCATGGATGGGAAGAATAAGTATTGTGAAAATGTCTATGCTACCCAGAGCAATTTACACATTCAGTGAAATCTCTATCAAAAGAGAGTTTATCGTAGTTTTTCTTCTCAGAGTTGGAACAAATTATCCTAAGATTTGTATGAAACCAGAAAAGACCCCGAATAGCCAGAGGAATGTTGAAAAAGAAAACCAAAGCTGAGGGAATCACAATTCTGGACTTTAAGCTGTATTACAAAGTTGTGATCATCAAAACAGTGTGGTACTGGCAGAAAAGCAGACACATACATCAATGGAACAGAATAGAGAACCCAGAAATGGACCCTCAAATCTATGATCAACTAATCTTCAACAAAGCAGAAAAGAATATCCAATGGAAGAAATATAGTTTCTTCAATAAATGGTGTTGGTAAAGTTGGACAGCCACATGCAGAAGAATGAAACTGGACCATTCTCTTATACCATACACAAAGATAAGCTCAAAATGGTTGAAAGATTTGAATGTGAGACAAGAATCCATCAAAACTAGAGGAGAACATAGGCAGCAACATTTTTGAACTGGGCCACAGCAACTTCTTGCAAGATACATCTATGAAGGCAAGGGAAACAAAAGCAATAAAGAACTGTTGGGACTTCATCGAGATAAAAAGCTTCTGCACATCAAAGGAAACAGTCAACAAAACTCAAAGACAACCTACAGAATGGGAGAAGATATTTGCAAATGACATATCAGATAAAGGGCTAGTATGTAAGATCTATAAAGAACTTACCAAACTCAACACCCAAAAAACAAAGAATCCAGACAAGAAATGGGCAGAAGAGATGAATAGACATTTCTCCAAAGAAGACCTACACATGGCCACCAAGCATGAAAAAATGTTCCACATCACTTGCCATCAGGTAAATACAAATCAAAACACAATGAGATAATGCTTTACACCAGTGAGAATGGCTAAAATTAACAAGACAGAAAACAACAAATGTTGGTGAGGATGTGGAGAAAGGGGAACCCTTTTGCACTGTTGATGGGAATGCCAGTTGGTGCAGCCACTCTGGAAAACAGTATAGAGGTTCCTCAAGAAGTTAAAAATAGAGCTACCCTATGGCCCAGCAATTGCACTACTGGCTATTTACCCCAAAGATACAGATGTAGCAAAATGACAGGCCACTTTGCATGGCAATGTTCCTAGCAGCAATGTCCATAGTAGCCAAACTGTGGAAGGAGTCCTTCAACAGATGTCCTTCAACAAATAAGTGGAGAAAGAAGATGCGGTTTATATATACAATGGAATATTATTCATCCATCACAAAGGATGAATACCTACCATTTATATCAACATGGATGGAACTGGAGGGTATGATGCTGTGTGAAATAAGTCAATCATAGAAAGACGATTATCATATTTCACTCATATGTGGAATGTAAGAAATAGTAAAAGGGACCATAAGGGAAAGGGGGAAACTGAGTGGGGAAAAATCAGAAAGGATGACAAACCATGAGAAACTCCTTTAACTCTGGGAAACAGACAAAGAGTTGCTGAAGGGGAAATGGGTTGGGGTATAGGGTAATTGCGTGATTGGCATTAAGGATTAGGGTGCACGATGAAATGAGCACTGGGTGTTATACTATATGTTGGCAAATTGAGCTTAAATAAAATTTAAAAATTTTAAAAAAGTAAGTCAGATTATATCATTGTCATGTAGAACCTTCTAGTAACTTCTCATTGCACGAGAATAAAATCCAAATGATCCCTTATGAGCTATCGGCCCATTTGTCAAATGCCTACCTCCCTGACCTCATATAATAGCACTGTCCTTATTTGTAATGTTCCAGTGTCACTAATCTTTTCATCTACCAGACCGGCTAAACTCTTTCTTGCCATAAGGCTTTTGCTCTGCTTTTCTCTTTGCTTAGAACATTCCTCCCTATTTTCTTTTTTTAAAAAATTATTTATTTATTTATTCATGAGAGACACAGAGAGAGGCAGAGACACAGGCAGAGGGAGAAGCAGGCTCCATGCAGGGAGCCCGACGTGGGACTCGATCCCAGATCTTCAGGATCTGGCCCTGGGCTGAAGGCGGCACTAAACCGCTGAGCCCCGGGGGCTGCCCTCTTCCCTATTTTCACACAGTTGACTCCTTCTCACCATCCTGATGAAAGGTCAGATATTTCCTCTTCAAAGAGATCCTTCCCTATCCCTCTTTTAGAGAGGCCTCTTTCCCACTTTGGCCACCATCTATCATATTGCCTTATTTAATTTTTTCCTAGCCCTTTCACTATATGAAATTATTTCATTTGTTTCTTGTCTCCCTCAGTAGAATCTAAGCTGGATAGAGCAGAGATTTTGTGTGCTACTGTATTCTCAAGGCTGACACATATAGGCACTGAATAAATCTTAAACAAATAATTGAATTCAGCTGATAGTTATGCCAGTTGGTGCAGCCAACTGGGTTCTCATTATGTTCCAGGCAATGTACTAGGCACCAAGCATAAACAGACATTTTGTGATCACCTTCATGATGCTCTAGTAGTAGGCTATAGCCTTTCCCAAGACTGGAATCCAAAGGACCATCACCTGTCAAGAACCTGCCTTAGGGAGAAAGCAGAACTGAATGATGGAGGGAGATCCCGATGGTTCAGTTGAGCCCCTGCATCAAACTTTGTGGTTAGTGGACTATTAGATTTTTTTAATTTTATGAGCCCATAGATACTCTTGTGTGCTTATGCTAGATTGATCCAAATTTCTGCCTCTTGCAAACCAAAGAGTCCTAACCCATAAATACGAAACAGAATTGTAAAAAGCCATGATGGACTCTTCATGCATTGTGGATGTACATGGACATATGTAAGGAGGTGGAGATGATTTTATTTCCCAATTCCTCTTAGGAAAGATACAGCATTTATTTGAGAGGGAGAGAATTGAGACAGCTGGATATAAGTCAAATTTCTGTACATGTGAAAGGGAAGAATCCTTTTATTAATCCAGTGGCAGAAGAAGGAGGAAGAAGGAGGGAAGAGTTGATGTAGGAGGGTATGAGATGGCAACACTAACTCAGTCTCATAATCCCTAAGTCATTAATGAAGTCATTAAACCTGAACAGGGCTTGGGTGCAGGTGAATTTGGATGTGTCGGGGTTAGGGGATTGTGGTGCTGGGGCTGAACTTTGGGCCTGGATGGGAATGATATAGAATTGAGACAGTATAAATGAAGAAGCAGAGTAAGGCTCAGTGAAGGATGTCCCTGAAGTCATAGAAAATGTGGAGGAGACATTGGATTCTCCCCAGGCTATGGATTTGGGTTCAACTCATGTTGCTCCAAATCTCCCAAGAACAAGGGGCCTAAGATGATGTCTGGTCTGCATAGATGTTTTCTGCTTCTATTAAATATATTCTCAGTATGCTGCATTTCATTCATGTGCTAACATGAATATGTAGTTTTGTATATACATATTATAGTCTTTGACTTTATATATAATTTTTTTTTAATCTTACATGGAACTTTTCTTCCAAAGACTTTCAGGCTTTTTTAGAAGTTTCAGTGCATTTTATACATTTCAACCTATTTTAGAAGCTCCATCCTTATGTTCTGTAATTGTCATGAGGTTGCTATGATCATCCCACTTTGCATGCTTTCACAGGAATTTGTTTTTCTTCTAAAAACATGGCTCAGGGCCAGAATCTGATTATAGATATCTGAGCCAATGGTCAGTGTCAACTCCAGAAAGAAATGTTATGAATTTCCAACATATTGTATAATCCAGCCTTTCTGAAATGACTGATGCTATTTTAAAAGCAAGAAGTAATCATAGTGTACTCTGTGCTCCGTGGCTTGTCACCATTGTGGATCAGCAGATAGACGCTGGCCAGATCTTGTACCTGGGACCAAGTCAGACAGGACCTGAGCACAGAGTTGCTGTCCTCAGTGCAGAGAGGCTCATGGCCTTTAGGCTGGAGCATGGCAGTGCCTAGGGATGCAGGTTGTAGTGGTTTCACATCCTCATTATTCAATCCTTTGGCATTTGCTGTGTGCTATAGAGTAGAAAGAGTTGAAAGGATCAGTTAAAGACAGACACAGGCTTTGGTTCTGTCCTAGTTCCTCTATATTAGGCCTCTTTCCTCTTTAAGCCTCAGATTCTTCATCTGTAAAATGGTGGTAATTAACACCTATCTTGCAGAATTTTTGTAAAGATTAAGTGCAGATAATGTACAAAGCATTTAGCCTGGGGTTAGTACATAGACACCTCTCAACAAGGGAAACTATTATGTGTTATATGTGTTATCAGTGCATCAGTGAAATTATTCACTGGTGTGAGGAAGCAAATATATGGAAATAATAAGAGGTTACAGTTAAAAAAAAAACAAGTAGCAGAAACATCTACACAAAAACTGTTTTCATCATGTAGACTATGTAAATTTGATTTTTTATGTCACTACTACATCTATAGTGATTCAGCCATCTAGTAGATAAAATGAAAAATATTTGAAAAATTAAATTCTCCCAATTACTTAGTTAAACTATGAAAAATCACCCTGATACAGGTATGTGAGTATGCTACCCCAGCATGACTTGATACTTCTCTCCTCCACTTCTCACCTGTACTTCCTTTGTGCTGCCCCTCCACCCCCCACACCCTTCCTTCTCTCTGCCTCATGGGAAGGGGTATATAATGTTGGAATTGATAGTATGGGCTTTCCAATTAGGAAGAATCTTTTTCCTCTTTAAAAATGGGATGCTCCAAGGGGCCTAGATGGCTCAGTCAGTTAAGTGTCCAACTCTTGATTTCAGCTCAGGTCATGATCTCTTGGTGGTGAGATTGAGCCCTGTTTCAGGGTCCACGCTCAGCATAGAGAGATTCTCTCTCCCTCTGCCCCTCTTCTCCTCTCTCTCTCTCTCTCTCTAAAATAAATAAATCTTTTTAAAAAATGGGATACTCCAGCTCACAGTGTTGTAGGAATTTAGTACAAAAATGCCTCAAGTTCTTGGTGAAGGATCTACAATGTGCAAAGTAGTTAATAAGTGGTTGTTATTTTTTCAATGATTGAAAATTTTGCTGCATGCTGATGATTGACAACATCTTAGCATTTCTGTTGACTTATTAACTAATGTACTCAGGTGTGCCTGGGTGGCTCAGTTGGTTAAGTTGTCTGCCTTTCGTTCAGGTCGTGACCTCAGGGTCCTGGGATGGAGTCTGCTGCTTCTTCTCCCTTTGCCCGTCCCCCTGCTCATGCTCACTCTCGCAAATAAATAAAATCTTTAAAAAATAAAAAATTAAATAAAGTGCTCAAATATCCTGAAAATATTGCTGTTATCATGTAGTTCATAAACTACAGATGTTCACAAATCGGACATTGGTTAGATTAGAATTTCTCAAAACATGGTCCAGGGATTCCTGGGGGTCCCAGAGACTCTTTTAAGAAGGCTCCAAGACACTTTTACGGGATCCGTAAGATCACATTATCTTCCTAATAGTATTATGACATTGTTTGTCCTTTTTATTCTCATTCTGTCACCAGTGTTTTAGAGGTTATACAATGTGTTATATTACCAAGAGATTGAATGGAGAAGCAGATACAGGAAATCAGCTGTCTTCTCTTAAGGCAGACTTTAGAGATATGACAAAAATGTATAATGTTATTCTCACTATAATTTTTTTGTTTTGGAAATGTAGTTATTTTTCATAAGATTGTTATTTGTGTTAACATGTAATTGGTTTATTACTGGCATTTTAAAATGAATTAATAACATTTTAAAATTCCTCATAATTCTGATATGGTAAATTTTGATAGTTATAATCCACATAATCAAAAACTCTTTGAATCCTAGTAATTTTTAGGAGCATAAGGAATCTTGAGTCCAAAATGTGTGAAAAATCACTGGATTTGGTATATTATGGTCCATGCAATATGGAATGTTATGCAATCATCAAAAATGTTGCAGAAATGTCTTTGTTGATAAGGAAAAATATTCATAATATATTAAGTGGCAAAAGGTTACAAAATTCTGTGCTATGTTACCCTATTCTTGTTTCGAAATGTATATGCATACGAATAAAAGATGATTCTAACTATTTTATGTTTGTTTTGCTTGTCTACATTTTCTGTCTTTTCTGTGTAATTAGCATGTAATGCTTTAGTAATAAGGAAAAGAAATTTGATTTTGAAAAAAATTCAATTTACTAAAGCATTCATGGTTGCATTATAGCAAATAGCTGTAACTGAAGATGCACATTTCCATTATCTGACTACAGTAGAACAAATGGTTTGAAAACAGCACAAGCTAAATTCTAGGAAATTCTACATATTCTTGGGATAATGATTTGCAACGTTTTGAAATAACAGATAATAGTGTTCACCTAAAATGACCTGGAAACTCAACAAAGCATTTAAAAATGAACTGAACCAAATTTTAATGTTCTAGAAATATGTAGCATTATGAAGCTGGAACATGTTGTTCACGGATTGGTTTCATGTTCTGTTCTGGGGCTTTATCTTTTTTTTTTTTTTTGCACTCAATACTACAAAATAGTAACTTGTATTATTCTCTCATGGCATCACATGTCTCCATTTTGTCACCAGGATGAGATTGTGTTGTCCCTCAGAGCAAGGACCAGGTCTTAAAATTCTTTTGCAACAATTATCACAGTACTCAACTGACAGGATTCAATATGTAGGAGGCACTAAACACTTGAAAGATTGAAATGTTTCTTTTTTCTTTCAGACTTATTGTCCAACTAACTCATTTCATGTGAAAACCCTAAACTGTCTTCATTACTAGTTTATAAGCATAGAAGGAGCTGGAGAATTCTGAGTATCAAAATGGTTAGTTATTCCTGCAGTTTAAGAAACAAAACTAACAAAACAAAACTTTCTCACTGATTTGGTGGCTGACAGATCTCATACTCTATGGTGCTAATTGCCTTACTCATTTTTTTTTTCCATTTGAAACAGAAGTACCAAAGCACATGCATGACCAGACTGAAAGATGGTTGTGTTCTGTACAGCGGCCATATTCTGATGGATTCTGGAAGACAGAGGGATGAGACAAGCGGCTGCTGGAGTATCTCCAACAGGTAAAGCCTATGCTCTCACAGGGTGGTGGCAATGGTCATGAGAGGTGGGGCCGGTTTCCAAATCTGAATTGAGTTTTTTGGTTGGAAAGACAGAGTCTGTTGATGACTTTGCGTGAGGAAGGAGCTGTTGAGGGTGACGCAGAGATTTCTAGCTTAGGGGACAGGAGATTGGAAAGGCCAACCACAGAGTCAGTGACAGAAGGCATAGTGAGGAACTGGATATAATGGATTTGGGTAAAGACATATTGAGTGTAAGTTCAGTTTGAGACTTTTGTGGTATGTGAGTACCTCACTTCTTAGAGTTTTCTCTCACTAATGGATATTATCCTTCTCCAGGCTTTCCCCAATGCTCCTCCCTGAGGATGGAACACATCTCTGATCCTAGCATCCCTTGAATGTAGTTCACTGTCAGATGTTGGTTAATGAGACCTGCTAGGGCAGAAGAGTCTAATGTCTATGTCAAGTCAGTACGTTTAGAGAACTCCAACACCCTACCTGCCCCCCATCCCCCAATGAATTCAATCCCTAAGCACCTCCCAGGGACCAGTCACAGTGCTGGGTATTGAGGCTGCAAAGCTGCACTAGACACTGAATGTGCTGTCGGGAGCACTGGGCAGGAGATAGACATACCAAAAATACAGCTCTACGGGGGGGAAGCACAAGAGTAGGCTGAACCTAAAATAATTTCAAGAAGGAGTTTGGTTTATGGTTGAAGGTCCCTAAATAGAGGTTCTGTGTTCCCTTTCTGGATACTCATCACTGAACTAGATACAAATCCAGCATAGCAATTTTTAGGCTGCTATCTAAGAGAGAAGCTGATGGACAGATGCAGCTGGAAAGCAAAAAATATGCCATCAAAACAGAGAAGACCCTTCAGGGTCGGTTGAAGAGTGTCAGTTGAAGAGAAGAAGACCCTTCAGGGTGAGAGTCAGAGTGTCAGTTGAAGGCTTTCTATTAAGAACCATGTATTTTCAGAAGTTAGGTCACAAACATTTGAGATTCTTAGTAAAACAAGACTGTAGAAATGGAATGCAGGATTGCATTACCTTGGACTTGTTATTCAGTCTGCTATAACATGTAGCAAGTCCCAGATAGTTCCAGGTAAGCCTGAGGACTCTGCTCTGCAAATCAGTTAGGGACCCAGTTTCTGTGAAAGTTCTGATATCTTTAATACATAGTTTCCACCATTGCTCCAGGCATTGACATCTGGCCAGGGTAAGGGGGAAGAGCACAGAGGGTGTTAGCGCAGGAGGATTTTATAGGATAGGCTGATCAGGAAGTGGTATAAATCACCTCTGATCATATTTAGTCTCCAGGTTACTGCAAAGTGGCCAAGGGCAGCTGGAAAAGGCAATCCAGCTGTGACTCCAGGAAGAAGAGGAAATGATTTGGTGAACAGTGAACAGTTTTTGCCACAGCCATGGGTGGGGATGGGAAAACTAAGCCAAAGGGGCGTTCTGGAGACACAGCCTGAAAGAAAAAGTTGGAGGGAAGAGAACAAGATAATCTCTATTGAAACAGTTTAAATTCTCCTTCACCTCTCTCAGGGAGTAAGGCTGGGTCACAAAGCAGTCAGCACTTCCAGATTTTCCAAGTGGCTTTCACAGATGGAAGTCAGCTAGGAATCTGTGTGTCTGTATGCAAATTTACATCTTTACTGTGAGCTATGAGTGTTGTATAGTATATTCTGATTATTATGCTCCTTTTTATGACATCATGTTCAAATGCCATTCATCTCTTAATAATAATAATAATAATAATAATAATAATAGTAGTAGTAGCTATTATATATTGATCTGTCATTGGCCAAATTGAATTTTCTTGATGAATCTATTAAGTAGCTACTATTATTATAAGAATTTTGTAGATGAGGAGATGCAGGCTTAGAAAAGTTGCATTATAAGCAGTTAATATAAGGCAGAAAATGTTACTCTCCTACTTAAAAAATTAGTGGCTTTCTGTTGATTAGAATAAACCAACCTCCTTACTTTGGCCTACATATCCTCTATAATATGGCCCAGCTTAGTTCTCTTATTTCTTCCCTTCCTTCTCTATGCTCTAGTCTCAGGGGCCTTCTTTTTGTTTCAGATCCCAAATTAATCTTGCCTTAGAGCCTCTGGACTTTGTATTCCCTTGGCCCAGGAATGTCTGGATTGTTTTTGTTAATTAGGTTGCAGGTCAAATCTCATCTCTTGAGAGAGGACTTCCCTGACCATTCTGTTCAAATGAGCATTTTCCTCTCCAGAATTGTTCTCTATAACCTTTTTCTGTATCATTTTCTTCATGGCAGTTGTTGCCCCAGAACTCTTTTGGTAATGCATCTTATTTGCTGTCTCCGCTTTCACTGTAAAGCCCATGAAAATGATGTCGTTGCCCATTTTGTCCACTGCTCTGTTCCCAGAGCCTAGAGCAGCACCTGACATGGAGGGCACTGAGTAAATATTGCTGAATGAATGAAGAAAAGTGTAACTCAACCCAAGTTATAAATTAGCAAGAAAGTGGAGCTGATATTCAAACTTTTCTTGCTTATAGTAAAAACAGCTGGTGACCACCTACTATGAGGTCTAGTAGGCATTGAGTAAACACTGTTGGATGGACCCTGCAGCAGTGTTCTCCAGGACTGAAGACAAGAACTTGATAGAGCTCTGCTTGCATTAGGGACCTCTGGGCCAGATGCCCTATTTTTGGGTTCTGTCATTTGTGACAGTCTATGCAACCCTCCAAGTCTGAGTTTCTCTGTCTAAGAAAAGGGGTAAAATACCACTTATCTCATCTCATTCTTGTGAAGACTAAATAAGATAAGCATGTGAGAACTTCGCTGGAGACTCTAAAAAAATGATATGAGCCTTTATTTTTGTCAGAAAGAAGTAGAAATGCACATTTGCTTCTTCAGCCCTCTCCATGGTGCGGTTTGCATAATGGGAGGTGGGGCAGGAAAGAAGCGAGGCCCTGAGCTCGGTTTGGACTTCCTGGGGCAAAGCCAAGCCAAACCTGCACACTGATGATGGGGCCTGAGTACAGACCTGTCTTAGTGCCCACGTTAGCAGAAGCTGGGAGCAGTTTCTGGGGGCTGAAAATTTCTTTCCCTGAAAACGTGACCCCACCAGTGATCCACTCTGTGGTTGGAAGAAGCTTCTGTATCCCCGAGTGCAGAGACAATTACCCCCAGTAGGGATGTGCCATGGGGAGGGGAGATGGTTGCATTTTGCGACACCAGGTTTCACTTTACTGCCACACAGTTAAATGTGAATTTGTGATAGTAGTAACGGTGTTATAGGGCGTAGGGGCTTTTGCCAAATTTCTCTAGACATTCTTTGATGACTTTGGGATACTGAATTGTCTTTGCTACTCTTTTACAAGTTCGAGAATACACAAGCAAGATGATTAACCTCTGCTTCAAATAGATGCTTAACATGTTTTCTTGTGTGTTGAGGAGAAGTGGGCAGAACCCTTAGTAATTTTTCCCAATTGCTCATTTTACAAAGGACACAATGAGGTGCTATCTAAGCTTAGGATGCTCTTTTGTGGTGGAGTTGGGACTAAAACTGAAGTCCTCTGACTCAGAACAGGTCTCTGGACACAACATATCCTCAACCAAATAAATGTTAGAAAAGAGTTACTTTTTGAGCTTCAGACTTTTTCCCTTATTTGTCCCATGATACATGCTACTCTTCAGTTTAACACCTTCTAAGAAGCATATAGATCTCTGTCTTGTAAGCCTTTGTGCTGTCCTCTTTCTCAACATCATTGCAGGTATAGAGATTTCCTAGAGGAAATGTCCAAAAGTCTTTGGGAGCTGCTGAAGAGCTGGGGAACTCAGAGTGTAAGTGGAAAATATTCTAAGACTCTTCCTAGAAGAGCTTTTCAGCTGAAAGAGGTCATTACATTTTAAGGATTGACTTTATATCTTTTATAAGCTAGGGTTAATAGGATTTCTAAATTATTCGCTATATGGATTCTTTTCTCCCTTGTGAATTGTTGCACTTAAAAAAATTTAATTGTAGTAAAATACACATAACATAAAATTAACCATTTGAAGTGTACAATTCAATTGTGCTGATTATAGTCACATTGTTGTGCAACCAATCTCCACAATGTTTTCTTATTGCAAAACTGAAACTCTATACCCATTAAATAACAACTCCCTATTTCCCCCTGTCCCCAGCCCCTGGCAACCAAAATTGTACTCTCTCCATGAATTTGACTACTCTGGTTACCTCATACAAGTGGAATCATACAGTATTTGTCTTTTTGAGATGAGCTTATTTAACTTAGCATGCCTTTAAGATTCATACATGTCATAGCACTTGACAGAATTACTGTCCTAAAACTGAATATTCCATTGTCTGTATATACCACATTTTGTTTATCCATTTATCTGTTGATGGATACTTGGGTTACTTTCATTTCTTGACTATTGTGAATAATGGCTTCTATGAATGTGGATGTATGCCTATCTCCTCAAGACCCTACTTTCAATTCTTTTGGGTATATACTCAGAAGAGGAATTGCTGGGTCATAGTTAACTATTTTATTTTTTTGAGGAGCTGCTATACTCTTTTCCATAGTGGCTGTACCACTTTACATTCCCACCAACAGTGTACAAGAGCTCCAATTTCTCCAAATTCCTACAACACTCATTATCTGTTAGTGTGTGTGTGTGTGTGTGTGTGTGTTTTGAAAGTAATCATCCTAATGAGTATGAGGTATTTTGCTGTGTATTCTTACTGTATTTCCCTAATGATTAGTGGTACTGAACATCTTCTCATATGCTTGTTGGCCGTTTGAATATCATACTGGGGAAACATCAACTAGAGTCTTCTGCTCATTTTTAAATCTGGTTATTTATTTATTTATTTATTTGATGTTGACTTGTAGGATTTTTTAAAAACATTTATTTTATTTATTTTAGAGAGGGAGAGGGCAGAAGGAGGAGAGAGAGAGAGAGAGAGAGAGAGAGAGACTCCCCACTGAGTGTAGAGCCTGATTTGGGGCTTGATCCCATGACCCTGAGACCATAACCAAGCTGAAATCAAGAGTCAGATGCTTAACCAAATGAGCCACTCAGGTACCCCATACTTGCAGGAGTTCTTTGTGTACTTTGGATATTAATCCCTTATGAGACACATGACTTGCAAATAGTTTTCCCATTCTGTGGGTTGCCCTTTCATTCTGCTGTGTCCTTTAATACATAGAAGTTTTCTTTTTTGTGTGTATGTAGTCCACTTTATCTACTACTTTCTTTTGTTGCCTATGCTTTTGGTGTCACATCTAAGAAATCATTGCCAAATCCAATGTCATGAAGATTTTCTTCTGTGTTTTCTTCTAGGAGCTTTAGAGTTTTAGCTCTTAGGTTAAGGTCTTTCACCAGTTTTGAGTTAATTTTTGTATATGGTAGAAGATAAGAGCCTGTGTTTACTCTTTTGCATGTGGAGCTCCAGTTTTTCTAATGCCCTTTGTTGGAGAGACTGCCTTCTCTCCACTTAATGGTCTTGGCACCCCCATGAAAAATCACTTGACCATATATGGAAGCATTCATTTCTGGCCTCTCTATTCTATCCCATTGGTCTATATGTCTGTCTTAGGCCAGTGCTGCACTATTTTGATAGCTGTAGCTTCATAGTAAGTTATGAAATCACGAATTATGAGGCCTCCAACTTTGCTTTTCTTTTTAAAGATTTTTTTTTTGTCTCTCCTAAGTCTCTTGAGATTCAACATAAATCTTAGGATGGATTTTTTCCTGCAAAAATTGCTGCTGGGATTTTGGTAGAGATTGCATTAAATCTATAGATTGCTTTGGATAATATTTAACAATATTAAATCTTCCAGTCCATGAAAATGGGCTGTCCTTCCTTTTGTCTGTATTTCATTTCTTCAGCATTTTTTTTTTCTTTTTGGTAGTTTTCAGGGTACAAGACTTTGGTTGCCTCCTGAGTTAAATTTATTTCTAGATATTTGTGTGCATGTGCATGTGCTATTATAAATGAAATTGTTTTCTTTTTGGATTGTTTATTATTAACGTGTAGAAATACAACTTACTTTTTTTTTTTTACAACTTACTTTTTAATGTTGATTTTGTATCTTACGACTTTGCTCAGTTTATTAGTTATAACAATATTTCTTAGGAATCTTTTGGGTTTTCTATGTATAAGATTATGGTGTTTGCAGAGATCATTTTACTTATTCCTTTTCAATTTGCATGCCATATATTTTATTTATTTACTTATTGGCTAATTGCTCTGTCTACAGCTTCCAGTACTATGTTGCACAGGAGACATGAAAGTGGGAATCCTTGTTCCTGAATAATACAATTATCCTGTGTCAAAGTAAACAGCAACATATAGCAAACTGATTTCAAAGGAGAATATTGAGGCTGATAAAAGTCAGACAGAGGAATTTCTGTAGGAATATTCTTAGACTCCTGCATTGCTTTTCACTCTCTAGTGTGCTCCAGCAGGGACAGTGACCTAGGGCACAGTCACATTTAATAGATATTCATGAATGAACAGGCATTAAAGATTTCAGGAACAAGGCAGCAAAGTCCCTGCTTTTGAGGAGCTTACAGTCTCATTTGGGTGTATGTGGGGAATAAACCATGATCAAAGAAGCATTAAGAAAAATGTTGGAAGTGATAAAGTCCTATCGAGAACATTCAGCAGGATTGATGGGTAGGTAATGACTAGGAGATAGTTAAGGCCATCTCATCTGGAGAAGTGACACTTGAGCCGTGCTATAAATTAGGGCAAGCACCTGGCCATGTTAAGACCTGGAGGTATGTTCTAGACAGAGGAAGCACAGGTGAGTGAGTCTATGGCAGGAACAAGTTTGGTGTGCTCAAGCAAGAGAAAGGAGGCCAGTGAGGCTGAAGCAGAGTGAGCAAGGACAAAGTTATAGGAGATGAAGTCAGACAGGTTGGCTGGAGCCAAATCCTATAGGGATTTATTCTCAGAGTGATGTGGTTTGATCTACACAGTTAATCTCTGTGCTGCTGTACAAAGAATGGGTATGAAGATAATGGGCTGTACCCACATGGCTCCCACACATCCCCTTGCACAATCATTTTCACCCATTGAGCACAGGAAATCCCTGCACCAGAGGCTTGTCTTCCATTCTTGTACCAGGAACCAGCCAGTTTTGTAGTACTGCAGGAGTGATGAGAGGAGAATAGAAACAGAGAAGGTAAAGAGGGAAAACCAAAGCTCAACTTTAGGACATTTGGGAGACTTTGACTAGAGGTGAAAATGCAGCTGATACTGTTAGTACCTTGTCCATATGCCTGCCTTATCCCCTGGAAGCAGTCCTCTGCCAATGACCACCTGGGAGATGCCAGATAAATATTCAGATTCCCTTGCCCTTCATGTGATAGCTCACATGTGTTCTATGTGGTTTTCCAGAATTCCCCAGCAGGACTGATCCCCAGTTGCCCACGGAAGAATCTTGCTTGGTGGTGCACCATTTATTTGCTTCCTCTCTGTCCCATTTCCTACACCCCTGGCATTCATATTCTTGTCTCACACTCTGCTTCTGGGGTAACCCCACCTATGAGAAGCCTAAAGATTATTACACTGGCTGTTGGGGTTATGTCAGAGGATCCATTTATTGAGTACCTCCTGGGTATTTTTCTACAGACTTCTAGACATAGGAGGCAATAAGAAAGCTTTAACTTGTGAATAGATTTTGTAAATTACAAACTGCTCCTGCAGACTGGATGTAAGCAAGCAAGATGAAATAACATCTTTGCTTTTTGTTCAGTTTGTATCTCCAGCATTTAACTCTGTGTCTGACTCTAGAAGACCCTGAAAATACTTATTGGATGAGTCAGGTAGAAAATATGGCAAATATCCAGAGATGAGATGAAATGCACATACTTTGTTATTTCTTAGATTTTTCGGGAAACCCAAGGTGATGGATAAACATCCTTGATTCTCTTTCATTTTATCTCTGTTCCCAAGCTATAGCTGGGAGCTGGGAGTGAAGTGTTTGCTGGGGCTGTGATATTCACTTAGTTTTTCTTTGTTAATTTATCTGAGCTTAACTTTTATTTAATAATTAATTAATAATTAAACAAACATTATCCAGCATCTACTAAGTGTCAGGCACTCTGATGAGAATATGGGGATACATGGGCTAGCAAAGAGACACAATCCCTTCTCTCTTGAAACATAAAGATTGTTGGGGATAGAGACATTGCACAAATTATTACAGATCTACTTTTTAATTATAGTTGTTTTACGTACTATAAAGTATAAGTACAGTGTGTCATGGAGCATATAACTAGAGACCTATTCTGGTCCAGAAATCTAGAAAAAGTTCATTTGAGAAAGTAACCTTTAAATTGAAACTTAAACGTAAAGTGATTGAATTAAATATTTAGCTATTTCCTCTTTAGCTTTGAAATCCTGTGATTGTATTCCCACTTTAAACACGGTTTAAATTCTTATGTCAATCTCTGGGCATAGTGGTGGGTTGTGGGTCTAAGTTATGAAGCCAACTTCTTGCACATCAGATGACTCCATAACAAGAGGCACACAGGTTCTTGGTCCTAGTTGATTCAACACTGTTCCCTACAAGAATGTGTTGAGGATTTTAAGGACACAAGATTGTGATGTGTCTGTACTTGTTCTGCCAGTTTTTCTAACTTCCTGTGTGCTCATTCTTATTGGCCTGCCTCCTTCTTCTGTTGACCCATCAACATATCTCTAGTGTGAATACTGCAGGGATATGCCTGAGGACAGATGCACACTTTTGGAGATGGAAACAAACGTGATTCTGAATTTGAAAAGAATAGGTTCAGATAATTCTCATGTATAGGCTCCAGATATTGGTGAAGATTCAAATTCAAGGAGCTGTAGAATATACATTTTTCTGGGTTCTCTTTTGTGTGTGGCACAATTACACTTACAGTATTTACCCTCACACCAACTGAAGGACACTAATTTTTTCCCCTGCTGACATGGCTTTTCTAGGTCTAATCTCCTCTAGAACCCAAACAGGGCAGCCGAGGTGCTGTCCAGCAATTGTGGGGAATCTTCATGGAATTTTATTATGAAATCTTGAAACAATAAGGTATCAATCCAACATTTCACTAATTTTTAATTTTTTCATAGAATTTGCTGATTAACTAATGGCTGAATAAGCCAGGACAGAAAGTTCATTTCTTCCTAAGGCAAGTGACTCATTCCATTCTTCTTTTTTCTAAAATTTATCCATGAGAGACACACAGAGAGAAAGAAGCAGAGACACAGGCAGAGGGAAAAGCAGGCTCCATGCAGGGAGCCCGATGTGGGACTCAATCCTGGGTCTCCAGGATCACGCCCAGGCCAAAGGTGGCGCTAAACCACTGAGCCACCCAGGCTGGTGACTCATTCCATTCTTTAAATGGCTCTGTCCATTGGCTTAACCAATACCTATGTCCCTATAATGTCTTCTCCATTGCTCTTGTATATTTTCTGTACTCTGCTCGAACAGGTGTGGAGCTGGAATTTTTTTTTAAGATTTTATTTATTCGTGAGATACACATCATTACTAGTATCAACCACTAGACATATGAGTGGAGATGCTTCCAGATGATTCCATCCTTCAGCTGTTAAATCACTCAAGCCTTTAAGTCCTCCCCAGATGAAGCCAAGACATCCTATAGCAGAAACAGTGGTCTTGCTGTGACCCGAGTTCCTGACCCAACCAATAGTTTTTCTATGCCATTAAGTTTTAGGATGACTTGTTATGCAGCTATAGTAACTGGAACAGGTGGTTGTATTGTGCAAACAGTTGACTAAATATGCCTGCAGCTCAGAAGAGAGATTCAGCTAGAAATGTATCCCTCTGGATTTCTGCATTGTAGATGATGGCTGAAGCTCTAAGAAGACGTGAATAATTTAGGGCAGTGTGTAGATTTAGAAGAGGGTTAGGAATGTCACTTTGGGACATAACAACATTGAATGTCTATAAAAGACAAGGAACAGGAAAGAAGCCAAGAAAGGGGATATCAGAGAAAGGAACAAATACATGAGAGAGGGTTATTAAGGAAAGCATAGGATGAGCAAATTTTGTGAGACGTGTAGGGATCAGCACTCTCAGCTGCCACGAAGAACACTGGAAACTAGTTTAAAGATAAACAGGTATCCTTGTCCGGAGCCGTTTCTGAGAGAGAAGTGAGGATGAAGGGTGGATGGAGGTGTGGTGAAGAGTGGTAGCTTACATGGAAGGTTCTTAGTAAATATTTGTTGAATGAATCTGAAATGGAGTTCAGCAGAGATATGTTGGTTACAGATGGAAGAAGAGAGAAGTAGCTGACAGAGAGTAGAGAGCCAGGGAGTCTTGGTGGGGGGAAGGGGAAGAGAATATATTCCAGCATTTGTGATGGACGCTGCAGCACGGAAGAGCAGCTGTCTCTTGCCACCCTCCACCCGCACCGACCCACACAGGCAGCTGGGGTGACCCTTGTCCGGAGCCTGTTGAACACACACTCTGCAGTGACCAGAACTGCTCTCAAGCTCCAACCGGGGGCTCTTTTCACCGCATCACAGCACAGCCTGGATGACAGTGGCATGGCCACATTGCCAACACTTCCCAGAACATGCAAGTCTTTTGTTTAATAAGAGGGTGGAGGTTGGGGGAGGGAGAGAGTAGTCAGCCAACTATGAAACAGGTCACAGACTGTGGACTTATATACAAGTGCCATGGAAAAAGTTAAGAACAACATCTTTTATTCTGACAGCACCTTCTTTCTTCCAAAAGCCCATAACACTTTATAATTCAGATTTGTTCCCCAAATCATCCAATCCAGCAGAAACATGCCATTTCCTTTGTGAGTATACTGAGGAGGTCAAGAAAAGGGAGGAGGGAGGCAGGGTAATCCTTTCAGACAATTAATATTCTGATTTTTCACTTACATCCAGGTTTAGAACCAAAGACCTAGCTGTTTTTCCACAGTAGAAAGACTTTTCACTGACTTTATAATTTCTGTTTTACATTGTCAATTTAAGCTCGTTTTGAGATGATTTTTTTTTTACCACAGTTTCTTGACAAGTGGTTTAGGGATGAGTTATGCCAAAAATCTGTTATTTACTAAGTAGAGAGAATCCTTGTCTAAATATATGTTGTAATGCTGCATTAAAGGGATAGTACAGTTGACCCATGAACAACGAGGGGGTTGGGGTGCCACCTGCCCCTGTGCCATCAAAAACTTGTATATAACTTTTGACTCCCCCCAAACTTAGCTACTAATAGCCTACTGTGACCAGAGCCTTACTGACAGCATAAAGTCAATTAACACACATTTTGTATGTTATGTGTATTATATACTATGTTCTTATAATAAAGTAAGCTAAAGAAAAGAAAATGTTAAGAAAATCATAAGGAAGAGAAAATGCATTTTTAGTACTGTCCTGTATTTATCAAAAAAATTAAAATAAAAACCCATGTATAAGTGGAGATGTACAATTCAAACCCGTGTTATACAAGCATCACCTGTATTTCAGTTCAGCTGCCTTTCAGGCTCCCTGGTCCTCTGTTGGGCTGGAGAAATTCTAGGTCAATGGAAAATTATGATTGCCTGAAGCAAGTTAGGAAAATAAGTGAATTATGGATCTTTGCCAAGTCATGTGCCTAAGAAACCAACTCAGACTAACCAGGACAGCAAAATCCTCTTAAAAATGACTGTTAAAGTACTCCTGCCTTACATTTGCTTGCCAGATACTGCA
Organism: Canis lupus dingo; assembly: GCF_003254725.2. Lineage (NCBI taxonomy): Eukaryota > Metazoa > Chordata > Mammalia > Carnivora > Canidae > Canis > Canis lupus. The sequence continues at coordinate 22,166,725 of NC_064247.1, read as the reverse complement.
GATAGGCCCCTTTTGACTCTTATATTCTGAAGCAGCTTCTTAGGAGAAATGATTAGAATCTCCATAACCTCAAGTAGTCAACTTGTTCTAAAGAAGAATCAGCCTTTGAGTCTTCTCCATGTCCTGGGACCTTATTTGCTGATGAATGCCTAAAACGGGTGTCCTCTTATTATGCCATTGAAGCCAAGTCAAGAAGCTGTCAAAGAGCATGCTGTTTCTCCTGCCAAATCATCGTGAGACACAAATGTTTCCAAACTTGCTTCTCCGCATCTCCCCAAATGTATTAACCAAAGAACAAAAGGGCAAAAGAACCAAAGAACAAAAATGCTCTAGAGCATTATTTTATCCTTTCTATATTTCTTCCCATAAGGACAATGGCTTCATTCAACAGGGATATTAGAGTCAATTCTAGGAGTTGTCACAGTGGCCTCATCCAGGGACATGGTGGACTCCAAAATAGGCTCTGTAAGGTGGACACCTGCTGAGATGAACCCCAGTCTGTCTGTATTGATAAGCTTTCAGGGGCACACCTGCAGAGGACCTTCCTTATTCCTTAGGCTTTGTGATGGTTGCTTGTATATGTCAACTTGACTGGGCCATGGGGCACCCAGATACCTGGTTAAACATTATTCTGGGGTGTATCTGCAAAAGTGTTTCTGGATGAGATTAACATTTGAATCAGTAGAATGAGTAAAGCAGATTGTCGTCCAGTATGTGGGCTGAGGCCCTCAGAAGGCGTGAAAAGAACAAAAAGGCTGAGTAAGAGAGAATTCACTTTCTCTGCTTGCTGGTCTTCAAGCTGGGACACCAGTCATCTCCTGCCTTTGGACTCAGACTCAGACTGGGACTTACACTATCAGCTCTCCTGATTTCCAGGCCTTTGGCCTGAAGGTCTTGGGAACCTTCAGCTTCTATAATCATGTGAAACAATTCCTTAAAATAAATAAGTAGGTAGATAAAGAAGTATGTCCTATTGGTTTTGTTTCTCTGGAGAACCTTTGTTGATACAGGTCTCTTGTCATGTTTCCTTTAGTCTCAATGTTCAGGTCATGATAAAAGACAAGATGGATATCCTGACAAAGTCGTGGTCTGGAATTGTGCATTGTGACCCAATGTCACAATGGGGTCCCTTCTTACTACGCTGAGTGGGAGCTTCAGTCTCGTCACTCAGATGGTTAAAATGACGGGGGGCCTCAAGTATTAATATGATCATCTCCTCTCTCCCATCTAATCTTTCTTGGGTTGTTTAGTATGAAAGCTCATTTACAGGGAATTTCTTGTTTAGAGAAGATAACAGTGTAGAGCAGATGACCAAGAAATATTTCTTCAAAGCAATTATAAATCCTTGACCATCCTGGGTATGACTGTCTAGTCTGCCAATTATTTAGGTTCTTTAATAGTAGAATCTCCAGCTGTTCACCTGCTTGCAGGTGATTTTAGTAACTAGTTCACAACTCAACTTGAAGATGATCATGGGACATGGAAAATAATGAAAGTAGAAGCAGTTCATGATTTTGAAGTAGAAAGTTCATACTTCCCTTTTTCTTGGTTCGATTGAGATAAGACTGAGGTTTAGAGATTATATCTGGGGTTTTTTTGGTGCCTTTTACTGGGGTAAAAAGTGGAATATGCCCCATCTGAAAATATCAGTTCCCACTCCTGTGCTGTCACCGTTGGAGGTATGCATGTCATTTGTTAAAAATGGCAGCTGGTAATTTTGTGTATCCAAGAGAAGCTTGAAGAGAGAGCCTTGCATGAGCCTCCAAAGGAAGGATCCAGTTTAAAAAAAAATGACTCAGACACTCAAACACTTGCTTAAAATTTATGTGGGACATTTGAAATATTTCCACAAGAAAATTTAAATAAGCCTCATAATAATGATTAGACTGGGGATCCCTGGGTGGCGCAGCGGTTTGGCGCCTGCCTTTGGCCCAGGGAGCGATCCTGGAGACCCGGGATCGAATCCCACGTCAGGCTCCCGGTGCATGGAGCCTGCTTCTCCCTCTGCCTGTGTCTCTGCCTCTCTCTCTCTCTGTGTGACTATCATAAATAAATAAAAAAAATAATAATGATTAGACTGGCACAGACTGAATCAGTGGGAAGAAATCACAGTGAGGAACTGGGAAGATAGGGCAGCATTCTTATTTTTGCTGCAAGCTTACTGTATGGTCTTGGGTACAGCACATCGCCCCTCTGGGCTCTGACTGTCATGATATCACATGAATAAAATGGGGGAGATGTATGGTTTTCAAACTGTATGTCATAGTGTCCTGCTGTCTGCAGAGGTGAGGATAACCTGAATGGGGGCTCCCAGACCCTGTTCAACTGGAGAAGCTCCATTTTGATTGATTTCATATACATATGTGGCTTTCATGCAAGGTTTCATTTGAGGAAAATTGTCCATAGCTAAAAATAATTTAAAAAAGAGCTTTACAAACCTTTGACTAGATGATCTCTAAGTGTTCTCTCAGTCAGAATATTTTGTGTAATTATTTCAGCACTCTTCACCAAGAGGGCAATCCCTGATACGTCCATGGGGCAGGAGAGGGGACAAGAGAGATACACCTAAGTGCTTAAAATGGCTATTTTTTGTGTCTACTCATTCAGCACACTTTGTTCATCACTCATCGTACCCCCAACTTTATTCGCTTTCTAAAAATTACCATTGCAACTTAAAAAGTTCCTCTATGGGGACTTATGGGTGGCACAGTCAGTGAAGTATCTCACTCTTAATCTCAGTTCAAGTATCTGACTCTTAATCTCAGCTCCGATCTTAATCTTAGGGTTGTGAGTTCGAGCCTGGTGCTGGGCTCCACACTTGGCATGGAGATAACTTAAAGAAAAAAAAAAGGCTGCTCTGAGAACCAAATGCTTACATGTATCAAAGATTTTTCTTCATGATGTTTGCCCCCTTTATACTTCCTCAAATGTTTGATTTTATTTTGTAGCATCTAGAATGCCCAGGCTAGATATTATTTCATTCAGAGAACATCCCAAACATCCCAAAGTCAATGGTAAATGTTTGGATTTTTTCTTCACTATTTGGCATGCTAGTTAGCACAAATGGGAGACAATTCACTGAAACTTTATCTGTAGAACCTAAAATCACATTTTGTGCATAATATCTCACTGGGGATAACTCAGAATCCTTATAAGCCTTTTCTTCTCCAGGTGGAGTTAATCAAAGTGCTGAAGGGCAGAAATCTAAATCTTATCTTGTCTTTTTCTCCTTTTTTTTTTCCCATAAAAAGACCTTAAAATGTTTTAACAAATCCAGATTCTTTTATCATTGGTGCTTCAACTAGTCTTAATTCTATTGGAGCTTGTATTTTTTAGTCTAGATACCATCTGTTAAAGAAATGGATCATCTTTTAGGGTCTATAAAGCCAGGTCTGTGTTTCCAAAGCATGCCTTGAGATATGTACTTCCAAATGACACCACAACCTAAAAAGGAAGAATTAGCCTTTTTGTTATTGTTCTTGTTAGTTTTTTAAACTAGAAAAAAACTCATAAGGTAAAAATATTAGGCTTTGTCCTCTAGTGTTTTAAATGATTTTCCTTTTTACATCCAAGATTCTAGGATACTGCCCTTACTGACCAGGACAAAAATGGGACAGCTTCCCTTATCCATAGTTAAGGAACCACCTTTTATCTGCTTGCAGTAAGGGTTTAAGAACTTTTCTGCCAAATGTCTATGAGGGAAATTACATAGCAAGTACTTAGTCAAGCATGACTGTTGAGAAACTTGCTTGCCTAAGTGAAGCTCTCATTTTCCATTCTCACAGCTGTATCCATGGTCATCAAAGCAGTGGAGAGCAAAGCTTTATTTGCAAAGGCTACTCATTAACGAAATCAGTCTAAGAGAAGGCATTCCCTCTCTGTATCTCTATCTCCATCTATATCTATAGCTATACCTGCACCTGCGTCTACATCCACATCCACATTACAATTTCTATCTCTATCAATCTCAACATCTATCTATCTCTCTCTCTCTGTCCACTCCACTGTAAGCCTCAGAAATACAGGGACTGTGTTTACTCATCTCCATGTGTCCCACAGCACTTTTCTAGGGAATCAGACAATATCTGAAGAAGTGAATTATATAGCATCATCTTCCACATGTCTAAAGACTGAAGTCCAAGATAAAGAGGGATAAGTCAGTAGATTCCTAAAGTCCATTATCACCATGTCTGATCAGATAAATTACATTCCCAGGAAATTATAGCAATAATAACAAACCATGACTTATACAAGTTGCTACAGTTTTTGAAAAACCAGGACAGCAGACTTTATCTTTTATCATTTGATCTTTCTACTATGGCGTGAACATCATCCTGCTCATCTTACAGATGAGGAATCTGAGGCTCAGAAAGATTATGTGTCTGGTCTTAGATTACACAGCTAGTGAGTCTTAAGGCAGGATCATCTGCAGACTACATGCTTTTATCTATCTGCATTATGACCTACCTAAATGAGATAAGGGAAAAACAATTCAGTCAGTGTCTTATATAGTCCCAAATGCATAAGATATCTATATTATGCTTCCTTCTAGAAGTCCGGGCATCAGAAAACCAACCAAATTTTTCCAAAGTTGATAAACTTCTCTGTGAGAATCTGTGGCTTTGCAATAATTCTTCCCTCATGAGTATCTGTCTGACAACATCCTATGGCTTGGCACACAGCAGCCTCTCTACTCTCTATCTCATTTCCCTCCATTTGGAGTTCTGCAAGCACTTGCATCAGCTGGAACCAGATTGAGAGAGGTTTGGAGTCTCATAGAAGTATCTGGAAAAGACTTGCTTCCTGGAACCTGGAACATAAGTTTGGAACATATTCCAAACTTCTATTAGGACAAAACAAAGCAAACAAATAATCTCTGAATAGAGTGTTGATTCTCTTAGCTTTAAGGAGGTAAGTGGCTACCAAAAGATATTAGACCAGTAGCTACTAAAAAAGAGAAAACAATGGACTAATAAAAGTATCTTACTCCAAGAAGATCAGAAGCAAGGCCTTGCCCCTCCCCACCCCTCCATAGCAGTGGAACCAGCTGCTCTCAGGAGTTTTGACTATGATATTATAATACCTATTACTGTCTAGGTTTCTCATTGAATTTACTGCTTTTTCAATGTTGTCCCTTAAATTTTGGCACTGGTGGACTAAACTTACTGCCCAGCTGACTGAGTTTTTAATGGAGCTTGACCTTGATTTTTTAAGACTAGGGAACAAAGGCAAAGGGAGATTGGATCCAGGGAGGATCTTCCTGGGGTGACTTGACTTGTTTTAGTTCAAGCAAAAGATGGAGCCTCTCAGCAGTCACTTCTTCCATAAAACACTATTCTTCTTCCTCCTTATGTTCCATGCTCTCTGCTCTAGAGGTTTAATCTCTCTAAATATTCCCCCTGACAGAAGCTGCCTCTGTTACGCCACTGCCCCCGCCTCCCCCACCCTGGGAATAAAAGTCGAATTCCTTCACAGAGCATTTCTGGCTCCTCACATCCAGGGCTCACCCTACCTTCAGCCTTATTCCCCCTTCCTGTTTTCGTATTCCAAACATATGTGCTCCCAACTCCACACATGCCATATGTCTGTGTGCCTTTGTTGTATTGTTCATTCTGCCTGGAAATGCCATTTTTCCTATCTTTGCATTCCTAGAGTCTACCTTTTCTTCAAGACCCAGCCACAGCACCTCTTGACTAAAGTTTCCCTGATTACCAGGCTCACGATAACCCACCTACCCCACCTGTAACTTGGAAATTCTCCCCCATCTGGATCCTATTATTTACATACATGTTTTATCTTTCTGGGCTGGTTCTCTGTTGGCACCACCCCAGCCTTCACCTTGATGTACCTTGTTCCATGTTCTGGAATACTGATCCTTAAACACTCTGTCAGCTGGCTCCCTTGTCTGCCAGCTTCCATTTGACTTTAGTTCATGAGAGGTACCAGTAGGGAGATCAAGATTGGGGAGGAGAGCCCTGCCCTCTCTGTCCCTGCTTTAGCACTGCATCTCTGCCAGTAGCTGCCTCCCTCCAAGCCTGCAGCTTCTGCCAAGCAGCCCTTCTACTGTTCAGCTCTCATCAGGTTCCAGTTACACTCCTTCCTCCCCTGTTCCTCCAGCCATAGAACTAGTGATGGCTTACCATTTGTTGCTGCTGTCTGGATGCTTCGATAGCTCTTGTTAAATCCTGTAACACACTCACGCCTCTGTATGTGGTCCTTTCATTAAAATATTTTCATATCCACCATCTAGAGTGTGCTGTGTTTCCTCCTGGGACCCTTACCTGATATCCATCTTAAAGGCATTATTTGCAAGCTCAGGGAAAGGCTAAGGGGTAAGGTGTTTTGAATTGCAGTCCAGCTCTGCTTCTCACTACCTATAGAATATTGGGTACTCCCTTCCCCTCTCTTTGTTCTAGTTTCATAATTTGTGAATTATTCCTTCATGAATAATCTTGCAGGTTTGTTTTGGGGATCAAATGAGATCACAGGCCGGAAAGCACTTTGTATGTCTTTGTACAGTATTCGGTGTTATTCTGATTCATCTTTTAACCCTCCATGATGTCATAAGTACTCAATAAATGAGCTGTTTCATATAGATCTGTAGAATGAATGGATGGAAAAGATTGTTTTCCATGTATTTTTCAGAGTCAGCATTCCAAAAGTGTAGGAAGCAGACAATCTACATAGTAAGAATTCAGAGTAACAGAGGACCAGTACGTATCACACACAGAGAGTCAGCAGAGGCCCTAATGGGGAGTTTTCTGTTCAAAATCCATTTTGGCCAAATGTTCTGTAGCTGTACTGATTTTTAGTCTATTTGTTCTAGTGATTACCAAGAAAAAAGTGTTGCAGAGATCTGTTTTGAACTTCAATAGTGGAGGAAATGATAGGAAGGAAGAGGCCTCTGAATGTTGACTTGGGCCTGGGATGAAACTAAACATGGCTGTGGAGAAGTCTTAGCCTTCACCCAGACTTTGAAAAAAGCCAGATTCATTAGGAAAACTCTGTTGCTCCCCACAGATAGCTCTTGGTTAACCTGTCCCAGTTTCAGAGCCACCAACATCTCTAGCTGATTTTATCTGCAAAGATCACATACACTTTTCTCCATGAACATACAGAGCATACTATGGCAATCTGGTACCAGATCTGCATTGTGTTTAAAATGGCCATTTGACATCCATTGTGAATAGGAGAGTGTCAGTTGTCTGTGGAGAATTTTCATCAGAAATGTGGGGTGTAGTGAGTTAAATGGTGGCCCACAAAGAGATATGTTCATGTTCTAATACCCAGATTCTGTGCATGTTACTTTATTTGGAAAAAGGATATTTGCAGGTATAATTACATTAGGGATCTTGAGATGAGAACATCCTACATTACCTGAATGGGACCTAAATCCAATGATAAGTGTCCTTATAAGAGATAGAAGAGGAGAAGAATCACGTGAAGGAGAGGAGGCACGTAGGCAAATATTGGAAGCTAAAGGATGCCAACAGCCACTGAGAGCTGGAAGAGGCAAGGAAGGATTCTCTCAAGAGCCTCAGAGGGAATACGGCCCTTCCAGCGCCTTGATTGTGTACTTGTGAGAAAATAAATTTTGCTGTTTTGAGCCACCAAGTGTATAGTAATTTGTAGCTGTAGGAAACTAATACACAGAATAAATAATGTTTGCAAAAATCCCAGAAGAAAATCTGCCAAAAGCCATTGTTCTCAGTGAGCTTAGTATATTGGAACAATTTAGAATCCTAAAAGTCTAACTTTGTGACCTCAAGGGCCCCAGGGGCCCAGGCAGTAACTGCTTCTCCAAACACGAGAGACATTTGGACACGTGACAGTTCTGCCATTTGGTAAAGGTGGCTTTCTTTATAAGCTACTTATGTGAACATGAATTGTTGTAAAATAAATAGGCTTGGGAACTAAATGGCCCCACTGAGAAGAGCTGAAGCCTGTGAGGAATGCCTGAGGCGAGGGGCCAAGATGAAGCGGTCTTTAAGGCATCTGGAGAAGAATGCTACACAAAACCCAGGGTAGCTTGGTTCAAGGACAGGAAGTGTTAAAATAGTGCCTAGTAAGAGCTGGAGCCAGGGACTTGGCAATTTATCATTTTTGTGAAAAAAAAATCCCGAGCACATTCCATTGAATGTCTTTATGAAGGTGTTTTGTGGTTTGGAACACTGTGGTTCCTGGGCACTATTTCTGACTTCCAGTGGAGAGCTGGGGAACTGTCTATCATTTACACCTCCTCCGTCTCCCTCTCACAAGCCAAGGATAATGCTTAAGGGGACAGCATCCATTTCCCCCTATAATAATTTATCTTTAGAGAACCTCAGCTCTTCCTTTGATTAAACAGCAATGCACTGTAACAAATATGCATCTGTCCAAACCTCTTCTATTAAGATTTATCAATATTGACCAATCCATGGACAGAAGCCTTTCTTCTTTTTTCCTCACCTTCTCTTTAGATTTTCTGGCCTTAAGGGAAACAAAAGCAAAAATGAACTATTGGGACTTAATAATGATAAAAAGCTTCTGCACAGCAAAAGAAATAGTCAACAAAACTAAAAGACAACCTACAGAATGGGAGAAGATATTTGCAAATGACATATCAGATAAAGGGCTAGTATCCAAGAGCTATAAAGAATTTATTAAACTCAACAGCAAAGAAACAAACAATCCAATCATGAAATGGGCAAAAGACATGAACAGAAATTTCACCAAAGAAGACAGACATGGCCAACATGCACATGAGAAAATGCTCTGCATCACTTGCCATCAGGGAAATACAAATCAAAACCATAATGAGATACTATCTCACACCAGTGAGAATGGGGAACATTAACAAGACGGGAAACAACAAATGTTGGAGAGGATGTGGAGAAAGGGGAACCCTCTTGCACTGTTGGTGGGAATGTGAACTGGTGCAGCCACTCTGGAAAACTGTGTGGAGGTTCCTCAAAGAGTTAAAAATAGACCTGCCCTACGACCCAGCAATTGCACTGTTGGGGATTTACCCCAAAGATACAGATGCAATGAAACACTGGGACACCTGCACCCCAATGTTTATAGCAGCAATGGCCACCATAGCCAAACTGTGGAAGGAGCCTCGGTGTCTATCGATAGATGAATGGATAAAGAAGATGTGGTCTATACATACAATGGAATATTACTCAGCCATTAGAAATGACAAACACCCACCATTTGCTTCCACGTGGATGGAACTGGAGGGTATTCTGCTGAGTGAAGTAAGTCAGTTGGAGAAGGACAAACATTATATGGTTTCACTTATTCGAGGAATATAAAAAATAGTGAAAGGGATTATAGGGGAAAGGAGAGAAAATGAGTAGGAAAAATTAGAGACGGTGACAGCACATGAGAAACTCCTAACTCTGGGAAACAAACAAGGGGTGGTGGAAAGGAGGGTGGGTGGGAGGTTGGGGTGACAGGTGATGGGCACTGAGGGGGCTCTTGACGGGATGAGCACTGGGTGTTATGCTATATATTGGCAAATCGAACTCCAAAAAATAAAAATAAAAAAAATAAAAAAAATAATTTCTGGCCTACTGAATTCAGAATCAACACATCATTTTTGATGTGTTCTTACTATTAAACAAACTGGAAATATGACACCTTCTAAAGTGTATTGGGAGTGTGGCCAGTAAATCTGATTCCCCCAGTAGGGGACCAGATCAGGTGAGGTCTCCGGGGACCAAGATTGTTTTTTTGTTTTGTTTTTATAGATTTTATTTATTTATTCATGAGAAACACAGAGAAAGAGAGGCAGAGAGACACAGGCAGAGGGAGAAGCAGGCTCCATGCAGGGAGCCAGACATGGGACTCGATCCCGTGTTTCCAGGATCAGGCCCTGGGCTGAAGGCAGTCCTAAACCGCTGAGCCACCTGGGCTGCCCCCCAAGATTGGTTTTAAGGACACCAGTCACCCAGATGTAGATCCAAGTGGAAGCTGATGTGAAACTCTGCTTAACGAAGAATGGAAGATTTACAGTCAGAAACGCCATTCCAGGCATTCATTCTGAAAACTGAGAGCAGAGAAGGGCTCAGAAGCTACGTGAGGGCCTGGAAAGGATGGGAGCTTGAAGCAAGTTGAGAATAGGGCATCCAGGACTCATTTTTATTGGGTGCTAGCCATGTGGTACTATGAGCAAAGTCAGAGCAAATAAGATCACAATTTGGGCAGTGTTCTATCCTGTCTGTGCTCAAGCTCACTCAGCAAGAAATGAGGCTCCTTTTTTTTTTTTTTAATTCGCTAGAGCACTTACTGCATCAAAGATTGATTAAACAACGTTCACTAATTGACTTTTAAACATTAGGCAATAAATGATGCCTGGTTTGGGGACTAAGATAATAGAATTCATTTTAATTTTTCTGAGAATTAATAATCCTCATGGTATCATTTGATTAAGGACAGAGAGCTAATCAGAACTACCTGAGTGGCATTTACTTTCCAGACGTAGGTGTCTGTTGATTGTTATTTTTATGGTAATACCATTTAAAAATTATTCTCATTCCACTTTTTGCATTGATCCTTTTTCAATTCTAGGTAATGGTCAATTACTCTTAGCTGATTTTTTTTTTTTTAAAGTACAAAATCTCTCTCAAACCTTCAGTCAAAAATGCTTTGTGTCCCGCTAAAGGGCTCCTTCACTATTGCTATTGTTACCTTTGCCATATGTTCTGGCCATGATTTTCTGAGTACCTTTGAAATGTGATCACCTCTGACATATCAGAAAAATAAAAAATCAGGAGACATCTCATCTATGCAGCCTGATTCCCAAAAGGTTCCCTAGAGACACTGAGCATGCCTAGATCCAGATGGGGATATATAATCTGAACTGCTGGTGAGGCCAGGAATTAATAGATCAAGCAGCAAGGAGAAGTCAGCTAAGCAAAATGATGCATGACATATCATAGAGAGAAGGCCGCAGCTGGAATGCAGTGAAGCACTGCACCCTTACTGTTGGAAGCTGTCGTGCAGACGGCAGTTAATAATACAAAGCAAGTGTCGGATTGGATTTACTTCTCTATCCTGAATTGTACCACAAGCACAAACAAAAGATGAAAACAGAACCCTGTTCCAGGATGGAGGTGGGTGGGTAAACACTCTGAGTTACAGAACTACCTTAGCAAAAGAAATTTCATGAAAAAGAAACCTTCTGGAGCCTTAGTTATACTTGGGAGGATTTCACACAGAGACACCTGCAGTGCAAAGCTCCCAGATATTTCTCCAGATTTTGTATTCCAAAGGTCCAGATGCCTTTCATTTGAGTTAGATCCCAAGTCTTAAGAAATCTGTTTAATACTTAGTAGTGCAATTGCTAGGTTGTAGGGTATCTCTATTTTTAACTTTTTGAGGAACCTCCATACTGCTCTGTAGCGTGGCTGCAGCAGTTTGCATTCCCAACAGCAATATAGGAGGGTTTCCTTTTGTCTGCATCCACTACTAGGTATTTACCCAAGGGATATAAATATAGTGATTCAAAGGGGCACACGCACCCCAGCGTTTACAGCAGCAATGTCCGCAATAGCCAAAATATGGAAAGTCCAGATGTCCATGGACAGATGAATAGATAAAAGAAAAAATATATACAATGGAATATTATTCAGCCATCAGAAAGGATGAGTACCTACCATTTATATCAACATGGAGTGAAATAAGTGAGTCAGAGAAAGACAAGTATCATATGATTTCACTCATATGTGCCATTTAAGAAACAAAACCAGATGAACATAGAGGAGGGAAAGGTAACATAAAATAAGGTGAAACCTGAGAGGGAGGGAAACCATAAGAGACACTGAACTCTAGAAAACAAATTGAGGGTTACTGGAGGGGAATTGATGGGATGGGGTAATTGGGTGATGGGTATTAAGGTGATGGGTGATGTAATGAGCACTGGGTGTTATATGCAACTGATGAATCACTAAATTCTACCTCTGAAACTAATGAAAAAAAAAAAAGAAATCTGTTTAATTGAGGACCCATCACTTGGGAGGAGAGGCCTTCTAGCATCCATGACAATATTGCCAGAGGTAGTGGCTCTTTTGTGAATAGTGTACACAATGTGGTATTCTTTAAAAATATATTCAATATGAATCATTGAATAACTACTATGCACCAGGCCCTGGGCTTGATGTTGGGAATATAACTATAAGGCATTTGAGAAGTTTGCAGTCTAAAGCATGAGAAAGAGAACAGGATATTATAGGGAGATTTACGTACCTTAGGAGGAGGTACAGAGTGGAAAGTAAAAAAGCAGACCCCGGAGCTACATTCCTTGGTGTGCATCTGGCACTCTGGCACTTTTTAAGGTGAATTTCTTAACATCTCTGGATCTCAGTTGCCTCATCTGTGAAATGGGTATAGTAGTAATTCTTTATAAGTTGGTGAAGACAGTGGATGAGTTAATTTATATAAAGCACTCAGAACACGGCTTGGTACATGGTGAGCATGTAAACATTAGTCTGTTTGAGAGACAAACGGGTGTTATGGAAGTGCATATGAGGAGTAGAGCACTTTGTCGTGTGGTGTCACGGAGGGCAGACATCGCAGGTGAGAGCCAAAGAGAGGAGGGGTTAGTGGGTGGGCAGGACATTTGGAGCCTGGGGAGGGAGGGAGACGTGTATAAAGAGGGAGACAGGAGTGATGTTGGCACACATCCCCGCAAATAATTTAATGTTCTCATGTTGCCTGATTCATTTGGCAAGAAAAACAGGTTCACAAGTTTGCTGCCTTCACCAGATGACAGATTCTCATTTCTCTAACACCTCTTCTGTGAACTGTCCCTGATAGATTTGGTTAGCTGCTCTCCTTGCTGTGTTTCCATATCCCTTAGTGACACCAGTCACACGACACCGCACTTGTTTACTCCTCTGTCTCCCCAATTAGGCTGTCAGCTCCAGTATGGCTGGATCTGCTGCTTTCCCCATTTCCTGGTGTTCCCAACATCTAAAGCAAGATCTGGTGCATAATAGGTACTCAGGGAAGGTGTACTGGATAAACTGTGTAGCTTGTGGGGATAGGGACAGAACAGTGCTAATTTTTCTCATCTCATAGCTCTTCCTCAGAACCCAATCTTAGTTTTTCTCCTTCCAAATGTTCTGTCCTTTTCAGATAGAGCATTTAATCTTTGAATTATTGCAGGTGCAAACATGTGGGCACAACTTTTCCCTCCAAAATTAATCAGCTAATTCTTTGTTGCAATGAGGTAAGCATTTTGAAGGAAAACAATGGACAAAATATACTTAATATCGACAGTTGTCAAAATCCTGAGAAGCTTGCTATGAAGAAATTCTCACTCTGCAGCTACATTGCAAAGTAAACCTCACACTGAAGCTTCTTGCTGACTTTGACATCAAATTTGGAATCATTCCCTCAGCATTTCTTAGATTACCTCAATTAATTTCCATTTATGCATTTTCCAAGGGCTTGTGCAAGAAGTCTATGGACAACTCACTTGTAGGCATTTGTCTTCTTTGTTCTTCTTTTTCCTCCCTCTTTTTGACACTGAAGTTTGGGAGTTTCAACATGCAGAGCACTGCTAGCCAAAGGACATTTTTCTCCTCACTCAGAACCACTCAGCATCTTTACATGGTTCCCTGAGAGATCATCTGAAGTGCAGAGACATCCCTAATGCATAATTTCAAAGGCCATTTCCACATTATAAATACCAGATCTTGTGAAATGGGAGCAAGACACATATTTGGCTTGTTGACTTATTGCACACACACTGAATCAGGACAGGAAAAGACCCTCTAAGGTCTTTGAAGGGTAGGCTTGTAGCCAGGGAAGTCACGTCGTCATTGCACACGTGGAAGATGCCTCAGACCTGTCATGGCCATGGCCTTGAAGAATGTGTCGACCCCCACATCTAATATACAAGAATTATTGATTCATTTATTTACTCAACAAAGATTTGCTGAGTGTGCACTCTGTGCCAGACATTGAGGATAAAGCATGTACAGGATAGATAAGGGCTCTGTCCTCATGGAGTTTACATTATCACAGGGAGAGACACACAACAAACAAATATGGAGATAAATAGGACAATTCCAGATAGAGGCAACTGCTCTCAGGCACACAGGGAAATAGTATAGAGAATGAGTAGGCTCAGGGAAAGCCTCTCTGTGGAGATGACATTTTAGTTGAGGTGGAATGTTGAGAAGAACATTTGAAGATGTGGGCAGGAGGAGAACATTCTTGGCAGAAGTTAGTGACAGATCAAGGGTCAGCTCCATGGTCCCTATTCCTGTAAGACTCACCAGTCACACCAAAAAAGAAAAAAAAACAAAAACAAACAAAAAAAAAAACAAAGAAAAACAAAAAGAAAAAATTAACAACCTGGCCATTTCCAGATGACCTAGGGCCTCTGTGTGACACAATTCAGCTGACATCATGCACATCCACATCGCATTCTGATGCCTCTTCCTCCTTTCAATAGAGCAAAAGGTCTGAGGTGGGAATGGCCACTTCATTGGAAGGCAGAAGAGAGGGCTCTTGTGGCTGGAGCAGAGCAAGTAAGAGGTGGAACAGTTTGATTTGATTGTTATTGTTAGGATATAGAGCATAATAAAACTAGCTGTCATTGCTAAGTCTGATTCTTTTTTTTTTTTTAAGATTTTATTTATTTGAGAGCGAGAGAGAGCACAAGTGGGCAGAAGGGGCAGAGGGACAGGGCAATAGCAGGGATGCTAAGTGGGGAGCCCGATGTGGGGCTCTATCCTAAGACCCCAGGATCATGACCTGAGCCGAAGGCAGATGTCCAACTGACCAAGCTGCCCCATCGCCCAGCTAAGTCTGATACGTTTAAGAGCATTATCATATTTGTTACAGTAGCTCTATAAAGTAAGTGCTATTATGTCCTCCTTTTGTAGATGAGGAAACTGAAGCTTAACATACCTAAGGAGTTGGCCCAAAGTCACAGAGCTGCTAAGTGGTGGAGTCAAATTTATGTGTGTCCCTTCCGGAAACCAGACTCTGGTGTAACTTTGCTCATACTTTGCTTTTGAGAGGCGCTAAATATGGAAGCCAAAGCCTTGGCTCCTTAACATCCAGAGGAGCCTGGATGGAACAGCACTAGTGATCTGGTTGTTTCATTTTCACTCTGGCTCTTTTAGAAGAGGAAGAATGAGCAAACTGATTTTTCAGTGTGCCTTTTCCTTGTCAACGGGAAGAAGGAAAGGGTTTCCAGAGACCTACAGTAACAAAATAAGAAGTAGAGTTTAGGAAGGAAATGGTCAGACCACAAAGCTATTGAGAAGCATTGAAGCTGATTCTTCTCTTTGTCATTTATTCGTCCTTTTTTTTTTTTTTTTTTTTTTTTGATAATGTGGTATCTTATCTCCAGAGCTCTAGCACTCCCCAACCCCAAGATTGCTTTTTACTTAAAGAGAGTTTCAGTTCAAGAAAAGACCACACTCTGGTCTCCTAAAGCACGTGAACTGTGTACCAAGGCCTAACCTCATAGGAGAAGGATCTGGAGGGACCTGGAGCAACACAACTCTAAGAAGCTGCCTTGATTAAGCTTGATCATTACTCATTCATATTAAACCTCTGATGAAAGGAAAGGATTTCAGGTAACTGAAAGACTGGCCAAACTGCCCTTGACTTAGGATAAAGGCATTCTGCTGGTGGCCCTCTTTCCTGTAATGCTTTTGCCATAAGGGAAAATTGAACTTCAAAGAGCTGTGTGCAAGAATTTTATCAGGAGGAAATGCCGTAGGATGTGCTTCTTCTCTTCTCACATTTGTAATCACTAATCATGCATGTTTTAATTAGAGGTCCTCTTCACATAACTTACCAGAGCTACAAGAACATTGAAAAACAGAAATGAAAACTTAATTAAACTCCTTCAAAGAACATAGAGGAGATTGAGTTTAACCACAGTCTGATTCTAGAACAAATTAAATATTTTAATTCAAGATAAATATAGTTTCTTACATGAGTAAACAAATTTACCTGGAAAATATTTTCTGCCTTCAAACATTGATTGATTTAAAATTATTTTTTTCCTATTTATGCAGCACATTTTACTTATTTCTCTCAGAATGCTAAAATGTAACAAATTCTCAAAAGAAAAGGAAGGCTAAAACTGAGTCCCAGTGCTAGAGTGACATGCTTTCTGAAACTGCCAAACTGGACACGTTTATATTTACATAAATTACATAAACTAACTCATTTAGTTTTCATAGGTACTCTATGGCATGAGATTCTTGAACCTATTTTATGGATGAGGACTCAGAGTTTAGGTAGATTCCATAATTTTCCCAAGATCTCACATCCAGTAAGTAGTAGAGCTGTGATTTTGGTTAAGGCAGTCTAGCTACAAAACCTGAGCCCATCGTCACTATAGTAGGTGGCTTCTCAAAGTCATCTTTTCTCTCTCTGCTGTACCACCAAAATATTTGATATTGTGCCTCTCTTAGAATATCTGGAGAGTACTGCCATCCTATTGGAATCTTCACTTTAATTGTTATCATAAATTGGCTGTTCTTTCTTTTGTTAAAACATTTTTTATCCTACAAAAGTAACAAACTTTTATACAAATAATGAAGATGTGTTAAAAAAAAAAACACAAGAGCTACAGCCTGAGTTTTAAAGGATTTTACAAAAAAAATAAATAAATAAAGGATTTTACAGGTGATGGATTTGATTGCTCATTTTATCTAGGCTTGTTATTTATTCCCAGTGATTCTCTGATGACCTTGTTCCCCCTCAGCCTCCACCACTGTTCTTCACTGGCTGGACTGCTTTCTGCAGACACCTGGCACTCCCTGCTGATGCAGTGACTAGACGTGTTCTCTTTCTCACCCTTATCTTGAAGGTTCCTGAAAACTGAAGATCATGTGGGTGCTCCGTACACTGTGAATGTTTCCTCACCACATAGAGACAAAAACCGAACTGGGCGGCATATATGATAAGACTATATCCAAGAATCAAACATATCTAAACAGAGGGAATTTGCTTTTGATTGATGTTTTGATGAATTCGCTGGAAAGTTTATTTTAGAACTCTTCAGAAGACATCTTATAGATGGTATAATCCAAACCATTATTTTACAGACGAGAAAACACACACTCAAAGAAATGCTGAGAAAGGAACACATACTTTGGCATCAGATAGATAAAAATTTGAATCCTGGCTCTGCATGCAAGTGGCTGGCTGTACCATCCTATCCCTGATGCCTTCTGAGGTTTGATATAAAACGGCGAAAATTGTTACATTTACTCCACCACCACTGCTATCCCTCTCTCTAATCTAAATCTCCCTAATCTCTTGTGTGGTTTCTTTTTTTTTTCAATAATAAATTTATTTTGTATTGGTGTTCAATTTGCCAACATACAGAATAACACCAGTGCTCATCCCGTCAAATGCCTTCCTCAGTGCCCGTCACCCATTCACCCCCACCCCCCGCCCTCCTCCCCTTCCACCACCCCTAGTTCGTTTCCCAGAGTTAGCAGTCTTTATGTTCTGTCTCCCTTTCTGATATTTCCTACCCATTTCTTCTCCCTTCCCTTCTATTCCCTTTCACTATTATTTATATTCCCCAAATGAATGAGAACATATAATGTTTGTCCTTCTCCGACTGACTTACTTCACTCAGCATAATACCCTCCAGTTCCATCCACGTTGAAGCAAATGGTGGGTATTTGTCTTGTGTGGTTTCTGAAGAGCCTCCTAATTTTTACTCCTTGTAATCTGTTCTCCACTTAGCAGCCAGAATGGACTTTCCTAAAACGAAAATCAGATCAGACTTTCTTTCATTGGTTCTAGGATAAAATCTCACAAAGCCTAGCATGAGCTGCCCTTGCCTTTCTGGGCTTTGCTTCTCTTCGTGGCTCCCCTCCAGCTACACAGACTTCCGTTCTCTTCTTGGAAGGTGCAAAGCTCTTTCTGGCTTGAGAGCCTCTGCATTAGCTGTTCCTGCCTTTGAGGTGCTGGCTGCAGGATGGTCCTTACCCGGCTGACTCCATTTTCCTTCCCCCATCCTGGTCACTCTACAAAAAGGTCCACATGTTGGCCTTTGTATATCTCATAACCCCTTTCACATTTTCCATCACAGCAATTATCATCATCTGCAATTATCATGCATTTATTTATTTGTATTTATGATTTTATTATTTGTTACACTTTGTCAAAGTTGCATTTATTTTCAGTGTTTCATTGAACTCTGCAAGTGTTAATACATTTGTAAATATGAAAATAGTGCAGAAGTACAAGAAATGAAACATGCAAATTCTCTTTACTGCCCAGTAGTAACCAAGGTTAACAGTTTCCTGTCCATATGTCAAGACTAACTATACACATAAAAACATTCATACACACACACACAGTTTTTTATTTAACCAAAATGTAATTATACTGTACATGTACATACTGCTTCTGCCTTTTTACCTATTTATTCTTTTTACTGGCTAGCTTATCTGTACATGTAGATCTATATATATATATTTAACATCTAAATCATGTTGTTTAGCTATATCATAATTTATTTAAACCATCCCCTTCCTGATGGATACTAGGCTATTTGTTCCTTTTGTATTTTAACCAACCACACTGCAGCAAACAATAATGTACACATATATCTGTGCATGTGCCACAAAACAGTCTAGACAAGAGAGAATTACAGGATTTTTGGGTTAAGGAGAATAGGAATTTTAAATTTGAAGAGATACTGTCAAATTGCCTTTCCTATAATTACCTTGCTTTTAACAGAAAATGGATTAGGCTTAAATTATCTGTATCTCTTCCCAAAATATAAGATCCTTGTGAACAAAGCCCTTATTTTATCAGAGAAGCTTTTGACACAAAGGAATCCTTCTCAAATGATAGATATTTTTATTGGTAACAATACTAGCATACCTATTCATTTGATGTGAAATCATAGAGGGTAGCAACTTGTTACCATGGGATCTCCTTGGGGCTAGCAGAGTCAAATTTTAGGCTTTTTCTATATTCCTGGAACTGGGCAGGCCAGCACAGGGTAGAGGAAAGTAGCCTAGAAGAAGCCTGGTGGGCACAGCCAGGACCACAGGGGTCAATGACAGTCATGGTGAGTACTGTCAGGGCCTGGAGTCTGAATTGTGCTCGGACACTGGCTGGTCCTCAACTCTACCCCAGGGAGTTAGACGTTCAGAGAAACCTGTAGGACAGAGAATGCCGGGTATTACTGTCTGGGGCTCTCAATTACCAGCTACTTTTGACTTTGGCTAGAAGAAGGTACAAACATCTACTTCAGGCCACGTTAGATCCTGAAGCCCCATCACCAAATCAGCCATGAAACTTGTCAAGAAAGTAAGAATTCATGGGAGAAGTCTCAAAATAGCACATTCACAGACTACAAGAGGTTTTGAACTTTGCTCTGCCCTCTACCCTGCTACGCTATTCTCTACCCTCTAGCATTTTGGTGACCCAATTGTAGGTCTTAGCTCAAGCCTGAGCTCTTCCTGCTTAAAGCAAGTCTGAGAAAGTAGTAAAAGTGAGGAAGAACTGCTCAACCTGGGACACCTGCGTGGCTCAGCGGTTGAGCATCTGCCTTCAGCTTAGGGCGTGATCCTGGGTCCAGGGATTGAGTCCCATGTCGGGCTTCCTGTGAGGAGCCTGCTTCTCCCTCTGTCTGTGTCTCTGTCTCCCTGTGTCTCATGAATAAATAAATAAAATCTTAAAAAAAAAAAAGAACTTCTCAATCCAGGGCAAGGGCTGGCAAAGCCAGGATCCCAAGGTAGGCTGCAAGGAATTGCCCTGTTAGCAAGAGAGTGGCCTCTTCTATACCTTCAGGTTGGACGTTGACCATCAAGGGTTGGACACATTCTCCCCCAGCCCAGTTTTGTTGAGATATAATTGACGTATAACACTGTATAAATTTAAGGTGGATAGCATAATGATTTGATATATGTATATGTTGCCAAATGATCACCACAATACAGCTAGTTGACATCCAAGGTTTAGAGGTTTTTCAGTGTGTGATGAGAACTTTTAAGATTTACTCTCTTAACAACTTCCAAATATGCAATACAGTTTGATGACTACAGTCATCATGTTGTACATTATATCCCAGAACTTCTTTATCTTATAGCTGGAACTTTGTACCCTTTAACCACCTTCACCCATTTTGCTCACCCAACATCTCCTGGCAACCACTAATCTGTTCTCTATATTTATGACTTCATTTTGTTTTATTTTGTTTAGATTTCACATATAAGTGAGATTACATAGTATTTTCTTTCTCCATCTGACTTATTACAATTAGCATAATGCTTTCTAGGCCCATCCATGTTGTTGCAAATGGCTGGATTTCCTTCATTTTTTTATGGCTGATATATATCTATCACATTTTCTTTATCCATTCATCAGCTGATGGACACTTAGGTGGTTTCCATGCTTTGACTATTGTAAATAATGCTGCCATTATCGTGGAGGTGCAAACATCTCTTTAGGATAGTGATTGTTTCATTCAAATACATACCCATAAGTGGGATTTCTGGATCCTATGGTATCTTTATTTTTAATTTTTTGAGCCACCTCTGTGCTGTTTCCCATAGTGTCTGTACTAATTTACATTCCTGCCAACAGAGCACATCCTCACCAGCATTTGTTGGCTCCTAATTTTTGATGACAAATTCATCTCATTAACCTTAATGATTAAACTCATATCTTGTGCTGTTTCTGATCACTATCAGTAAAGAGGATGTAGACTTAAGATCAGACACTATTATTTCTGATCAGGAGCTCATAGGGCAAAGGCTTCTCTCTTCCCTCCTACCTCATCTTGCATGATCCTAATTATTCCCACCTTATTTAATCAGATGAATTTTGGGCAGAGAATGAGAGAGAGGACATTCAGTTGTGGAACATGAGTTGCCATATTCTTTCAATTACAGATAAGGTTATTAATACACAAAGGTAACCTCCAAGGATGACCTGGGCTTAGACCTTCCTGTAACCATTAGGATCGTGATTTAGCAGGGCCCTTGGAATTGACACATAAAGTCACCTACATATAATAATGGAACAAGATAAAAGCAAATAAACACACACAACTGCAATGGCAACCCTGGGGTTGGAGCATCTGGGCAGGTCTGGGATCAAAAAGGGGAGATGCTTCGGGAAGAATTCACCTGTGGCCTCCTTTTAAAGTAGAATCCAAAGGAGAATAGGCCAGTTGGAGAAAGGGAAGCATGGAGGCATGTCAGCCTTGCCAAAGTAGAGAACTGTGGGGCCAGTGATTTCTGCTATGATCCTAGCTCTGCAATCTTACATCTTGGTCCCCATGGTTTGTGAAGAGATGTCAGTGACTTCTCTGATATCCTGAGCTTTGAATTGTTCTTGAGTCTCTCTTCTCTCCATTGAAATGAGACTGCCTTGAGTCCCATTCCCTCAGAGACCTAGTTGTTGCTGGAAGGCAATGCATGCTATTGGATTATCAACAAAATCTACTAAACATAAAGTAATTCAGACTGTTACCCCTTTTCCTCACACATACAAAGAATACTGAAGCCTTTGGAAGGCTCACAGATGAGACATCAAGGACAGGGATTCACTGATCATGACATGCTAGGGAGAAGATATATGTTAATAGGCAGGCTTATTGTGTTTCCCTATTGACACGGTAAGCTCTCAGAGTTACAAGGGTGGCTCACATTTTGAACACTAAGTACTAGGCATTCTCATAGTCAAATAGTCACAACAACTTTTTTGAGGTATGTCTTCTTATTCACATTTTCCTATGACAAAAACAGAGGCTCAGAGAAGTTAACCAAATTCACACAGCTAATAAGTGGCCATGCCAGGGTTTCAATTCCTGTCATCTGGCTGTGTCTTGTAGAGGGCACCAATATCACTTCCTCCCAGGTTGAACCAGAAGTACTCAAGTGCTAGTTGCTCTTGATACAAGTCAGTGTTTTTGGTTAAGAGCAGGCCTGATTTTAGTAACATCTTTCATTTCTGAAGAACTGGCAGAGAAAATGGGAGGCTTTAATCTCAAGGCCAAGCCAGTTTTCTACATCTAAAATCCAAAGGGCTTGATGTATCCAGGACCACATAAGACCACTTAATGTCTGTTTCAGAAGAAATAATTCCCAAATAGCTTCAAAATAAAAGTTCTCTTGCCTTTCTAGTGAGAACATGTAAATTGGACTTAAGTCACCTTAGAATCACATCATTTCTCAACTACTTCAATGTGATGTTCCAATCCCATCTCTTCAGTGCTGTTTCACGTATTTTTACCTAGATAATCTTGGCTGTAGCTCCCTGACACTTTCATCAGTAAGGTGAAAAATAAGACAAAAAAATCACTCTGTAGTTTACCAGTTTTCCCCCAAGCTTGTTGCTCAGCAAAATTCACATTCTACAAATCTCATTTCCTCACTTGTGTTTTTTTTTTTAATGTTGGGTTTTTATTTTAGGGGGGAGCATTTTTCAAAATTGTAAAATACAAGGATCTCTCTGTACTATTTTTGCAACCTCCTCTGAATCTATAACCATTTCAAAATGATTTTTTAAAACCTTGTGAAATGCACACATAATAAAGGAATATGTATGGCTTCAAGTGAACACCCATGTGCCTGCCACCCTGTGTAAAAAAATATAATATCCCCGGTGCACTGAAAGCCCACCTCCCACAGTGCCATATTCTCTTTTCCAGTTGTATTCCCTTGTCTCTTGCCCAGAGATGCTACCTTCCTGACTTGTATGTTTACCATATTTTTTTCTTCACTGACTTACCAAAAATGTTCATATCTCTAGATAATTTGGCATGTTTATTAGCTTTTATCAATGGAATTATTCTGCATTGTGTGAACTTTTCTAGGATTTTTTTATTCCTGAGATTCATCCATTTCACTGATGTAATTGAGGAGGTTATCAAGGGAGGACATGTTTCACCATTCCCACAGCCGGAGCTGTTTTCAAGAACCCATTCCTGAGAGAGTAAGGTGTCATTGGACCCATCTGTATGGTACAAGAGACTGAATCCCATTAAGGCATCTTTTAAGATTCTGCTGGGAAGGTGCAGAGATGTACTTGTTTTGCGGCTGCTTAAGACAAATATCCTATATAAGTTCCCTTGCTTGTTATATTTTCTGCCTACTGACCTGGAGTGTTTGGCTTCTTTCTTTGTCCTTACCTTGCCCTCCATGAATGGGCCAGTTTGTGAACTAACAGTCATTTATTTCTTTATAGGCTGTATGCTATTCCAATTGTATGATTATACCATCGTTCATCCAAACTATTTATTATTGACATTTGGGTTGTTCTCATTGTTTATAGTGGTGCTTTAGATATTCTTGTACACATTTTTGAATCCACACAGAGTTTTCTCTAGTATATTTAACTAGGAGTGGAATTATTGGATCATAGCTTAAGTACACATTCTACTTTACCAGGTGATACCAAACAGAAATTCAAAGAGTTGTACTTATTGACTCTCCCACTAATACTGGATGAGAGTTTCCATTGTTCTACAGCCTCACCAACACTTGATATTGTCACACTTATTTTTTTCCTCTGTCTGACACATGTGTAATGATGTCTTATTTTTTGTTCTAATATATATTCATCTGCTTACTAACAAAGTTGAGCATATTTTCAAGAATTTGTTGGCTATTTGAGTTTCTCTTTTATTGAGTGCTCATTCAAGTCTTTTGTCCATTTTCTCTACTGGGTTTCTCTCCCTTATTGATTTGAAAGGTTTCTTTTTGTATAGCTTAAATATAAGTAGATTATTGATTATATGTGTTGAAAATATTTTCTTTGTTTATGGCTTACCCATTATCCTCTTTATGGTGTCCTTTCAAGAATAGATGCTATTAATTTTAATGTTAAATTTTCTACTCTTACCCTGTTGGTGCTTTTGTATCTTAAGAAACCCTTCCAACATGAGGTTGTGAAAATATTTTCTGAATTATCTTCTGAAAAGTCTATAGTTTTGTTTTTTCATGTGTATATCTTCAATCCACATAGGATTGATGTTTGTGGATGATAGAAAGTAGAGGTCAAGTTTCATTTTCCCTCTATGGATAAACAGTTGCCCCAGTACCTCTTTTGGAAAAGTTGAAAGTGCTATCTTGTCCTCATTGCTTTGACTCCTGTCATAGGTTAAGCATAAACCTATGTGTGGGTCTGACTGTGGTCTCTACTGTGTCCCATCAATCTTTTTCTATTCCTGTGGCAATTCAACACTGTCTTAATTACTGTAACTTTATAATACATTTTGAATGACACTTTCCTCATCTTTGTTCATCTGGAGTAACTTACCTTTCTTGGCTTTTTGAGTTATTAGAATCAGATTATCAAGTTATATTTAAATTATTTTAGAAGAATTGATGTGTTTTTGATTATTGAGTTTTGTAATCCAATCCTTGATTGATTTGGTCATTTCTTTATTTATCTGAGGATTCTTTGGTGTCTGTAATGGACAGGATAGGCCAGGTTATGTTGTGGTTACTGCTAACCTTTAAACTCAGTGACTTAATGCAAAGCTTATTTCTTGCCTATGCTACTTGTCCACTGTATGTCAGCTGGGGATCCACTCTGGCTGATGAAGCATCACCATCTGTTTGCAGGGGTGGTGGGAAAGAAAGATTGCTGAGTAGTACACTGGTTCTTAAAGCTTCCACTCATCTTTCTTCATTCAAAGCAAGTCAGGTTGGTCACAACAGGAGCAGGAAAGTGTGTATATAGGATGAAAGAGAGCCAAATATGATTGTGAACACCAAAGCATCTTTAAATCAAGATAATTTTATAATTTTCTCTATAATGTCTTATTATATTTCTTCCTAGATGCTTCATATGTTTGTTGACATTGTAAATGGTTACAACATTTAATTTTTTTATTTGCTCCTGGCATATGAAATGTAATTAATTTCAGTATGTTGATTTTATTCAGCAACTTTGCTAAATTGTCTTATTAATTTTTAAATTTATCTGTAGTTTATTTAGGATTCTCCATGTACTGAATCAAATAATTTGTGAGTCATAACACTTTGTTTCTTTCTATTTCCATATCTGTTATTTTCTTTCCTTGCCTAACTGTTCTGGATACAATCTCTAATACCATGTTGAATAAAAATAATGATGTTGGGCATCATTATCTTCTTCCATATCTCAAAGACAAAGCTTTTCATTTTTCATCATTAAGTATGATGCTTCTTGAAGCTTTGTTTATTTGTTTTTAGTAGAAACTCTTTTAATAGATTTCCTACTATACCTAGTTTTCTTTTTTTTTCCTGTTGTTGTTTTTTTATATCCCCATGACTTATTTATTTTATAACTGGAGATTGGTACATTTTGATCTCCTTCATCCATTTCTCCTGCCCCCCCCCCCCATCCCCTGCTTCTGGCAACCACCAGTCTTCTCTGTATCCACGAGCTTGGTTTTGTTGTTGTTGATAATTCTTAATTTCTTAAGAATAAAAAAAGAAATCACCAGTGGGTGCTCACGTTGATAAATGCTTTTCCTGCACACGTTGGGAGAATTTTATTTTTTATTCTTTTTCATTTGTTAGTGAATTGAATTACATTAACTGAAAAATTACTGAAATTATGTTTTCTATTATGGAATCAGCCTTGCATCCCTAGGAGAAACCCACTTTCATCTTGATGTGTTATCCTTCATATGTTTTTCCGCATTATGCTTGTTAATCTTTTGCTTAGGATTTTTATAATTCCCTTCCTCATATACATCATTGTCAAGTTAGGTACTGAGGTCATACTATTACAGTATAAGTAGCTGGTCAAACCATCTTGGCTTTTACTTTCTTTGAGGGGGATTTTTTTTTTTTTTTGTCAGCTCACTAAAAATATCCTTGTTTTAAGTAGATTTTAAATAAATTCTTGATATTCCTCCTTCTTCTTTCTTTCACCCCTTTCTTCATAGGCCTACTTTTTGGTATTATTTAATGTTATAATTATTAAAATTTAAAACTCAGCAAAATATGTAAGCAAAATATGTAAGAAAAATGTAAAAAAAGAGAAAAATGTAGTAAGCTATATTTTATTCAAAGGAGAGAAGGAGAGGAAGATTGAGGCTGTGGCTAATGTGTATTAGGACTGATTTTTAAGTCAAGTGGATTTTTAAAAACTATATGACAATTACAATATATTTATTGAGAGCTAATTTGTTTATGGAGACTTCACTATGTGTTTGGAATACTGATTTGCAGGCATTATCTTATTTATCTATGTAAGACACTTGCATTGACAACTTTATGGATAGAGGGACTAAGGATAAATGACTTGTCCAAGGCCACATACCTGCTAAGTGCCAAAGCCAGGACTCAACCCAGTCCTGTTTGGCTCCCCCAGACTTTGAGCTTAATGTCTGCATTATGCTGTCTGTCATGTCTCAGCTCACACACAACAAACAGTGGAGGGTCCCATTCCATGGATGGCTCAATTCCAACTCCAAATCTGCTGAAGATTTGGATAGAAGCTCCCAGTTTATAGGTAATTGTTTTTAGTTTCTTTAGGTCTTGACTCTAGACTCAGTTTTGACCAGAACTTAAAAATGAAACAGCCAGCAGCAGGCAGGACTGGTTAGTTTGAGAACCAGATCTCTTAAGAATCATATCATTCTATTTGGCCAAAGTAGTGACAGCAGTGAGCAGACAGTCTGAACCTTTCAGGTTTATGTTTGAATTTAAATCCCTATTACTAAGGAGAAGCTTCTTTCATGCTGTACGTAATTTCACACTCAATACCTTTTTCTTCTTTTACCTGTAGTAGACATTCTATTGTAGATATTTGGGTGTGATGGGAGTGTGGGTAGGTGGAATATATGAGGGTTGGTAGATGTCCTAGGTTTCAGTCAATTTGAAAATTAATTCAGTCATTAGGCATCAACTTTATCTGGGTGTGAGGAGTTCCCTTAAAAATAAAGAAGTAAAAAAAAATAAAAAAAATAAAAAAATAAAGAAGTAATTGGGATTGGCAAACCTGTGTGCTCTTTTTCTTAGAATATTTATAGTGATAGTACTGGAGTTCTCTGCCTCTCCCATACTTGCTATGTGGGTTTTATCTAATGATTCCGGACATCACAGAGGAGATTATGATTCTGAATGTTGTCCTCTCATTTTAAGAAGTTGGAGTGCCTTGATCCTAGTGGGAGATGATTTATTATATCCACCCTCAAAAGAGGCCTCTGAATATAGCCCTTTCTTCCTCCTGCCCCAGGATGAGCTATTCTAATCTGTGGTGAGAGTTACATATAGAAACTCAATCATTTTATCTCCCCTCTCATCCCTCAGCTACTTTCTCTGAGAAGTGGGTCATTGTAGGGACTGTGAGACAGGACAGTAGTGGGGCTAACCCAGGAGAGGCTGCAGAAAGTAAATGAGAGTGTAAGTCTTAAATACCTGGGCTAGAGATTGTATTGTATGAGCAACATATTGTATGATCTCTGAATTATTAGTGGGAATCATGAGATGAATAAAATATCTAAAGATACTTTTTACCAGGTTGGTGTCTATAGATTCAATACATTATTCCATAATCCCAAGTCACAGCTGTCATAGCTTATGCAAGCATACATGCATACCCATGCATGTGTATAGGGAAGAGAGACATGGAGAACACATGTTCCTATGATAGCAGACAAATGAATTTCAAGAGAATTTCAACCAATCAGGATATCTTAATTTCCTTCTGTAATTGATCATTTTTTAAGCCAATGTTAGAGATAACTCAAGAACAAAGGCCAAGACTTCTCTAATGAAATATGTCTCTTTAGGTCCTGTTCCTCAGAAGTGTCATTGGTGAACTTGCATTGGTAAAAGAGTAGGTGTCTCATATGGTGGCAGCATGGATCTGGGTAGATCAGACCCACAGAAATCTGAAAGGACGTCAGGGTTGTCTTCTTGTAATTGTTCCTGAAGGTGTCCCATTCTAAAGGCAGGACAAATAGGCATGTCATTAGAAACAGTGGTACTGGTTGGGGATCATCTTCATGTCTCCATGCTGGGCCAGTGTCCTAACACATGGCTTATAACTAACATTAACATTAAAGGTAATGCACCTCTGAGCCACCTTGACCCTCAACTTGTCCTTCTGAAAGTTATCCTCTTACCTGTTCAAAGTAGTTGAGTTTTATATCCTTTTGACTAGTGAGATAAAGCTGGAAAAAGAAATTGGGTCTGACTCTCAGAAGGTCTTCAATGCCTGCTTGAGAGTCATTGTAGGTTCTGGAGAAAAGGAGCAATTGATCATGGTGCTCCTGAGGAAGATTAGTGTGGCGTAGACCCAAGGGGAGATTGGGGATGCAGAGCCTAGTTAGCATGCTATTAGAATAACCTGGGGAAATGATTAAAAGGGTTTCAATTGGAGCAATAGGAATAAGAGAATAAACATGGGAAATATTAAGAAATAGAAGAGGCAGAACTTGGTGAGGTGGAGAGTATGGTGAACCCAGTATTTACTTTCTATTTTATTTCTTCCCAGTGAATTCCCAGTTTGGAATGTAGCTCTCTTCCACATAATCCTGGGCTTCAGGGGGAAGGAAGCAGACTCTGTTCATCCCAAGCACCAGTAGATCTTGGCTAACCCATGATTATTTGCCAAGGGGATTGGTTTTGAGGTGGTCATGTGTCCAGGTCGAACCAGAGGGGTGTGAGGTAAGCTGTCCTGGGCCTTTGGAAAATGTCTCATTTCCTTGTAAGAAGAAAACACTCTTAGACATGTCCTGCTTTCTTTCCTGGTTGTTGTCATGTCTGGATGTGGTGCCTGTATTTGCAGGTCACCATCTTGTTATCAGGCAAAGCACAGAAGATGGCAGAGCCAAGGGAATTTGGGGAAGTGAAGACGGGGCCTTGAAGATGAATCTTTGAGTTTCTTCTCATGTATGATAATACATTTCCTAATTGTTTCAGCTCCCTGGAGTCATTTTCTATGGCTTGCAACTGAAGCCATCTTGATGTCATAAGAGAGATGAAAAGTTTAAAGCAAGGATAAGGTTTCCCCGCTGGGACTAGGAGAATGGTGATTCCTTCATCTTGTGGTGAACAGTGCTTGGACTAAGTTCTATCAGATCTGGGCAAAATTGCTGTTCTTCTGCTTTTATTCTGCAACTTTGGAGAAACTGCCTAAGTCCTCTTAGTGTGTTTTCTCTTTTCCAGAAGTATAATAATTATGCATGTACTCAGGGTTATATGTACATAATACATATGAATGCTGTCACCAGTAGGCGCTCAGTAAATTTTGGTTTCCTACTTCCCCAATTCTACATCTGCCATGTGGTTCCAGAAAGGCAGTTTCTTCCTCAACCAAACCTACCAGCCTGCTGTTATGGAACCCAGCTCATACCATGCTCACACCATGCTCACACAAAATAAGAGATCAACAAGGACTGAACTGAAATGAACCAGAGGTTAGGGAGCAGAGAAGGATGAAGTTCATGGTTTTATCAGGGAGGGGATTGGTGGGCTAGGCTAGGAGCAGGCCAGAGCACAGTTTTGCAAATGATTAATTGAATAGGATGCTAGAATATCAAATGATGGATAATAAGCAGGCAGTTTCAAAAGGCCAAAATAGAGTCAACTATTTTGGCCTTTTGTTTTTTCTGTTATGACAGCACCGTATTTGTGTTAGTTTAATATTGATTTCAATTTTAAGTGGCATTGGGAGGCATCTAGGGAGGAGCCACAGGAGTACTAAACCTCAACATTTTTAAATGTTTTTTTTTAAAGATTTTATTTATTTATTCATGAGAGACACATAGAGAGAGAGAGAGGCAGAGACACAGGCAGAGGGAGAAGCAGGCTCCACGCAGGGAGCTGGACATGGGACTCAATCCTGGGACTCCAGGATCACACCCTGGGCCAAAGGCAGGCGCCAAAGCGCTGAGCCACCGGGCTGCCCCAACCTCAACATTTTTTAGGTGGTACAATAAGGGATTAAGAGACTTGGAATTTGAATTCTGTCTAATAACCTCTAAATCTGCCAACTTATTGAGAAGCAAACTCATTTAATTATTTAACATCATGTAAGAAAAAAAATTTAACATCCTTGTTCAGTTGGATGAACAAGGCAGCTTTGACATCGATCGCATAGAACCAACCTCAATCACACTTGTGCTGTAGAAGCACAGTTAGCAGCACAGTATGACACTTGGCAGGCTGAGACCTGGGTATCAGAGGGGAGACTTTCCACGTGGGAGGAAGCAGGGACCTGGGGTGGCCTTGAATCTGTGTTTGTGGTTAAAGCCCTTGCATTCAGGCTTTTCATGGCTTGTCTCAGTGCCTGGAGGGGCCATACTACATGTATTATGCAGTTGCAACTGCAGTAAATATAAATTGACCTCATTTACTCATTGCTTGGGTGTAGAATTTCTGGATGTGGAAGGACAGATTGAATAGTAAAGCAAATTAAATGACAATTTTGAATGCTGTGATCATATTTCCTGGTTACGAGGGCTTCGGTGGTTTTTCTGCCAACTGAATAATTCTCATTTGAAAAACACAGATGTATGTTGGCAGGTCCTGTGCTATCCCAAACATACTGTGAGAAGCTCAAATATAGTTATTTAAATTACCGGATGAAAGCACGAGTCCTCACCCAGCTCAGCTGTTATAAATGCTTACAGGATCAGAGTGCTTGGCTTGGGCTTTGAATGGCAATTAGAGATGTAGGTGAGAGGAGAGTTATAGGAGCTAAAGATCTGGGAAGCTGGGCATAAGTGTCAGCGCTTCTTCGCATCTCCTTTCTCCTCATTTCTGTAGTAATAAAAAGAGATGTTGGGTAGCTTTCACCCTGGGATGAGGCCGGGTGTCTTCACAAAACCATGGCAAGCACCCAAAGCAATCCTTTCTTTGCAAAGACCAAGAAACCTCCCACTTCCAATAGAAACTGTATCTACCATTTATCGAGTGTTTGCAAAATACCAGTCCCTGTGCTTTACGCAGTTTATCTCATCTAATCCTGAAAAAATCCTGGAAGGAGGTACTGGCTGTCACCATGTTACAGACGAGGAGGCAAAGGTGAAGAGAGGTGAAGGAGCTTGCCCAGCAGAACATGGCCAGTTAAGTTGCAGAATGGAGTCTCGAACCCAAATTCAGGTTTTCCTTAAGTTCCAAGGCCAACATTCTTAACCCTAGATTCAGTTGTCCTAAGCCTACTGCTAGTGAGCATGTAGTGTTGTAAAACTGAAGATGGCTAATAACTCTGAAGCCTTAGGGAATTCCACAGTGCTGGTAGACAGGTATTTGGAACGGGGCCCCATGGCTTCCCAAGTGAGAGAGCTGTAGTCACAGGGTTAGCTTAATAAAAAGATTGCCTTTCATCCCTCACACGGGGATAATGAAATAATATGGACTCATCACCTGCTTGGCAAAAATCTCTACAGAGTTAGCCAGAGGAAACCTTAGGGGGTTTGGACCTGGACAAGGCACACAGAACAATCCCGAACCTGTACCCAGTGCTGGCTGGCTCTCTGCACAGCCGCACTCATGCTCAGGACCCAGTGTTACTCTCCTTCCAAATACTTGTTTTTCCCCTTGTCAGGCACCATGTTGGGTTCTATTCCTGCCTAGGCCACAATGGAGAATACTTGGATTCTTCCCTTCTGACAACTAATGGTTTCCTTTTACTCATTCTCAAAAAGATATAAAGAGATCTTGCAGGGACCCTTTACTCATCCTAGGTTGGGTCCTTTTGCCTTGTACACTCTGGAAAAGGAGGTTCTGTCATTTTCCTTGTCTTCCATGCTGCGGTCCACATCCTTTCTGAATCCCAACCTAAGTTTGGCTTCCTGAGGTTTCAACTCTTTCCTTCTTGTCCTTCTTGCATTGTCATTTGGAAACTGGGGGTGGCTGGAAGAGATGGAGGTTCTTTGTGGGTATTCTGAATCCTGACCTGAGCCTTGTAGAAGTTGACAGCCACTCTGCTTATTAAAGAGAATATATTCCTTGTATGTCTATTTTTATATCCTCAGAGCACTAGGAAGCCTTCATTGGAAGGGAGGCGATGTCTCCCAAGAGACTGAGCAACTTGGAAAATAATGGGCTTTCAAGCTTTTCAGGTGCCCAGAAATTGCTCTCTTTTAAAAACGACTTTTATGCTTTTGAAATAGTTAATTGAATAGCGTTTACATTCATAACACTACAAGAAATCATCCAGCCCCATGTGCAGTTGTGACAGCTGGAAAGTATTTTTCATTCATCTTCATGCATCAGACCTCATGGAACCTTCGTTGCCCCCTTCCCCTCTCCCTATAAGCCTATAAAATACATTTTCTTCTGCTGACACTGCAGCATGAACTCTCCATAGCAACTTATCCCCACACCACCTGTTAATAATGCCAAGAGTAATGTATTTAACTCCCTGCATACTGTGCCAAAATGTTTACACAATTGAGCTTATTTCAGACTTTAAAGAGCAGACATAAATCCTAAACTAGCTGTGTCCCTTCCAAACACTCAGGGAGTTGGTTGCAACATTTTTGTGGGTAGAATTGGGTAGATTTTTCCCAACTATTTTTTAATAAAAAGTAAGGCGCTCCTTTCGGGCTGCTTTGCTGTTTGAGGGTACTCAGAAATGAGCTGTTTTGCAGAACATTGTCAAATGTAAGAGTACATCTTTTTAGTCAAATATCCACTTTATTGGCAAAGTCCTTAAAACAAGAACTAAAACTTCTAAATGAAAAATTTGTTAATATAAATATCTAATGATGATTTTTTTATAATGCATTACCTGAATTAACATTTACTTTGTATTTTACTGTTTATAATTTCAATCTATTTATTACTGTTCTTATGCAAATTCT
This sequence comes from Canis lupus dingo, assembly GCF_003254725.2. Classification (NCBI taxonomy): domain Eukaryota; kingdom Metazoa; phylum Chordata; class Mammalia; order Carnivora; family Canidae; genus Canis; species Canis lupus. The sequence continues at coordinate 22,133,967 of NC_064247.1, read as the reverse complement.
GTACTGTACTGATCAAAATCTGGATTTTACACAGACAGACCTGAGATTCATACTAGAAAGTGGTCTGCCTAAGATAATACAGCTAGTAGGAGATGGAGCTGAGAATTATACTGTGATCTGTTTGCTCTAAAGCCAAGACTTTGCACTACATAAAAGCTTTCAAAAATAGGTTTCTAGAAACATCTCATGAGGAGATATTAAGAGGCATATCTCTAAAAGACTGTCCTGTGGTTAAGGTACCTTTGGAAACTTGATACTATATTATTTTTACAAATTCACACTGCACAAGTACACTTAAGGCTCTGACAAGTTCTGTGATAAAAAAAAAAAAGCCTGCTTAGTTCTGTGCAACCTAGAAGTTTCCAGACTTATTTGAGCATGATGCACTTTTTCCTTAGCAAATCTATTAACACTCAGAGAAATGTGGTCTGTGGAACACAGTGTGAGAGACACTGTACTGTACCAGCCTGCTTCCCAGTCAACATTGAGTGCCCCAGGGGCCAGCTCCTCTGTCCTTCCAAAGGCCTCTGATACACCTTTTTAAAAAGGATATGTATTTAAAAAAAAAAAAAAAAAAAAGGACATGTATAAAACAGTACTGAATCTCCCGTCAGCCATTCCTTACTCGTTCACTCAGGGCCTCTCCCTCTTAGTAATACTTTATTTTTTTTTCTTAGTAATACTTTAATCCGACTTCCTAAAAGCGATAATTTTTCCACATCTTTTGAAACAAATAGCAAAATAAGGCCTGGATTAAACAAAGCTCAACTGGTTTATTCAGATCCCCAGAGAGTCAAATATCTTACTTTCATCTGAAAACTTTTACTCAGCCCAGCAGAACTCTGTGCTTAAACAAACATGTTCATGAGACCCCACATAGTGATAAAGCCAGATGAATTGATCAGTTCCTTCAGAAAGCATTTGGTATCATGTATATGTGGTCAAAATCTAAAATGATGTCACTACTGGTAAATGGCCCAATGAGTAAAGAATTAGTTATTCTAAAGATTGCGAATCAAGACTTTTTTCAGGAAAGCCTATTGTCCACTAAATACCCAGCACTTAAAACTAAAGCAACAACAACAGCAACAACAAAACCGAAAGCCTTGCTTACAATTAATCTAAATATTTGAAAACCCCTTAAGTTCTAACTGGAATGTTCCCTTTTCTTCCAAATGCCTAGCATTATGTGAATATAGCGAGGAATTTTGAATCTTTGACTAATTTATTCCTTTCTGTTTTTTAACTCCTCCACTTCGTATCATACTAATCTGGTGCTTCCTATGATATTGACAGCCTGATTATTATTAGTTGGCTCTAGGCTGGGACCTTTAGCTATAAGTGTTAATTACCTTTTTATTTGCAAAGAATAAAATGAAAACTAGCAACACCAGGAAGAAATCATGTTCCTCCCGAAAGAAATCTGAAGCCAAAATCCACGGAAGGATACAAATTTCTGTCTTCTTTGTCTTTTCACTGTTATCCATCTAAAGCTATAATGTGTTTTTTCAAGAGATCCTAAAACAAAGATGCAAAAATAAAAACTTTAGAACCACAGTTTGGAATATGCAGCATAGAAAAACCAGCAGAAACTGTAGACCCCACATGACAAGAGCAATTTAAAACCACCAAAGGGAGAAATAACCTGGCAAAGTAAGATATCAAAGAATTTGGATCCAGAGTCACAGATGAAAATGTCAAAAGCTTGCAGCTAAGGATAAAATAAGGAATTAAATAAAAAGTTGTTCCTTTGAACTGGATTCTTTCCAGGTCAACAACTACTGAGTCGTTAAGAAAAACTAGAGTCCAGGGAGTCCCTGATTGCCCGTGACAGGCCTCCATTCCCCAGATGGAGTTAGTGTGCTGCCCTTGCCAATAGCACTGACTCACCCACCTCCGCAGGGTGTGCACACAAGCTCCGAAGAGCAAAAGCAGAATCTGGCTGCATCCGGTTGTGTTCCTGGTCAGCTTGCATTTTCAACCTCAGAGTGAGGGGCTATGACTTAAATGTGGACATTTCCTTAAAGTTCAGTTCATCCAGAGTGTTTGCAAAAGCCCAAGTGCTGCAGAGCAGTGAGGATTTTCTTATACCAAGAACAAAATTAAATGTTGTCTATCAGCTAGACTAGGGAAAAAAGTGATCCAAACCACATAATATGCTATTAGCATAACTATGTGCTATGATAATCACCATGATTGTCTCAGCATCAGGGTTGTAATGACTGCGGAGTAATGATGAGGTTGTACCACGCTGGCCATACTCTTTGGGCTGATCAGAGTGATCATCCTTGTGATTAAGGGCATTGTAGAACTTGCTTTCATTGGGTAGACCTCCATTTGCCCTCTCTTTGGAGAGAGTGGCATCTGTGAATACAATTTTCCTTTTACTTGGGTGGCTTACTTTTTGATGCACAACTTGTAAAAGTCTGCTGTCATAGAGTCCCAGAGCCAGCAAGGTCCCTAGGGGTCCTTGAGGTTCCATGTGCACGCAGCACACAAACAGGGTCAGTTCGGTCACATCTGGCCATTGCAGCAATTTACACAGCTGGGATCCAGAAACATCAGTTTCACTCTGCACGCTGTGCCAAGCACCCCACAGAACCCTGGCCTCAAGGAGATGTGAAGGGCTCTGTCCACAGCCCTGGATTCTACACACCCAGGCCGCTCATGGGTGGACCAGATGATGCTGTGTGTTATGATTTGGGAGGAACCGGCACTTGTGCCCTCAGAGTCTCCCCATCTGCTGGCACTTTGCCTGAATTTCCAACCATTAGATTCCCTCCTCTAGGTGAAGGCAGTGGTTCCCTAATTCTTTTTTTTTCTTTAGTACAAAGAACTCTTTTTAACATCAAAAAATTTTATAGATATCCCACATTGTTAATATTTTTAGTTTCTGATGAGTGGAAAAAGATGCAAAACAAGCCACTAAAATCTCAGTGGTGCTTTTACATGGATTCATATTTAATAAGTTGTAATAATACCTTAATATATTTGACAAATAGTCACCCATCTATCTAAGAGCCCTATTATTTATTCAGTTTAGGGATAATGTTTTGGAAACCTATGAAATCATGCATCTCTAGGTCTGCATTTTTACTCCCTGCTTTCCCACTGTACCTACTCCATGGTTTATCACCAAGATTTATGGCCCTTTGAATGGAGACACTGAGTTAACCAGCATTTTATAAGTGTGCATTCTCTGGAACATTGCTTCCTAGGGTTCAAAATAAATATGCAAAAAAAAAAATCGGTAAAACCTGGGTTATACAAAGTCAAGAATTTTTCTTGACTGCAGGACTTCTCAGAGCCTTAACTGTTGACATGCATTTTGAATCACTATGAAGGAGGCACAGATTTCAGAATTCACTAAACTTGACCCATGGATCCTTTTTCCAGGCATACCTATTGACATATCTGGCAAAAGTGTTCTGAAGTATTCTGAAGAACACCACTTTGGGTTAAAACATTTCCCAAAGATCCCTGTTGGATATAAACATAATCTGGAAGAGGAGAAACTAGTAAGCCTTTTGTTTCCACTAGGATGTTACCAAGATTAGCTCCTGAGAGAGGTTGTTGAGTTGCCAAGGGAAAGGTCTTGAAGGAATAGCTTCTTAGACATCTCTCTTCTAAGGAGCCTGAAAACGTGAACAGCACAGCTTCTTGTTTCAAGTGACATTTATAGCTATACTTAATATCTCATTAGCTTCCTCCCTCTTTTATAAAAATCACAGAGGCCAAGGGAGCAAATGGCTGAGAGTCTGTCAGAAAATCATGTAGTACAATGCAGAAAATCATTTTGGTACCACAGAGTAAATGTTCTCTGGATGTTAGAAAATTCAAGGGGCACCTGGGTGGTGCAGGCAGTTGGGGATCCGACTCTTGGTTTCAGCTCAGGTTGTGATCTCAGGGTTGTGAAATTGAGGCCTGCGTTGAGACTCTCTCTCCCTCTTCTTCTGTCTCTCCTTCCCCACTCTTCTCTCTCTCTCTCCCCCCGCTATCAAATAAATAATTAAATCTTAAGAAAAAAAAGTAAATCATATGCAGAATTTTTGTCTTTAACTGAATACAGGTTTTGTTTGTTTTGTGTGGCATGTAAGGCATACGTCAGTGACACTTTGGAGGCCTGGCTCTGTCAGAGGCTGTGTGTTCTGGGTAGATGTGGGCTGGCTGGATACTGCCTTCTGATGGCTTCACGAGGTGTGCCCAAGCCTGAACACCCCTGTGATGATCCATTTGCTCTCACTGCCACCCCCAATCTAAGCTGAGCCCCAAATTGTACCTAGTCAAGCTTCACATCTCTGCACTCCTGTTGAAATTCTGACCTCCCTGGAAAAGATAAAAGTTCAAATGTGTTAAGTCTTTCACAAGCTTTTTTTTTAATGATAAATTTATTTTTTATTGGTGTTCAATTTGCCAACATACAGAATAACACCCAGTGCTCATCCCATCAAGTGCCCCCCTCAGGGCCCATCACCCATTCACCCCCACCCCCTGCCCTCCTCCCCTTCCACCACCCCTAGTTCATTTCCCAGAGTTAGGAGTCTTTATATTCTGTCTCCCTTTCTGATATTTCCTACCCATTTCTTCTCCCTTCCCTTCTATTCCCTTTCACTATAACAAGAAGTCTTTCACAACCTTAATGTGACATGTGACATGGGATCGGTGAGACTGCAGTTGTGTGCAGAAAGAGGGGAGCATTAGGACGCTGGGGACAGCCCACTGGAGCCACCTACAAGGGCATTTCTTGATAGAGACAAGGGACTCCCGAAGGAGCCTGTGTTGCTCCCGTTAAATGGCAAGTCGAAACAGCCAAATCACTTGAGGTAAAGCAAAGGGCAGACCATCTGTGCTTGCAGATGCAGCTAAACTAATGTGAGGGAGAAAATAAGAGCAATTACTTAGAAATTTTAAAGCCTCAAGCAATTCTTCCTCAATCAAATGAATATATCAGGTTAGAGTGATTTTTGGACTTGAAGTTACTAGTAGAATTGTGTCAATTTGTCATTCTTCGTTCATGTGTAGACACCGCTAATAAGCACATCTTTGCTTCTCACTTATCTCAGTGGAGACATAATTTTGTTTTATAGCCCTTTCACATGACATCATGTTGATCAGTTAATAATTTATCAAGAACCTCTAGCCAAATATTAAAACAAATGTGCACCATAACACATCACTATATCTTTCTTTTGAACCATTCAGAGGGACAGGCATAAAGTTAAATCACAAAACATCTGTGCTCCTTCACATTCTTGTAATGATGTGATTTTAACTTTCCATGCAATTAGAATGAAAACCATCCCAATTAAAAGATTTGAACCAATGTGGTGTTCCTATTAAGGTGTTAGAGCATTCATTCTGTCAAATAGGGAAAAAAAATGGTTCCCTTTGAGATTTTCTCCATTAAACCAGTTTCCTAATTGCTACATGCTATTTAAATAGCTTTGACTGCACTTATCTCAAATGATACAGTTCAATTAGCCTGCAGAAAAATTTAGGTCTCCAGTGAAAATAAATCTCACAAAAAAACCCAACCTATATCAGAGGACACAGATATCTATTAAAATATTCTTGGTAGATGCTGCCTTTTCTTTTCTTTCTTTTTTTATGATGCCAAACTCAATTCCATTCTATTCTCTGAATATAAGCTATTATAATCAATCTTACTAGCAGTGTCAACTATAATTTATTAAGCATCTACTAGGTACCAGGCATATTGCATATTACAGAAGACTTGGAAGATACAGAGGCAATAAGATGCATTATTATATGTAGTTATTTTAACAATAGTCCAATGATAAATATGCATACTACAGGTGAGAAAATGAGATGGAGAAGTAATTAGAAAGCTTTTCCATCTACTTAATCAGTGTCCAAAGTGATATTCAAACCCAGTCTTTATTACCCAAGTTCTTATTCTTAATCATAGGGCCTCTCCTAGTCTTTGTTGGCCCTTCAAAAAAAAATTCAATGTAAGTATTATTTTCTTTAGTTAATTAAACAGCATATGTAAGATTAAAGTACAATTGTTCTTTCTTTATGTTTGATTTTTAAAATACATACATAAAACTAGAGAGAATCATATAATGGATCTATCTATCTATCTATCTATCTATCTATCTATCTATCTATCCAGTTTCATTTACCTCTCCACTTCTTTTTCAGGAGTATTTAAGGGCACACTCCAGCTGTCATGCCATCCATGAATATTTCAGCATGCATCTCTGTCTGGAGACATTTTCCACCACAGCCACCATGCCATTATCACGCCAAACAAGTTATTATCTAAACACATAGTCTGCTTGAGTCAGGGTCCTGGTAGGAAAACAGATGGCTTATTCAAAAGAGGTAATTGAAGAGATTTTAATAAAGGGACTGTTTACAAAGCTGTAGCCAGGGTTAAAGAAAACTAGCAAGGGCTGGTGCAGGGCCTGAAGGCTAGCAATGATGAGAAGCTGTTATCACCTCTCAGCCTGTAGACACAAGGCGAGGAAGGTTCCTGGAAGTTGGAGAGAATAGCTTGCCAGAAGGGAAAGAGGTGGAGGAATAAATAAATATTTTACTCTCCTTTTCACCCTCAGAGCTCCTCTTGGGGCAGTTCAATCTGAACTCCTAGGACAAGGAATCCCAAGTAATTAATACAGGGCTTGGCAAACACTTTTTCTGTAAAGGACCAGACTGTTAATATTTTTGGCTGTGTGGACCACATGTAGTGTCTCTCCCTTATGCTTTATTTTTTTTTTCTGTATGCCCCTTATGCTTTATTTTTTTCTGTATGCCCCTCCCACAGAAGGATAGTTTACAAATAAACTTATAAAATATTTAAAGTATAGAACGTGATGATCTGATATGCAAAAACATGGGGAGTGGAGCGTCCCCCACTGAGTTACATATCCATCACTGCACGTATTCACCTGTTTTTTGTTTGTTTTCTTGTTTGGTGAGAATATTTAAATCCTTTTTTTGGTAACCTTTAATTATATAATACAATGTTAACTAGAGTAACCATGTTATACAGTAGATCCTCAGATCTTACTTGTTTTATAACTGACAGTTTATACCCTTTTACCAGCCTCTCCTTATTTCCCCCAACCCCCAGCTAGCTACCAGCAGCCACTTTTCTACTCTGTGTTTCAAGGAGTTCCTCTTATTTTTCAGGTTCCACATATTTGTGATACCATGCAGTATTCATCTGGTTTATTTCACTTAACATGCTGCCCTCCACATTTATCCATGTAGTCCCAAAGGACGGAATCTCTTTCTTCTTTAAGGCTGAATGATTTTTCCATTATATATACATCATATATATAATGGACACATTATACAGATACATTTTTTATTTTTAGCTTACAGTCTAACGGCTAGATTTGGCCCACAGGTCATAATTTGCTGACTTTTAGTTCATAAAGACTAGTAACCTGGAACATAGAGGGAGTCAAGGGGGTATTTGCTTTCTGGAAAAGCAAAGGGAAAATATCTAGACACAGTAATTCAAAGACGGTTTGTTCAAATGAAGATCCTGACAAGATCCACACATTTAGTGGTATTTGGTAGCTATGTCTCTTTATTCTATAAACTCTTCCCTCTCCTTTTGGATAAATGCTACTGATCTTGGGGGAAACAAGTTCTTTTGTTCTGTAGACAAAATATTTGGCTAATTGCTTTCCTGTAGTACCTTTCAACATGTTTCTCTGTATTTCCTATAAACTGTTAGATGGTGATGCTTGATTAGATTAAGGTTCAAATGTTTAAGAAACAATGATTCCAAGTTGGTACTATATACTTCCAGTTACATCATATCAGGTGGAGTATGATGTTTCTGACTGTCCCACTTTTAGTGATGCCATTAAAGTAATGCCCAATGCTCTGCAAAATCCATTGATGATTGTTTCCTATATCCATCAATTCATGACTTTGGAAAATGATGATATTTTCATTTTAATTCCATAATTCTTTCTGCATTTATTAACTAGAATTCTTCTGTAATGATTTTCTTTACCTTATTAACTATTTGATTACCCTAAAATATAGGTCATACTGGGAATGCAAGATAAACACTTCGTTATTTACCAATTTTAACTTAGTGCCCTCGTGATCCCCAGCATTGATCAATGAGCTTTTTTAAAAAACTACTGCTTTGAATTTTTAAAATAAATATTTATATTATGTCTATATAATATCTAGACAAATCCATAAACTTAAAATAAAAATACACACGTATAGTGTATCAATCTATTGCAAACATCATTCTTTGTCTTTCTTACATTATCACATTTTAGGCAAATGAGCACTGTATTTGTGTGCGTGTGTATGTGGCTTAAAACAACAAAAATTATTTTTTTCATAGTTCCTAAGTCCAGAAGTCAATATGTGAGCACCGTTGCATTACCTCTAGAGGCTGTAAGGGAGATTCCATTCCTTGTCTTTTCCAGTTTCTGGTGACCGTTGGCATTCTTAGGCTTGTGAATACATCACTCTACTCTTTACCTCTGTCTTGAGAAGGGCTTCTCTATGCACTTCTGTCTGTCTATTGTCATATGGATACTTATCATTGGATTTAGGTCCCACCTGGACCATCATGAGATTTTTAAACTAATTACATCTGCAAACTCTTTTTTCCAATTAATATCACATTCAAAAGTTTGGAGGATTAGAATGTGGACATAGGTTTTTGAGGGCTACTATTCAGTTCACTACTAGTGTCTTTATGGTTTTGTGATGATTGATCTATTTATAAAAAATGTGTTTTTTGAGGGCCATGAATGTAATGTAAGCTATATTGCAAATATAGAAGCACTGATTGACACTGTTTTATACCAACATGACACATAGTAAAAGTTTACTAGTGACCTATGAAATATAAAATTATCAAGTCAGTGGTAATAAAACAGCAAAAATAAGAAAAATATACATTATTTTCGCTAGTACAACTATTTGGTACCCTGCCATCCTTTGGTTCTTTATATGTGTATTTTTGTGGTATGGATGAAGGAAGTAGGGTCAGAAATTAAAAAGTGAAAGAATGCATTGAAGGGGTTTACTCCCATTCGATCACAGACACTGGAATAGGCTTGTCTTATCTTTGAGGATTCTCTTGTAAATTTCGTATCCCAATGGCATTCCTAACACTTTTGTATATAGTAGAATGGCTTGACCCATTCTGTCATAGCACAGAAGACTTGGAAGATACAGAGGCAATAAGATGCATTTTCTCTATACCTTTTGGAAAAGAAAAAAGTAGAGAAAATGTTCAATTTTTTTGTTTGAAATTGTTATGCCTTTGTTTCAAAGAATGGGCATTTTTTTTCTTCCTTCAAAGATCCTTTTTTATTTATTCATGAGAGACACACAGAGAGAGGCAGAGACACAGGTAGAGGGAGAAGCAGGCTCCCTGTGGGGAGCCCGACATGGGACTCAATCCCAGGACCCTGGGATCATGACCTGAGCCAAAGGCAGACGCTCAACCACTGAGCCACCCAGGTGCCCTAGAATGGGTGTTTCTAAGAAGGAAAACTTCTTTGCATTTCAAGCATTCAGACAATGGTATCATATGTTGTCAAAATCTGCATTTTATCTGTCAGTGTCCCCGTAGTGACTGCAGTGTGGGCTCCTGTGTCCTTTTGGTAGCTTTCTTCCTTCCTTGCAGGGCAAAATATCTCAGGCTCATCTTACACATTTTCTGCTCTACATCTGTTTCTCCCAGCAAATCCTGTTTCTTTTAGTAGGAAATGATACTGAGAGCCTACTATGCGGGTGCTAGAGATCATTCCCTTGCTGAGTTGTAATTGTTTTTCAGATTTATTTCCTTTAAAAATTAAGTGTCTGTTGTTTATTTTCCATGTAATTGGGTGAATTTACATCTCAGTTGGCCAGAGATAGTCTGGGTTTACATCTATTTACCTAGTGCAGTCAATGGTACCACTTTAAAAGTATTCCCGTTAGGGATCCCTGGGTAGCTCAGCAGTTTAGCACCTGCCTTTGGCTCAGGGCGTGATCCTGGAGTCCCGGGATCGAGTCCCACGTCGGGCTCCCTGCATGGAGCCTGCTTCTCCCACTGCCTGTGTCTCTGCCTCTCTCTGTATCTCTCATGAATAAATAAATAAAATCTTAAAAAAAATAAAGTATCCCAGTTAGGACATGGTATATGACCACCCTACTTATAAGTCACTTAATCTCCGTGCCGAGCTGGGTAAGTTGGTGGAACAGGTGATCTTGACCTCAGAGGTTGTGAGTTGGAGCCCCACATTGGGCATAGAGATTACTTAAAAATCAAATCTTTAGAAAACAAACAAATAAGTGTCTTAATCTGTTTTTATTGGCTGCCCCAAAGATGTTTCCTTTATCTTTAAAATCCTGTGGTTTCACGAGGAAATACCTTGGTATGGCTCTCTGGGTCAATTTGCTCATATAAATACGTGGTGTACTTTTTCAGTATGTAGGCTTGTGTCTTCTTGTATTTCAAGAAAGCTATCTTCTATAGTTTATAGGGCTAGTTCTGTGCCATGGCTTTGGATTTTTCTTGGAAGATTTTAATCATATTGAATTTTCCTTACCCATATTTTATATCTATTGTTTTCTTTTGTATACTCTTAGCTTTCTTTGAATTCTTCTCTCTGCCTTACATTTTTCTAACTATGTACTCTCTGTTACCAAGTCTTTCATGTTTCCTTTAGGCTTCATTCTGAAGTGTTTTTTTGTTTTTGTTTTGTTTTGTTTTTGCTTTATTTTCACAATTTTCCTGAACCCTGACAGAACTTTTTCATATCCTGCTGGCTTTCACACCATCTCATCTCTGATATTTTCTACTCATAAGTTATGCTAAGTTTTCATAGTTCCCATACCATTCTTATCTGGATCTTAGCCCTTTTGTAATATTAAGCTATGGTTTTCATCTGCCTCATGGTTATATTTTTCTGGTATGCCTTCATCAGTGCTTAATTTTCCTCTTTTTTTTTTTTTCATACAGTATCCTTATATGGGGTTTAGTCGTGATCCATTTTCTCTTGAGATGCCCCTCCTTTTTTCCCCCTTATTCTTTGAGAAGGAAATTCAGGGTCAGGGTAGTTTCCAAAGGAAAGTGGTTCTGAGGCTCCCCTCTCTGTTGGTGCCTTGACAGCCTTTCCAGTCAACAGACTTGCTTTCCTGCACCCCCTTTCCATCATAGGAGTTGAATCTTCTGTTTATCACTATTGTTTCTATCCCGCTGGTTTGGTATGCATAAGCAGTTTGCATAGCAGTTTATCTCTGAGTTGGCCTCTATCTTCCAGAAGGGTATTTCTGAGGCCTTTGAGAGATTAGGCTGGCCAGGCCCTGTCATTTTCTCCTGGGTGCTTAGTATGTCTTGTTTGTACCCATCTGCTCACGATAGCCCATGGAACTCTTCCCCAGTGTTACCAATTGTCTGTTTCCAGGTTTGCTTGCCAAAGATTTCACTGCGAGGGAGCTCTCAAGTCTCCTGAGACCATCGGAATGCTCTTTTCTGCCTACAAGTGCCAGCTCCATGCATGTCCTGAGCAGGTTCTGTTGTTGATGGTGGTTTGGCATTATCCACTTTATGCTCTTGGGGCTCCAGGGAAATTCCTTGTCATCTCACTCTGCCGAAGATGCTGTTTTATTTTTAAATCTTGCTATTCTGGTTTGCCTATTTTGTTTTATTTTATTAGAAGACTGAGGGATATTTAAACAGTATGCTGCTATAATTACTCTGTTCTGGCTGAAATTTGAGGTCACTTTTAAAAAACTGACCTGACATAGTTAAATTTGGAAGTATAGAAAATAAGACAGGACCTCATAGAATTCAACCCCATGCCACTTGGGGATAGTTGCAACCTGAATCAGGAATTAGATTTCCATACCAGGCCCAACTGTCTACAGCTGCCACTAGTGCTTCAGGCAAAATGGCAAGGAGGACACCATTTATTTCTGGTTGCTTCTTGCTGCCTTCACTCACTACTGTGTCTGAGCCAGTGGGCACAGCGGCTTGAGTCTTCTGTATGAGTTATTACTGGACAGACCTTAGGGGGATATGGGCCATGCATTCAAAGTCAGGCCACATCAGCCTAAGTCAGAAAGCTTGTAATTGGTTGAAGGCAGAGGGGTTACCATCTGTGAGCCAAGATATGGGCCAAGGAGTCCACAGGCAGAGTCCACAGTTGTTTTGGAAGGGCTGAGGAAGCAGGTGGGGCCCTGATAGGCAGCCACCCAGGCTGAGGCCACTCAGCCTCCTATTTGCTCCTGTGCTTGCTGGCCAGATTTGCTGCACATTGTCTGTTGTTTAACAGGGCTGTGTTCTTGGATGATGCTAGGGCTCATGGTGGGGCATCTTCTTCATCCAGAGCCTTAAACTGGTCACAGGTTTTGTTCCTGTCAGGTGGAGCTGCCATTATCTCACACAAAACACTATTATAATTTGAAAATTCTCATGCCCAGTATCTGAGGGCAGATCAAAGCCATTTAAAACAAGTACCCTTGACCACGTTCTCCTTTCCACCAAGAACTCCATCTCTGCATCATCCTTTTTGTCTCTGTTGGATCCAGGAAAAAGACAGGTCTCTCTCACCAAAGCTAAAACCTCAAGTGTTCTGGAGAAAAAAGTGTTCAGGAGATGTTCGATGGAAAAATACTTGTACCATTTTCTGACTGTGTGGCCATGAGTGTCACTCACATTATCTAATGTCCAGTTTTCACAGAAAGTTGCATGGTTGGGGTATCGTTTAAGGTTTGCTTGCAGGTAACATAAACCATCCTCACTTATTTGAAGTGAGAAGAGATTTAAAACAGGGAATTCAGCACTTATGAAATCAAGGAGAGTGTTAGAGAAGCCTGCTCTAAGCTAGTCCTTCAGGAATGACTCCCAGGAAACAACACAGAGCCCACCATCCAACCAGATGCATCTGATTGGCAGAACCTAAATTGCAGTGGAAATCTTTGCCCAAAGGGAGCCATGGATACACAGTTTTTGGGTTTCTGGCCTCAGTGGTACAGACAGGCACACTGGAATGGCTCTGACCCCATTCACTGATAAAAGAGAAACTGGCTCTTACCAGAAGAACCAGTCACATGACTGGAAATGGAAGAGCCGTAACTGAGCCTAGATATAAACTCACATTCTTAAGACTGCCAGTCTCTGGACCTGTCCCAAAAGGCATCTCTGATGGAAGAAGAGTGAGAAAGCTAGTTTATAAGCATGATCAGGGCTTCCTTATCATAGAACATCTTTCCTTGACTGTGCCACCTAATTACCAATTACTGGTTCCATATCACTTTCTCCTCTCCCATCAAACTGCTCAAATGTGGGAGGAATCTTCTAGGATCTTACAACTTATGAAAACGACTATCAAAAAAAAAAAAAAAGAAAGAAAGAAAAAGAAAGAAAATGACTATCCTCAAAGTGCCCGGGTGGCTCAGTCAGTTGGGCATCTGCCTTCAGCTCAGGTCGTGGTCCCAGGGTCCTGAGATCAAGTCCGTGTAGGACTCCCTGCTCAGCTCAGAGTCTGCTTCTCCTTCTCCCTCTACCCCTCCCCACTGTGCAAGCTCTCTCTCTCTCTCTCTCAAATAAAAAAAAAAACTTTAAAAAAATAGAAAGAAAATGACTATCCTGGCTTTCAGTCTGTTGTATGTGGACGGGTCTATACTTTGACTTATTATACTGGACTGTTTCCAAAGGTGGCAAATTATACTGCTTCAGTTTTTCATGGGAGAGTAGTTTTTTACACTAGTAAAAATTAAGTTTGACTTAAGATGGAATAAAACAGAAGTACTGATTCCTTCTGTAAATGGGCCTCAGAAAGTTCTGATGGATATCAAAATGCTCCAGGCCCTTCAGTCATTCATTCATTCACTTACTTCTTAACATCCTCATTCATTATTTGTTGAGTGTTCACTATGTGCCAGGAAAACATGCATTGTTCCTGCCCTCATGGTGCTAATAGTCTAAACATGAGGACAAACATTAAATCACTATTAAAGAGGTTTGGCACAAGGGGGAATGGTATTATGGCAGTAACAGCAGATAGGTGAGCACACGCCTCCCTGGAGGAGTTTCCTCTAAGCTGAAACCTGAAGGATATGTAGAGGTTAGCAAGGCAGAGGAGGAAGAAGTGATGTGATAGTGTGTTCTCTTCAGAAAGGGGCTGCAAAGCCAAAGTCCTGGGAGGGAGAGGGAGCAAGGTACATTTGAGATGGTGAATAAGGAGCAGCGTGGTTGAAGTGTGGGGTAGGAAGGACAGTGAACCAAAATGTGCTGTAAGGATGGGTGTGGGAGGTCATTTGCAAACTTGTAGGTTGATAGGTTGATTTAGCAGAATGCAACCCTCATGTTCTATTCAATGTGGTCATTTGAAGTTGCTGCTAAGCCAGATGGAAACACATGCTGAAATAGTGAGTAATGATCCATAGGTTAATAGCTTCCTATTAGTAAAAAGAAGCAGATGCTACTGGACCATACATGCAATTAAGAGATCTTGTTATTATGTATATTATACCTCTGTAATGCAGAGGTAAGAGATGACAAAGATGCACTCTTTGTCAAAGTGTATTTCTAATGTTCAGTGAATATTAGAGCAGTGACACAGAAAATTATCATCTTTTAAAAATGCACTCCTGATTTTCAGTATTCCAAAAATCAGGCCTTCATTGTTCAGTTATAGAGAATAGGTATTTCCATTTTGAGTAGTTAAATTTTTGTCTTTTATGTTTCCCATATTATTCATGAAAGGTGGATTATTTCATAATAATTTATTTTGCAAGGAGGAGCATTGTCATGGTAATAATAAATTATTACTTTTAGAGAAAAGAATGTTTATCTTTCCTCAAAGTTTTGAGTTTTAGGATATTCCAATGGTGGAACAAATACTGGTGACTGGGGATGTGGTGGAGGTCATCCCAACTATAGGCAGTGGGACAGCTGGAAGGAGAATATGAGACAGTTGGTACTGAAATATTAGGAGAATGTGCCGGCCCACACAAGGCAGTAGCTAGGCAGCCATAGGCATCTGCAAGGCCTGTAGTATCTCTGGGCCTTAGTGGGAGCCCTGACCTATAACTGATCCAACCTTGAGGTTGATTCTTTGATTATCTGGCTCCCATCTAGTATGGACATGACACCAGAGTGGGTTAGAAGACTTTAAGTCCATAATAAATTCATTTCCACGTGTGTAAAAATGGAATGAGTGACAGTTGAGTGGTGGCAGATCCAGCCTTCCAGGGATTGCATGAACTTTTGCTGCTATCTCTTCCATCCCAATTCACTCATTCTCTTGGAAAATGTCTAATGAGCCCTACTAGGAGCCAGACTCTCTTCTAGGTATAGGACCAGGATCTGTTTATTAAATTATTCAACACTTATTTATTGACTATCAGTTATGTGCCAGGCATGGTTCTGATCACAGGCAAACACAATAGACAAGGATTCTGCATTCACAGAGTTTTTGCATTCAATGGATATTTGAGATGTAGAAATGCTAGAAAAGTGCTAAACAGAGAATTTACAATAAGGTAAATAATTATAACATGGTGGCTACTTTAATTTGGATGGTGGAGAAGTCTTCCCAGAGGAAGTGACCTATGTGCTGAGATTCGAATGGTAAGAAGAGTAGTCCTAGGAATATCAAGGAGAAGAGAATTACATACAGAGGAACAGCTAGCATAAAGATTCACTATCAGGAATGAGTTTTGCATGTCGGAGGAAAATGTAAGTTCTTGTAGTTGAAGTTTAGTGAAGGAGAGAGAGGTACAAGAAAGGCTGGAGAGGTAGAGAAAGATATTCAGGGCCTTAGAGGTGAGGGTCTGATGCTTGATTTTTCTAAGTGCACTGGAAAGCCACTGGGAATTTTTCTTCAAAATTATCTGATCTGTATCTAGCTGTCTGTCTAGCTCCATAGAAAATATATTGCTTTCTTTGCTATTGCATACATGATGTTACTGTAGATATCATTCTGATCCTTGCCTTTTTCACTTAAAAATATACCTTGGAAAGCTAAGCCACTGGGGATTTTTAAGCAGGGAAATGACATGATACGATTTAGATTTTTAAAAATATGACTCTGGCTGCTAGGGGAGAAATGCAGGATATGTGTCTTTGTTTCAGCTGCTATAACAAAACACAATAAACTGGATGGCTTAAAAAACAAACATTTATTTCTCACATTTCTGGAGACTAGGAAGTCCAAGATTAAAATGCTTGCAAGTTTGGTGCCTGGTGAGAACCTGCTTTGTGGTTCATAGGCTGTTCTTCTCACTTGTCCTCATACGGGGGAAGGGGTAAAGGAACTCCCTGAGGTCCCTTATATGATGATACTAATCCTATGCCTGAGGTCCCTATCTCATGACTTAGTCATCTCCCAAGGACCTCAGCTCCAAATGTCATCACATCAGAATTAGGTTTCGATGTGTGAATTTGGGCGACATAATCCTTCAGCCCATTGCAGTATGATACTAGGATTGTATGAGGTATGAAGGATGGAGAGTGACTGAGGTAGGACCCAGCCTCAAAGAGCTTCATCTCTCTTCTTAGCACGTTCACTCTCGGGACCAGTCTCATGTCCTGTGTACTTGTCCCTGGTATTTCACACTGAACTGTGGTGTCCCTGGGGCCAAGCTAGTGTCTTTCTTGTTCATCTCCGTGACTCAAATATCTAGCCAGGTGCCTGACACTATAGTAAATGCTCAGTGAATGTCTGTTGAATGGGTGAATTGACAAGGCTAGACAGTTGTTGTTTTTAAAGATTTTATTTATTTATTCATGAGGGACAGAGAGAGAATCAGAGACACAGGCAGAGGGAGAAGCAGGCTCCCTGTGGGGAGTCTGATGCGAGACTCAATCCCAGGACCCCGGGATCATGCCCAGAGCCAAAGGCAGACACTCAATCACTGAGCCACCCAGGCGCCCCAAGGCTAGATAGTTTTATTAATAAGCCACCTTACCCTAAATAGCATGACTTTCTTCCCATGATTAGTCAATGTTTGTAGTGGAATATCCACTGTGAGTGTCCTAGTGTAACACCATTATGTGACCACAGTATAAAAAAATCAATGATTAGAGAATTTTGTGTTATATTTTTGGGAGGATGGACAGCATTCAGAATGGTGAAAAGCCCAGACACTAATTCATATAAAATGACTAAAAATACTAGGGATGTTGATGCTGGAGAAAATTTAGGGAAATGTGGCAGCTGCCTTCAAATGTGTAAGGAACTGTCATATGGAAGAGAAAGTGTGCTTATTTTATATTGCTTGAGGGAGAGAGGCAGGAGCACAAGCTACCCGTCTCAAATAAAAGAAAACAAATTTCTACAGCTACCCAGTAATAGAATATGTTCTCTTGTGAGGTAATGTGTGCATTGTCTCCAGAGATATTCAAACAGAAATTAGATATTAATTTGTCAGGGATGCTACAGAAGCAACTCCTGGATTTTATATAATGACAATAGCTACCCTTTATTTAATACTTAATCCTGCTCCAGACACTCTGCCAAGAGCTTTACAAATGTTATCTCATTTATATTTATAACAATTCTATGTGGTAGGAATTATCTATTTTTTTTTTTTTTTAGATGAAGAAACTCAGGCTTAAAAGAGGTGAAGTGATTTTTAAAAGGGCATACAATTAGTAAGCGAAGAGCCAGGAATGCATCCAGGTCTCTCTGACTCTAAATTCTTTGTCCTGTATCATACTGGGCTCAGGCATCCCCAGGAGATTCCTAAACCATGGCCTCTTTCTCAGTCCTCCTCCAGATTAAGCCATAGCATTTCATTCCTCTCCATCACCAAGGATAAGAGGTGCTCAAAGCAGAGACGTTACTGGTGGGAGTTCAAGGCTAGATGCAGTGGGAAGAGCCCTTCTGTTTCTTCTGTGAAGCTGGATGGAGAGAGTTCTGGATAGCTCTTCCTGAGAGAAGCTCTCATCATTTCTCTAACACTGTGTCTTCCTCTAATCTTGTCTAATAAGACAGGCCCCTAGGTTGCCATCCACCAGACCTGCCTGAGGGTGCCAGCACAGGGTGGATTTCCTTCAGGGATCCCACAGGAGAGATAGCTTGTCAACAGCAGGAGTCAGATACTCTTGACCCCCCAGTCCAAAATTACCCTGACTTTATTTCAACACCCTTAACATATCCTGCATCCTCTGAAAGTTGATTTCTTCCATTCTAAGATTCTGATATTCTAATACTCTTGGAGTATAAGATACCTTCTACTGAAGATTCAGAAAGGGGTGATAGTGTTATAGACTGAATGTTTGTGTTTCCCCAAAATTCATATGTTGAAGTCCTATCCCCCAGTGTGATGGTATTTGGAGATGGGGTCTTGAGAGTATAATTAGGTTTAGATGAAGTTGTGAGGGTGGAGTCCCCGTGATAGGATTATTGTCTTTATAGGAAGAAGAGATGAGAACCTTTCTTTCTCTCTCTCTGCTTTGTAAGGAACATAGAAAGAAGGCACTGCCTACAAACCAGGAAGTAGGCTTTCACTAGACACCAAATCTGCCCGTGCTTTGATCTTGGACTTACCAGCCTCCAGAATTGTGAGTGATAAATTTTTGCTGTTTAAACCACCCAACCACTGATATTTTGTTATAGAAGCCCAGACTGATGAAGACAGACAGGAAGTGGTTTTTATTTTGTTTTGTTTGTATTTATGGAAAGGAATTGTTGAGTGAAAGGACTTTTGTTTGGCCTCTGTGGAGGGGAATGTAATGTCTATGATGGCCACAAAGCCAAGGAGACATCATATTTGGATCTCTGATGAACCAGCAATCCAAAATGCCTGTCTCATATTCATGCATGCTTGACAACTTAGTGAAAAAATCAGCATGGTGCCCCTTCCTTTCCCATGCTATCCGGAGCCCACGTGGGCAGCACTGCTTCCTAGGGCAGCTCTGGTGGAAACAGAGCTGGGGCAGAAAAGTTGCTTCACTTATGAGCCCTAGAACGGATACCCCCTGTAGCCAGTGAAAACCACATTATTAGTTTCCCTCAGTCTAAAGAGAACCCTGCACAGTGTATAGTGGTGAAAACACCACCCCATTGTGTACCTCAGGAGAAAGATGTATAGTTTTCCCAAAGAAAAGAGAACTTTTGGAAAGTAGGGACACATGGATTGCCCTGTGAGATCAGGGAAAAGAGAATAAAGCCAATTTTTATTGAGGGGCTACTCAATGTCAAGCATCTTACAGGTTCAGACAACATAAATCCCCATAACAACCCTGTGAGGATGTGTTGTTCTCTACTCATCAGAAGGTTTATAGGCACAAACTATGTGTTGGGTTCCACTGAGGACACAGTTGTAAGTAAAACTCACAAAGACCCTGCTCTCCATAAGCTTATCTTCTTAAGGTTATAATAATAATGCTAATGTTTATTGAATAACTGAGTGCCAGTTCTATTTTATGGGCTTTCCACACACTATTTCATTTAATTACTCAAAAACCTCACAAGGGCAGGGGTATGGTCAGTCCCCAGTTTGTCACTGAGGAGACAAAGGCACAGATAGGAGAATTAACTTTCCCCTGTGCATAGCTCGCCAGTGGCAGAACTGGTGTTCTGACCTAATCCAAGGGGCCTGGCATCAGAGCTCGTGCTCTTGACCTAATCCTCTTCTGCCTCAGGGGTAGAAATGTGTTCCAGATGAAGAGGGTGGAGCTCACACGGCCATTGACGGGCCACAGTGGGACTTGACCCCAGGTCTGTCTGACTCTAAAGGCCTCCAGCCTCTTCATGAGGCTCCTGACTGACAGTGGTGGATGTGCTCATCATCCTGATAAGACATCCTTCCTCTCTTCTCCCCTCCCCACTTCCAACGAATGTGTGATGAATACCTTCTGATTCTCACGGACAGTGCACAGTGCTGCATTCCTAATAGTAGATTAAAAGTCTCTGTAGATCCTTTGTTTTCCATTATCAAGGGTTGAGTAAACAGAAGACAAAAAGTTGCGAAAAGTGGAATCCGTGTGCATTCAAGAAGTCTGGAAAACTTTCTTGAACATTCAGAAAAGATGATTCTGGTTTCTCCCACAGCAGTTATTTTTAAATTGCCAAATGTTACTTTTCTCTTTCTTTTTTCTATCTCTTGAATGTTTTAGAATGTGCACAAGTCAGCAAAACTTGGGTTGCTTTTCTTTTCTATTCTCAGAGAGGCCTTACCCCAGAGGGCACGGCCTGGCATCGCGGGGCTGGGCTTTCCCACTTAGCGCGTGTTTCTTCAGCTGGTCCTGTCACTGCTGAGCGCGCAGCAGCGGAGGGCTCGGCCTCAATCTGGATCCACTGTGTTTTCCCTCTTATCATATTTCCATGCTCAGTGGACTCGTGAGTGGAGAGAGTCTTTGAACCGGCATGGCGGGCTCACCATAAACACAAGGACCTGTGAGCTGAAGAAGGAAGGAGGCTGCCCCTCCAGGAAGCTGTAGGCCTCACAGACAAGGAGGCAGCTCTGTTGGACTGACAGTCCTGTAGAGGAGAAAAGCCACGAGCGCCTCATGTCGTGTGAGAACACAGGGTGGGACTCGGTTACATACTCCCCACTTGTTCTCCCAGCACTTCCAAGAAGATCTGGAATAGGAGGGGGCTTCTCTTCACGGACTTGCATTAACCTGTTTGATAAACACAAAACAACAACAATCTGACAGCCGTTCTGTATGATTCCCAGCTCCAGAGTATTTAGCACCTTGCTTAGGATGCCGGCAGATCTGGAGAGCTCTTCTGCTCTCCCTCTGTCACTGAGGTGTGCCTTGCCTTTTGGAGGTCCTTATCCCTCCCTCTGGAATCCCACAAGCCACTTGTTAGACGTCCCATCATCTGCTCACAAATTCCATAGAGCTTTATTTTATAACCATAAGTACTTTCCCTGACTGTGAGTCCTCTGGTCTACCTCCAGCAAAGAGTTTATGTTATGATATGTGTGTACCTTCTGTCCAGTTGAGTGCACTCACCCAGTCTAATTAGGCTGCCATTCCCTCATCCCTATTTAGGTTCCCAAAGACCAATTAGTCTTTCTTTCTAAGTCACTGTTCAGGTCAAATCTCTCTCCTCCTCCCTGTTCTGGGCTGTGCAAAAGCCGATTCACAGCTACAGTAAAGCTGGGCAATGGTAGGTCACATCTTAGAGCTGGTCAGGAGTTGGTGACAGTTTGGATGTGGAACTTAAGGGAAGGGAGGAGTCGGAGGTGGCTCCTAGACTTGGATCCCAGATGGCCTGGGAATGACGTTTCCATGCATAAGCACAAAGGGCAGACATAGCAGACACATGCAAGAAAAAGAAGAGCTGGTTTGTGAAATGAATACCTATGAGGTCTTAAGTTTGGGACATGATGAGTTTGAAATGTGGGCCAATAGGACTGCAAGTCTGAGGTTTAGGAAGAGATCAGAAATACAGATTTAGGGGTTCATCTGCATAGACATGATGGCAGATGCTGTTAGATTTGAACATCATTGAGAGTAATGCTGTGAGGACAGAGTCCAGTACAGCTTGGAGTAGCAGCCCATGGGGGAATGAGAGAAGATTAGAGAGGCTGGAGATGAGCCAAGGTTGTACCAGATCACTGAAGACAAGGGAGAGGAGGATTTCAGAATGTCCAGATCACTGTAAAAGTGGACATTTTGTTGTGACTTAAGCAGAGAAACAAAGAAGGTATGTAAAAAATCCACATGAAACAACAACAGCAAGAAAGAAACTCTGAAACCTTAGATGTCTCTGTACCTTAGATGTTTCTACATGAGCCCAGTGTAAGTCACAAAGTAAGCCTGAGGCATAACCATGCAGAAAGAAACGGTGACATGAAGTCACACACATGTCAGCAGGGCACAATGTGATGATGGTCCACATGCCAGGAGCACAACAGTAAGAATGCCTTGTTCAAAGGAGCCACAGCTCCCAGACAGTGCAAGGGAGATGATCACGTAGCAGGTCATTTACCCTGATATCACCTAGTGGGATCATTGACATCAGGCATTTTGCTGACTGCATCACTGAGCATGTTGATCAAGCCTTCAGTTCATGCAGCACAAATTACACAAAAATATCGCATTTAAGGGAGCCAGTGATATACTATTATTTCTAAGTGCAGTTTGAATTGTCGTTCCTGTCATTTGTAATTGAATGGCACCTAACTGATACGGCTTTTTACTTGGTCTTCCTGATTTTAATTCTTTGGCCTATCTTCTACTACAAGATTCCCAGTGTTTTCTTTCTAAACTATACATGTAACAATAGCACTTCCTTGCTTATACCCCTCTGCAGGCTTCTCAGCAACTACTGGATAAAGTCCAGATGTCCTTGGGTATTATACAAATCTGTTATCTGGTTTCAGATGACTGGTGCCCTTGCCACTTCTTTCTACCTCTCTTAAATTATGATTTAAATGACTGAACTCTTTCATTTTGAAGCGTTCTAGTTGGTTCTTCTCCAAACTCATCTGTTTTATCATGCTGTTGTGATGTTTCATGTTAGCAGTTTGTTTTAGTCTCTGGTTTGTAATTTTGCAGAGTGACTTGTCTGCAGCAGGGAAGTTTTTTCTCTGGCAGCTCCATGCATGCTAGGTTATAGACACTTCCTTCAAGATGCTTGTGTGTTAGCTTCATCCAGGGTCTGGTGGAATCCATCAACTTAGGACCAGATTCTACGTTAACCTCTTTGCTTAGGATTCTTGCACAATGGGAACAATTATAAGTTTGGACTGCATCTATTCATGAAGCACAGAGTTGGGATTTCTTCTCTTGAGAATGATTCTTTTCTGCCCATGTACTGTCTTGCATAAGCAGAAAATTTCCTTTTCACTTCCCTAGGCTTGTGAGGAGAGGGCGGTATTAATTTCTCTTTCACAGTTAGGGCAGCCCTTGGAGGCTCTGGTTTTATGCAGGTATTTCTGCTCAGCCCTCCCCCATCCCCCCAAGTGGGTGGGCCCAGACTATTTCCTATTCCCTTAAAGCCTAGCACCTCAGGGTTTAGAGCCAGTATACCTGTCTGACACCCCCAGGGCTACAGCAATATCAGAGCTTTTTAATTTTCCAACTCTGAGTTCCTTCTTTATTTCTAACATATGGAATTTCCTTGATTTCTTTTTCTTCTTCTTCTTCCTCCTCCTTCTTCTTAGCATGGTTGTTTCTTTGAATTTTTTTCCCTGGATTTTGTATATTTAACTAATATTTCAATTTATTTGTGGCTAGAGGGGAGTCCTCTCGTGTAAATACTTTCCTTACCATATTCTACCTTTTTAGCCAGGCAAAGAGGCTCACTATTTTTCCTAGTGTGCGACTTGCACTGTCCATTCATTCACCCCACAGATATATTTTTTGACTGTGTACTTTGTGCCAGGCACAGTTCTAGTGCTTGAAATATAGCATTGAAAAAAAAATAGAAAAAGATTCCTGAGCTCATGAAGCTTAGCTTCAGACAGGAAGAAACAGAAATGTGATGTATTAGGGCTACATGGATGAATATGAACAAATATCAAAAACAAACAACCGTATAAAAAGTAAGCTTCAAAATAATATGTATAGTACAATATCCATTTTATGATATTAAATACGTGTAACCCAGTATTATTTCTGGGTACATGATAGCCAGTAAACAAAAGTATACAAGGGAAGGTGATCGACCACATTCAGGTGGTTACCTCTGGAAGGAAGGGAGGGGGAAGACTATGCAGGAAACATCATCTGCTTCTTTAAAAAGAAAAGATTTTATTTTTAAGTAATCTCTACACTCAACATGGGACTCAAACTTACCACCTTGAGATCAAGTCTCATGCTCTACCAACTTAGACAGTCAGGTGCCCCTCTAATTTTCAAATATGTTTTTGTTATATATGTGAAGTAAAAGTGACAAAATGTGAAGATTTAACAAAATTGGGTTGTGGCTACACATATGCTTATTATAGTATGCTCTGCATTTTCTATATGACTGAAATAATTTGTAATAAAACGAGAATGCTAGAGAACATAGGCAGCAGTCTCTTTGACTTTGGCCATAGCACCTTCTTAGTAGGCATTCTCTGGAAGCCAGGAAAACAAAAGCAAAAATGAACTACTAGGACTTCATCAAGAAAAAAAAAAACAACAAAAAAAAAACTTCTGCACAGCGAAGGAAACAATCAACGAAACTAAAAAGCAACCTGTGGAATAGAAAAAAATATTTGCAAATGATATATCAGACAAAGGTTAGTATTCAAAATCTAGGAAGAACTTCTCAAACTCAACACTCAAAAAATAAATAATCCAGTTAAGAAATGAGTGGAAGACATAAATAGACATTTCTCCAAAGAAAACATGCAAATGGCTAACAGACACTTGAAAAAAGTGCTCAGCATCACTCATCATCAGGGAAATACAAATCAAACCACAATGAGATACCACCTCACGCCAGTAAGAATGGCTAAAATTAACAACTAGGGAAACAACAGATGTTGGTGAGGATACAGAGAAAGGGGAACCCTCTTACACTGTTGGTGGGAATGCAAACAGGTGCAGCCACTCTGGAAAACAGTATGGAAGTTCTTCAAGTTAAAAATAGAGCTATCCTATGAC
This sequence comes from Canis lupus dingo, assembly GCF_003254725.2. Taxonomy (NCBI): domain Eukaryota; kingdom Metazoa; phylum Chordata; class Mammalia; order Carnivora; family Canidae; genus Canis; species Canis lupus. The sequence goes on along the minus strand of NC_064247.1, from coordinate 22,109,453 downwards.
CCAGCAATTGTACTACTGGGTATCTATCCAAAGGACACAAATACTGATATGAAGGGGCACATGCATCCCAATATTTATAGCATCAATGTCCACAATAGCCAAACTATGGAAAGACCCAGATGTCCATCAACAGATGAATGGATAAAGAAGATGTGGTTCATATATATAATGGAATATTAGTCAGTCACCAAAAAGAATGAAATCTTACCATTTGCAACAACGTGGATGGACCTAGAGGGTATTAATGCTAAGCAAAATAAGTCCGTGAAAGACAAGTACCATATGATCTCACTCATATGTGGAATTTAAGAAACAAAACAGATGAGTATGGGGAAGGGATGGAAAAATAAAACAAGAAAAACAGAGAGGGAGGCAAACCAGAAGAGACTTAACTATAGAGAACAAACTCGGGGCTGCCAGAGAGGGGTGGGGAGTTGAGCTAAATGGGTGATGGGCATTAAGTAGGGCACTCATTGTGATGATGAGCACTGGATGTTATATGTAAGTGATGAATCACTAAACTCCACTCCTGAAACTAATACTACACTATATGTTAACTAACTTGAATTTAAATAAAATCTTGGGAGATAAATAAATAGATAAATAAAATGTGAATGCTAAATGACTTTTAAAATGAAACCTAAAAAGAAGTCAATAATAAGAATTATAAATAAATAAATTATATAGTGTTTTTGGAAGATAGTAGGTTACATGGAACAAAAGAGAAAAAGTAGACCTGGGTAAGGGATTTCAGGAGGGTTGCAGGTAGGCGATAGGCTGAGGTTCTGAACAAAGGTGGCCAGCGTAGTGTTCACTGAGGAGGCGTTTCTGAGGTAACTACAAGATTTTAGTGGAGAGATGACTTCTGCTGATCTTAGATATCATTTACTGAAACCGAGGCACTAGCCCTGGGAGAAGCTGTGTGAGTGTGTTATAGCAGTAGAACCAGCAGACTGAGTGATGAAGGGACGATCTGGAGTGCATGGCAGGTGAGGGATTTGTCTTGCTACCTTTCAGACATTTAGTTTCTAGGGAAAAGATAATGAGGTCTTCACTTGTCTAGGAGAAGCAAAGTTTATCCTGGAAGTTAGGTCAAAAGGAAATTACTCTTGGTGTTCTCTTCATGTTCATAGGGAACATGAAGCTATATGTGGGACATCTTCAATCATATTTTTCTAATCAATGTGTATGGCTGTTTTTAATGAATCATCCCTTGTGTAACCTGAGAACATAATAGAAACTAATATCTGTGAGAGTAATTCTGTATGGATCCAAGACCATGTCATTCAGATAATTAGCTTCCAGCTACCTCTCCTGATCTAGGGATATGTGTTTGAGTACTTAGGCTGGAGGCCAGGATTACAGAGTGATTTCAGTGATACCAGGTAACGTCATTTGATTTCCCCCATTCCACCCAGTCCTCCTCCATCGCTCCACTCCCTACCTAGTTCTTTCTCGAAAGTCTCATGGATTAGTATGATCCACCTTCACATAGCTACTTTTAAGTGTTTGAAGACAGTTATTATAGTTCCCCAAACCTCTTCTTCTGTGTGGAAAAGGCATTGGTTCTTACTATTCATGTGAGCCATGGCATGTTTTTCAGAGACAGCCCTACCACCCTCACTGGCTACCACCTTGCAAAGATATTCTATTGTGTCAATGTCTGTCTTAAATCCCATATATGATCAGAGAGCACAAAATACAGTGTTCCTGTTGGTATTAATACAGCCCAAGATTATATTAATGTTTCAATTAACACCAGTGTACAATTTTCACAAGGACAGCTACAATGCCTGGATGCATAATCCAAAGTTCACTATTATCCAGGTCACATTTGCATCTCGTTTGCAAAAAATGTGAAAAAAGGAGATCCCTGGGTAGCTCAGCGGTTTGGTGCCTGCCTTTGGCCCAGGGCGCGATCCTGGAGTCCCGGGATCAAGTCCTGCGTCAGGCTCCCGGCATGGAGCCTGCTTCTCCCTCTGCCTGTGTCTCTGTCTATCATAAATAAACAAATAAATAAATCTTTTAAAAAAGTGAAAAAAGTTATCAAAAGTTTCAGCTAAATCAAGAAACAGTACATTTATGACATCCCTTCAATCTACAGGAATCATTTTCATAAAGCAGATAGAACAGTTTTGGGAGTCTCATACTTAATAATCCATGCTGACTTCATATAATAATCCTTGCTTTTCTAAAGGCTTACATACCACATATTTTAAAATCTATTCTAGAATTAGATTCAGATTGATGTCATATTTAATGACCTATAGTTTCTGGAATTTATTTATCCTCCCTTTTTGACTTCAGAAATAAGTGTTTTCCAAGTTTCACCATTGCAGCATTACTGCTGGTATAGAAGGAAGGGCCGTGCACTGGCAGCCAAAGGACTGTGGGTTTAGATCAGATTTGCTCCTAGCTAGTTGTGTAACCTCGAGCAATTTGCTTGACCCATTTTTGAAATTTAAAGGTTTGGACTGTAACCACTCAGAATGCCTCTTGCTTGGTGTCTTTAAGATATTTACCCCTTTTTTAAATGAAAATTTTATTTATTTCTTTGAAAGAGACAGCGAGAGAGAGCATGAGCAGGGGGAGGGGCAGAGGGAAAGGGAGAAGCAGACTCCACTGAGCAGGGAGCCCAATGTGGAGCTCCATCCCAGGACCCCAGCATCATGATCTGTGCCAAAGGCAGATGCTTAACCAACTGGGGCACCCAGGCACCCCTATATTTACCCTTTTGATAAGAAATTACCTATATTCTTCTAATTTCAATGTATAGTCTTAGAGTGAATTGCTTCTCCCTGTTAATAATAGATGTGCCACACTGAAAAATAATTCAATATCCAAGTTGATTTGGTTACTTTTGTTCTTCTTTTTCAAAAATCTTTATTGAAATACAATTCACATACTATAAAATTCATCCAGGAAAGGGTACCATCCCATGGTCGTTGGCATATTCACAGAATTGTACATCACTACAGTCTAAGTTTAAAGTATTTTCTACCCTTGTTCTTAAGTGGACTGAAGCATCAGCTCAGCCAGGGGGCTATCCATGCTAGGGTAACAGATGTAGGTCCAGAGCTTGGAACCCTCTTTCAAGTGTTACCCCTTTTCCTAAATTGTGTGTCCTCATTCAGAAGTATAGTTAGTACTTAGAACAGCATTGGCTTGCTACTATGAATGAAAGCTTTGGGGAATGCCTACACACCTTTTCATGAATCCACTAAATGCTCATTCACTGTATTTTCCAACGGTGGTAGAAATTACATGACTATTTCAGTAGCCTAAAGAAGTGGGCTCTTGGTACCACAGGGAACTTCCCCCATTCCTTATTCATCAAAACATACTTAAGTCTCTCAATTCATGTATGAATGTTCCTTGAAACTACCATCTGCCAGGTTCTGGATGTTCAAAGCTCTAGAGATTCAGGGGTGAATAAGATAGCTGTTGTGGCCACTGTTGGAGGAGAGAATCAGGAAACAATGAGATAAGACTATATATAGTCATCGTAACAGTTACAGGAGTGACAAAAACATCTGTTGAAAAGGAAGTTTGTAGAAGGCAGAGGGCCAATTGCTTGATCCTCAAAAATGGGAGTTTATGAAAGTCTGGCCTCCTAATGGAGAAATCACTTGGGTCAGAAAGGAAGCTCTCAAGGGCTATATTCCCTGTAGCAAACAAAGAAATACAAGTGGAGAAACTGTCTGTGCACTGAATACAACTATCTGTTGGGGAACACATGTGGGCTATGAAGTCACTCCTGGTCCATAGAACAAAAGACCTGCCAGTCAAAGTCTCTCACTGGTCTCCCTTGGAGAACTCTGAGTTTGGTGTGGATGTCAGGTTCTAATGGGACATAAGGAGATGACACACACTTGGGTCATTTGAGGAATCTTGAGGACAGGCACAGATTTTAAGGCAGGGGAGGGAAAACCACCAGACCTAAGAGATAGTACAGTGGCCTGGGGCAAGTCACGGAGGGGTGCTGTTATTATCCCCAGACTGAAGAGCCAGGAGCCTTGAGGACAGGGCTGCCCCACAGGAGGTGTGACCTTTGCCCTCCCCAGGAAGAAGGCATAACCCCTTCCCCACCCCAACCCCCACAGTTTGCACTCTTTTCCAAGAGTTCTCTGATGGCTGAACTAGTGGGAAGCAAGAGGGCAAAGGGTGCTCTTTGGTGTGATCCTTGCAGGTCAGTCTTCCAGAACACAGAGCAGGGTGGATAGGGTGGAGAGTGGATTTGAAGGGGCAAAAGGGGGAAGTTATGTTCTGGCCTCTCTCTTCTTCACAAACTCTTCTTCCTCCACTGCCCTCTAGTTCCTAAACTAGGTACGTGGTGTAGTATCGAAGGAAAAGCAAAGGGCAACAAAGGTCTGGAGTCCAGTATTCAGCGATTCAAAATCTCTGAGTCCCTTTATGATGTGGAGACACCTAACTTATCTGAATCTGGTTAAGGGCATGGGCTCTGCAGTCAAACTACCTGAGTGCACATCTTCCCTCTGCCACTTACCCTGTAATTCTCTCTCTCCTGTCTCTCTCTGTCTTCACTTGTCATTCAATTCCATTTAAGAACAAAGTGCTTGAAAAGTACTCAGTAAGTGTTGGTGGTTTCTGTCTGTAGATGGGGATTATCTTACCTATTTCTTTTTTTAAAAAAGATTTATTTATTCATGAGAGACAGAGAGAGTGAGAGAGGTAGAGACATAGGCAGAAGGAGAAGCAGGCTCCCTATGGGGAGCCCAATATGGAACTCAATCCCAGGACTCTGGGATTACTTCCTGAGTCGAAGGCAGATGCTCAACCACTGAGCCAGCCAGGTGCCCCTATCTTACCTATTAGCGCTGTGAGGAGAATTAGACAAGTTAATGCATGTACAGAAGGACTTTGTGGAGCTCTGCATAACAACACCAAAGCCACAGGTTTCTGCTTTTCCTTCTTCTATCCTCTCATTCCTTCTTTCTTTCATACCCATTGAGCAAATCATTATGGAGCCAGACACTGTCCTGGGCACTGAGGAGCCAGTGGAGGGCAAGTATATAAGGTCCCTGCAATCCCCGAACACACAGCCAGTGGGGCCTGTGGATGATAAGCAAACAATCAAATCAATGAACAAGGTAATGTCAAGTGGCAGCAGGTGCCCTGAAGGCAACAAAACAGGCAACTAGATTAGGGACTAAGAGTGGGCATCTGGGGAAGGGAACTATATAGTGTGGCCAGGAAGTCCACCTGGAGGGGTGTTTGAGCTGGGACATGAAGGAATATAATATCCTGGCCTGGGTAGATAGTGAGGCCAGGTTATGGAAGGATCTAGAGGGAACAGAAATACAAAGTCTCTAAACAGGAGTGATCTTGGAGTATTCAAGGGTGTAGGAAGAAAGGCCAGAGTGTTTACAGCCTAGTAGGGGATGAGGGTGTAGGGTGGGGAGGAGTTGCAGCTGTGAGGTTGTAAGTAAAGGCATGTCGTGATCTGAATCTGTTTCTTCATCTTGATTAGACACTGTCACTGTGGGCTTGAGGATTAATGTGGCACAGAGAAGACCTGTAGTATGGTTCTGAGAAGAGGGCCAGCCCTGAGAGCTGAGACAACACAGGAACTGCTTCCCCAGAAGGGGGCACTGCAGCTGACACCTGACCCAGGGAAGATGACCTACGTGGAGAGTTGGTGGCAGGGATCTTTCAGCCGGAGGTAGGGACCTCTTAGACACAGAGGAGAGGATGCACAGAAAGCTTTTGCAGAACAGAAAGAGGAATAACCTGGGCATTAGCGCTGAAGCAGGTGCTTGGAGTTGGGTCTCAGATCCAGGGAGCATGTTTGCAGGGCTGAATGTGAGAGCCACGTCCTCGCCCTGTCTCCCAGCACACGACATGCCCATGGGGCATGGTGGCCACCAGGTTTGGCCAAGATCTTAGGTTGTGGGACAGAGCATGGTTCTCTTGCTGGTCACAAGATGGCTGTTGCAGCTCCAAAGAGCAAGCACATGCCAAAGAGCATGGTTACCTGCCTACTGGGTCTCGTGACTTCTCTCGCACAGTCTGCTGATTGCCAAAAGGCACCAGTCACCATCCAGAAAAGGACAAGTCCTCATGCTTAGAGAGTAAATGGGGATATTAATGAGTGTCATATGGTGGAAGGAGCTCTGGAATTTGAACCTAGTTCTGTCCCTTTATTTTTTTGACCTTTTGCAAACTACTTAATTTCTCCACGTCACAGTTTCCGCATTTATCAAATTGAGACATTACCTACTCCCCAGGACTGTTGGAAGCATTTGGTGACATAATGTATGAAAAGCTGTATTTCCATTCCCCCTGCCTCCACCCCTCTGTGGCCATCTACAGTCTGTAAGTAGATTCCGAAGCTTTTTGGATATCCTGTGATTGTCAGTCAAAGAAGCAATGCCAGGGAAGGCATCTGAAGAGCAGGTTTCCTCTGGGTTAAACCTGGCCAGCAAAATAAGCTCCCCAGTCCAGTTTCCTTCCTGCTAGGTCACATATCCAAAAGCAACGTGCTTATTCTCCAAGGCAACAGCAGATGCTTATATCAACAGAAGGGAGAGGGTCAGACATTTTAAAATAGAAAACAAGGTCAAAAAGCTCAATTTGGTCAGTAAATACTGACCTCTCACAAACATTTTTAAAACCCCAAGTGTGGGATCCCTGGGTGGCGCACCGGTTTAGCGCCTGCCTTTGGCCCAGGGCGCAATCCTGGAGACCCGGGATCGAATCCCACGTCAGGCTCCCGGTGCATGGAGCCTGCTTCTCCCTCTGCCTGTGTCTCTGCCTCTCTCTCTCTCTCTCTGTGTGTGACTATCATAAATAAATAAAAAAAAATTTAAAAAAAATAAAAAATAAAACCCCAAGTGTAAAATTGGCTCATTTCATTAACTCTGCTTCAGATTCTTCAGCTGTAGCTACTTTCTCCTGCCTGAGGGGCCAGGCCGAGTGTCCCCAAGAACTTACAGAATGATAGGACCTGTGATCTTCATGCAGGAAACGTTCTATGCATTTAGATGGCATATTTTTTAGTCTGTTAGTCTCTATTTGAATATTTGAGTGGATTCTTGATGCACAAAATGTTTTCCAACTGCAGCTCAGCGGGTTGCTAAGGTGAAAGCGTTCGTGATTATAAACACACTGGAAAGAAGAAAAAAAAGGCCCTGGTGTATATCAGCGTTTTAAATGCTGTGACTTGGATTCAATTTAATTATTTCCTCCCTATGGCTTTAAATCGAAGGGCTTCAAAATCAGGAGTTACTACTCATAAACTTAATGCCTTTCCCCTGGTAAAAGCAAAGGAGCTCAGAAATAAAGGGGCCCCAGAGTGGAGGCAGTGTGAGCAGAGAGCGCAGAGAGCATTGGATGGGACATCCTGAGCCCCGGGGTCCCCAGCCCCAGTTAGCTCTTTCTGGGTGCCTCTGACTCATCATTCATAAAAACAAGGCCAACAGTCTCTAAACCTTTTCCAGCACTGAAAGGTTATGTTCTACAACTGTGGCAACGATATATGGAAATTGTCACTGCTCTCTCCCAGGGCCATAAATCCTGCAGAGTTCTGGAGTGCCAGAAGGAGAAGGTGGTTTGGTGCATTCACCTCCTTCCTGGGGCACACCTTGCCTCCTGCACAGTAGCAGTCATTGTACACCTCATCCCCCGGGCACCTCTCAGAATTGTTGTAAGGACTGAACATAAAAATAAGGTGATGAAGGCCAAACAGCTAACCTAGGAGCACTCCAAAGAGTTTGGGATGTTGAGAGTCTCTGGATGGGAATGTGAAGTTAGGCCTGGGGATGGAGGTGGTAAGGGTAACTGGTCAGTTCACAAGGATGTGAGACAAAATGGCAAATGCAGCTCTCCCTCTGCTGAGGCTTCAGGGGCTCAGTGGGACCTGGCCTCTGGAGACTGACCCACTGTTCCCAGCATTGCCCTGTGGGAGCATCTGGGCCCAGCCCAGAGTAGAGCAGATTTGGCTCTGCATCACTGTGCATGGTGAAGATGGTGCATGTGTCAGTCTGGGGAAGGCTGCCTGGGTAAATTGTCCTTGCCACCCTGACAGCCACACAGAACAGAAGATTCAGAGTAGCTCCCACATGAACTCCACATGTGAGATGTCCATATGGTCTGCAAATCTGTGGGACCCTAGCAGTCTGTCCTCAGGGGCCAGTTACACTGTTTGATAGACTTCTACCTCTACTTCATAGCCTTCTCCCTGTCCCCAGGTGTGTATAGTGACAGGAGTTTAATGAACATCAAAGGTGTCCTGGGGGAGAAACATCACAGAAGATCAAGGAGAAATGTAACTGGTGTTTGCAAAGAGGAACAGGTTCTTGTTTCTTCCAGCCATTCCCCATCTTTTCTTTTCCTCATTTGCTTTTTTTTTTTTTTAAGATTTTATTTATTCATGGGAGACACAGAAAGAGGGGCAGAGACACAGGCAGAGGGAAAAGCAGGCTCCATGCAGGGAGTCCCGATGTGGGACTCGATCCCAGATCCCAGGATCATGACCTGAGCCAAATATGCTCAACCGCTGAGCCAACCAGGTGCCCCTCTCCTCAACTGCTTTGAAAGTATGAGTTCTTGTCCTTTTCTGAATGGTGACTGGTGCCTTCAGGCAGTCAACTGAGGGTGTGAGAGAAGTCATGAGACCCAGTGGGCAGGAAACTGAGCCCTGTTCCACAGCTTAGGAGTTCTCTGCTAGGTATATTAGTTTTTCATGGTTTAATGTGGAGATACTGTGTTTGCTTTGGATGAACTATAAGATTAGACATATTCTTGTAAGCAGGAGTAGAGTGCTCTGCTTTAGGGGTGATCAGCCTTATTTCCTTAGGTCAGGATCACTGGGATTCCAGGCCAGCTTGAGAGCTTTCCTCAGGACAGCAGTAAGACTTACCTGTTCTTCCTCACAGGGAAAATATCATTTTCTGCTCACTCTGGATATAGGAGTATTATTTTCTGTCGAAATGAAGAGTTCCTTGTCTTTTATGATCCATCTTTCTATCCCACCATTGACTATGCTCCTGAATCACAGTCTCATCTGTCTTCAGGGAAGAGACTGGGTGGCAAAGATAAAAAATCAAGCATTGATCATATCCTATCCTTTGTCCATAATCATCATCGATGCAGACACTATTGGTTACCTACTCAGCCTGAATTCCTTGTTTCTTCTTTGATGGTAGAACCCTGATCTTGTTCTGCTATCTCTCCTCCTCTGCATAGCCATATACCCAAAGAAGGTGGTCCTATCTCTAACTCAAAGATGGCCCCTGAGTAGTTATGCTATTCCATTCTTCCTGTCAGTGATTGGTTTATTCACAGATTGTGACTCAATCCTGGCCAATAAGATATGGGACAGGGGTTTTCCCTGTTCTTCTGTTGGACTTTGTAATATCTGCATGTGCTTGCTCTTTGGAGCTGCAACAGCCATCTTGTGACCAGCAAGAGAACTGCCCCAAGGGCCAAGCTGATCTGCTATGGATGGCAGAGTGGAAAGCTAAAAAGAACATGGTCCTTAGGGTTATATTCAAGCCCCTGAAATAACCAACCATGAAGCCACACTAACTTGGAATTTCTGATTTCTAAAGTTAGGCAAATGAGGATTCTCTTTTATTTGCAGCCAAAGGAACTGGACTTAGAAATTGGTGCCAAGAGGGGCTGCATGCAACAATAGGGGAATGGTGGGGAATGCGGGATCAGTTAGTACCTGGCCAAAGGCAGTGTACCAGGTATATTATGTGGTGGGACTTGAGTCAATCACGGCATAGACTTAATTATAAGTTAATTATTAGCTGTGGTCACCTGAAATGGAGTGCCCTATGAAGATAAGGTTTGAGGGGACCAAGTGGCAGCTACTATATAGTTTTATAGAAAGTCTAAAGCAATCATATTCTATAGACAGGATTATTGCTTCTGTTTGAGCTGGACAACACTTAACAGGGAGGATGTCAAGTTCGAATTTCTAATTCAGGTACAACTGAAAATCAGGAATGATCTAATTATGTAATGTTGAAAGACTAAACCACACACCAAGTTCACCCCTGCAGATTACTGAATTACAAATTTGTTAATATCACTACTTTACTGAGTGTCCTAAGTGAAAGTGAGGCTATGAATTGGAAAAGAGATGAACCCCCAGCAAAAATAGATACCTATGGGAAGAGCTGGATGAAGTATTAGTCTGGGTTGAGAGAGTTTCATATATATAAATAAAGACAAAGATAGAGAGAGAGAGATTGATTGATTATAAGGAATTGGCTCATGTGATTTGGAGTCTGAGAAATCCTAAGTTCTGCAGTCAGCAAGTTGGTGGCCCAGGAGAGCCAATGGTATAAGTTCCAGTCTGACTGAGAAAGACCAATTTCCTATTTCAAAAATAGGTTCCCTACTCTTATACAAAAAAAAAAAAAAAAAAAAAAAAAGTGGCGGAGGGGAGCCTTTTTGTTCTATTCAAGCCTACAGTGGATCAGATGAGGCTCACCCACATTAGGGAGGACAATCTGCTTTACTTACTCTATTGATACAAATGTTAGTGTTGTCCAGAAACACTCATAGACTAACACATGACTAGATATCTGGCCCAGTCAAACTGACACATAAAATGACCGTCGCAGATAGTTTAGTCTTTAAAGCCGTCACTTTCCTAAACCTTCCTTACTCGGTAGGGCAGCTCTCTCTCCCATCCGATGAAGCCATGTTTCCCTCCTGAAAGCTTTGCATGACTAAGGAGACAGCTCTCCTCTTTCTCCACTGCACCCATGTCCCCAACCCCTGCCAGCTTCTTTAGCTAGAGCCATATACCAGAGTGTGTCAGGGGACCAATTACACAATGAAAAACCCAGGAGTAGATTATTTTCACACCAAATCGAGTTATAAGAATTTGCTAATTATTTCAGGAAAATTCTAGTAAAGGTCAGCAGAAAAGAATTCTGAATATACAAGATCAAGGAAAGAGGGACGTAATTCTAAATGCAACTGAATTTGTCAGTAGGTGTGAACCAACCAGAGATTCTGAATTTGGTGCATTGGGTCAGTATATTCTACCTATTTGCTTAGTTGCATAAAAACTAGATACAATAGTGGGCATTGCTAAATGAAAATAAGTTGCCAGAATTTCACTGTTATAATGGAGAAGAAGGAATTTAAAGACTTAGGGAGATGACAGTGTTAGGATGAATCTGTCTAGTAAGGTTCACAAACCCACACCTTAACTACATGTCCCCTGAGAGGGCCCAAAAGACACCCCCTTCACCCAAGCTCTAGGAGTACATTGCTTAGGGGAGCACTTGCATCTTTTAAAAGCAATGTAGCAATCTTTTTGGCCGCAGGATGTTGCCTTCTATTTTCCCTGTGATGTTTGAAGTGAAGTTACATACTGAAACGTAACGGGAAAGATAGACAGCAATCAGTTTAGAGAGATTACAGACTGATATAGTTACTGTGGGAAAAGAGGAAGAGAAATGATCAGAAGTATGTAGAATATTAGAACTATACAAAATAATGTAGCGATACTGGGGGCCTGGTTGATGTTGAAAAATATGAATGTTAGTGGCCCCAGTCCACTTGGTATTGTGTGTGTGTGTGTGTGTGTGTGTGTGTGTGTGTGTGTTCTTAGGAGCAGCCAGCAAGCTAGTTATAGAAACAGAGAATGAGAGTGCTCAGATTTATCTGTGGCTGGTACTTTTGCAAAGGTGTACAAGAAAATAACAAGAGGGGAAAGAAGTTAATCACATGGAAAGGGTGCAGGTGTTAGGAGATGTCTGGACTAGGCAAGGAGGCCTCAGGAGAGAGTTGTCGGGAGGAAGTAGAAGGATTCAGACTGTAGATCCGGATGAGACTGAAAATTGAAGATTGGGTGAGATAAGAGAATGGTAGACTGATTAGCCATCTATCAAACCTGTTTCTTTTTCTTTCCCTTCCACAGATAGATTATTTTCCCCTGTCTTTCCTGTGAGCTTGTGTCTGAGTGCTGGCCAGTGGACTATTGTGCACTAGTTCTAAGTCTGGTCCACAGAACCTTCCATGTGCAATCCACTGTGTCTTTCCTTTCCTTATTAGTCTCGGAAGCCACAAGTTGAAGATGGTAGAGACACCAGATGGAAAGAAGTTGCATCCCTGAGTTGCTGCTTAGATGAGAACTGCCTACTCATCAGGGGCACCTGTTTGGGACTTTAATCAAGTAAGAAATAAATTTATATTGTGCTAAGATGCTGAAATTGCATGTTTTGTCTGCTACAGCTGCCAGTGTTCCCTAACTAATATAGTTGTTTAAAAAAAAAAACAAACAGGAGGGAAATTTTTGTTTCTCAATTAGGATATTCCAGAGGTGACACAGTTCCTGTTGATAACAAGGTCCAGGGAGTAGTGGTATGCCTGATGTGGAGAGGAGGAGGATGCCAATGGAAGGAAGACGTTAAAAGCATAGAGAGTTACAGTGTTGGATGTCAGTGTAGATATTAACATTGTCCAAGATGATGACAGGATCAATGGAGAAGAGGAGACTGTGAATCAGAATAATCTGATATCAGCTAGCTCTTATTGGGTGCCAAGCATTTTGCGTTTAATCCTTACAACCACCAGATGTAGTAGGCATTAGCCTCTTTCATAAATAGGGCTCCTAAGCCTTTCAGGATTTGAACTCTATTCAGTCTACTTGGCTTCAAATCAATATACTTAAGTACTATATTAAAGTTTCCCTGAACAGTATGGATTTAAACAGAAAAAAAAATGCGCCAATGTCATGGACAAAAAGATTGCAAAATATTAGAGCAGAAATCTCAGTCAAGTATTAATGTCAAGATTCCTAAACAAGGTGCATAGATTTATTTCTCTGCATTAATAACTACCTGGGTGCAGAGTGCAGACCCCAGAGTCTAGGCTATGGTCCTCTCTGATAGTTCCCTTTTTGCTGTTGTCAAGTCTCTTTAGTATTTTACTAAAGACCCTTCATTGAATTTCTTTGAATGACCCCATCATCTGGTCATTTGAGCCTCACTACGCGAAGGACTAAGCAGGGTCAGAGAGATGATGTGACCTACACCAAGCCCAGATTGACCAAGTCGGGTCTTCTGATCCTGGGCCAGTACTTTTTCACTATGTGGGTTAGATTAGAGATTTCTAATTTTTTTTAAAGCTATGGAAGTTTTTCTTAAAATAAAAACATGTTAGGAAAATCAGTACATACAATGGATAGAAATAATTGTGTATTATCCATTCCATGCCCACAATATTTCCTAATAGTAAAAACTCTGTTTCGATGAACTACGGTAGGATGAATGCCCCCTTCTTTCTGCCTTCTTCCTACAGCAGACCCAGAGACACCTCCCCATTTCAAAAACCCCCTAAGCAGTAAGTGGCTTTTAGTTCTCTAGTGACCAATGCAAAGAGGGAAGCATAACTATTTACAAGAGGAACAGAACCAATGCAGTAAAACCAATCCACCAATTAAGAGAAACACAGTAGAAGGCTATTCCAAATATTCTGAATACTAGTCCTCTAGAAATATATATGTGTGTGTATATATATATATATATAGATATATATACACTAAGACTTTATATAAATAAGTAAATATACATATATAATGTTACAGAATATTTATTTATTTTTTAACCCAGAAACAATATTCTAAAGTATATATCCTAAAGAAATGACTTTATATCTAGTATGAGACTGTCAAGAGCATCATTGTTCTCAATAACTCCTAAAAGGAAATTACATACATACCTACCAAATGTAGAATGGATAAACACATTGAGGTACTTTGAGACATAGGAATAATATATAATTATTATTATATGAAGGAAAATGAAGGAACTACAGGAATATGAATGAATGAATCCTAGATAATATTGATATAATATATTAGAGGCTTGTGTGTTTAGAAACTGTATTGCTGAGGAAGCGTCCATTGGTTTAAGACTATAAAGAAAAGCAAGAAAATGATTCTAATAAGAGTTAAGATGATTGTTACCTTCCAGAAGCAGGGAGAGTATTAAGGAGAGAGGAAAGAAGAGAAGGGTACTTGGCCTGGATGGGGCTTCCCAAGATTGTTAATCTGCCTAACTGTTATTTTATGCACTTTTCTGAAATTATGCTCCCCAATTAAAATTTTTTAATAGCATGAGGCCACACATATGCACACACACCTATTCCTAAGGAGAGAAACCTTTGGTGGATTTCCCTACAAAAGATGCAATGCACTGTAATTAATATTAAATACTCATCAATATCACCTTCATATTAAACATAGCATGTTCTTTTTCAGGACTACCTTTTACCCTGGTTCTTCTGGCACCACCCCAAAGCACACTTTGGTGGCTTGTTTGGTTTAAGCTAAGATTAAATTCCACAGAACTTAGAGGAAGGGAGTTGCCAGATTAATTCTTTTTAGGAATTATCTCTTTTACCTGAGCTTTTTAAAGATTTTCTGACAGTTCAAGATGGGCTCTTCTGACAGGTTGCTGGGCTGGGACTATTCTCAGTTGCTAGGCATGAGAGAGGAGTAGCCCCCTCCTCTGAGAATTGAAGGACCATTAAAAAAAAAAAATCTGCCTGAACAGAAGGCCATTTCCAGTTTTGACTGAAGAGAGCTAGAAAGTCCCTGAAACCAGGGCCAAGATTTCATTTGGAAAGTAATTTTGAGTCTGCTGCAATTCATAGAAAAATGAAAAATTGAGACTCCAGTTCTTTGCCATAAGCATAGCTCTGGTTATTTGAGCCTAGACAAAAACACCCATACAAGGTTTAGGTTTGGTAAATTTAGCTTCTTGGGATACTCTTCAAGACAAAATAGATAAGAAATGTCCATCAAGATACATCAATGCAGCTAATTGCTCTGGGGATATTTCCTCTGTTAACCATCTTCCTAAAATAACTTTAGTTTTAGCACAGTGGATTCAAAGCCTCTCTTAATGATGATAATTAAATATTGGGGTCAGATGTCTGTTAAACCACTGGTAGTTCATAATGATGAAGTCATGTTATTGGCATCTGAGAGAATTCTTAACTTTCTGTTTCTCGTTGAACGTATATGTGCATCTAGCTTATTTCAAAAAACGTTCAAGTTCTTAATGGGCACATTAAAAAAGAAGGGGGAATCAGAGCATATTTTTCATTTATCCCATTAAGAATTATCTGATCTATCAAATGAATTCTCCTTCCATCTATCAGTTTCAAGGTTGCTGGTATAACTTTATTATGCATATCCATAACTGGGAGTATTAACAACCAGTAGTATGTGGTAAATACACACGGCTTAGTCTATAGCCGAGTGTTACATACAGAGTCAAAGGCTATTGAAACATCTCTCCATACGGAGCACTCACTACATGGTGTCTCAGGCTTTTGCAGTGATAGCCACACCTAAAGTCATCTCCCTAAAGAGCATGGCCCTAGGCCTTGTATGGTTCTAAGACATCTGCTTCATCTAAGACCACCAGGAACTCTTCTCTTAATCCTTAGTTTCTTCTACTTATGAATACTCTCTTGTCATCTGTCTACTTCACTGTTTCAAATGGAGCCAATTCTGCCCGTGCCAAACACATGGGGAAGGGTCAGGAAGCCAGGACTGGACAAAAGCCCTGGTTCTAGCATTCATCCACATATTTTCCTGCACCCCTATTGAACTGTAGTTCCCAGGTCTCATTTCCCTGAGGGTTTTGATTTTTGGCCCGTGCTCCAGTTCCTGGCATCTACCTTAGGCCCGCCTTCTCGTCATTACTAGTCTAAACTGCTTCCCTTACTTCCCAAACCATGGCATCCCACTCAACTAATCTTTGCACTTCCTTCTGGTCTTTACACTTGCTCTGGGCTCCTGTGGCCAGTCCAGGCTGTGCGGTTCCCCCATCAGGCAGGCCACACTCATCCACCCATTGGAGGAGCATGATCAACCAACCATCTAGGGTAGTACTTATCACTGTGTTGTAATAGTTACACTGTGTTGTAGCTTTAAGACCATGAGCTTCCAAGGGCAGGCATTGTCATATTTATCTTTGATTCTTCTAGCACAGTTCACAGCACAGGGGACAAGTTCATTTTGTAAACCGTCCTGGATGCTTTGGGAAAAGAGCATGAAGTAGTTCATTTATATTACATTTATACTCTAGTAGTTCATTTTGCAGTTGGCAGAGGTCATTAAGGTTGCTATTTCATTCAGTTAATAATATTATGTGCAAAGCAATGAGTACAATACAGGAAAATACTTTTTATTTTTGTCTTGTAAAAATGAATAATCATTTTCTATTGATTCCAATCCCAATTGGGCTGAAAAGAAAAAAGAACAAAAGTCTTGTATATGTATGTATGGAGGGGAGGGGTGTCTGTGCACTAGGGGTGTGCTCTCCCTGTCTGACATTCCTCCTTGAAGTCCCTCCTCTCCTCCCACCCTCAGTTCTCTACCATCGGCCTCCAACTGTCTTCTCAACCCAGAGGAGACTTGACCTTTAGATGGGAGACTGGAGAAGATCACCTGGGTTGGGATCCTCCCAACCAGAAGATTGTCTAATTGCATGAGTAAGTAATTTTTGTCTAATTTTTTAGAGCAGTGTAAAACTACTGCCCTCCTTTACAACAGACATAGGTAATAAAGGCTTTTGGTGCTTGGGTAACACTTCCCTTGGAAATATTTTGTTCTTGGGGCACCTGGGTGGCTCAGTTGGTTAAGGGTCCAATTCTTGATTTTTGCTCAGGTCATGGCATCGGGTTTGTAAGATCAAGCCCTGTTTTAGGCTCTGCACTGAATATGGAGCCTGCTTGAGATTCTCTCTCCCTCTCCTTTTGCCCCTCCCCTACCTCTCTCTCTCTCTCTCTAAAAAAAAAAAAAAAAAAAGTATCTTATTCTCAAAATGTCTGAAAGAGTTACCACATTGATTGATGCCAAGCCAATCCTGGGGTAGTGCCTTTAAAACAACAGCAATGCTAAAAGGTTTAGAGTACCTGTGCAGTGATTTGACTCTTTAATCATTTTAAGTTACTTACTAGTCATTAGCTTTCCATCTAAATGATGAGTCTCTTAGGGGAAGGACATGGTGAGAGGGAATTTCAAATTCTCCATCTTGTTTGTTTTTCTTTTTCTGTTCTCAGTAGACAGTGCAATATCTGACACCGGGTGGGCACTGCACAACCCTTTGTTGGATACATGTATATGTTTTAACTTCAGGAATACAATCCCTATTTAGTTAGCTAAGGAATAACTCCTGCTTACACGACTTAATGAATCAGTGGTGGTTATATGAGCAGGGAGTGTTGTAGGAAATGCCAGCCAATAACATAATTAGCACACATGGATAGCAGCCCAAGAAAAAGACTGTCCTTATGAGAAATGTAACTTCTGAAGCCAAACTAGGGATGTGGGTTAATAAGGAATTTTTGAGCTGCTGTCATATGCAAGATGAAACTTGCACAAGAACTCCTTTCTCTTCCTACTCCTGCACATAAAAATTTACTTCTGTGTCTCCTGCACCACCTTTGTATCCTCCTGTTACAATAGAGGAGCTTTGTATCAAAATCCAGCCCCTTCCCCTAGGTCTGGGCTTTCATTTCCCCAGCTTGAGGAAATGCATGCTATTTAATCTATATATTAGAGTTGTAGTTCTCTTTTATTTTTCAAACATGCTCAGATAGTTCTCATTTGCAAAAACAAAATAAAACTCTCTCTACCCCCATGATCTCCTCAGTGTACTTCCACTGCTGCCAGATTTCTAGAAGCAGTTTTCCACACTTGGTGTTCTCACCTCCACCTCGGTATTCAGCATCACCTGGCTTCTGGCTCCATCACACCAGCAGAAGGCTCCCGCAAAGGTCATCATTGACATCTCCATGATGGGACCCAAAGGCTGCTTTAAGTCCTTGCCTAGGTAATTCAGATTCTACAGCACTGCTGACCATTCCCTCCTTTTCCTCCTGACTTTTGTGACTCAGCATTCTCCCGGTTTCCCATGGATCTCCTAGCCATTCCTTCTTTGTCTCCTTTGCAACTTCTTCCTCCTCTACCATGCCATTAAGCATCAGAATTCTCAACTCTTTGCTCTAGTACCTCTTCATTTTCTGCTCTGTGTTTCTCTCCAGGCCAGTGGCACTCAAATGTAGCTGCACCTGGAGAATCACACTTAAATACTTCTCTAAAAAAGTAAACGAAGAATTTATGGGGGTGGAGCTCTTAGTGTGTTCCAAAGTTTTAAGGATTTATGGGAATGAATATTTGGAAATTGGGAAACCTGGTTCTTGGAAGCAAAGACTGATAAAAGGCAACTCATAATCCAAGATTGCACTTGTTTTTCAAGGGACTTTATTTTTTGAGAGCAGTTCTATATTTGTTTCAAAATTGAGCAGAAAGTACAGTTTCCATATACCTTCTTTCCCCACAAATGCATAACCTCCCCATTGTCAGCGTCCTCCACTAGAGTGGTATAATCCATGAGCCTGCACTGACACATCATCACCACCCATAGTCCACAGTTTACATATGATTCATTCTTGATGTCGTGTAGTCATAGGGTTTGACAAATGTATAATGAAATGTATCTGTTATTATAGTGTCATACAGAATGGTTTCACTGCATCAAAATTAATCTGTGTTCTGCCTATTTACCTCTCCTTCCTCCCTAATCCCTGACAACCACTAACTTACTTACTGTCTCCCAAATTTTCCTTTTTTTTTCAGAATTTTATATAGTTGGAACCATAGGATATTAGCCAGAATGGCCTCTTTCACTTAGTCATATGCATGTAAGGTTCTTTCATGTATTTTCAGGGCTCGATGGTTCATTTCTTTTTTTAGCTCTTAGTTACATTCCATTGTATGGAGGTACCACACTTAATCCATTCACCTACTGAAGGACATGTTGGTTTTGGCAACTATTATAAAGCTACTATAAACATTGGCATGCAGGTTTTTGCACAAGTCCTTTGGGTAAAAAAAATATATATATACCAAGCAGCATCATTGCTGAATCACATAGTAGGAATATGTTTAATTTTGTAAGAAATTGGCAAACTGTCTTCCAAAGTGGCAATACCATTCCTACCTGCAATTAATGAGGGTTCCTGTTGCTCTACATCTTCACCAGAATTTTGTGGTGTCAGTGTTTTGGATTTGGCCATTCTGATAGGTGTATAGTGGCATCTGATTCTTGTGTTAATTTGTGGTTCCCTGAGGATGTATGATGTGGAATATCTTTTCATATACTTATTTGTCATTTGTACACCTTCTTTGGTGAGGTGTCTGTTCAGATCTTTTGGTCAGTTTTTAATTGGGTTGTTCATGTTTTTTGTTTTGTTTTGTTTTGTATATTTTGTTCTTTATCAGATATGAATCTTGCAAATATTGTCTCTCAGTCTGTGGCTTATTTTCTCATTCTCTTGAGATGACACATTTTTGGCCTCCTTATACAAGTTCTTCAGGTACACTTTCTGGAGTTTTCTTGAGAGAGGCACTGGCCTTACTTTTCATTTAGTATCTCCAAAAGGAGAAGGAGCTCTCCTGTTAGTAGTCTGCTTGTGTACACATGTTCTTTTCCCACTTGCAAGCTGTAGGTCAACTCTCAATTCTGCATTTTGATGCAAATAAGGAGGAGACATCTCTCATGTCTGGATCAAGAAGGACAACCCCTCAAAGGAAGAAATTTAATACAAATGAGAGTGGCCCAGGAACTCAATTAAGTCACACATCTCCCTGAAAGTCCTCACGTATTCATTCTGGAAGCAGTGTATTTTCAAGTGCACTGGCCAGGACTGACTGATGTCCTAACAGCATATCCCCGGATAGGATTCCTCCAGCTTTTTCACCCCAGGCCTCTTCTGCTTCAGGTTCCCTGTCATAGCAGCCTTCTTGGTTAGCATTATTATCATTTATTTTCTTTTAATTTCAACCTATAACTCAGCAAGAATTGGAAGCAAAGGAGACTCAAGGCTGCCTCTCTTTTAAAACAAATGATATCTTGTTC
Organism: Canis lupus dingo; assembly: GCF_003254725.2. Lineage (NCBI taxonomy): Eukaryota > Metazoa > Chordata > Mammalia > Carnivora > Canidae > Canis > Canis lupus. The sequence goes on along the minus strand of NC_064247.1, from coordinate 22,089,525 downwards.
CCAGCAAGGTGCAAGTCAGATGGAAGACATTTTTCAAAAGAGAAAAGGCAATTCTGCCCTCTTGGGGACTTACAGAAAAAAAAAAAAAAAAAGACATGTGAGTTAATATCCTTCCTCTGGAGTGAAGCAGGGAGGAACTAAATGGGGTAGACAATGAGGAAATTAGTACCTCTGGGTGAAGCCTTCTGTATGATTTCATTAGTCTGGTTGAAATGAATTACCATAATTTTGGGCATTCACCTATTCAAATGTAAATATGAAAGCAAAATACTAGGTCAATTGTTTTGGGTTTATCTCCCCCCCACCCCAACTTTAATGTCCCATGCTAACACTTTCTACATTGAGGACAACAAAATGGAGATTTCTTCTAGGATCACTGGTGATCCCATGGACAACATGGTAAATGGATCACATGGATAAAAAGGCCTATGTTACTCTCTTTATACAATAAATAATGCATATTATGAGCATTATAGGGAACAAATGAGTGCCTTCTAAATAATTGATTTCTGTTTCTTCCTTTTATCCTTTGGTCTGTCTCTTTTCCTTCTTTCCTTCCTTCCTCCTCCCTTCTTTCTTTCCTTTTTTTTCTTTTTTTTTTCCTTAGAATATTGGGACTTCAGTGTGCATATTTGTTGGGTTTCCTTTCAAATATAAGAGAAGTATGATTTTCAAGTAGCCTTTGTAGACATTTGAGACATGCAGGAAAGACAAAAATCAAAAGGTAGAGGCTTGAGGCAGCAGATGGGAGGACAGCCTGATTTAAGCAAGGTTCCAAGGTGCTTCATTTTCAATCATTTGTGAGCAATTGCGCTTCGTATTTCCTTCTTTCTTCTATCTACTTTGAGAGAAAGAAGCTTAGCTGATCAGTGGGTTTTTTCCCTTTCACTAATTCGGCTATTAATCACACAATTTCTTTGGTGGGATGAGGGAATACGTCATGGAAATTAAAGCTCCTTTTTCCCCTTCAACTCTTGTCTTGTATTTGCAGCACACTTTGTATTTGCAAAGCAGTTTGATGGGATGTTTGATCTCCACCTGCATCAGTCCCAGTGAGCTAGGTTGTGCTCTGGAAATGAACAACCCCAATTCTCAGGGTCCTAAAACAAAACAGTTAGTTTATAGATTATGGTCCAAGCCCATCTGAGACTATCAAGGTGAACTTCTTATCATAGATACTCAGGGAAGGCCAGCAGAAACTCCATCTTAACACCTGCTTTCATGACAACAGAGGCAGGAAAAGACCAGAGGGCATAGCCATCATGTCCACTCACCTTTTTTTGGTCAAAGCAAGTCATAGGGACAAATTTGATATTTTTGGAGTTGGAAATTACAAACACTTCCTGGAGAGGAGCACAAAATACTTGTGAATAACTACACCATCCTCCGTGACACCTTAGAGGTAAAACACCTAAAGTTCAGAGAGACGAAGACACTGGCACAGGATCACCTGGGTGATTAGAAGAGGAGCTATGTCTTCTGACCTCCATGTTGGGTATCACTGACCCTAAGTGCTTGATCTATATTTGCAGACATCCCCCTGCCTTCTGGAAGATACAGGAGACATTACCTCTTGAGTAGCATCTTGTGGCTTATCAAACTCTTTCTAAAATTTTATATTTTCTTAAACTCTCCAAGACACATAGGGGTCACGTTATTTGGCTTAATCGACTATACAAGTGGCTCCAGAGTTATGTAACTGAGTAGGCAGCCATCTGGTCTAATTTCAGAGAGCTGAAAAGACTCCATAAATACTCCCCAGCCCCTACTCCTCAATGCCTGAAGCTCCCCTAATAGCTACTACTATTAATAGCTCTCATTAATTGAGGTGCTTATGTGTCAGGAATTGTGCTAAGCACTTTACTTTTACAATCTCACTTAATCCTGCAAAGTGAGGAACGTTAGTGTTCCGCTTAACAGACAAGGAGTTCACAGTCCTTGAACTTTCCCCAAGTTGTACAGTGATTGAGTGATAAACAATGTTCTTTCTGATTGCCAAATCTATGCTTTTGACCTCCACTACTTCCACCTGACAGGGGACATTACTTTACATGCCACAATGACATATAAAATTTCAATGCAGATACTTCTGGAAGGGGTACAATGTCTTGGATAGTAGAAATGCAGCTTCTTTAAGGACAGTCCAAGTTTAAAAGGGGAAGATTTAGGCAAAACTTGAGGAAGGCTTGAGGACACATGCCACGGAATGAGAGTAGGAAATGGGAAGTTAATTTCCCAACAGAGTAACCAAGTACTACAAACTAGGAGGGTTTAAACAATGGAAATTTCTTGTCTTAGTTTTGGAGACTAGAAGTCCAAGATCAAGGTGTCTGTAGGGTTGGTTTCTTCTGAAGGCTGTGAGGAGGAATCTGTTCCATGCCTCTGCCCCAACTTTTGGTAACCTCAGGCATTCATCTCTTGGCTCCAAGATGGTGTTCTCACTGTATCTCTTCATATTGTCTTCCCTCTATGTGTGAATGTGTCCAAATTTCCCCTTTTGATTGAGACACTGGTCATATCGGATGAGGGACCCACTGTGCTCTAGTATGATCTCACTTAACTAATCACATTCACAGCAACAGCATTTCCAAATAAGGTCAGGTTCTGAGGTACTGGGTCGTGGTGGTGGGTGTGGTGTTAGGGCATCAACATCTGGAGGGAATGCAGTTCAAGCTATGACAATCCCCAGTAAGGCCCCTTCATGCCTTTTTATTACTGGAATAGGTCACTGCTGTTAGGGATTCCCCACAGGCTGCCTGGAAAGGCAAGTGACCAACCCAGGAGAAATGGAGGTTGCTGGTGCTTGGTGAGGGGGATTCTGACCAGTAGGAGGCATGGAGTTGGAGGTATCTGACTCCATGGTCTTGGAAGCAACACAAGAATCACCTGGTCCTAAAAATCTCTTAAAAAAAAAAAAAAAAGAATCACCTGGTCCTGAAAGCCAGGCAAGTGTGTGCATCTGGAGAATAAAACAAATATGCATAACAAGCATCCCCCGGAGTCCTCCCATCCTACTCCCTGGGCTCCACCTCCCTTGCTTGCTCCCCCTCCCTTGGTCCCCCAAGGTTACCCACCTGCATTAGGCCACAGCTCATAAACTTTTGCCTCAGGCTCTGTTCCCTATAGGAACCCAGAATCAGTCTAATCTAGAACATTTTTTCGTTTTTTTTTTTATAGCCATTTAATATCTTTGTGAAAGCCCCCACCCTGCTACCACCAAAATGTGATATCTCATTGCCAAAATAATCACTTTTACATTTTATTTTAGGTACATTCACTGGGAGGAAAGTTGAAGATACAGTATTTAGGGACGTTGTTTGTATTCATGGAAGTGCTTTTTTTTTTACGTTTCTCATTACTGGATATGTTTTCTGCTGAAAATAATCTGTCATCTTCCCCAAAGTGGGCATTATCTTAAAGCTGCAGTGAATAGAGATAAAGAACTGGAAAAAAAATCTTTTTTTTTTTTTTTTTGAGCAGGTTTGCACACTTCCATTTTCTTCTCATCCTCAGTCACTCAGACGCCTTCTAAAAATCTCAGAGACTTAGGGACAGATCACCTAAAGAGAAATGCAGCTGATCCCATTGGTATCAAGGAATTTTCTAGAGAAATGGTATGTGCCAAAACAATTCCAGGTATTTTCTTGGATGGGTTAACTTTATAAAAATGTAATGTGTATCTGACTTTTATTAGCCCAGGCACTAGGGAAAGGGCTTAGCTGTTCTTGCTGATGCACTTTTATCACTGATGAATAGGATGGTGTGCAGGACAGGACCTGATTTTTGGAGGCCCTGGTCAGGCTTTACCTTTGCTGGAAAGGGAGGCAACCACAACCAACCACTTCATCTCTAGGCCTCATCTTCTTCATCCTGCGTGATGGGGAAAAGGGTGTGGATGTCTTCAAGGCACTTTCTGGTACTAGCCTTCAGCAATTTTTGGTTCACCTCAATTATGGACATAGTCAAATGGCTGGTTCACCAAGTGAGGAAAAAACAATCATTCTTATTTTATGTGTAACTGGATCTTCTGCTCACAACTTTTCTGAGAATAAATTTGTGAAGACCAGCAGGGAAATTCTTATTGTCTAACTTGGTTTAAGCAGCCAGTTTAGCCAGAGGGGGTCCTCTTCCTGGGGATGAGGTGTCTCTTACTTAATAAAGACTGCAGAGCTGGCTGCTTGGACCAGTAACAAATAAGAATCACAGCCAGACCTCAGAAGAGTTGTTACATGAGAAGGAGGCCATTTCAGCCAAGGAGCTTTGCCAGGAGCTTGCTGGAGCTGAAAGAATAGACTCTGGTTGTTTTAGCATTGGAGAACATCTGGGTGGTTGGTACTCAGGCCATCAAGGAGCATAGCACCAGATGTGGACAGGAAAGGCACACACCCCTCCTCCAACACACCCAGAAGCCTTCCAAGGATGGGAAGAGTGAGCAAGGTAGTTCTCTGTAACATTGCACCTTAAACACACACATACACACACACACACACACACACACACACACTTTTAAATGTTTAGATTGAAATAAGATTAAACCCTCTGGACACTTATCTAATTTTCTCTTCTCTATTTGCCATCGGATGAGGCTTTGAATGAACCCAAATAGCTATAGACCAAATAAAGAAACTGCATTTTCCTTATGCATCTAAGTTGTGCTATCAATTTTGTGAGCTCTGAACTTGAGGAACACCAACACCTATGAAAGAGGTAAATGCAGGGGATGCTCTCCAAGAAACAGTGATGAAGAGCCTGAACCCTGTTTCTCTCAGACCCTCCAGTGTCCCAAGGCACCTCTGAAGGACAAAGCATAAAACCATTGTTATTAGGGGTCTGTGGCCACATGGCCCCTGCTGTCAGCCCTAGCTCCCCTATTTACTAGCCCTGTGGCCACAGACATGTCATCAAGGCTCTCTGGCAGGATGAACATGTGACTTATATGAGAGAATGAATGTATTTAAAGCACATGCAGGAGGCTGTACACTCAGAGGTGCTACCTATACAAGAGGATGACAGAACCACATTGGGAATGATGGGAAATTCCATGGTTGATGCTTCTGAAAATTACATTTTGTTCACCTTGGGACCTCACCAGCTCTTAACTGATATAACCAAACAGCTAAAACTATGGGGAAATCAATTTACTCCCAGTCAAAAGTCTCAGTGTTCTGTCCTCCAAAAGAAATTTTCATTTCAAAAGAAAAATGAATCCCACTATGCTAAATTTATAATCTGCAAGTATTCCTGTAGCCTTTCAAATGGCAAGGTTTGGAAATATTTTCCCTGTCACCTCATTTCATGCTTTATCACTTTGCAAGAGTGAATGAGATGATAATCTCATACACCACCACTGAAATCTAATTTCCACCTTGGCAGAATTGTTTTCACACCTTCATTCACAAAATTTCTCAAGAGATACTCAGGCTACCAGTAAAAATATCTCCATGTTCAGGCACTGTGGAGATACCTAAGTAAGGTAAACAATTGCATTTCTACATAATTTACCACTTTGCAGGGGCATGTCATGCTATGGTGCCCAGAACCCAAGGGTAAGATAGAAGTCTTGGCTTGGCTCTTCCATTAACAAGTGGCCCAATTGGAACAAGCTCTCTTCTTTATAAAATGGATTGCCATATCAATTCCCAGGCATCTGTGACTTTTTAGTATCACAGGTAACATTTAAGAAAGGAAGATTATAGAATGTAAAGCTTTGTTAATTTTTCTTTATGGACCATAGTGATAGTCATCAATAGTGCATGATTCTTCAACACTGTTACTAGTTAGTATCTATAATGAAATTCCTGGTGAATCCATATATTCCAGACACTCTTCAATCTTTACAGTGCAGGCATGATTATTTACGGCAAGGATCAATCCAGCAGCCAGTCCCTCTCCTTGACCATCACTGCACCTGCCTGGACTTACCTACCCTAAGAGGAGTACAAACAGAGGGGGGACTCAGAATGCATATGGTACAAATAGTTGTAGTTTTGGAGAGAGAAAGGCTCTGCACTGCCTGTCATCCTCAGTACTACTCTTTGCAAATGGCCAGTTGACATGTTTTTTTACTCTGTAACTAGATTACAATGCCTTCATTAAAATTAGTTTGTATATTGAAAGCTAAGAGAGAGCATGTTTTGTCCATTACTCTATTGGCACCGTAGTCTCCTGAAGAGGTGTCAAAAACATACATGTCAAATGAATAAATAAAAGAGGTCTAAGTGAGTAAATAAAAGAAGTTCAAAAACTTTTTTATGGTGTATCACAGCAGATCAGCTTCAGAATGCTTTCCTTAAATAGGCTACCTCTTTCTTCTTGCATACTCATCCTTAATATCCCAGAGACACACTTTGGCTTTGTCCATCAACCCTTAAAGGAGATAAGACCTGCCCCAGGTACATCTCTGTCCTAGCCCCTTATAACGTAAATTGAAACTCTATCTTTAATTCTATCACCTGTGCATAATTGCTCACTTAAAAATAGCTGCCTTCTTTTTCAGCCTTGCAAAATAGTGAATAATTTTCACAATAACAAAAAAAATAAACCAAATCTCTCTTTGGATCCATGCTGCCACATTCCACCTGACCCCTCATCTAGCCAGGGTTAGGCTATGAGAGTGTGTGCTAGTGCTGAGCTACCAGGCTGGACCAGCCTTCTGCTCACTGAGGTTAGGCTTGTTTGTGTGCTTACAGTCCTCCTGTTATTAGGCGACACATTGTGAAACATGAGTGTGCAGTTCTCTCATGAAATTTGACTTAAAAATAATAAAAACATGGCTGGTGCCATAATTAATAATTTGAACATTTACTCAGAAAATCATGGGGAGAGTACAAGAGAAAGAACAACAGACAGAAACAAAACTCTTTTTTATTGACTTACTAGAGAAAACATGCTTTTAGAATTGTGTTAGTAGATATTTTTACACACTGTCTTAAACTTAGCTTCTTCTCTCCCCTCAATTTTTTTTTTTTTTTTTTTTTTTTGTGAAGTAAGGGGTGAAGTTGGGGACTGGTGTGCTGGGATCTCCTGCCCCACTGACCTTCCAGGGGAAGTCAGGATGGAGGCCAGGCTGATCCTCAGACCACAGGGAAGCCTGACTGAATTTGTGATGCACATGGACTTGTGGGAGGAGGCAGTGTGAGGTCTCTGGCTCCACTCAAGGAGTTTAGCTTTGACAAAGGCTCATAAAAGTGAACTCTCTTGCCTGTTTCACAACACATCTGTTCCCACTTCCCTCCCAGAAAAGAAGGGGAGGAGATCTAGGCAGAGTTGGTTGACTCCGGGCAAGGGTAGCTTTAACTGGGGAGATGGAAAGAGCTAGTCTGCAAGTGTGGCCCTGGTGCTAAGGTGTTTGGACTCAAAGGTCTTATCAGGTGATCTTACCTTTGCTTCTGTGGATTTCTAGCATCTCGGATTAAGTAGCATCGACCTATTTGCCCTGGAAAAGACTAGAGGGATTAGGGCTCTCTGCACATCTTCATACCAAGACTTTGCTTGGTTCCCTATATTTACTCAATGCTCAACAGCCAAGTATAAAAATTGTAAGAATTTTTGGGATCCCTATATTTACTCAATGCTCAACAGCCAAGTATAAAAATTGTAAGAATTTTTGGGATTTTGGGTGGCGCAGCGGTTTAGCGCCTGCCTTTGGCCCAGGGCGCGATCCTGGAGACCCGGGATCGAATCCCACATCGGGCTCCTGGTGCATGGAGCCTGCTTCTCCCTCTGCCTGTGTCTCTGCCTCTCTCTCTCTCTGTGACTATCATAAATAAATAAAAATTAAAAAAAATAAGTTTAAAAAAATTGTAAGAATTTTTTAAAAGATTTTATTAATTTATTCATGAGAGGCACAGAGAGAGAGAGAGAGAGAGGCAGAGACACAGGCAGAGGGAGAAGCAGGCTCCCTGTGGGTAGCCTGGTATGGGACTCGATCCCAGGACTCTGGGATCATGACCTGAGCCAAAGGCAGATGCTCAACCACTGAGCCACCCAGGCGTCAAAAATTGTGAGATTTTTAACCTGGACTACACAACTATGTTCAGATGAAAAAAGGAGACCGTAAACACCTCTATAATAAAAGGTTACCTAGACTATCATCAGATGGAAAGCCCCTAGTCCAGAAACCAAAGGAATTGTAAGCCAAGGTGAATTTGAAAGAGCACCTGACCACAGACTCTTGGCCTTGTGCCTTCCTCTATTTCCAGCTGGTCTCCTTCTTCCTGAATGCATTGACTTCTTCCATTTGGCCATCAGATTCTCAAGGATAAAGACCATGCCCGAAAGTGTATCATGAACATTTCTGTAAACTTTTGAAGTTGGGCCTCTCATTAGAATCTCCACTCTAAAGGGGCTTTGTCTTAGTCACCACTGCATTCCCAGAGCCAGGCACATAGCTACAATCAGTATTTTTTTTTTTAAATGAACAAGTTGATACATTTATTCCCTCTGGTATAGCACAGTGCCTGATATTCAGTAGATTCTCGATAAAGGTTAAACTAAACTTGGAGACAGTTCTGACTTCTTTGCATGACCTGTCTCCATTTTGTGAACCAGAGGATAAGGCTAATCAGGGAAGGACAGAGGCTGAGGTGCCAGTCACTGACCTGAGTAGATCAAAATGAAGCTTCTCCAAGTCTGCATGCTGTCAATTTTTGAAAATCTGCTTTGACATCGTCAGAGTCTCTTTTCATTTTACTCATCAAATTTATGTCAGACACAGCCACCAACTGCTTTTAAATCAATTTCCATTTTCACGAAGATGGCTCTCTGCATTATATAATCAGAAGTCAGGAAGCCATAATCCATACAAATTACTTGTTTCTGCTCTTCAAAAAGAAACAGTATTCATTGCAATAAAACAACTACTGGGTCAGTCCTGTGCTTTCCCCTTATATTTGGAGTATATAAAATGGAACACTAGCAATGCAGCATTTGAGGAAGCAGAGTAGGTGTCCCACTCAATCCTCAGCGGAGATAAGGTGGCATTTAGATGCTATTTCCGGTGACACCCCTGTTAGGTCTCAAGTACTTGTTCAGGATCTGGTTCAATATATGACAAGTAAAAGGCTTATCCCCTATTAGAACTCTAAGTAGTTTCCATCACTTTGTATCTGATTGCTTCATTTTATGTCCGATTTGAAAGAACAGGTTGAAAAATTGCAGTAATCAGAGAGAATTTGGGCATAAATCTTGCTTGAGAATCTCCTAAACTGCTATGTATCAAAGCCTAAAGCCAGGCTTTTATTGAAAAGAGCTTTTATTAGTATATAGAATTATGCATCTGTTGAGACTCTGATCAGAAAAGCAATAAATGAGAAGTCCTGAATGTCAATATGGGATGTTGTCCTAATTTATTTTTTCTGGAAAGAAAAAAATTATGTAAGGGCTTATTGATCAAAGAGATAGCTGTCTACTGGTTGAATTTCTTAGTTATCCAGAGAAAGAAATGTATATCATAGAATTTGAAATGTAAGGTAGTGATCAAAGGCGACTTTTATCCTCAACTGACACGTTTTGTCCCTCAAAAATTAAAATCTATAAAAAGATTTTTTCTCATAAAATTATCAACATTTCTTTTATTTTGTCTTTCAACGGACTCCTCAGATAAACGCTTGTCCCATGGAAGTTGGCTTACTGCAGACCTAGCTTATTCATGAGTCCTCCAAGGCTTCCAGCTCCAGGGACATTAGATTCCCAGCACCAAGTTGGATGCTTAGCCCAAATTGGATGCAAATAGCTGAATGAATGATTTTCCATGCTTGTTCATATAACCCCCTTCATCTTTCTACCATCCTAATTCAATACTTTCCTAATTTAATGTGGATTCTTCTGCAGAGTCTTTCTAGGCAAAATTCTACTCTCACTTATTGTAATTTTATTATTAATTTATGGAGAACCCACTCTCTGAAAGCAATTTAGGCCTTGTTCACTATCTAACATTATCTTCCAATTATTTTCCCCCAACTCAACTGCAGATTCTCTGAAGATTGAAAGCATTTATGATTTTTCTACCCGTACAGGGCCTAGCATGATGCGGGCACATCATAGACAAGGAGTAACTTGGAATGTTAATGACAGCAAATCTTCAGACAAATCTGGCAAAGTCTGGTGACATATAGGTCTGTAATCTCTTTAACTGGATTCTCTCCCTCATCCTTGCCCACAAATCACCACTTTCTTTCTGCTTAATCTTTTAAATCATGAGGCCCCGATGTTTTAGTAATGAGAACAGAGTAGTTGTTGACACTGGGCTCTGACACCTCATTCACAAGTTTGGTGAGCCAGTTGTTCTGTCCAGGGTGTCTGCCTGGGAGGCTCCAGACTCCAGTGGGAATGGGGCTCCAGACTCCAGTGGAAGGGGGGCTCCAGACTCCAGTGGGAGGGGGGACTCCAGACTCCAGTGGAAGGGGGGCTCCAGACTCCAGTGGGAGGGGGACTCCAGACTCCAGTGGGAGGGGGGGACTCCAGACTCCAGTGAGAGGGGGGCTCCAGGCTCCAGTGGGAGGGGGGCTCCAGATTCCCATGGGAAGGGGGCTCCAGACTGTAGTGGAAGGTTACACTGAAGTTACAAAACAGTGAGAACTCAGGTTCAAGTGCTTTATAGTCAAAATTTGTAGGAAAGTTCTTTTTTCATGTGTGAATGCAAAAGGTTGAATATCTGTGAAGAAAGAATTATTTTAATCTGTCCTTCAAATTTAAGTCTTACAAGAGAAAATCTTATGCTACTTGGGGATCTGATCAAGATGGTAGGCTTATTTTAGATGACACTTTGTGTGTGGGGGGGTGGTTGTCTTAGCCACAAAGCAGAGCCTGAGAGAGGTTTGTGTGCAGGTAGTTGACTTAGAAAGTGATCCCAAGGAGCAGGAAGGAGGGACAAGGGAGCAAAACAGAGAAGGAGGAAAACCAAAAGGATGTATATTGAATTTGCCACTGTTTTTGCCCCTGAAGTTTAACCCTATGGGACATTCTGAGGAAACTATACCCCAGGAATGGGGTGGCAGTTGTTCATGAGCTCCTGTCCTCTGTGTCTCCACATTTTCAGAGATGCTATAGGAAGCATGGTTGGGTGGGGGTGGAGCCCAAGGTAGGTGCTGGCAGGTGGAGCCTGCACAAAGTTGGTTGAAGCCTTGTTAGGATGATTTTTCCCACATCAGGGCAGGGGTGGGGAAGACCTGGAGCCATGCACACAGACAACTCTGCCCAGGAATGTTCTCTTTGGCGGTAACACTGCCAGCAGGTGGGAAGAATCGTGATGGTACAGAGGGGCCTGGCCCCTGTCAAGCTCACTGTTCTGTGCTGTGAAAAGCTTCAACCAGATATGGTCCAGACACAGAGCCTGTTCAATTTTATGTAAATTCAGTTTGTTAAAACAAGCCACCCCCACCCCGCCCTCCCAAACTAAGGTACCAGCCCAGCTTACAGAGGAGGTGATTCCCCATTGCCTACTGAGCAGCCCGACTCCTATGCAACTTTGACAGAATTTTTTTTTATCACATCTCCTTGGAAACCATCTCAGTGTCTGAACGTCAGACCCAGGCGCCCTGCACATCTGAGACAGGTGCTGACAAGGATAAGATGGGACAAAAATCAAAACTGTCCTTCAAGTGATACTGTGAATATTTGGCCCACTATAAGTAATCAATTTGTTTCCCCAAATTTATCCAGTTCCCAATTAAATTATGTCCATCTACTAAAAAGTAATTTTTAAAAAAATCTGTCTAGCCTTTTGATACTGGGCAATCCCATGACAAATTTATAATCAGTAATATTTAAAGTAAAACAAATCCACCTTTCAGGCCAGTAACTAGGAAAAATGACCATTTTCTTTTCTTTTTTTTTTTTTTTAATTTATTTATTTATGATAGTCAGAGAGAGAGAGAGAGAGGCAGAGACACAGGCAGAGGGAGAAGCAGGCTCCATGCACCGGGAGCCCGACGTGGGATTCGATCCCAGGTCTCCAGGATCACACCCTGGGCCAAAGGCAGGCGCCAAACCGCTGCGCCACCCAGGGATCCCAAATGACCATTTTCAAATACCATCTAGAGTTCATTATTCTCCATCACTCAACAGTAGCCAAGTGAGCCCCAAGTACAGAATATTAAAAATTTTATAAATAGGACTTTGCTCTGTTTCCATCCCCAAATTTTAGGATAATCATACTTTGAAGCAAAAAGTGAAGACCATTACTCAAAGCTATTCCCAGCCAGTGGGAGGATAATCACTTTCTTAAAATAACTCAATCAGAATACTAATAGGCAATACTAAATGGTGAAAACACTAATCTACAGCTATGTTTTTTAAGCTCCTCAGACTATGAGCCACATGCATCTGTCCATGGCAGGTAGTTCCTGTTCCCTATACTGTTAGAGCCAAAATGTTTTTTGTCCTTGTTGAGATCTAGTTCTCCAGCTTTTTCTTTGATGTCATGAGTTACCCACCCCTATCGTACTTTCCCAAGACATTTTGTTTTAGCTATTTGGTTTCTATTGCTTGCTTCTTTATACATAAATAAGTCCATATTTACCAGTCACTGATATTTCCTAAAGCAAGCTGTAATAAAATATTGAGGTAAACACTAAGAAGCTTACTGAGAAGGCACCTGTGCTCCTAGAACATTGTCTGATTTGAAATTTGGCCTATGTTTTTGTTTGCTGGTTTGTTTGTTTTTCCTACCAAAGAAATGCTCACTCTCAGTGTTGTTTATTCTGTGGGTTTGGACAGAAGTATAATGACATGTATCCATCATTATGGTATAATACAGAGTCTTTTCCCTGTCCTAAATTTCCTCTGTACTCTGTTCATCCCATCCCCCATCCCTCTACACCCCTGGAAAGCAGGGCTCATTTTGTTGTGTCGGTGATTTGGCCTTTCCCAGAATGTTACATAGTTGGAGTCATACAGTATAGTCTTTTTAGACTGGTTCTTTCACTCAGTAATATACACTTTAGGTTCCTTCATGTCTTTTTATGGCTTGATAGCTCATTTCTTTTTAGTGCTAAATAACATTCCATTGTCTGGATGGACCACAATTCATTTATCCATTCATCTACCGAAAGACATTTTGATTGCTTCCAAGTTCTGGCGATAATGAATAAAGCTACTCATAAACATTGCTGTGTAGGTTTTTGTATGAACCTAAGTTTTCAACTCCTTTAGGTAAATACCAGGCAGTGTGGCTGCTGGGTCATATAGTATGAATATATTTAGCTTTAGAAGAAACTGCCAAAGTGTCTTCCAAAGTGACTATACCATTTTGCGTTCCCACCAGCCATGAACGGAAGTTCCTCTTCTTCCACATCCTCATCAGCTTTTTCAGGAATGTCAGCATTTAGATTTGGCCATTCTTATAGGTGTATGGTTGTATCTCATTGTTGTTTTAATTTGCACTTCCCCAATGACATATATTGAGTATTAATACTGAGTATCTTTTTATGTACTTACTTTCCATCTGTATATCTTTTTTGATGAGTCACCTATTAAGGCCTTTGGCCCATCCTCATCATTTTGAAAACGAGTACACAGAGGTTTAAATCGTTAAGTAACTTGATCAATAGCTTATTTTTTGCAGGTCATTTGAATCTAGGATTTTGTCACATAACATTCCATCCTCTTTCCATAAGATTTAAAAAAAGAGAAGTTTGAATAGGGACAGGAGGAAAAGGCAGCTGTTTTAGAATAATCATTTTTTAGGCCTCTTTGCACAGTTTTGGTTCAACCATGTCAAAAACACATTTTGCCCAGAGAACTTTTAATTTCAAAATTTTCAAACCTTTTATTTTGAAATCTGCATAACACATAGGACTATAATCCACAGATCTCTCATCTGGTTACCTTAAAATCATCAAAACATCACATGCCAGAAGCTGCTTGGGGTCTGAGATGGCTCTTAGTTTTTTTCTTTTCTTTTTTTGGCTCTTTTAGTTAGTTGGTTAGTTAGTTAGTTAGTTTGGTTTTGGCTTTTGCCTTTTTAATCTGAGCCCAAAGTTTTCCCCTCATCCCAAACTACTTGCTAATAAGAAGTGACATCTGAGTCTAAAAGCTGTGAACTTGATTTAAGTTTATGACCTGCTAGGAGAAAACTAGATTGTAAAATTTGTAAGTCAGCTGTTATCCTTCACCTGCTTGCACAGAATCAGAAACACTAGGTTACAAAAGAACCCGTTTGGGGTTGTTCCCTCTCCTTACACTCCTTCCCAAGCTCTGCCTTTTCCCTTTCTCCTGATAATAATACACATTCGTGGAATAAAATCCTTTATTTTGAAAGGAACTGAAAAGACCTTCATATCTTCAAATTTTTTAAGGCATTATTATTCCCTGCGGACGAACAAGGTCCCTTGGACTTGGGATGATATGCCTAAAGCCACTAAGAAGTCAAGTAGACGTGAACTCTTTTTTTTTTTTTAAGATTTTTAAAAATTTATTTATGATAGACATAGAGAGAGGGAGAGACAGAGAGAGAGAGAGAGAGGCAGAGACACAGGCAGAGGGAGAAGCAGGCTCCATGCAGGGAGCCCGATGCGGGACTCAATCCCGGGACTCCAGGATCGCACCCTGGGCCAAAGGTAGGCGCCAAACCGCTGAGCCACCCAGGGATCCCCTAGACGTGAACTCTTAAGTAAAATCTTTTTCTTTGGACATTTCCTTGTATTGTCGGTCCATTTTCAAGCTTTTGGGTTGGAGGAGACTAAAAATAAGATGGGCACATGGATTCTCAGAGTGAATAAATGTTGGCCTGTGTCAGTGAGCGCTTGTATAAGTTGGGCACTGAGCAAGTGCTGAGAATCTCATGGGAATAGCTGGACATGGCCCTGCCTGCCCAGATTCATAGCTCAGTAGACCTATGTGCATGCGATTACTGCACCCCATGGTGGGTGCTTTGATTTCAGGGTGTTCCGGGACCCAGAGAAAAATCACATACCTCTGATCTGCTTTGGGGGAAAGGAGAGGGATGTGACATCCTTCCTAGAGGATGTGACATCCAAGCTAAGATTTAATGGATAAAGACAATTTTGTTCAGTGAACAAGAGAATTTTGTGAAGGAAAGATTTTGGGGAAAAGTATTCCAGGAAGAGGATAGATAGAACATGTGTACAGACCCAGAGATGAAAGAGGGCAAAGTGTGTTCTAGGAACAAAGCAAGAACATTTAACGTAGAGGGCAAAGGCCCATCATCTAGGCTACAGAATCAAGAACTCAGCTTAATTGGTGAGCTGGGTCTGACTGGCCCAAACCCACTCAGGAGCTTGGTAGAATCAGGCACGAGATGGTGATGAGGCTCAAAGACTGTCTCTGTTGTGTCAGATCTCCACAGCCCAACGAAACCTGGGTTTTCCTGACCGGTGCCCGCTGCAGCTAATTAGAGCATTGTGAGGCTTGCTAATTGCCTGAGGACCATTTTTATAGACCACAGCAGAGAGGGGCACTTCAAAGTGCCCTTCTGTAGACCCCACAGAGGTGGTCTGAACCATCCCATATCTGAAGAAATAGAAAAGAAACACTTTAGCTTTATTGATTTTCTGGAAAGAATGTATTTGGGGCTTAGGGGAGGAAGCATGTTTTTCAGACCTTTATTTTGGGCATGAAATCTCTTTTTCCAAAATGAGGGCTGTGGAGTAAGGTACAGAGTCCTTCCAATGGCAGCTTTGCTGGAGCTACTAACAGGGGAACCCGTGCATTCTCCTGCCACCCTCTGATGGAGTGGCTTCCAGAATTAGAACTTCACATCATTTATCTGCCAGCACATATGTAACTGGGGCAAGGAGTAGCCTGGGCATCTCGATGTATCCACTCACATTTCATCTTGTGCTTACAAACACACACCAAACCAGACAATCCTACAACACAACCCCAAACATGTTTGTATTGTGCATATTTGCTTTTCTGTATAAAAGGAAATTTTCCTGATTAGCCAGTTGGCCCCATGTCCCCCAATGGGCTCTTCATGGAACTTGATTTAACATTGACATCTTGCTGAGTGCTCCATAACAGAGAATAAATGAACAAATAAATCTGAACAACTATTTTTGAGCTCTTAATATACACCAAGCACTAGCACTTTTATCTTCACCGTCATTTAATCTCCACAATAACATGGTGGGGTGGGTACTCTCTCCCCATTCTATAGAAGAGGAAGCTGAAGAACACGGAGGTGGAATGATTTACCCTCCATCACAGCTGGAGGGAGTCAAGGCAGGCAGGACACAGAGCCCATCTGATTCCAAAGCCCTCTGCTCTTCATGACATCACACTGCATCCAGAAGGAACAGAAGAGAGCCTGGGGTCACATGAAACATCATGCTTTCATAGCAGTCACTTTGGGAAGACTTCACCTTGGCCTCTGCTGGCAAACTGATGAAGAAAGTAGAGGAAATGAGACAATTTAAGTTGGGGGGGGGGAACTCCCCTCTCCTCCCTCCGAATGTGGGAAAATCTTATTCCAAAATGTGCCTTTAAAAAATAAATATGTAACAAGCATGTCTTCTTGGAAATAGTGGCCGCAGATCACTCACTTATTTCAAGCGATCATTCCTCTCCGGCCCTTGTGATGGGGCTGCAGGGGCTGCTGGGGAGAAGGCCTTCTGCTGGCACATGGGCCCAGCATCACTACCCTTCTGACAGGAAGAACTGAGCCTGTGCAATGTGATTTAAAGCATCAGCGACTAGGCCAAAACATCTAGGACTTTTGCCAACTCGAGGACAAAAGCTCACCCACACTTGTTTCTTAGAACACGCTGATCAATCAGTTCAGCTCAAAAGGTTGATCCAAGAAGTCCTGTTTAAAAATGACACCCAACACAGAATTGGAGCCTGGAGGATCCATGAGATCCAGTGCACTTAAGCTATCTGCACCTGCTCACCCAGAATAGCCAGTAAACTTGGGGTCCTGCCTTCTCCCCATCCTCTCTTGCCCTTTGAATTCACTCTTTCCATTCTTCCATTCTAGACAGTGCCCAGCTCAGAGTGGGCAACAGCACACAGGCTCAGATAACCTGTAGCCCAGCCAGATGCCTGGGCGGTAGTACATCATGGTCATGAGTGTGTTTTTCCTATAGCCATGCTCCCAAGCAGACAGAGGTACTGTTACTGTGGTTCTTTTACATTACAGACACAGCAAGGGCAGTCCCAACATTTTTTCCTCTTTGAAAAATTGTCACATGCTTAAAAAAATAATAAAATTGTCTATTTTACATAGATGGGGTAAAATCCACTAATGTAGTAGTGTTCGTAGGCTTCCTTTCCTGTTCAGTCTTTACCTGCTGACCATCTCCCTCCTCTACCCGCCCCGCCCCCCCATAGTTCTCTCCCATCAACATCTACTCATGTTTTTTTATTAGTTCTCCTGTTTTGTACTGAGACCTTTATCATTTTATTAGGTTCCCATATGAAGTCTTTTGTGGTTTCATATGAATTTTAGGATAGTTTTTTTTTTTGATTTATGAGAAAAATGCTATTGGAATTTTGATAGGGATTGCATTATATCTATAGATCACTTTGAGTATTATGGACGGTTTCACAATATTAATTCTTCCAGTCCATGGACACAAGATAGTTTTCCCTTTATGTGTGTCTTCTTTAACTTCCTTCATTGATGTTTTATAATTTTCAGTGTACTTCTTCTAGGACTTTTATGATTTCAGGTTTTACATTTACATCTTTGATCCATTTGTTTTTTTTTTTTTTAAGAAGCAGCTTCTTTTTTTTTTTTTCTTATTATTTATGATAGTCACACAGAGAGAGAGAGAGGCAGAGACACAGGACAGAGGGAGAAGCAGGCTCCATGCACCGGGAGCCCGACGTGGGATTCGATCCAGGGTACTCCAGGATCACGCCCTGGGCCAAAGGCAGGCACCAAACCACTGCGCCACCCAGGGATCCCCTCTTTGATCCATTTGAATTGGCTTTTGAATGTGATGTGAGATAAAGGTCTAATTTCATTCTTCTGCATGTAAACATCCATTTTTCTGTATGTAGCTATCATTTAAAAAAAAAAGATTTTATTTATTTGACAGAGAGAGAGAGAAAGAGAGAACACAAGCAGGGGAGGGTCAGATGGAGAGGGAGAAGCAGACTCCCTTCTGAGCAGGGAGTCCAATGACAATGCCCAGGCTCCTTCCCAGGACACTGGGACTATAACCTGAGCCCAAGATAGATGCTTAACTGACTGAACCACCTGGGCACCCTGGTAGCTGTCATTTCCAAGTTTTTCACCTCTTTGGTTAAATTTATTACTAAATATTTTATTCTTTTTGTTGCCATTGTGAATCGAATTGTTTTCTTAATCTCCTTTTTGGATAGCTCCCTGCAGCTACTGAAATGCAAAAATGCTACTGATATTTATATATTGATTTTGTATCCTGCAACTTTACTGAATTTATTAACCATTTTTTGGTGGAGTCTTTAGAGTTTTCTTCATATACTATAACATCATCTGCAAACAGATAATTTTACTTCCTCCTTTCCAATTTGGATGATGCCTCCTATTTCTTTTTCTTATCTAATTTCTCTGGCTGGCTAGGATTTGCAGTACTATGTCGGATAGAAGTGGTGAGAGCAGATATCCTTGATGAGTGTGTGTGAGTGTGCGTGTGTGTGTGGTGGGAGGGGTGCGGGGCGTGCTCCTGCCTAGGGAGTTCTGCAGCATGTGTTCTGAGCAACTCCATCAGCCGGAGTCAGCATCAGCAAAGACAACAGAGGTCCTTAATGGCAAAAGCTACAGTTGTCCCTGGTGGCAGCAAGGGCTGCTGAGGTCTTCCTGGCTCTCCTTGTCCCTGGAGGTGGTAGGTCATGGCCAAAGGGATTCCTCTTGGCCCCAAGCCATGCTAGGTTAGGAGATGAAGTAAAATAGGTAAAATGCTCTGTGTGCTTTTCTACGTGTCCATCCTCAGTATTTGAGCTCCTTTGGTGCAGCTTCGTAATTGTACTCTGGAGTTCTTTTACAGGGGTTTTTATTGATGTGTGGTTGTACATTGTTTTTTGTAGGGTGGACAAAGCCTGGAATCCCTAATTTGTCATCTTCTGAGGTCACTTCAAATGCATTTTAAAATAACTTTATCACATTCCTCAAAACAATCTAGCTGGGATTTTGATTGGTATTACGTTACATTTCTATTAAATTTATAGATTAATTTCAGCAAGGATGGACCATTTTTATAGAACAAAATCATCACATCCAAGAGAATGAACTATCTCTCCATTTAATCAGGATTTTCTTCTATTCCTTAACAGAATTTAGAAGTTTTAGATATTCTTTGTTAATTACTGTGTACTTTATAACTTTTGCTACTATGGTGAATGCTAATTTGACTATATTTTGTGGTTGGATTTTGCTGCTATAGAAAAGTGCTTTTGATTTTTTGTAAATTGACCTTATATCTGGCAACCCTGTTGATCTCTAGTTAGGTATCAGTTATTAGCTGTAGAATTTTATCTCTACCCACTCTAGCTAGGTTTGGGTTCTACTTGCCTTTACGGTGAGAATGTCTTATAATCCAGCTATTATTTTTTTCCTAAAGCATATATTGTTGCAATTAGGACTTGTCTGTGCTGATATCAAAATCCAGAAGAAAGACTGGGTATAGTTAGACAAATGGATAACAGTTTCTTTATGGTCAAGGAATATACAAATACTTGAGCATAAAAACTGTTAAAAAGAAAACCATAGGCCCAAGATGGAGTCACTTAGGTCAAGTCACCAAACAAGGGCATAATATCTAAACTAATTACAGTTTCAACCTTCCCCAGAAATGTAGTCTTAACTGGTTAGTCAGGCATTTTCTGGTCAGCATCAATGAGGTAATCTGTCACATGGGCCCTCTGTATCCCCTAAAGGAAGATGAAGTAATCTGCCCTATAAGAGGCCCTGTTCTTCTTCCTAAGGGAAGGTGACCTTGTCTGATACAATCCTTTCTTTTCTTGTGCTCATGTCCTGCCTCATTTCTGCCTATAAAACCCTTCCAATTTGTATGGCTCTTTTGGGCTCCCTACTACTTGCTAGATGAGATGCTTACCAATTCTTGAATGGCTTGATAATTAGATCTTCAAATTTACTCACTTAAATTTTGTTTTTTAACAAGCCGAAAGTCACTCACTGGTCCCAAGCTAACACTCAGAGAATCAATGATTATAATTCCTTAACAAACCCCCTGATTCCCTAAGTTTCTTCAACTGTGTCCTTCCTTGCTTCTTCACTTTAAAACTTTTGGGATTACAACCTGAAGTAATCGAGCCTAGTCAACAATGGGCCCAGGTCAGGGACAAATACTCTGGAAATCAAGGTGGAAACCCTCTCTCTTCATTCTCTTCCCAGGATGTTAAAGAAGCACTAGGACAGGGCCTGCAAACCTGGCAGCAGGAGGGGGCTGTTCATTTGGGAAATGTTCAAAGCATTCTCTGTATCAGAGTTATAAATGGGGTCTATACAGGCAGAGTGAAGGGAAGAGCTATGGAGAACACAGAAGAGGTAAGTGATCTGCCCAATCTCACAGGATAGGGGAAATCTGACCTATGTGCAGAGAGTCTAACAAGCCTATGGTACTCCTTTTCTATTTCCACGGTAGGTTTTTTAACCTGAGTTATCCAGACAATTCTTTTTCAGGTCTTTGCTTTATTTTGCTTGTATAAGTAGTCCTTGAGGTGATCTAAAAATGAAAACAAAAGCGATAGCTGTATGAAGCTGTTTTTCTTTTACAGTGCCTTCAATAGCCGCGACTAGTAAGCGCCTTTCCAACGTTTGGACACAAGCCCTGCACTCACTGCTTTCAGTAATAATTTGTTTCAGATAATTTTGCTAGTGGAGTGTGTTTTGAGATAGGTGCTCTGACACCTCAGAAGGCAAATTCCAAACTCTTCTGGAAATGATTTTTCAAAAGAGAAACAGTCATGAGGAAGGATTACCAAGAGAACTTTTGGAAGCTGGCCACCCAATTAGGCAACTTTTCTTCTCCAAGGACCTGTAACTTGTGCTCACAGTTTCAGTATTTATATAGACACAGCCCTTGAACTCTGACATTTTAAAAAGAAACTGAGCTGTATCAGAAAGCTGGGATCTGTGACAGCCACGTTGGTCTCCTTGGAAAGCAAAAGTGCTCTCAGGAAAAGACAAGGGATTCACTCCTTAATCACACCGCCAGTCACTTCTCCTAAGAAAGGTTTGCAAATAAGTAGGAAAACACAACCCTGTTCTACATTTAGAAGAAGCAGGACCAGAGGGAGGAGAAAGGGGAGTAAGGAGATGGGGAGGGAGAGGCAGTACAGAAGGAGGTTTTCTGACTGAAAATTCACTGAGGGAGAGAGAGAAACATTGTAAGAGGAGAGGAATGTTCATGAGGAATCCACAGCCAAAAGACTCAAACAGTGGAGCATCGGGCAGATAACCAGTAAGGAGAGACCAGTGCTTTTTTAAAGCACGTCTGGCATTGGTCTTAGCTTTGTGAACAGAACAGAGGCTTTAGGAGCAGAAAGAGTTGAGTGCAAATTCTGACTCAGCTGCCTCCCGCTGGGTGCTGGTATTGTCACTGAAGCTCCATGGAACTCTGTTTCCAACATCTGTAAAACGAGGTGAACACCACCTACCTCCAGTGCTCCCAGAGGGATTCAAAATCAGGTATATAAAGTTTCTTGCACATCATACCTCCTATACTATGGTGTCCTTGTCAAAGATTAATCTTCCATCTTCCTTAAGACTGATTAGCCAGGAATGTTCTGAGGTTGAACTGTGTTCTTCTGTTATTTAATTATCCTGATGAAAGCCAGAGGGTAAGACCACACCCCTGTGCATGGTTGGAGCTTTCCCTGAGGAGAATGAGCATCACCACTGACATCTTTTCTTGGATGAGGTCAAGGTCAATCCTGGGACAGCAAATCAAGACGAGTGGAGGTGCTTAGGGACTGCCAGGGGGCAGTTCTTCCTCTATGGAGGTGGAGGGGCTTAAAATGGCTGGCCTTAGGCTTTTCTTCAGGAGATATGCTATAGGGATTCTCCCAGAAGAGAAGAAAGATGATCCCTTCAAGATTGTGGTCACTGAGAGCACATAGAGAAGAGCCTCCTTAGGGCTTCCACATGCCTAGCAGCCCTGAACATCACCACAGTGGTCTGTTATCATTTCTTCTGCCATCCATCAGGAAATGGGATCAAGTAGAGGATGGAGGGGTGCAGGGGAGAGTAACCAAGGCCAGAGAGAAGCCCATCCCCAGATGCAGGAGAACAGACAGATGCTCAGAGGAGGGGAAGTGCTGCATCTCAGAGCCTGAGCTGCATGTGGCAGGCAGAGAGCACCTGCTCTAGGACACCCCAGCATGTGAGGAGGACATTCTGATTAAGGCTGGACATCATACAGCCAAGGGAGGTGGGGCATTTAAAAGGAAGTATATAAACTTTTGCTAATGAATACATTTCTCAATTATTGCTAGCTCCAGTTTTGAATTAAGATGTTAGTTATCTTCCAGAAGAATATTAAAAAATATCTATATTATACATGACTGGCTTTTGATGTGAGAAACTTCCTGCCATGGTGCTCAGCTTTTCCCAGCCCCGGGTTCTTCTGGGAAATGCTGGCCACAGAAAATGCTGCCTCTCTTGAAATGTCCCCCCGCTCCCCACTGCTCACTTGCCCCCTTGCAGCTGATCACAGACTGCTAAATGTACGGAACACCACTTAGAAAATGTCCCTGGCTTCCACACCCCACCTTAGCAGAAAGCCTGGCACTCAGAATCTTGTCTCACTCAGTATTTCATTTTACTTTATACAACCTACTGTCTTTTCTAAGGCCTTTGAGCCCTTACTGAAATAAACATGAGGACAGATGGGGTTCCCTTGCTGCAGGTTCATGAATAAACAGCCTATGTCAAGTTCATCTTGGATTTTGTCTTTGCAGATGAGAAGTCATACCAAAAAAATATAGCATTTACCGAACAAAAATTTTTAAAAGGAAATTAAAATTATATGCACTAGATTCACACATTGAATCAAACCAAGTTAATAGGTGTTAAACATCTTCCCTGTTCAGGGTTCAAATATATCTCTGCTAATAAACACTGTGTGATGGGAATTTAATTGGGTTAAAGTGACTCTGGCCTCCAGAGAGGTTTTTACCAAAGAATCAAGATTCATATGGTTTCACTCATATGTGAAATATAGGAAATAGGGAAAGGGACTATAAGGGACAAGAGGGAAACTGAGTAGGGAAAAATTAGAGAAGGAGACAAACCACGAGAGACTCCTAATACTGGGAAACAAACAAAGGGTTTCAGAAGGGGAAGAGGATGGGGGGATGGGGTGACCGGATGATTGGCACTAAGGAGGGCACTTGATGGGATGAGCACTGGGTCTTATACTGTATGTTGGCAAATTGAATTTAAATATTTTTCTTTAAAAAATAAAACAGACAAGAAAAAGAATCAAGAGTCTAATTTGGGGATTTGAACAGAACCTAGGGACAGCACATCAGGATAGGATATGGGATGTTCTTTGTGCTTGAACAGGAAGGCTTCATCTAATGAAGCTGAGTGTCTTAATTGAGGAAGACGTTTTGAGTCCATGTTCTCCACTCTAGGTAGGCTATCAGATACCATTCCCTGGGTAATTCATTGTTTCCAGGTCTCAGGAAAGTGTAGGTACAAATGAGTTTGTGTTGACACTAATGCCCAGATCCTGATGGTCTTCAGCCCCAGCAGCAGCATGCAGGACCTCAACAATTCCCCTTCCTCAGTCTTCCTGTTGCTCAGGAGCTTTTAGAGGGAAGAGCCCAGCCCTGTGTCAGATGCCCTTCATAAGGACTCACTCTCTTGCGAATAGCCACCTTTGGTGCTCACAGTCCTGGGCAAAGCTGGCCTCAGGTTAAAGACTCAGTGAAACACTGAAATCATCCTGCCTTGGTCCAGAGACCCATAACCTCTGAGAACTCTCTTGCCTGTGGGGCTCAGAACCCCAGAGATCCAAAGGGAATAGGAACCATGTCACAACCAAGTCACCCATTCCTTATCTTTTTCTCTTTCATTCATCCTCTCCTGTGTAAAATCTCCCTCCTCTTTTCTTCAGCAAAATACAAACCCCCAGCTGAATCTACATCCAGAGGGGTCACCACCAGCTGTTTTTCTTAAACAGTCACTTTAAATCTTCACTTGACCTAGCTGGGGACACACCAGATGCTGTTACTTTAAACAGAACCTCTAAACTTCAGTTTTCAGAAGAGGGTGGTTAAATGCCCTACTTGATGCTGATCAGCCTGTAGGTCTAGGACTGATGTGAGGGCAATGCATGGATGGACCTGTGAGGGTAGCACATGGATTGGTGGCTGCCTGAAGCTCTGAAGAGTGGCTGGGTGGGGGAACATAAGAACCTTTTTTAGAACTGATGCACCACTCTAACCTCCTGACCTCTGTCTAGAAAGCCTTTCCTGATCCTAGTAAGTAGATGGAACCTCTCTGTTTCAACTTACCATAGCTTGATGTACCTTCCAAACAGTTACATCTTACTCTGGTTTAGGGTTTTTATAGTCTCTAC
Source organism: Canis lupus dingo (assembly GCF_003254725.2). NCBI lineage: Eukaryota > Metazoa > Chordata > Mammalia > Carnivora > Canidae > Canis > Canis lupus. The sequence goes on along the minus strand of NC_064247.1, from coordinate 22,065,028 downwards.
TTGATAAAGTTTATAGAGAGAGAATCTCTTCCCCTTGTCAGGACTTTGCTTATGGCAAATGTTGAACACTATTTGCTTGTTTGAATTAAATTCTGTTCAGTTATACTAGGCCCATTGGTGGCCAACTCTTCCGATGGTGGGAAAGGAGAAATTAAGCTTCCCCCACAGCACCCTGGCTATGCCCCACAGCAAACACCAGTATAAATTTGCCTTCAAATTCTGGCCTGGCTCTCTCAGTTCTTCTGGACACAAGATTAGCACTCATTCTCCTGTTTCATTACCTTCTTGGAAATGCCTTTAACCTCCCACTGTAGCTGCTGGCTGCCCCTGCAAGGCCCTCATGCTGAAGATTCTCCCCTCCCCCACTGGCTTTCCCTTTGGGGATGAAACTTCTCTCCAGGAGCTTTCTGAATGGGGAAACAAAAGCTCTGCCTGGCTTTCTGAAGGAAAAGTGAGAAATGCCCAAGTAAATCAGCAGAGACTCTCAATTGGCAGATACCTTTACTTTTTAATTAAAATACCTCGTTTGGAGGTTACATGCTCCGCTTGTGGGAGGGTAAGTTATCCTATCACTTCTGGAAGACAATTTGGCTAGATGTCAAGCACATTTAAAATGTTCACATCTTTTAATCCAGCAATTTTACTTAGAGCAAGTTTCCTGCAATTCACAGGAAAAAAAGCGAGCAAGCAAGAAATTTAAAAAGGCATTCAACCTCAGCAGTAATAAAGAAAATGCAAATCAAAACACCAAGGTGCTGACTTTTACATACTCCTTGTTTGCATGTGAATTGGCCAAGCATTTTAGAGAAATACCCTGGCATTATATATTAAAATTTAAAATATACATCCCCTATGAACTAGTAATCCTAATTATAGAAAGTACCCTAAAGAGATAAAAAGCATTAGCATATGAAAGTACACGTGGAGAGGCACCTGAGTAGCTCAGGTGGTGGGGTGTCAGACTCTTGGTTTCCACTCAGGTCATGATCTCAGGGTCCTGGGATCAAGCCCCACATCAGGAGCTGCACTCAGCATGGAGTCTGCTTGAGATTCTTTCTCCCTTTCCCTCTGCCCTTCCCCCTGCTCTCTTGCCCTCAAAATAAATAAATAAATCTTAAAAACAAAAAAGAAAATATGTGTGGATATTTAATGCAGTACCAGTAGTAACTCCCCAAATCTGTAAACATACATGTCAATTGATGGGAAATGGCTTAATAAATTATGGTATGTCCATATCATGGAGTATTATACAGTTATTTAAAAAATAATTATATCTGTATGTTGTGCCCTGGAAACTTACTGAAGGTTTATTAAGTGAAAATAACGATTTCAGAGAAACAATATATGGTAAGGCTCCATTTTTATTTTTAAAAAGTATTCATTTATTCTTTCAACAAATATTTGGCTAACTCTGTGCCAGGGATGAAATGGTGAAAACCACATAATTTCTGCCTTCCTGTGTGCTATTTTAGCATGGAAAACACATAGAAAGGAAATGAACCTCAAGAAATCAGAGAAGAAAAGAGGTTGTATATTTTTTACTTACATCTATGCACTGCCTAAATTATTTCTCTGAGCCTGTTCCACTTTTGCAATTAAACAAAAAAACTTATGCACACACAAACAAAAAAATTATCCTGATGAAGTAATCAGAAAGGCACCTGGGGGTTTATATACAAAGAGATGCCACACAGTGGTTATGAGCTTGGCTTTGGAGTCACAGACCCAAGTGTGTTTATTTTTTATTTTTTTAAAGGTTTTTATTTATTTATTTATTAATGAGAGAAAACAGAGAATGAGAGAGAGGCAGAGACACAGGCAGAGGGAGAAGCAGGCTCCATGCAGGTAGCCTGACATGGGACTCGATCTCGGGTCTCCAGGATCACGCCCTGGGCTGAAGGCAGTGCTAAACCGCTGAGCCACCCAGGCTGCCCCCAAGTGTGTTTATACCTCTGCCACTGACTAGCGCTGTGATCCTGGGTAAGTCATGTGACTTCTCTGTGTCTCAACCTCCTGCTCAATAGAATAAATATCATAATAATATTCATCTGGAAAGGTCATTGCAAGGATTAAATGACATATGTAAAGCATTTAACACAGCATCTGGCACATAGTAGATATTTAAAAAGTGGTAGCTATAAAAACAGTAAGGATTTTACGTATTGTTTAAGATTGCAACAAAAACCTTAAATGTCTAGCAATTGCCATATGAGTAATGGGTATGCTGGAATATTATAAAGTCATTAAACTCACAATTTTGAAGATTTTTCCTGAAATGAGAAAATATAACTTGGTAGTGAGCACAGACCTATATATTCACTATAATTCCCATTTCGACAAACATGTATCTGTGTGTATATATATGTATATATGTGTGTATATATACATATATATGCACTACAAGGAAATGTCTAGAATATCAACTAAGTTGGTTGAAGTATCTGTCACTTGCCCTTGTCAGTTTTCCAAATGACAAGCAGAAAAATCTCCTAACATAAAAAGGAGATAGTGCTTTCCTCTAAGCTTGGAAGATGAGAAAGGATGGGTTGTTCAATTTCCATTCCCCTTTATTTGGTGGCAAAGGAGAATCCCAAGTGATCATGAGAATTATGGCAGTGGAATCTGGCGATTGTTGAATTCCTTGCTTCTCAGAGTGTGGTCTGTTGATCACTCCAGAACTTGTGAGATGCAACCAGATCTACTAAATCAGGTTCTGCATTTTAACAAGATTCCCAGGTTATTCTTTTGCATATTGTGGTGTGAGGGACAAATGACATTCCCGTGGGGTACCTGGGCGACTCAGTGGTTGAGCATCTACTTTCGGCTCAGGTCATGATCCTGGGGTTCTAAGATCAAGTCCCTGAGGGGAGCCTACTTCTCCTTCTGCCTATGTCTCTGCTTTTCTTTCTGTGTTTCTTGTGAATAAATAAATAAAATCTTTTTTAAAGATGGCATTCCCTTGAGAATTTTAAGAGGTGGAAAGATAAGTTCAAGGTCACAAATGAGGATTTTCATAGCAGAGGCAGGTCTCTGGACCCCTGTTAGAACAGGGGGTTTCTTCATCGTATCTTGCTGTCCCTCACTATGTTCTCCCTCTATGCACCCCATTTGGTATACATTATCTGACCTCTCCTCCCCAGGTCTTTTCTTATTCTAGTAATTTTTACAGGCATGGTGTTTTACTATTAAGTCTGAAGTCTATATTGCACTGGGCAAATTATTCTTGTTGTATGGCAATGGGTGGGCTCAAGGTCAGCTTCAAGTGCCTGCATTATTGAGAGTACCTTGGTCTAATTCCTCAGGAACTTCTTAAATGTCCATTGAGATTTGTCTCTAGTTCCTTATAAACTACTTCCATCAGAGCCGAGTGAAAGCATGGTCGAAAGGACAATGAAAAGTCTCATAATTTCTGACCACAGTCTCAGCACAAATGTTTTCCCAATCCTGCCCTTCCCTTTGTTCTCTGAGTCCTACCTGGGTTCTCTTCCCATCCTCTATCACTTTCATCAAAGGTTTAATTATGCTCCTGGATTTTGATCACAGATTTATTAAGTGTTTAACTCTATGTTCCCTGAATGATGGTTTCTCAGGAATGAAGTGCATTCAGAAGGAGAGTAGCAGGTCAAGCATGAGTGTAATTTGGAAGAGCTTGACATGTGCCACATCATCTCTGCCAGTGTGAATCACTGCTTTGGTTTTTCAAGCCCTGGACCTGCTGGACTGTGCCTGCCAAGTCAGCTGAGGTTCTCCAAATTAATTTTAAGGACATACGGTGGCTTGGAATTCTCCAAGTTACCAGTTCACAATAGTAAAAAAAAAAAAAAAAAAAAAAAAAGACTCATTTGATTTCTCCTCAAACTATGATCCAAAATATAAATTACCTCGGGATGCCTGGGTGGCTTAGCAGTTAAGCATCTGCCTTTAGCCCAGGGTGTGATCCTGGAGTCCCAGGATCAAGTCCCACATCGGGCTCCCTGCGTGGAGCCTGCTTCTCCCTCTGCCTGTGTCTCTGTCTCTCTCTTTCTGTGTCTCTCATGAATAAATAAATAAAATCTTTATATATATATATATATATATATATATATATATATATAAATTACCTTGAAATGGCTAGAAAATAATATGGCATTATACTAGATTAGAGATTATACATTTATAGGCCAAGGCAAATTCCTAGAAAGAATCTACCTTTTTGAAGACAACACACAGGACATGCTGGAAGCATTGCAAAATATTGAGTTAATCCTATTCAGTAAGATTTACCAAGTATCTCTACTGTATAATATACCATTTTAGATGTCATTGTTGTTGGAGGGAGGTGTGTCCAAAAACGGCTCCCTGATGGAGTTACAGTGTAAGTAAGTTGAAGAGAAATAGGCAATCTATCATTCCAGACAGAATATCAGAATGGTCAGAGGAGTCCATGTCCTGTGGGAGTTTGCACAGAGCATCCCTGTGTATGTAGGGGATCAGAGAAGGCCAAAAATGGGGTATTTGAGATGGGCTCCTGAATATAGAATAAAAAAAAATTTCTTCTTCATTTATAAACTTAAAAAATTATAACTTGTGGGTTTTCTCAGAAGTCATTCAGAGATAAATAAAGAAACCATTAATTTTCACACGCTAATTCCCCCTTCTGGCCCCCAAAGTAACCAACATTCATAGTTTGGTATATCTTTACTCACTTACACATATCTACACATATATAGCTGGCTAAAACTTTGCCTTGTAGTTGTGTTGTTGTTTTATAAAATAGGATATTATATACATTATTCTGTGATTTTTTTATTTAATAAATTCCTGAATATTTTCTCAGTTTAATGCTTGTTGATCCAACTCATTGTTTTTAATAGATGCACAGTGTTTTATACAATGACTGTTCCAGAATTTGATTTACCGTTTCCATAGTGATAGACCTTTAGGTTGTTTCCAGGATTTCGTTATTTCAAATATTGACAGGAAGAGATGAAATCAGAGAGTCAAAAGGCCAGAAATATAACTTAGGGTTAAAGCATTTGTGGTCCAATAATTTCCTGTCAGTCATTGCACTGTTAGCAGCTATGCTAGTAGGGATCCTCTTTGTCCTCTCTGGCTCTGGGCTCTTCTGTTATCACTGACAATACTCATGCCTTACTATATTTCCTGTTATACCAGACTTCCAGTCATTTCTGCCTTTAAGCATGCCTTCCCTGTTCTCACATCCATTCAGAGCCTGCCCATGCCTCCTTCTCAGAGAACAGGGATCAAGTCACCTGCCTCTACGGACACCACCGATGAAATTGTGGTGACCTATGTGGTTAAGGCTAGGCCCATCAGCTTCTGTCTTCTGAGAATTTACAAGTGGGGCCTTGAAACATGGTAAGGGCTATGTGAGATGCTGGAACTGAGAAGTGATTGACAGCTGAAGTGAATGATTGTATAAGAGCCAAGTACTTGCCCAAACAGAGAAGGTCAAACAAATGGAAAGGGCAAAGGATGAAGCAGATGTGTAAAGCAAGTAGGGGGAAGGGAGAAGGAGAGAGAATAAGAACCTCATTGACTTGCTACAGACTCATCGGTTCCTGGTTCCAGCCCTGTTTGAGGACTGATCATACTTTTTGACCTTGGGTTCCATAAGACACCTGTGTCTCCTTCTAGTTTCCTTTTGTGTGGACAAGATGAAGGGAGGGTGATTTTTTTTTAATTTGCAATCAAGTGATTTGAACTAAGACTTTGACTGAGAGTGGGGTTAAGGGAAAGATATTCTTTTCCACCAAATTGAAGCTAGAGAGAAAGAGCAAGCCTAAAGCTCTCCTTGGGAGATGTGATAGCCTGCTCTCTACCAGTGTGGAAAGAGATACAGATTGTGTGATTTATTAATACAGAATGTTATGTGACAATAAATAAAAATACTTGGGAGGAAAAACTCAAAATGCTTCATTCAGTGAAGTTATTTAAGGTTGCACCTCTATTGGAAAGTGAGTCATAAGAATCAGGGCTCCCAGCTGGGTTTCATGGAGAGGATCAGGGATGGCTGGCTTGGGTCCTGTTACATCCTTTGTTATGTGACATTGGAAACTGGAGCTTCATTTCTGTAAACTGAAGACAATATGTAACATTTTTCAGGAGATTAAATGAAATAACAGATGCAATGTCTGGCATCATACCTGCCACCTTACCTTAAGCCCTTAAGAGCCTTAGCTCCATCTAGCTCTTTCCTCCCTCATCCCTCTAGATCTTCCTCTCACCACTATTTAGGAATACAAGTTCCTTTGAGTCCCATCTTCTGTAAGGTTGAAGCTGCTCTGCCCTCCTCCTGATGCCATAGAGCAAGGTAAGGAGAGAGGAGCACAAGAGACCATGGTGCCCTAACCAGATTGAAAGATATTAGGAGAAAGCGATAGGGTCCTAGAGGGTGTGGGAGCGGGCAAGGGCCATATGTGTACCAGAAATCCTTGTACATATGGCTGAATTAGAAGCTATCACACAAAACAAGTTAGAACCAACCAGTGTATTCTTTTACTTACTGCAAAGACCAGCTCTACCAAATAATCACAGCACCAAGTATTTAGAGACAGCTATAGATAACATCATATAGTTGATACCTGAATTGTTTGTTCATTAGCTAATGGCTATTCCCAAAGCAGTGTTCTAGAGGGACAGCTATAGTTAGTTATAACTTAATGTTGATTAGTGTGGCCATATGCTGGAATCATAGAAATCATAGAAATATAAAGATTGACCAGTCCTCTCTCTAAAGAGCTTATAGCCTAGAATGCATGTATAAAAACACATACACTTAAGGGATAGTAAAGGAAAGCAATTTTTAAAAATTAGGCCATGAAAAAATTCTAGTTAACATTAAACAATTATAAAGGTCTTAGCATCACTGGTTTCTGTGTAGGACAAATGGAGGACTTTTTTTTTCTTTAATTTCAAGAATTTTCATTCTGAAAAGAACAAAAATCTTTCTGGAAGGACTAGTACTGTCCAGGTTTGTGTAGGTAGGAGGTAGGAAGATGTAAGAGCCCTTTGCCACAGTGCCATGTCCTGCTTGACTGAGTCACTGTTTAATGATATAGTTGTCTGACTGACATTGCTTCTTGTATCAATGCACACAACAGCGTTGTACCTATTTATTTACCAGCCACTGGGAATAAAAGAGTAAGGAGTTATAGGGCTTCTTGCCCATTGGATCTCTCAGACTTTTGGGGAAGACAAGCATATGGCCAGATAAATTATGCTAAAATTTTGTGTTAAGATAGAATATAACTGTGCTTGAAGTGAACCCATAAGGCAGAGCTGTTCAGTCTGTGTAGAGAGACTGGAAGACTTGAGAGCTAACTATCATTTTACATGTCTGGAATGACCTATGTAAGTGTGTATGTGCAAGTGGTTATTAGTATGTGCATATACACCTCTATATGTACATGCATATACATACACAACACATATAGTGATGATGTCCCAATCCCAGCACCTTAATGCATGTACTGACAGAGATGAGAAATAGAGTCCTTTGAAAGGGAAAAATGGAAATGAAAACCTCAAGTCCATTTATAATTAAGGTTCAGACACAGATTGTTTGGGAGACCACATACATGTGTGGGTGGATTCTCCTAGAAGCTAAATCTACGAGCAGGAGAGGAATCATCAGAATCAAAAGAGCAAGACATGACCAGCCAGACTCTATGCTAACCCTGGGGGTTGAGGGGAACAAGTTGTGGTTCCAGGTAGCTTCTTGAAACTGTGTTCTAGTCTGGTTATACTGGAGACATGTGAGCATACTGGGTATACTGGGAAAGGTGTATGTGGACAGAACAAACAAGTAAGAACAATCTTACTGGATTCTTTACACTTCAAGGCTTGAGAGACCATGGTTTGGGGCCCTCTTAAGTTTTTGTGACAGAGGGAGAGAGTTTTCCACTTCTTACTTCACTACACACACACACACACACACACACACACACAAGCGAGTGTCATGGAACCATGAAGTAAAAACATTGATGTCTCTGAAAGATTAGCAAAAAGTTTCACTGAATGGCTCCTTGCAAGATTCCCTACTGCACCCAATAAAGCTCCCTTTATTCAACCATCTGAGAAGCACGTCTCAAGTTCCTGTTATGTGCCAGTGACACTCAGTGTTTAAAAACACAGCTATTGGCCACTTTCCTTGGTGTAAGCAAAGGGCCCTTCTGAAATGAAAGACACATGGAGGCTAAAATAGCACAGTTGGGTTCCCTCCTCATTAAATGAGATGGGAACAGGCTTGGAATGGCGAAGAAATGATTTCTGTGGAGGAAAACCTGAAATCCAGCAGGGAGCCTGATGTGGGACTCAATCCCAGGACCCTGGGATCACGACCTGAGCCAAATGGAGATGCTCAACCACCCAGGTGCCCAAGAATTTTTTTCTTTTTGACATGATGTTGAATTTTCAGTCAGGCCAGTTTCCTTGTAGAATGTCCCACGCTCCGGATTTTCCTGATAGCATTCTAGGCATCACTTAATCTCTTCCTGTATCCCCTGTATTTCCTATCCTCGAAGCACCTTCCCAGGTGCTGTTTTGTGTTTGTTGTCACATGCTCTCAGGCCGCCCCACTATAAATGACACCTACTTGGGTCCTGAGAATAAGGTAGGGGCTGCCCAAGCATTCTATCATAAAGATCTGTCTTTTTTGTAATTAGTAACTAAAATGTGGATTGATACTCAGCATTGGCCAGTCTGCTACCTTGCACTCTGACCCGTTGGGGTCCCTGGGCTTTACCTGAAACAGTCATCATAGTAAGGATGTAGAATAGCAATTTTCTATTTCTGGGATTCATCCCACTTTTATTCACCTGGCACTCTTTTGTTGAGGAGGGCTTTCCTTCCTGTCCCATGATGCTCGTCTCTTTCTTTGTATTGACTACTACTGTGGACGTGGATTTTTTTTTTTTTTTTAATTTGAGTTGGCCAACATGGGCCCCTCAGGCTGGGTTTTGAATATTTTTGGCATGGACCCCTTAGTCTCTGAGTACTTCCTTGCTCTCTGGTACAATAAGATTTCATAGGCTTGCAGGCCACCTGTGCTTTTACTTCTCCAGTCCTGGAATCAGTGGTTTTTGTTTTGTTTTGGTTGTGTGTGTGTGTGTGTGTGTGTGTGTGTGTGTGTGTGTGTGTATTTAAGTGAAGCCTGAATCTTTTCAGTAAAAAATGATATTTAGAATCCAAAATCCAAGGACTGGGTATGCCCATTGCTACTGACAAGAAAGCACCTTTTGAAAACTGAAATCTTATTCAAAAACCCCAAAAGTAAAACAAAGAAGTGAGGAGTTTGATTTGGAATTGGGAGGTCTATCCCTAGAGGTCCAGCGGAGAAGGGGTGATCAGAAAGGAACAGTTTCTGCTTCTTAAACCCTAAACTATTTTTCAGGAGAGATCAATGTCCCACAACTTAAAAATGAGTGTCTCATTATTGTGCTTCAAGGATCAGAGAACGTTTACTTTCATCCAGAATAGAAAGCATTTATTGTCGTCATAATTGATGAATGCCAACTTGAACAGAAGAGAGATTTCAATTACGAGGTTTCTGTATGTGGAAAATTCTTCTGAATTTGAAAAAGTCATAGACATCAACCATCCAATTTTTCCTTTGTTTTAACATTGATTTTTTTTCTTTCTTCGGCCAAGGGAGGTATTGGAGTTTGTATGCAGAAAAAGAGATCCATATTGATTTTTATGCGCAAATTATTTTTTTATTCAAGATACAAAAGGGAATATATTTTAACAGTGAGAAGAATGTTATTCTTTTCCTGATAATTAGGTCTCCTTAAATATAAGAAATTATACCCTATTCTCTTGTGATGAGAAGCAGGACACCAGGACTCCCATTATTGCTTTACTTAGAAGCACCAGGACTTATGAATGAACTTTTTATTAGGAACAGTTAAGTGCGAGGCTGTGATGCAGAAAGAGAAAGGCAGGAAAGTACAAACAGTAAGGAAATGGTTTCCTTTGCACTGTTGAAATCCTTTGCAGTGATCTTCTTAAAAAATGCCCAGAGTCCTCTACAGGGAGGGCTGGTCACTATTTTGAAGGTGATTTGAAGTACATGGGCTTCTCTTATCTAGAATAAGAGAAGACTAGACCTAGGCTAAGACTGTGATGGGTAAAGAGTCAGCAGCCACTCCTGTTAGCCAAGATGGGGCGATGCTTGATCATTTCTGTAGTCGGACAGTGCTCATGTTTTGTTTGTGTTCAGACATAGTTATGAAGTGGTCTTGTTTTTGTTTTGATCCATCCTGGTTACAGAGTGGCTTCATCTGATGTTGACACTCTGTGAAATGATTTATGCCAGGAGAACACCAAGGCCTAGCTGTGAGTGTCAGGCGAATCTGGATTCAGGGGTTGCATGCTCTTCTCTGCCCAAGCACCAGCTCACACTGGACGCATTGTAGTTCATGCAGGACATGCTGGCTCATCTGCTGTAGCATTTATAGTTCTAGAGTCTGTACCTTAGATGCAAAAGTAGGTGAATGCCAGTGGTTGCTTTATACTTCTTTTTCTGCTTCTTTGATTATGGGCCAACTATAATCATTCCTCATCTCTCACATCTATGTGTCCTCAGTTGAAGTCAGCATCAGATATTGACCAGGGGCTCTGAATCCTAACTCTAAACTTCCTGGTAAGAGAATATGATTACCTGTTTAGATCAGGTGACCACACCTGTGGTCAGTGACTTTTGACTAGAAGGACTGTGGAAGAGAAGTGCCATTCCCCAGGCCCATCTGTAAAGGAAATCAATCCTTAGAGAAGTGGGTCATATGCTGGGCATTGCCTAATGCAGGGACGACTTACCCAGGGTCCATGTTAGAGACCTCACCAATATGGTAGAGTAATAATAAAGCTAATACCTTATATGGCTTCAGTGCTTTACAGAAGCAAAGCCTTTCCATCATCTTGTTAATCCTTCCAACCACTCCATGAAGTATTATTTATTTCCACTTAAAAGGGAATATGGTGGGCAGCCCTGGTGGCGCAGCGGTTTAGCGCCGCCTGTAGCCCAGGGCTTGATCCTGGAGACCCTAGATCGAGTCCCACATCGGGCTCTCTGTATGATGCCTGCTTTTCCCTCTGCCTGTGTCTCTGCCTCTCTCTCTCTCTCTGTCTCTATAAATAAATAAATAAATAAATAAATAAATAAATAAATAAATAAAAATAAATATCTTAAAAAAGGGGGGGAATATGGTGAGAATCAGAGGAATTTAGAGATCATCCCAAGCCTATACACTCTGTTACTCTAGAATTGAGGCTAGAACCCTAACTTCATGATTACCAGGACAGCTCTGCCTCCATGATGAGTGTTCCCCCAGACCTGGGGGCATGTTGATGATGGGTCAAGGGGAACTTACTTGAGGCAAACAAATGAGTACAAAATCTGAGCCAGTGGTAGTCTCAGATGTCTGACTCAGAGCCCGGTAGAGAAGTAACAGAAGACTAGCAGACCTGGGAGGAGTGGGAAAACACAGAGAGGAGGGATGGGTTTTCCTCTCGAAGACACGAGAGGTGGTGGAAGAAAGAAGGAGACATGAGGAAAGGTGGCTTTTCCTACGCAGGGCAGTGTTGATAAAACACAGGAACCCTCAGTAAGGACAGAGAAACCATCAAATGGACTCATGTGGAGGCCTGGGGCCAGCGGATCGGAATGGTAAGGAAGTGTGCTGGTGCGATGAGGGTCAGTTTAGGGTCCCGTCGTCTGTGCAGGCTCTTCTACCATCTTGTCTTTTACTGAGAGATTTAAGTGCCTCTCTGACTTAGGGATGTAGGAAGAATAATGGAAGTAGGGCTGAAATTCCCTCCAGCCCTCAGCTCTATGATCTATGATTTTAATAAGTTCCACAATGCCAGGAGACCCTATAAAATTGTCTCTAGAGCTTGCAACTCTCTCCAGTTCCCAGTGGCAAGAGCCATTTTGCATTGAACTATTTTTGCATTTTATTAGATTTGGTTGTTTCTTATTTAATTGAGCTCTTCTTGGAGAAAATGCTCCAGTATCTCAGCCCTTCCCACAGAGCCTGACACTGTAGCCATTATACTGTGGATGTCCCGTGGCCCCACACTGTCCTCATCAAGACCCTACACAGATGCAGGCTTTGACTAGGGGCCCTGGATGATTTTGTCTCCCAGTGGATGTACAGAGGAATGAGGAACCGGTTAGACCAGTCCTGGGTATGCGGCAGGTTGAATTGGAAAGGGCACATAGGCTTTTAGGGAAGTTTGGTACAAGTGGGTGAGAGCCCCCAGTAAGATGGGACAGATTTTGTGGTTCTCAGAGAATTTGTTTTTTCTCTTCGGGGTTTCCATTTAAAAATTTTTTTTTAAAAATTAAAAAAAAAAAAAGAGGGAATTTGTTGTTTTTTTGGCTTCTCACTCTGGGAGCTGGAGCTGATTTTAAAGGATTAGTAAATTAATCAGTTCAGTTCTGGCCTTCATCTCAGGGCACAGATGTTCCCTCACTGCAGGGGGAGAGCCTTTGGCTTGGTGGGTGGAGGAACTCAGGAAGGGGAGTATTCCAGCTCTCAGATAAACATCCACAACCCCCTCTGTTGTCTGAAAGTGCTGGGGAGGGGCTCACTGGGGCCGGTCCTTGCTGGAGGGGAGGCCAGTGGGCACACTCCAGTCTGTGGTCTGTGTGTGCAGCGTCCATGTCACAGCACATGCGTGATAGATGAATGGACAACTCCACTCAAACGATGCCCTTTCCTACCCCATGGCGTTCTCATGTGAAATGTTTAAGCCTATTAAATGTGTCTCTGGCACCCCGTCATCCCCTTTCAGCATCCTCTCTGTGGCTAATTCCCACTATGGGTGACCCAAGCCCAGTCCTCCCACCCCTGCCTGCTGTAACTTATTCACATCCATGTCTCTGCTGCCCCCACACACCCATTCCTGTCCAGTTCCAATCATTCTCCCTGACATCATGCAGACACCACAGTGGGATCAGAAAGGCAGGAACAGCAGCCCTGTCCTGGAAGCTCAGTTATGTGACATTCTTGGTCTGCAGACCTGGATTCAGGTCCCTGAGTGCTTTGTCCATCAAGACCTGGGCCGACCCTTTCCTGCTGGGACCCCACAGTTTTCAGACCATTCAGTTTGTTCTTCTTTCCTTTCATGAATCCACAAGCTTAGTCCATTTGTTAGAAGTCAAAGGCTAATTTTCTGTGGTTCGAAGAAACTCCACACCCTCACACTACCGTGTAGCCTTCAGATGCCCAGGCTATAGTTCACTGCATCCCAGGCAACTAGTGGAGCTTTAATCCTACAAAGCTCCTCTCTGGATGTCTGCCCAACCTTCTTTCCATCCTGGCTCAAACCCGACCAACTTGACAACTTTGCCGCAGGGCTCCTGGCCCGACCCTCCTCCTGGTGCCTTATGCCACCTCTGACTCACCCAGGATTTAGGGACAGGTCCTGGGAGGGGGCTGGACCTCAGGTGAGTGCCTACATTCATTCATTCATGGAGCAATCATATTTATTTCTGGAATGCTTTTCCACAGCCCTCAGAAGAGCTGCTACCTAAATAGAACTGCAGCTTTTCTCTCAAAGAGATTAAAATTAGATGACTTTGTTCTCTGGTCTCATTTCTTGCTTCAAGAATGCAATGGTATAGATGGAGGTTGTCACTGTCTCCATCCCAACTTGGCCATAGAAACAGTATTTGCCTCATTAATTTTTCTTTTAGCACATGGAATAAAACATACCTGTTTCTATCAACATTTCAAGTTTTAGGTTTCTGCAGCCTTACAATGAACAGATGTGCTACAGCCTATAAAAAGAACAGGCATAGAGGTCGTGGTGTGTGTGTGTGTGTGTCCTTATTCTCTTTCTATAGCCATAAAACTTCCTGAAATTATGAAAGGCTAGGCTTTCAAAGTACAGAAAGATGACCTTGCCTGGTTCTGTCTAGTGACCCTGAAGATAATTTAGATTGTGTGTATTTAGTGGTACCGAGTGAAGAGGATGAAGGCTGGGAGGCAGAGGCAAAGAGAGGATGCTTGGTGTTAAGGCTCTGGGTCTTTCCTCCGTCCCAACCACGGAAAAGGTGTTCAGACCTGAACTTTAGGGTCACATTCTAGTGTCCTATTACTTCCCATATCCCAAGTTCCTCAAAGACGGTCAGGGACACAGCTTTTCAGTAGAGTGCTGAATTTATGAGAGAGCAGAGGGCAAAAATTATTTTGTCAAGCTAAGAAAATGTGAGGTACAATCCACTCTGAGCTAGGTCAGCTACAAAGGTGGCTCTTCCATATTTTACATGTCCTGTGGTCATTCATGCTTTTATAATTCTAACCTAACAATCCTTTAAATCTGCCACCTAATATTATACCTCAAAATATGGGAGGTGCTCTGTATTCTTTGATGACTCTCCTGTCTTTTTTCTAGATTCCAGGTGGACTATCTTCTCTTTTGCTAGGATCCACCAGTATTTATCATCTGTTTGAAAGAATAAAACCCCAAAATATAAAGGCTGAAGTCCGTGTAGGCAAAGATGGTTTAGAGACAGGACTAGTGAAGCAAGAGAGAGCCCGAAGTTCACACATTTCATTGGTGCAGTGGCCCTGGGGACTGAATTCAGAGCTTTTGTGCCTTGGAAAAGCCCTCATAAATATTTAGTGAGCTGATAGTCAAGGAAGGGCTGGTGGAGAACCAGGCAGTAAATTCTACTTTAAGGCATATGAGAGATCTTTTTCTTGGTTGGAAGAGTTTATGAATTCTGTGGGGGTGGGGCATGCAATAGTAGAGAGGGTGAGGGGTGGGGATTGAGCTGTGATTTGTTATGATCTTATTTTGGGGGCTCAGATTGACTCCAGAGTGTTTTCTGCCCACCTCAGCATTCTAAAATATGTAACATTTTATATATATGTATATATGTAACTTTAATACAATATCAAAACCAGGAACCCGACATTGGTACAGTCTACAGACCTTATTAAGATTTCGCCAGTATTTACATGTGCTTGTGTGTGTGTGCTAGCTCTGTATAATTTCTTCACATGTAGAGAGCAGTGGATTCTCTCCTGACACACTCAGAACTGTTCATCACCACGAAGATACTCCCTAATGCTAAACCTCTGTGAGACTGGCCCATTTTTGGTAGGGCAGTTGGCAGCTGCAGCAAACCCTCAGGCTAGCTACGGATACCCATTGCATCACCTGGACGTAACCTGTAGTTATGTGCAGCCATCCGTGGGTTCCAGGACATAGCACCAAGAGCTAGTACAAACTCCCAAAGTGTATCTACTGAACTTCTGTACATGGGAAAGTTGAAATCCAGAGTTTAAGGAACTTGTTCCATCACACAACTGCTAAGAGGTGGTGTGTGGATTTAGGCTCAGACCAATCCCGGAGCATGAACTTTTAGCTGCTGTGCTGGGCCTAATGGCCTTTGTTGCCCTGTGGGTTTGGAGACTTCCAACCTGTTAGTTCCTAGCTCTCAGTACAGACACAGCCCCATATGTGAAAAGAGGCAGGATTTTATTTACAGATTGTCAGCTGGTTTTGGAGGGTGCCGATGTCAGGACAGCTCCTCAACCTTCTCTCTGCCATTCCAGTATTTATGACATGATTCTGGGTGAATGATATCAGGTTTCATGGATGAAGCATGTATAAAGATTTTTTAAGACTCCTTGGTGAAGCACAATAATTTCCCCCATCTTTTAAGTGAAGAAACAATCTATAGACAAGAGCACTTTCTGAAATATAGATTGAAATGTATAGGTGTCATATAGATCATTCATTCACTCATCATTCACTCACTTGTCCCTCACAATCCATTGGTTCTCCTAACAGTGTTGGGAGCCTTTCAGGTCACACGTCAGCTTCACCGTGACTTGTCTGAGGCCTCTGCTTCTGAGATGACAGCCACATTTTCAGCCGTGTTTCCCTTCATTTTCACTTCTCTACCTTGCTTTGGGCTCCAGCCATGCTGAACTGTGCTGTCTCCCTTCCTGGCCTTGATTATAGGCTGTTACTTCTGCCCACAGCATCACCTTTCTACAGCATTCCACTTAGCCTGGAAAACTATTCATCCTTCAACTCAAATGTCGCTTACTCCACAAAGCCTTTCCTGACCTCTGTAGGCAGAATTAAGCATATTTTTTTCTCTGTGTGTCCAAAGTATCTTGCTGACATCTCTAACACAGCCTTAACTAAGTTGCTGCCATTGTCTGTTCTTAGGTGTGCTTTACCCACGAGACCGTGAGACTCGGAGACCGGGGACTGATCTCTGGTCATCCTGACACCTCCAGACATAGCAGACAAAGGACACTTGAAGAATGTGTGTCAAATGAATGCGTATCATCCCCACCAGCATTATCCAGACTTGCCATCATTCTCTCTCTATTATTCATAGGCAACAGATGCTATAATCATATTCTGAACTCATGGGAGACCAGATCACAGAAACCTGGGCCATGCTAGTTTTATGGCTTCATATCAATAGGAAGGAGGAAACTTACCTATTGAGCACTGAATGTGCACAATACCTGGTGAGAACTCAGTAATGTGTGTGCCAGTGTGGAGAGGTAGGTAGTAGTAACAACCATTTTACAGATGACAGACATTTCACAAAAAAGGTAGCAAGGGATGGAGCTAGATTTGAACTCTAAAACCTGTGTGCTTCCTCCAAGCCCAAAGAAAAAGAAGGCAGCCCTGGCTGCCAGCCCCCGAGGATACTGCCCTTGAAGGCAAGAGGTGACTCATGATTGGGAGTGATCTGGGGTAAGTCATTCAATCTAATAGTAACAATGAACCAGCACTTGTCAAGTACCAACAGTATGCTTGGCACTTCACAGCTCACTTAATCCTGCACCACCTTCAGGACCATGAAGTGGGCACAATTAATATACCCACTGCACAGATGGGAACAGAGAGGCTCAGAGAAGTTAAATAGCTTTTTCCAGTGAATAAATGGTTTGTGACCCAGAACACATTAGTATCTAAAATGTATGTGGCTACTGGCTGTTATTATTTATAATTTCTCCATTTAAAATTACTTTATCATTGGCTTGATTGGTCCCTTCCTCTCTTCCCTTCCCACCCTTCTACAAAATGTAAATTCAGTGATGGCAGGGATCCACGCTGTTGTATTCACTGATGAGGTGACCCTAGATCAACACTCAGCACACAGTAGGCCCTCAAGACAGATTTATTTTATTTTACTTTTTAAGATTTTATTTTATTTATTCCTGAGAGACACACAGAGAGAGGCAGAGACATAGGCAGAGAGAGAAGCAGGCTCCATGCAGGAAGCCCGATGCGGGACTCAATTCAGGGACTCTGGGATCACGCCCTGAGCTTGAAGGCGGGAGCTCAACTGCTAAGCCACCCAGGTGTCCCAAAATTCAGTTTTCTTCTTCTTCTTCTTCTTCTTCTTCTGCTTATTATTATTATTATTATTATTATTATTAAGATTTTATTTATTTATTCTTGAGAGACACACCCAGAGAGAGACTGAGAGAGAGAGAGAGAGACAGAAGCAGAGACATGGCCAGAGGGAGAAACAGGCTCCATGCAGGGAGCCCAGTGTGGGACTTGATCCCAGGTCTCCAGGTTCAGACCCTGGGCTGAAGGCAGCACTAAACCTCTGAGCCACCTGGGCTGCCTCCTCAGGACAGATTTAAATGAAAATGGTGGAGTTAGTATTTGAAAACAAGTCTGGGTTGCCTTAACCCATTTGCTTCTCTGCAAAATGGAGGTAATGACACTCACTTTCCCTAAGACTGATGTGTTCATAAATGCCCTAGAGCCTTGACTAGCACACTGACTTTACCCTCCAATGGTAGGTAGTGGGACTGTTTCTCTTCCTTGGACATGTGTTCCATTTGGCAATGCAGACTCTAGGCATAGCAAGACTGGCATTACTGAGTCTCTCTTAAATAGGTCATCCTGAAAAAGATTTTCATAAGAAATTAACACTTGGGGTTTCTATCTAATTCTGGGAATACCCAGAATTCTATGAGCTTATTAGGGTTCAAGCCAAGTATGAGGCCTGAGTCTAGGTCTTGATGTCAGGGACTTGCCTGTTTAACACACAGTGTGAGTGTGCATATGGGGCCCAGGAGAGAGCTACAGCCAAGAGGCCACATCTACCACCCACCAGTCTCCTCCATGACCAGATGGAGCAGCTTTACCTGGAGCTTGCCCAGCCTGTTCTTCCCCAGCCTATGGGCACATTTGTCCCCAATAGCCAGACTCTGTATGTCAGATTCCAAAGTTATCAGGATTAAGAGTCCTGTTGGTGTCCCTAAGTCACCAACTTAACCCATTTAACAGAGAAAACATTGCCAACATTCCTTCTTTGCCCTGCACTTGACTGATCTTAACTGAATTTTCTGAGTTAAGAATGAATTATCTCCACTAACTTTGACTTTGAAAGAGCTGCCTCTCTGGCAAGAGCTGCCTGAACCCTGCAGGAGGTTTTAACTCTTTGAGACTGCAGGAGAGCTTTTACTGTTCAGTAGCTATTCTGTTCAACCAGACAAGACCAGACCACCCACACCAAAGCCTGAGCTCTACTTTCAGGCTATCCAGAAGTTTCCTGAAAGGCAGTGTGGAAAAAGGTCTCAGAGTAAGGGAGACAAGAATGGGCGCACACTGTCTGATTATGGTTTAGGCAGTTAAGATGTGAAACTGTGTCCTAGGACATGGCTTCTTTTCTGGAGGAAGACCGGGCTAGCTGGTGGGTCAGTTTAAGAATGATCAAGCCAACAAACAAGACAGTGTAAGTGTAACACCACAAATCCATAGACATGAGAGGACAGGGATGGCACCGTGAACTGGAATGACTGAGAGAGGTTTCATGGAGGGGGCGGATCTTAGGAGAAGCATTGGAGGCTGAGGATTTTGGATAAATAAAGAAGAGGGAAGACGGTTCAGATGGGAAGATCAGCATAAGGAAAGACTCCAATATTGAAGAGTAGGGGTGGAGGAGGGGAACAGAGCTTCTAACTGGGGAGAGAGGGGAGACTTGGCCAAGTCTCCTATGGAATGGTGGAGAGAAATCAGACTGGGGAAGCACACAGCTGTTTGGCATATAACTCAATAACATTTACTTAACCTAGCTTTTGCCCCTTGAAGGAGAGATGGAATGTTCTTAGTTATTCAGGTCACAAGTGAGAAATTTTGAAACCATACTTAGGTTCAGGGAAGGAGATGCATTCTCCTTTGCTGGACGTGCTGTTGTCTGTCCCTTAAATATCAGTGTCTCCCAGGAATCAATCCTTCCTTGACTTCTATTTCTGAGCATCCTCCTGAGGCAGCTGAATCCACTCTCATGCCTTCAACCACCCATATACTGCATCTCCCAAGTCTGTACCTGCCCCTGGTGTTTCTCCTGGGCTCCAGGCCCTAAATCCATCTGTTTGCTAATCATCTCAGCATCTCTAGAATGGGATTATTTAATTTATTAAAGGGAGGATTTCCTGCCAAGACCTCCTTTTCTCTCATAGTCTCTTAAAGGTCCCTCCATTCCTTCCTTCACATCTTCCTTCCTTCTTCCTTATAGAAAGCATTAATCAAATACTGGTGATATGCTAGACACCATAAGAAATGTTTTCTTGCTTCTGAGGGTCTCATGGTATAGTAGAACAGGTAAATGAGTCCAATAACTCATTTTCATTCATTTAATAACTATTTATAGAAAACTATTTATAGGGACGTCTGGGTGGCTCAGTCAGTTTGACTGACAAGAGTCTGACTCTTGACCTCAGCTCAGGTCTTGATCTCATTGGCATGAGTTCAATCCCCATGTTGGGCTCCATGCCCAGTGTGTAGCCTACTTTTTAAAAAAAGCTACTTATAAAACATTTGAATAAATTGAGGTAGGCAAATAGTGAGACAAAGAGGAGAAGACAGGAGAAATAGTATATGATAGAACACAAAGGAGAGTAGGCAAGAAATATTTTTAAAATGTTGTCTATAATAATGAAAATAATAGCAAACATTTATTTAACCCTCACTATGTACCAGTACCCTGCTAAGCACCTTACATGTTTTTTTTTTTTACATTGATCCTCATTATAATCTCAGAAATAGGTAGTGGTAGCTTGCCCATTTTATAGTTGATGAAATTCCTGTCCAGATGAACAAACTTGCTCTTGAACTTTTGTGAATAAGTCGTTGAGCTGGAAATAGAAGCTTCTCTAACTCAAGACGTGACAAATGGAGTGGTACAGGAGGGGCAGTATGCAGAAGCAAGATTCTAAAGGGCTTTCCATGCCTCAGGAAGGGGTTTGGGTTTTATCTCAAAAGAAATGAAGAAATATTCCATGCTTCTAAACTGAAAAGTTACCTGAAGCAGATCTTCTTTTAGTGTAGTCAGTTTTGGAGAGGAGCCAATGATGAATTTGGAAGCAGGGGCAAGACTGGAAGTGGATGGACCCATCAGGGACTGTTGTCATAGCCCAGGTGAGTTTCATGAAACCCAAGAAAAAAGGATGACAATAGATAGATCTTGTCAAAATTTGGATGTAGGTTAGGAATAATGTATGGGATTTTAAAAATAATTTACTTTCGCAAAAATAACCATCATTTGATAATTCAGTCAACAAACCTTTTTGAGTCTCTACTTTATACCATGGACCATTCTAGGTTCTGGGAATAAAATTGGCACAAAATATAGCCCCTGGTCATAAGGAACCCACACAGTCAAGATGGAGATAAATGAGAGTCATCACAGGTAGCTGTCCAGTTTTTCCAGAACTATTTGTTGAAGATATTGTCTTTTCCCCCTTGCATTTTCTTGCCCCCTTTGTCATAGATTAGTTGTTCATATAATCATGGGTTTATTTCAGGGGTCTCTATTCTATTCTATTGACCTATGTGTCTATTTTTAAGCCAGTACCGTACTGTTTTGATTACTACAGCTTTATAGTATATCTTGAAGTCAGGTATTGTTATACTTCCAGCATTTATTTAAATGAGAAACAGAGGCCATAGGCATACAAATGATCTGTAGTCAGAGACAACATTACAAGATTGAATCGAAATAACTTCAAGAACTCCAGCTGTCACATTTTTACATTCTGCAGCTCTTGACAAAACTGTTGTCCTCCCTGGGAACAAATGGATGAACAGGACTAGGCAGATTTTGCCTTGTAGGAACACAGAAACAACCCTCCCACACTGCCATGGCCAAGACCACTGTGCAGACAGAGTGGCATGGTTTATACCCTCAAGGTCTAAGTCCAAATGCAAGACATAGGCAGGGGGTGTCTGATAAGCTCCGTGCTGCTGGCACCATTCACTCCAACTGGACTGCATATGATGGGAACAGCTTGTAATGTTCTTGTGATAAAGACCGAGAGATTTAATGGGATGTTTCTACTGAGCACAGCTTGGAACATTTCACACAGTCCTGCCATCCTCCAGGGGTGCTCAGGCTTTGTGTAAAGGCACAACTCTCAGCAGAAGCTTTGAGATTAATCAAAGAGGGAAAAATTAGTGGCAAAGAAGATTCTGCAGATAACAGGAAGGCCCAGAGAAAGGTGTCTCCCACAGAAGCCAGCACTGGGCCTTGTACCTGCTGTGCTCTCTATAAATTCTCACTGAATGGACAGAGGGGTGGGGGTGGCAGGAAGGTTGTTGGAAGCTCTGGAGTAGAGAGAGGCTGCAGCACCCATTAGATTTTCAGGAAGGTGGTTTCAATTGCACTCTCCTTTATTTGGTTCATGGGTATTTTAAATGCCTGAAGATCCTAGGGAAGGAGAAAGAACAGAGCCCAACAAGTCATAATTGGCCCCATTAGATTCTGAGATCAATGTGCTGGGGAACTTCTGCCAAATTTGCACTCCCTGTGGTGCTGTGAGAGAGCTGAGCAGCTGCAGACTTCTATGCAGAGTTCCTGCCATTGATCTAGACTTCAGAGCTCATATTCCCAGTGTTGTGGTGGAAGAATGAGGTAACAGAGGGCAATTTCCAAACCTAAGATCCCACACGACTCTCCCCAAACCCCAAGACCCCCAAACCCAACCCAGCTACCGGTAATATTAGAATAGGCCTTGAAAAGTAGTGCCTCAAAAGTTCATGCCCTACTTAAGAAACCCATTTCTCCATCTACTGAGTTACATGATCTCTAGGTGACTCATCTAACCATTGAATTAAACCCTACTGGAAACATTTATTGAGCTTCCAACACTGAAACATTTTAATATTTCTCTTCATTCTTTGGCTGAGTCTGTAGCCAAGAGTCAAAGCACAAACTTGCCCTGAGAAAGTGAATCCTTGACTCGAACACTCATTCTGAAAGAGAAAGCACTTTTCTCTCATGGGCAATCTTGTTCTCAGAATTTAGATAATTTAGATAAATCTCTGAGGTTTGGAAGAATTTGGAAAAGTGCAGGGTCACTGAACGAACTCAACTATTTAACCTAGAAAACTTTGTCCAATTCTCACTACAAGTGCAGTCAGAAAATGGGAGCTTAACTTGCAGATGAGAAGGTCCTGGGGCTGTGGGGCCTGAGCCCAGACACCCTTGTAGGGTGGTGGTTAGAACAGACTCTGGGGCGTGAGCAGGGCCCAGGAAACAACATTTTGGTTGGAAAGATATGAGTGCTGACAGGAAGGTTGCTGTGGAAGTTTACAAGTGAAACAAATGGGCAAAGAAAAAAACCATCTCAGTCTCATGAACATTTTTCAGACCACCAGGCATTTCACTGCTCCAGGGGAGCCTCATGTCTGGGGACTGTCTCTGTGGGAAGTCTCATGACAATGGGGTCACCTGTGTGGCCACTGGGATGAAGTACATGGCCAGCCGTTTCCTCCTGGCCCATCTCACGGGACCTCTCCTCTACCCCATGCCAGCTTCTTCCAAGTGGCCCATTTGCCTCTGCTGCTCAGCAAGCATCTCTGAGCAGAGGCCAAGAGGGTTGGGCATCACCTGGTGATGATGTCAGCCGTCAGGGCACAGGGATCCAGGCTCACACACTGGTTGGATTCAGCAGAACATTTTCCTGCCTTTTCTCTCTGTAAGTGATTTGGACTTACCTCCTTTCAGTTTGACTGCTGTTACTTAACTGATACTACCTTTGCTCTTGTTTGAAGTGTGATAGAATTTTAATTTCTAAAATAATGGTTTAGAACATAGGATACATTTATAATTCATTTCTAAAAATATTGATATAATTCTTACAAACATAATATTTCCATCTCAGTGGACTCTACAGAATTAGATAGTATAAGTGTTATATCTTGATCAAGAAAAGAGAGCTACTATTGCTCAAACCACCACTGAAGTTTGACATGACTGGGTGGAGACTTAAAACAAATAAAGAGCATGTCCATATGTGAGGAGCTGTTATTAGAAACCTGTCAAAGTACCCTAATATTTACCTCAATAAATTTTGATTCGTTTTTTAAATAACACACACATATATATACTCCCCCCCGCCCTAAAAAGCCCTAAGCAAAACAATATCCCAAGCTAAACTCAGTAAAGTTTTATGAGGTTAGCCCTAACTCCACAGATCACTTTAGGAGAGTTGACATTTTGCAACCATTTGTTTCTTGTTTTGTAATCTCTTTCTCACGTTATTTCATTCAGGATATTCTTTGCTATTTCAATGTTTCTAGATTTTTTGCAGTCAAATAATAATTTTCCTCACAGGAAAAAAGGGAAAGATAGGAAGGAAGGAAGGAAGGAAGGAAGGAAGGAAGGAAGGAAGGAAGGAAGGAAGGAAGGAAGGAAGGAAAGAAAGAAGAAAGAAAGAAAGAAAGAAAGAAAGAAAGAAAGAAAGAAAGAAAGAAAGAAAGAAAGAAAGAAAGAAAGAAAGAAAGAAAAAAAGGAGAAAAAGTTAGTTTCCACTTAGTGTTTCTAGTTGTTCTGGGTCACCCAGGTTGTGAGTATACAAAGTATGACATTTTACCAGAAACAGAAGTTTGCTATTTGATTTCTTTTAACTCTGTTCATTTCATACTTTAGTAAATAAAGAAGAAATTAAAGCCACAAAAATATTTAAAAGGAGAAGGCAAGAGATTTGGCAGAGAGGCAGCAAGTCGTGGGAGCATCACACCGAGCTCACTTGGCAACGGCAAATCATCGGGCATTCTTGGAGCACAAGTATGAGGATGTGAGAGCAAGCGGGAGGTTAGCCCGCAGGGCGGTTGTCGCAGGCCACGCTAATTGAGCCTCGTTCTCAGTGTAACCGGGTTCTACTTAAGGGACCCAAGAAGAGGTGTGTTTCAGAAAGATTGTTCTGCCTAGAGGGGGAAGCACTGGGAGGGCCAGGCCTGGGGGGCAGGTGGTACTGTAACCCAGACACGGGAAATTGTCTTTAACTAGGGCATGAGCATAGAAGTAAGGACAAGGGAGGAATGGAATCCAGAAACTTCTAGCAGGAGTAGAAGAACGGACAGATCCCAGAAACACTGAATAGGTAAATTAGTGGAACTTGGTGAGGAGTTAGGAATGTTCCCTGACTTCTGCAAGGAGCTGAATGCACGAGGTGCCCCAGAAATGGGAAGTTCTGAGGATGAGGGGAAAGCTTCCAGAAGGGAGCGGATGAGTTATGCTGTGAATGAATCTGACACAATTAGATTAATTTGGGGCTCATTCAGTTGACTTTGCAGACCTCTGGAATTTGCTCAGGCTCCACACCTCAGTTTGAATTCTGTGCTCGAGGGGATCCCTGGATGGCTCAGCGGTTTGGTGCCTACCTTCGGCCCAGGCTGTGATCCTGGAGTCCCGGGGTTGAGTCCTGCATTGGGGTCCCTGCATGGAGCCTGCTTCTCCCTCTGTGTCTCTGCCTCTCTCTCTCTCTCTCTCTCTCTCTCTCTCTCTCTGTGTGTGTGTGTCTCTCATGAATAAATAAATAAAATCTTTAAAAAAAAAAAAAGCAGAAAAAGAATTCTGTGCTTGGGATGGGAGAACTTCTCTATGTCTCCTGCTTGTGACTTGGGCCTGGCCTCTCCACTCCAAATATTTCTTTTTTAGGGAATCAACTTGGTGGCTGCAGTTTATGACTATACTATGTCTTTGCCCCGGACTGGTGATTTGTTGCAATGACGTCTTCCTTACTTTGTGGTTCTCTTTGGGCCCTGGTATAAATCCATGCACAGATATTGAGAGGTGTCAGTCCCAAGAGTCCCTAGGTAGTTTCTGAGATGCTTCTTTAAAGGAGAATTCAGGAAAGAAGAGAATGGATCAGGCTGTTGTGTTGGGAAGCTGGTGGGCCTCCGTTAGTTATTCCTCTGAAAGTCATGCCATTGTCTTTTCGGTAAACCAGGAACTGGGAATTCGGCAGTGGGTGAGGCAAGCCTAGCCCCTGCCTCCTGTCATCTCACGAATTGGTAGAAATAAGAGACAAACAAGCTGATTTTGAAGGATACATTCTCCTCCCCTTTCTCTACGCTTTCTGAGCGTGCTTTAAACAGGATATGATAAATCGTGTCCCAGATGCCTTCCTTGTGTATAGATTCAATGAGAAGGGTGCTGTGCCTAAAAATTTTATCTGACCCAGGATTTAAAAACAACAAAATAAAACCTCTAGTTTTCAATTTTCTCTGTCTTCTCAGGTTTCTGTAGTAAAGGGGGTTGATTGGGGGTGGGGAGTACCATTGCTGGGGGGACTTTGTAATGGGCTGGTAGGCCCTTGAGGTAGATGGTTTAAGAAAGGAAGTAGACCTCTGATACTGCTCCTCAGATTGCTGTCTCCAGGGTGGACTAGGAGGGGAGGAGTGTGTTCCAAGGGATGTGTTTCTCTTTCTTAGACTATACTCTCAAAGTTACTGAACATGTCAGTATGTGTGTCTGGCTGGGGTTATACATACATATTCTTTCTGGAGATACCCACAGAAATCCAGAATACTGCAGGGAGAGGTCGTGGAGAGGCCTCCGAGGAGTTTTCACATGGGGGACTGCTCTACTGAAGTACCCCCAACTCCGTACTCCCACTCCCCGGTTTGCATGGACTCTACTGGACGAATAGCTCAGACCACGAGACATATTGTCGACGATGATTGTGTCCTGTGGATTGCCCCAAGGGTGAGGGAAATCCAGGCAGAGCTTTCCAAAGAGGACTTAACTGAATACTTTCAGGGAAAAAAGAAACAGTGTCATATCAAGCAAGCTTCTGGGGCTCATCTGCCAGCACCCCCTGAGAGCCACATCTAATAGTGTCATCTAAGACAAAGCAGCACTCACTTCGTTTCCCTTTTAAAATGCAGGGCAATAGAAGGGAAGGAAGAAGAAATGGGTAGGAAATATCAGAAAGGGAGACAGAACATAAAGACTCCTAACTCTGGGAAACGAACTAGGGGTGGTGGAAGGGGAGGAGGGCGGGGGGTGGGGGTGAATGGGTGACGGGCACTGAGGGGGGCACTTGACGGGATGAGCACTGGGTGTTATTCTGTATGTTGGTAAATTGAACACCAATAAAAAATAAATTTATTATTAAAAAAAATGCAGGGCAAACCACCTGCTGTTCAGGTGACAGTTTTCTGCTCCAGAAAATCCCTTATCCCAAATAATTATCACTAACAAAAATCTCATTTTAAGAGGAAGTAAGGGAGGAGGAATGAAAGGGATATTTGGTCCTACCAAAGAGAAGGATGGGAGGATGCTTCTAATTCAGGAGTGTGTGGGTTTTGGAGACAGCGCTGACCTAACATACATGGACACCTGCCCGGGAACCTGCTGCCTCCCCGCAGAAGGCTGGGTGATGCTGTGCTGCCTTGTGGGGCAGCCGGGATCTCTGAGCCAGAGCACCCACTCTAGAAGCTAGCGCCAGCTGTGTGACCTTAGGCAAGCTCTTCAACCTCACTGTGCCTCGTTTGGCAATTGGGAAGAATGAAATTACGTATTGCAGAGAGGAATGTTTTGTATGTTTTTTTTTTTTAATTCAAGTATAATTAGCATAGTGTTATATTAGTTTCAGGGGTACAATATAATGGCTCAAAATCCTATACATTTTTCCGCGCTCATGGAGATAAGCGTACCCTTGAAATGAGTTAATGCTGTAAAGTGCTTAGCACTAACAGTGCCTGGCACAGTGTGCTGAGGGAGTGTTTGTTCAAAACTGGGCTGAAGTCACTCCCAGGCAAAGCCACACGCTACAGGAGAGAGCAGCTGAGTTGGGTGTCCAGCACCCGCAGACCTACCTGTGGCCAGACTCTCTGGTGCCCCAGGCCCCTGCACAGCGTGTGACTGGGAGTCTGGGTGCCCTGGCCACGGAGCCTGCAGCAGGGACGGAGAGGGAGGGGTTAGAGGGCCCCATGGCTTGTCACCCAGTCTGCGAGGCTGAGATTGGAAGATGTTAAACAGCCCTGGGCTGGTACATTCCTCCCATTCCCAGCTCATTTCCTGGCCCAGGAGGTACTCCTAGAGCAAGCTGGAGCCACCTTTTCTCCTTCCAGAGGAGGGAGGTTTATTCTGTTTCAGCCCCATAAATATTCCTCCGGTTTTACAGCCACTTTCTTTGCCAGCCAGATGGGTGCCAGTGAATACTTGCAGATTAACTGGTTCCTGCTAGAAGAATCCTCGTTCCCTATCTCTCTATCTCTCTGGCACATAAGCTGTTGCTCAGATAAAATAAGTTCAGGTCCAGCATCTTTCTTCCTCTTTGCAGCTATTCTTCAGAGCCCTGTGTTCCCCATTCCTGCAGCAGGGATGGCCAACACCAGGCACTCTTTCAGCAGCCCCCCTGACGGCCTCCCCAGCAACGTCACTAGTGGACGCAGGTGCTCCTCCTCATGGAGCTCATCCAGTAGCCTCAGTGGTCTCATCCAGCCACAGCCAGTTGGTTGTTCACTGTCCTGTGATCTTTTATGACTTTTGCCTCCTTCTCCACCTGATTGTCACATTCGTACCTGTACGTACCCGTGGTGCCTGGTTATAACCCAGCAGTGACCATTGTCTATGTCCCCCAAAACCTTCAAAGTGCTGATCCCACAACAGGTATCTTTTAATAAAAATAGCTCTCACTCCCAGCCCAGACATGTGGCAGAGAGGAGGTGATCTACATAAATTCTGGTCAAGTGATGGATGGGCTCACAGCCACTCATTTTCAAATGCTCAGGGAAGAGTGGGATGATTTTAGTCCCCAGACTCCATCTGTTCTAGAAGTTAAAAATAAAATGAGAATTCAGTTAAAACTATGCACACAATCCACCCAGAGTTGTGCCAGATTTTCTGATAATACCCTACTTTCCAGCCTATGAGAAACTGAAGTGTGCCTGTGCCATTAAAGAAACACCTGAGAATGTCAAACTGCTTTAATTAAATGATAGATAACATCAGTGTATATGCAAACTAGCACAGGTTTTTTTTTCTTTTTAAAGGAGCCTATCTTGCCTTTAAGCTTTTTGCTCCTATTTTTCTGCAGAGGGAAGATCTGCAAAGGATGTAAGGAACTGAGCCACTTAGTCCATTTGTCCCCTTGAGGCTAGGCAAGGTCAGTGAAGGGGGCTCAGCATTCTCTTAGCTTTCTTTCTGTGGTGCCTATCCTGACGTTCAGTTAACTAGGGGTCCTGGCAAAGCGCATTCCACAGTTCTTGTCTGGAAGGAAACCTCTAAAGGCTGGACCCTAAAGCCCGATGGTCCCCTTTCTAAGCCCAGTTTTGCTAAGGATTCAGAAGAAACATATTCCTTGCTAGATGGATAGCTTTCCCATGCCTCCACTAAAGGAGTCCATTACATTAGCTAATGTATTAATCTCATTAATGTGTCACTTGTTATTTTTAAGATCAAGATTCTGAGAACTGATGATGTTAACAGGGTGATGAGAGCTTCTAATGGCAGGGCTCATCTCTTTTCAGTTAATGTGTCTGGAACAGAAGAATTGCAAACAAACCCCCTCACTGCAAATGCACCTGAGATTGCTGGGGGAGTTGGGGGAGATGGGGAACGTTGGAAAGGAGGTCCAAATATCCCCAGAGAGGCTACCAGATGACCTCTGAATGTGCTTCCAATCCTGATGTCCTTCCAATTCTAAGCGATTCTCTGTCATTCCTTCAAATACTTAACAGATTGGCAGTTGCCAGAGGTGGGCAGGGGTGGGCGAAATGGGTGAAGATGATGGTAAGGTACAAACTTTCAGTTAATAAGATAAAGAAGTCCTGGGGATTGTCATATAGCATGGTGCCAACAGTTAACAATACTGGGGAACCTGGGTGGCTTAGCTGGCTAAGCATCCAACTTTTGATTTCAGCTCAGGTCATGATCTCATGGGTTGTGGACCTGAGCCCTACACTGGGCTCCTCACTCAGTGGGGAATCTGCTTGAAAGATTCTCTCCTTCTGCTCCTCCCCTCACTCATGGGCACTCTCTCTCAAAAAAAAAAAAAAAAAAAAAAAATTCTTTAAAAAATTACTGCATTGTATATTTTAAAGTTGCTAACAGAGTGATCTTAAAAGTTCTCATCCACAATAAAAAAAATTATAACTCTGTGAGGTGAAGGATGCCAGCTAGACTTCCTATGTTGATCATTTTTGTATATATCCAATATAGCCTGAATGTTTTTGAATGTATCAGATGCCGATATTGTACACCTTAAACTAATACATATGACATGTCAATTATATCTCAAGAAAACTGGGAGAAAAAAATGACAGGTGCAGAAACTGCTTCCTGTTCCCCCTTCAGAATAGTCCTTCTCTCTTTACTCCTGTTAGTAATAGAAAGTCCAGTGTTTTCCAGGACAATAGCTGTTCAGCTAGAGACTGCACGTGCCAGCCCCCTTTGCAGTTAGGGACGGCCTCAGAGTAAGATCAGGCCAATGGGATATGAGAGAAAGCCATTCTTGAAATTTCTGGGTTGTGCCCTTATACAGAAGCTTCCAGTTAGCTGTGATACTTATTATTACCTCTACTTCTGGCATTCCGAGAGATGACCTTTCTCCATTCCCTGACCCCCAGGCCAAGTGCATCTGTGAATAGTGTCTTATCACTTATCTCAGTCTGTGCTAAGAAACTTCTTTATCTTCTAGGTATCTGGGGAGCTCATCAAATTCTTAGTCACATTTGCTTCCCCAGCACTGAGTAGCAGCTGTTGTTCCTGCCACATTAGAGACTTCCCATAGACATTTGCTAAATAAATGGAACTAAGGAATACCCTATAGTATTCATGCTGATTAGAGTCAATATACAAGATGTGGCAAGGATCACAGACAACATCTCATTTGTTTTTGCCAGGAACTCAAAATGGTTGATAGCAATCAATTGTATTTCAAGAATTAACCCATCCTCTCATCCCACCCACCGTATACATGTTAGAGAATTCACCCAAGCCTTCATGTTTCCACCATCTATAAAATGTCCAAATATCTAGCCAATAATGACCTTTTATTTTCAGGAAATATTTTTTATATGCATTATTTGGTTAGTTTCAGATAACTCGGTAGCTACTTTCCAGGAAAATCAGCTTTAAAAAGAGGCTGATCAAGTATGTTTCTCTAAGGAAAGTTGGTTTGTTGCTAACTAGAGGAGGGAACTTGTGTTGTGGCCAGACAATGAAGTAACATTGCCTTGTGTCAAGATAATCAAGTAACATTTTAGAGGAGAAAAACCACAATTGCTCTGTGGTAAATATGTTTATAGTTTGGCTGAACATTCACTTGGATACAATAAAGACAAAAAGAGACATTTCTTGTCTTCTCTGTTTTCTTCCAGTTGGCATTATTTGCTTAAAAATCCTGTATCTTCCAAGTGGAGGTTATCTTCTGGTAAAGCAGGATTACACCATCTGAGGTATATTAAGTGATAGGCATCCATCTTTTACACCTTAATAAAAAACAGGCCAGGGCAGCCTGGGTGGCTCAGAGGTTTAGCGCCACCTTCAGCCCAGGGCCTAATCCTGGAGACCCGGGATCAAGTCCCGCGTCGGGCTCCCTGGGTGGAGCCTGCTTCTCCCTCTGCCTGTGTCTCTGCCCCTCTCTCTCTCTCTCTCTCTGTCTCTCATAAATAAATAAATAAATAAAATATTAAAAAATAAATAAATAAATAAAATAAATAACAGGCCAAAGTTGATTCAAGTCAGAGACAGAGAAAAGCGAAGTGCCTATTCTTCCTTATTCCATAGCACTGAAGGGCACATTCTTTAGACATAGAAGTTTTCATCAATCCTGACAAAGTGAACATTTCACACTGAAGCAACTCTAAATATAGACGTTAAACTGGCCACGATTATTTGTCAACAAAGCAAATTACAATACTCAATAACCAGCACAGAAATCTACATGAGCCCATGAATAGGTATGATTTTAGGGCTGTAGGGAGCCGTCTTGTACATAGAGCCACTGCAGCATCAAGACACCAATGGAGAGCGTCAGAGAGCAGCCAGCAACCGGTGCATCAGAACTTGAACCCAAGGCCTCTGAGCCAGGGGGTTTCCACCCCAGGATGCTCTTTAGTAAATACCAGGGAGTATTATTAAAACTAGAAGCAATGAAATAAGAACAAGAAACCAACCCAATGACCTGGAAGATGAAAACCGTCATGGAAGTCCGTCACCTGATTTGTTTCACCCAGAGAGGAGAGGTGGAGGCCACCTGGAGTAACATGTATTTTGTGTTTAAAGGGAAAGAATAGTGCAAGCCAACCAGAGGGGTGTATTTAGCTTAGTTCAGCTTCTCTTTGATTTTTAATGGAATGCCATAAATTCTAGATGTTTGTGTATGAGCAAACATTCATATAGTGCCTCACAAAATTTTACTTCCACAATTAATTTGAATAGCCTAGGTAAAAAGTAGTCCTAGGGATTGAAATCTGCCAAAAGAGATGACAAATTGAGTGTAGGGTGAGGTTTCCCAGGATTCAATTCTCAAGATACTCAATGAGGTGGGGAGGCAGCACTGTCAAGAACTGCATATGTGGTGCCACATTGAAGTGATATGGATTGGCCCAGTGATGGAGAACTAGGTGTATCTGAGGACAGACAGACCAAAGGTATTAGAAATAGCATTTAAAAAATGGCATTTTTTAATATCATTAAATAATTTTTTGAAAAGCAATTGACTTATAAATAATGAAGGAAAGATTTAATAATAACAATAGTGACGCCAACAGGAACTACAAATAAAAACTTTGATGTGACTTATGGGCATCTACATGTCCCTCCATGCTGCTTGCCTTGCCTTCTCTTTGTTCCAGCCAGCTTTCTTCCACTTTCTGAATGCCTCGACTGCAGGGAACATGGTCTCCCATTTCCGTCACCCCTTCTACTTGACAAATTCTTACTTCCCCTTTGGCTCTCAGATGAAACAACTATTCTTGTGGAAACTTGCCCTGATTCCCTGAGAGGAATTGAGCTCCCCCTCTGTCTTATGTTCTCATGATAGCCAATAGTTTTTCATAGCAATCATGGTAATTTCAATGCTAATTCAATGCATCTTCCGTGAGACCATCAATTCCACGAGGCCAGGGCTATGTCTGCATTCCCAGCTCCCAGCATGGTGTGGGGCACAAGGGGATTCAGTAAATGTTTTTGAGCTAATTACTATCAAACAAAAAAAACATCTGGATGGTATTTTCTGGTGAATAAAATATGTTCACTTCATAGAGAATGGGGGCTAATTTAGTAGCTCCCTGAAACTACTGGAAATTATTTATATACAGCAAATCCTCATTTATCTCAGGAGAATCCAGGGCATTGGAGGAATTACCTGTGACCTTTATGTGAGATGATCACTTAACCTACATTACTACCACTTGTAGGAGCTAGTAGGGGAGGCAGGGGAGAGTCAGACAAAGGGAAAGCTAAGGAGAGGGACTTTTGAAGCAATCTGGGCAGGTCAGTGTCACACATACATATATGAGGAAAGCCCCTTCCCAGCTGGACAGACTGCCTCCACCTTCAGACTGACATCTTTGTGGTGCCAGCACCATGTTGCTTTACCCCTACGTCTAGCACAACGTGCTTTGTACACTTTTCTGCCAGCAGGCTGCTCAAAAAGTGCCAAATGAATCACTCTTTGGCCTGGAGTTGTCATCTTTCCTATGTCTCCTACCTTTGGAAAAAACAAAATAAGTGTGTCACTGGATTGTGCTTAGCTTTTAAGAAATAGTGAGGTGAAATATCACTTCTGCATTAGCCCAAGTCAATGAGCTGTTATATAGAAAATTGACTAACTGGCACCAAAGTCATCAATTACATTAATATGGCAAAAATAATAAGTTCCTCTCTACTTGTTGCTCCTGCAACCTTTGACCATCTTGGAAATAAGCCTGGTAGTGAGGAGACTATTTGGGGAAAGGCCTCAGTCAACCCAGCTGTCCCAGATGAAGCTATCATAAACCAACAGTCCCAGATGACCCACCAGCTGACCACTAGCCCGTGAGTAAACCCAGCTGAGACCAGCCAAGCCTGGCCTAGACAAGAAGACTGTCCAAATGAGCTCAATCTGCAGAATTGTGAAGTAAACACATGACAGTTATTTCCAACCACTAAATTTTAGGATGGTTTTTCCCCCAGCAATAGCCAGCAAATATGAGGGCACTTGAGCAGCTTAGCCCCTGCACAGATCCAGCATCATCAGCTCTGCCAGTCTTCCATGGATTGGTGCATTAGGATCCAGAGTAGACGAGAGCTTTGACACTACAGTTCTCATGTAGTACCTGTGGCAGAACATGCTGGAGACAATTTATGAGGCTACTGTTTCCCTAACTTCCTGGTAGTGCAGTTTGTTATATGACTGTTAGGTAAACACCGACCTATCAGTATTAAATAATTTGGTTGCTCTTCCCTTCTGTGTTCTTCTCTGGTCAAGCCACAACATTAGTAAGCATTTCCTCTCCCCAGGCTCAGCTCAAGAGCCATTTGTAGGTAGACACATTTACTTCATCACCCCCCACCCTGGGTCTGTAGAATAGTATACATCTGGCAAAATATTCTTAGGCCACATTTTAGAAAGCTAATCTAGAAATTGTTTTTTTTGTTTTTTTGTTTTTTGTTTTTTTTTGTAATTTTATATTATTTATTTATTTATTTTTAATTGGAGTTCAATTTGCCCACATATAACATAACACCCAGGGCTCATCCCTCCAAGTGCCCCCCTTAGTGCCCATCACCCAGTTACCCCACCCCCCTGCCCACCTCCCTTTCCACTACCCCTTGTTCATTCCCCAGTGTTAGGTATCTCTCATGTTTTGTCACCCTCACTGATATTTTCACTCATTTTCTCTCCTTTCCCCTTTATTCCCTTCACTAAATTGTTAAGGATTTTTATTTCATGGTTCCTGCTAAGATACCCAGGAAGAGTATTTTCTTCATATATAAAACTAGCTGTAGGTATTGCTGACAGGATGCTATAATTGAAATTATCTACACAAGATTCTGTGTCTCGTTCTACTGTAAGTTCTTCAAAGTCAGTGATTATACTTTACTTATTTTTGAAATCTCCATGCTTAGTGTAAAGCCTTGCATATAACAAATTCTCAGCATATTATATGGGGATGAATGAATAAATCGATGAATCAATGAACCATGTGCTTTGGGCAGGCCCAGTGTCATACTGATTCATTGATGGTACCAAACATGAGCATGTTGGATTCTTTTTTTAAACAACAGATCTTTGCCTTTTGAGCCCCCTTGAAACCTCAGGGGTTTCCCTGGTTTCTTTTGGCTTATGAGATTTTTGCCTTCTGGCTCACTTTATTTTGTGAAGTCTTAATTTACATGTAATAAAATCCAATGTAGAATTTTTAAATTTACTTCATTAGTTCTATAAAAATAAAGATAAGGATTAAAGGAAAATAAGTTGAGAGAAACATCTGAAGACTCCCCAGGCATAGAAAAAGGGAAAGCTGTGGTAACTGTAAGGAGTCTGGGCTTACATGTTACTTTCCCCAGGAAGCCCATGCTTAATACCTCACTTTAAACAGCCACTTACCCTGCTAACTTCTAGCAGTCCAAATTCTGCTTATTTGGCACTATTTTTTATTTTTTTAAGAATATTTTATTTAGGGATCCCTGGGCGACACAGCGGTTTAGCGCCTGCCTTTGGCCCAGGGCGCGATCCTGGAGACCTGGGATCGAATCCCACATCGGGCTCCCGGTGCATGGAGCCTGCTTCTCCCTCTGCCTGTGTCTCTGCCTCTCTCTCTCTCTCTCACTGTGTGCCTATCATAAAAAAAAAAAAAAAAAAAAAAAAAGAATATTTTATTTATTTATTCATGAGAGATAGAGAGAGAGAGAGAGAGAGAGAGAGAGAGACTGAGACACAGGCAGAGGGAGAAGCAGGCTCCATGCAGGGAGCCTGATGTGGGACTCAATCTCGGGTCTCCAGGATCACGCCCTGGACTGAAGGCGGCACTAAACTGCTGAGCCACCTGGGCTACCCCAGCTCTATTTTTTAAAAAGTATTTGTTGTCTTCAAAGATACCATAATAACTTTTGGCAAATATTAGGTGCCCAAAAAATAGTTGTTATATAAATGAATATATCCATGGCCTTTATGGTGGGCAGGATTCTAAGATAACCTCCAAGGTTTTTAACTCCTCATATACATACTCTGTGTGGCCACCTCCACTTGAGTGTGGGTGGTCCTGTGAATATGATAGAATATCACTCTCTACTCTTGTAACTAAGTTACACTCTATGGCAAAGGTGAAGGGGTTTTACAAATGTGATTAAGGGCCCAAACTAATCTGAAGAGATGATCCTGGGTGGGCCTGACCTAATCAGACACTACCTTCTACTACATTGCCAGCAGCCAGTGAGCTCACAAGAGAATCCAAGTCTCAGATAAGGTTGTGGTCTCAATGACACCTTCCTTGACTACAGTCCTGTGACACCCTGAGTAAGGGGGCCCATTTAGGCTGTGCCTGGACTCCTGATCCACAGGAACTCTTAGATAATAAGTGTATGTTTCATTTTGTTTTGTTTTAACCTATCAGTAATTGCTTTATTTTTCTTTATTGAAGCATAATTAACATACAGTGTTATATTAATTTCAAGTGTGCAACATAATGATATGACAATGCATTATTCAGTGCTCATTATGAGAAGTGTAATGCTGTGTTAAAGTGCTAAATTTGTAACTTGTTATGTAGCATTTGAACTCACAGTGTTGAAGAGAGGGTCTATGCCAAGCAACTCATGTGGTTAAGAAACCTACAATCCAGGTTTGCAGTCACCTCTCTTTGTATCTTTTTTCCCCTTGTGTCTTTACTCTGCTCCTCACTATTGGTTATTTTACTTCAACCTACAAATAGATCTCCAAGTCAAGAACTCAGCTGGCTACCAGGCACAGATCCTCCTAAATGTCTGGTGGGCACCTCCAGTGGAACCCATCCAAAGTGATGTCCATCAGTCCTCCCCCAGACCTGTTCAACCCCTGTACACCCATCTGCTAATATATAAACACACTCAATTTAAAAGCCTTTTTTCAAAAGCAGAAGTTCATATAAATGGCTATTAATTCTCACTATTATTAATGTCAAAATAACACTTTTTCTAGTACTGGAAAAGTAAGCTGGTGTTATTGACAACATAAATTGTATTATATAGATAAGTGTAAACTCTGCAATTACACTAAAAAAATATAAAATTTCTAAAGTGACTAGAAACTTGGAAAGAGCTCACACATCAGCTCTCTCCATACTGGATGCTGGTTCTTGGTTCTTATGAAAATTATTTCAAAGTAACACTCATCATGTCTTTAAAAATTAATATTATGTGAAGGGAGATTTTTCAATATAAAAATAAACTTTGATGTAATAAAATAGTACATTGAGGCACTCTAAGCAGAAACATATACAATTAGTGTTTACCTCCTGGGCTGTAAACTCTGTGGGTCTGTGAGACCAAGACAATTACATACTTTGCTCTGCACTCCATCTCCAGCGTCTAATATAGTGCCAGGTGCATAATTAATATTAGTAAGTATTCATTAAATTAACAAATCAATGTGAGATCTTGATGTAATAGTTAGGGTAGAGTAACCTCTGTAACAAATAGACCCTGACTGATGCTTATTTTTTACTGCTGTAACAGTACCAAATAGGTGAAAAGCCTCTGCGATGTCACTCAGGGACCCAGACTATTGTAGGCTCTATCACCCTCACCTTGTAACTTTGATTAATGCCACAAAAGTTGTCTCCATTCCAACCAGCCAGAGAAGGAGATAGAGCATAGAGGAATGCCTCATGAAGTTAATGGGGCAAGCTTGAAATTCTTGTACATTTACTCACATTCCAGTGGCCAGAACTCAATCACAGGGCCACAAGTGGATGCTGGGACATGAAGTCCAGTCATGTTCCCAGAAAGAAGAGGAGATCATGGATTTTGATAATCGTCTCTAGCATGTGTGATGTCCTACCCCTATGAGCAGGCTGGAACCAGACCCCATTTTATCTTCTTAAAGCAAAGCATATTTGCCCACATTAAAAAAATTAGATGTACACTCTCTATTGCACTTGTATGAGCAAAAACACGTAAGAGAACACCTATCTAACAAAAGAATGAAGTTATTTTTCATATCAATTTATTGTGTTGCCACATAGCCCATTTTACAATTGATTCTTGCTGCCATCATCAAGACCTCCCTCCAGCTCCTCTATCATCTGTACATCTGATCTGTCATCCGTATATTCTATTCCACCTCAGCTTTGAGACTTACTTCCAGCTTCACTCTAACTTTCTTGCTTATCCTTTCTTCCAAGACTAGACCATTAACTTTAAGAGATGCAATGACTAGTGAAACAGTCTTGCACCAAAGTCTCCTGAAGGTAACTAATTAAACATATTTCTTCCACTGAATGTGTGTTACTAAAAACAAAACTACTATGTTCTGTCTCAGGTTAATAAAGAAACACAAACAAACAAAACAACAAAAGCTCTTCTTGGCCTTCCTGGATTTTACAGATAAAATCCAGACTCTCTAGCTTACCATGAAGGCTATCATCCAAGTGACTTCCTAGACTCACTTCCTTCTGTCACTCTATCTTGCAGTTTAAGTTCCTGCCATCATGGCCTTCTTGTCAAATTGCAATCTATGTTCAGCCTTACCACTTTGTGCCATATCAATTTCTGACTCTGTGCCTTCTTTGTACAAACTTTGCATCTAAAATCTCTCCCTTTCTCATTTCTTGAATTAACTTTATTGTAAGAAACTAACTGAAGTATATTATCTCTTCTAAGAAGACTCTGTGACTATCACAGGCAGAGTTGGCTGATCTATCCTCTGTGATTTACAGTACTTTGCTCAATTTTCTGTAATGGCACCCAGCACATTGGATTGTACCCTGGGCTGTCCACAGGTTTTTACACCCATAAGACTGTCAACTCAAGCCAGGAATGGTTGTGTCTTAATTGATTTGATATCCTAAATACTTGCAATAGCTTATAATATCTCACAGGTGCCCATTTATTTTTTTCAAAAGAATGAAAATTCAAAGTGAGATAACTGTCCAGGTAAGTCTTTGTCTTGAGGGTAGAGGGCCATACCAAAATCAAGAATACAGACCATTTTCTAGAACCTGAATGTATTCTTTCTCTTTGTGATTCTCAAGAAATCATTGTCACTAGATCATCATCATCATCCGGGCAATTTCAACCCACCCTCCCCCCGCCATGTCCCAGTACTCTTGTTATTTACTTTGCCTCAGGAATTCAGCAGCCAGACAACCCAATTTTACAACATTATCTTATTTCTCATAAAGTTCACCAAATGTTCCAAAATTTCCTGCTGGAGCAACATATGTTTTATCTTTGGGCCTTTTAGTCAATTTGGTCACTACATAAAGCCACAAATGAATCTTGCTGAGATTCCTCTAAGCCAGACAAGGTCAAGATGCCACAGAGCTCAAGAGTAATGTTGCTGTATCATACCAGTACATGCCCCTGGTGAGCAATAACACTTCTAAATGCTGATTTCCAGCTCTGACTCAGAAAAAAAGGGCTCTGATCTGGGAATAGGAGTGAGTGAGATGTGGGGGCTTGTTTTTCATAAACATTCCCTACTCTTTGTACATCTGATAAGTTGTTCGGTACGTGTTCCAACTGTCTGACTGTCTGATCTCTGCTTTCCCTTCCCACCCGAGCCCTTGATCTCTTCCTAGTCTACAGGGCCATGAGCCCTTCTGAAACCCAAGATTCTCCCAACCTACAAATCATGAATCAAAACACACACGACTTTGTGTGAACAGATGATTTTCTTTTAGGAAGTTCTTTTGGGACCATTAAACTACCTTAAGCTTTATTTCCTTTCTATATGTGATGAAGTATGCATTGGCCCTTTACACATTTTATTTCTAGCTTAATATCTTCAGTGTCAAGACTATAACTTACTTTACAGATGAGGAAACCAAGGTTGAAAAGTTTGATCCCCAAGGTCACACAGCTAAGGGGTAAGTGAGCAATTCTGCCTGGAATCCAAAACTCGTTCTGTAGAACTAGAAGCCTTGGCATTCTGCAAAGAGCTCATGCTATTTTGATATTGCCATTTTGGTGCCAGGGATATTTTGATGGGGCTCACAGGCTGAGGAACAGAGCAAGGCTTAGGCATAGGGTCAGGGATACATCATGTATTTCTTTTGAGAACAGTAATAAAAAGCAGTGTTTTGATAATTTGATATGCCATTTTAATATGGCTCAATCAAAATGCTCTGCTTTGTTCTGCTAATCCACTACCATCTGAATCACAGGGCACACACAATACCAAAGCTGGAAAGGCCCATTTGGAAATGATTTATTTCAGCCCCTTCCTGCTACTGCTGAGAAGAGCAGGGAAGGGGTCTGCCAAAGGTCACAAGGGTAGTTAATGAAAGAACTGAGATGAGAGCCTGGCTTCCTGGCACAACTGCTCAGGACTTAAGATTCACACCCTACCTCATACACAAAGCCCTGCCCAGCTCAGTCCACATGATCTTTGCCTTCTGAGATGGCTCATCATACACCATCTCCATGTCTTGGGACTCATTCTCCACAAGGCCTTTTCCCCTTGTTTATGCAACAGTTGACCTTAACGTCTTAAAAAGG
The DNA here is from genome assembly GCF_003254725.2 of Canis lupus dingo. Taxonomy (NCBI): domain Eukaryota; kingdom Metazoa; phylum Chordata; class Mammalia; order Carnivora; family Canidae; genus Canis; species Canis lupus. The sequence continues at coordinate 22,025,100 of NC_064247.1, read as the reverse complement.
CATCACGTTTTTTTAAAAGATTTTATTTATTTATTTATTTATTCATGAGAGACACAGAGACAGAGACAGAGAGAGAGGCAGAGACACAGGCAGAGGGAGAAGCAGGCTCCATGCAGGGAGCCCGACGTGGGACTCCATCCCGGGTCTCCAGGATCACGCCCTGGGCTGAAGGCGGCGCTAAACCACTGAGCCACCCGGGCTGCCCCAAGGCATCACATTTAAACACATTTAATAAGTCACCTTTACTAAAATAATAAAATTAAATTAAGTTGGGGACCTGGTTGAGAAGAGTAAAAAGGAACCAAACTCAGAGAAATGAAGTAGAAGGTAAAAATATCTTTAAAAGTTAAATTAAAAGATAATTAAAAAATGAAGTAAATAATAAGTAAAAAGTATTAAGGATAATGACTATCAAGACATTTTAAAAATGTGAAAAAGATTAATAAGCATAAACTTTTTGAAAGGTACAAATACAATAAATATAAAAACCCAAATCTTAAAGATTTAAGAAATGCAAAATAGGTAGTTGGATAAATTCTTGATCTGAAAATCTCAGACTGACAAGCTTGGCCAACATGCTTCCAGCAGAGGGCTAAGGGGGTACAGAAATGAATCCCCTAATTATGGTGTCCCAGGAATTCTGGCGGCCTCTGAAAATCCAGTGCCAATGATAGCTATGCCTGACTCTGGAAGTCAGTTCTCTGAAGTCAGAAAATTGATGATTTCCTCTGCTGTATGGCATTCCCTTATTGCTTCAGGAATCAAAGGTCTGTTCCAATGAATAGGACAATGACTGTACATTATGGATCTGAATTAGGGAAATAGTTCTGGTCTGTCTGTTGTTTCTAATCCTAGCCACATCTCTTATTACTTAACCTTGGTATGCTTTCCTTGTCTCCTGAACAAAATGGGCATAGTAAGAGTGCCTAGCTCCTTGGTTGTGAAGACCACGTGAGGTCACTTCAGGATAAAACTCTTAGTACAATACCCAGTACATAGTGCCTGAACATTTTAGCTGTTTACTTGTTTAGATGGAATGAGTGATACCAAAGCCTCCCTGCAACAGGAGCCCTGCATATATTGTGTTCACCCTTGTGAACACCAAGCACAGTGTTGGACGCATAGTGGGAGTCCAAATAGTCGTTAATTGAATTAATGTACAGATCTCTCCATTACTTCTCATTTCCTTTTTCATCTTTATCATGTTTAAAAACAAGGAGTGACACTGGGTGGCTCAACAGTTGAGCATCTGCCTTTGGCTCAGGGCATGATCCTGCAATCGAGTCCTATACCTGGTTCCCTGTGGGGAGCCTGCTTCTCCCTCTGCCTATGTCTCTGCCTCTCTCTCTCTCTCTCTCTCTCTGTGTCTCTCATGAATAAATAAATAAATCTTTAAAACAAACAAAAAAACAAAAATTCCATGCATTTATTTAGTAACCACTATATGCCAGACACTTGAAGGATAGAAAAATAATATAAACAAGGATTTTAAGCAGAAGTATGTTTGGTCAGGTGTATTTTAAGTCAATGGGGAGAGCCGGTTAAAAAGCAGCAAACCTGGGTTAAAGCAAGTAACAAAGATGATGTTGACCACAATAATGACCATGAACATATGGGACACCTGGGTGGCTCAGTAGTTGAGTGTCTGCCTTTGGGGCAGGTCATAATTCCAGAGTCCTGGGATCGAGTTCTGCATTGGACTCCTCACCGGGAGCCTGCTTCTCCCTCTGCCTATGTCTCTGCCTCTCTCTATCTCTCTCTCTCTATCTCTCTCTGTGTGTCTCTCATGAGTAAATAAATCGTTAAAAAAAAATGACCATGGACATGAAGAGGGAAAAGTGCATAAAAAGTGGACTCATGAGGTTTCCTGGTGGAAATCCCATCACAGGGATTAAATACAAGGAGTGAGAGAGCCGGAGTCTCCTCTCTTACTTAATGTACAACTCACTTGCCACATGATTGATATACTTTGTGAAACGTCCTCCATCTCCCCCAGCTTTTACCTGAACATCCTTTTTTTTTTCCTTTGAGAGTATGCTTTATTTTTTTATATAAATTTATTTTTTATTGGTGTTCAATTTTCCAACATATAGAATAACACCCAGTGCTTATCCCATCAAGTGCCCACCTCAGTGCCCGTCACCCAGTCACCCCCACCCCCTGCCCACCTCCCCTTCCACCACCCCTAGTTCCTTTCCCAGAGTTATTACCTGAACATCCTATTGCCATGTTCTTCCTTTGTATCAGGTATTAGACTTCATATTTTAGCAGATATGAAAATGTTTTATTAAATTAAGTGGAATAGAATGGAAAGTCAAAAAACCCAACATGCACAGAGGGTTTTTTTGGTTTGTGTTTTTAAACAAAAAGTGAATCCCATTTACTGTCTCAAAAACAATAACAAAAAGAAATAAGGAAAGAAAGACAGAAGGAAAGAAAGAAAAATAGTTTAAAGAAAAAAGTGAAATTTAAAGTATCCTTTGAAATGAGCTTTATGCCACAGACCACTGGCAACATGTCTGTTTTTTCTTTAAGAAGGAGCCACTGGATTAATCAAATACATATTTGACTCTGTTGCATTTGTTATTTGACAATTGCAGTCAGTTAACAAAAGGATTATTTGCAAAGAGAGAAAAGAGAGAAAGGGTGAATTCTTCCCCTTTGGTATAACAAAAAAAAAAAGAAAAAAATATATATGAAAAATGGAAAGTATATTAAGAATGTACAGAATTGTTACTTGAGTTTTAAACTTGTCTTAACTTAAATAATTAGTTTTATGCTGATTCTAAGCACATGTTGAAAATCTATGCCAAATCTACTTGTTTATTAGACATTTTACACTAAGGCAGCAGCTTAATATTAAGTCATTTGAAGCTGACATTTGACAGTGTCCTTTTAATATACTATTTCTACTTTTTCCATGATTGGAAGTTTCAAGAAAAATGTTCAAGAAATATCTACCCTTCTCTTAAAGGTATATAAGTCTTTATCATCCTAACTAAATTCTTGAAATGTGTCCATGTATAATCTCCCAGATTTGAATAGCCAATTCAAAGCCTTTTTTTAAAGGATGAGGGTTATAAGTTATAATTTTATTTATTTATTTATTTTTTAAAGATTTTACTTATTTATTAATGAGAGACAGAGAGAGAGGGAAGCAGAGACACAGGCAGAGGGAGAAGCAGGCTCCATGCAGGGAGCCTGATGCGGGACTCAATCCTGGGTCTCCAGGATCACACCCTGGGCTGAAGGCAGCGCTAAACCGCTGAGCCACCAGGGCTCCCCATAAGTTATAATTTTAATAGATTTGTTATATTAAACATAAATTTGGATTCCATTACAGCATAGACAATAGTAGATTGATTTTTCAAAAACCCTTATTTTGAATTGTAGTCAATTCATGAACATGGGAATCAAATTCAATGCATGTACAGCCATTATAATAAATGCAAGAGACGATATCTTCAATGTGCTGACAGCAAGCAACTATCTACATGTAACCTCACCCTTTGCTAAACTATTACTTAAGAAGAAGAGCAGAGACATTTTTGTGCAATCAAAAAAACAGAGTTTATCATTGAAGGAGAGTCTTACGGGAGGAACTTCAAGGCTGAACCTCAAGAAGAAGAAATTTCAATGACAAGAATGGAAGTGAAACACCAGGAAGCAACAGAACCAATACCAGCATAGAAAAGTCTGTATAGATACTGAGTAAGACAATACAATGACAGTGCCTAGTTTTACGGTATAAAAATGATGTCAAAATGGTGTAACAGAGGAGAGCTAATGGAATTACAATTTCTAAGGTCTTTGTATTTTTCTGGCAAAAGGGTAAAGACTTAGCTAAGAGTAATTTTTGAGGAAATACAGTAGATGGCTTCCAAACCTCTTGAAGAAAAACATTAGCTAAAATGTTCATCAATCCAAGTGAATTAGAAGGGGATCAAAATATACAAACTTTGTTGAAAAAACAAAGAATGTCAATTTGTCAGCTACGTGGTGTTTACATGAAACATCCTTAAATTATGAGGATACAGACACATTCAAAGTCCAACAGCAGAATAAGTTACCCCAAAGAACCATGAATTAAAAGCCAAATGTTATAGCTCTATTTGCATCAGAAAAAAAAATAGATTCTAAAGCAAAAGTAATCGTAAGGGATGAAGCAAGATGATGACCTCATGATAAATGGGCCTTATGATAAATCTTCGTTTATCACGAAGATACAGTAATTAGAAACTTGTAGGCACCTAATGGGGTAGATTCAAAATATGCAAAACAAAAAGTAGTTTATGAAGCCTAACTGCTTAGAATATGATTGATGTACATGTATCATTTACCAATGTCTTAGAAATCTTTTATTCTCAGAATAAACTTTTATTGCATAAACAGTTGGTATTAAGTCTGTACAAAACTAAAGAAGTCTTAAAATACAGAATAAGTTCAAAAAGTTATTCACACATCAGTTAAAATGATTGGCCTCAGAAAAACAGAACCACCACAGAGAAGCTCTTCTTCGAGCCAGCCTTGTTCCCAGCCTTTGTATCCCTCCCCTCTTGTCCCTGACAAGGCTCCCCGCAGGTCCAGCCCCACCCACACTTCCAGGATCAAGTCATACTTCCCACAGAAATTAGTGAGTCTGTCTGGTCAACCAGCCCCTGTTAGCTCAGTATTGTTACTCTTGCTACTGGTAAACTGGGCTTCTCCACACCTCTTCAGTTCAAATCCTTGCCTTGCTTGTACCAACCTCCCTCCCAAGGCCTGAATATTGGTCCCTGAATCATACTTTTACTAATCAACTGCTGGACTCCGGAACAATCCTAGACTTCTGGTCAGTGTGCTTCACCTGTCAGGTGAGGCACAGCCCATTCCCTCAACTTCACTATTTCCTTATCAATGAATAGTTATCACCATGTCCCTTAGGAGCAATACTTATTGGACAGACAGAGCTACCTCTTTCAACACTGCAGCTGGGTCATGTGCCCTGGCTTCTGTGCTGTTCCTGTTGGTATAGGTCTAGTATCTGGTGCTTGTCAGACACCTGAGTGTCCCTTCTGATTCCAGTGCCTGATAGTTGCAACACCAGGCTTCTATTTTTCTAGTTTCAGGTCATCTCTGACTCTGATTGATGACTCTTTTGTCCCCTGCATCTGTTGTCTGATCTGCCACTTAGTGGAAGTCATTCACCTCCATTAAATCTCTAACACTTATGGGATGTCTAACCCGTGCCATGCTTGACCTAGGTGCCATTGGATATAAGAGGAATAAAATCTCTCCCAATGCCTAGAGCCTAGAATAGAAGGGACATAAGTCTAATACATGGAAAAGAATTTAAAGGAGACTTATGTCATTGTTGGTCCTTATGTCTGGATCTCTGGGCACACAAGACTTGGTGGACATCAGATGAAGGCTTTCGTTACTCACTCAGATATTTATCCTGCACTGAACCCCTATAGCTACCACGATATTTTTGGCTCATATGCTGTTTTATATTGCTTTTACTGTCAGCCATTCATTGTTACATTTGTGAGGAATTCCACTATTGAAATACAGCAAGTCAAAGGGAAATACAAAATGACAATAATTTTTCAAATTTGCCTCAAGATGTTCCAACTATACCCACAGATAGCATTCAGAATTCTCATATCAGACATCAGGTCACCAGTAGATTAATAGTGTTTAAAATGTAAAATATAGAGCAAGATGGCGGAAGAGTAGCGTCCCCAAATCACCTGTCTCCACCAAATTACCTAGAAAACCTTCAAATCATCCTGAAAATCTATCAATTCGGCCTGAGATTTAAAGAGAGACCAGCTGGAAGGCTACAGTGAGAAGAGTTCGCGCTTCTGTCAAGGTAGGAAGACGGGGAAAAAGAAGTAAAGAAACAAAGGCCTCCAAGGGGGAGGGGCCCCGCGAGGAGCCGGGCTGAGGCCGGGGCGAGTGTCCCCAGGACAGGAGAGCCCCGTCCCGGAGGAGCAGGAGCTGCACCGACCTTCCCGGGCGGAAAGGGGCTCGCAGGGAGTTAGAGCAGGACCCCAGGAGGGCGGGGATGCCCTCGGGCTCCCCGGGACAGTAACAGCAACTGCGCCCCGGGAGAGTGCGCCGAGCTCCCTAAGGGCTGCAGCGCGCACGGCGGGACCCGGAGCAGCTCGGGGGGCTCGGGGGGCGGCTCCGCGGAGGGGGCTGCACGGCCCCGGGAGCAGCTCGGAGGGGCTCGGGCAGAGGAAGAGGCTCCGTGCGGAGGGGCCTGCGCGGTTCCAGGAGCAGCTCGGAGGGGCTCGGGCGGCGGCTCCGCGGAGGGGGCTGCGGGGCGGGAGCGCGAATCCAACAGCGCAGGCTCCGGAGCACAGGGCGCCGGGACACAGCCCAGGATCCGGCCTCCCCCGGGACAGGCAGAGGCCGGGAGGGCCCAGGACAGCGAGGACGCTCCTGCCCGGAGCTGAGCAGATCAGCGGCCCCGCCCCGGAGCCTCCAGGCCCTGCAGACAGAGTTCCTGCGGGGGCTGAATCCAGGGCTCCAGAGCTGCCCCGCCACTGGGGCTGTTCCTCCTGCGGCCTCACGGGGTAAACAACCCCCACTGAGCCCTGCACCAGGCAGGGGCACAGCAGCTCCCCCAACTGCTCACACCTGAAAATCAGCACAACAGGCCCCTCCCCCAGAAGACCAGCTAGACGGACAACTTCCAGGGGAAGCCAAGGGACTTAAAGTACACGGAATCAGAAGATACTCCCCCGTGGTTCTTGTTTTGTTTTGCTTTTTGATTTGTTTCCTTCCCCCATCCCCTTTTTTTCCTCCTTTCTTTTTCTTTCTCTTTTTCTTCTTTTTTTTCTTCCCTTTTTTTCTCTTTCTCTTTTCTTTCCTTCTTTCTCTCCTCTCTTCTTCTCTTTTTCCCAATACAACTTGCTTTTGGCCACTCTGCACTGAGCAAAATGACTAGAAGGAAAACCTCACCTCAAAACAAAGAATCAGAAACAGTCCTCTCTCCCACAGAGTTACAAAATCTGGATTACAATTCAATGTCAGAAAGCCAATTCAGAAGCACTATTATACAGCTACTGGTGGCTCTAGAAAAAAGCATAAAGGACTCAAGAGACTTCATGACTGCAGAATTTAGAGCTAATCAGGCAGAAATTAAAAATCAATTGAATGAGATGCAATCCAAACTAGAAGTCCTAACGACGAGGGTTAACGAGGTGGAAGAACGAGTGAGTGACCTAGAAGACAAGTTGATAGCAAAGAGGGAAACTGAGGAAAAAAGAGACAAACAATTAAAAGACCATGAAGATAGATTAAGGGAAATAAACGACAGCCTGAGAAAGAAAAACCTACGTTTAATTGGGGATCCTGAGGGCGCCGAAAGGGACAGAGGGCCAGAATATGTATTTGAACAAATTCTAGCTGAAAACTTTCCTAATCTGGGAAGGGAAACAGGCATTCAGATCCAGGAAATAGAGAGATCCCCCCCTAAAATCAATAAAAACCGTTCAACACCTCGACATTTAATAGTGAAGCTTGCAAATTCCAAAGATAAAGAGAAGATCCTTAAAGCAGCAAGAGACAAGAAATCCCTGACTTTTATGGGGAGGAGTATTAGGGTAACAGCAGACCTCTCCACAGAGACCTGGCAGGCCAGAAAGGGCTGGCAGGATATATTCAGGGTCCTTAATGAGAAGAACATGCAACCAAGAATACTTTATCCAGCAAGGCTCTCATTCAAAATGGAAGGAGAGATAAAGAGCTTCCAAGACAGGCAGCAACTAAAAGAATATGTGACCACCAAACCAGCTCTGCAAGAAATTTTAAGGGGGACTCTCAAAATTCCCCTTTAAGAAGAAGTTCAGTGGAACAGTCCACAAAAACAAGGACTGAATAGATATCATGATGACACTAAACTCATATCTCTCAATAGTAACTCTGAATGTGAACGGGCTTAATGACCCCATCAAAAGGCGCAGGGTTTCAGACTGGATAAAAAAGCAGGACCCATCTATTTGCTGTCTACAAGAGACTCATTTTAGACAGAAGGACACCTACAGCCTGAAAATAAAAGGTTGGAGAACCATTTACCATTCGAATGGTCCTCAAAAGAAAGCAGGGGTAGCCATCCTTATATCAGATAAACTAAAATTTACCCCAAAGACTGTAGTGAGAGATGAAGAGGGACACTATATCATACTTAAAGGATCTATTCAACAAGAGGACTTAACAATCCTCAATATATATGCCCCGAATGTGGGAGCTGCCAAATATATCAATCAATTATTAACCAAAGTGAAGAAATACTTAGATAATAATACACTTATACTTGGTGACTTCAATCTAGCTCTTTCTATACTCGATAGGTCTTCTAAGCACAACATCTCCAAAGAAATGAGAACTTGAAATGATACACTGGACCAGATGGATTTCACAGATATCTACAGAACTTTACATCCAAACTCAACTGAATACACATTCTTCTCAAGCGCACATGGAACTTTCTCCAGAATAGACCACATATTGGGTCACAAATCGGGTCTGAACCGATACCAAAAGATTGGGATTGTCCCCTGCATATTCTCAGACCATAATGCCTTGAAATTAGAACTAAATCACAACAAGAAGTTTGGAAGGACCTCAAACAACGTGGAGGTTAAGGACCATCCTGCTAAAAGATGAAAGGGTCAACCAGGAAATTAAGGAAGAATTAAAAGATTCATGGAAACTAATGAGAATGAAGATATGACCATTCAAAATCTTTGGGATGCAGCAAAAGCAGTCCTAAGGGGGAAATACATCGCAATACAAGCATCCATTCAAAAACTGGAAAGAACTCAAATACAAAAGCTAACCTTACACATAAAGGAGCTAGAGAAAAAACAGCAAATAGATCCTACACCCAAGAGAAGAAGGGAGTTAATAAAGATTCGAGCAGAACTCAACGAAATCGAGACCAGAAGAACTGTGGAACAGATCAACAGAACCAGGAGTTGGTTCTTTGAAAGAATTAATAAGATAGATAAACCATTAGCCAGCCTTATTAAAAAGAAGAGAGAGAAGACTCAAATTAATAAAATCATGAATGAGAAAGGAGAGATCACTACCAACACCAAGGAAATACAAACGATTTTAAAAACATATTATGAACAGCTATACGCCAATAAATTAGGCAATCTAGAAGAAATGGACGCATTCCTGGAAAGCCACAAACTACCAAAACTGGAACAGGAAGAAATAGAAAACCTGAACAGGCCAATAACCAGGGAGGAAATTGAAGCAGTCATCAAAAACCTCCCAAGACACAAGAGTCCAGGGCCAGATGGCTTCCCAGGGGAATTTTATCAAACGTTTAAAGAAGAAACCATACCTATTCTCCTAAAGCTGTTTGGAAAGATAGAAAGAGATGGAGTACTTCCAAATTCGTTCTATGAGGCCAGCATCACCTTAATTCCAAAACCAGACAAAGACCCCACCAAAAAGGAGAATTACAGACCAATATCCCTGATGAACATGGATGCAAAAATTCTCAACAAGATACTGGCCAATAGGATCCAACAGTACATTAAGAAAATTATTCACCATGACCAAGTAGGATTTATCCCTGGGACACAAGGCTGGTTCAACACCCATAAAACAATCCATGTGATTCATCATATCAGCAAGAGAAAAACCAAGAACCATATGATCCTCTCATTGGATGCAGAGAAAGCATTTGACAAAATACAGCATCCATTCCTGATCAAAACTCTTCAGAGTGTAGGGATAGAGGGAACATTCCTCGACATCTTAAAAGCCATCTATGAAAAGCCCACAGCAAATATCATTCTCAATGGGGAAGCACTGGGAGCCTTTCCCCTAAGATCAGGAACAAGACAGGGATGTCCACTCTCACCACTGCTATTCAACATAGTACTGGAAGTCCTAGCCTCAGCAATCAGGCAACAAAAAGACATTAAAGGCATTCAAATTGGCAAAGAAGAAGTCAAACTCTCCCTCTTCGCCGATGACATGATACTCTACATAGAAAACCCAAAAGTCTCCACCCCAAGATTGCTAGAACTCATACAGCAATTCAGTAGCGTGGCAGGATACAAAATCAATGCCCAGAAGTCAGTGGCATTTCTATACACTAACAATGAGACTGAAGAAAGAGAAATTAAGGAGTCAATCCCATTTACAATTGCACCCAAAAGCATAAGATACCTAGGAATAAACCTAACCAAAGAGGTAAAGGATCTATACCCTCAAAACTATAGAACACTTCTGAAAGAAATTGAGGAAGACACAAAGAGATGGAAAAATATTCCATGCTCATGGATTGGCAGAATTAATATTGTGAAAATGTCAATGTTACCCAGGGCAATATACACGTTTAATGCAATCCCTATCAAAATACCATGGACTTTCTTCAGAGAGTTAGAACAAATTATTTTAAGATTTGTGTGGAATCAGAAAAGACCCCGAATAGCCAGGGGAATTTTAAAAAAGAAAACCATATCTGGGGGCATCACAATGCCAGATTTCAGGTTGTACTACAAAGCTGTGGTCATCAAGACAGTGTGGTACTGGCACAAAAACAGACACATAGATCAGTGGAACAGAATAGAGAATCCAGAAGTGGACCCTGAACTTTATGGGCAACTAATATTCGATAAAGGAGGAAAGACTATCCATTGGAAGAAAGACAGTCTCTTCAATAAATGGTGCTGGGAAAATTGGACATCCACATGCAGAAGAATGAAACTAGACCACTCTCTTTCACCATACACAAAGATAAACTCAAAATGGATGAAAGATCTAAATGTGAGACAAGATTACATCAAAATCCTAGAGAAGAACACAGGCAACACCCTTTTTGAACTCGGCCATAGTAACTTCTTGCAAGATACATCCACGAAGGCAAAAGAAACAAAAGCAAAAATGAACTATTGGGACTTCATCAAGATAAGAAGCTTTTGCACAGCAAAGGATACAGTCAACAAAACTCAAAGACAACCTACAGAATGGGAGAATATATTTGCAAATGACATATCAGATAAAGGGCTAGTTTCCAAGATCTATAAAGAACTTATTAAACTCAACAGCAAAGAAACAAACAATCCAATCATGAAATGGGCAAAAGACATGAAGAGAAATCTCACAGAGGAAGACATAGACATGGCCAACATGCATATGAGAAAATGCTCTGCATCACTTGCCATCAGGGAAATACAAATCAAAACCACAATGAGATACCACCTCACACCAGTGAGAATGGGGAAAATTAACAAGGCAGGAAACCACAAATGTTGGAGAGGATGCGGAGAAAAGGGAACCCTCATACACTGTTGGTGGGAATGTGAACTGGTGCAGCCACTCTGGAAAACTGTGTGGAGGTTCCTCAAACAGTTAAAAATAGACCTGCCCTACGACCCAGCAATTGCACTGTTGGGGATTTACCCCAAAGATACAAATGCAATGAAACGCCGGGACACCTGCACCCCGATGTTTATAGCAGCAATGGCCATGATAGCCAAACTGTGGAAGGAGCCTCGGTGTCCAACGAAAGATGAATGGATAAAGAAGATGTGGTTTATGTATACAATGGAATATTACTCAGCTATTAGAAATGACAAATACCCACCATTTGCTTCAACGTGGATGGAACTGGAGGGTATTCTGCTGAGTGAAGTAAGTCAGTCGGAGAAGGAGAAACATTATATGTTCTCATTCATTTGGGGAATATAAATAATAGTGAAAGGCAATATAAGGGAAGGGAGAAGAAATGTGTGGGAAATATCAGAAAGGGCGACAGAACGTAAAGACTGCTAACTCTGGGAAACGAACTAGGGGTGGTAGAAGGGGAGGAGGGCGGGGGGTGGGAGTGAATGGGTGACGGGCACTGGGGGTTATTCTGTATGTTAGTAAATTGAACACCAATAAAAAATAAATTAAAAAAAATAAAATGTAAAATATAGCTGTGATTATATACAGTTTGACTTTCCATCTATTGAGAGTAAAGTCTACCCACAGCCACAATGTGTTGTTTGTGGATCAATGCTTATAAATCAAAGCTTGAAACCTTCTCCCTCATCTTATAATTTAGCAACAAAACCTGAAAATTATATATATCTAAAAAGGATACCAGTTGATTTTTTGTAAGCTCAAAAGAGAAGTTCCAACCTTCAAGTTATGAAAGCAATTGTTGGTTCAAGAACATATAGTTAGACTTCATTTCATTGTAATATATTTTTGGTCCCAAAGCCAAATATGATATAAAGTCATATTAAAATTTGTCTATAAATTATTCCTTTGCATATAGAATTAGGTTAAAATAAATCAAAGAGTATATATTACTTGATAACTGAAAATATTGTAAAGATTTCCTCTTAAAATAATTACTAGACTATTGAAAATTAAATATTAAGATAATATGTTCTCAGGATGAAATATTTAGAGAATACAAAAAAGTAGATAATAATATAAATACCCACATTCTCAGCACCTAGCTGAAGAATTTAGGACATAGATCTAAAATATCTATTTTTAATTTAAAATAACATTTTAATATATATCATGTAAAAATGATAAAATAATTGGTAAACTTCTTAAGAGGGTTTGTAAGATTTTACTATAAAAGGAGTTGGCAAGTCAGAAACCATTAGGAAATGCTTCTTTACATATTCACTGAAATCATAGTGTGCTTTTTACTGTGGATGTTATGACACCAAATTTCTTTGCTGTCCCTCTTATTCATATTCACCTAAGAAACTCAACAAAAAGCAAAGAGTAAATGAGTCTTGAATATTTTTTGAATATTGTTTTGTACTGTTTTGTTTTGTTTTGTACTCTTAAGTCCAGAGCGAATAGCACAAAAAATTTCCTCCAGCATTCTCTATATTCTGAGCCAGTCTGTGTTGTTGAAACAGCCAGACACTGGGGTGAGACGTAGTCAGAAGTCATTATTATGTTAGACTCCACATCAGACACATTATATGGCTTTGTTTCTTTAATTCCCTTGAAATCAGCATTTTTGTGGTTTCCATTTTGCACATGAGGAAACCAAAGGCTAAAATAGGTTATGAGTGTTGCCCCAGGGCATCAGTGTTAGAGCCACTGCTAAAACTTTCGTGCATCTGACTCCAAAGCCCGTGGTGTGTGTTCTCTGTATCAGCATGCTTAGAGGCTTTAAGGTTTAGAACACACAGCAGCTCATGATAAAACATCACAAATGAAAGCACACTGTGTCCACCTCATCTTTCCTACTCTTTGGAGGGCAGAGTCAAACTCAGGCCGGAGTTCCTAGAACCTTTAGAAGTTCCTGTCTCATTCTGTCCCTGGTGAATCTGGGGACACCTGGCCTCCACAGCTACTGATCCCTTCCACTCCTGGGCAACTAGTGGCCTAGGAAACCCATATTAAGAGCATGCCAGGTCCTGACTGCTGGATTGCCAGGGCCTCTGTGTTAATTGATGACCAAAACCCCAGTGTTTCCGAAATCACACTGATCCTCTAGCTTCACTGTGAGTCCAGGTGTACTTCCAACTTCTTCACTGGGCCTCACCTGTGGAACTCAACACACCTGTTTAACATTAATTCAGACCAAAACAAAACAAAACAAAACATTAATTCAGACCAATGCAAAATTCAAACTATACACCTTTGTCACTTTAGGAAGAGGAAAAGGGGGAGGAGGAAGAGGAAGAGAAAGGAGCAAGAGAAGCAGAAGAAGGAAGAGATTAAGCGAGAGAAGAGCATGATCTCTTTAGACTTCTTACTGCTGGTCTGTTAAAGGAAGATATGGGACCAAGTAAGTTCTTGTTAATTTTTTCTGGATGTAGAATTTATGAGCAAAGCTGTGGGCCCAGTTTTAAGGGCATGCACACATACAC